>NC_136058.1:200368440-201866393 GCF_964261635.1 Lissotriton helveticus | reverse complement strand
GTTCTTGGTAGCCAATGCACAGTTTTGTTCTTTAATTGTAACATATCTTCTTCCCCTTCAGGCTGTAAAGGTGGGACGCTTTTAAGCACTATGACCAATGGAGTTGCTTCTGGTGGAAGGTGAAGAAGTCTGTTAGTATTTCGTCCCATTTTCTGGTATTGTTTAGAAAATGGTTCACCATTCTCCACAGTGTTGGACCCAGTTGCAATTGATGGAAAGCCCCCTAGTTGTTCCAGGTTTGATCTCCATTTACTCCAATTTGAGATGAACAGACTAAAGTTTTATCAGCCGTACTGTTGGCTTGTTGGCAGGATACTTGCTGATATCCAGACATATTCAGCCTCTGGAGGGGCAAAGAGGTTTGCAGAGATGGTAAAGATGCTGGATCCTGTACCTTTTTAGTTCCACTGGTTAAACTAGACACATTTGAACTGTTAGACCTGGCATTTCTTGCCATGATTACTACTGACTTTTTGCCTCTACCTCCTCCATTTTTGATGCTGTGATGGATTGTGTTTGACTAGCTTAGATGCTTTGGGCACTATGCCACTGCTGATAAGTGTCAAAGTGCAGGTACTCCCGGTGTAAAGTGTAATGGTAAATGGTTGTCCATGATTGATACATTTGCCTTACTAGTAAAGTACATAGTAAAGTGCACAATGTGTGCCAGGGCTGGTAATGCAAATGCTACTAGTGGCCTCCAGCACTAATTGTGCCACCCACATAAGTAGCCCTAAAGAGAGAACTCAGGCCTGCCACAGCAGTGCCTGCACGAAGTTTGTTAAACTGCCTTGTTGTCCTGACAAGTGCACCCACTTGCCAGGCCTTACCCTTCCCTTTTTATGAACATCAGACACCCCTATGGCAGGCCCAAGATACTCCCCTGGGCAGGGTGCAGTGCACGTGAAAGGTAGGACATGTACTGAGGTGTGTACCATGTCTTGATAGCGAAATACTCTCCATTTCGTTTTTCACTGTTGCAAGGCCATCTTGCCCATAGGACAGAATGGAGAAGGCTGTGTAATATTTTTCCAGCCTATCTTCCCACAGGCTTAAGATGGAGAGGTGAAGTTTCGTGTGCCTGAACTCACAATTTAATAACACATCTTTTTGTGAAGGTGATTTTTGCTTTGTGTGTTTAGAAACTGCGTTTTTAGAAGTGGCTGTTTTTTTTTTTGTTCTAACAATTCTGTGTGTCTCTGCCTGGTTGTGGATTGACTGTCTGGATGTGAATGTGATAGGATCTGGGAAATGTCTTGACCCAGGGGCGGAGGTGAGAGCAACAGGCTGACCTGCATCTGGAGTGTAGGGTGGAGGAGGAGCCCCTGGAGGTGAAGAGACCTGGGCTGCTGCCATAAAACAATGGCTCCATCTCCTGCTGAGTGATTGAGGATCCAGACCCCCACTATCAAAGAAAGAAGGTGTCACTGGCAACAAGACACCCAGAACTGGTTTGGACAGGGGTCAGTGCCCCCCTGAACACAAAGACTTTAAAGACATTTAGGGGTATAACTATGAGAGCTGAAACCCCTGGATTTTGTACTGATCAAGACTGAAAAGGATTAAAAACGACTTTGTGGTCAAGAGGAACCTCTGCCAAAGAAAGTACAGCTGAAGAGGCTGTGTGTTCTGGGGCTGACCTGCAGTTTGCTGATCTAACTAAGGAGAGGCTAAGGGACTTTGCTGTGTGCTGTGTTCCCAAGCTTGAGAGGACTTTGCTGTGTACTGTGTCCAGAAGTAACTTGTACCCAAGGGCCTGAGGAGAGCTGGCCCAAGCTGTGAGGAGAGGAGAGTGAGATCGTACCCCCCCAGGTAACGCTCAGCGAGCGTGCGTGTGTCGCCGCCTGGGTCGGGGTTTGGGCTACGGAAAAAAAGCTCTCTGCCTTTCCCATCTTTGCAGCGCGAGCCTCTGCTCAAGTCCGTATCGCAGGCTGTACTTGCCGATGAGTGGCAGTACTGGGGCCTGAGTGTGGAGCTGCACTTTGTTTTCCATCATAACAGAGTTGGGAGCATATTTTGGCAATAGCTGACCATGAGTCAGTAAGAGTGGCATAGAGACCGTCCAGAGCACCGCGATCGGTGCCGGAGTACATTACTTTTACATTACGAACTGCCTGATTGTTGCATTATGAAATGCATTATTTTTGCATTACAGACTGCCTGATTGTTGCATTACGAATTGCATTCTTTTTGCATTACGAGCTGCCTGATTGTTGCATTACGAATTGCATTCTTTTTGTATTACGAACTGCCTGATTGTTGCATTATGAATTGCATTATTTTTGCATTACGAACTGCCTGATTGTTGCATTACGAATTGCATTATTTTTGCATTACGAACTGCCTGATTGTTGCATTACAAATTGCATTATTTTTGCATCACAAACTGCCTGATTGTTGCATTATGAATTGCATTCTTTTTGCATTGCGAACTGCCTGATTGTTGCATTACGAATTGCATTATTTTTGCATTACGAACTGCCTGATTGTTGCATTATGAATTGCATTATTTTGGCATTACAGAACAATCAGGATATTCAAAGAGGTATCAATACTATTAAAAGCTGTGGTAAGGAAGCTGGTAATAGTACCAGTTAGTGAACGGTACTTCGTAGCAGGCATAACAGACTTTCGCTTCACCATCCTCTTTCCTTATGTATAAGCCAAAGTTTTGGAGCAGTCAAGTAGCAGCAGTGAGGGGCCAAGAAACTGGGCCCAACCCAGCCTTGTACGACCCCAGACGGGTGCAGACGGGCCTGCTCTTGGCCCAGGCACGTGCCCTGCATTTCCTGTGCAGCGGGAGCCCCAAACAACACTTGTAGGCGCCTGTGGGCGATGACGTGCGCTGTGTGCGGAGGTTGCTGCGGGTGTCTCTGGGGCCTGCAGTCTCTTCAGCCCCTTCTCACAACAATACGGGCATCCCGCGCAGTGGCAGCCCCAAACAGCACTTATAGGCGCCTGCGGGCACTGCGTTGACGTGCGGCCGTTGCTAATGATGGAGAAAAAGCAAAAAAGACTGCTTTCTGCATAGAATGCAGATGGGAGATAAAGAACTGGATGTAAGTGTGGTGACTGAGTGTACTTTTTAGATGTAAAATCGTCACACACATTCCAACAGATGCTCTTCCAAAAGGACGGAAATGAGAGAGCGCAAACTGACCTAAATGTATGAGTGCATCACACTTACCCGTAGTAAGCACAAATCATGAGGAGAAATGCCATGAGTGCTAGTAGTATCTGCAATTATATTCTGAATGTATAGCTAATGTAGAGATTTAAGTAGAAGTGGAACTAATACAGAAATGTGTGACATTATATGATTTTATTAGATGTGATTATTTCTGAATCCATGTCGTGTAGCTGTTAAAATGTAAGATGGCATGTGGTTAAACGTAGAATGTGGTAGGCCTCAGGGCCAGAGCTAGAAGGGAAGGTGTTTCTTTTCACGACATAGATTGCACTAATGTTTTGGTCATTGCATTAATGGGCCATGATTTATAGATGTGTTTACTGAATAATAGAATAAAAGTATTAACATGCTTTAATTAATGAAGAAGTTGAATGCTATAATTATTATGAGAAATGCTGTAGGCCTGAAATGTTTTAACATTGATTTACACGTACTGGTCTGGGCCGAGAAATGTTGCGAAACTTTTTGGAAGTCTATGAGAGTTGGGATCTTGGCTGCAGATGTCTGTCTGCAAGAGAAAAGGGGGGATCCAATTATAAATAATATGAATAGAGGTCTGTTCAGAAGACGGCCCAGACATGAAGGAGGGTTCCGGAATGTTTTAAGGGGTATCAGCGGGCCGGAGAAGAGTCTGAGAAGCAAGGTCAACTCCAACGTATGAGGCCCAATACAAAGCAGCATGGAAAAAGCCAGAAGCTACACCACGTGAGGGGCGTCTCACGAGGGGCGTCTCAAATGTTGTTGACTGTTTTGTATTAGGGACAGCACCCCTGGGTGGAGTTAGAGCAGATGCCTGAGGACCCTTTAGAGAGCGGATGGGTAGGCAGAGAGGGGTCATGACTGGAGAACTATAGGTTTTCACCAAGAGACTAAGAGTGAGTGACTTCCCTTGGGGGTCATTCACTGCTGACACCTTTTGTTAGGTTGAGACTTGGTTAAGTAGGGATACCATCTAGAGCAGGGTAGGGACAGCCTAACCTGTGTGTTTCCCTCCAACTTAAATGAAGGAGAGATCTCAATATGCGTCAATGCTGATAGCTTTATTATTCTTAGAACTTGTGTTGGTAATTTCCGTTGCTCGTCTGAGGGCTTTCAGAGAGCACATGTATGTAGTTGGACCTGTGTATCTCGTGAATCTCATTCTGAGATGCCTGTATTTGCAGCTTATCCTAACCTTACAATAAACTTTTGAAAGCTAGAAGTTGTTTGTGATCTTTTGGAGCGGGGTCCTTTATTGGGTGAACTAACTTGGTAAGAGATGCACTTTCTTCCCTCAATGACAGGCAACAAAGGTTCAGTCGACCAGATCGAGGTTTAGATCAATAGTGATAAGGTATCGATCAAAATCTCGCCCTTCCAGTTGGTAGCTATAGAGGATGGTTGCCTTCTTGAGGACGGTGACCTAGGCCAGGTTAGCTTACCCCAAGGCCCCTAGAGATCGATGATTGGAAGAACCGCCCGCCGAAGAAGATCCGGATGACGTGAGACAGAAAAAGTAGCAGTATCGGTCGAGAGTGAGTATAAAGGGTCATGCGTGTTAGATTGCGGTGTTTTTGTATTGTATCTATGTTGTAATGTCTGGCGGAGTTGAATGTCTGTAGAGTGACTGTGGAACAGGTTGTGAGCGCGCGCAACCGGTGGAAATCTTAAGTTCAAGGAGAGCTTAAGTGGTTCGGGTGTATCGGACACCCAGAGTAATTGTCAACTAGTGTGAAGGGGGTCATGAGGTACCATTGATCACCCGAAAGACCGAGATAGGGGGAACGTAAGAGTGAGTGCGTGAGTAACGGACGCTGGTCGGAGGTTACTGTGTGTGTAAGCAACCTATCAGAGAGACGATAGACATTTCGTCAGTTGTGTTGACAATTACATATAGACTGTGGACGTACAGTCGAGGGAAGTGACCGCTTGGTCGGAAGTAGTCATTTTTCGGTGTATGAATGGGACGCATGCATGACCGGGAGACGAGTTGAGAAAGGAGGGGTGCTGCTGCGAAGCGGAGAAAAGTGACGTCAGGAAGTGTCGCGCTGTGATTGGCCGACCGGAGAAAGACCGCGCTGTGATAGGCCAGCTAGCAAAGACGTCAGAAAGTGTCGAGCTGGGATTGGCCGACCGGAGAAAGACCGCGCTGCGATAGGCCAAGTTAGCAAAGCCGCGCTAGGATTGGTGGATTGTCATCAGGAAGTAAACAGAGTAGCGAGGCTGGATATTGTGCGTATAATTATGAAGTGTTTTAAATGGCTGAGAGCGGCGTTTAAAAAAGAGAAGCGGGGATCGGATGAAGGGGAAGAAGCCCCGCCGGAGGGTACGCCGGCTCGTTACATGGCAGTGAATGTTGGGCTGCATACGATCCTTTGGATAACAGAGTGGAGTAAGATTACGGAAGGAAATGAGGAACTGACGTTCCCGAAGTACGGGACGTTCAGATTAGAGGTGTTACATCGATTAAAATCAGTCATGACCTCAATGAGACCCTTGCCTAGACCGACCCAGTTTGAAGCCCTTGATGCATGGATTAGGGCAGCGCATGTAAAGAATATGAACAGACGACAAGAAAGGGTGAAACGATCGGTAAGGGCAGTACAGGATGCCAGATGGGATGCGGATGCTAAAAGATGGAGAGTGCATAACATGGAAGTCAATAAACTGTACCCAGTGTTAGAGGTGCCCGGAAATAAAAGCCCCCTAGAAGAAGATGATGAGAGCGAAACAGAGGACAGCCTGATAAACAGATTATTGACAGACAGGCCACCCCCGTATAATAGAGCAGGGGGAGAGGTCGAGCATAGTGAAAGAGAAAAGGGGGGCAATGCAGGAGAGCATGGACCGCTTCCCAGTTCAGAGTGGGATCCTGAGGCAAAGAAAGAGCTGTCCCAGCCTAGTCAGGTGCAACAGGTAGTCGGGAGGTTTGTGGTACAAAGAGCGCCGGAAACGGAGTGCGCCACATCCTACGCATTACCAGATGCACTACAGGTACCTGTTACCATAGGTCCTATAATATCGATATATGACCCAGAGAGAGCAAGAGGGGAAGAACGGGTACGGAAGGACGGAGAAAGAGCAGAGACGGCAAGGAGGAACGATACGATCAATTTCCCAAGTCAGATGCCGATACCAAGAGAGTGGAGCACCCCGGTGCACACAGCAGGGGATCCAGGAGGGGATCCTGGGGGCCCTAGATGGCCAGTGGATATGAGGGGATCTGGACGAAAATCCTTTCAAGAGCTAAATGAGTACATGAAGAAGTGGGATGAGGCAGTGGAGGCTCACAAGAGCATCATAGCTGCGGAAGCTGAAAGGGAAAGTCAGGACAGCAGAGCTCGGACTCACTGCGGGGCTGGGGAGAGCAGCCCGGAGTGGGACTGGAGAGAGAGAGATAGTAGGGGAGTCACCCATTGGGCCCGGAGTGGAGATAGAACGGACCTGGAAAACGGGGGCCCCGGGAGTGGAGGGGTGGCGCGCCCAATACTCAGTGAAGGGGAGAGGAGAACGCAAGAGTACAGAAACAGCTTTAAGTGTACCCACTGTGTGCCCGGCACCAGAGAACTGAATGGGAGTTGTGAGAGGTCGCACCATAGTCCCTGTGATGACGGACACGAGCGCAGCCCAGGGAATATGGGGAACCAGGAAGGATCGTATCGGATACTGAGCGATACTAGGCAAAGGGAGAGTAGCGACCAGAGGGAAAATAACAGAGAGGCGTACGGTGAAAGGAGAGAAAAAGGAGAGAGTGGGCAGAGCAAGAGTGGGGGTAACAGGCCCGTGTTCCATCACCTTCCAAGATCGGATGGCCGAGCATGGGACCTGGAGAGATGGGAGCAAGGGAGAGCACTCATTAACTCTCCCGAGCCCAAACGTAGAGCTCGGAGTTGGGATGGTAGGGAGACCAGTGAGCCCCCTTCGAAAGACATATTGCGAGCTGAGATAAAAGCCAAGAGACTCGATGTCGCCAGCTTAAGGTCAGACCTGGATGACATGGTAGATGGTACCCTGCCTTTAGAAAGAATGGAAATGTATGAGCAGGATGAAATACTGTATATGGCAAAGGACATCACTCGAAAGGCGAGAGCAATCCATGAGAAGTTAGTCGAACTAGCAGGCAAATATATGGTGGACCTGTCAAGAACCAAAGCATTACAGGGTAACCACAGGCTACATTACACAGATCGAGACCTAGATGAGAGGAGAACGATCGGGCTGAAAACGCACATAAGGGAACTGATCACTGGAATAAGGACATGGAGGGCACTAGATAAGTGGGAAGAGAGGTGGTCCAAGAAAGGGACCGTCAGGAGAAGCACGCTTGGTACGACACCAGGAAGGCTGCAGGGAATAGAAGCATACCCTTTGCGTGAAGTCGCAAATGGGAATTATGTGCATGTCCCTTGGAGTAGGGGAGATTTAGCTGCTTTTACCACCTCCTTCCCCAAATTGCGGGAAAACCCAGTGGAGTGGTACAAGCAAGTTGAGAGATTTGTAAAAATCTCAAAGGTCCTATGGATAGATCTGAACACGCTGTTTGACATTGTAGTACCAGGAGATTTGTGGACAGCATGCAAGGTTAGCGCTGAGTGGCCCACAACGGAGCCGGAGAGAGATGCTAAGACTAATGGGCCGTCCGAGATTGTGATGGCAAAATTCGAGAGAGTGATGACTTGGCTGAAAGAGAAAGTGCCAATGCAAGACATAGATTGGGTCAGAATAGACCGAACTAGACAGGAACCCAAAGAGACAGTCCACGAATATTACGAGAGATTGCTGAAGGCGTTTAAACAGTATAGCGGCCTGGATGTAATGGATCCAAAAGACATAGGGCAATTTGTGTCCAAGTTCGTCCTGGGACTGAGACCGGATATTAGTTTAATGATTCAGCAACACTTGATTTGTTGGCAAAATAAACCCCTAGACGAAATACTGAGATATGCCAGGTACTGCTGTGATGAGATAGACTCCAAGGCTAAGAAACTAAAAGAAAAATTGATGGTGGTACAGATGCAGGCAGCAGGGAAGGGGGGACAGCAGCAACAGCAGCAAGGAACAGGTACAGGAGGAAAGAAGCAGTACAGTCAGAACAAGGGCAATGAGGAGAGTTCCACCTTTAGACCCAGAATAGACATAGCTGCCTTGAAGAAAACGACTAGGTGCCACCAGTGTAACGAGGTGGGACATTGGAAACGCGAGTGTCCCTACAATGTGGAGATAGGAGAACAAGAGATAGAGGAGGAAGAGGTCCAGAGCGCGCCTACAAGAGGGGTGACGCCATACCAGGGAAAGGTGCTCAAAGGGGGGGGGGCTCCTCCCCGAGCCCAGTTCCCGCAACCTCCCCGAGTAGGGACTATGGGTAAGACCTATAGACAGATGCCCCTGTTTGTAGAAGGAGAAGAGTGCTATTATGTGGACCCAATAACCGGACAGAGAGTGGAAAGAGAAGACTGCACCCTCGGGGCAGCCTTGGAGGTGGACCAGAGGGGACCCTATGTCGAAGCAGAAGTAGCAGGGTGCCCCACGACATTTCTGGTGGACACAGGAGCCACTAGATCCACGATCAGATCAGCTGCAGTTCCAGACCTGCCCATGTCTGGAGAGACCATACAAGTGGTGGGGGTCGCAAACAGGAGAATAACCAGCCAATTGACAGAACCGGTACAGGTGAAAATAGGGAAGTACAGCGATGAGCACCAGTTTGTGGTTTGCGATTCAAGTCCTGTGTGTCTGCTAGGCAGAGACCTGTTGTGTAAATTGAATTGTACAATATACTGTACACCTCAGGGAGTGGAGGTATTGACCAATGATGATGACGCAGACTTCAAAGTTGCAAACTCAAGAATATGCGTGGAGCTGTACCCTACTTTGACAGTAGATGAGCTCCCCTGGGACTTGAGAGAGACAGTGGCACCAGAAGTATGGGACTTCACTGGGGAAGAGATTGGATTGGTCAAAGGGGTGGACCCAGTGAAAATTGTAGTGAAACCGCATGCTGAGTTCCCAAGAACACCCCAATATAAATTGACTCCAGAAACGATTGCAGGCATAAAACCCGTGATCGAGTCCATGATTAAACAGGGAATACTGAAAGAAATCGTGGGTAGTCCATGCAACTCCCCGATTATGGGTCTGCAGAAACCAAATGGGAAATTCCGGATAGTGCAGGACCTCCGAAAGATTAATAACATAGTCGTTTCGTGTTGTCCAGTGGTACCGAATCCATCAGTGATACTGTTTCAGATTCCATTCCAAGCTGAGTGGTTCACTGTGATTGATCTTTGTCAGGCTTTCTTTTCGATCCCTCTGGACGAAGAAAGCCATTTTCTTTTCGCATTTAAGCTGGAAGGTCGCGTCCTAACATGGTGTCGTATTCCTCAGGGGTATACAGAGAGCCCATCGATCTTCAACCAGCTTTTGAAGAAAAATCTTGAAAGTCTAGTGCTGCCCCAGAAGTCAGTTCTGGTCCAGTACATAGACGACCTCCTCGTGGCGTCAGAAACAGAAGAAGCTTGCAGGGAGGACTCCATTGCTTTGTTAAATCACCTAGCTGCCAATGGGCACAAGGTGTCCCCGGGAAAGTTGCAGTACTGCCTGACAGAAGTGCAGTACTTGGGACACCGAATAGAGAAAGGCAAACGAAAGGTGTCACCAGACAGGATAGAGGCGATCATGAAAATGAATGCGCCTAAGACACAGAGAGAGGTCAGGATGTTCCTAGGGATGGTGGGTTATTGCCGACAGTGGATCGCGAACTTTTCACTGAAAGCAAAGCCCTTGCAAAAACTGACGCATAAGGAGGTGAGCGATCCGGTACCATGGGACAAAGACTGTTTGATGGCATTCTTACAGCTGCGAGAGGACCTGTGTCGTGCTCCGGCATTGGGAATGCCTGATTACAATAAACCATTTTTGCTTTACTGTTGTGAGAGAGAAGGTTGCGCGTTGTCTGTGTTAGTCCAAATCCATGGGAATGCCCGTAGACCAGTTGCTTATTTCTCGGCTACTTTAGACCCAGTAGCCGCAGCGTTGCCCGGATGTCTCAAATCCGTTGCTGCAACGGGTGTCAGCATTGAGAGATGTGAAAATATCGTCATGGGGCACCCGTTAGAGGTGTGCGTGCCCCATTCTGTTGAACTGTTGATGACCAGGACCAAAACACAGCATCTGACCAACAGCAGGCTCACGCGCTATGAGCAAGTCATTCTTGCTGCAGAGAATGTGACCCTCAGGAGATGCTCTGTTTTGAACCCTGCCACCTTGATGCCACTCCCAAATGATATCGAGGATGATGATGAATGTACAGACCATGACTGCCTCGATGTGACTGAACTATGCACCAAACCCAGACCCGACATCGTAGATGAGCCACTGACCGACCCAGACGAAATTTTCTTTGTCGATGGCTCATGTGTAAGAGACGAAGTTGGGCAGTTGAGAGCAGCTTACGCTGTTTGTACAATTACTGGAGTTGTAGAAGCTGGGTGCCTGGAAGGAGTACACTCCGCTCAGGTAGCCGAGATTATTGCCTTGACACGTGCTTGCTTGGCAAGCAATCAAATTCGAGTCACCATATACACCGACAGCCAATATGGTTATGGGGTGGTTCATGATTACGGGCAGTTATGGTCTCAAAGAGGGTTCATGACCTCTTCAGGCTCTCCCATTCGCAATGGAGAGTTTGTGCGCCTGTTGTTAGAGGCGTTGCAATGTCCAGCAGGTATCGCAGTTGTAAAGTGCACCGCACATACCAGAAATGTGGACTTCGTCTCGCAAGGCAATAGATATGCCGACGAAGTCGCGCGGTATTGCGCGGAACAAGGGTACTCTTTCACAGAGGTGGAAGTGGGTGGAATAAATGTAAGGACTGAATTAGCCATGATATTGGAAACTGTTGATACTTGGGACGAACTGACAAACATGCAAGAAAATGCTCCTGATTTTGAAAAAGAAACATGGGAAAAGGCAGGATGTGTAGTGGGTGAGTCCCATTTTTGGATCTCAGCAGATGGCAGAGCAGTGTTGCCCAATGAGATGGTGAGCCCAATGGCCAGACACATACATGGTCCCGTACACCTAGGGAGAGACGCTATGCTGAGAGTGTTTAGACAGACCTGGTACAATCCTAAGTTTAGAATAGCAGCAGAAGCAGTGTGCCAGCGTTGTGTGACCTGTCAGCAGCTGAACGTAGGGAAAAGAACACCAGTTGCACTAAGCCACATAGGAAGGTCTGGAGGTCCATTCAATCGAATGCAGATAGATTTCATTGAAATGCCGAGGTGCAACCGCCTCCGCTATGTCCTGGTGGTTGTTTGTGTATTCTCCAGATGGGTTGAGGCATACCCTACACGTAGGTGCGACACCCTCACAGTGGCCAAGTTACTGCTTAGGGAACTCATTCCGCGCTTCGGGGTGCCGGCCTCTTTGGAATCAGATAGGGGAACGCATTTCAACAGCGAGCTTGTGAAGATGATTTGTGCGGCTCTGAACATAGATCAGAAATTGCATTGCAGTTACCGACCAGAAGCCTCAGGAATTGTGGAGCAGATCAATGGCACGATCAAAGCCAGAATTGCAAAAGTGTGTTCCTCAACGACCCTGAGTTGGCCTGACGCCCTGCCATTGGTCCTCATGAGCCTTCGTAGTACCCCAGACAGAAGAACGGGGTTGTCACCACATGAGGTGTTAATGGGGAGAGCAATGAGGCTGCCATCTGTCCCAACTACTGCACTGTTAAATATCACAGATGATATGATCCTGGACTATTGTAAGGGGCTGTCTGACGCCATTCATTCTGTGTCCCTTCAGGTGCAGGCTGCCGAGGTTCCATCGTGCCAGGGCCCGTGCCATGACCTGTACCCTGGGGACTGGGTCCTGGTGAAAAAACATGTGAGAAGAAGCTGCCTGGATGTTCGTTGGCGTGGGCCCTTCCAGATCATCCTGATTGCGAACACGGCTGTGAAGGTGGGAGGCCTGCCCAATTGGATCCACGCGTCACATACGCGAAGGGTTCCAGCACCTCTGGAAGAAACAGCTCCTCTCTCGGATAGACGTCCAGCAGAGGACCGAGAAGCCATAGAGGGGGCTAGCCAAGCTGTAGAGGTGCCAGCGGAAGCAGGGAACGAGTCTGACCAAGCTGAGGACGGTCAGTACAACAGCGAAACAGACGACGCTACAGAAGGAGAAAGTAGCTGGGAGTACGAGTCAGACACTGACAGGTCTGACAGAGAGCGAGAACAGACAAGAAGGAGAAGGAGTAGAAGGGCACGTGGAGAAGCTAATTGGCCGCAAAGAAGGAGCTCTAGCCTGAGGTCAACTCCAGAGATAACCCTTCCTCCGATATCAGAAGACTCAGACCCGGAAGAAGGTGCTCAGGGCGCTGAAGCACCGGACCGAAGAAGGTCAAGAAGAGTGCGTGTGCCTAGCAGAAGATACTCCACCCCTGAGTGGACATATCTGGCGACAAATGTCTTTGAAACAGGAGACAGGGAGGATCCGAGCGGTGGTGGTGTCCAGTTCTGAGCCCATCGTCACCGTGGAAATACGACTGTTGGTACCCGGAGTCGAACAAGAAGGGTCACTAACATTCATGCTCCCCAGACCTCCCCGCCTCAGCAAGTTAAAACACATGTTTCTCTCAGAATTGCAATTCCCCGACTTTGGTACAACGATAACAGCCCATGAAGAGCACAATCTTCGTTTGGAAATACTGAACTTTGCTATCGAAGCTGCAGGCACAAACTTGATAGTAGATGCTTAAAGGACTTTGTAAATAAAGCGAGCAGAAAAAGAAGATTACCTAGCGCCCAGGAAGCAGAGAATATTAGGGACCTTCCCTTGAGTTGATGGAGAAGGGCTAGGGTTGTCTGTATTGAACTGTTAAAGGACCTTTGCGAAGAAGGTTGTCAGCTTCCAGTTGTGTGGATTCTAAAGACAAAAAGAGTAAAAAGAGACTGTAAAGGAACGAGAAGAAAAGAACTTTGTGCCAAGATAAGAGAGAGCCATATTGTCTGACGAAATGGAAGCCGGCACCCAGAACCGCAGAGCTAAATGTATAATAGGTACACTAATAGTAGGAGTGATAATATTAATAGCTTTAGTGGTAACAATTTCTTATGTAAAGGGACATGAGGAAGAGGCGAAGGTAACTGATGTGAAATCTGTAGAAACGCTTACACCCACTGTTGCTGGTGAGAAAAGGGAAAACACTCAAGAGAAAGCGTTATTAGCTGCAGAAGCCCGCAGGGTACACGTAGATGAGTCCCAAGGAGACTTTAGGTCAAATGCTTATGCTAAACTCTTATATGAATACGTGGATGCCATGGAGGTTAAGGACTGTTACGTCTGCATGCAGTTGCCGGCGTCTGTAGATGAAGGCATTAGATATCATCACCTCCCGCTGACATATGGCATTACATGTAGCTTATTGCTTAGTATATTTTATGGGAGAGATAGTTTTGAATACTATTTCTCCAACTATGATTCAGTGTTGCCAGAAGTTCCAAATTATAAGCAGATGAACAAATGGGACTACTGGAAGAGTGAAGACAGATTGGCCAAGTTCTTCATTCCTTGGATTACCTTAGATACTTCACATGCCCGTAGAAATAACCTGACATGCAAAGTGTCAGAAGTCGAGAAGAAGTTCATAGGGCAGGTGGATGATCGTTACAGGAGACAAAAGATTTTGAAAAAATCAGGACAATGGAAAACAGATTGGACCGAGGAAGAGAAGGCACACAAGAGAAAGGGTAGTAGTGGTCCAATAGCTTTAGATAAGACGCAGAGAGGAAAGCTATGTCTACACCGAGCCAAAACGTATTACGAAAATGTATACGTGGGAGAAGTCAGCTGTGAACATGCTTTCAATATAGAGTACTATACTAAAGATTTCCTGAAGGGAATGCAAGTGATTCCAAATGTGTATTTTGTATGTGGAAGAAATGCCTACGTGAGACTACCTGACAACTGGTATGGATCATGTTACCTAGCAATTGTCTTCCCCAAAATATATCATGCACAAGACTTAGAGATCATCGAGGGCAAGACATCATCGAGGGGAAGGAGAGATATAGGAGATGCAGAAATGGTTGGAGATGTCTTTGGAGCTGTGTTCCCTCTTTTGGGACTAATCCTTAATGATGTTAAAATTAGACGACTGGCAACAGTCGTCGACAGGTTGTCTGCCAGCACTGCTCAGTCCTTAATGCTGGTAGAAGGAGAGATGCAATCGATAAGGGCTATGGTTCTTCAGAACCGTCTTGCGTTAGACGTCCTACTAGCAAAAGAGGGCGGAGTCTGTAAGGCTTTGAAGGTCCAGGAATGTTGTACTTACATTCCAGACAATTCAAAGCCCCTTGAGAAAGTTATTAGGAACATAACTGATATTCACAAGGAGATCGAAGACTTGAGTAGAGAAAATGTCTGGGAAAAGGTGGGCCACGGAATGAGTGAAGTTGGAGGGTGGATCTCCACCCTAGGCAAAAGCTTTGTGTGGTATATACTAAAACCTATCATCATAATATTGATCTGTGGGATCATATTGTGGGGATTGGTGAGGGTATTCAAATGGTACAGAGCAAAAAGGTCAGAAAGGGCCCAAAGAGAGCAGCTGCAGAGATTGGCTGCCATACAAGATAATCAGTACAGGAGTCTGAGGGCTCTGGAAACGCAGAGACAAGTTATGCTAGCAATAACTGCAGTTTAAATGTTAGTGATGACCCCGAGAGGTCATCAAAGGGGGGAACTGAGAGAGCGCAAACTGACCTAAATGTATGAGTGCATCACACTTACCCGTAGTAAGCACAAATCATGAGGAGAAATGCCATGAGTGCTAGTAGTATCTGCAATTATATTCTGAATGTATAGCTAATGTAGAGATTTAAGTAGAAGTGGAACTAATACAGAAATGTGTGACATTATATGATTTTATTAGATGTGATTATTTCTGAATCCATGTCGTGTAGCTGTTAAAATGTAAGATGGCATGTGGTTAAACGTAGAATGTGGTAGGCCTCAGGGCCAGAGCTAGAAGGGAAGGTGTTTCTTTTCACGACATAGATTGCACTAATGTTTTGGTCATTGCATTAATGGGCCATGATTTATAGATGTGTTTACTGAATAATAGAATAGAAGTATTAACATGCTTTAATTAATGAAGAAGTTGAATGCTATAATTATTATGAGAAATGCTGTAGGCCTGAAATGTTTTAACATTGATTTACACGTACTGGTCTGGGCCGAGAAATGTTGCGAAACTTTTTGGAAGTCTATGAGAGTTGGGATCTTGGCTGCAGATGTCTGTCTGCAAGAGAAAAGGGGGGATCCAATTATAAATAATATGAATAGAGGTCTGTTCAGAAGACGGCCCAGACATGGAGGAGGGTTCCGGAATGTTTTAAGGGGTATCAGCGGGCCGGAGAAGAGTCTGAGAAGCAAGGTCAACTCCAACGTATGAGGCCCAATACAAAGCAGGATGGAAAAAGCCAGAAGCTACACCACGTGAGGGGCGTCTCACGAGGGGCGTCTCAAATGTTGTTGACTGTTTTGTATTAGGGACAGCACCCCTGGGTGGAGTTAGAGCAGATGCCTGAGGACCCTTTAGAGAGCGGATGGGTAGGCAGAGAGGGGTCATGACTGGAGAACTATAGGTTTTCACCAAGAGACTAAGAGTGAGTGACTTCCCTTGGGGGTCATTCACTGCTGACACCTTTTGTTAGGTTGAGACTTGGTTAAGTAGGGATACCATCTAGAGCAGGGTAGGGACAGCCTAACCTGTGTGTTTCCCTCCAACTTAAATGAAGGAGAGATCTCAATATGCGTCAATGCTGATAGCTTTATTATTCTTAGAACTTGTGTTGGTAATTTCCGTTGCTCGTCTGAGGGCTTTCAGAGAGCACATGTATGTAGTTGGACCTGTGTATCTCGTGAATCTCATTCTGAGATGCCTGTATTTGCAGCTTATCCTAACCTTACAATAAACTTTTGAAAGCTAGAAGTTGTTTGTGATCTTTTGGAGCGGGGTCCTTTATTGGGTGAACTAACTTGGTAAGAGATGCACTTTCTTCCCTCAATGACAGGCAACAAAGGTTCAGTCGACCAGATCGAGGTTTAGATCAATAGTGATAAGGTATCGATCAAAATCTCGCCCTTCCAGAAACATACACCAAACAGCCAATAAATAGGATGAGGTGAGATAGACATAACCCTATGGCTACCGCCAAAGCCCACTCCATGTATATTTTAAACAATTGACATCACTAGGTACACAGAAAGCTGTTTGTTAAGCTATACCTAAAATCCAGGCTGTGGTAGGCTACACGTTTGTGACATGGAACATCTATAGAGCTCTGCAACGGTGTTGGTAGTTAATGGGGGTGGACCTTTGACTGCTCTGGGGTTGGCTGCCTATTTCATATTTAAAACGACCTCAGCTGATGCCTGCTGGCTGTGGCTTGCTGTCACCCCCAGCATGCCCTGCGTGAATGAACCAGTGACCTGCAGCTGAGAGGGTCTGTAAACTCAGTGAAAAACGCTTAACCTCCCAAAGCCTAAAGATAGAATCCTGAGGAAGCATACAATTGGTACAGCAGAGGCCTTCCAGAGATAGATGCACCGAGACAGTGCAAAGCTCTTTCAGCAGCAGCTCAGTGCACCGTTTATTTATATACTTTCATCCTTCATGCATTATTAAAAGATGTTGCTCCTCACATCAATACAAGTGTCCATTACAGAAAGGAAGCAAACCGCTTCAAGAAAATGCCAGCCAGATTTACTAACAGTGCCAACAATTATCATAAAAATGCGAGGGAGAGAAAATAAGGATATGTTAAACAATCCCCAAATCTCCTTAAACCACACAGTGTGCGTTCCTTCGGAGGATTGGAAGATGAAAAATAGTCCTTGAGGGTTTTAGACAAGCCCGAGGCAATATTAAAAAAAGGTCAAACCCTCTGCTAAAAAGGAGCGTTATCTTCAGAACAACAACTTATCAGGCAGCGCGCAGCTCGGCTTATTTACTGTTATGGGCCCCGGAGGAAGTGCACTTCAAGGCAGGGCGGCATTACTTTGTAATGAGTTTGCCAGGAATGGTAAGGGAGACTCGAATTTGTAACAATGTGCAATTCCCGGTGCAGGAACTTTCTCTAGACTTTTCTACTCCCACCACTGCCCACCTTCACCCCCCTTCCCACCTTTTGACCATCTATGGGGAGAGGATGTGGAGTAAGGGCCAGAGCTGGCACTGGGGAACCAGTTTCGAGCAGCGGTGTCTGCTCAACCAGGGCCGGACTGGGAACTAAAATCAGCCCTGGCAAAGTGCTCGGCCGGCCCCCCCTCCCCACTCGGGGGGGGTTGGAGGTGCCGCAGAGCGCTTCACTAGGGCCGGATTTCGGCTGATTTTGTTGCAGGGCCGATTTTGCAGCTATGCTGCAAAAACGGCCCTGAGACAATATCGGCCCCCAGGGGCTCAAAAACGCCCCCCACCCTTGCGGCGCACCGGGGGATTGCCCGGTGCCCGCTACGGCCAGTCCGGGCCTGTGCTCAACATGCTGTGATTCTGGACAAATCACGTGCCTAAAATTAAAAAATGAATGTGTCCTTGTATAATGTAAATGGAGCTCGTGTATAGTGCTCCAATACCTTCGGGTCGAGTTCGAGCTGCATAAACCTGTCCTAGTCAGAGCAGAGGGGCAGCCAAGATGAACGGGGGTGCTTGAAAGTGCTGACATACTTGTGAGTGCCCTGGTTAGATGCCCGCTGACCGCCCCTGAGATAACAGAGTGAAATGATGCAGGTTGCAAGGATAAGAAGGCCTTAATTTTTGGGGCGCGAAACTTATTTTTCATTGTCAGAATTTGACTAAGAGCAAGACAGAGAAATGTGAGAAAGAAGAGATGAAAAAGAACCTGCAAGAGCGAGATAAAGATACTGGAAGCATAGGGGGGGGGAAGAAAGTGGCATGAGGTGGAATCAAGATGTGCTAACCTTAATATTAGGCAGCCCAGCATTTAAACAGTGCCGGCGACAGGTTGCTGAGAAAATCTCCGGCACCTGTGCCTTTTTCTAGGCCTCTACAGTTCTGTGGTGTGTCTGGTGTTTACAAAACTTCTGAATAAAGGAATAGATAGGCAGGAAGATAGGCAGGCAGGCAAACTGACAGACAATGAGGCAGGTAGATAGATAGACAGACAGGCAGACTGACAGGCAGGCAAGCAGATAGACAGGCAGGCATGCAGGCAAGTAGATAGATAGATAGATAGATAGATAGATAGATAGATAGATAGATAGATAGATAGATAGATAGATAGATAGATAGATAGATAGATAGATTACATAGATAGATGGATAGATAGATAGATAGATAGATAGATAGATAGATAGATAGATAGATAGATAGATAGATAGATAGATAGATAGATAGGTAGGTAGGTAGGTAGGTAGGTAGGTAGATAGATAGATAGATAGATAGATAGATAGATAGATAGATAGATAGATAGATAGATAGATAGATAGATAGATAGATAGATAGATAGATAGATAGATAGATAGATAGATGACCGTGTGCAGAAGATATAATTACAGGGTACTGAGGAGAATTCCTTGCACCTGGCAGAGATTAGCTCCAAAAGGTCAACAGCGTCCTCTCCCACCTGGAACACTCACATGTTGCGTGCCTCATTTGCACAAAGATGGAATAAGATTGTTAAACAAGGGAGGCCACGAAGAGCCCCCTCTTCCTCCACCCCCACCAGTATTAAAAAAGCCAACCCTTGCTAAAAGCCATCAATAAATCAAGAAATATATATGAATAGAAGGAGCCGAGGCAATCTGAGAGACAGTTTTTCAAATGGAGAATTCTGCAAAGTGCGCCTCTGTTTTTGTCAATACGCTGCCAGGTTGCGGGACGCCATTTTTCATCCACGCTAGAAGAAATCTTGACAAGCAATAGAAAATCAGTAATACACTTGCAGCTGCATTTCAATCAATAAACATTCTTTAAACAACAACGGGCAGGCGACTGATTGGCATGCAGAGTGAAACGGTTTAACACAAAAGCTTCGGATTCGTTTCAGAGCAAGGAACTGGTCTAGTCGCCATCTCTATATTTATTTATATGGGTTTTATTCGATTATGGGGACACAGGTCTTTCATCTGCCATATTGCAAGAAGAGCGCAAGGACGTGGATGGCACTGATGCTAGCGTTGAGTTGTGTCTGTGTGACCTGCTGTAAAGGTATAGTTGCGAAAAGACTCCCTGTCATCACAGAAATTGTGTGTTCTGTCGGGGTTGGATCCCCGGACTAAAACTAGTCCTGATAAAAATGTTCAAACCACCCCACCTGGCTAAACCCAGCAAGCGAGTCCGTCCATCTACAGTGCAATTAAAGCGGGTCCTCCCTGCAATGACAAGTTTATACAATTTTGTGCACAGATGATGCATATTACAGGACAATTTATCTAATATACTGGATAAAATCCATATGATTTTCAGGCATCTCTGAATGGGAAATCATGAAATATTGCAAGACTTCAGAAAGAGCCCGAGTATTCAGGTGCAATATTTCTCCAAAGCAGTTAATAGTGCAGGTGACTGACTATAAACGAACTGTAGACCAGCTTTAAAAGTACGTAAATATTATGAACAGCAAGCAAACGTTTGTACCACGTAAAATTCAGTGTGTGAGAAAGTGGGTTATTAGTTGCAAATGATGAGGGTCCTTCACAAGTAAAAATCTGTAACCTTGCATCTGCTGGGCACCTAGTACCCCTATTGTAGCGCTTCTCAAGGTAGTGAGGCAGAGCAAACCAAGTCCTACAGAGGGTAGATGGGGTGGGCTAGTCTTACAGTCTGTTGGCACACAAAAACATCATCAAATAGCTAATTGTCTAGTGAATGCTTTTACTTATAAAAAAGAAAAGTTCTTTACTACACACACACTATTCAATACTGCGTGTTAATTTACAACAATACATGTGATGGCAGTTGTAAATACCTATGGAGACCTCCTAATTGTACACAACCCTAGCAGGCTCTGGATCATCTAATCACAATACCCTCCACATATAGCAGAAACAATATAATGGGGTGTATTTATTAAATGATAGGCCCACTGACTTTGTCAGCATGTCACCACAATAATAAAAGCAGACATATATCATGATAAACCAATAGAACATCATTAAATTCACTAAGTACCATCTTACAATGTTATTAATTAATACCTTTACTGATTCACTGCTCCTGAAAGTTGTGTTTTGCTCATCATTGCAGGCTCCAGACACTAGGAGTGGTTTCATCAGGCCTTCAGACATCATAATTGTGCAATTGTTTGGATTCAGATTTTTAATACTCCACCTCCTCACACTAAAATTGTCTACTATCTAGGTGCATGACACTTCTCCTGGACCTGGGAGCCATACCCCAGGGCTCCAGAATCGACTGCTCTCTCTGCCTGCACCCTCCAGGTCCCACAGCCTTCTGTGGCCACTTACTGAGCACCTGGGTCTCCAGACATCAGGGGTCCCTCCTTTTCGAAGTCACACTCCTGCAGGTCCAGTATAAAGAAGATCTAGGTGAACCCTCCAGGGTTCTACCCAGCAAGTCCATCCCTGTACTCTCCCCAGAGGGTGTAGGCATGCCAACACCACTGGCCCTGGATTAACATGTCCCAGTCCTTGGGTGCTAATTGAAAATATGAATCCTTGAGTACATCTCTGCAGTGTAATCAGGTGTCTTCCCTCCTCCAGCTGCAACTCCTCTGGCATTGCTTCCCCAGGCCCAGACTTTCTCAAAAGTCTTTCCCTTGAAGTGGGGGTTGAAAGTTCTATAAGCTAGGCACCTCTTCCCAATCCTAGGATGACACATCATTACTCTACCCCTGCCCGAACCCTCCTGCACAACATTTTTTGAATTTCCAAGATGGCATTTGGTCTGTTGAAGGACCTTCTCTGAGAGCCTTAGCCCTGCCCCTAATGATCATAGCTGCCTGGCCCTTTACCTCCAAAACTTAAAAAGGCAGTCCTCTCCTGCGACTAGCTCCATAGATTTGGCTTGTTTCTGTGAGGTAGGACCTTTCCAGGCCAGGCGCAGAGTGAAAAGTAACCAGCACATGCAGGTTCTGTCCCCATCCACTTCTTTCCCGGGAACACGCCTTATTACTGGCTAATGACCCTATTTTGTGGGGGCCTTTGATCCTCCAGCTGGCCAGCAGATTTATTAACTTGGCTGAGCAGGCTGATTGGAAGGCCCAAATCTAATTCGAGGCTAAGTCTGACACAAATAATACATTTTGAAATTCCACAAGGAGTGTGGATATGTGGAAATTAATGTCAGATGCATTTGGTATCCCCGATTACCATACTGTTGGTACATCAACCAAAACTAAAGGCCTGACTATGCCAAAACTGTAGATTGGTGCACATTTCACCCAAAGTGCATAATACAGATAAGCACATACACTTTTCACTAATTATTGTAAATGTAAATATTCACATCATTAATGCTTTCTCTCAGTATAAGGCCTGCCCAGGTCATCATCAATCCCTGAAGGGTCTCTTTGGGATAGGCTATACATGAGCAAATACCAGATTGAGTTAGATAGTATTTCACACACGTTCACATGCAACCATCTCAGAGTCTCTCTTGTCCTTGCTGTACAGCAGCGGACCTTATTTTAAAAGATGAACACTGGTGATTAGCATTTCCATTCCATTACAGCAGATGATACAGGTAGTGAGACATAGGTTGTAAGACTCACTCACAGCAGACATCCACAAACCAGGTAATCCAAAAAGTTAAAGATTCGAAGGGACCAAATGGGGCAGGCCCACTTCCCACACTGCACTTTTTAGATATCAATGCAGAGTAAATGATCATACAGAATCCTATGACAAGAGAAATGGCATCCATTTTACATTGTTGTCTACGGCATAATGTCCTATAAAAAATTCATTTGTAAGGTGCGAGTTAATCACAAATTTTGTTAGTGCTTTCAAAGAAGGCTAATAGAAGTCCATGTTAAATGCAGCTGCCCAGCTTGCAGCCTTTTGGGAGCTTCCAGAATGCTCAAATGGCCAGTCCAGCTTGGTTTCCTGACCCAGATTTTTATTTGGTAACCTAATGCTTTCTGTGTTGTAGTCTTTAAAAATCTCATAGCAATGCTTTATATGTCAAAATCAAATTATTGGTAATGACATGAAGTGAGGGGGCTATCTGAGTGTATGAAACATGTGTGTAAGTGTGACAAAAGAGTAATAGATGTGAAAGAGAGAGTTCTTAATAAACCTCATTCAGGAATGAATAACTTATCTGGTCCTGTATTTTTTCTTTACCTTATTGGACTTCTAGTCTTGTATTTTCCCTCTAAAAAACAATTGTACAAGTCCAAGAATGCAAACAAAGACAAGCCAAGGCAAGCCTCCCATCCATTACATAGAACAACATGAGGTCTTTGACAGTATGTGTATGTTGCCGAAGCAGGCAAGTGAGACTCATTCAGACAGTCCTGGCTTTTTTGCTGAGATAACCTTAATTGCAAAGACCATCTGGCTTTTATTCTTTTGTGGTAAATATCAAAAGATAAACTTTTTGGACTGGAACTAACTTTAAAATGTGAAAGAAATGTGCAGTGTAATTAACTACTAATTACCAAGTGCCATAAACAGCGGCTGGTTTTAGGAATGTGAACAATAAACATCAGCTGGAACATTCCCTGCCTTCAAGCATGGATTTTGATGGGAAATTATAAAACCTGGTGGGTCATAAACATTACATACCCAGATCCCACAAAGTTTAGTAAACAGCAGGCTTTAGGTCTTTTTAGGCATGGGCAAAAATGTGTATGGAACAATCAAAGAGAGAGTGAGGAAGGACAGAGGGGTGCGTCCTCTTCCCCTGATTGGCAATAAATTCAACAACCTGGACGGACCCATCAATGAATCCTTTAGTTTTACCGATTCAGTCCAGTGGATTTGTAAGAAGAAACCTCACCCACCAAACTAGTTGGTGGCATGCTTCACCATCTGATTCCCTGCTGGGCTGCAGAGTGCAACCCAGCTGTGCTTCAACACCTGAGTTACAGCGGAGTGTTTTTTTTTTATTTGGCAGTGTGATGTGTGCTCAAAAAGTGGTGAGGTTCAAAATGTCTCTAGGATGCCCAACCGGGAAAGGATTTATTTATAGGGCCCTAGGACACGTTTAAAAACAAAGCAGGGATATAATGAAGATGAAAACATGGGTCTTCGATATCCCCTAAATACTGGTCGACATGTTTCAGCCTCCACAAAAGTAATAAGGCTTTCTTCAGGACCAAAGAACGTGAATTGTGATGTGTCTCCAAAGCGGAGATACTTACGGACCGACTGACTGGTTGAAATATGTAAGAGAATAACATACAACATAAAGGACGTACACAACGTTTAAAGAAGCATTACCATGACTCTTTGTTTGACTTCATTATCCTTACTCACGTAATGTACTCACTGAAATATTCTGGTGCTATTAGTGAGTCAAAATTTAGGGTGTATTTACATCCCCTCAATCATACGTAGACATACTAAGGCACACATTTTAAGAAAAAGCTCATGAATAGTGGTGGGTGCCAGCATGCATGTCTCTAGATGAGAGAAATCCTTGCGTATAGATTTCAACCAGTTGTTGGGTCCGTTGAAGGATGAAAATCCGGTTCTTCCCTCTGTACTGTAGCATTATATATAGTTATATAGTTGTTAGCATGATGTACCTATATATTCTCTGACATATGACATATACGTGTACTATTTGTATACTTCCCTTTCCTCAAATAATAGTATCCGGGTGTTTTCTTGCTGTATTAGTGAACTAGGCCAAAAACCATGCAGACGCCATTTTGTCCTGTTCTGAGGTGAAGTCACTTGTTGTTTTGTTCGGCAGACAGGATCCCTTTATTTGAGTTATAGAAGAGCAGCTGAAGGTAGACTGTCTTTTCCCTTCCCCAGAACATTCAAGGTTACATCTGGTTTTGAACACGATAAGCACATTCCGGGAGGCGCCTTGTCTGCCCTCCCGAGCGCTAGGACGAAGGGAGTCAACTTCTCTGACCTTGCTATAATGAATAGAGTTATTCTGAACCAATTCTGTGTGCCATACATGGTCCTTCCTTTGAGGCCCTCTGAACCAACTTGTAATTTTCCAACTATGGTAACGGCTTGTGTGTTTGAAAGGTATATATGTCCTGTTCTGACTGTAAGCCAGCAGTCTTCTCTGCGAGGCTCGCGAGATGAGGTCGGGAGAGGCTCCTCTATAGAGTACTTTGTCTAATAAACGATTAAACTTTCTTCACTGCCAACTGACTGGTTATTTGGTAATTGATATTGGAGGCTAGTGGTAAGTATAGCTCCATAGGTTATTTAGTTTGCAGTACTTCACCGTAAGTACGGCTACACTACCACATGCACAGCACAGTGTGTGTGCTGTAATTAATTCACAAAACTCATTTGGCTATCTCCACTTTTGTAGCCACATCAGAATTCACGTTTTTTGGTCCTGAAGAAAGCCTCATTTCTATTGTGGAGGCTGAAACATGGCGACCAGTATTTAGGGGATATCGGAGACCCATTTTTTCATCTTCATTATATCCCTGCTTTGTTTTAAAACGTGTCCTAGGACCCAATGAATAAATTCTTTCCTAGTTGGGCATCCTAGAGACATTTTTAACCTCACCACTTTTTGAGCACACACCACACTGCCAAATCAAAAAACATGGCTCCGCTGTAACTCATGCATTGAAGCACAGCTGGGTTGCACTTGGCAGCCCAGCTGAGAACTCGATGATGAAGCTTGCCACCAACTAGGTTGGTGGGTGAGCGTTCTTCTTACAAATCCACTGGATTTTTGTGCTCCAGTGCTTGGCACTGAGTCGGTAAAACTAAAGGATTCATTAGTGGGTTTGTCCACGTTGTTGCATTTATCATGAATGTGTATGAACATATAGTAGAATGTTCTAATTTTCTCCTACCTCATCACAGAAGCTGAATAGGTTGAGAGATCTATCATTCCTCTTTACTAAATTAAAAAAGCTTGACATGTGTGGGCATTCTCCTGTTCTTTGGTTGACAAACCCGTCCAACCAATAGTATCCCAGCTCCTCTGCTTCTCTCGAGTTGTTGTCTCTTGCCTTGCTTCACGGCTTTCCGCCATGGCTTCTCCCTCCAATGGGGGTCGTCAGATCGGCCTGACTCGTAGTAGCCCAGGGGTCTACTCCGTAAGGATCGACGACAGCCTCTTTTGGCCATCGTCTTTTCTGTTCTGTGTTGCTCCGAGCTCCACCTATTCGCCATGCCCCTTATACAAAGGAGAAATCCAATTTAAAGGGGCAGAGTTCCGCAATAAGGGCGGCCCGCCGTATGATATCAAAGGGTTGATCTCCTGAGTCGACATACAAAAACAGGGGGGACCATGGTGGGACCCGAGGTGTGTCCTCATCCCCATTACAGGATGTGAATATTTGTCTCAAATAACAAGCACATAATGAGTGAGTGAGTGACTCAGGTTTCTTCAAAGAGGATTAAAAAGCTTGGTCAAATGGTGCATTTCACAGCATAATTATCACATAATTCAGCCGAAAATTGTCCAAGTTGTCAAGGGGCACATCATATTGCAATATTTTCTGGTAAGTCAGTTCAACATGACCCAGCCCATGCATGTCAGGAGTTTTTCCTTCCCTACAAAACTTTGAAAAAAATAAGGCAAAACTGCCTTTTCCAACACGATTTCCCTATAGACCAGTAAGAGCACTGCATTGTGGGGCTCCATCTGGTGGCCAATAAAGCTAGGACCGAAATCCACCCACACTACCTAAGCCAAGAACCTCAGAATTGTCATTGACAGCAAACTCAACATGACTGCCCAAGTCAATGTCATCACTGCCTTATGCTTCCATCCCCTGAAGATGGCGAAGAAGATTTTCAAATTGGTCCCAATCAGCGCCCGGAAAACCATCAAGCACGCTCTTGTCACAAGCAAGCTGGACTACAGCAACACCCGCTATACCGGGATCAACAAAAAACCTACTAAAAGGTCGCAGACCATTTAAAACATGGTGGCTAGAATCCCTCCCAACCACCCACAAAGCACACGCATCACACCACACCTGAAGGAGGTCCACTGGCTCACCATACACAAACAAGCACAATTCCAACTCCTCAATCATAATTTCAAAATAACGATTTGAACTAAAAAAACACTGACATTCACCAGTTATAGTTATCTCTAGTAACTATAACCCATGCCCTAAGGGAACTACCACTCCCATTCTTGCAATGCACAGTGTTGTCAACAATTATGTTTTTCAAAATGTTGCAATGATGTTAGTCATCATGTCATTGAATATTTCATGAGTGATGTACTATGTGGGGAAATTAGCGGTGCATGTCGATGGCAGGCGTTTTAGTTACCTAAGGGCATGAGTTAAATTTACTAGAGATAATTATAACTGGTGAACTCCAGTGTTTTTTTTTGCTTAAACCATTAGCCCTTTCATCTTTGTTTTTTTCAGTGAATAAACAAATACTTTATTTCCATACGTAAAGCAAACTCCATGTGACGCACAGCCCCTCACAGGAAAGCAACCTCATGCTGTTCAGCAGCCAGACCCTGCAAACGACCGCCCATGAGAAGCCAACCCCCAGCCACACACGGCCTGCGACACACCCCTCATAGGCAAGCCGCCCACTGGCACACAGGACCAAAGGGCGTGCATGGCTCTGTGGCCAAGCCATTAATCAATAAATCAATCAATTAATCAATCAGAGGTTTACATAGCGCGACACTCACCAGTGAGGGTCTCAGGGTTCTAGGGGGAGCGGCTGCTGATCTGTGTGGGGGCATGGGTTCAGTCAAAGAGACAGGTCTTGAAATCCTTCCTGAATTGAGCCATGTGAGCAACCCCCCACAAGCAGCCAACCTCAGCCGCGCTTAAAAAATTTCTCCCCCCCAAAAAATAACAAGCAGGTTACTTTAACAAAAAAACAAACATAAATTTAAAAGAAAGAGGAAAGAGCCTCCCCCAAAGACGTGCCGTGTACGTCAAAAAAGCAGTCCTTTTTTTATTTTGGTATACGTGTTTTGACGCTTGTTTCAAAGGAGGATGGAAGTAAGGGCTCGTGGAGAAAGACGTGAAGGTAAGACGTTGCAACGCGTAGTAAAATGCTACGTTGTAAATACCAGCGTGGTAAAGCCACTTGCGAGGTAAAATTTGCGTGGTAAAGCCATGCGTGGTAACTGAAATCGTGGTATAATCATATATTCCTCTCAGGCCAGTGGAACCAGCCCATGTACAGTGCCAGAGACCCCCCCAGGGCTCAGGGCCCCTCCGCACCACTGGGGCTGCAGGGGCTTATATTGTGCCACTGACCACAACCCCAAAGCTTCTGCAACTTTAAGCATGCATGTTACGTTCACTGATAGGTGCATGAAACCATGTTGGTTATGCATGTTCAAGCCAGAAAAACCTACACTATTTCCTCTTGTAAATTTTTACAGAAAAACCACATAGGCACTCAGCACAGATAAAACTATGGCGCAAAAAGGCATGTGTGTTATCACTCTATGACATTTTCTATACTGACCAACAGTTCTGTCAGGCATCGGTCTGAATGCAAACCTACATATGTTCTAAACAACACTGTGAAATGTGTGGTGCATGACATTGATACCCTGTCACCTGCAGCATCAGTCCTTTAACACATCTGACAGACATAGGTCTGCGATATGGGTGGGAGAAATTCTTATTATGTTGATATAGTTGCACACATTGATGCAGTAAGACAAGCTATACCCAGAACACACATTTCACTCTGGCCATAATGGGAACTCCCGCCCTCCTATTTCATGATGATTCACAGGTTTGAGATGCGCTTAGATGGAACATCCTGGAGCAGTGAATTTAGGGAAACTAGGCTCCCTCCACATCCACCCAGGAGTAACATGAATGGGTGCTAGGGTGGGAAGCATAAGCAATGGTGGCGGGCAGAATTCAGGTAGGTGGGCCAAATGGATAGATTCCTGTGTAAGTAATGTACCCAGCCAGTCAGGACTCTTTGATAGGAAATGGGGCTGAAATAAGGCGAGCTTCAGAAAGAGGTTGCCATCTGGTACCACTTCCTTGTTGCACAGAGCTGCACCTCATAGCAACCAGAACAGTTTCATGGTGCTGTAAAGAGACACCGATACATCATTTTTTAATCTGAAGGAAAATCACACAAAGTTCTAGAAGTTGTTTTTTAAATGCATGGAATTCCAAGTCTTTGAACTAAACAACCTGGCAGAACCCCCATGCTGATACCTGTCTGAACTCATACAAACCAACTACAAGCCCCTAGCTTGGTTCACATTAACGGAGGCAATTCTCACTCACAAAACTTCATACCACCCTCCAACCCCTGCATCTCATTCAAAATGTCTGTACTGTTTCCAAAACATTACAGCACCAAATAACCTGGCTGTCTGGCTGATAAACTCACCCCTTTGAGCATGCGCACACCAGATAAAGCTTAAATTAACTTGACTGTGTTAGATCAAAACAGGGAAGGAGAATGCCAACTTTCTCACCTTTCACACCTTCTCTGTGTGATGAGCTCTCCTCCGGCCTCAGACTGTGTTCTATTCACTCTGTATTCAGAGAAAAACGATGACCCTCAATTTCTATATCCTGCTTCTTCTCTCTTATCTTCTCTTCTCGTCCAGCCCTCTGCACTTTCATACATGGCTTGACTCCAGCCTACCAAGGTCAATGACTAATTTGTAATAGTGCTTTATTAGGTAAAGCCTCCAAGTATGCCTATATAAATTATTTGTATAAATTCCATAAACATGTATTGGACATCCCAATTTCATTAAGACTGTACACTTGAATTTTGCATGAGGATTGTGTAAATGCATGACCAACCCGTTGTCTATAACCTTCCTGGGTCAGGCCTTTTGTTAGAAATGGGGGTCTTTAGTTGGCAATGGTTTGCACATTTGTCGAAATAGGGACCCTTGCTTAAAAGTCAGGGTAAGGGAGTTACGCCAAGAGACAGCCCCTGCTCATCCCCTTGGTAGCTTGGCACGAGCAGACAGGCTTATCTCAGATACAGAGTATAACGCATTTGTGCACACATACAGTAATACAGTGAAAACACTACAAATGGACACCCCGCCAGTTTAGGAAAAATAGGAAATCTTTAAATAAACAAAACAAGACCAAAATGACAAAATCCACCATAAATATGTCAAGATGCCACCAACTATAGGTTATTCACAAAAATAAAGCTTGTAGCAACAAAAAGCTCCAACTGAATAGCTCCAACTGTAGCTATTATAACATCGTATCTGTTGAAAATCCCAAAGTATGGCGCCGATTGCACCGTGCGCAGGCCAGGCACAGAGTCGCACCGATCCCCAAGAACAGTCCCTTGGCAAACAGTGACAACAAAGATGGTGTATGGCGTCGAGGAGGTGAGGCGTCATTGGCGCCGGGTGGCATTGGTTCCTTACAACCACAGGGGAGGCGGGACATCAGTTCCTTACTGTCATGCAGGGGAGGTGAGGTGTTGGTTCCTTACTGTTGCTGGGAGGTGTCGTCGCAATGGCGGTGAAACGTCTGTTCCATAAGATAGTGTAGGGTTGATGGATTCAGGAGGTCACCCACGTCAGGTATCGGCTCAGCGATGAAGAAGCACTGGCAGAGGAGGAGGAGCTACGCGCGCATCCAAGATGGCCGCGTGAGCACAGGGCTCCCGAGGACCCTTGCTGCCTCCCGCATTTATCCTGGATAATATCCTGATTTGATGGAAGGTCATTGCAGACACAACCCGGCTGATGTACTAGCAGGTTTTGGGTCGGAATCGGACGCAGGGTCCCCGAGTTCTGCCGTCTTGAAATTTGTGGCTTTCTCCATGGAACAGCCTGGACCTTGAGTTGTAGCAGTGCCCAGGTCGTAATTTAACAACAATGGCTTGAGGGGATCAGACCACAGCCTCACTTCACTTTCGGTTTCGTTTCTCCAGCGCACTGTCTCCTATCTGCGGTGTGTCTTTTGATCGGACGGGCTCCGATGCCAGCTCCTTGAGCTTCGAGCTAGCGACTGTTTGGCTGTGGACTCAAATTGGCCCAACTTCGCCTCCTGTATTCTTGTGTGTGAATTTTAAGGAGCCATTTGGACCAGATCCCAAGCCTCCCTCCGGGGCACCCGGCTCGCCATGACGGCCAAGCCCGAGGGTGAAAAACGGAAAGTCAAGACCACTATCCGTGGAGGTTCAACCCAGACGAATGTCATGGATTGCTACACACTTTCTAAAGGATCCCCTGGTGGTGCACCTAAGGCCCGGGAGGAGGCTGTCGACGATCCTGCTGTATTGGCAAAATTAACTCTACAGGACGTGATGGGCGCCATTGGTGTTATTCAGTCTTCTATTGGCCAACAGTATGAAGCCCTGGCTCTGAAGTTGGACACGGTGGCTATTGATGTTAATCTCATTCGAAATGATTTGGCCAAGACGAACGAGAAAGTGAAGTCATTGGACCTAAAGACAGCCAGCCTTACCACGGATGTGTCCGACTTGCAAACAGAAGTGAGCAACCTTAGATCTGCTAATGACTTTTTTGCTCGTCGCTTGGAGGATTTTGAAGGCCGTGCACGGCGCAACAACGTGCGTATTATTGGGGTCCCGGAAGATTCTAGTTCACTCGCCACTGATCTTCGAGTGGAGGACCTCATTCTTAATCATCTTGCACCCAAGGGCCTGAGCAAATTCTTTGCCATCGAACGTGCGCACAGAGTGCCAGGGGGACAGGCGAAGCCCGTTTTTCCCCCCGTCCGATTTTTGCACGGATCTTCAACTTCAGAGATTGCGACGCCATTCTGCAGGCGGCACGAACAAGCGGCCCTACGCAGTTCGAGAACGCTGCTGTGAACTTTTATCCGGACTTCTCTCAATCGGTCCAGAAACAACGAATGGGATTTCAAGGGGTGAAACGGCGACTAAGAGACATGGAATTAAAATACGCCATGTTATTCCCGGCCCGACTGCGTGTGGAATATGACAATCGAACATTCTTCTTTGTCAGGCCTGAGGAAGCGAGTGATTGGTTGGACACTTTGCCAGCTCGCCGTACTGGTCAGTAACATTCTGGTGGTGCTGAGGGGGGACTGATGGACCAAGAATGATTATGGTGCCTGTGTCCGGAACATTATTCAACGTGTCCAGCTGAGGCTCACTGACTTCCTTGATCATTCCATTCGTATCCTGGGAGGTAGCGGGGATGGCGGGACCCCATTCCTCCTCTGGGGGTTTTCTTTGTGTAGATTAGTTCTTTGTTTGTAATTGTTAGGGCGACAGGCACACTGCAAATTGGGGTGGCTTTTGAGTCGGTGCAGGGGTGCAGGGTGGGGGGGGAGTTGTGTTGGGAACCTTGGGGGGAGGGAGGGCCATGTTTTGGGATTGTTTGTTTTTTCTTTTTCAAGGCAAGGTACTTTCATTATGTTTGACATGGGTGTGATGCTCGTTTTGCGATGGAAGTTCATTGTGGATCTGGATGGGGGGTAGAGGGTTGAGGGTATTATGCTGGAATGTGAATGGGTTGGGTTATCGGATAAAGAGAGGGGTGGTCATGCAGCTGTTGCGGCGCCTTTCGCCTGATGTCGTTTTGCTACAAGAGACACAATTGATAGGAAATACTTGTCATGCTCCTAATAGACGGGGTTATCGTCTTGCTGCCCATTCTGGATTTACATCTAGTTCTAGAGGAGTGGGTATTTTGCTTAGGGTTTCCCTCCCCATCGAGGTTGACGATGTGATCCTTGATGCCAGGGGTCGATATGTTACACTTGTTGGGCCGTTGGGAGGGAAAACCAATTTCGTTGGTGTCGGTGTATGTCCCTCCGGGCTTACAATCCACGACATTTACGGACCTGGGGCTTATGGTTCTGGGTCTCCCGGAGGGTGTTTTGATACTGGGTGGTGATTTCAACTCCGTAATTTCTGGCAGAATAGACCGCTATCCGCTCCGAGATCTTCCTGCTGCGCAATCCTGGTTGGGTGACTTCATGGAAACATTGGGACTTATAGATTGTTGGAGACTAATGCATCCAGACCAAACACAGTTTACTTTCCATTCGGAAGCTCATGGTAGTCTTTCTAGATTGGATTATATCCTGATACCGGCTGCCCTGTCCCCTTCGATTGGAGAGATTAGACACCTGGCCCGGGGTATATCAGACCATTCCCCTATTTGGTTTCATTGTAATCTTGGCATCGGCGCCGAAGGGAGGGTGGCCCCGATTAACCCCTGGTATCTTCTTAATCCTAAGACCCGCACTGAATTGATTAAATCATTTGATCTGCATTTTACTGAAAATGCTGGTTCTGTATCCTCGGCTGTTTCGTTATGGGAAGCTTTTAAGACTGTGATCAGGGGACAGGCATTGTCTTTGGTGGGGTGTGCTAAGAAATGTAAGAATGAGGCAATTGTTCAGCTCAAGACTGAAATCACAGACCTGGAGACTGCATTGGAACGAGGGGTGTCTCGAGAAGCATTACATGTCCTCCGCCTTAAACAATTAGAATATAAAACTTTGGTTACTGATGCGGCAAAGATGATGAGTAGGGAACAGCAGGGACGGCTATATGATGTGGGTGATAAAGCAGGAAAATTGATTGCCTGGCTGGACAGAAGGGAGAGAGCTAGTTTAGTGGTTCCGGTGATTGAGACATGTGGTGGTGTGCGTGTAACGGACCCTGTTGAAATTGTTGAATGCTTTGCTGATTATTTTCGAGAGGTCTATACCTCGGTATCCGACAGGCCCGAGGAGGATTCGCAGTTGTTTCTTCGAGATATAGCACTTCCACGTTTGTCGGAATCGGATCGGGACTGTTTGGATGCCACGCCCTCGGTGGATGAGGTGGCTCTCGCGCTACACTCCATTCGTTCCGGCAAGGCTCTGGGTCCCAATGGCCTTCCTGTTGAACTGTATAAATTACGCCCTGATACTCTAGCTCCCTATCTTTGTGATATGTTTTTGGCTGCGCGGGACGGTGGCTCCCTCCCCAGAGATCAGCGTCTTGCTACCATTGTGGTGATCCATAAGGAGGGTAAACCACGGGATCGCTGCTCGTCTTATAGACCCATTTCGCTCTTAAATGCGGAGCCTATGATCCTCGCCAAACTGCTCGCTAATCGTCTGATTACGGTTATTAGCGACCTTATTCATCTGGATCAATCGGGTTTTATCCCGCACCGTAACACGGCATTAAATTTGCGACATTTGCATGGTGTTCTCGCGAGGGCCCCGACACTGCGCGAACCGGCCATCTTGGCGTCCTTGGACGCCACGATGCCCTTTGATACAATCGAATGGTCTTATCTCTGGGCGGTACTCGCCAAATGCTGATCCGGCGCTGGTTTTATTGGTTGGGTTAAACTCCTGTATGAAACGCCACTGGCACAGGTGGTGGTTAATGGCTGTGTCTCCGTGCCTTTTACTCTTGGGAGGGGCACGCGGCAGGGTTGTCCGCTGTCCCCGCTCCTCTTAGCTTTGGCGTTGGAGCCACTTGCCGCTTGGCTACGGTGGGAACCTTCGATGAAGGGTATACGCTGGACGCCGGAATTTGAAGATCGCATTTCCTTATACGCGGATGATATTTTATTGTACCTTACATCTCCCCAAAAATCGCTCAACGTATTGTTTGACGTACTTAACTCCTTCGGGAAGAACTCGGGCCTTATCATTAATTGGTCGAAATCCTACATTTATGTACTTGCGGGTGATGTCCCTCGTTTGCCGCGGGGCTGTCCCATCCAGTTGTCGCAGTCTGGCTTTAAGTACTTGGGTGTGTTTATCTCGTTGGATCCGGCGGTTCGCAATGAACGCAATTTACTCCCCCCACTCCAAAGGTTGCGCTCCGATGTAGCGCGTTGGCGTAAATTACCGTTATCTCCCCTAGGGCGTGCGGCCCTTTTTAAAATGATGTCCTTACCGCGGTTCCTATACGCACTTCAGAATAGTTTTGATGTCATCCCGTCGAAATACTTCCGGGAAGTAGAATCGTTGCAGAGGCAATTAATATGGGACGGACGTTCACGCATCGCTCTTCCAAAATTGACACTTCCCTGGTATGATGGCGGTATAGCGCTCCCGGATATTCGTAGGTATTATTGGGCCTCCCACCTTGCTGCCATCAACCACGGGATGTATGGCCCGGTGTTGAATCCAGCATTTGAAATGGATAAGTGGCTGCTCCCGGGTGGCGATTACTACAGGACGCTTTATTCGAGACCCTCGCGTTCACAACTATCGGGACCTACCGCTATAGCCGTGCGGGTATGGCATAGCGCGACTGCGGCTATGGGCTGGAGTGATAAACTAACTGGTGCAACTCCGCTCTATGCCTCTGCGAAGTTGGGTGGCCTATGGAGGACGAAGGAATTTGATAAATGGGACACGATCGGTATTAATAAAGTGCGTGATCTCTGGGTTAATGGAGAGGTGAAGATCTTCTCGACTCTGCAAGTAGAGTATAAGCTGAGTGACAGGGAAAAATGTCGTTATGTCCAGGTACGCCATGCTCTGAACTCTGTGTTGCCAGTGGGTAGTGATATTCTGGATTCCTCCCCCCTCGAAGATCGTATACTAGACGGTTATGTGCCAGACAGTACTATCTTGTTGTTCTATAAGAAAATGATCAATGACCGATCGAGTCTGCTTGATCGCCTTCGTGAAGCTTGGATTGCTGATGGTATTGAACTGGATGATGAGGACTGGCAGTCCGCAATCTCCTCTCCCAGGGAGGTGGCGATTCCGGCCCGCCTCCGTCTGGTCCAACTCAAAATCCTCCACAGAATCTATGTCACCGGTCCCTGTCTGATCCATATGGGCTACTCCACGGACGGCATGTGCAGGCGTGGGTGTGGTCTCCTTGGCACCTATCTCCATATCATATGGGAATGCCCTGAGGTGGTGCGATTTTGGAAAAGTATACATGAGGTGATGGATGAAGTAACGGGTGTTGTGATGATGCCGGAAGCCCGACAATGTTTATTGAATGTGTGGGGTCCTAATGATTATGACGTGTCGCAGCTTCGATGGGTGACTCTTGCCAATATGGTTGCAAAGAGGGATATTGCACAGTTGTGGGGGTCCCCGAGGCCACCTACAGTGACTGCTTGGAAAGAGAGTTTGGACTGGTGCATGTTCGGGGAGAATACAGTGTATATGGCAAGAGGCAGACCCCAAAAATGGGGGAAGATTTGGAACCAGTGGAACTTATACCGTGGAGATATCTGTACGCCCCCACTCACTGCGATTCCTAGTCCTTCCCAGTCGCCCTGACCTACATTCCTTCTAGCTGTGGTATATTGTGCTGTTCATATGCAATTCTACCTTTGGCACCCTCCCCTCATCTGTATTCAAAAAAGTATTTTCTCCTGTTGTCATATATTTCCCGTCCTCCTTGAGCGCAGGCCCAATGGCTGTATTATTGCTGTATTGCCTTGATTGTTTGTTTGATGTGTTGTTTCTCTTTGTTTTATATAATAAAAAGTTACAACAAAAAAAAAGCACTGGCGTTGGTGAGGTCGGGGCTGCGGTGCGAATCGGGGTGGTGCCTCGTGAGCGGTGCCCTCAGCACCGGTGCAGGCAGCGACCTCAGTGATGGCATCAGAGATGATACGGCGTGGCATTGGCTGGCATCGGGGCTGCGCTGCAAGTTGGGGTAGTGCGTCGTGCACTTCATGAGCGGTGCCCACGGCTTTCATTGCAAATCGTGGCATTGCTCAGCAGGGTTGGTGTCGCTTTTTCCCTCTGTGGCAGCTGAGACAGTGGTTCCAGGTGCAGGAGGGCAGAGGAAGTTAAGTATTTGTGTCCCTGAGACTTCAGAACCAGAGGCAATCTCTACACCAAGCCTTTGGAGATCTTCTTCAAGCAGGATAGAGAGCACAGTTCAGTTGTTGTCCTCTCCTTGGCAGAAGCAGGCACTGCAGGCCAACCCAGCAAAGCATCCACACAGCAATGGAGCAGTACTCCTTCGTACAGCTTCTCTAGCTCTTCTCCTTAGCAGAAGTTCCTCTTGAGTCCAAAAGTATTCTAAAGTTCTAGGGTCTGGTCCCTAATATTTATATCACATTTTCCTTTGTTCTTTTGTGGCAAAAAGTCTCTCAGCTCCGTTCATACCAGTTCTGTCCACTCCGGTCCAGATTCTTGGCAGGAGGTGGAGACAGCAATGTGCACATGAGACAGGGCCTATTCAGGTGCAGGGAAAGCTCCTCCCACTACTCTAAATGCAACCCAAGTCTATTCAGTCCAGCTCTGAGTCATCCAGGGAAGGAAGGACACACCTCAACCCCTCCAGTTGCTGTCAGCAGTGAATGCACATCCCCAGCCCCTGTCACTCCAAAACCAGATAGTCAATACACAACTCAGCAGAGGCCCATATGATGGCTAAGCATTAAAAATGCATACTTTCTAAAAGTTGTTAAGCAAGAGAAGTAGCATTTTCAAACCAATGATTTGAAAAGCATCTTCACTAAAAGATGTGTAATCAAATTCTGAGTTCAGAGAAACAAAACACCACCTTTCTATCTTGTCTCAATGGGAAGTTTAACTTGTAAGATGTTAAAAAGTATCTCCCAAGCTCCCCTATAGGACAGATAGCCTTTCAATATTGAAAATGAAATGCATAGTATTTCACTATCAGGACATGTCACACACCCAGTACATGTCCTACCTTTCACATACACTGCACCCTGCCCAGGGGGGTACCGTGGGCTTATCTTAGGGGTGACTCACATGTAAGAAAGGGGAAGGGTATGGCTTGGCACACTTGCCAGGTCGACATGGCAGTTTAAACTGCATCAAACACTGCAGTGGCAGGTTTGACAACTCTTTGAGAGGCTGCTGGTGTGGGTGGCACAATCAGTGCTGCAGGCCAAATAGCAGCATTTGATTACCAGGCCCTGGGCACACACAATGCACTGTACTACGGACTTAGTAGTTAATTAAATAAGCTAATCATGGAAACACCAATTAATAAACACAATATACATGGAGCACATATGCACTTCAGCACTGAATAGCAGTGGTAAAGTGCCCAGAGTCCTAAAAGACACAAAAAAAGGGTCAAAACCAAGAGGCCAAAAAGTAAATGTTCTGGGGGGTAAACCCGCTGAAAAAGACAGGTCTAACACCCTTACTCTCTGTAATGCTCTCTGCTGCCCTAGGCCTGTCGTGGTTGTTCCCTATGTGTATGTTTACACCTGACCTTGGTGAACAGACAAGCAGTCTGTTCCTATCTGGTCTTAATTGTCCGCTTGCACTTTGGAATTGACTCCCATCTGGGATTTCATCTTTTAGCATTACGCCGACAGATGTTGCACCTTGATTCCTTCCTGGGACTGGTTTATTCCGCTTCACCCCAAACTCTAATGGTGAGAAAAGCTTTTAAATCTGTTCCTGTATTTTGAAGGATGGAAAATAGATTTCGCTATCATTAGTTGTAATGCTATAGCGGGACTCATGACTTCTCACTCAATAGGAGTTAACCGTTCCGTGTGAATTGAAGACACAGCTCGTTGTAACCTATTGTGCTCAGTCAAACTTTAATTTGTCCTGATGATGACCCGATAACTTGATGAGGATCGAAATGTCGTCAACAAATACTCAGGAAAAAAAGACAACCATTAACTGTGTTTTCCCAGTAAATATTTCCAAACACCAAAGAACTTTGAGCTTTTGGAAATATCTGCTCTTTTCGAAGAAATAACTTGAGTTCTCCTCAACATCTTCTCTCATCCTCAGTGATGCTTGCACGCTTGCATAGAACACATTGTTCACACAATATATTGTGCATTTATTGTATATATTTTAATTGTTTATGCATATCTTTAATTGGTTTAATTGGTTTAGCATATCTTTAATACTTGATAGTACTTTTTCTACAATAATAACCTTTAGTCATATTTTCTTGGTTAACATGAGCTGTTTTTAACAATAAACTATTTAGGTTGAGTTGTTAGATTTTTCCTCAAAGTATTACCTAGCCGGATTTTGTCATCTGATAAGTATTACTACCCCTGTCCAACTGGGTCTACGAGTTGGTACAATAGTACATACATAGCCACATTCCCAGGATCATGTAAGGTCAGCCTCCACATATACAGTAATGCGTTGCTGGCCTTCACGTGATCAGCAACATGTTTGAATGGCCCCAACACTACAAGCAACACGTAATGTCAGATTCCCCAAGCCCAGCAAAAACTATGTTCATCCTCCCATGTCCAGAAGCATGTCTGCTCAGCCTCCACTTGTGAAACAGAATGTTTGGTGAGCCCCACATTTCCAGCCATGAGGCTGATCTGCCTCCATATACCCAACAGTGTATATCCTACCCAGAAATGTACCTAATCCCTAGCTACATTCTCTCTCTCTCTGTTACTTTCACCCCATCGGTTCATTCTGCCCTTCTTTCTCTTACTGTCAGTATTTCTGTGTGGATGACTGCGCCTTGTCTTTTTACAAATATGTCTTCCTCTCCTTTCTCTCTTTCTATCTTGCTGTCACTGCTCCCTATAATTCTCAGTCTGCAGTTCTCTCTGTCTCATCTCACTCTCAGATTCTCTTTCACTTTATCACTCAACGAAAGTCCATCTTTCTCTCTGTCATGCAATCAGGCAGTCCGGCTATGACACATAACAAGAGACCTAGAGGTCTTCTTGCCATACATCGTCCAAAATAAAACTCAAAACCGCAAATCGTTTATTCCTGCAAGCTTTCTGGAATAATGAGACTGTGTCTAAGGAAACAAGTAGCAAAATAAGATTTATATGGAAAGTCTGCACCAACTCTTTGTGGCATGTTTAATCATCGGCCAGTCCCTCCCACCATGTTCTCATGAGACCACCATGGTGGTCTCAACCTCCTGGAGAGGGAGATAAGAATAAATGTTTTCTGGTCAAACAAGGGGTTCAGATATTTATGTAAAGTAACCTCTGTCGAAACCAGGTATATCCTTTTTTTGGGGTACACAGGGCTGGGTTAAAAACAAGCGCAGGAGGATGTTACCGGGAGCCGATGTCTCGAACACCCTCTCTACTTGTCATTCGTCAATATGTTTCTATACTCTCTGTCCCCAAGTGCTACTTTGCACTTGCATTCAAGAATAATCCTACGTGCCCGTCCCGCAGTTTCTCACCTGCAGGTAAATAGACCAAATTAAATTTAAATAGCCTAAACGGCTGTCCTTTTCTTTAGCTATTCACTTTACTTTCTTGTTTTCCATGCATGGTGTCATTTGCTTTCTAATGCTGGTGCACTCGCGATACGCTCAATAAAAACACACTAGTGGGCATGCACGACTGGTGCATCTACTTACCCTACTATTATTGTATTTAAACCCAGTAGTCACACTGGGGAGGAACCTCTCATGAAGTCACACAATTGTGCAGAGGAAAAGAGGGGCAAAATACAAGTATCAGAAGCACACTACATCTCCTACTGGGACAATCCTTATTCTCTATTTTTAGGTCTCGACTATTTCTATCCCGCAGGGATAGATAGGCGAGAATTATAGTAAGCACTTTAAAAACTCTACCAACCTTGCGGATCACGCACAGTTCATGTGAGACAGGCGCGTGCACGAGGCCAGTGCCTCATCAGACTTCAAAGCTGCCGCTCCCCCGCCCGCCGCATCAGACTTCAAAGGAATGCGCTCCCGCTGCCGGTCCAATGCCGAGAGCTTGTTATCCTATGTGTACTATTGATAACATAGGCAACCTCCGTTTTGGGTATAACATTGTAGGCGAACCCCGCTTTGGGTGTAATGTGACTGGCAAGCCCCGCTTTCGGAGTAGCACGGCGACAACGCCAATTGCAATATCTCCAGCCACCACCATCTTTAAACAGCACATGCTCATATTTTGCTTAAGGGTGCCCGATACGTCAATAAAAGTCCGAAACTTGCTTTTATATTTACACTCTGAAACGTCACATTAAGCCCAAGCGTACAGTAATTTATAATAAAATTACATGAAAATACTTAACCTCTATTAGACTCGTATATCCTCATCAAGCAACAAATACTTACGGGAATAAGTATTTCCCTTCACTTATATGTGGGCGTCCGATTCCAAAAGAAGTTTCAAAGGCGACTCATCATCGAGCCTTTTCTAACGGAATTGTGCACATCACGCCTATTACTCATTAGCACCACTCGTGTGTTATTTTCTTTTCTCCTCCTACCCCTCTCTCTACGTCTCTTTCTCGCTCTCGCACTCACGCTCCACCCCCAACTCCACCCTCCAACTCCACCCTCCAACTCCACCCTCCAACTCCAACCCCACCCTCCAACTCCAACTCCACCCTCCAACTCCAACTCCACTGTCCAACTCCACCGTCCAACTCCAACTCCACCGTCCAACTCCAACTCCACCATCCAATTCCAACTCCAACTCCACCCTCCAACTCCAACTCCACCCTCCAACTCCAACTCCACCCTCCAACTCCAACTCCACCCTCCAACTCCAACTCCACCCTCCAACTCCAACTCCACCTCACTCAGGGGCACCACCACATCACTCAGGGGCACCACTCAGGGGCACCACCACATCACTCAGGGACACCACCACATTACTCAGGGACACCACCACATCACTCGGAGACATCACCACGTCACTCGGGGACACCACCACTTCACTCTGGGACACCACCACATCACTCGGGAACACCACCACTTCACTCTGGGACACCACTACATCACTCGGGAACACCACCACATCACTCGGGGACACCACCACATCACTCGGGGACACCACCACATCACTCGGGGACACCACCACATCACTCTGGGACCACCACCACATCACTCGGGAACACCACCACATCACTCGGGGACACCACCACATCACTCGGGGACACCACCACATCACTCGGGGGGCACCACCACATTGCTCTGGGGCACCACCACATCACTCAGGGGCACCACCACATCACTCAGGGGCACCACCACATCACTCAGGGCACCACGACATTACTCAGGGACACCACCACATTACTCTGGGGCACCACCACATTACTCTGGGGCACCACCACATTACTCTGGGGCACCACCACATCTCTCTGGGACACCACCACATCACTCAGCCCAACCACATCATCACTCAGCAGCACAACAGCACTGTCCTTGCTTGCTACCAACAAGCATTGCCATAGCCAATAGGACTCGCATTAGGAAAGTGTAAGCTATTGGCTTTGTAAATACCAATGCTATTAATTTATATATTTTCAAAGCCAACACATATTTAAAAAATGTGTCAATTACAATACCAATAGCTCACACTTTCCTAATGCGAGACCTATTGCATTGAAAGTTCTTGTTATTTTATTACATCTGAATTGGTCCATTATTGAAGGGACTGCTCTGATTTTCTCATCACATGGACTCCTAAGATGAAACAGGACATTATGTATTAACCCCGGAGGTGTGTTGCCCGGGTATATCCAAATTGGAACTCAAAAGTCAGCTGAGGCAGCAGTATTCATTAGCCTTACAGAGTTCAGGTTCCCTAGGAAGACTTTCAGCAGAGTTCCTCCTGGTGAAATCTGAATTACAAGCGGAGGAATTCTTAAATGTAATCTATCCACCCCTTGCGAGGAAGCTCTACATCCAGCTAAGGCACGGCAGTCTACCACTCAGAGCATTTACTTGCAAATAGGCAAAATCAAAAAATATTGCCTGCCCGGCATGTAACTATAAGTGTGAAGATGTTCGCCATGTAATGTTTTTTTGCCCTGCGTATGAAGTTATAAGGAAATGCTGGCTGATTGCGCTATGCAGGAATCTAGGGTTCAATTATTGTAGTCTGGCATGTAGGGTTTTAACGTATGATACTCACCCCCCCCATCGTTTTTGCTGTATCTCGCTTTCTATTTGGCATGTGGCGTAGAAGGAAAAGTTTTGGATAAATTCTCGTGTTTAATTATGTTTAATTACGAATTTTAACTTTTTAAGTCTTGATAACCATCTAGTTTAATCCATTTTAATACTGACCTATTATTTATTTTTTATTTTATTGATTGTGCGTTTGTGTATGTATTTTACTTGCACTTTTATGGTCTATGACCGAAATAAAGTTATCAAATGAATGAATTAATGACCGACCATAATAGGGTACTGATACATCTTGAAAACTACGAATTCTTGTGGGAAACGGCCACGTGTATTCTCCACATACACAACATCCAACAGACACAATTCTAACTGTCAAAACATCGGACAGCTAGAACAATCACTTGAAGTGTTCTAAGGCAATAGAACACAAGGGACAAAGGGAAGGGACCAATGGATAATAAATGACAGAAGGAAAACCAAACAATACACCATATATTAAAATGAGAACCCTTTACAAAAGCATTGCCTAAATCACAACAGGTGCATCCTCTCTCTGATCGTAAAATAGGCAGTGTCACAACCGTAGTTCTATACGCTATTCTTTCTGTGTTGTTTTTTGGATATTCTCAAAAATATTCCTAGATTAACCTCACTATAATACTCATTCACAACAAGTGAGTACAAATGCCGCCCTCCCCTCCCCTCCCCCCCCCCCCCATTTGCGATACGCACGTTATCGATGGGCAGAAAAAAGAGAAACAAGAGTTTACATGAAAACTGTTCTTTCTTGTAGACATCAGGTCGGGGAAGCATGTTCATCTCATGCAAACAACAAAACAAATAAATTAGAACATAAACGTGTTACTGCAAAAGGTGATGTTAAAGAGATAAATGTGTTCTCTGATTTAAACGATGCGTTCTTATCTGCTAACACGAGGAGACTATTAAAAACAGTCCTTCGTGTCAGCAGTAGAAAAATACAACTTATCCAATCAGAAATGATCTGAAGTAACAATGCTCCAAGGACAAGGCAAACTCAAAAATAGGGAGGATACCCATTGAATAAGGAACATAGACATGTCAGCCAACCAATCATGAGCAAGTAGCTGCTACAAAGCCTACTCTATGTAGATTGTGCACAACAGGTCTTCAGTAACAGACCGTTGAGCTTGGTAATGCAGGAATAAAGGTCCGCTGTACTTTCAGGCCTCCATTTGCAGACCTTTCTTTTCAGTCGGATTTGATAACAGAATCCTATCTCAAAAAGAGTACGGGAGCAAGATTTCGTGAATCCTATAGAATGGTAACGATTGCACTGTAACGGATGAGTACATCCGTTACAGTGAATAAAGTATTCTCAAGTTACAAACTACCAGCTGTGCAAAGACAGCAACTGCTTTCGACCTAAGATGGCACATCAGGCCCCAGTCAAGAGAGAAAGCGGAATAAGAGCGTTATTTTCTGGTTGCAAAGTACACAAACGTCTAGACCATATTTAAGCCCTAATATAATACTACCGGTAATATGGCTCTGGTGGGAAATCTTGCCTTTGAAATATTTAAATTAGATATTTTTGGGATACCCTGCCCCCAAATGTTTAATACGTTGTCCACCTAACCCCACACCTATCTGTTTCAGAACACCTATTATTCTATTGCCTGTCCTCGAGCCTCCTCCTAGCCCCTCTACCCATATTAAGTGGTTTACTTTTCATATACATTTGATGGCATATTACTTCCGGCGTAATGGTTGGTGTTGTCATATTGCTTGACAATCGTTGGTTGATTGCTCTGAAGTAAATTATATTTTCCCTTTTAGGTTGAATATCATACTTTGCAAATAATTACCTAACATTAGCAAATCCCACAATGTCGGTGACTCAGAAAATGGACGTCATTTTATAACTTGCTTCGTTAAACTTGGTTTACATTATGCTGCTACAAATTAAAAAATATTTAAAGAAAACAATATAATTTTATGCCAGGAATTTCATTTGATTTTGGAACTGCACTAAGCAGATTCGGCAGCATGTCAAAACATACTTTAAAAAACATGTTGGATGTATTCAGTAAAAAAAAAGAAGCATCAATCACAGTGTTTACAAACAGCTATTAATATAACCTACTTTTTGGGTTTTTTAGCTTGAGAGACAAAATCAACCCTCAATAAAAACAAAATGGGGAATGGAAGTAAAGCTTTATTCAGTACATTTTGAAAATGCAGTGCAATTTGAGCCAGTGGTTACAGGTGGGGCACACCAACGTTCATTTTTAGGTCGAGCCTAGCGTTGCAGCGCATACACTGCTCGTTTTGCGAGGCATGCAGTATTCAGTATAGCTTGGAAGCCTTGTGGGAGCTCCGTCCACCCTCCACCCATCTTTTTCATTGGCTTAGGTCCTAAATGCTGCCTTCCGACAATTGTTTTTAGGCTTGTTAGTCCCTCCTCATGACAGCCATGTCGTCATTTGTATCCTGCAATAGCTACTGGCCCCTTTACTCTGAACACAATTTTCTTCTGTGTCTTCCCCCCCGCCCCTCCCGCAGTCCGTGACTTCATGGCCCCCATTCCAATTTGTGCATTCCCCTCCGCCCCCACTCCTGTTTCAAATGCAATAGAGCCCGCGTAATGCAAGTTCTATTGCATTGCAAATGCTTGTTTTTATTCTGCACAGGACAGAGCGCTGGCACCGCACACCCATAGCCTGCTCGAGGTCTGCATAGCAGCAGCGACAGCCATCGCTCTGCCCTCATCCTCCGCGATTAGAGGGGGTGAGACGAGGGGACAGGGCAACGACAGGCCTTATTCATCTCACTTCCGAACACAAGAATTAGAAAAATCAGGGGACAGTCTTTGTATGCAACAGACACGACTCGACTATGCACAGTTATGGCCAGGGTCCGGCTGTCTGCAGAGCAGGCCTCTCGGCTAAAATTGGCTGGGAGCAGTAAGGGCAGTGCTGTCCCTGCGCCGTCGTCTCGTTCTCCTTGAGGCCCTGGAAGCTGCCTCTAGGCTGCATCCCTGCTGGTACCCACCACTGCACATCTTCTCCTCGAGGAACGAGCCGGGTCAGGGTGACCTCAAGCTTCACCTGAAAATCGTCTATGGCCCTCCGGATGCATCTCGACTGTCGTTTAATGTTCCATCCCTCAGAGAAAGTCTTGCACTCTGATGCCACGTTGTATAGCACCTAGCCTCTAGACCTGGGTGCCCTGACCCCCTGCATTGCCTGAGAATCTACACTGCCTGGCCCTTTGTACCACTCAAGTCATGTCCGTTGCCCCGGACTCCTCAGCATTCCCCATGGCATAGACCAGACCCTCCTTTATTACCTCTTCAGAAGTTCCCTGGAACCCTGCAGACAGTCCAGAACCTCACCTGTGTCCATTTGCAATAGACAAGCCCCAATCCCTGCCCCGTGGTACTGCCCGGGGGTGCCTGCATCACCCAACCATGCCTGCAGTGGCCCTCTCTCACTGCCCCAGCATCCTGCTAGCCCCCATCCACTGCCCTCAACTAGCATTGCCCCCCCTCATCTGGTACCTCAGCCCCATCATTGCCCTCTAGTGCCCCTCTATTATCTCCACCCCCTGCCCCACATGCCCCCCATGCCCCTGTGCACTAAGGAGTGGGCAAACCACTCCTCTCATACCCTGCTCTGAGAACAGAGCAGCCCTGTCCATCCGCCCGCAGTGCAGCAAGAATCATAAAATGATAATAACTCAAAGTTATTATAATTTTATATTTCCTTTACTGTGCACTGCTTAAAAGCAGTGGGGTGACGCTCCTCTGCCATAGCGGAGGAGTCGCCCCGCCCCCCAAAATTCTTTGACTAAGTTATGCTCCTGACAGTTGCGTTGAGTCTATATCCTGCTGTGTGTTTGGCCCCAGTGCCTTGGTTAGGAGCAGACGAAAGCTTTGAGATGCAAGATCCAGGGTTCTTGTTACGGCTGTTTGCTACAGGAAGAAAGGGTTGTCAGCTTCATGTCCAGGTCCCCCCGGATGAAGATATTGGTATGCTTTAGGGAGAGGTTTAAGATGTCATCCAAGAAGGTCTGGGCAGCGCATGTCTTGGTGTAACCCTTTGCGCTGCTTATGTTTATTATTATGCATTATGAAGTGCGGCTTTCACTCCCGGGAGCATCTAGATGCTGAACCTAAAAGGAGAATCTAGAAGAAGGAGATTGTGTGGAAAGGAATTAACAAAATAGATTATTTGGAATCCTTTTCTGATGGACCCAGGACACTGTAGGTTACAGATGAGAAGTGGACGGCGAGAAAGTAAAAGGAATCTCATCACAGAAGCCACCCTGTACTTAATGTATTCGTGAAATGTGTCACCTAAAGAGTGCCCCAATGAGGAGCAAAAAGCCACAAGGGCAGAAAGAAACCTCCTTGACAAGCTTGGCAATACGTTATTAAAGGTGGAAAATTGAGGAAGGTTTAGGAAAGCAGGGCACCAAAACAGCCATAGTCCAAGGCTGAGAAGAAGCCCATGTAGATCTTCCAAAACAAGATTTAAAACAGGAATCTAGCAACAACTCAGAGCAAAAATAGGGGATAAAAATGGTGGCCAGTGGGAATGAATGTGACAAAAAGTAAGGATATAAATGCATTGCACTGCATTCCTCTCTTCAGTACCTCTTTATATATGGTCTAAAAAGTGAATAATAGATTAGATCCATTTTAGTTTGGGACCGTTTGCAGCAATCACCACAATCTTGGAAAGGGTCATATAAAACGCTAACCACAGCATCTTGCAAACTTGAGAAGACGAGTCCACGTTTGATATCCCTTTTTGTCTGCGAGCTTCCATGCTCTGACTGCCACCTTTCAAGACAGATGTTCAGCGCAAGCTGCTTAACAACTTTCTGGGTGACTTCAGTCACGGAAAATGCAGGCATGGTCTGCGAGGTAAATGAAAATACACCTTCCCATGAACTGGGCACCTGGGTCCAGCTAGGCACCACCGCACCATACGGTTAGCACAGATACAAGACTGCCTTCTCATAACCGCACAGCCACGGGTAAAGTCACATCATGGCACAGATGTAGCATTTACTTGGCGAGATGAGCAGCTGGTTTCCAGATGCAGGTGGCGCAAGGTGTCTTATAACGTGATCACCAATTCTGGCACACTTTAATCTGGAAGCCTTGAGTGAGAAGCCTGAGTCATACCATGATGATTCAGAAAAGGGGGTGGTGATGGACAGAGTTTCTGAATTAAGCAGAATACTCCTACCCAGTCAAGAGATCAGGGCTTGATCCATCACCGTTTTTTAGCTCACTGCACCATCCCAGCTCAGAACCTGGCTACATGCAAATTAGTCTGTCCCTGTCCCAGTGCATCATGGGAACAGGGCAAACCAAACTACCAAGCCAATTCTTATACTGGGAAGGAAACAAGCTTCCGGGGACCGGTTTCTGGCATTACAGCCGTCTTCGGCCCGGCTTGCTTGAATCCTGATGGTGCAATGAGCAAGGGACTCACATCTGAGTATACCCTTCCACGCTTATGGTGGACAAAATGATTCAGAAAAGGGGGTGGTGATGGACAGAGTTTCTGAATTAAGCAGAATACTCCTACCCAGTCAAGAGATCAGGGCTTGATCCATCACCGTTTTTTAGCTCACTGCACCATACCAGCTCAGAACCTGGCTACATGCAAATTAGTCTGTCCCTGTCCCAGTGCATCATGGGAACAGGGCAAACCAAACTACCAAGCCAATACTTATACTGGGAAGGAAACAAGCTTCCGGGGAGTCATACCATAGCACTTTGCCTTAACTATGCCTTGTAAGTTTGCGCTTATGGCACAAACAGTGTTGATTATAGTACATTTTGTGCATCACACTTTTTAATGTGTCATGCGCCTGAGCCTCCAATTGTGGGAAGAACCCTGGGCACAGAGAAACAAACCAAAAGTTGACGTATCATTGATGGGTAACAGAACTAGGGGTGGGCGATATATTCTGCACCACCGCTGGTGTTGATGGAGTTTGTGGCACTCCATGTTATGCTTTTAACGTGGATTTCCAGCCAAATCCCCCAACCGCCGCGTGGCAGTGTTTTTTGTTGCACGCGTCTCGCGAACGGTATGTTGGCGAGCTAGATTTGGTGTCCCCTAGTATGATTTCTCCAATGCAGCCAGTCCCAGGAGGTCGCGATCGCTCGAGGTCAGAAAGCTACTGCCCGAGTTGAAAATCGACTTGAGCGGCAGCAAAATCAACTCAAGAAGCTGCGCCCTCTGGCATGCCATGTGGTGCCTTTTATGCTGATTTTTCAGCTCAGAAAGAGCTACTGGCACTAAATCACAGTGCAAGCAGCGTGACATGCCTATTTCTACCCGTTCGTGGAGTTCTGAAAACTCTCACAGATGTTTTAAGTAACTCCGTGGAGTTAAACTCGTGCAGTTCCACCCAGGCCTAAACAGAACCAGCAACCCTATCTTTTGTTCGACCTCGATGGTTGGGCAACAGACCCTTTGGGTGTGCAAACATCGCCTCGCCTGTGTCCTCAAAGTACAACATATGACGACACTGAGAACAGCTGAGTGATGGAGGGCAGCTCAGTGCCTAGTTGTAACATCTTAAAATATTTAAAACGCATATCGTTTTGGATGCATTCAAGATTCACCTGTCCTGCAAAAAACAATCAAAAGTATTATTGAAGGCTGGCCTAACCATAGCATCATTAATATGTTCCAGACTCTTGGGCGTGGTCCTACACCAAGTAGCTTAAGCTCTTCTACGATTTCCATACAACACAGGGTAACATTTCATAATCTTAACAAGGTAATGTGGAGTTTGTTGGTTAAACAACACCTCAACTCTATTCTGAAAATAACTCTTTGTTACTGAAGTGCCTAAAAAGAAAATGAAGTCATGACAGTTCATTTTGATAGTCCGAAACAGGTTGAGAGAAGCCACCTTGAAAGTGCTGTAGGGTTTAACATTCTGGAAGGACTTTTACCAGCCCCAAGAACTCTACTGACCCACATTCTGTTCAAGAAAGACTCCAATAGCCAGTTTTTTACAGCACCATTCCACTTTTTCAATGAAAACAGGTAGAATCACTTGTCTTCCATCCCATTCCTTGCAGGGACTACCACACTGACACTTCTGAACCTACCTGAAGACTATATGTCTTTGGATACCCCCAATCCAGGAGGTGTTGGGACCATTTGCTACCACCTGGAAACCGCCCTCTGTGTGTTCCCGGCAGTGGTGAGTCCGCAGCATAAACAACCAATGCTTATACATTTTTCAACTAACATTCTGAGAAGTGTTCTTAAGTGAATCTAATATAGACAATACAGCTGAATAAAACAATATATAACCTTGTAACTCACCGAGGATATGGTATAGAGCAGCGGGAAGTCACTTATACTGTCTGCAGCCTAGAATTCTCTGCATACAACCGGAGAGTAAATTAGTTTTAATTGGGACATAGTAAACTTGAAGCTAAGTGAGAAAGTCCTAAAGATGAAGGGTATTTTTATCATGGGTATGTGTTGCATTTGCACCACGCAGCGTAAAGCATGTGTGACACAAACCCTAAAATGCGATTTATCAAGCCGCGTAATGCCACTTTTTGTGGCCCTGCGTAGCTTGAAAAAATAGAAGAAACGTAACGCAGGGCAAATAGCTTTGTTGTGTTACCCAGCCCAGGGAAAGTGCTCCATGGGCATTATGTGAGTGTTCCAATGGGCCAGTGCTTGGGAAAGGGCAGGAATGTGCTACATTGTAATAAAGACGGAGCATTCCTGCCTTTCCCTGTAACCCAGTGCAGCAAGGTGACTTGCAGCACTGCACTATTTTTGGTTGAGTATTCAAAACCTCTTGTCTATACTTTAGTATATACTTATATATGTATGTACTTTGTGGGCTCTGGAGATCAGCCCTAGGACTTGAATGCTTCCGGGTAGGAACTTTTTTTCTGTTCAACTGCCTCTATTTAACTGTCTTGATAGAAAACGACCAGTAGAGGTCAGTAAAATACCAGTATTGCTTTCTGCTGAGGGACTTTCTTATTTTTATGGCAACTGCCTCTATTTAACTTTCTTGATGGAAAATGACCAGCAGTGGTCAGTAAAATATCAGAGTCACTTTAGCATTCTCTAGATTCCAGTCCATGGAAATTGTCTTCCACGAGCACCCTTAGACATTCATATTTTTTTTAAATCTTGTATTTTCAGTGGTATGACCACCGAAGGCCCTAATTTTATATTAAAAACAGAGCTTTGGACGATACCATTTCCAGCTAAAAGGCAATATTCATTTCCATGTGTTCCCATACAGGCGTGTCACACAGTTTGGTGCTTACTTTCCGTCCATGTGATAGAACAGTAAATGTTTCAGCACCCAGGCTAATGTGCTGCATAGCTAAATATATATAAGGTCCCAAAGGTGAGGCTGTTTGCACTCGGTTTGGAGACCAGCACTAATTTTCCCTCAACAGACTTTGACACAGAGAATGATCCAGAAACACGCTCAAGGTAGAAAGGAGGAGGAACAGAAACAATGAAAACACAAAAATTGAGAAATCAAGGGTGAAAAACCACTGCTTAATTTGAGCTGGTGGTTTCGATAATCGGCACTGGCACTTAATTGTCAACACCGGCACCTATGATTGCTGCCACATGGTGGCACTGTTTCTGTAATTATAGAGATGTTCTGAACAACAGTTGTTCATTAATTCAATATACATAAACAAACAACTAATACCTGCATCACAAGCCATTCTTATAGCTATGGAGGCCTCGAACAGTCTGAATTATCACACTTGTAGCAGTGTGATGGTTAGTAGGGGTGTAGGTACCATCATGGGCAGCACTGGCAGGGGCAATGGGTGGTGCAGGCTGAGGTGGCCTCCTGAAAAGGGCATTGGCACTTATTTTGTTATAAATTAAGCACTGTGAAAAAGTGCCTACAAAAGTTAAATAAAGGGGCAGGTAGTGATGGTGGTGGAAGAAAGGGGCCTGAGTTGGAATTAAGACGGCATGAGTTGGAATTAAGACTACACATTGGTATTTGGCAATCCCGACATTAGTCATCTTCGACTGCCGGCTTGAGAGAAGAAGCTTTGGGCACCAGCACTTATCATTTTGCAAATTACGCACTGAGAAAAGGTTTGCGAAATAATGACTGAGAGAACAATGCCATAGACAGCGAGGCCTCAGTCAAGTGAGAAGTATAATTTTATGATGGCATTGAGAGGTTAACTGCTTATAAAATCTGAATTGCAAAGGAGGATGCTTCTCCTATTATGCTTGTGCCAGAACAGACCTTTCTATTTAGAGCAGTGAACACTGGAGGACATCATTTTCCTACCACATGGGGCATGTAGGCCAGTTTCTTATGCTAGCAGCACAAATGCGGTGTTCATCAATCGTGTGGTACTTCACTTCCTAATGGGGCTACCTAATTGAGTGTAACGAAACAGCAGCTTCTTCTAGCTTGTGTAGTTAGTAAAGTGTTGTCATTTCCTTGTGGCAGGGGTTTTCCAGTCATTTGATTTGTCTACATGCTTTGGTAGAAACAGCAGATGTGCACAGCGTTTTGTCGTGTTATATAGTTGGGTGTAGACTTCCAATTTGCAGTTCTATAAACATCTTTTGGTTATGCAGATTGAGGCCTGGGAGGTGGGTGTGGCTTTTATCCACACGGCGTTCAATCCATGTTCCTCCAATACTGTGTGCATGTGGTTTCTGTGGTAAACATTCTGGGTTGGTTAGGCACAGCCTTTAGCCATGCAAGATAGACTCAAATCTTTTTTCAATATCCTTTTTTATTACAAGTCCACAGAACCCACTGAGCATTCATTTTGACTCTTTAGTCCGGGAGCGAAGCACAGGGATTGGCTTTTGGCCGTACCCCTCAACCAGTCTCCATACCACCTAAATCTTCGTCCTTGCTGAGTTAATGTACACTCATTAGTAATTTAATACCCGTCATATTTTATTTCTTACTTTATGGCTTGAAAATGGCTGTTAGCTAACTTAACCAGTGAATTAATAATAAAGTACCCTAATCCATAATGTCCACCAGCGTGTTTTGGTTTATTTTGCTCATTTACATTATTCAGGTTTTTTCTAAATTGTTTTCCAATGTTACTGTGTTCTTGACTTAAGGATTGTTTGTACTGCTTGAACTTAACATACATTTCTCCTCTTTGGAGTTGTAATAGGTTCAGATATATGGAATGCAAGAACAAATGATAACCATGACAGCCTCTGTTGTCCTACAGGTTGTCACATAGATGGCTTATACATGACCTTGAAGGCAACCTGTGATGGATATATGCAGATGAGGTCAATGGTAGATTGTGGGAGCTGTAACTGTAGGCAAATTGCCTTTTCTGTATGGTCATCTCTATTTATGCATTTTATGGCCCCTATTTATGCTGGTATTCTGCCCAGTGCACTATGGCACAGTTATTCAGTGCTATGGTGTGTTTTTTCTGTCCCTAAAATTGTACTCTAAAATTGGTTTCACCAAATGGGTGTATTTCACTCTCCCAGAATGCCATTTTAATTTGGTCCAGAAATTGCATCAGTGACGTGAGAGTTAAGCGTCATCTGCGTAGTTACACCACCCACGTATATGATAAAAGTGCATGGCTCTAGAGAGCACCACTGTGATCAGACTGGACTGCAGTTTAAAAGTACTGCAGTGCACATAGGATATGCATAGGAAAGTGCTTTTGCCATGTTGAAAATCCCCCTTTTTTATATACCAACGTAGTCGGCACTGAAATGTGACCTTAATATATAAAAGTGAGGCATGTTATGTATTGGAAAAAAAATGCGCCCACAATGAACAGTTGGAAAAAGCTGATTAGCAAGGTAGACATAAGACTACGTTTTCCAGGAGCAGGTCTCGATGTTAAAAAAATCTATTTTACTATCTAGGTTTGGGAAAATACTACAGTGGTTACTAAAAAATATTTTCCACTTGATTTTAAATATTTAATACGAAGGCTAATTTAGATTTAACAACTTTATTGGAAAAGTAGCTCTTGAAAAGTGTACTTTGTGCTGCATGACAGTCAGCTAGTTCAGAAGTGATTTGCCTCAGACCTCTGTTCCAGAGACTAAATACAAAACCCTGGCTGACTGTTAATGACCATAATCAGAGAGAACAATGGTGTGTCCTCTGGTCGTCGGAAAGGAGGAGTGACCTTAACATTGTCCACCTAGCAGGGATTAGCCATCTCACAGGAGAAGAGGATGAGATGGCATCACAAAAAGGACCTTTCATGGGTCTTCCTTTTAAGGGAGAATCTCAAATAGGGCTGACATGAACTGCAACTGTTGGCACAGAAAGTCCCCAGCATGCTAACGAACCTGTACCCCGGCACTGAGTGCCCCAGCCAAACAATATCTGGATCCTTGGTACTGATTTTTGGTCATCGGCAAACATGCTTCATGCGTGTGCACCATTACTTATGCCTGTATGAAAGACTGCAATCTTGTAAGACCAAGAAGGGTGCACAGAGTGTTATCCTCATAGGGATAAAGGGCTGCTGCTCTTACCAAGAGTTAAAGTAGTATGTGTGCGGTGATGGCAGCATACTGTTTTTTTAATAGCGATCAGTAGACTGAAAGGCCGGCTCTCCTGTGTCACTAGAGTTAGGCATTTGCCCTTGGCCTTCATCATGCTACATCTAGTTTCATGTGTTCAGTTCACTGTAATGTATATGTGCCTATGTATGATACAGCACATGGCGGCCTAGGGATTCCATATTGGAAAGACATGTGGGGGTGGAGGAGCCATCCCAGACCGATTTGTGAATTGCCTGTATACCTGAGAGCGGAGTGGGGCACACACACTAGTGGAAAGGAGAGCCAGGCTCACTTGTGCACTCCAAAAGAGATCTTTGATTCTGGAAAGGTGTGTGGGGCCTGGACACATTGTCAGAGAAAAGATGGGGCTAATAATGGAAACAATGCAGAGACAAGGGCCTTTTTTACCGTTTGGTAGGCATACATCAGTGAGGCTGACCTCCATTTGTGATCCTCTAGTCACTGCCATGACTTTTGTTGTGGTGCTATCAAGCTTGGAGTTGCTCCTGCTTCGACAGACTCCTACAAGGACAAAGGACTGGGCAATTAAAGGTGAGCAACACCGACAGCACGAACTTCAAAGATTGAGTTCAGTTTCTCGTGATCTTCATAGGCCAGGTGGGGGCGCAGTGAAGATAGAGTGCTGTTGCCCTTAAGCAGCATACAAAAGTAAAATGTATAGGGTCACAAACCATGTGAGCAGAGCATTGACTTAACCATCGTAACCCAGCTGTCACTCGAGACCTGCCACCAGAGTCAGGAACCCTTATTGCACGACCGGAGAAGCTCCATGGACGCCTGCCACCTTGCCCGCGGCAACAAGACTATTGCTCATCGCCGGGCTTCTGCATGCACCTGGCCTTCGGTTTCACCACCAAAGTGGATAAGACTGATCAGCAGGCAGCAGAGCCTCTCAGGAAACATGCTCTGACTGGAACGCTACAGAGCTGAGGGACATTTAAAAAAACAGTGTGGAACTTATGAGTCTCGTACTCACTAGCAGGGCATAGTCTAAATGTTGCCTCACGCAAATGGTCATTAACCACAGCCCTTTGGAGTGTGGACCTGCAGGCTGTGTATATTATTTTTGGTGTGTGGTATTTCACTTTGCATTTGTATATAAATACAGTTTTTAAAAAAAAGCAAGTATTTGGGTGGACATTCATTAACCGGGGTTGCTGAGCTTATTTTGAGGCTTTTGCCAATGTAAACCTTGCACCTATTTCTCCCTCTGAATCCTTGGTCTGCTCAACCCGTACTACTATTGAGAGGCAAGTGCTGGAGGGGTATCACTTGGCCCAGTTACCAAAAACCCATAGTAGGTCAGGCACGGGACATTAGGAGTAAATGGCCTCAACCCCCACGGTTGAGCCCAGTAACTCCTGCTTGCTCTGTTGCCCTCTGAATGATGAGGATTCCAGGGTATGGTTTAATTGCTCATGATCCCAGAGTGTCATGTTCACAGAGTTATATATTTAAGAAATTATTTTTGGTAACTCCTGTTTGCATTCTTGAACAGGAAATGCTACATGCCACTGGTGAATTGCCAGAGCTGCTACTTCTCTGCTGTTGTTGATCAGAATGATTGAGGAAATTAATTCTAAATTTCTCATTCATTTAATCCCTAAATCTAGAGTTGGTGCAGCTCCGTGTTCATTTTGTACATGTCTTAATACATCTGGAGGAACCACTACTGAGACTGTCCCATGCCCAGTCATATAAATGCAAACACATAAACTTCCCCAGGAAGATTCTATGCTTTTCTTTAGGTGTTGTATGTGTGCTCAATTTCCAGCTTGGCGTTTCCTGTGCTCACTCCCTCACGTTCGCGGTAGAACTAACGAAGAAGCGAGTGGACCGAGTAGCAGCAGATTGCGATGTGACCTGGATCGCGAGCAGACCACAATTGGTTCTACCGCGAACGTGAGGGAGTGAGCACAGGAAACGCCAAGCTGGAAATCTAGCACACAGGCACACAGAATTGAAGAAATTTTGAGAGATCACGCCGCCACGATAAATGCAGGACCGGCATTGGCATTTATTAATTTGAGGCACCCGCGGAAAGTGTAACCCCCCTCGGGGTGATGATACAAACAACAAACGAGAGACTGAGGCATAGATAAGCTCCATACAACCCCCCTAAAAAAGAGAATCTAATCGAGATTGACATACAGCGTGAACCCAGGTCATCTGCTACATAATAGGTCAAAGATAAAAGTGATAAAGCCCTGATGAGAACTCGTACATTAAGACGGCGAGTTCGAAACGCGTCGGCAGAAAGAAGTTAATTAACTGTTGGACTGACTACAACATTGATTAATACGTTTGGTCAAATCTTTTTCCATCTCCTTTTGAACGTGACTTTATCCCTTATATGTTATATGTTATCATGCAAAAATTGAATATTTGCTGGACAACAATTGTGCAATGTATATATAATGCTTATTGAATGAAAGGTTTTTTCTATATGTAATGTCATGATTTATGTAAAAGTGTAATGTTTAATGTAATGTCTTTCTCATGCAAAATAATTTTCACTTGAACAAACAAAAAAAGTAAAGGGTATAAATAAATTATACCGAACAAATCAAGAAATAGGACTGATTTGTTGCTTGAATTTACGAGCTACGTAAAGCGAAATGTAGGGTTGGTATCTCGTTTCTTAAAAAATAAATCTGGTTAAAAGCACGCTGTCCCAGGTACTATTAACCCATTCTAGGTATGGCTCCAATACAGATGAGGTCTGGAGCTTCACATAATCCCAGACTGTGATTTTTGTTGTTTCAGTTTCCTCCCTTTGACGGTGACTCAGAGCTTTAAAAACTTCATGACCCAAACTAGATCTGAATCAGATATAATGGAAGGACTGGAAAAAAGATCCAGCCTTCCCTGAATAGTCAATTCAGCCTTAATGTAATGAAACCAGGGGACTTTCAAGTCTCTATCACATGAGTGACCTCCCTATAAAAGCCAGCGTGCAGGTTCGTTCAAACAGCACACTACAAGGTAAAGGTAGTCAGGTTAATGATATCCTCCACATTCTCAGTCCCGACCTCTTGATGTATTATAAAAGTAGAACAGGTCCTTCAGGACACTATTCTGTTCGCCCTGGAGAGAGTTGATAGTCGAATATGCCAGCCCCATACATAAAAATGGGAAGGCATTTACGCCTACACACCTCCAGAGGGGGGCTATTGTTTCTCTTCTGATGCAAAAGACTAAATTGTAGATATACCCAGCCCGACTCACGAATCTGAGACGGCTTTGTGTTTACAGTGTCTCCAATGTCTCCTGGCACCAAAAACAATGCTCAGGTATAACAAATCCTGACCAGAAGTAAAGGGGTGGCAATGCAGGTATACACTACGCATCTTGTAGTGCTTGGGGCTGCAGGCTATAGTGAGTGTTTTAGACTGATTAGTATCAAGACCAAGGGACCCCATGAAACGGACAAATTCCTGAAATTCAGCCGCACAGGCATTTTTACAATACATATGTGTGTGCAGCACGCAACATTATACTGGTCCTGCTTCTCGGAGACCTTAAATCCAAGAAAGAATACTTATACAAAAAGAAAGTGCTTAAAAAGCCCAGCAATGTTACCTTTGATACACATACATTTCATTGTATCTTTTTGTTTTCTGTACATATACTTGTATATAAATGTATATTTTATTTGCTTTTAGACTTGATAAAGTCCCATTTTGGGTATGAAAGACATTGGATGGGCTGCTGTTGGATGTTATAAAGAATAAAGAAAATGTTGTTTGAATTACTATACCATGGCTCCCACATTATTGGATATATAAGAAGACCGTTCTTGTGTGATAACATTTTGGAAAGACTTTGCATCCATTGAATTTTGAACGTTCAAATGAAATATTGCTGGACTTCTAAAGCACTCCCTTTTTAGGTCTCGCCTGGTGTTGCACCGCGAAGCGCTGTCGCCAGCGAGACCTATTGTGGTGGTTGTGTTGGCTCCTGTGTTGGCTCCCAAGTGGTACAGACCAGTGCATGAGCAGATTCTGGTCTGTGAACGCGCTTTCCAGAAACTGTGAAAAGCAAGTCAGCCTCTCGCCTCTCTCAATCGCGCGCGCACACACACACAGCCACACTCACGCATGCACACACACACATGCATACAAACACACGCAGGCACACACACGCATGCACACACACGCAGGCACACACACACACACACACGCACACATACACACACACGCAGACACACCCACACACTCACCCCCCCTACAACTAAGCCCCACCTGCCCCACAACTAAGCCCCACCCGCCCCACTCACCGGGCTACAGGTTCCGTCACGCGGGGCTTCCCTCACTTGCATCGGCGGCCTCTGCTCCTCCTACGTGCCTACAGCATTTGACAGCCTCCCCTGGGGCGGGACTTCCGCCGTCTGCCCTTCTCGTGCAGTCACTTTGTGGACGAGGGCTTCCCGCAGAAGGCAGAAGTCCCGCCCCAGGGGAGGCTGTGAAATCGGGCGCTCCTGCTTTACATACGCCGTGTGCCAAGTCCTCTTGTTAGCTATCTGTTCCGCTTTGAACCTGGATTTGAAGTCGAAAGAACAAATAACTGTTCCTGAGGCCGAGAAAACAAGTTTCTTGGAGAGCTGACACTCAAATTAATTATCCCCAGACTCCTGCAACCCACAACTCCTGGCTGAAATCAGCAGCACCACGACCAGTGTAAAAAAAAGGAAAAGAAAATAAGGCTTGAATTTCATTTTACATCCTGTGGGTGTTAGGATAGTCCTGGTGAAGCTGACACACATCTACAAAACTGACCATCTTTCTACTTCACCACAAACATATTTGGCTCTACATTTCCTGCCATTTATACAGGCATTCAAAGTCTGTGTAATAAAATGTCATTATTTTGGGCAAAGCATTCGTGCTTTTCCTAGATTTCGGAATCCAAAGGTTTTTTCATCTCTTGCAATATTACAATCACATCGACATCCCACCTTTAACAACATTTTTGAAAGTTGTTTTATTAACTTTTTTGCAACGATATTTTCTCACGGACTCCATTTTGTGAGTTGCATTCGAACCCTGAAATAGGAAGGGATGTTTAAGGAGGACAGGAAGTGCGCTTTGCAGATCTATTACGCAAGTAAAACTGCATAGTTAATGAATAAGGAGGTTTGGTGGTGTAGAGGGCAGAGTGTGCGATGTATGCACATGTGAGAGAAGAAAAGGCTGCATGCTTTCCATTGGCTCTTATTTTAATACTTATTTTAAGCAACTAAGTATGTCCTACAAATTCATCAGGGTGAGGCTATAGAATGAATCAACCTTTCTCACATCAGTCTTTTGTTGGATGGTTCTATCTTGTAATGTGAAATGTCTTCACTTCAGTGGCATGCCTGTTATCAGTATAAAATACTTCCGTGATGCAATTTCGCTTTGCTTCCATCCTTGTTGCCTGACCCTGATTCTCAACAGCCCCCCCCCCCCCCCACCCTCCCAAAAGAAGAGGCAGGAAACCGAAGTCTCATTTAGGCACCTCCAGATCAGCATGCTCCCTTTAACGCTGCTGCATCTCGTATTATTTCAAAATGAAACACAATTTGCATGGAGGGCTTGAAATGGAATAAATAAATGCCACAAATAAATAAATACAAAAAATAAGTGCTGAGAGGTAGTAAGTGTAACAAAATTCATACATAAAATGTTAAGAAAGTCGGAACATTTTATGAAGGGGTAAATAGTAAAGATGGATCAAAGGGTATATTTTACAGTCTGGGTTGGTGGAATAAACACTTGTATGAAACCTCTGGAGTGACCCTGAAACTGCTTGCATACTATAATTTAAGAGGCATATGACCGTTTATATTTGAATACATATTTATATATCCACATAAACATAGAATCCCTGCGGACAGATTCCGCAAAATTAAAAATCGGCAGTTTAAACAGATTAACAGACACGAAATTCTGCCTCCAGTAGTGCACTGCAATATACCTTGTACACAGCTGCCCTAACAACCATTTTATTTATGGGCCGAGGGCCCCCAAGGCATCCGTACTGCTAATTTAAAAGGGACTGAATGTGGGCGACATGTACTTTATCTAATGGAGGCAGAAAAGAGCGCGCACCACTCGCATGCTTTTTTAATTTCTGCTTTCACTTTTGCCTCAGCGGCACGCGTGCCCACCACTTGCGGGTTTTTAAATTTCTGTTTAGCACGCGTGCACACAACTCCCGGGCTTGTTGTACTGTGTCTCCGGTTCATGGCACAGCCATGTTCTTCGCTCTGCTCCAGCATTACATCAAGTAGATGCTAACCGCTAGCTGGTGGAACATTCCGTTTTTAGGTTTTGCCTGGGCATTGCAACTGCGTAGCAGTTGCTCCGCCCACGGCGAAATCTCTTGATCCTACATATGGGCTTTGGTTCCGCCTCTGTCTCCCATTGGCTAGCTCCATAAATGGAGGCTAGCCATTGGGAGACAGAGGCTGTCAATCACGCTTTCCCGTGAAAACACGATTCGGGGGCGTTTCTCGGTCTTTTTTTAAGTCCCGCCCCTTTGTCCTGGGCCGCGCTGTCATTGGCTGCCGGCCCGGGACACCCCCGTGACATCATTCCCCGGGCCGCGCTGTGATTGGCTGGCCGGCCCGGGACCTGACTTGTTGTTAAATGAAGTCGAAACATTCCGTGCTGAGACTTGGTTCCTGTGTCCCAGTTGTGCTACAGAACTTCCGTGTTCTTTTTCTCAAAGTGGCGTCTGCAGCTGTCAGTCTGGGAAGGTTCATTGCATCTCACACTAGGTATTTGTCCCTTCTTTGCTTTAGCGTAACACTGCTAATGCTAAGCAGCGAAGGCACCTATTCCAAAAATGTTTTATCACTTTTAGTGTTTGCGCGCCGAACTTCATTCTGTTTCTCTGAACCAATATTACATTTTGTCATGTAAGCATTTATTTGGCGTGCATCTTTTTCAGTCAGTATTATAAATAAGAATAGGTGACGGGTATTGCGTCGTTCCCAAAAAACAACCGCAGAATACGACCATGTAAGTGCCATGACATGTACATTCTAAGCGCCGCACAATTGCAGGAAGTGACTTAATTCGGTATACATATGATTTGTTCTCAGAAACAGATACGCATATTATTATTATAAACTAGGTGGAGCCGCAGAGGGCCCCGGCTGGGGAGTCGTGACGCAGCGCGGGGTCGGGCCGGGCGCGTCTCGTGTGCCGACAGGAGGGTTGGTCAGCAGAGCACTTCTCCAAACTGAAGTCAGAGCGGGCCGGGGAGGCAGGCACTGCAATGGAAACCTTGGACTTGGAGAAGGCTGTCTCCAACGCTGATTTTCCAGTAGGGACAAGACTCGGTAAGTACTTGGCATCGAGAAGTGCTGCGCCGCAGTTTTACGTTGTCCATATTCAAATGGATTCTTGCTTTTTAACTTTCGGCTCTTCTACAAATGGAGCCGTACGAGCTGCCGGTTCCTGCGGATGTTGGACGCTGCGGGACATTTCTGTTCTCTGCTCTTGCTGGCTGTTATCAGAGAGGCACCGTATACACAAACACAGTGGGGGGGGGAACCAAACACGTCTGACCTAGAAATATTTCCCTGCGATAAACAACTCTGTGCTCAGTGCTGTTTGCTGGGATCCTAAATAATATTTGCCTGCTACCTACACTGTGACGTGTGGCTCTTTCGCTGCATTTGTGCTAAACCACGATATGTTGTTTGTCACACTCTAAGAGTCACGTAAAGCTTTTCTCGTGCCAGGCAGTGAGCTGGTTCATGCCGCAGAACCGTGGCACTCTAGCAGAAAGTTTGGCGTCATGTCATTTGATTTAAAGCACTTGGAGGCTTGTTGCAGGGTGTGGTGAGCTGTGCAGACGGATCCTTTTGTGAGGGCAGCGCACATGCATGTGAAAAGTTCTCCGAGTACCGCCCTGTCCAGTGTAACTCCATGCTTGAGGTTCACCAAGGGTAGTCCCCGCTGAGGCATCACCTGCCTGTGCTCTGGCCGAGCCTGGAAGTGGTCCAAGCTTCTGTCTGACGAGACGGCTGTTCCTGGGAGTGCTAAATGAGATGTGCTTTTGTCTAAGGGGCGCAGAGCTACTGACGCGCTGACTCAAGTCGCTCGTTTTGCCTCTGTTTGTGGCACTCCAGCAGGAAGCGACGTGTGAGGGGCGGAAGAACGTAAACATTGGCCGTGGTTTACCCACGGTGTGGACTTCTAGGCCTCTTAGTAAATTTCTCAACTGACTGCGTAATTCATTATAAACTGCTGTGAGGGGTGAGCCCGAGAGGAATGGCAAACGTGTATGTGTTACATCTTTCAGGCCTGTCAGTGCTTCCCAAGTAAGTTTCTGTTTTGCACATTTACATTATGGACCTGGACAGCTCAGTTCATTACTTGATAACTGATTTCTTTTAAAGAGGGACAACTGCACGTGCGGCAGGAGGCCAGCCCTCACTCACTGCACCCCCATGCTCAGAAGAAAGGTTGGTTTGTTCTGCCTCTGCGAACATTGTTAGGTGATTCATGTACAGCTTTGAGTCACGCACACAATGGTAAAGTACTCCTTCGTGAGTCTCTTCCCTGTCCCCCGAGTGCCGAATGTGACCGCCAATGTTAACTCTGTTTGTACGTTTATGCAATGCTGCTTGGCAGGCCTGTGCCCAGGCACCAAAGGTGAGACTGGACGTGACTCCCATTGGCCAGGGTGCAGGTACTGGGTTGGAGACAGCACCTGGCCCTCTAAAGCCTTATTGACAGGGTAGTTTGGAGGGGGTGCGGAGACTGGATGCAGTGTAGCACAGTTCTTGAGTTTCAATGCAGAAGGAATATCCAGCTCGAGTTGCTATCCAGTGAAAACATTGAATAAATATAGGCATAACACTAAAGTAAAAACAAATAATATCAAGCAACACGCTCATTAAAATCACAGAACGTCAGCAATTAATACAAAGTAGTAGTATCATTGAGCAGCCACAAATACGATTCCTGATCGTTTTAATGAGCATAGTGACTGCTGTTTGTGATTGAGCGGTCTTAATTACATGAATCACAGCATTTTTCTTAGGAAGCAAAAACCAACACTATACTTACTGAGCACCAAGCCTGCCACCAAAAAGTATACCTCCTGCTACACTGTTGTTGACCAACAGTTGAACAAGATCACAGGTAAAATTACAATAACAATACAATGTCCTGTAGACAACCTGTGGGAAGTTTCTCCGTGTTTACTTTCAATATATTTTTTCCAGGAAATCTGCTCTGCCTTCCAATTTTGAGTTAGGGTTTTCAAAGTATCTCCAAAACTCAAAAGTTGTAGCTATTGAAACTCAATAGTTGCTGGTTATATTGGGTCAATGTCTTAACATCCAGGAAGGAAAAGCCGTAATACTGAAGGAAACAGACTGGGTTCTTACCTTTGGACGACTGTGGGATTGTGGACCCTGCAGAGCAAAGGGGACACAAAGATCAGTCAGGAGTTTCTTCAAGCTCTGGATCGGGCTAGGAAGCAAACAAGCACTTCACTGGACTCCTACATAGCCATGAATTGTGAGTTGAACCCCGCAACTGGGTTGCAGGCCGCTGAGAATAGTAGTGGACTTATGGTTTTTGACCGCTGGCCTGATCTAGTAGTTACCAAGAAAGGGCAACATCAGCATGTCCTGCTGAGTTGAAGCAAGTAACTCTGGGCAAAGGGAGGGAGTTTGCTTGCCAGGCAGAGTCACCATCTAGCTCACCTTTACCTGCAGCATCTCATGGCAACCATCCTCCCGTACAGGGTAAAGAGGGAATCTTTGTGCTCTGTCTAATCATTTGTAGACACATTGAGTGGGCCATGGGCTTCCACCTTGGTGAGGTCAACAGCAGAAGCAGGGTAATATGCAAGCAGAACTCCCATCAGGGAACTGGAGTTTGTCCCAACCTTCAGGAAATGAGCAGTTTTAGGTTCAACTGCGAAAACGTGGAGTGGAAGGGTCTATCCAGGTCGATGTGGCTGTAGCGCTTCAATGTAGAGCTCCAGCTTATGTTGTCACGACTTGGTGAGTGGGCAGATTTCCACTGCCTGCCTGATCTGAGTGCTCCTAAAGTGTTCCCACAGGCTGGTGTGGCTGGGCAGAGTCAGTTACTTTGGAAGTCACAAACCCATTTTATGTAGTGATGCTGAATGGCTTGAACTGCACAAACTTCAGACTCTGGACATAAGAACCTTGATAAAGATTCCTTTCACCCAATGTCAGTGCTTCTTCTGCGCCCACTTGCCACGGTGTGTTTAGGCTCAACGGCTTCAGTTTCAGGCTTCTTTCAGCTGGTTGTCAAATCGCTAAGCCAGAATTATGTGTGCACCACTCCTAGTGCATATGGTCTGACACTGGGGTGATGACACGCAGCTCTTAACCTTACTTAAGGGTTTGCCCCACGGCCAGAAAGACCTACAAGTAAGTTGGGATTCCAGAAGAGGGAGGCAGGGCAGAAATGCTGTCTGAGCATCTTACTGCTCTCAGAGGTCATTTGGTGAGCTCTCAGGTCCAGCTGTGTAACATGGATCCACACGGGACTCTGGCATAGCAGAACAGACTTCTCTATATCTCAGAAATCAGGCAAAGGCAGAGCGGTCCAGGACTGCGTCAGTCAATGGACACCAGCAAGGCCCTCCGTAAGGAAAAGTTGGCATTAATATTGTGATCGTTTGAAGTTTAAAGTGTACCGACAGTAAGCTATTATTGGAGTAACCAACACCTAACTTAACAACAAAGTTACTTCAGTCTTGGCTTGTTGGCAGAATTTCCTCTGTTCTTTTTTCTCATTCTCTGTATTTCAAGAAGAGACGATTTGAGGAGATTAACCCCGGTGCAAGGGGACGGGTTGTTTGCTGAACGTCGGTCAAAACAGGAGTAGCCGCTCCCATACAGGCAACATGAATTCTTACCATGGTAAGCAGCTTGAAGTAGTCTTCTTGTGTGAAGATCACAATTGTGAGGTACTTTGGTCTGTTACAAGGCACCCACTTAACATACCATCATCTCTATTCACCTCATGTAGGAAGTCTGTGGCACCTGCAGACAGTTGTAACTGCATATAAAAGTATAATTACATATCTTCTAAAAAAACACTATGTATTGCAAGCAAATGTTCTATTTATTCTTTTACAAAAAGTGAAATATACCAGGAACACCGACTCGTGGACATGCTTTGTATTCTCTTGTTTGACACCAATCAGAATCAACACTGTGGGAGAAACACTGCAGCTGGAGAGAGGTGAAACATTTTCTCTGGCCCAGTTTATAAGTAATCAGTTTTTCTTAAGGAAAACTGCCAGCTTATATGCTTTTGTTGAGTCTGACTATTCTAGTGTATGTACACCCTTGCTGGTCTAACATGAGTTAGGCCTTGTGCATACCACCAAAGTGATGTACACATGATGGAAGAATTCGAAATTAAACATACAAGAGCTATGTGGACTTTAGACCTCGGTTATTTAAGAGGGCATGGCGTACCTAAGTGGTTTTAACCTCTGGTCCAGGGACCCCTCGGGGTCTGCGAAGGCTACTCAGTGTGTCTGTGGCTACTTAGAAAATGAAATAATATTAACAGAACAATAAAATGTATGTATATGAAGTAGCAAAAATTAAAATTGACATTTTTAAAACGCTCTGTAAATGTGAAAGAATTTGAAATTGGAGGCAAAAAATTAAGTTAGTATCCTCCGATTGATTTGTGGGAGTAATGCGAGTGCATCAAACACAATATAGTATGGGCGATGAGTAGCCTAAACTGAATTGTTAACCTTCCCATTAAGATTCATATTTTTTTATATTTATTTGGGAATTAAATAAAATATTTCACCAGTTATCTATTTGTTTGATGAATGCTTGTTTCTGTATTGTTGTGTATTGTTTTGCATGTCCAATCCTCAAAAATTCTTATGGCAGGGTCCCGTAAATAATGACTGTGGTGTCCTCGAATTCCAAAAATGATTCAGTGGGGCTCCCTGGGCTTCAGTAATGGTTAAATGTGGTCCATAGAAGTCAAAAGGTTACGTACCACTGGGGAAGCTAAAGCAAAGCGTTTAGCAGTTTCTGACTCCTATTAAACTTGTATATGGAAAGCATAAGAACAGACATTTTTCTACTAGAAATCACAAACCAAAATGCGTGACCCTATCTGTGTCCTACTTGTGAAAATGGCAACAGACCTGTGCTCGCTGCGTCAGTGGATTCAAGCTAGCCTGGCTGATGAGGGGTGATACCCCAAAAACGGTTCCAGGATGCTTGTTTCTGGTTCAAGGAGGACCTGGCTTGGCAGTTCAGGCTGGAGTGTTCCGATGAGGAGAAGGATCAAGACTGATTTGCATATGGCTGGGTTCAAACTGGTGTAGCATGGAGGGCAAAAAAACAATGGATTAAACCCAAATCTGTTGATAGGAGATGACTGTTTGCATTGTTCAGCATTACGTCCACCATCTAGGGATAGCATATATTTTTGAATGATACAAATCTGTTGTAAGAATACCAAAATAGCCTTTGTAGTCCTGCTCATTTTGAAAATTTGGAAAACCAGCATTGTCAAAGCCAATAGGCCACGTCTATGTGAGCTATTGGCTTTGGCAATTATTTTTGCCAGTGCTATATAGCAGTGTGGCTGCAGTGCAGCACGGGGTTTTTTTTTTTTAAAGTTCGTTGATGCTGTAGGAAACCTGGGAAAAACGGTTAAGGCCCATATTCATTGCCTGGTCACTTAAGCTTTTTTTTCTTACGTAAACCTTGTTTCCATTGTCTCAACATGTCTGTAAACACAGTGAGATGAGCACTTGACTGTTCTTTTCGACTTTCAAGGAATTTGAAAACAGTTGTCAGGTGGTATGTTTGAGAATATAGTGCAAAGAAGGCATAATGTACCAATCATTCTAGGTACAATTTTCGAACTGAAAACGCACAAATTCAAAACTCCTTACTACGCAGAAACATAGTGCATGCTGTATTTTGCTCCAGAGGTGTTTTTGAATACCAGGGACAGAATTAGCCCTGGGCGGAGTTCGAAAACTCCGCCAAGCTACGTGGAGTTCCGCGAGCTGCAGAGTACATTACCTAGTGCAGTTCGCACTGATATTTAGGGCTGCGTGTTTGTCACGCTCTGTAACATCAGCGTGAACAGCAACCTGCGCAGCGCAAGAGGGATCTGTTTCTTTCTGCCGCTCGAGTAGAAGTTCTACTCGAGAGGCAGCGTAGCTTCCTCAGCACGAACGGAAGGTTTCTCAACGTGAGCGGTAGCGAACATTTGCAACCACCGGCGTTGAGGAAATCTCGCTAGGAAGCATTTTAGCATTGGAAACTCCGGAGCTCAGAGTGTGAAAAACTCAGTGAGCGGAGTTCACAACCCAGGCAAAATGCCATTCTTTTTGGAAACGTGTTATCTTAGGTTTACTAAACCTTATTGTTTTACAAGAATTATTAGTGTATAGCAAAGGCGCAGATCTGTTCAATAAAGTAATGTTACCCATTAAATATAGCAACGTCTCTACAAGGAATGGTATGGTAATTATCTTTCCTTTACTGCATATTGTTTAAATAGTATGCATCTGCATTTTTTGAGTGCACTTTAAAGTAAAATAATGTATGTTTTGTCAAAGATTTCCTGGTATTTAGAAAGATTGGCTTCTTCTTACCATGAGGAGGTCACTATCCGTATAGATATGATAGCGAATGTAAACGCCTCCTGTACCTACCCTGAGCTTCCAAGTTGTGGTGGTCACCCCAGGATGGCCAGCAAAAGCGAAGCGTCCCGATTTGCTACTAATTTGGGATTTCATAATGTCCCCTAGTACTGCCACCTATAAGCAGTTAAAGTGGAAAGCCATCTTCCTCCTCCTTTCTTGCCTCTAGATAGAAGCATTCAAGGGAATGCTTCATGCCAGGCAGATGCTCTGTGGAACTGAGACGGTCCAGCCATATAGAGATCTGAACAGCCACGGCCAGTGGAGGGAGTTGCGGTGGCGCAGAGGGGCGGGGAGGGGCAGGGTGGGGGGTGCTAAAAACCAGAATATGGATAATTGTAGGTAAGTAAACAATTTAATTAATAAAATTAATTTCGTAGCGTGCCCTGCATCGATACAATGCAGGGCACGCTCCCCCACCCCGCCTCTCTGCCCCACCGCAACTCCCTCCATGGGCCCCGGCTAAATCTGAAGCCCAAAATTCTAAGACTTGCTACAAGGAAACCATCATCCCATGATTCTGTGAAAGACCCGGGGTTTCCCCCATCTATGGGGACTGCTCCATGCTTTCTCAGGCTGACATGAGTGACACACTCCTAGTTGTATTTCTGAGGTCTGCTTGGTTAGGCTAGAGTTACATTCTACTTAACTCTGGCAGCCCCCCAGGCCAGGCACTCTAGGTGTTTCCCCTATATTATGCCACTAGAGTAGACAACACTGTGCTCTGTAATCAGACTTTCATTGACAATGCTGACTCCTCAGATCTCTTTGCTCTCATCCTATGGGCTACACCTTCTAGAACGAGGGGCCGGATCCTCCTCGCCAGGGCCACCGCTTCTGTACTAGATAAGACGTGGCCCAGGCTGTGGTCTCTGATGAATCTGGAATGCTTTGCCCACAGAAACAAGACTGAATCCTTCCACTGCCTCCTTCAAAAAAGAAGTGAAAGCGATTCTCATGGGTAAACTCACGTGAATTCACTGACTAATTACTGTATTTTAATTACCAGTCTGTTTTACTGAGCTTCGTATTTTAATCGCTAGTTCTATATCTATTTGAGTATTGTATATCTGAATCACCTATAACTGTGATTATGTTTTGGTTTTTGAAACCCATAAAACGCATTGTTATTTGCAATGTCAATAGCTCAAACTCGCGTAAATACACAACCTATTGCATTGCAAATGCAAAAGGTCTCGCATTTACAAGAGATTAAGCTATTGGCATTGTAAATGACAAAGCAATTTATTTATCTGTTTTCAAAACCAACACATAAATAACAAGTTAGTCATTTACAATGCCAATTGCTCTAACTTTTGTAAAGGCGAGACCGTTGCATTGTAAATGCTTGTTTTACTTAAATTCAGCGCCCGCTCCTACTTTAACACTCGTCCACTCCTACTTTAACACTCGTCGGCTTGTGTGTCTCAGTGCCTGCCGTGTGTACACTCACGCCATGGGTAAGAAAGTGGCTGTTATCCTGGCCGGCTGCGGCTTGTTAGACTGCACAGAAGTCCACGAGGCTTTGGCGGTCTGGTCCATCTCAGTAAGGCAGGGGCTCAGGTAAGGCCTTGCACTGTTGACATACTTGTTATGTGTCTGTTACCATTTTAATTTTTGCACCGCTATCTCGGCTCCTCTGCCTTTCACATGCCATGCTATCTGTGATCTATGCTAATTATGCAATCTAAGAGTATGGAATCTGTCACGTCATACCAGTAAGGTACACCTTTACTGCATTAAATAACGTACTAAATATCCTTTCTAAAAAGTAAAAAAAAAGTTCTTCTGCGCCACACATTGGTAAAAAGATAATTCACTTTATATACTCTTTTGACTTTTCTTCGAGCCTAGTATCCAAAGTACCATGACACCTGGCATACACTTTGGCTGCCAGTGTTGATGCACATTGTATTCAAACTCTTATGCTCTGCCCATTATGCATTTCCCTATCATTACATTCAATCCTCGATTGAGGCATCTTCGATTTTCCTCATCTCTGTTGTTGATTGGCTAATGCTTCAAAAATAAATTTATATGTGTGGTTTCTTCCTTTCTGTGTCTGCTGTCATAATCTGGAATGTCATGCCTCTGAATCTTGAGACTCATTCCATCCCTTGAGAGACATAACATTCCTTGAAAGCCATGTTGTTTGTGGCTATAATTACTGCACAAGCCCGTGAAGGTGATGGTTTTTGCACCCTGGAATAGCATCAAATATAAAAGTTGTGTAGTGTATTTTCTTTTTTACTGAACATCTCTTGTGTACAGCTCCATATGTACAAAGCCTTCCATTTTTTTAACCTAATTTTGAAGATGTATATTTGGCTATTTTGACGCAATAGAATTCCAGTGTTGTGTATTCCACTGTCAAATTCACTGTGACAGAAACCATTTTCTTCTTCCATGACTGTTGCTGGCCACTAAGATACGTGGGAAAAGTCTGTTTTGCTTCCTGTAAGCGTGGCATTCAAACTTGAAGACTTAATAGAGGAAAGGGAAGTTTAGTTCAAAGAAATTTAATAAGACGTTTCTACTAAATATCCTGCTGATGGATTCCCCAGATAATGAGACAGGTGAGCAACCAATTGGATGACACTTACCTGACGTGCGATTGTAAAGCCCTAAAGATACCAATTTCCTTTGAACCGACCATGGCCATAGCTTTCTAAATGTTGTGCTGAGGATAGAAAGGTTTAAGCCTTTTTACTCTTCAATAAACCATAAGATGAGCAGAGACCAGCAACTAGCTCAGTTTGTGCTTTGGTATGCACAAATTTGGATTTTCCTAACTCAGTGGTGAAGGAAAGTACTGATTTTATTAAAGACATCGAGGCAAGCATTGTACATTCTTTTCTTGCTATTTATTTTTATTTAGTAAAGTTGAAAGAAAAAACTACTTCCGATAATACTCTTCCTCTGAACAGGAATGGACAACATGGAGAAAGGATCCTCTAATGCTTAAGAAGCATTTGCAATGCAATCGGTCTCGCATTTACGCAAGTTTAAGCGAATGGCATTGTAAATTACAATGCCTTTTATTTATGTTTTTAAAACGAAAACAAAAATAAAAGGCATTGTTATTTGCAATGTCAATAGCTCAAACTTGCGTAAATGCGAGACCTATTGCATTGCAAATGCTTGTTATATATATAAGTTTTCTTTCCTGAAACAAGATGTTTAACCCGTTAAAAGTTCTTGCAAGTAAAATAGCGTCTTCTGCATAAAGTAATGCTGTGACCTTTTTCTTACCATTAAAAGGGACGTCTGAAATTCTTTCAGAAAGGGCCAGGACGCAACCCTGACGCACCTCCTTCCCCAGTTTAACACCATCGATGTGGTGCATTTTCCCACTGTGCGCTGGAAAATTTAAAAAAACGCGGTTCATGACGAGCTCACGAGCTGAGCTCGTCATGAGCGTCGATGGGGTTAAAACTCTTGGTACACTCACTCGATGGGCCAAACCTTACTGTCTCTGAGAGGTCGTAATGCAAGGCACGTAAAAAATGTACTAGCCCGCCATCCATCACCATGTGGATCAAGGTTTCGCACAATTTGGATCTTACCACGCTATTGAAGATGCAGGCCAAGTCCATGAAGACCAGGCAGATGGAGCCCTGCATAGCGATGGTATACTTGCTTAGCAGAAAATGCATGTTCAGGCATTGCTCCACCGTCCTCAGCCCCTCCTAAAAACCATACTGCACCTCCGATAGCATGTCCGACTCCCTGACCCAAGACAAAAGGTGCTCCAGCACAACTCTCCCTGCATTCATCACAGCGGACCCTGCCAGTGATATTGGCCAATAACAACCTGGAGATTAAGGATCATCGTTTTTAAAGGCGGGAAAGACGATGGCGGCATGCCATGATTCTGGGAGACCCATTTTTGCAAAGGCATTGAAACAGTTGCAAGCTGGGGTGCCCAAAAATCCGGTAGAGATTTATATAGGTCCAAAGGGACCACCCAGCCCGAAGGCCTTTAGGTAGGGACTTGATAATGCCCACCTATATTTCTTCCAGGGCAAATTCCATGGATAAGGGAAAAAACATCTCTGCCTCAGTACTCTCTGTAAGACTACCAGAGCCACACAGTACACTAAAATGGTTCAGCTAAACCTCAGGACTAATAGAGGTGATGACTAGATTGTTAATTGTCCGCATGGAGCTGATTTTGTTCCCCACCTCAGAAAAGGCCCTGGGGTCTTTCTGCCTACATGCCAAAACTAAATTCCCTCTGGCAACTATCTGAATCTCCTTACGCCGAGGATGTTGGGCAACCTTAAATGCAGCTCTACACTGTTGTACCTTACAACTATCCCTTGGTGTCTCCTTCAGCGCCTTATGTAAGGTCTTCCTACAAGATGGATGAAACCATTTTGCCTCGTGATTAGCAGAACTAAAAGGCTTTGTAAGTAACTTACTGACTGTTATATCAAGCTGGACAAATTGATTGACCACAGCCCGCTTATCACCAGAGGGAGTAAGATAGTTAAGCAGCGTATTAAGATGACTGACACACATGTTTGACATTAGGGATGTGAAGTCAACATTCTTCCAAGCCAGATGGAGCCCTTGTGACTTAACAGTTAAAGGTGCGGTAGAGACACTTTTAGCACCTATTTCCCTCTTATGACAAGTTAGTCCAAACCATAGGGGGTTGTAGTCACTGAATAAACTGTCCTCCATTACAATCTCTAGATACAAAAATGTAATCAATAACTGGGGTATAATCCTTCCTAACAAAGATGGCATTTGAGAGGTAAAGAGGGTCAAACAATTTCCAGACATTATTGAGGTCAAAAGAATTAATAAAATTGAAAATAACTTTAGCTCTCTAGTCTATACGTGGGCATACAAGCCCTGGGCTTACAGTATCCAACGTAGTAAAAACATTGGCTTCCTCCATTGACACCAGTTTAATATTACATCACCGCCAAGAATGATTTGAAACCCTGTGTGCAAATATGCAAATTTGGTATCAAGACCGAAAATAAAATCTGAAAGCATGTTGATATTAAAGCTAGAAACAGGCCCTGAATACCCATTGTAAAAATGTAAAAAATAATATTCAGACCATCGGGCCTGGTAGATAGGAAGGCTTGGAATAAAGTGCTATCAGTGCAGACCGGGCAAATTTTGCCTTCCAGGGTTACTCCCAAGAATGTCATTAGAACAGGGTATGGGGGAAGTGGCGCAGATACCATGGATTAGATGGAGGGTTGTGAGCTAGAGTGGAAGAGAGCTTGCCTACTTCTGTTAAGAAATGGATTTATTTGGGGGACTACTCTACTGTCTTGTGATCCCTGGAGAAACAATGTAACGCCAGAGGGCCATGAGGCAGAACATATGGTCTTTGAGGAGGGGCAAGGATGGGGGGGAGACGACGGGTGGTGGATGATGGATTTATGTGACATGCTAGTTGTGTTTAAGCATTGTAAAAAAGCAAATAAAAATATTATTAAAAAAAAGAGGAATGCCATTAGAACACACCTTGCAACTTGGAATCCAAAAGAGCCTAACTTTGTTATCAATTTGGGGCAGCATGCCCTCAAGGGCTTCCTTAATTGGGCCAAAGATGTTGGATGCCATGTTCCCGGCGAGGGGGGGTTTGATTTGTTTATGGCAACAGTTAATTTTAGAATGGCCCCACGTTTCTGATAATTAATAGATGGGTTAGCCGATTTGGCAATTGGCTCATTAAAGGGAGAAACATCTTTTGTAACCATTGCACCCCCCACCCAGACTTGAGCTGATGCCTTCTGACCCAGGGCAAAGTTAGATTCCTCTGCCAGCTGGCGTGAAGAAGTAGAGTGCAGTGAGTGCTTTGCCTCGCCATCAGTGGTTGCTATATACAGCCTTCTTTCAACAATAAGGATTTCCTTATTATTATCACCCACTGCCTTTTCGATATAAGCATCGAGCGTACTAATCTTTTTTTTTGCCAGAGGATGTCTCCATAGTAGAGTTATATTTACGTCTGACCATCCTGACGTATCAGGCAGAAGCCCAGTGTATAGTCAACAAGCTGTAGTTAGAGGCACAAATCACACTCAGAGAAGAATGAACTGACAACAAGGGAGCAAAGATGAACAGTACCTTTACTACAAAACCAAGGGAGATGGCCCAGTCCAGCCTTTTCTGACGGGTGCACACAGGCCCGCTCTTGGCCCGGGTCACCCGCCTAGTTGCTCCTTTTTGGTGCCCGAATGATGCAAAATCAGGACCTTGCCTCCAGCAACAGAGGAGCCAGTGGAGGATGGGGCATGCAGTCCTGCCCCCTGTACACACAATAATGCGGCCTTCTGTCTCGGCTTTCAATCTTTTGTCAACATTTCATCTCAGATTAGACCCAGCTATATGCAAATCTGCCCTGGCCCTGCTCCAATAGGAAAAGTCCAGCCCAAACTGACAAGCCAGGTTCTCCCTAAAGCAGAGAATAAGCAACCGAAGACTGGTTTCACCCTGAATGGGGATCTTGGGTTGGGAGTAGCTTGGCTCCAGTGTCATAGTAAACAAGGGACCCACGTCTGACCATGCACGGTGTTACATGAAATCCACAAAAGGTGATGGGAGAGTACTGGCAATTAGTTTAACCACTGGCAATTGTTCAGAATAGCATTTAATCCATCATTCCATTGCCACCATGCCACTTCAAATTAGGCACAGCTCTAATGAAATTAGGCTTGGCCCTGCTCCAATAGAGAAACAGTGGCAGTGGTAGAACCACTGCCTACTCTTAAAAATGTTTTGTCAGCATTCACAAATAGGAAGAGGTCCATTTGAGACCCCTTTCTTTTTGCGAACAGGTTCCCTCCTTCTTTGAGGGGCCAGTAAAATATTAATGCTTTCCAACCTCATTCCAGTCGCAAAAAATACATAAACACCACTACGATTTGGTGTTTGGAATAGACGGCCTAAACATGCTCCTTCCAAATACCAAATCGCAAACCGAAATTGGGATTCTGTAGAATCGTAATTTGGTGGTTGGACATAAAAAACATTTTTGTGGTTGCAAACAGCCCAATTCGGCAAATCAGGCAATCTGTGACATCAAAAGATAATTCAATTTCACATGGATACCTGGGTGCAAATAAAGTTGTGCAATGGTACACACCTATAGAGGCGAATCTCAACATCTAACAGTCTTAAACAGGGCAGTGAGCTTACTCCAACTTTATTTAAATTGTATTTAGCAGATCTTACGCAATCTTTTAAATTTACTTAATTCACACACCCCAAGGAATGGCAGCACGGCCTTGTCCAGCATTTTATACGCAGATGACATGGTGCTGATTAGCCACACGAAAGTAGGGTTGCAACATCTCCTGAACACATTGGAGAGTTACTTCCTGGAAATTAATTTTGACAAAACTAAAACCATGTCTATAAAATAATCCCTAAAAGCCTCTTATGCTGTCAGAATCCAGAATGTCACTAATTACAAATATCTTGGCGTAATCGTTGATAATGGGGGACACTTTTCCAGTCAATTAGAAGGAGAGGCTTGGGCCTAGCAATATCTTTGAAACAGCTAAAAACTAAGCTGACAGGTGCCAGGATCTCTCCCTTACTTCAGGTAATTCAAGCTAAAATTCTACCTACCATCTCTTATGGAAGAGTCGCTTTAAGGGGGAGGGATGCCAAGTATCTCAATAGCACTATCATCAGAGATTACAGGATCCTCTTTAACATACCAACTTATGCATCAGCAGCACAGATCAGACTGGAATTTGGGCTCATCAAAAAACAGCTTGCAAGACAAGGGGCTTACCTAACAAGCTGGCATAAAATCAGGGATGACCCTGAGAGCTCCCTAAACCATTTACTGTGGAATGAGATACAGCTTAGCTCGCAACAGCAGGCCTTGAATTATTTAAAAAGTAGTTTGGCAACTACAGGGCTCTCCGTGCTCTGGGAGACACCGATCTCGCATACACTTTTTAAGAAAGCAGTACGAAAGACAATCAGGACCTTTTCGCTCGTTGAGGATAAGCTGCATTTGCAGAATGGAGCCATGCATGGATGACCATCAATAGCTATAAAACACTCGGCCCTCAAACATACTTCGGTCTGGGTTATGCAAAGTGCATAAAAGAAATATTTCTCAAACAATGACTAGGGAAGCTGCCATCTATCTTGCACCTTCTACCATGGCAAGGGGGCATGCTTCAACTGACTGTCGTCTATGCAGGAATGGGACAGAGGATATGGACCACCTGATATGCACCTGCTTGCATCTAAAAAAAGAAAAGGCTAGGCTATTTAAATCAGAATTTTACTTCTGCAGGATTTGGACACAACGGCAAGCAGTGATTGCGTTTTTTAATGCCAATGACCCACAGTTGAACTGTAAATTAGTGAAGTTCTTATTTATGGTAGTGTATCAAGGAATCCTATGGCCAGTTGAAAAGAAAGAACAATACATTTTAAAGTTAAACAGTTTTAAACAATACTATGAATTTTAAATTCTAATCTTAAAATTGTATTCACCGCCTATTTACAAAATTTGGATTTGTTGAAGTATGATTTTTTTAAATGTACTTTGTAAACGGTTTTTAATAACCATATACAATCAAGAGTATCTGATTTGTAGATATCAAAAATGCATCGTACATCTGGTCCACAGTGTTCTGGGCATGTGGTGTTTCCCTGCCTTGACAGGATGGCCTGGGGAGCTGTTCCCAGCTACTTCCTGAGCTTCATACTATGCCTACCTTGTCACTGGCAGATGAGGCTCGCACTTAGCCCTGCTTACCCTTTGTCTCTAGTCAGGCTGGTTCCAAACCTATATGGAGCAGAGGAACTGACAAGAACATGTTAAGGAGGCAGACAAAGCCTTTCCCTCCACCCACAGACTGGCACTCAGCATAAAAGTGGACCCCACAGACCTCTCCTCAGAACACTCCAGGACCTGTGGAGATCAGGAAAAGCACTGCCCTACTCTCTGAAACTTGAAGGAAGATAGTACCTTCTTACCTTGAACCCTTGGCTAGCCTCCTGTTTGAGCTTCAGGGACACAAAAACTCCCTGCAACTGCCCAGCTGACAAGTTTCAAATTGGCCTGGCCTGGAAGCTGCCGCTGGCCTCTGTTGAAGTGAGTCCTAGCAGCCGAGTGGTACCACACATGTCCTGGACCCTTGGCTGGTGTTAGAGTATACTCCTTTAGTCCCCAAATAAATTGTAAGAAGTGGGGCTTAAAAACTTTTTTGCCAGCCTTTTGCCTGAAGATCCTACAGCGACTGGGATCACTGTCTAAGTCACAGCCATCCCACTTCGAATGCTGGTCAGCCTCAGCTTGCTGTTTTGCCCCACTGAAGTAGATCTGTCTTTCAGAAACATTTCCTAGTCCGAATGTAGAGGGCTTCATCGGGTCTGATGCCAAGCAGCATTTGATCAATGTTGTGGCATCCTGGGCACGAATTTCGGGTTTCTCCTTCTAGGAGTTTTCACACTTTTGTTGGCGTCTTCACCAAGACACAGTTTTCAGCATTTCTCCGTCATTAAGCCTGGCTTCCAACCCAGTTTACTACACGACACGTCTTTGAAAACATCTTTTCCTTAATTAAAGTTTCTAAGTCAGAAGGTAAACTTTCCACTAGGACGAACCTGGTCCCTATATCTGACCTACGCTCTATTGCAGTCTGCCTTAACTTTTGACTTTAACCTGGTCTCATGCAGCCACATAGCTGCAGGTGGTGCTTTGTGTTTTTTTGGCTCTATTTTTAATTCAAACTTAAAAAATTTGTCTCTTGAGTTCTACTTATTGGATGTTACTGATTTGGTGTCATTAAATATTTTCTATTTTTCTAAATTGGTTTAGGATTTTTCAAAGTGGTGTTTTAACTTTTTTTACTATTTGAGTACTGCATAAATACTTTACACGTCGCCTTTAAGTTAAGCCTGACTATTCTTTTGCCAAGCTACCAGAGGGTTAAGCAAAGGTTTGTTTAGTGCCTAAAGTAGTTCACCCCTACAAGGACTGTGATTATTATTTGAAGTGATTTCTCACCCCCTTCAACTATTACTCCAATTTCTTACACTGAGTGCACCAGCGCAAGAGACACGTTGATGCACTAGGGAAAAATGCGAACAAAGGTCCCCTATATCTGTATCGAAGTCGCACTGAGAGTGGAATATTTATCTGCCGTTATTACAGATGTATAACACTTTTGCATATTTTATTTAAGTAAGAAAGTACAGCTAGAGCAACCAGAGCCCAAATAAAGTAGCCCCCACTCATTTTATTAATGTGTCTCGAACAGCAGTGAAGGTTTGATCTTTTAGATAAAAAACAATGGGGTACAGAGACAAAGTACAAACATCAGTACAGGTGGTGCTCAAAAAGAGGGTGTAGTCAATCATCTGGGGGTTCATAATACACTGATGTGACAAAATAAAAGCGAAATTGCCCCTCCTAAAGACTGGACAGAGCCCAAGCTCTAATTTCCGCCCTTAGAGCCTACTGGAATTAGGGTTGCAGTGTATGCAAGCAAAAAGTGGACTGTGTTGGAGCACAGCCTCATCACCCAGCAGCATCCAACCCAAGGGTGTACCACTGTCATAAGATGCAGTGTACGCAAGTAACAAGTGGACTGTGCTGGAGCACAGCCTCATCACTCAGCACCATCCAACCCAGGGGGTGGGGGTACCACTGTCATAGGATGCAGTGCATGCAAGTAACATGTGGACTGTGTTGGAGCCCATCAGCATCACTCGGCAGCATCCAACCCAGGGATGTACCACTGTCATAGGATGCAGTGTGTGCAAGTAACAAGTGGACTGGATTGGAGCACAGCAGCATCCCTCAGCAGCATCCAACCAAGGGGGGTACCACTGTCATAGGATGCAGACAAGTGGACTGTGCTGGAGCACAGCCTCATCACTCAACAGCATCCAACCCAGGGGTGTACACTGTCACAGGATGCAGTGTGTGCAAGTAACAAGTGGACTGGGTTGGAGCACAGCAGCATCACTCAGCAGCATCCAACCCAGGGTGGTACCACTGTCATAGGATGCAGTGTGTACAAGTAAGAAGTGGACTGGGTTGGAGCACAGCAGCATCACTCAGCAGCATCCAACCCAGGGTGGTACCACTGTCATAGGATGCAGTGTTTGCAAGTAAGAAGTGGACTGGGTTGGAGCACAGCAGCATCACTCAGCAGCATCCAACCCAGGGTGGTACCACTGTCATAGGATGCCGTGTGTGCAAGTAACAAGTGGACTGGGTTGGAGCACAGCAGCATCCATCCCAGTGGGTGTACTACTGTCACAGGATGCAGCGCTGCCGGAATATCAGTCTGAGGGCAGCGGCAGAGCTGTCTCTCAATGAGATAAGCACGTTAGGCTGAAGAGTTCTTTCACCAACATAAGAGGGGTTTTATCATATATGACCTTTGACTTCCCCACACCATCATAGAAAGTGATATTGCACATCTCAACGATAAGCTGTTGTACATATCATTTTTTAACATTCTTTAGTGAGAAGTTGGGATTGCACCGTCTTAATCTTCTGAAAATTTAAGGTACTAAGCTAGATCAACCAATGCCATACTTACTTGAAATAAAACAGGGGACATATTGCAGATTCTTTCCATTCTCAGCATTTGCGAAACAGTACTCGGGTGCTGCTGACACTGCTGACCTTCTTGCAAACCCTAGATACTGTTCTTGACATTAACATCCAACAGGGTTTGACCACGTGCTTTACTTTTCTCAAACCTTTGCACTCTGAAAGTCAAGTACGACTTTTTTAGAGGAAGTAAACTAAGGATAAAATTCCCCAAATGCATTCGCTTGTTCAAAGAAAGTAGAGGACGAAAACATGGCGTCCACAATGACCTGTAACCGCCTGGGAACCCGTGTGTCTCACGATGCATTCCCAAAGGCATGCAAGCATCTCGCCTGTGAAATAAAGTGTCTTCTTGCATATCCCAGGATATGCGTGTGGGACCTTCGGTGCCTTCACATGCACTTAGCTGACTCTCAGACTGCGAAGGTGGCTGCCAGTTTTGAAAGGAAAAGTATTAGACATGGAATCATTCGCCTTCCGCAAGACACACCTGTTCCACTGAACAACACGCGCAGGCGGCAGAAAGCTGCACCGCTTGACCTTCATGGAAATAATGCGTGACGCCTGGCGCGTGGATTGGGTTACCTACCTGCAGAAAAGAACCACGCCCAGGCCTTCATCACTGAGGTCTGAAAAACAGATGGCAGACATCCTTGGAAGACAAAAGAGGTAGAAATAAAAGCGGAAGCTCTGAAAACTGATGAACAAGACTGTGCTTAAAAGAGTTCTGTCATTCCAATGTGAGCACTCAGAAATGTCTATGCATTCTGTAATTGCTGACTTCTGTGTGATAACTGTTGCCGGGCCAACTCATCTACCAAGCATGGATGCTCTTACCATTCTGGTTGGCATTCTCACTCATAATCACTATACCTCTATAAACTTTCTTAACAAATACCTTTATTCACTCTGGCATGTGTCTTTTTGCTATATCTTTTCTCTTTTTGTGTTTGAAATAACCAATAAAAGTTATTGAAGAGTTAAAGTAGATGCAATATGTGTACCCTGGAAGATAAGGTATTCTACAAAGATAAGGGTCTGATATGTATGTATGTATATGTTCATTGATTGTTCTTGATCCTAATAGATAGTCAGGTTTCCTGTTGTCTATGTTATTATGAAATTCCTCTTACTATTTAAGTTGTTTAATCATCAACTTTTCTAGATCTCCATGTTTATTATTATATTATTCCCTCTTTTTAAAAAAGTATTCACTTGACTTTTTCACATTGTATATAATGATAATGAATTACTGTTTTTTTAAATGTTTTAGATTTACCTTTTAGGATAATAATAAGGCTTAGCCCAATTCTTTTAGAGAGGTAATATTTTGATTCATTTTCTATATTCACAGATTTATTTATTATACACTTTAGCACTTTGTTGGAGATAGATGTGTTTGCACTGTATTGAAAGATTCTTTGCACATTAGGCAGAGGTGTCTAGCCACTTTTATTGTAAATAATTTTTAGCACATTTTGCACTTTATAGCCTACGTAATTCCCAGCGCAAATTTGGTTTGTTCCTTTGGGGAACAATTGACTTGGTACTAACATTCATTTCTGTTGAATAAGTTGAGGTCTGCTCGGCATAGTGGATTTATCCAGTGAGTTATTGAAATCTTTGTATATATATGCTCATTTTATGCCTTGGGAAATCAATGAATTGATTGGTATGTTATTGCATTTATGCAATGTATATTTTTGTCATTCCCCGGGTTGTTTCATCATATACAAAACAATATGGGCATTTATTTGTATTCAACCTCGATAACAACAGTCTTTTTACCATGTCTAGTATGTCACATGATTAAGCTGGAGGCGTGTTGTAGGCGGGGTGTATTGCATTATAAAAATAACTACATTCTGCTACTCTCTGCATGTGAACAAGGGCCGCCTGGCCCGAAACACGTCATCGCTGGTTATCCCATCTGACCTTTTTATGCAGTAAAAGAATTGTTACCCTCAATTGTGGTCCGTCTCCTGCTTCGCCGATCTTATGGGATTGGAGTTGGCTGCTGGGAGTTTTCATGGAATATATATATATTCACTGAAAAAACCATAGGTTATAGACCATATATAGTTAGGAATTAGCATTTACAAAACCTTGAAAATTCACTGAAAAAACCATAGGTTATAGACCATATATAGTTAGGAATTAGCATTTAGAAAACCTTATTTTACTCACACAAAACCATTGAAATTCCATATATAGTTAGTTGCACTAACTATATATCGCGCACCCGCAATCCACTGCTGATGATGTCACATATTACATCATTCATGACATGGTCAGTGACATCACTGATGACATCACTGATGACATCATCTAGTGTCTGTGTGTTTTTGTAAAGTTTAAATACGTTTTACATATTGAAGAATGACTGGATGGATGGAAGACTGAGTGTGTGTGTGGCTGGCTGGGAGGTGTGTGACGCTGTGCATATCAATGTGTACTTGTATCAGTGATTGTATAAGAGAGTAAGTATGTGTTAGTATATGTGTGAAAAGTATGGTGTTCTGTGTTTAACTATAGATGAGGAAATCGAAGTGTGATTGATTCTTCACAGGACTGACTAGGTGTATGAGTGCATATGATAGTGTTCTAATAATAACTGACTGTATGTATGAGTAATTGTATGGGTGAATGAGTGAATGTGTGTGTAGACGTACGAATCAGTGAGTGCGTATGTAGTAACTGGTATTGGTGTGTCATGATGTCATCAGTGATGTCATTTGAGATGTCATCAGTGATGTCATTTCAGATGTCATTAGTGATGTCATCAGTGATGTCACTGAAGTATGGTGTTCTGTGTTTAACTGTATAGATGAAGAAATGGAAGTGTGATTGATTCTTTACAGGACTGACTTGGTGTGTGAGTAACTCCATGGATGAGTGGCAATGTGTGACTGTCTGCATAGGTGTATGAGTGCATATGATAGTGTTGTAATAATGAGTGACTGTATGTATGAGTGATTGTATGGGTGAATGAGTGAATGTGTGTGTAGACGTAGGAATCAGTGAGTGCGTATGTAGTAACTGGTATTGGTGTGTCATGATGTCATCAGTGATGTCATTTGAGATGTCATCAGTGATGTCATCAGTGATGTCATCAGTGATGTCATTTGAGATGTCATCAGTGATGTCACTGACCATGTCATGAATGATGTAATATGTGACATCATCAGCAGTGGATTGCGGGTGCGCGATATATAGTTAGTGCAACTAACTATATATGGAATTTCAATGGTTTTGTGTGAGTAAAATAAGGTTTTCTAAATGCTAATTCCTAACTATATATGGTCTATAACCTATGGTTTTTTCAGTGAATTTTCAAGGTTTTGTAAATGCTAATTCCTAACTATATATGGTCTATAACCTATGGTTTTGTCAGTGAATTTCATTGGTTTTTTAACAGCTAATATCTGTAGCTGTAAAATGTATTCTTCTTTAAATCCCAAAATATATTTTATATGTTTATTAATAAAAAAATGTAAAAAAATTTTTTTTTCTTCGTTCCCGCTTCGCAAATCGGGAAGCTTCCCGTTAGCTGACCTTGATGCCGCGAAATAGACCGCGAGCCGGTAAACGTTTCTTTACCGCAACTGCCGCGTTAGAAAACAACATCGTGACGCCTCCCGTCCGCATGACGTTTCGCGTTGTCGCGTGATACGTCATATGACGTGCTACGTTAGCGAACTGGTACGCTTACCGAGTCGCAAAGCACAGGTTTCTGGAAGCAAACCGAGAGGCCCTGCAAAGCGCTTAACGTAAACACAGCAGGTCATGTGACTTGGTAATAACACTTTTCATTGGTTCATTTCACTTTTGGTTTCCTAATGATGTAAGACTAGGTCATATAATCTAAAATGAACACTTTTCATTGGTTGAGAACTATTGTTTTTCCCAAATGATGAAAATCCCTCCTTCTTTCCTCACTCTGACTTTCATCATTGTGAGAGAAAGACCCTTTGTTACCAGTGAGCAATGGCTTCTTTAGTAGCTTCAGCTGGTGCTTCCCCACCACCTCCACCACATCCAAGGAAGAGTGGACCACCTGCTCAAGTTATAATTCAGCAAGAAGAGGAAGAAGAGGAACAGGACGACGAGCACGAAGAGAGGCACTTTTTGCCTGAGGAGCCCAGGACGTCTCACCGGAAAGAAAACTTCATTTGGCAATTTTTTTAAATTCCCAAATGTCAGAAAAAAGTAAATGCAAGATACGTAACTTGCCTTATATGTCAAGATAGACTGTCCAGAGGGACCGACAAAAAATACAGTTTCGGAAACTACACAATGCATCGCCATATGACTAGGTGGCATCCTAACAACTACAGTGCTGCACAGTTTCGTAACGACCTAGATAATCTCCCTATTATGGCCAGAAGATCTGTTGTACCGGAAGTAACGGGACCAGAGGGCAGGGAGATGGTGCCAAATATTCAAACGAGATTTCATGAAGTAAAACACGTCTGCGTACATTGCAATGGATTCATTTGCTACGGAGAAAGAAGCATCACTCTGATCAACAGAGCTATTGACTATCATATGCAAGTTTGTACGAAACGCCCCAAATAATAAATACTTTTTTTTTGTTTTGTTGCTCCTGTTGAGCCCTTTACAATGAATCGTTTTCATTGCCCCCTGCAAGAAAAACCCCAAAAAATATAAAACTGTTCAGAAAAATTCAAAAAAAGTAAAAAAATGTTCAGAAAAATAATAAAAAAAATATAAAACAACAAAAACAATAAAAAAAAAAAGTTCTTTTCAGAACTACCTCCCCGTTATTAAAAAATTGGTACAATATTTGGAACTGTGCCAACCTCTATTTCTCGTAGTTCGCTTCCCAGTTCGCTCGCCGGTACGCGAACCGGAAGTGAACCAAAAAATTTTTTAAAAAAAAAGAACAGTAAGTATAAGGGAAGGAAACAGACACTTATGTTAAAAGAAAGACAGCTATAGGGGAGTAAACTAGAGATACTATTACCCGTAATCCACTGCTGATGATGTCACATATTACATCATTCATGACATGCTCAGTGACATCATCAGCAGAGGATTGCGGGTTTTTTGGCAACGTGCCTTATCCACGGTTTAATAACGCTGCCTTTTGCTTTATATAAGTTTTCAAATTGTATGAAATATATACCAATAGGTCGTTATGAACCTTTAGGTAGTGCTTTTCTTCATGAGGTCTGGTCGCTTCCATACACATACAGATGTTTCAAAGATGATCAAGAAGTTTATCTGAATGGAGAGGAATGCACTGAGACGCCAGATCATTCACTAATGTGTAGGCACATACAGTTACACGGTTCATGCAACAAACACCGACCAAATATGGCTTGCGTGTTGCAAGGCACGCCAGTTCCTGCTATCATCCCCACGTTCAAGTTGTTGGAAAATGGTAGTTATTTGATGCTCGATAATGAAGATTGTTCTGGGTTAATTAAAAGTATTCCTTTTATCGTAACAGTAAGTGAACGGGTTATTTGCTGCAGAAATGTTCTATTTCCTCCCACACATGAACATAGGGAGTTTTCAATCTGGCCACAAATACCAACCTTGGGAGCAGATTTCAACGGCATGGCAAGAATAAGAGCTCTTTTGTCTCAGAGAGAGGTGGCCTGGAGTTCGGCCCGTGAAACTTTCGTGCTTCACATAGCGAACACCCGTACAGAGGTGCAGACCCTTTTCAATACAGATTCGCCTTTCCATTTCAGCAAGATGGTTCGGACTATCTTTAACGCGTCCTCCACAAAGGGCCTGGCGCACTTTTTTAAAGTTGTTACCAGTGGTCTCGTGACTTCATTTGAGAAAATCTTTGGAGTCATCCCTGCTTTCTTTCATTCTATTTTTTTCCACTGTGCTTCGTGGATTCCCATTTTTACTTGCATTACCAGCGGACGCTCTTGTGGTTTTTTACATTTTTAAATATGGATGTCCCTCCTGTGCAAGCTCCCGCCCTGCAGCTGCTGACACGGTTCCGCAATCGCATGCTAGAATATTATGGCACAATGCCGTTGGCGATATTAAGCACGGCATATGGATTATCTTTTCGATTCTCCTACTTCACCTGTGTCCAGCCTGTATTTCACTGCCTGACCTGTGATTTCGATTGGGCCATTGATTTGTGTCTCTGCGGACCGGTTTCTCCTGACGTCGACTTTAATCAGCTGATGACTCCTATCATTACTCACGAGTTGGTTTGTCCTGGCGAAAGGATTATGGCTGTGGCATTGATGCATGGACTAATTGGTCCCTGGAATTTACTGGCGGCAACACAGTCTTTCTTGGAACAGAGCTTTCTTGAAAACCCACCGAGCTGTCCTCTGATGGTGATAGAGGATCCGGTGCTGGGAGAGCACGTATGTTCTTTTCCGCTTTTAAATTGGATGGCTGAACTCTTTTCGGATGAAGACGGTGACTTCCTATTGGAGGCTGTTGCAGCTTATTTTGCATACACAGTTATGTCATAGACCTTTTTCATGTTTGATATGCTGAGTACTAGCATTTCATTGACAATTCATTGACTTATTTGTCAAGTTTTTATTATTTAGCTTGCCTATTGGCTTAAGACTCGATAAAGTACTTGGCTGTTTTATTTTTCTTTAGCATTAAATTTTCCTAGTTTTTAATGTTTTACCTTGCGGACCGTCCACATATAAAGTTGCAATCTGCTCTCATGAGATGGCACTTCTATTATCTTATTCAGTTCGTTTCCGGATCATGGGGAGGTGTCATCTAGGTCCTGGATATCTTCACACCGTGTTAAGTTAGCATGGGCTCATTACCGGTTTAAACGCCATTTTTCCTTTTTTGCAACTTCTGCACACGACACTTAGTTGTTGCTTTAGCTTTCAACCTAGTAGTTCATCGTGGTTTACATGAGAATAATATGTTATTGCTCTACTATCTGCTTTGCTTGTTAAACTATATCTGTACAGCGAGTGCTGAAGTTTCAAGAACAACACGATACAGAATTGTTATGAGGTCTGATCTCCACGACTTCATACTCATAACATAAGTGCAGCTTCTGCCAATTCTGGGCATGAGGCGGGTTTTATATTGCTTTGCCGAACACACATACACAACAGTTGATGCGGTTCACATGAAGAGAGAGCTGGTGTATGCTGATGTGATTCCTTCAAATCTAAGACACTAAAGTATGGGCACGCCCTAAACCAACACAAACAGACCTTCTTAGCAAATAATATAATATGTGTGTAAGGGAGGGTGAGATATAAGCAGCCGCGGGCCGTGGAGGGAGTTACGGTGGGGCAGGGAGGCGGGGAGGGGCAGGGTTGAGCCCTCTCCACCCTGCCCCTCCCCCTCCCCGCCTTCCTGCCCCACCGTAACTCCCTCCACGGCCCGTGGCTGCTTATAAGTGTTGCTAACTCTTATTCATTTACAGCATGTTAACATACTGTCACCATTCGCTTTTTATGTACTAGTAACTATGCTGGTAATTTTGCTACTGATAATATGTGTACTTGTATTATCTAAGATACTACGCCTGAGAAGACGGCATTAGTAAATAAACATTTCAAATACACATGTGTTCTTCTTAACTCCATGTTCTGGTTTCTAAGAAATATATAACGACCGACTGTTCATGAGTTCCACGTATCCTGAGGTACTATAAGTTCATATTCTGGATTGTCTAAACATTGAGAGTTTGTTATATCCAATGTGACACTGTACCTAGCTTGCTAAGGGGTTTTTGATTACTAAGGTGAGTTTTGGGGCACCCTAATTCGCCGAGGTTCCAATCCTCTGTCCACAGTTCTGTGTGAGAACAGAAACCCTGCGACAGGGGCACCCCCGACCCTTGCTGGAGCTTCATCACACTTGCGATACAACTCCAGCAATGCGCCACCTTTACGGCACAGATACATCACGCATCTGTGCTGTTTTTGCCCCATGATGCGCCGCATTGTAAATGCAGCACACCATAGGTGACGGAACAGCGGCACAGAATGACTAACACATCCCTGGTGATGCGCCAGTCATCATAAATCTATCCCTATGCTTCTTATCTTGTTAGAGATGAACCGCCATATGTATCATCAAAGTTTTTTGCATTTCCTAAATAGCGAACTTTAAGGAATAAATAGCGATTCTTTACCATTCCTAGTTTGCGATGAGCTATTTGCTAATTACAAATTACCCATTCATTTCCTTCATTTCCATAGGGCGGTTGGACTCACTTTTAGCTCGAACGGCTGAATGGATTTCCACGAAACTTGGCAAAATTGTAGGGACTGGTAGCCCGATGTGCCTTTGCTATGTCTCAAGATATATGCTCCAGTGGTTTTTACGAAAATTAACTTTGAAAAATATATATTGGGCTACATTGGCCTATATATATGTTGGAGCCCAAATGTAGCCCAATGTAGCCCAATGAAGCCCAATGAAGCCCAATGTAGCCCAATGTAGCCCAAAGATGGCCGCCAGAGACAAAAAAAACAAATGTAGCCCAAATATCAGCCAGATGTAGCCCAACTATAGCCCAGTGACAGAATGACCAATCAGCTTCGCAAACCTCCGTTACGCGAAGCGGAGCGCTGTTACAGATATATATCTTTTTTTGAACGTTAATTTCTCAAAATCCACTGGAGCACATATATTGAGACCTAGCAAAGGCACATCGGGCTACCAGTCCCTAATATTTTACCAAGTTTCGTGCAAATCCATTCAGCCGTTCGATTATTATTATTATTATTTTTTTTTGCCCCGCGGGGCCCTTTTAAAACCTCCACATCAAACCTAGGGGGTCAGCGAGGATCTACTATGCCCCCTTATGGTCATTTGCCCCTTCGCTTTGGCCTCCTCTTGTCTCTCGATCCTACCGAGAGACAAGATGGCGGCCGCTACGGACTGTTTGGAATGTTGACAGACGCCGGAGAACCAATCAGCTTCGCTTCACAAAGCTCCGTTGCGCGAAAAGTCCGCGAACCGGAGCGCTGCCCGGTCCGCTGTTACAGATATATATCTTTTTTTAAACGTTAATTTCTCAAAATCCACTGTAGCACATATATTGAGACCTACAAAAGGCACATCGGGCTACCAGTCCCTACAATTTTGCCAAGTTTCGTGCAAATCCATTCAGCCGTTCGGGCTAAAAGTGAGGCCAACCGCCCTATGGAAAACTCAATGTTAAAAACACGTTTTGGGACCCCCCTTTTTTCTCGACCCCCCCTGGACGAACCCCCCCCCAATTTTCAGGGGCTGCTCAGAAACAAAATGTTCCATTTTCCTGAAAATTTCAGCCAATTCCGTCCACAAACGCCAAAGTTATTTGACATAGAATTTTCAAAAATCCCATAGAGAAAAAATCCTAACTATATATACCTACTGGCGACCGCCAGTAGGTAATATATATATATATATATATATATATATATATATATATATATATATATATATCTATACTACTATAATAAAGTAAGAACTTTCAGGCTTTGAGGCGGGTAAACTCGGGAACCACGGCGCCAATCTATACACCCGATACACCGTTGAAATCGTCAGGGTGTGTAGATGGTTATAAGCTATATAATTATAAAAAATAAACGTTATTTACAACAATCTATTCTTAATCACTTTTTTTTGGTTGGTTCGTACAAAAACTCGGTTGTGGTATTTTTCCAAAGTTCATTTGGTGCCTGCATTTTCCATCAGCAGTGAACGCCTGCCCCGACCGCCCAGGCGGGGGTCGGGGCAGGCGGGGGAAGGGGTGGGCGGGGCACAGGCTGCTGTGCAATGTCGGGGGAGGTAGGGGTAGGGGAAGCCTGAATGCTCCCATGGCACGGGGGAGGTGCGGCGGCGGACAGGCGGTGAGGTGTAGAGCGGCGAGGAGCGGTGAACTGACGAGCGGCGGCTGAGGTAAGGCTCCGGGGACAGGGTCGGGGCAGGCGGGGGTCGGGGCAGGCAGGGGACGGGGCGGGCGGGGGCACAGGCTGCTGGGCAATGTTGGGGGAGGCAGGGGTAGGGGAAGCCTGAATGCTCCCGGACAAGGTCGGGACGGGCTGCTAGTATATATATATATATAGGAGGCGTAGTGGCCTACTACTAAAGATTAAGAACTACCAAGACCAGAGTGCTCACAAGCCACGCTCACTGGGGCGAATAAATACCAAGCGCTGCAATCACGACGCTCATACCTGCCGCTCCTTCCTCCTGTGATCTCCAGTGAACAAAGGCTGTTGAAGCCTGAAACGCATCTGGATAATATTTGCTGATGAAGAGATGCCACCTTTCTGCCACCCAAGCGATTCAAAGGTGTAAACCTCACTAGTGTGGGTGCCTCAAGCACAGAGCAACAATGTATGGAATCTTTAGTGGCCCGGCTCGGGTCACGAGGCAACCCCGCCACTGAGTAGTGGCTCCTGGACACTGCGCAAGAGAAATGCGGTGTCAAACAGGAACAGCGAAACCGCTCTCTTGGGACAATATTAGCTGAAACACTGGGTTTTTTCACGAAGCAAACCCACTAAGGTTTTTACTTAATTATCGCAAGGAGGCGCAGTGGCCTACTACTAAAGATTAAGAACTACCAAGACCAGAGTGCTCACAAGCCACACCCACTGGGGCGAATAAATACCAAGCGCTGCAATCACGACGCTCATACCTGCCGCTCCTTCCTCTTGTGATCTCCAGTGAACAAAGGTTGTTGAAGCCTGAAACGCGTCTGGATAATATTTGCTGATGAAGAGATGCCGCCTTTCTGCCACCCAAGAGATTGAAAGGTGCAAACCTCGCTAGTGTGGGTGCCTCAAGCACAGAGCAACAATGTATGGAATATATATATATATATATATATATATATATATATATATATATATATATATATATATATATATTACCTACTGGCGGTCGCCAGTAGGTATATATAGTTAGGATTTTTTCCCTATGGGATTTTTGAAAATTCTATGTCTAATAACTTTGGCGTTTGTGGACGGAATTGGCTGAAATTTTCTGGAAAATGGAACATTTTGTTTCTGAGCAGCCACTGGAAATTTGGGGGGAGTTGGTCCAGGGGGGGCCGAGAAAAAAGGGGGGTCCCAAAACGTGTTTTTAACATTGAGTTTTCCATAGGGCGGTTAGCCTCACTTTTAGCCCGAACGGCTGAATGGATTTGCACGAAACTTGGCAAAATTGTAGGGACTGGTAGCCCGATGTGCCTTTTGTAGGTCTCAATATATGTGCTGCAGTGGATTTTGAGAAAATAACGTTCAAAAAAAGATATATATCTGTAAGCGCGGACCAGGCAGCGCCCCGGTACGCGTACTTGACGCGTAACGGAACTTCGTAGCGAAGTTGATTGGCTCTCCGGTGTCTGTCAACATTCTAAACAGTCCGGAGCGGCCGCCATCTTGTCTCTCGGTAGGATCGAGAGACAAGAGGAGGCAAAAGCGAAGGGGCAAATGACCTTAAGGGGGCATAGTAGATACTCCCTGACCCCCTAGGTTTGATGTGGAGGCTTTAAAGGGGCCCCGCTAAGCAATAAAAAAAAAAAAAATTTTTGTTTTTTTTCGTGGTTAGCGCCCGGTACGCGAACCGGGAAGCGTACTGGGGAGCGTATCACAATAAAAAATGAATGATAGACTTTTCAAATGCTGTATGTTAATTGATTGTTGGTTTTGTTGATTATTTTTTTTTTTTTTTAAACTTTTTTTATTGTGTTTCATAATTTATTAAACTTTCTAACATTTCATTGTCAGAAATTTCATAATCATGGAATATAGATTGTAGTCTCTGAGGTTGTAAAATGTCCTCATTTGCAAGGAGGTTATCTACTGCTTGTACACATTGCAGTAGTTCTTGGTCCCATGTTTCATCCATAAATTCAATCTCATTTGGATCAATGATTTCTGTGTTGGACTCTGGAAGGACAATTTCAAATGAAATGTTTTGTTCACTTTCCATTTTTCCTGAAATTTGCATAAAAAAAATATATATTAGTAGAGGTAGGGCACTGTTGGGATTAATTTTAGATAGGCAGTTTTTATCAGAGAATTTATCTTTGGGCAGTGTATAGTATCAGAGTGGAAGTAGGAATATAAAAAAGTGTATCTAAATTTATAAGTACTACAGATGGATAGTATATAACTAACAGAAAAAGTTTGCCATATTAACTTAAAGTGCACAATATACTTCAGTTTTAAAAATAACAACTTACCTTTAAAAAGAAGTTGAAGTTATTAATGAAAATCCAAATGAAATGTACACCAGGAAGTAGTAGTCAAAATGGCTGTGTTTCCTTCTCTTCCTTTATATATATTCGGGTACATAACCAATCAAATGTCAGGTAAAAAAAGTAGAAAATGAAAGTAACATTTTAATTGGTTGTCAATTCCAACACTTCAGATGTGTTTTGTGAAGTAATTTACCTCACGGTATTTAGAGAGGTCTACAGGCTAAATGGCTAAATGGAATTCCAATCAAATTTATGAAAATGGTAGGGATTGGTATGTAGTATGAGCTAATCTATATTTGGTGAAATTGTCTCAAGTGGCTTTTGTGTGAACTACTTTCCCACCTTTTTTGATGGTGCGCTTCCCAGGAAGCGACCCGGTACGCGAACCGGTGAGCGCCCTGGTACGCGAACCTTAAGCGTAACGGGAGTCCACCATTTTGTGTTTCGGTCGAATTATGATACAAGATGGAGGGCAAATAATGTTCAGAATAGGTAGAAGGGGGCACGGTAGACTTATCTTGACCCCCTAGGTTTTGTGAGGGTGGCTGAGGAGGCCCATATGTGCGAAAAAAAAACATTTTTTTAAAAAATTTCGCGAGGTTAGCTCCCGGTACGCGTACCGGGTAGCGCACCAGGGAGTGTACTTTGTTGAAAATTAGTGAAAAAAGTTAGAGTAAAATAATAATTGTGAGTAATTAGATGTAGGGTAGCTCTGAGAAGAGCTTTTGGGTTTATAGTACATTTTGGTACTTATAAGTAGGTACCAATGCACATTTTTAAATTCAGAGTGAAAACTCTGTTGCCCTCATCTGAGAAGTGAACTCCATCTCCTCTGTAGATATCTTGCATGTAATAACGCAAGTTATTGTTGTACAGGGAGCCCATTCCATGGTCTCTCATGTAAGCTGAAACAGATTTGTTTACATGCTTCCTCGACTTCTCAATTTGTGGACAAAATTGGTTTGACCACCTCCATTTCTGTCTTTGGCATATATTTGAATATACCAAGGCAGTCTGAGGAAAAAGTGCCATTAATTGCTCAAAGGTGTCCTTTAAAAGCATTTCCAGACCTACACCAGTCAAAGTGCCCAAGTCATTACCTCCACAGTGCACAATTAACAGGTCAGGTTTTGGCAAATGCATAAAGGTTTTCACCAATGGTATCAATTGGTGACATTTTAATCCTCTGTGGCCAAACCACTTAATTTCCACATCTTGTAAATTGAGGTTAGGTAAATTCCTGCTTTCAACGTACCTTTGAGCCCAGTGAATATAACTATGACCAACAATCCAGACAGAAAACATGGTGAGAGAAGGTTCTCCTGCAGTCAGATGAAGTGTGGCAATGAAATGGCAGTTGAAAAAATGTGAGTTTGAAATGAAAAAAACTGTGGAGTTTCTGTGTTCATGAAGTAGTAACAGTGATTGGTGGATTTTAATTGATGAAAACAGAAAGTTAGGGTGTACAGATGTGTTGTTTGAAAGATGTATTTTGAGTGGTCAATAAAAAATCATTAAATGAAAGAAAGCACTGGATATGCAGGTGCACTGAGAGTTCAGAGTTCAATTGCAACATTGTTGTGTGAATTTGCAAACACCAGAGTTTCTCCAAGAGGTGGTTGCTATGGAAAATAGGCAGAAAGGGCAGAGGGGGAAGGGTTTTCATTTGAAAAAAAGTGAGGGAAGAGTTTTGATTGGGTGACATGAGAAATATGTGTGAAGAATTACACCATTTCTGTGCTTTTGATAGCTGCAGACTCTGGAGTGCATACCTTTTGCTCTGCTGAAGACAAATTGGTGTGTTTCTTAGACTGTTTTCAAACTCAAAGTATTTGCTAAGGTGAGAAAATATTTCTTTACTTTAGATAGAGAATAGTGTGCTTTAAGGAGAAAATTATGATTTATGTGGCGCAATTTGCTTGTAAATATGCTCTCACATGTGCATGGAAAATTTTGATTTTGAATGTTTTTGTTATATAGCCATGTTAAAAGTGACGCAACCATGCTGGAAAGCCAATCAAAAAATGATTTCATGTGTTTTAATGACATTTTAAGTCATTTTCTGATGTGCAGTGTTTAGAAATTATGATTTGAAAATCGTTTTTGTGGAAAAGGAATTGTTTTTAAATTCATGACAAGGATATAATGGTGTATGGTTCTTTATAAGGCAATTGACTGTCCTTGATGTTATTTTTCTCATTTTAGTGTAAGACCTTTCTCTGTGGCGCAAATTGCTTGTAAATATGCTCTTACATGTGCATGAAAATTTTAATTATCAATGTTTGTGTTACATAGCCATGATAAAAGTGAACCAACCATGCAGGAAAGCCAATAAAAAAACGCTTTCATGTGTTTCAATGACATTTTAAGTCATTTTCTCATGTGCAGTTTTTTGAAATTATGATTTGAAAATCGTTTTTGGGAAAAAGGAATTGTTTTTAAATTCATGAGAAGGACATAATGGTGTATGGTTCTTTATAAGGCAATTGACTGTCCCTGATGTTATTTTTCCCATTTTAATGTCAGACCTTTCTTTGTGGCGCAAATTGCTTGTAAATATGCTCCCACCTGTACATTGAAAATTTTGATTTTGAATGTTTATGTTACATAGCCATGTTAAAAGTGACCCTACCATGCAGGAAAGCCAATCAAAAAACGCTTTTATGTGTCTTAAGGACAATTTAAGTAATTTTCCCATGTGTAGTGTTTTGAAGTTATGATTTGAAAATCGTTTTTGAGGTAAAGGAATGTTGTTAAAATTTATGTTCGCCATATGCCCCCAAATTTCTTTTTCAGGGTTGCAGCAGGGTGTTCTTGAGACACCCCTGCACTTTTGGAATACATTCCTAATTTGTGATGAGCAAATTGCTAATCGCAAATTGCACCTTCATTTATATGAGCCTCCTAGCCCATGGAAATGAATGGGTAATTTGCAATTAGCAATTTTCTCAAACAAATTTGGAATGGTAAAGAATCGCTATTTATTCCTTAAAATTCGCTTTTTTGGAAATGCAAAATAGTTATATGATACATATGGCGGTTGATGTCTAACAAGATAAGAAGCTTATGGATACATTTATGATGACTGGTGCAATGAAGTAGAAATCACTTACTTCATTGGTAGGCCTTTACAATAAATTATCTCCTCTGTATTCTTCATCAAGCATAACTTTAATCTGCAATCCTGAGTAGGCCTCACCTTAAACAAACCTCTGGATAGGCCACATCTTATTGTCATCCTGATTTAATCATTTATAATGCTAGGGACAGATTTATGATAGGTGTATACCTCTTTTGTGCCACTTAGAAAACATTGTCCATGGGGAAATGACTTAAAATGTCATTAAGACACATGAATGTTTTTTTTTAAAACGTTTGCAATTTTTTTGGGTCACTTTCAACATGGCTATGTGTCTGAAACAGTCAAAATCTAAATTTGCAATGCACTGGTGGGAGCATATTTACAAGGAATGTGCTTCATGGGGAAAGGTCTTATAATGTAATATGGGAAAAATGACATTAGAGATACTGAAATGCCTTATAGAGAAGCATACACCATTATGTCCTTGTCATAAATTTGCAAACCATTACTTTTCCCCAAAAACGATTTTCAAATTATATTTAGAAAACAGTGCACATGTGGAAATTACTTAAAATGTCAATAATTCAAAATTTGTGATTCCTTAAATGCAATGTATCAAAAAAAAATATGTAAAAAATGATATTAAGGATTTGGAAACTACCACCAACTTCTAGTTTGTGGTAATTTGCGAATTCTTTTCAAAAAGCATTTAAAAAAAAAAAAAAAAAAAGGTCCCATATGACGCCCATACATGCCATTAGGGCATGTAGGTGTGCCATGTGCTCCCAATTTTCTTTTTCAGGGGTGCAGCAGGGTGTTCTTGAGATACCCCTGCACGCTTGAAAAAAATCCTATTTTGTGATGAGCTAATTGCTAATCACAACTTGCAACATTAATTCCTATGAGCCTCCTAGCCTATGGAAATGAATGGGTAATTTGCAATTAGCAATTTGCTCATTGCAAATTAGGAATAGTAAAGAATCGCTATTTATTCCTTAAAATTTGCTATTTATAATATGTAAAATATTTTGATGATACATATGGCAGTTCATCTGTAACAAGATAAGAAGCTTAGGGATAGATTTATGATGAGTGGCGCATCCCCAGGGATGTGACAGTCATCCTGCGCCACTGTTCCGCCACCCATGGTGTGCTGCATTTACAATGCGGCGCAGCATGGGGCAAAAAAGGCACAGATGCGTGACGCATCTGTGCCGTAAAGGTGGCGCATTGCTGGAGTTGTATCGTAAGTGCGATGCAGCTCCAGCAAGGATCAGGGGTGCCCCATCTATACAATGCTGCGTCAAGACCTATGCCAGCTTCAAGCAGGCGCAGGGTTTTGAAGCAGCTTTCTCCTATCTGATTGTAAATGCGGCACACCATGGGTGGTAAAGCAGTGGTGCACATTAACTGGTGCATGCCTGGGGATGTGCCATTTAATATAAATCTGCACTTTAACATTTGAGTATGTGCAGGGGACACAGAGTCGTTGAGGCTTATCCAAGGTTAAGAACAGATGAGTCCTGTTCAGTGAAAAATTAGACATAGGCTTCACCTGCTCAGCATCGCTGGACATGGCTAAATAATAGCTGCAAAATGTTACTCTTGTTAAATAATTTTACTATTATAATCTGTGAGATTTGTCTCTTACTCTGCAACATCTCATTGTTGTTGTCTTTCTTTAAAGATAAAGACAACCTCAACATGAGCGACAATCTGCAATCAGTTGATTTTGACCTCATCATTGAACTTGTAATTGAAACATCAGTGGATGTTGATCCATTGGATGATTTAAATCCTGAGGATGAAGAAGAGCGTGATGAGGATGCAGATTTGTCCGAATTATATGATATAGGATGGGAAGCTGACCTGCTTGAGCCTTTGGAATTATAAACATTTATTTTTAAAATTTATAATCAATAAAAAGTAAAAAGGTAAACCGTTTAATTTAAAAATAAAGACACCTTCAAAAACAGGTTATGTGTAGTGTCTTCAATAAAATATTAAAATATGCTCATAAAATTAGATCAGATTCACATATAAAATAGCATAGGTAACATAAATATAAATCTCATTTCTTTTCTGCTATTTCTGTATTGTAAATTTGCAAGGACTAAAAAATCTTCTATTTAAAATGTCAAGTAGTGTGTTATGTTTTTGATCACTATTACTGATTTACTGTTTGATAATAATGTTTAATAACATTTTTATTATATTTTTCCTCAGATTCAACTATGCCTACAAAAATAAGAGAGATGAAGGCTGCAAAACGTCAAAGACAGCAGGAGAAAAAAAAAATGCAGCAGTCCTCTAACAAAAAGATTTCTCAAGCCATGAAGAAAGCACCGGGTAAGAGCTCTAAATATTTCATAAGAAATATTTCTAATAAAAAAAATATTAGTACAGAAAATGTTTCAATCCATAACATGACAAGTAAATCAAATGGAAAGAAAAGGACAAATGAAAATGTTACTGCTAGAGCAAGAGATAAATCTGTGCATGATAGTAGAAGGAAACAACAGTTTACGGAGATTCGTAAACGAATGTTCCGTAACAGGATAATTGGCAATTTGTTAAAAAATATTAAGAAAGGTCAACAGAAATTAGTTTTTTATAGGAGAAAAAAAAAAGTTGAGAAAGTTATTGATCAGGCTTTTGAAATTAAACGTAAGTTATTTATTTTGATAATCAATAGAATTAGGAAGCTAAACAAGGCAATTTTTGATTTCAAAAGAAATAGTAGATGGAAGAGAATAGTTAATCGTAGTAATTTTTGTGAAGTTTTTTCTGGAGAATGGATACATAGTTCAAGCTGTGAGGCATTTTTTAATGAAGAGAGTTATTTCCAGGATAATGATTTGGTGCATGCAGTTGACATCAGTGGTCGTGCTTATGAAGTGAAAGATGGTTGTCCAGTTGAAAAAGAAAAACTTGTGACAACAGAGGCAGAAGAGTTGTTAGGTAATGAGGTTTTAGGAAGACGTGCTAAGGGTCCTGTGTACACCTGGAAGTGTAGTAGTATTTGCAGTGTGCGACAGGATTCCATCAATTTGCTTTGTGATTTTGTACGGACATTTAACAAGAAAAGTTTGAAGCAGAAAATAAGGTTGTTGCAAGAATTAGATCCTTGCAGAGTGAGAGAAGTGACAGGTTTGCATGGTCATTCACTGGCTTGTCTTTCCAGGAGAGTATGCCAGAGTGTTTTTCATCATTTCAGGATGCTAGCAGTGCATCATAACAAAGTGAGGAAGTTAGTTAGACTGTTGTATTATGCTAAGAGTCCAGCAATTATGCTGAAACAATTATGCGCTGCTCTTTTGCATGGTTCTGAAATAGATGTGAAGAATATATGTGAAGAAATTGAGTTTTGTTACTTTGGAAGTAAAGAGGAGAATGTTGAAATTGAGCAAGAAGTAGAGGGTCATTTGGAAGATAGTGTACAGGTTTCCAGTACAGATAATTTCCAGAGGGAAATTGCGACGTTTGACATGAAATCAAGTGAGAGGCCTAATTTCACTTGTGTGTGTTGTAGACGCACTTATTATAAGAATCAGACTAAGTTAGTGGATTTATATGCAAAAAGTGAAAGGGAAAATAATAGTGAATGGAAGGATTTTGCAACATACTTGATGGTAGAAAATTGTTTTGATTTGGGATTGGATCAACGTGTGTGTACTTATTGTTGTAACAAATTAAAACAAAACCAGATGCCTGCTAGAGCAGTTCATAATAATCTGGAATTGGTTGAGATTCCTTCTGAATTGAAGGACTTAAATACTTATGAATCTATTTTGATTCAAAGTATCCATCCCTTTCAGGCTATTGTAAGAATGGAGCCAAAGACAGGGAAATTGCCTCCATCAGATTTACAGAGAGGATTAAAGGGAAGAGTTGTTTATTTGCCTCTAGATTTCAAGAAAAACATTAACACAATTGGAGTAGAAAAAGTGGAAGAGGAACCTCTGGTTATCTTAGTTAATGGGGTTCCGACAAAGAATAAGAAAATATGGCAAGATTTAGTAGATGTTAGGAAAGTTAAAAAGGCAACATTGTATTTGAAAAAAAATAATAAATACTATAAGAATGTATATGTTGCAGAAGAGGAAGTAAGTGAGGAAGAGGATAGCGATTTGTGTGCTGGTCAAATTGAGAAAGTAGAACCCTCTACTAGTGAGGAAATATATGAACATTATAGTGTTCATCCTTTGCATTCAAAGGAAGTCATGGGGAATGCTATTGAGTTGTTTCAAATGAAACAAGCCAAAGGGAGTCCCATTAGTGTTTGGGAGGAAAGTTTGGAAGCTCGGTGTTTCCCACAGCTTTTTCCAACAGGTCAGGGAGGAAGATATGATGAGCGACCTCATCAAATTCCTGCTTCTGAATACCGGACTTTGCGATTGTATGCAGGAGATGCTAGGTTTCGACAACGCATTCCTTATTTGTTTCATCTCCTGTTTGAAAGCGATCTGTCTGGACTGTCATATGCAGTGAACCACATCTTGAAAAGTGGTATACACATGCAAAACATCTCGGCAAGTGATTTTATGGATAAAGTGAATGTCCAAGATAGTATTTTGGATTCTCACCTGATTAATCTCATGGCGTGTCAGCGTGGTACTAATGAGTACTGGTACCGTCGTCATGGTGATTTAAAATGTATGCTGAGGAACTTAGGTACTCCCACATGGTTCCTCACTCTGAGCTGTGCCGAGTATGGCTGGGAAGACTTACTTGAATTTCTACGAGAGGCAAATGCTAACGTAGAAAACATCGAATTCAAGACACCCGGAGAACTGTGCTCTTTGGATCCAGTCAATGTATGTAGGTACTTCAATCATAGATTTGAAGCTATGATGTCTTTCATCATGAATAAGAAGAATCCACCTCTTGGAGAGGTGTTGGATTTCTTCTGGAGAAAAGAGTACCAAGCAAGAGGTGCTCCTCATATACATATGTTGCTGTGGATCAAGGATGCACCTAAATTTGGAACGGATCCAGAAGACTCAGTGATGAGTTTCATCCAACAGTATTCTACGTGTGCTGTTCCAAACGCAAAGGAGAAGAAAAGCCTAAGAGAAAAAGTTCTGCGTTTCCAAAGCCATCGATGTGGAAAGTACTGCCGTCGTAAATTCCGAAAGAAAGACAAGTTCTACACCAAATGTCGTTTCGGCTTTCCACGACCGGTGATTTCTAAAGGAAGAGTAAACAGTTTGATGTCTTCGCTGCGACATAATGTGATGAAGAAATCACCTAAAAACACTTACAATTTGAAGAGGAACGAAGAGTCCAAGTACATCAACGACTACAACCCGGTGATTTTGTCCATGTGGAATGCTAACATGGATATACAGTTTGTGGCTGATAACTGTATGGCTGTGGCTCGGTATGTGACGTCTTACATCACCAAAAAAGAGAAGACAGAATTGAAGGATATGTGGGAGGACATTTCCCATGAAAAGAGCCTCAGCAAGAAGTTGTACAGTTTCAGTCTGAAGATGTTGTCGCATCGAGAAATCGGAGCGTACGAATGTTCTGACCGGTTGTCTTCAGCAAGTCTCTATGCCAAGTCCAGGAGTATCGTTTGGGCGAGTCTTGGTCTTGCTGCAACGCGTAATCGAGTTCTCAAACCTGTGCGGGAAATTGAGTATTTGGCGGAAAAGGAGCCAAACAGTACCGACATTTTGAAGACAAACATGTTGGATACATATTATCCAAATCGAAGCAGTCACCTAGAGAATGTTTGTCTGTATGAGGTTCTGCAAAATTACATGTTCAAGAGGAACATCAAAGAAGATACTGAGAAAGGAGTGTATGCTGTAATAGGAAGTGAGGGATGTCTGGTCAAGCAAAGAAAATGCCACTTGATAAACCATCGAAAATTGAGTGGCGAATCTCCTGAAAAAAAGGAGTTTTTCTATTTAGCACTTTTGCAACTTTTCAAGCCTTGGCGTGCAGAAGAGGAACTGCTTGGAGATTTCCTCTGTTATGAAGACTCTTTCAATGCCGCCAAGGAGACCATAGAATGTCCTGCTTTTCCCAAATATGTAGAAATGTTGAATGCGGAAATTGAGCAGGAAGCAACGATTGCAGCCGAGATTGCCAGAGACAGTTCTCAGGACAGTCAGAGTTCTGCTTCATTGAGTCAGGATCCACTAGGAGGACCTCTTATTGAAAATGAAGCTGCCACTGCTATGAATGAGGTGGAAAGAGCCATGGCACATGCTCAAGAGGATGCGGTTAACTTAGAAGAGTTGGAAAGGCAACTCAACGTTGAGCAGAGGAAAATATATGACGAAGTTACCATGCAAATTGATCATGGATTAAGTCATGATAAGAAAGAGTGCTCATGTACGTCGTTGAAGCCTGTCCGACTGTACGTGAGTGGAGAAGCGGGAACTGGAAAAAGTTTCCTCATTAAAGCAATTTCATGCTATTTGCAGGAAAGGACAGAGTCATCGCTGTCTTGTGTTGTCACTGCTCCAACTGGACTGGCAGCACATAATATTAAAGGGATTACTTTACATCGTTTACTGATGCTGCCAGTGGAGCATGACAACAAATTAGAATATCACAAGCTATCTGGAGATGCTTGTTTTGAAGTTTCAAGAATCTTGAGGAAAATGAAACTTCTTATCATTGACGAAGTAAGCATGGTTTCCAATGTCATGCTTGCCTTTGTGCATTTGAGGATGCAAGAAGTTCTCAAAACAGAGTATGATGTGTTATTTGGTGGCAAACACATCATTGTTTTCGGAGATCTTCTGCAGCTGACACCAGTGAAAGGGCAACCTGTGTTCAAAATGCTCACGCATGAAGATACCAGGAAGTGCCTAGGCAGCATTGGCAACGTCAATATATGGTTAAACTTCAATTATGCTGAACTGCATGAAAATATGCGTCAGGCAAAGGATGAAGTTTACAAGACTATTCTACAAGATGTTAGAATTGGAAAAGTGACCGAGCATGGGAAAGAAGCTTTACATGCACGATTACTGTCAAATTTATATCCAGAACAAGATGTTGTGCCTGAGAATATTTTTCAGAAAATTACTGATAAGAAATCTGGAATATGTTTGATGCCAACTCTTGCAGAATGTGCCAAATTTAACAACAAAATGTTGCATTTAGAAAAGCAAGAGATTGTGAAAGTGGAAGCTATTGATAGAGTAGAGCATATGGGATCAACAATTATTTTGTCTGAGAATCTGAAAACAAAATTGGATTCATTAGAGAAGAGTATATCTAAAACTGCAGGTTTTGAAAAGACTCTGAATGTGTGCTTGAACTGCCGTATAATTTTAAGAAGGAATTTACATGTTGAAAGAGGTCTGGTAAATGGATCAATGGGTAATGTTGTTGATTTTGTGAAATACAGAAATAGAGATGGAATTGAATTTTTAAAAATTAAATTTGATGGCATTGAGGAAGTACAGCTAATTGCTCGTTGTTCTGCTAGATTTTTGCTTGTAAAAGACTTATATGTTCGCCGTAAGCAGTTCCCTGTTTGCTTGGCATATGCGGTGACAATTCATAAATCGCAAGGTTTAAGTGTAGACACTGCATTGGTGAATATTGGCAGTTCTGTGTTCAAGGAGGGTATGGCATATGTGGCATTGTCACGAGTTAGAACTTTATCGGGATTGTACTTGATTGAGTGTGATGTCAGAAACATTTGTGCAGATCTAGATTGTGTTAAGGAATACAATAGGTTAAGAAGAGAGTATGCGCCACATTTGCCTCAGTTTCCTTTGTTTGAGAAACGTCTGGTAGGCCGGAAACGAAGAAATGAGAACAATACTGGGGAGGTTGTAGCAAAAAGACAAAAAGTGAATGAACCTAAAATTACAAGCAGAAACAAAGAGGATTCTGTTGAAGATGTTGTTGGTTTTCAGTTTGAAAACAGTTCTGGTGTCAACTGCTATGCTAATGTAGTAATTAATGTTTTGTTTTCTCTAAAAAATGTAAAAGAAGAGATTGTGGTCAATTCTGATCAAAGATTTTGCAGTTTGTTAAATTCTGTGTTAGAGAAATGTACCACTGATAGAAGAAACATAGAAAGTGTGTCTGAAATTAGAAATCTGTTAGATAGATGTTCAGGCCAAACACAATTCTCTCAAAATATTCAGCAAGATTGTCAGGAGTTTTTAATGTATATGCTTGATGTATTACATGCTGAAGGTGTAGATGTAGATCAGCTGTTTGGGCTTTCTTATCAATGGCAGCATGACTGCGAGAACTGTATGGTATCAAGTACTACTAGTGTAGACTCAGAAAGATTTATATATTTAACTTTGCCAGACAGTAAATCAGTCTCCTTTAATAAGCTAGTAAAAGCTGCTAATCACAACATGGAGTGTAGCCAATGTAAATCTGAAATGATGTCCACATTATTTATACGAACATATGGCCAGTACGTCATTTTAATGTTCCAACGATGTAGGCCTGATGGAACAAAATTGACAACTTTAATAAAAAATTTTGTAGCTTCGCAGTTGTCAATATCAGGAAGGACTTTTGTAACTACAGCAATTATATATCATGACGGCCCTTCAATATCATCAGGACATTACACAGCTTATTTAAAGTCTAGAAATGGCTGGTCATTCTGCAATGATTCTGTTTTAATTTTCAAAAAAAAATTGCCGTATGACCTTAAAAACTCTTACCTGGTGTTTTTAAAACCAAAATTTTAGGAAAATAATCTCGGGATATGATCTGTGGAATTTCAAGAAGTTCTAATGGCTCCTACACAATTTGGCCTTGAGGATAAGTGTAGTTCAGAGACATAACTTCTAATCATAGGATTGGACATCATGGAGATGTATGTGCACTTTAAATGAGTTCAGAAAAACTGTTTCTTTTCATAAGCTAATTGAAGCAGCCAATCAAAACATGGAGTAGAGGGAATGTAAGTCTGCAATGCTGTCTACTGTTTTACATTGCTTTGTGATTAAAAGTGATGTAGAGAATTAAATAATTGTAGTACTCATAGAGGTAGTGTAAGTCTGCTTCATATTAAGCAGTATCAGTGTCATAGGAAATGTAGAACATGACTGAGCAAGAAGGGGAAGATATTACTATTCCAGGATTGTGAAAATGATCTTCAACATTTTAATTCTGAAAGTTGCGGAAATGCCAAATGATGGGATTGGCTTACAAGAAATCCAAGAGTTATAAATATCTCTGACTAGATTTGGCCTTGTGGAAAATAGTGGTAGAGAGCAAGAAGTCATTTATTGCATGTAACGTGTTTTTAAAAACGATGGAGGTTTTCTTTCAGAAAGTGGCGGGCTGAAAGTAATAACAGCACAAAAGAGTGTAAGCTGTTCATAGGACATCCTTGGACGTCATGGAAAGTAAGTTAACTTTAAGGAGTTCTGAATTTTAATTTCTGATGTTGTATGGGTTTTTTAAACACAATCATTTTGATTGTGTTTTTTTTCCCCGCTGTTACATGATGAATACCTTCAAGTCACTGTTTTTAGTGAATTTTGATACATTCTGAGAACAGCAAAAATAAACCATTTAACATGTATAATTAATTCTGTACTGTTTGCATTTATGATGTATATGTAGAACTGTGTAGGAGGCATGGAGAAGGTGAGTTTTCTGTAAGTGTTAAATTTATTGTATGCAGTGCTGCACTTCTACGTATTCTTTCATATGCTGGACTACATCTGCACAATGAGATACCTAAGCAAAGGAAACACAAGTGATGTGATTGTGAAATGAGCAAAATAAATTGCACATATTTCAATTACATCACCTGTGTTTCCTATCATTACGAATCACATTGTGCAGATCAAGTTTAGGTCTGTCCAGGGAAACATAGGAGGTTTCTACTTTGTTGAAGAGTGCAGTGGACATGACTCACTTCATTAGTAGACTTTCACAGATATTATCTCCTCTGTACACTTCAACAAGTGTAAATCTCATCTTGAACTCTGAGTAGGCCTCACCTCAAACAAATCTCTGGATAGGAGACATGTTATTGGCATACTGAAGCGACACTTTTCTGAAACAAGAGCAATGCAAAAGATGCACCATGTTTTAAGATAGGCCTCACTTCATCTGCATCAAGATACTGTTAGTTTAAAATGTATATCTTTAGGATTGTGTAGAGGACCTGGAGAAGCAGAAGCTTCTGTCAGTGTCAAAGTTGTTGAAAAACTATTTGTCCTTCAATATTTTCCCTTGTCTTTTGTAATTTTTAAATACATATTTTAATTTTTTTCAAATGTTGGTTCTCTCTTTCACAGATTGAAAGTATAGAAATAAAATGTGATTAATTTAACGGCAATTACAAGGTAAATAGTTGTACTCTTTTCGTTACATTTCTATCACATTCACCTACTATTAGATCCACTGCTTCACTTCTTTAATCCTCAGTTTCCTGCCTTTGCTACTTTCCTCATTCCTTTCTCTATTACCTATTTACTCAACTCCTTCCACTCTTTTTCTCAGTCCATCTGTTCTCATAGTTCCTCAGTCTTGTTCACTCACTCCATCTCTATTACTCTTAGTGTCTGTGAATTACTTTCCCAACTTTTTTTTTTTTGGACCGCTTCCCGGGAAGTTGCCCGGTTCGCAAACCAGCAGCGTTATGGCAGTCCACCATTTTGTGTTTCGGTCGAATCAAGATACAAGATGGAGGGCAAATAATGTTCAGAATGGGTAGAAGGGGGCACGGTAGATGTATCTTGACCCCCTTGGTTTTCTGAGGGTGGCTGAGGAGGACCATAGTTCTTCACTCTTGTTCACTCTCTCTGTTTCTATTAATGTCACTGTTTATGACTGATCAAAAAAATGTTTTTTAAAAAAGAACAGTAACTATAAGGGAAGGAAATAGACAGTTATGTTAAAAGAAAGACAGCTATAGGGAGTAAACTAAGGATACTGTTACCCACAATCCACTGCTGTTGATGTTACTGACCATGTCATGAATGATGTAATATGTGACATCATCAGCAGTGGATTGTAGGTAACAGTATCCTTAGTTTACTCCCTAGAGCTGTCTTTCTTTTAACATAACTGTCTGTTTGCTTACCTTATACTTACTGTTCTTTTTTTTAAAAAATATTTTTTTTGGTTAGCTTCCGGTACGCGTACCGGGTAGCGCTCCGGGAGCGAACTAAGAGAAATAGAGGTTGGCAGAGTTCCAAATATTCTACCAATTTTTTTATAATGGGGAGTTAGTTCTGAAAAGAACTTTTTTTTTATGTTTTTGTTGTTTTATATTTTTTTTTGTATTTTTTGAACATTTTTTTACTTTTTTTGTATTTTCTGAACGTTTTTAAAAATTTTTTGGTTTTTTTGGGGGGGGGGGAAACAAAAACGATCCATTATAAAGGGCTCAACAGGAGCAAAAAAAAAAAAAAAGAATTTATTTTTTGGTGCGTCTCGTACAAACATTAATATGATTTTGAATTGCTCGCAAAATCAAAGTGATGCTACTTTCTCTGTAGCAGATGAAAGTGCCACATTCCACGCACACTTGCTTTACGTGCCCAAACAACATTTGGATGTTTGCAATCGTCTCCCTCGCCTCTGGTCCCGACACCTCTGGAACCACCGATCTTCTTGCCATTGGGAGGGGATTTTGTTGTTCGTCACGTAGCTGGGCAGCACTATAATTATTTGGGTGCCACCTACTCATATGCCGATGCATAGTATGATTGCCATAACTGTATTTTTTATCAGTGCCCCTAGACAATCTATCACCGCATATGCGGCAAAACACGTAACGTGCATTGACTTTCTTTTGCCCCTCAGGAATTCTGTAGAATTGCCAGATATAATTCTCCTTTCTGTTGTACCTCCTGGGCTCCTCTGGCAGAAACTCATGCTGTTCCTCCTCTTCCTCCTCTTCCTGTTCTTCCTCTTCTTGCAAAATTACTTCTGCAGGTGGTCCTCTCTTTCTTGGATTTGGTGGAGGTGGTGGGCTAGCACCAGCTGAAGCTACTAATGAAGCCATCACAAAGTATCAATAAAGGGTCTTTCTCTCACCAAGATGAAAGTCAGAGTGATGAAAGAAGGAGGGGTTTTCATCATTTGGGAAAAACAAAAGTTCTAAACCAATGAAAAGTGTCCATTTTAGATCACATGACCTTGTATTACATCATTAGGAAACCAAAAGTGAAATGAACCAATGAAAAGTGTTATTACCGAGTCACATGACCTGCTATGTTTACGTTACGCGGTCGGCGCCGCGCCGCGGATCGCTTCCGGTTCGCGTACCGCTACGCTTCCGGGTACGCGAACGTAGCACGTAATATGACGTATTACGCGAGAACGCGAAACGTCATGCTGACGCGAAGCGTCGCGATGTTGTTTTGTAACGCGAGAGGTGCGCAAAAGGAACGTTTACCAGTTCGCGTACCGGGTCGCGCCTCCGGATTGAGCTAACGGGAAGCTAACCGGTACGCGTACTGGGAGCGAAACAAAAAAAAATAAAAAAAAAATTGTATAAAAAACATGTAAAAAATATTTTTCTTTTTAAAGAATAATACATTGTAAAGGTTTTGATATTAGCTATTAAAAAACCAATGAAATTCACTGAAAAAACCATAGGTTATACACCATATATAGTTAGGAATTAGCATTTAAAAAACCTTATTTTACTCACACAAAACCAATGAAATTCCATATATAGTTAGTTGTACTAACTATATATCACGCACCCGCAATCCACTGCTGATGATGTCACATATTACATCATTCATGACATGGTCAGTGACATCACTGATGACATCACTGATGACATCTCAAATGACATCACTGATGACATCTCAAATGACATCACTGATGACATCACTGATGACAACATCCAGTGACTGTATTTTTCTGTAAAGTTAAAATATGTCTTACATATTGAAGAATGAGTCGATGTATAAGTGTCTGGACAAAGGATTTAGTAGGTGCATGACTGAATGTATGAGTGAGTGATTAAATGTGTCTCACTGAGTGCATGGGTTAGTGACTAAACTGTCTTAATTTGTGCATCATTATGTCTGTTGTTCTGTAAACTGCTGCATGTGTTGATCAGTAGCTATATGAGTAACTATATAGGTTATTGATTGGTTGCACAAGCATTTGTATGGGAGACTGAGTGTGTGTGTGGGTGGCTGGGAAGTGTATGACTCTGTGCATAGATGTATGGATTCAAAAGTGCATGTTGGAAATAGCTGTATGGGCGGTTGACTGTGTGCATGACTGTATTGGTGAGTGAATAGATATCTCAGTGCTACATGTCAAATTAAGTACATATGTAAAATACAGTACATGTGAGAGTTGACATATATAAATAACTGTGCATAAGAGCCAGTGAATGTGTGAGTGGCTGTATGGATCATTGTGAACTTGTATCCAGGATTGTATAAGTGAGTAAATATGTTTTAGTATATGTTTGAATAAGTAAGGTGTGTTTAACTGTATAGTTAAGGAAACGGAGGTGTGATTGATTGTTTGCATGACTGTCTAGGTGTGTGTGTAACTTCATGGATGAGTGACAATCTGTGAGTCTGTGTTTACACTGAGTGTATCTAAGGTTATATTACAGTCTGAAGAGGTTCATCGTATTATCACATGAATGATTTCATCAGTGATGTCATCAGTGATGTCATTTGAGATGTCATCAGTGATGTCATCAGTGATGTCATTTGAGATGTCATCAGTGATGTCATCAGTGATGTCACTGACCATGTCATGAATGATGTAATATGTGACATCATCAGCAGTGGATTGCGGGTGCGTGATATATAGTTAGTACAACTAACTATATATGGAATTTCATTGGTTTTGTGTGAGTAAAATAAGGTTTTTTAAATGCTAATTCCTAACTATATATGGTGTATAACCTATGGTTTTTTCAGTGAATATATATATATATATATATATATATATATATATATATATATATATATATATATATATATATATATATATATCCTCACTGAAAAAAACTAAAGTTACAGGGACATTATAGCTAGGTTCACATTTTACCCACACAAAACAATAGCAATTCAGCAGTTAAAGTTATACTTGTAGTAATACTCAAGTTAAGAAACTAAAACTTGTGGCCTAAAGTTACATAACTGTATGAGTCATGGTTTCTTCAGATAAGTATAACTATAAGGATAACTTACAAAAAAGCTCTTTCTGGACCAAAATCTAGCTTTATACCACATTTGGTGTAAATCCTTTCAGTGGTTCGGCCTGTAGCCATGTCTAAATACTGCAAAATCCACATAGATATTGCAACGGGAAAATTTGTTTTAGGAACCCCCCTTTTTCTCCACCCCTGCTTGACGAATCACCCTGAAACTTTTCAACCAGACCTAGGCAAAGTAGGCCATTATTTTGGGAAAATTGCGCAAAGATTGTCAAATGGCACAAAAGTTATGAGCAAAACAAAAAACGCTTTCTCTATGGGAAATGTTGGCCCTAACTAGAACTACCTACTGGCTATTACCAGTATATATATATGAAACAAAAAACATTTTGCTACTGTGGACTCTCATTCAATACAATATCTGGGTTAGCGGAATGGATCTCAAACACCTACCTTTATATAAATGGAACTTATATACAGGTAGACCTATTGCTCAACACATAGGGCCTTATTTAGAGTTTTGCGGATGAGTTACTGTCACAAATGTGTCGATATCCCATATGCCATATTACAAGTGCACTTGTAATACGGCCGAAGAGATATCCATCACGTTTTGATGGAGCATTCCGTCTGTCTAACTCTAAATCAGCAAGACAGGTGCCATGTCAAAACTGGATATCCCGATATTTTGTCTCCCTCATTAAAAATGCACTAGGATATAATAAACTTGTAATGGGGTGGATGGAGAAGGCATCATGTTCATGACAGAGTACTCATTCCTCAAACTCTAAATAAGATTCTTTGGGCCACATGTACAAAAATCCAGAATTGCGATTTCCTAATTGCAATTCTTACCGAATTACAATTAGGAAATCGCAAATCCTGATGTAAGAAAATGTGCATCTTTCAAATAGCGATTCCTAGTGGGCTGGAAATTGCCCTACCTTATGAATATTAATGAGGTAGGTTGCAGTTTGCAACCCATTAGGAACTCAGCCACCACCGGGCTGGTGGCCTGCTGGGTTCAGCAGACCATCATGTCTGTGATTGCTTTTTAATAAAGCCATTTTCTAAAAGGTAGCCCATTTTCCTTAATCAAAAAAGGAAACTTTTCAAAAAATAAAATGAAATGTTTAAGTTTTATTTTTTAGGAGCAAGCAGTGGTACATGGAACCACTGCCTGCTCTAAAAAAAAAAATTTTTTTCAACACCCACAAAGGGTAAGGAGTCGCTCAGGGACCCCCTTCCTATTTGCAAATGGTTTCTGCCTCCTTTGAGGCATCAGTAAAAAATGAATATTTAGTAAATGATGGGCCCTATTCACAGAACTAACTTAAGACAAAATCCTAAATTTACTACCATTTTCGTATTCACAGAAGACACTTACACATTTTAGTATTCACAGAAGACACTTACTCATTTTGGTATTCACAGAAGTTAGGAGTCCTAACTTTAGGACTTCTAAATGCCTTCTGTGAATACCGAAAGTCTTAGAATTAGGATTTTTCTCAGTTTAGGAGTCCTAACTTTACTACTACTAAACTGAGAAAAATCCCAATTTTAAGACTTTCGGTATTCACAGAAGGCATTTAGGAGTCCTAAAGTTAGGACTCCTAACTTCTGTGAATACCGAAATGAGTAAGTGACTTCTTTGAATACCAAAATGAGTAAGTGCCTTCTGTGAATATCGAAATGGTAGTAAGTTTAGGATTTTGTCTTAAGTTAGTTCAGTGAATCGGGCCCGATATTCAGTTAAAAAAAATCTTGCATTCCACTGAGATTCTATATTTTGAAGAGACGACCTTAAGACGCCCCATCCAAATACCGAATTGCTAAACACAAATTGTGATTCTGTAGCATGTTACTTAATTTCTGCTTTATACATATGAAAAAGTATTTTTACAGTCGGAAACGCCCGGATTCTGTGAATTGGGTTGTTTCCGACCACTAAAATGCTTTGTACATTTGGCCCTTAGTCTCCTACAGACTCCTACCTGCTCCTGAGGGGAAGGGAACTACACAATGTGGGAATTTCAGGAAAAGTCTCTTCCTGTTTCTCGCTGAGAGCAGAGGTACTCTGAGCTGTGTGATGGACATGAGCTTCTGCCCCTAATTGATGTCTCTGGGTAACAGCCTGAAAGAGATTGACATGATGTCATACTAAAACAAATATCAGCAAAGCCAATACGTTTGTGAAGGGAGTACTAGAAAGAAGTGGAGAAAGGAAAGAGGAATAAGCAGATGAAGGAAGGGGAAGAGGGGAAGGAAGGAGAACAAGGGGAGACAGTTTGAGAAGTGGAGCAATGACTTCACCAGTGTGTACGTTTATGCCTGTAGTCTGCGAATACACAGGTTGTCTTTGTGTGCCTCTTTCTAGGGTCTGTGCATTGAGCTTTGGCTTTCTTGTCTGTTCCACTTCCCTGGTCCTGATTTGACGGCTTTAATTTCCCATTCTTGTGTTTGTGCTGCCCAGAGCAATTCGTTCTTTCAATGTCCTGATTGTATGAGTTATATCCTTACACTGTAGCCTTGGAGGATTATTTTACATCTGAAAAGCACATTCAACCCTAAAAGCCTTAATTATTTATGTCTCATACACATTGTATATAGAAAGGAATCTGTTTTTTAATTCAATGTGATTTTTTAATGCTATTCTCAAGTGCCCTTTCTGGTTTTCCGTTAGAGCTGCTATCTTGTGATCAGGCTGCTCTTGACATATAGGGTACTTTTAATGGGCTTCCATTTACTTTTCTTTATCAAAATGCACTGCTGCTGTGAAGCAGATTAGTAATAAGGCAGTAAGTCCATCTCTTGATGACTTCTAACATGTTTATTGAGTTGATTGGTAGCATGGCCTGCTTCCTGATTACTGGGGCACTTTTTGATCATTGGGCAGCATTTACTTCTGTCTTTTTGTAGGGGCTGATTGCTCCATTCTTCTCTTGATCCTTCTTCTGGTGCCCGAAGTGGTGACGAGCCGCAGCACTGGTGGAAATGGCACTGCTTAGTCAGTTGGTTGGTGCTGCCACTGTGCTCCTTCAGCAGAGCCTTGGTTAGGAGCAGGATGCAGGGGCTGCTGGAGTGTGTGTGTGTGTGGGGGGGGGGGGGCAAGAGGGTCTACGGGATTCACACTCCCTGTCCTTTAGGAGCCTGCAGGGTGAGATCAGTGGGTCTGCAGAGTTAGGAGGCTCTGATAAGGTAGGTAGAGGTACCACAGCACTCGTACTGTGTCAGAGGCCAGTGCAAATGTGCCTTCTGCTAACTCCTCTGTCACATCATCATGTATCCCATGGGATCTTTCGGTCTCTTTGGTCTACTGAATGTACACTTTGGATTTTTCAGACTTGGAGGAAGCTAGACATTTCCTGTGATTCTGGGGAGATTGTCTTTGGCATGGTATTGGGTTTGAAGAGTACGGATTTGTCGGTAGCTACATTTTAATACGTTTAGGTGTTGATGTGCTGCCTTCAGGCTACTTCCTTGTGATTGGGTGTCTGACAATGATGCTCGGGTTTTCTGAAATCTCGGGTAAGCAGCACAAATTCTGGTGTGCATTAAGGAACTCCGCTACATCTGTTCTAAGCAGATTAGCAATACAGTGCAGCTTCTATGTGATTTCCGGAAGAGGAGTGTGTATTTCTGAATTTGTATAGGTGACTCTTGAAAGCACCCTGAAAAGGCAAGTCTGTGTGCTTAGTTGGAATACTACATGCTAAGTAGGTTTGTTTCTAGATCTTTCAAAGTGGTAGGTCAAGCATATCTTTCTTCCTTGCTCTATGCAATTGTATTTGGGCTAGTAACATAGAATTTGAAAGAATTGCTGCAGAGCCTGCAGGGAATCAGCTGCCCTAACTATGCTGGACTTCCCTCCCTTGGCTCTATGATAATTTGGTTCTCGGTTACACTGATAGATAGGGATAATACAGTCTGACTCAAGATTTAACTATATCTTTGCTGCCTTTTTCATCACTATGCAGTTTCAACACTTCACTAAAGGAATCTATACCATATAGTGCAAGTTCATTAGAAAACTCGCTGCTAAGCTTTATATTAAGGAGCGCGAGGATTTTACACTGTGGCAGAGTTGGCACCACCCCCTTCCCCTTGCACTTAACTATGTTTTCCACCTTCTTGAAAGATTGCAAGTAGTACTTGGTTCCAGTAGCTAGCGGCCTGGGGTGGGGCCTATGGGAGGACCTCTAGTAAATGATTTCAGTAGACTGGAAAGTGTATCACTGATTCAGTTCTATGGCCTTTAAGTGGAAGTGGCTATGGTCGCTAATTTGACTTATGGCACAGGGGAGAGTCTACTGTAACTAACCAGTCTCTTGATCTGATGTGATAATTTCAAGGGAGTCTGTCACTAAACAAGTTTGGCTTTTGAGAGCCAGGCATAGAAAGGGTTGCCGGTCATTAAGTCAAGTACAGGGTGGAATTTTTCCTCTGGGAAGTCTTTTGAACGGATACACTGCTGAATCTTTGATGCGCGCACATTGTGTGGACAAGCGCAACCTTTGTTGAGTAAGATTTCTGGGACTAATGGGTACTGTTGGGAAGTTGTTCCTTTTCTGTTGCAAAGGAAGATGTTTCCACTTGTGTGGTGTTTGTCAGTGTGACAACACTATGTGCTTTTCCATGATAACTCCAGTCTTATGCCACCAGTGTGACTATCTGTGACACATGAGTATATATTTTTGGTACATGCTTGTAAAAGCAGATATTAAATCGTTATCTCCAGGGGACAATGAATCTAAAGAATCATGCAGGACTTTACTAAGAAAGTTTAGGCTAATGCCTCTTACATAAGGCAGGAAGCCAGCCCTTGGTTTGTAGAACAGAATAATTTTATGACTGCATCATCAAGGTTCGATTTGATGCAAATCCATTCCATGCCACGGATTTCCTAAGGTGCAGTGCAATAGCATGAAAACTGATTGCATAATTTACAATTTGTAAAGCTATAGTTGGCAAGTTAAACACAATGTGGGTATTTAAGTGACTGATAAACCGCAAGGGATGAGCCTCACACTACAGAAGAGTACACATTGTTTATGGTTTGCTTGTCTTTTCTTTTTTGCAGATTGAGATTTAACCTTTTCCTTCAGAACATCTGATGACCCCGGTCTGTCTCTAATTATATGGGATTAGTTCTTATAGGACAACTTCACTCTCTTCTCACCCTTCCTGGAAGGAAGACCAGGGTGTTGGGGAAAGGGTGACTGTTCCCCACTGTTATATTGAATCTGAAGTCTGCGAGTAATCTGGTTGCTTTTACAATAGCTGGTGAACAGCACGGTCGCATCTGTCACTGAGAAACAAAACTTCATATACAGGAGGCAAACAATCTGTGCTGTGACTTCTTAGATCATTTGCAGTCCCTTAGATAACATTTTGTATAAATACAGATGTTTGGAAAAATGTAAAATATTTTTCTGGTGTGATTGAAAATGCAAATGTTTGTTTTTATTAGTTTAAAGGGTAAATTGCTGCTGAGCATCAGAATTCCCTTAGAGATTCCCAAATTAAGCAAGCCTGCTTTGTAACTGTCCGATGGACAGAACTCGTTCAAAGGGTCAATGACGATTCCTAGGCTGCCTGATGTATCTCGGTTAGTACTGTTCGCATGAAACTGGATACACAATGAACACAACTATAACTCGTACCCAAAAAGTTGAGGACGTGTTACAGTCTGAGCTTTTAGGCTAAGTGCAGGAAGACAGAGGTGGCTGAATTGGAAAAAACACCTACAGGTCTGCTTGCCTGACAAAATATGGACAATGGTTTCTGGCGGTGGAACAGAGAAGATAGTCATGACTCTAGGTACTATTCTCTAATATTGGGCATACAGACATTTTCCGCTCCCTGTCTCTGTGCTGTCTGCAGTTCATGCACTAACTCAGAGTAATTCAGAATTTTAGTGAAATGGTTCAAAACAAGGCGCACATCTCTGCCCTGCAACAGCATGCCTGTAATTCAAATTGGTGCCATATCGTGAAGCACTCTCTAGTGCTGTTTACAAACTGGCACAGGCAGCTCGGGAATATTTCACCCAATATAACATTTCCCTGATCATCAACTGGCGTCATTGGTTGGGGACGTTTTACGGGCAACACAGCTGCTTTTCACAGTGTTGCTGGATGATTGTGATCAGTTATGGTTCATCCAGCTCCTTCTATTGTAATGAACGCAGCTTTGATAGCAGAGACCAACATTTGGGTTAGGAAGACACGTTTGCATTTAGATTATGCTTTCAAAAGTGAGATAGAGACTTTTTTTATGTTTGAAAGCTTTATTGAAGAACAATACTGAAAAACAGCAAAAATGTATCAGCAAGTACATTAGAAACAGTGATACATGGTCTAAAATAGCAACATTGCTAATGCCAAAACAAGGGGAGTTTTAAGGTCAAAAGGAAGGAAGGGAGGGGAGGGGAAGGGAAAAGAGAACAATGTCATAGCAGAATAGTACTTATAGAAGTCAATGGCAAATAAATGATACAAATAGAACTATAAAATAAACAGTGTATGGAAACAGTATAGTAAGAGAAAAATTGTAAAGAACATCAATGGAATAGGAAGGAGAGAGTATAAGTCCTTCAAGGAGGTTTAAAGTTTTCTGAAGTGACATGAGTACATTTCTTTTGGACTGATTGATCTAGGTATGTAGTGAGAGGTAACCAATAAAGATCTACATTACGACTTGGTTTACAGGAAGATGCAAAGGCAACATCAAGTCTATGAAAATGACATAAAGAATTCCACCAACCTTGGATCGAAACATTTGTAAGGGACTTCCAGTTGGAAGAGATATGTTGGAAAGCAAGTGCAAGCATGAGCTGATAAAAATTTATAAATGAGGGATGCTTTAGGAGAAGTGGAAAGTACTACAAGAAGAGGAGATTCAGGGCTAAATGAAGACTGAGAGGGGAGAGAGTAATATCGATCAAGAATTATTTCCATAAGAACAGTACATTTCTGTAGAAAAGAACGTGGACTACGGAATCGGAGTTGAAATTGGGGAAAGGAGCAAGGCGAAATGCCATTGAAAAGATGACTGACCCATATGATACCTCGTAGTCTCCAAGATGTCCAAGAAAGGGGTCTATTATTTAAAAGAATAAGTGAATTGTACCAAATGGGAGAGTGTAAAAACGATTCCTTTGTGATGGTAGTTGGAAAAATCAAGGGTTTTAAGAGAGAAGAAGTATGTTTAAATAGAGGGAGGGAGATATAAGGAGATTTAGTGGAGAAAGGTAGCACTTCATCAAAGGAAAAGGGCAATAATGAAGTTTGTTCAATACGAAGCCAAAGAGGAGAAAAAGGGGAAGGCTCGGACGATAACCATCGCGAAGCTTGACGTAGAGAAAAGGATTTATGATATAGGCGAAAATCTGGGAAATTAACTCCGCCATTTGGTTTGGATTTACGAAGAGCTACAAGAGAGATCCTAGATTTTTTTTTCCAAAGAAATTTTGAGAGAGAGGAATCAATGCGTTTGAAATAAAGGGAAGGAATATGAACAGGTAGCATAGAAAATATACAAATCAAAATAGGAGCAATCATCATCTTGATTGAATCTAGACGCCCCCACCAGGAGAGAAAAAGAGGGTTCCAGGAGGAGAATAATTGATCAATCCGAGACAAAACCGCGGTCATGTTTAATTTGATAGATGAGGAAATAGAATTAGAGAACCAAATGCCAAGATATTTGATCTTTGAACTATTCCAAGAGAAACCAGTCGAAGCAAAAAGATGAGGAAAACAAGTTTTGGACAGAGGAAGAATTTTGGTTTTATCTGAGTTCATTTTATAACCTGAGACTAAAGAGAACGCTTCAAATTCTGATAATAAAGGGGGGACAGACAATTCTGGATTGGAGACAAACAAGAGGATATCATCCGCATAGGCAGAGAGTTTTAAGTGATCATCACCATAGAGGAAACCGGAAATAGAAGTATTATTACGGATGGAAGACAAAAAGGGTTCAAGAGCTAAAACAAAAAGAAGTGGAGAGAGGGGACAACCCTGACGTACTCCCCTTTGAAGGGAAAAAGACGAGGAAAGCTGACCGTTTATGAGAACCGAGGCCTTGGGTGCAGAATATAACAAGGATATAAGAGAAATAAATTTGGGACCAAAACCATGCCAACGAAGTGATGCAAACAAAAAAGACCAATCTACTCTATCAAAAGCTTACTCCGAATTGAAAGAGATGAGGCTTTATTTAAGACATTAAGAAAAATTCGAGAATTATCAGAGGTGAGTCGACCTTTAACAAAACCACATTGTTCTTTACCAATAAGATGAGGCATAAATGGGTTCAGACGTAATGCAATTAATTTAGTGAATAGTTTATAGTCCACATTAACTAAAGAGATTGGGAGATAATTTTGACAAAATTTGGGGTCGCGGCCTTCTTTTGGTATAAGGTAGATGGTGGCATCCTGAAAAGTACCCTCCGCTTTGCCAGAGGAGGAAAAAGATTGAAAGAGCGTCAAAAGTTTGGGCAATAAAAGATCAGAGAAATGCAAGTAAAATTTGACAGGAAAACCATCAGGGCCAGGAGTTTTACCTTTAGTGAGGGATGACAAAGCCGTGGAAAGTTCATGTAAGGAGAGATCCAATTCCATATCTGGAAAATTGAGAAGAGAATTAGAGGGTCGAGGCAGTTTGTCAAGATAGGATTGAATAAGAGAGGGAGAAAGAGGAGATTCTGGAGTATAAAGCTGTTGGTAAAATAATTGAAATTGATCAAGTATATCATTATCCTTATGTAGAAGAGTATTATCAGTAGGATAAATTGATTCAATAAGAGTACGTATTTTACACGATTTAAGGTAATTAGCTAAGAGTTTCCCAGATTTATTACGACCTCCATAATAACGTGCACTACTCCGAAGGAGAATTGAAGACGCATTATCAGTGGTAAGTTTATTAAAATCAATTGTGGCTCGTAAAAGTTCTGGGGACATACCATTTTCCAAAGAGGTATAGAATTGATGTTCCAGCGTTTTAATATATGCTAGAGAGAATTTAATTTTTTAAAGATATTGTTTCTTTTTCCTAGATACAAAGTCAATTATGAAGCCCCTGGCAGTAGCTTTGAAAGAATCCCGTAGGATATAGGGGGAATTACTAGAGTCAGAATTAAGCCAAAAGAAATCATTAGTAAAGGAGCGAAAAGAAGAAGAAAAAATAGGGTCAGTGAGAAGCGTGCAATTAAAACGCCAACAAGAGGACTTGGGATGAGGTGGAAGTAGGTCCAGGCCTGTTACAATTGGGGCGTGGTCCGAGATGACTATGGGTTCAATAGAAGAGGATATTAAGTTCTGAGATACGGATTGAGAAAGAAAAATATAGTCAAGTTGAGAGAAAGAAGCATGTGGAGGAGAGAAGAAGGAATAGTCCAGTGTCTGGATGTAATAGTCTCCAAGAGTCAGTAAGACGTGATTGCAAAATAGTGTCTAGAAATTGTTTATGTGGTTTGTGAGGAACAAATCGAACATTGGACTTGCGGTCAAGGAATGGATCTACAATTTGATTACAATCACCACCTAAAAGAAATAGGTCATCTTTATGTTGAATACATTTGTTCGTAATTAAGGGCCAGAAAGAACAATCCGGTTGAGTAGGACCATAAACATTAAAAACAGTTAAAGTTATTGAATTAATAAGCAATTTAGTCAAAATCCATCTACCATCAGTGTCCTTTTCTTCACATAAAACTTTGCACTTCAATCTATTGTGACATAAAATGGCAACTCCATTCTTTTTATTATTAGAAGGGGAGAAGGAAACTGTACCCACCCAGTTCAGTTTCAATGTAAGGGATTCTAGCTCATTAAGGTGGGTTTCTTGGTGGAGGAGTGTGGCTCAACGGTTAGAGCGGCAGACCCTGATGCAGAGTTCTGGCCAGGGACCAGGGTTCGATTCCCGCCTCGGCGGGGTCTTGGGCTCAATTTCCTCGGACCTGTTAATTCTCGCCTCGGTGCCTATTCTAATCACGGGCCTCACGCTGCAACTCTGGGCAATAGCTTGCTTAGCCTCCACACCGGCCCCAACAGCGCTAAGGATGCCTGGCTTCACCCTGGGGGTGCCCAGGAGTGGACACTTTACAGGGAAAGCCAGGAGGGGTTCCACAGCGGTATGAGTATCAGCCCCAGGAAGCCGAATAGGCGACACCGCAAGGAAGACCGTCTGGTGAGAGTGCGCTCTATAAGTACCATGACATGACATTCTTGTAAAAGGACAATATCAGGGTTATAAGAAGCTAAGTGGGACAGTACTCTCTGCCGTTTAATGGGACTAACAAAACCTTTTACATTCCATGAAACAACTCTAAAATTTAAATGAAAGAAATGCAGTAAGAACAAAAAGTGCAAAAAAGTATATATACATCATATGACCAAGAAATGAGAAAGGTAAGAAAAAGAAAGAAAAAGAAAGAAAAGCAAGTAACAATGTCAAAAAAAGAGTATGGGGAGAAGAAGGGAAAGGAGATATTGAGACTTAATAATTTAATATACATTGGGGGATATAACTTAAATAAAAGCAGAAGCATCGCACTTTGGTTGAAGCCTCTATGGGCGATATTACTCTACTGAGCTCATACATTTTTCCAATGTTGTATTCAGATTCTGGTAGGAACATCAACACTGAGACCGATGTTGTGGTCTTTGGCAGAGGAAGTGTTCGAGAGGCAGAGAGGATAGACATGTCAGTGTCATGCTTAGACCATAGGAGTGTGATACTGTTGTTTAATTATTCTTCTCAAACATTCTCAGATATTTAGGGCCCAATTTAAATGTTGGTGGAAAGGGAACTTCGTCGTCATTACTCCACCAACATTATGGTCCACTCGCCCCCAATTGGAATTGGGTGGACATGGTTTGACAATGACAGAGACTACTCCGTTTCCACCGTGATCAAACCTCTCGCTCCGATGGCTCAATGGACTAGGGCCGTCAGAGTTTTAGTGGTATATCTGCCACCTAATTTAGATGGACGGAATTTTCCATTCCTATAACTGCCAAGAAAAACCTGAAGGTAAGAGGTATTGAAAAGTGATCAAGCTCCCATGGTGAAGGGGGTATTGATATTCTTATTTTTTTTTTAAGATTCTGCTTTGGGCGTTTTTAAAAAAAATATAAAAAACATTGAAGTTTGATGTTGATAGAGCCGCCAGTCACAGGTACAATACATTGACAGGAACCACCCACACAAGTGCATCCTGCCAATGTGGGAAAATGTCTGCTGGGCCATGGGATATTTCTAAATTTGGTGGGCAGTACCTCCATCAGGACGACAGAGTAAATTGCTCCATCGCCCTGGTGGACGAATGAGCCACCTGCCAAAAAGTAAATCGGGGCCTTAATCTGAAACAGTTTTTTTTGTTGTCAAACTGTTTCTGATCATGGCATAATTAGTATATTAATTTTTAAGTCCTTTTTGCTAGGAAGGAATGTGTTTTTTGGCATTTATAACTCTGACCTTCTTTCCACTTGGGCAAGCTGGGAGGCAGAAAATCTTGTGTGTGGAGAAAATTGGCAGAAAAGAGCTTTCAAACTCTGTGCACTCAACCAGGGTATTATGTTAATAGTTGAGAAAATCTCCCATTTCAAATATGCTTACTTCCACCAGAATGTATAAGCCACTCAACTTTAATGTCAATACCCAAAGGGATCATGGGAAATTGTGATCACAAAATTTTAAAAGAGGAAAAGTATCTCCTCCTAACAGAGAGAAACAGATATACATAGCATAAGCTGGGTGAATGCTTGAAACAATCATAGGCCAGAATTAACTGGTTTATTAGATATTGGAATATCAAAGGCTTTGTCTGGTCTTATTTTTCCCCAGACCCATATCTCAAACATTAGCAGATACGGTCTCGCATGTAGCACCGTGAGCTATTCTTTAGAGTGCTCTTTCTTCACCAATAATTGAGAACTAAATAAAGCAGTAAAAAGTCACGGTCAGATCTTGGAGCCAGAAGGTGATACATTCAGCTCTTTTTATTTGTGATTGTTTAGTAAGCTGACAAATTCCCAATGAGACATTCTGCCAAAAGAAGAAACAATCATTACGGAGGTAGGTCCATGACTGTCTTTGAGATTCACAACTATTACGCTTGCAGAGAATTATGCCCCTTCAAGCACACCGTAAAAGGGTCGCCATGTAAACAGGCATTTAGGTTACATAAATTAAAGGGTTTTTAATAAGTTGCTTGGAACATTGCATTGAGCGGCAGACAGATGTGTACAAGGGTAAAAAATGCGTAAAGTCTTTGGAGAATATTGAGAAGACGCCTAATTACAAGAATAGCTAGCCTCCTGTTAAATCTATGGTCAGGGGACAATCGATATTTGCCCGGCGGTATCGCCTCTTTAACCCACGAATTATTAATCAATGAAGAGGCAGGCACTGGAGACGGGAAGGCAGGAAACAAGGTTTATTCTCTCCGGAGGAGAACACATCAGTTCAGACAGCAGGTATCATCATGAGGTGCTCTACACACATCTCTGAGGCCTGGCCTCTTATACACAGGTTTATTGCTTTATTACATACAACACATTCTTGGCAAGGCTTTGATATACGGAAAGACATTCTCGGAACCCCCGCTCCCAGCCCGTTCCCACACACATACACAGCAGAAGTCCCCACCCCGGTCACAACAGGTGATGATTATCGCGCAGCTGGACATTCCGCCGATTCACGGAATGTGGGGGGTTTGATCGGATCTCATAGGGAGGGGGCTTTGATCAACTCGAGGGTCCTTCAATGAGGGAAGCTTCCTACTGTACGGGGGGGGGCAATAAACAGTATCCGCAGAGCTTAGGTGGTGGCCTGGGAACGAGGAAGACAAACGGGCACACAGGAAAAGGGGGCTTGCATCAAAGGGCCTGGGACCAGGAAAGGGATGAAGGGAAGTGTCGCGCTGGGAACAGGATGGGGTTCTGAGGCAGGGCTGCGCTGAAGAGGGGTTTATGACCCAAGGCATGTGCGAGCGGGGGTTGTCAGAGTGTGGGCTTTGTGAGGGAGGAGGGCTATGCTGGGGGCCAGTGGCATGCAAAAGGGTTTGTTCTGATCGAGGCACCTAAAATGGCGGGTGCGCACGACAAAAAGTGTGGCATCAGGGGAAAAGGGCAAGATGGCGCAGATAATGTTTACCAGGCCGTACTAATTTTCCACAGTCCTCCCTTTAACATATCCAAGACATCTTGCTGGCCTATTTCCAATTCATGTCGACTGTGGTGGTCATAGGAAAAGAAGTAGGTACCCAGGTGAAGGAGTTATAAACATTACATTTTAAAATCTTTCATCTTAGGAGGCGGGTCTATCGATAAAAAACTCGTTGCAGGAAAGCCATAGTAATGCAATAACAGACAAAGATGATTCTGTAGTGAGAGCATTGGGTACATTTCATAGCTGCTTATAGTCGTTCGGAATGTAAATTGATAGGTCATTACACATGTGAGTTCTGTTCATGTTTGGTTGGAGCATAATTAATACAATGGTGGCTGGGAGAGAAATGAGACGTAGTAGAAACGATAATTTGAGGGCGTCAATGTTCGAGGTTAATGAGTTCTCAGCATTCTTTGTCGTCTTTTGTTGGCGCTGTGGAGCACCGGCGGTGGAGCTACGGGTCCAGCTCTATTCTAGGTCCCGCGTTGCAGGGCACGACCTTTTCCTCGCGTTTCTGGTCAAAGAGGTCCTTTTCGCCCTGTGTCTTTTGAGTTGATTGTCAAAAAAGGTTCAGATGGAAGAAGAGTGTGTAGTCCATAGGGTAGGTCGGAGAAAAAGGGGGGGGGGGGATGGAGCTGGGCCAAATCGGGAACAGATCAGGGGGGCGGAAATTTCAGGTAGGCGGGCTCATGACCGAATTCAGAGAGCGGGGACTTTTCGGCACACGTTGAACATTGAGTAGGGGCATTAGGTCAGCCCTTTCCTCTCACTTTGACGGAGACAGTGCCTCGTCCTGCAACTCCTTTCTGTCGCGGTCTCGCCTTGGCCATTGTCGCAGATGTTCCACGATCTGTAGTCAGGCCACGTGCTCCCACATCCGGTCCTTCTTTCCTCCGACAGCCGTACCCTTAAATGAGTTTGAAAAGACAGTCTTTAGAGAATTGGCAGAGGAAGGTAATCACATAAGTCTATTTCTCTCCCAGCTCCAGGCAAAAATGGAAACGTCCGTTATATTAGGGTTCGCAACTAACATATAAATGATTGATGATGGGCCTGCTGGATTTACTATAACTTTCCTTCACTGTTATTTCTTTGGTGTTTGTTGGTCGTGGGACGAGATCTGGCACCTTTTATTTCATTACAGTTACGTCAGTTCTTTTGACGGAGACCCACCTTCTTAATACGAGCCTTACGAAGCTATACCGTTCTCCAGGGCTTTACATTTAAAAAGGGTGCTGTGGGCTATCACCATGGTCTGACAGGTATCTTGCTGAGGGACGAACATAGGCTAAACATTTTTCATTCTATCAATGCATCCTGCCGAAACATTTTCGCTTTCAACAGGGTTCATTGCAATGATTTCTTCGCTTCGGTCTAATTTTTAACTTTGTAAAACATCATTCTGGTTCCTACGTAACCTCTTACGGCCTGACTACTTAATTAGAAAAGACAGAGGTCTTATGGGAAACAACTAGGGACATAGAAAACTGTGGTAAGGGTGTAAGTAGACCCATCTCTTATGACCGGGGGTGAGGGACAGTTTTATAACCCTCGTCTGGGGCAGCTGATACGAAACAGGGGGCGTTCCGGGAACATGAGGATGTTTCGATCACCTTTACTGTTTGGGTATTGCGACAATTCGGGACGGGGAAGGTCGCGTTATCTGAGGCATCTTTTTATAACACAGGAGCCGCTGACATGTAGTTCCCTTATTTCGGGTCAGATTAGGGAACCTCAGTCGTCTTACCTGTCCTTTCCCTAATGGCCAAATCTCGGTTTCATCAATTTTTAGCAGAAAGGAGAGGTAGTGACACGGCGTCAGGGTGATTTTTTTTTTTTTAGGATAAATTTTGAGCAAATACTTGTGGTATTTGGAGCCAATTGGGTGGTGCACTAGGGGTGGCGGTTTGCCAATTTAGGTGCTAGTCGTTCAGAAGAGCGAGAGAGAGAGAGAGAGAGAGAGAGAGAGAGAGAGAGAGAGAGAGAGAGAGAGAGAGAGAGAGAGAGAGAGATGTGCGACAACAGGCTAAATAGTACACGTGCAACATGGGGAGTGACCGTGCATTAAGATAGGCTATTCAGCGCGTTATATAACATAAGACATTACGGGTCTGTGTTAGAATTTTGAAAGCATGCAGTTTGGGATGGACGAGCATTAGGCCGGGTACAGGGGACATACATCGAGTAAAAGGGGCACCATTGTGTCGCATTTCTTGCATTCTCGGTCTTTTAACCAGTTAAGTCAACGCGTCAGTCATACACAAACATCATCTCATAGTTTCGGACATACGTGACAGGCGTCCATTCACGCAACACGGATTAAGGGTGATCGCTTTCATCATGTCATACAATTTATTGGCTCTTTTGGTACAAGAGCAGTTTGTGTGTGTGTTTAGGTGCCACCAGGCAGTGTTAGTCCGCTTCGTGTATCAGACATGGCGAGGCTTCAGATCTTCACCATACCTTGGTCGTGATTCCGATGTGGCCTGCAGGGGGGGAAAAAAGAGGGGAGGGGAGGGGGACAACATTCGAGCATATCAAAAGCACGGGTACGAAGGTCTTTTACTTACCTCATACTCGTCTTATCTCCTCGGGATAGAATCCCTGGGGTTGTGGTTTCTGGAGCCAAGGAGGGGGGGCAGTGTGTCCTTATAGGCTGTGAGTAGGAAAACGTTAGAGAATCAGAAGCACTTAGCGCAAGGTTTCTAGTTGGTAGGTGGACTTAGCTATCGGGGTCCTTAAATCTCTTCCAATGCTGTGATGTTCTAAGGTTTATCAGTTCTTCGGTCAACTCTGTTCCCTAGTACCTTTGAGTGTCGTATCTTTATAATATTCTATCATTTACATCGTTTCACTTTACCCACCCTTTATGTTCCATTTTTTTTTACACCGTTTCGCCTTACCCAACCCCAGAAATCGAGGTCTTTCTCCATGCGCGAGTCCCTGAGTCAGTCGCATATGTGACGGCAGAGTGTCGTGTCTTAGATTCGATCCTCCATCCGGGGCTGGGCGACCATCTTCTATTAACCTTAAAGAGAGAGCAGAGTAGGGTGCACAGAAAAGAAAAACTCTCCCGCCGATCCCACATTTTAAATAAAGCATGCAATACCCGTTCATAGTTTCGAAAACCTTTATTTGCACAATCGTTCAGCATGTTGATAGGACAGTGTGATCGGGGTTGGCCGGATACGGCAATGGCTAAAGTGCGTACAGTAGAGGGGGGGGGGCTATCTTGTAGGATTAAAAACATGTTTAAAAAAGGTTCATTCATTCATTCGCAGTGAACTAAAAACGTCTATCGAATAGCTGAGGGACCAAGGGGCATTCATTTCATAATTGGAAACACAGTTGGACTAGTTGTAATCAAATTCCTATAGGTATACTATGGGAGTGTGTCATAAGCGAGGTTACATGTCAGATATGATAATATCATAATGAATCGTACATTGAAAAACATTTTTCACGAGGTCCTTTTACATGTTCGTCGAGTGAATCCTTCCTCTTTTCCGTCAAGTGTACAAAGGATCATAACATATCTCGGAACATCGAGTCTTTTTTTAGCGAAAGAAAACACCACGAGGCGTTCGTAAGTTCCTATTGTTACCGGCGCCATTTTGGGCGGGGCCGGGTTAGTCCGGAAGTAGTATCAAGGAAAAAATGTTTCCTACAACCGGCAGTTGGACCAGAGTCCTTTTCGGTAGTTCGAGAATTCATGCTAACAGAAGGAGTGACTATGTCATGCTTATTTCGTTAGCGATCAAGGCAGTTGTTCCTCACCGGAAGCCTGCAGGGGCCGAGGGCTCCTGGGACCTTTGTAGAATCTTCAAGGCTGTGGGGGTGCTGTCGGAGGTGGGGGCTCGTGCCCCGGTGGGCAAGCGCCCGAGTTACGTTGCTGTTCACAGTTACTCTAGCGGCCGAGACCCGCCTTCCAGGGGGCCCAGACGCCATTTTGAGGCCTGCAGCAGCCGCCCTTCGTCGAGTCTGCAAGAGTGGAGGAGACCTTTTGGAGCGAGCCCATGTCCAGTGCTGCGGAAGTATGGCCACCTGCGGTGCATGTTCGGTGCTGTGCGGGGATTGGCGCAGCCGTTGCATGTTCGGTGCTGCGCAAGTACTGGCACCACCGCCTGGCTGGGGAGTTCGGCGCTGGGCCGGGGGCTGGGAAACCTCCTATCCGTGGAGGTGGGAGAGGCTCGTCCGCGTCGCCTCTCCCTCCCAGCCCGACCTGGACTAATTTTCGCGGAGGTATGTACAAGACATCCCCCCTCCAGAGTTGTCGCAGCCATTATTCAAGAAAGAAGTGGCGCCTGGCGTGTTGCTGCCGCCATTACGGAGGAGAAAAGGAAAAATGTCCCGTCCGTCTCTGGGCCGGGCTTCCGGTGGATGTCGGCCGGACGCCCCTTGCTCTGGCCCCATGAACGGGTTCCTTGGCTCATCGGCTGCAGCCGGATCCAGTTGGCCCCAGTCCCCGGCCATTGGTGGCCGGACCGGGGGAGCATGTGGCGGGACTATCTGCAACTCTCACGTGCCACCGTGGCCGGACTGGGGGAGAGAGAGAGAGAGGGGGGTCGAGGACATAGACATCCCCCCCCCTACAACTCTCCGGTGTGGTCAAGGTGATCCCCTGGCTGGGTCCCGCTGGCCCTTGTCTCTCCTCCGGCTCCACCCTATGTTACGATTTTCTGGCCGACTGTTGGCAGCAGGAAACGCCTTATATGGGTTGCTGCCGGCTGGGCGTAGCCGTAACCCTGCCCTACTTTGGAAGGTTCCAGAATGGGGGGGGCGAATGTTCTGCTGACTTTCATTTTCTAGTTTACCATTCTTGTTCCGAACGTTTTCTGTTGTTAGGGCATTGATAGGTGTTATTATTACGTACTGTTATTTGTTTCTTGTTCGTCATGTTAAATAAAAGTTCAAGTTCATCAGTGGCCAACGGATTTCGTTTTCTCATTCCTTTCTTTCCAGGTTGTTTCATGCTAAAGCTTCTGTTAACAGAAGTTTAAGTAACACGGTAACACAGGCAGAGGGATGACGCAGATTCATGCATCACGTACACACAAACTCAGACGGGGAGACAGTACAAATATTATATAAAAAGACCCAAGACAAACATAAAACAGTTATTGGCTATAATTATCTTATTTCTATATGCTGCGCATACTTTTTGTTAGAGCAATGGGGCAGGCTTTAGTTATATGCCTATAAGGATGCGGAAGAAAGGAGGTAGTAGGTTTTCAGACATTGGCAATATCCCTAGTCCTCTCGGCGAAGGATACTTGTGTAACCCTTACCTCGAAATACCCTAAACTTTTCCCTACTTGGCTAAACGTAAGGTTGCTTGATCATGTGTGTACATTATTCTTTCGGGTTTCTTCGGGGTTTGTCGTCTGTCAATTTAGAGCTAGACTGGGTTTTCCCGTCTTATCGTTGTTTTGATCTATGAGGACTCGAACATGTCGCTGAAATCGGCCTGGCGAAATCTGTGCCATCGGGCATAATCGAACGTGGTGGTTCTATCTGGCCTGTCCATGTCAGTCTGATTCATCTTTGTCTCGCGCCTTTTCCCTTTCTGCCGGCCTGTTATTCCTGTCGGTCCTCTGCTCCTACTCACGTTCAGTAGAGTCGGGCATTGGGCTTTCCAGTGCCCGGCATATCTACAAAAAGCACATTGGTTTTGCCCTAAGTCTGGCCGTCCTGTGCGTAGTGTCGGGGGATTACTTTCGGGACGTTGTGTCCTGGGGTCGTCCTGTCGATACGTTCCTTTACCTGCTCTGCCCTCGTCTTTTTTCTTTCGTTGCATTGCTTTTTTGCGCCACATAATAGGCGTTGTCTTATTATCACGAAGGGCTATTTCTAACGTTTCTATTTTATCAAGATCGAAGGATCCTATCAGTGGCCACTGTTTCTCTTGATTTTCTTTGGTATACCTGTGCCACAGTTTACTATAGGCTATGGTAACTAATCCATAGTTTATGAACATGTCTTTATTAGGGGTGCCTTCCAGCGGAGCTAGATGATCCACCTCTAATAAACGGTCCGGGCTGAACCAGCTATCGACCAGTGGGGAGAAGACAGACATGACAGCTCACAACGAGGGACAAAAAGTCAGCACTGCCTATCTTATCACTGTGTGCAAAGACTAGACAGAATATTTCTATTCTACGTTGTTTGCAGGCAGTGAATACCTCATGAACCAATATCAAAACAATAAATAAACGACCAGTGGGGAGAATAAGTAGATCCGCAAAGGTCTGCGTCCTCTACCCTTTCACTATCTGCAAAGGGGAACCTGTTCTTTCCTGTTTGTAGACAGAGAATCTCCAGAAAACAATCCGCGAACAGTAGTTTGAGGCCAAAAAACCGTTAATCAGTGTGGGAGGGGGAAAATCTCCCGAAAATAATTTGTGAACAAATGAACAATCAGTGGGGGAGACAGATAGACACGCTGGCTGCGTTACTTATCCTTCACTGTTTGCAAAGAGAAAGAGCCTACTGTTTCTTCGTGTGCAGACAGTGAATCTCCAAATAGGTCAACAAAGAGTAATACTAGTATTTTCTGAACAATTAAACAATTATTTCGTGTTTCGTCGTGTCTACACGACCTTACCCGGACCGTATGGACAGTTTCTTGTCTTCCGAATCCAGCGCCCGATCGTCCTCTTTTCTTTGTATTCCTCGCGGCACTCCTGATGGTTCCCAGTCAGGACCGTAGATCACTCGGGAGAGGTCTGTTCGGAACCAGTGAAGTTCGGATGATCGGCTGCCAGACGAGGGTCTATTGGGCAAGAGCTCTCCCGATCGTTGCAGTCGTTCACTCTGTCGTCAGGACCTCTCCCACTGGATCCACGAGTCGCTGATGGGCCCCACGTTGGGCGCCAATTGTTAAATCTATGGTCAGGGGACAATCGATATTTGCCCGGCGGTATCGCCTCTTTAACCCACGAATTATTAATCAATGAAGAGGCAGGCACTGGAGACGGGAAGGCAGGAAACAAGGTTTATTCTCTCCGGAGGAGAACACATCAGTTCAGACAGCAGGTATCATCATGAGGTGCTCTACACACATCTCTGAGGCCTGGCCTCTTATACACAGGTTTATTGCTTTATTACATACAACACATTCTTGGCAAGGCTTTGATATACGGAAAGACATTCTCGGAACCCCCGCTCCCAGCCCGTTCCCACACACATACACAGCAGAAGTCCCCACCCCGGTCACAACAGGTGATGATTATCGCGCAGCTGGACATTCCGCCGATTCACGGAATGTGGGGGGTTTGATCGGATCTCATAGGGAGGGGGCTTTGATCAACTCGAGGGTCCTTCAATGAGGGAAGCTTCCTACTGTACGGGGGGGCAATAAACAGTATCCGCAGAGCTTAGGTGGTGGCCTGGGAACGAGGAAGACAAACGGGCACACAGGAAAAGGGGGCTTGCATCAAAGGGCCTGGGACCAGGAAAGGGATGAAGGGAAGTGTCGCGCTGGGAACAGGATGGGGTTCTGAGGCAGGGCTGCGCTGAAGAGGGGTTTATGACCCAAGGCATGTGCGAGCGGGGGTTGTCAGAGTGTGGGCTTTGTGAGGGAGGAGGGCTATGCTGGGGGCCAGTGGCATGCAAAAGGGTTTGTTTTGATCGAGGCACCTAAAATGGCGGGTGCGCACGACAAAAAGTGTGGCATCAGGGGAAAAGGGCAAGATGGCGCAGATAATGTTTACCAGACCGTACTAATTTTCCACACTCCTACTAATTAATAGGCACAACAAAGGGATATTTGTTTTGGAAAAATGCTAATGGTGGGATACAGCCTCCAACAACGTCCCGCAAGCTTTGAAAGGGACTAAGCTTGTTTAAGTGTAATGTAGATTGCACACTGGCCCTGACTCTGTGTGCCAGTGGACTAGGAGCGTAAGGACGAAGTATCAAGCTACTGTTAAGGAGTAGAATAAAGTGCAGCTTTCTTCTGTTTTATTTTAGAGACAAGTTATAATCTTCAAGAAAAATTAAAGGAATCCATCTACATTCTTCTTGGTTGGATGTAAGTCTCCTTTTCATTGAGAGTAGTGATCTTTTTTGGTTGGTCTTTGTCAAAGAGGGGTCTTTCTTGTTGATTGCTTTTTAGGTCGAGCCTAGCGGCGGGGCGCATGTGCTGTCGCTCTGCGATGCATGCTGTATTAGGGTATGCACTGAAATCCCAGCCCACTCTCCACTCAAATTTGTCATTGGCTTTTTTCATTGTACCTCTTAAATGCTTGCTTCTGATTGGTAAATAGGCTTGTTAGTCCCTCCTTGGTACCGCCTTGTCTTCATTTGTCACCGCCCATAACGACCAGACCTTTTATTTGGCTTATTACACGGTCTGCTTTATCTAGTGGGTGAGCACTATTTTGTTTATTAACACTGATGGGGACAATGGCGGCTGCTTTTTTGTTTTGTATTTGCATGCTGAGCACGGTGCCCGCTTTAGGGACACTGCGCTCAGTTTAGTTTATTTTTGTTAAGCTTAAATACTGAGCACGGTGCCCGTTTCAGGTACACCATGCTCTGTTAATTATTATTTTTTTACTTTATTACTGAGCGCGGCACCCGCTTCACGGACACTGTGCCTGGTTTCATTTTTTATTTTTTTTACTTTAATACGACTAGGTGGGGATGGTTGCATAGACCGTCTTCATGTTGCTAGTGCCCTGCGCACTGCCCTCTCACACCTGGAGAACAGGCTCCACTCCTACTTTGGGAGAAGCTCGCAACCAGTCTGCAACGCAGAAAGGTTTGTGTCGAGTTTCTAATCTCTTGAAGAATCCGCCGTGCCTCTCTAACTAACTCACCGCGAGAAGCTTAGAACCTGTGAGTGCTGCCTCTCAGGCACTTGTAATAAAGAGGATCCCAGTAGGCCTCTGACCCTGTTGCCTGGACTTGGATCTATGATGGCCTCACAGTGACTACCCTTCGTCCTGCTGTTGGTGTTGCCAGTGTGGAAGCAGTCCACCAATAGCACTGCCTCTACAGGTGCATCCTGCCCCTTTGCTCTTCTGTCCAAGCCAGACCAGGGCATAGAGTATAACAGCTTGCCGCTAATGGCCGGTGATATGGGAACTTTCCCAGTGGACACCGCCGAGCAGTGCACAACTCGCTGCTGTTCAGAAAAGAAATGCAACCTGGCTATGGTCCAGGACGTCGACGGAAAGAAGACCTGCTACTTGGTAGACTGTCTGTACAATGAGGTAAAAGTGTGCTAGTTGGGGACGGTCCCAGGCTTTGAGAGCTACCAGGGTGAAGTTGTGTGGAAACAGACTGGCAGGTGAGAGCAGTCTAAATGTAGCACAAGTGAAACCATGGGCTCCTTCCTATTTCTCCCCCCTATTATTCTTCACACTGATATTAATCCTTCCAGCGCTACCCACGGGGGAATGAGTAGAAGGCGATTCTGCCAGGTGTGGACCATAAAGGAACCTGACAGCATTGACCAAAGCCTCTACAAGCACGTTCTTAACCACGGTCTGTAAAATAATCTTTGGGTGATTTGACGGAAACGTACCTTCCATGTGAACACCTATTTGAAGCGGGTTACTTAATATTGACCAAATGCCCCATGCCGCACTTACACTTTAATGTCGGCCGCGCTGTTTCCTTAAATGAGCCATTCTAAGGAAAGGGACGTGGCCGCCATTATAGTGAAAGCGCGGCATAGGGCGCTTTTACAAAAAAAAAAAATTGTTGGTCAACTTGACAAACAAATGCTTTTTTTTATAAAAACACCCCACTACGCTTTCACTTTAATGGCAACCACATCCATTTCTTTACACACGGCTCGTCTAAAGAAAGGGGCACGGACAACGTTAAAGTTAAAGCGCCGCACAAGCGTTTATACAAACTAGCATTTGTAATGCAATGGGTGTTGCATTTACGAGACTCTCGTAAATGTGAGACCTATTGCATTGCAAATGTTTATTTAGATTATGGAAAAGTAGAGGTTACATAGAAAGTGGAGTGACCACCCGTGGAGAAGAAAAAGAGGTAATATGGGGTTTGGTGTGAATGAGATGAGGTTGAGTGAATGTTTGCATTTGCACGTTGGCTAACAAAAGTGTGATTTTGTTATTTGTCAGCTCTTTTGTGTTCCGAATCCTGAGGAGAACTCTTGAAGACATTTGGAAGGGTTTGAAACGCGTCAACAGCTTTTTCTTTCAGCCAAACAAGTGTCCTGTACAAGTTATACCACTGTTGCTCACATGTAATTACGTCAGGAATTTATAATCATTTTTGATTGAGCTCAGTAGGGTCACTGGTTGGTTATTGCCCTTATAAGAAAAATGTTAACTACTCCATGGATGGTAGTCTACAAGGGCCATTTTATTAATTGAATAATCTTTTTTTGAACAGAACCAAAGAGAAAAAACTACTGTTTTGTACTATGATGTCATATTTGTTGTGTGTATTGTCAATGTGATCTGTTCAGTGTTGTACATATGTAAGCTGTTAGTCTCTGTATATTGTAAAGCTATTGATTGTGAAGAAATTTGTATAAATTAATGATTATTGAACTTTTTTCACCCAAAGAAAAAATGTGATTCTGTTTGACTAAACTCAAATGATCATAACAATTGTAGTGTGTGATCATCGAAGGTGAATGGTAGATTGAATAGTCATCAGTACTGGAACGTGTTTGTTGATTACCATTTAAACATTGATCAGCACATTGGCCTCTCTTACTTCCAAGCACGAAGCAATATAGAATATATTGCCAGAGGCTGTACCTAATTCCAGTACTATTAATATAACTGTGCAATGTATATATATATATATATATTGGAGTGAAGCTCTCAAACTGCTACTCACGACGGCATTCTCTACCGCTGTTGTTTATGGACCTTGTACAAGAACTTTATCCATGCACTTAGTGAAAATGTATTGTGGCTTAAAAATATTGTGACACTTCTATGTTAAATGTGTGATGATGAGTGCATTTTCCAGAGGTAAAATAGTCCCTAATGCGTTCCAGTGTTATACTATTTATTTTATTGTTCAGTTAGTTAAAACCATAACAATATATCAATGGAAGACGACACGCAACCAAACAGTCAATAAACAAGCATTTACAATGCAATGGTCTCGGCATTGTTAAACTTAGAGCTATTGGCATTGCTCATGACAGGGACGGGTCAATAGATACTTTTATAGATACAGCAAGGCCCACATTTACTAAAGGTTTGTGCAAGAGATCTTGTGACACAAGTAGCAGAGTAAATCAATTTTTGCATGAAAAACGCCAATGCAGTCAGGCACAGGCAATCGGTATTAAGGTATATTGCCTGAAGTACCTATTTGTACTGGGGGATTTTCCCTGAATCACGCATCTTCCATGTCTGGTGTCTGTGCTACTGTCTAAAAATAGGAATGTGTACTGGAGGATGTACAGGGAGTATACGGTAGGCATGGGTGGCTCACTTAGTGTGTGTGCAAAATGGAGTGAGGAATAGGAAGCGGCGTCACCGAGGCTGCTCTGTATAACCCGCGGCTCGCCGTGGCACACATACTGCGCAGTGATGTTGGGGTGTGCGTGGGGAATGGGGGACTATGAAAGGGCTGTCACCGAGGATGATGAAGACACTTCTTCAGTAACTTGTCAGATCAATGTGGTCACCTGCACTTTCTGTACACGTTTGTCACCGGAACAGGGGGCGTTAGAAAGGGCTGACCCCGAGGTTAGTGAAGGCATCTCTCCTGGGGCTTACACTTCGTTGTGAATTACTTTCACTCAACCCTCGTGCGCAAGCCTGCAGGCGCAGCGCGCAGTAATGAAGAGGCAGAGCAGCGAGTGTTCGGGAGGTGGGGGCAAAGGCGGTGCTGTCTCTAAGGCTGGTGAAGACATCTCGTCGGTCCCACGTTAGTTAGCCCGTTGGAGGTCTCTTGCTCTCTATGCAGACGTCTCTCGCGTGCCACTGCGCAGTGATGGAGAAGCAGGAATCTGTGTGCGTTGGGTGGAGGGGTGAGTGGCGAGACATTTCTTCGAGTCACTTTGAGAGGAGGGGCGCAGCATCCTTTGTGCTGGAGCGGGGCACTGGCGGAGAGTGAGGAAACACAATGCCGCAGACTCCTCCATCGCCGCTGCCATCTCGCTGCATCAGTACCGCCGAGCCGAGGGCTCCAGACCGCACCCCACCCAGAGATGTGCAGAACGCGAACGGCGTTTCACATCACTGCACACTCGTCTCCCTTTGTCATTGCATTTTACAATAGGAAAATACAAGTTCGTAAAAGCTCTTGTGCGTGTGTAAGGAAGATCAGATCGTGTTACTAACATATAAAAACAGGAAATGGGTTCCATTGTAGAACTTCCTTTTTGTTGCTTTTGTTAGCGGTTCTTCTTGTTTTTTTAATGTTCTGTTCAAACCTGTGAAAGGTGGTAAAAACACGTTAGAGCTCTTTAAACGATAGCCAATCCTCGTCTGTAAGCCTGCCTCCGCCTCTCCCGCACTCACTCTCCTCTTTAGCAGCGCCGCGCGCTGGTATGCAGACTCCGCCTGCATTCCAGCAGGCGCACGTCGCGATCCGGGCTGCAATAGCACTGTGGAAACAAGACCTGGCCGCGCGCACGTTATCCTATGGGGAAACGCTGCGCGCGGCCAGGTCTTGTCTCCCTTCGGTGTTCTCAGACTTCTGAGACGCCGACAATAGTTCTCTGGCGAGAACACGCTTTCAGCGCGTTACTAGCCGAGACCTAAAAACGGTGAGACTAAATACTTCAGTGGGCTGTTCCAAGGTGTGACTGCAATGTCTGTAGTAAAGGTCTGACGTTTCTGGAGTCAAAGAAGTCAATGACTGAAGGACTTTGACTAAATCCAGTTTATATAGAGATTGGTTAATAAATACAATATGTTTACATGCCGAATGCAAGTACCACTGCACAACAAACCTAAAAAATGACAAAAGTAGTGCTATAAGGACTGCAGTTTATTATATGTTTTCATGATGAAAGGTTAGCATGAAAATATGTATTTAAATGTTTTGTCAAGCACTGGGTTGTGACCACTATCCACTTAGCATCATTAAACTCACCTTAAATGCATATATTTACAGCAAACTGGATAGAAATATTAAGGATACAAGATGGGTTCTAGAATTTCTTAGGTGGTTGGAGTTTTTTCTTCGAAAATATCTAGCAGTTTGCATTATAACCTCCCCTCCCACTTTAGTCTTGTGACACATTTCGCAAGGATTTGAATTATTCAAAGGTTGGGCCTTTTAGACTTTGCACTAGGTACTATGTAAATAGAGCGCAGCCACCCAATCGACAGAAGGATGTTTGCGCCCTCCGGGCAGAGACCTTAAATTTGGGAATAAATGAGTCAGGGTCCAGGTGTTTGGGATGGCAGGGAAAACTGGAAGATAGGACATTTGTGGTTGGGATGCTTATTTCTAATGGAGAAACCAGTGGCGTAACAAGGGGGTTTGGGAGGAGGGCTCGGACCGCACCACGCAGCACAGGTTTTAGGGCAGCAACCTTCCTCCCCCCACTCTAACCTTCGGGGAAACTGGCGCAGGCACTACGCCACTGGGAGAAACAGTACTTACATCATTCTCTCACCACAGGTAACGTTTGTAAAGGTTAATCAAAGAGAGGTCGCTGAAGTTGGAAGGTGCCAATAGTGAGGGAGGTGCCATTGAACCGGACTTCTATGCACTGGGTAAGGTCAGAAATGAGAGGGGGCATACTGTCTAAAAGTATAGTCTGGCAGTTGCAATGCCTATAACACCACTGTGAAGTTCCTGACCTAGTTAGCGCAAGTGTCCATTATCCAGTTTTGGTTTGTTTCTTTTATAAGTATTAAAATACTACATGAATTAGGATGTGCTGAACTTGTGGATAATGTTCCTTGGATCCAGTGAGGGTGATAAGAATCACCTGCAGTGACGGTAATGTGTGGATTAGCTGCTGACCACCTAGAAGTGGTATCTCTCTTTTTAATAATTATAACTTTCTGATATCTAACCCTAGAGTTTGGTTCTTCATGTAGGTCTGTACTATACTGTAAATCTGAAACCATCTACACAATTAACGGAATTCCTTTCAATATAACGCTGAAGCATTGGTATAAAGCACCACGGGGTATATTCACAAGAACGTGTAATAGCTATCGCACGAGTAATGTAACGCAACTTTCAACATTGCAGCCTATTGCGGGAAAATAACCCAGTGTCAACTTGGAATTCACAACAAGGCGGTAGCATGCGATAGTCTGCCGAAACAGCGGACAATGTCCACGATACAACCACCTCGATGGAGACAAAAACACAAACCACAAAACCAAAAAACCTACGATGGGCCAAAGCGCGATGAGGAAACCAGCGATAAGTAGCGCCAGGCCTGCAACACACACCTGGCAGGCGAGACAAATCACCATAAAAGTAGAAAAAACACCCAAACACAAACTGACCAACATCTAAGCACCGTGAAGGCAGCCGGAGCAGGCGCAGAGGACAAACGCAACCCCACAAGCACCCCGGACGACCAGCTCGGTACCTCGGGGACAGGGAAGGGCAAGGAGAACAGGAAGACGAAGTTCAGCCCGCAGGCGACCAGGATCATAGTCACGGAGGTGATGTGACACCATCAACAACTGTTCGTCACCTCCAACGTGTCAATGGGCACCAAAAATGGAATATGGCGGGACATCGTGGACAAGGTGAATGCTGTAGGGGAGCTCAAGAGGACAATGGACGAGGTCAAGAGGCGACGGAACGACATCAAGCGGTGGACCAAGGAGAAACTCTCCGCCAACCAGAAGGCACCAACGCAGACTGGAGGTGGGGGCCCAGCACCACAGCGCGTGCCGGATGACAAGGAGGAGCTGGTGTCAACAGTCATCAGTGTGGAGACTGTGGCTGGAGTCAGGGGATCGGACACTGCTCGACAGGACACAACACAACCGCAACAGGGTGAGTGACCACCAGGTACTGGGGGACAGGTGGAAATGGCCACAATGGCACACATGCACAATTAAGGAGAGCACAGTGCACACCCACAATGACTCTGAGTCCTCACCAAAATCTAGACTGTCACAATGTACAAAGCCATGCTGTCTGATTGTCAATGTGTACCATGCAGCTACATACATGTGGACACATTGTAATACACCATCTGCCCTTCACATCGCAGGGGCAGCATCAACACCTCCTGCAGAGCAGCCACAGCCACTCTTCACTGATGACGAGGAGGACAACACCAGCATTGACACCCAAGCCATCCAAGACATCATTGACCTCATCCGCCACTCACCTCCAAGTTCCGGGGAGGTCAGCTACATCAAAGACACCCCACCCAGTACCCAAAGCATCCAGCAGGAGGCACCCACAGCCTCGGCACTCCCCCAAGACCTCCAGGAACAACATATGGACTTATAACGCCGTGTGCTGGAGTGCCAGAGGGAGACCGCAGAGCAGGTGCGGTTGGGCTTCGGCAACATGGCAACCAAACTTGACGCCATCCTTGGGTGTGTAGCCCCGCACCATAGTCTCCAATGAGCCTTGTCTGACATTGCTGGAGTCATGACGCGGAGAAAAGTACACCTGGCAGTTTAGAGTGGCTCCAGTGATACCAGCCGTGAGCTGGCACACATTCGGAGGCTCATGGGGGACTGCGGATGTAGGCGGAAAGGATGGCAGCCACCGCTGCACATCAGCAGAATGTAGCTGGGATCTACCATGCCCTGAGAGCCTCATCATGGCATTTCTGCCACAAGGCGTAGTGATGTTGAATGCTGCTGCCCCCACACCATCCACATCTCCGCCCCCTGGTGTATCCATGCCTCCCACTGTGGCAGGCCTAACCATTCCTGCACCTGATGTTACAGTGCCACACAGTGTGGCCAACAATCCATCTCCGGCACCTGAGGTGTCATTGGCACACAGTGCGGCCCACAATCCACCTACGGCACCAGAGGTGTCATTGGCACACAGTGCGGCCCACGATCCACCTCCGGCACCTGAGGTGTCATTGGCACACAGTGCTGCAGCCGGTACAGAAACACCCTCAGGTGGGGCAGGGCACACATCCGGGGACGAGGACATGGATGTGATCAGAAGGGCTCAGTAGCATTCATTTCCGACACCTGGCCTATTCCTGGTTGGTTCCGCATATGGCCTCATGACCTTCCACTGACCCGTTTCACTCAGATTCACTCACCTTTGACAGAGACATGGACCGCCACATCCTGTTTTTTAACCAATGACACGGCGAACAGACTGCGGGCTGCACCCCTCCTCTTCCGCAGTACTTGTCTTCCACGTATGGACTCTGGCTGGCCCTCCACTGGCCTAATGGTGTGGTGTATTCAGCAGTGCCCTGTACCACTCAAGCTGCAGAACTGCACTGGATGTGCAATAAACATCCTGTGATGTACTGCTGTGTCACGCTTTCATCATTCATGTATGTGTGTGGATGAATGTAGGGACAGTGATTTCCCTTGCGTCAATGATGCTCATCCTGTGGGATGCCAGTCTGAGGGTGCTACATAGCGTTGTGTGCACGGGTCCCGTGGACACCACAACATGGACACACACACCAGCCACTTTCTTGTCCGGACATGGACTGAACCACGCCCAGTGCCCACAAGTCAATATTGCAAGCCCTGCGCTGTTCCGGCGTACGGCAGGGCAGACGACTCCACTCACTCTCCCATGGGGGGGCCTTCATTGCTACCCATCGCAGGCATACTCGCTGGTGTTGTGCAGGTCACTGGTCTGGTTGTCAGCATGTCACAGCCACTCCCTGAGGGCAGGTTTGCACGCACACCACACACACCCGGCAAAGGCATCACAGGCCATGTGACCCCGCAAATATAAGGGGCCGACGACGTAACATACCCCTCTGCCGCTGGTGAATGGATGACGGCCCGAGGCCTTGAGGCCGGCATGGGCCTACCACCACGTGGCGCTGACTGGGGTTGAACTGGGTTTATGGCACACGCTGCATTGCAGCCTGCACGGGCCTACCACTCCGCCATGTGGTGCTGATTGGGGTTGAACAGGGTTTGTGGCACACGCTGCATTGCAGCCGGCACAGGCACTCCGCCATGGGACGGTGACTTAGGGTTCACTGAGTCATTGACACCTTGAGCTGCTGAGCAGGTGTGCAGCCTGCGATGATGGCCAGTCCCGGCGGTCCGGACTGCTCAGGATTAGTGTGCCTTGCTAGACCGCAGTGTAGTCCGCGCCAAAGAGCTGCGCGGACCTACCGCCACGTGGCCTCGCTTTCTGGATCCCAGAGTTAGTGGCACCCATTGGGCTGAGCAGCTGTGCAGGATGCGATGTTGCTGGGTGCCCTGGTATGTCCCATCCCATGGTGTAATCAAGACCCAGCACCAAAGTGAGACCTGGTGGCCTGAGCATTGTGGCAGTATGATGTGGAGGGTGCCATGTCCGCGGGCCCCGGGCTTCTGTCTTGCAGCGGCACATGGTGAGACCTGCAATCTACAGGCTGGTGGCGGAAGTTGAGCAGTGAGGCCCATGTGTGCATGGGCGGCCATGCTCCGATGGGCGGCGGGAGGGGCTGGGATGTCTCTGCCTGGTTGTGCATGGGCGGGCGGGCGATGTTATCTTGTGCAAGTGCCAGTCATGTCTCTGTACTCGGTTTCAGATGACGGCTCTGTCTCAGATGTGTGACCTGGTGTACTGCTATACCTACCGGCAAGTGTTTGGAGATACACCGGTGGCAGCAGGTGAGCAGTGTGGCTTGGGTGCGCTGGGTCGGCTCTCTCTCTCTCTCTCCTCCTCTTCTCTCTCTCTCTCTCTCTCTCTCTCTCTCTCTATCCCCCTCCTCTTCTCTCGCTCTCTCTCTCTCCCCCTCTCCTCTTCTTTCTCTCTCTCTCCCCCATCCTCTTCTCTTTCTCTCTCTCCCCCTCTCCTCTTCTCTCTCTCTCTCTCTCTCTCTCTCTCTCCCCGCTCCTCTTCTCTCTCTCTCCCTCCCCCTCTCTTCTCTCTCTCTCTCTCTCTCTCTCTCCCCCTCTCCCCTTCTCTCTCTCTCCCCCTCTCGTCTTCTCTCTCTCTCTCCTTCGCTCTCTCTCTGTCCTTTGATGTGCGCAGGGCACACCTTCTCATCATGTTTTTTGTCTTGCAGGCTGTGACCTACAGATTGTGTCGAGGGGAGCCGCCATGTGTCTTCATTTGATTTCTGTGTTGATTTCAATAAAGTTTCATTGTTTGCTTCAAAAAGTGAATGTGTGTTACTCATTTCTGTGATGACACATGCATGTGACCAGTTGTGATTGTGCGACATCAGGTGGATTATTTCGTGCATGTTTCGTTGTAGCTGATGTGGCATGTCTTTGGCCAGGGGTGCTAGGGAGGGGTGGTCCTGGTTGTGGTGTCGTGGCCCTCTTGGGCGTCCATGCTGCATGTTCTGTTGCTCTATGGCATCTGTTTTCTTCAGGTGTGGATGTGGGCTGTCCTCCCTTTTGTGGTGCAGGCTGTGGTCCGACTTTACACCAGGTCAGGGCAGGTGTAAATTTCCCTGCTACTAAAGCACTTTATCGCGTGTTTTGTGTTCTTATCGCCGGTCTTGCTGATCGTTGTGAATGTTGAGGTGTGGTGTTGTCGCAGGTTTTTTCACGGGAACGCCTACTCTGCATCTCATTAGCGATAGTTGCAGTGGTCTTCTGTGGCAATGTTTTTTGCGGCTACTATCGTGGGATATCTGGTGCTGTGGGCTGTTAGCACCCGTTCTGAATGGTGGGGTAAATTTATCATGACTTTGGCTGCTCAAAAGTGCCGTTAATTTGGTGGTAGCTCCAAATAGCCACTCATGTTCCACAAAGTAATATTTACCACTCATGCAAACTTCAACAGGAACTGAAATTGAAATGCTGCACATGGAGGATTAACAATGTTTCTAGATAATTTACTAGACAACTGTATACAGTATTGAGAAATACTGTAACTTAGGACCTAAGTTTTACAGACATGTTACTCTGTCCCAAACATGACATATCACTCTGTCTTTAGAACCGATACTTGTCCCTCCTCATTTTTCCAGATAGCATATTATGGACACATTAAAGACATTTGGTTTCAGTGAGGAACAATTGAACAAAATACTCAGCATTAATAATAAGAATGGACATAGTGTCACGATTATCCCAAATGGAGGAAAAAAATGGAACCAACTTATAAATCTAAAAAAGAAAATGATTAGAACGGAACTCCATGCTGATTTCCTCATAGAATATGTAAGATATGGGACAATCCCCATAGGGTTACAGGTGAGGAACGAACATGGGTTATTTGTCCAAAATAAAAAATTCTTGGACACTTATATCCAACCGATGCAGCAGAGATTGGATGTTGCTTATTATAGAGACCGCACAAGAGACTATCCTCATAGAAAAGAGGGAGATAGAAGAACTAGAATCGACCCTTAATGACAGCAATGCCTTAGAGGAAGCAAAAAAGAAACTAGATGAAATAAACCAAGACATGTGCGGGTATCGGGAATACCTCCAAATAGAAGACATTTAAATTGAAAAAAGATATGAATATGTTCAGCCATGAACCTGTATATCCCTTCCTTAAAAAGACTATTATTTAGAGAAACAAGAAGAGAATTGGGAAAGACCCCAGAGGAACAGATTTTTTAACGATAGGCGCCCCAAACACGTCAATTTTTCTGATACCTCAGAGAGTACAGGGGATGAAGAAGTCCAAAGTAGAGAGGAGGGACCGGGACAGGATTAGAAAAAGATGTTGAGGGTTATTTTTTAGGAGAAAGACAACCGAGGCCCCATAGGGGATACTTAAATAGAGGCCGGGGGAGTACCCATTAGAGGTCAAAATGGACGAAACCAACAACCCCTAGAATATGTGAGGAATAAACCACCACAAGAGTACCTCAGAACGAGGAACAAGAATTATTGGCGATAGAATAGACCCCTATCATTAACCTGTCAAAAAGAGATTTAAGTAGAATGGAAGAGGAAGTACTTAGAAAAGGTTTTAGTTTTGTCCCAGCCACGGGAAAAAGTATGTTTCTTCTGGAGAAAGATCTGCGGACATTCTTCAGAAAAATTAGATTACGTAAATTCTTTGAGGACAGACCTTGTCAGGAAAGGGTAGTTGACTCAGGCTTACGCCCTAAGTCCACCTTTACTCCCAGTTTAGGTATGGTAGGTTAAAATGTGGAAATATTCAAAGCAGTAGTCAGAATGGAAATAGAGAATCTCGTAAAAGAAAAGCATTACTACACTCACAATATGTCCCAAGCTCAGAAACAAGCTATGGATTCTCTGTCTAGTGACAACAAAATAACAATAAAGCCAGAGGACAAAGGGGGCGGATGGTTGTTTTTGATACAGAGAACTATGAACAAAGAGCCTTGGATCTTCTCTATAATCAGGAACACTACCAGTGGGTCCCCTGGTCACGACTGGAGATGCTAAAAACTGAAGTTGAATCGCTTGTTGAACATGCGAAAAATAAGGAATGGATACATTCTAATGAATACCAATTTCTTATTAATAGAAATCCTAAGATACCAGCATTCTACGGACTACCAAAAGTCCACAAAAACTTAAACAATCATCCTCTCAGACCCATAGTGGCATCTATAGATTTCCTTTTGGAACCTCTCAGCAAATATGCTGGTGTGTTTTTAAAACCCCTTATCCAAAAACAAAAATCTTACATAAAGGACACATCAGATATGATATCCAACATAGAAGGCCTTGATTTTAACATTGATAGAGAGTATATGGTGACCCTCGATATCGAGGCATAATATACTAACATACCACAACATGATACCATAGAGGAAGTGAGAAGGACTCCTGAAAAAGGCTGAAATCATAGGAGCTAATAAGGAATTAATTGCCAAATTTGTCTCGATGGTTCTACTCAATAATATTTTTCTATTCAAGGATGATTTATATATTCAACTGAAAGGTACCAGCATGGGGGGTACCTGTGCGCCAAGCATGGCCTGTACCTACGTGGGGGCATTTGAGGATAGACATATTTACAACGAAGTCTCCCCTTTGTATGAAAATGTCCACAAGTGGGTCAGATTCATAGACAATATCTTCTTTATATGATGTGGCCCCCTTGAACAACTTAATGAATTCCTTGAATGGTTGAACCTCGGGGATAAGAACTTGAAATTCACTGCCAAATATCGCCAGAGTAGCGTCAACTTTTTAGACATTAGAATCAAACATGTAGAGGGATCCCTAGCGGTGGAACTCTTCGCTAAACCTAGTGATAGGAATACAGTACTTCACTATGATAGCTACCACACTAAAAGCCAAAGGGACAATATACCATTTGGCGAATTTCTATGTCTACGTAGAAACTGCACGTCCTTAGACGACTTTTATGAACATTCTGTAAATTTAAACATTAAATTCAAAGAAAGAGGCTACCCCAAGAAATTGATCAATAGGTCCTTCAAAAGGGCAAGATTTTACAATAGAGACAATCTCCTTGATAATAGTTACAAAAGCAAAAAATGAATACAGGAGAAAATAGTGATGGTCAGTCTCTGCGGTAAGCAATCAACATAAAAATATTATTAACCGCAATTGGAAGATCTTAATTGATGGTGAAGTGAACAATCTTCCTAAACCTCTTTATGCTTTTAAAAAGAATAATTCTTTGGTGCACAACTATAGAGATGAGCCAATGGAGACACAGAGTACTCTGTCCGGTGTAAGAACTAAAGGCAACCATAGGTGTGGTAGCTGCAGTGTATGTGAGCTATGTGTAATAACTTAGGAAGTCATTTTAAATGGGACCAAGTATTTCATCTCAACGCTCAATAACTACAGGAGCAAAAATATTATATATCTTATCATGTGCCCTTGTGGCATGGGATATATAGGAGAAACTGGCAGGGAACTCAGACAACGCATGTGCAAACATAGATCAGCCATTAATACTAAAAAGGAGAATGCTCCCCTAGTTGGCCATTGGATAGAGAAGAAACACAAGGTGAGAGATCTAAGATGGGTCGTACTTGAAAAGGTAAGAGAACTTAAAAGGGGAGGGAACAGTGCCCGTAGAAGAAAACTTCAAGAACAATGGTATATAATTAAATTTGACACAGTAAAAAATGGCCTTAACAGTAGGGAGGAATGTGAATTTTTTTTTACCATGTAACTTGCATTTGATCCCAGTTCACCTTGTGGGTAGTAGCTGTCTTTAATTTTTACCCAATTAGGTTACTTGACATACAATGGATGTGCACACAATATAACACACCCCCTACTTGAGCAGACACAGTCTATATAGGATACTCGTGGAGGTAGGCTATGAGTTCCTGTCTTGATATAATTTCATGAACAAAGGGAAACCGTTTTTTTACTTTTTAATTTAAAAAAAACTTTTTGGATTAATTGGTCAAATAGATTGAGTGGTATTAGATCACACTATATCGTTTTTAATATCAGAGACTCTGTTACTACTCTAAAATATCCACTAGACATCGCAATAAGGGTAATGCACGTCGAGATTATGCCTACGGCTTAACTTAAGCGCATGACTTTGTTAACATGCCCATTTTGAATAGATAGTGATGGATGTGGGGGCATGAGACTTACTTTCATAAACATATTCTTTATGAATAGTACAAAAGCAGACACGAGACCCCAATAGTGCCGTCTCAGCAATGGGCAGCGACATTGGACTTTAGTGCTTACAAGAATAGAGATCGAGATATCCCTCTAAGATGGCCACCAGACATGCTCAGTAATTCTATGGCATGCCGGGAAAACGCCCTTTATCCCACTTACGTGGTAATTCTATGGCAGGACAGGAGGCTCTGATTATGCTATCTCATTTCTTTATTAGAAATGCCCAGCAGCCAATAAAAGTAAATAAAACCACAATACCCATGAACACTTGGGTAACAACCATAGCGTCTGGCATATAAAAGGTCATGTAGAATGTCTCACTTCCTCTTTCTTTGCTGCTCCGCAGCCAGATAAGTGCTTTTGGTCTTACCTTGCATTTTGTTGCTTGTATTGCCTTTCTTATTGCTTGTATGGTATTTTCGCATGCTTTATCTTCGCGCTATCGGCGCTGTTGTGTATTGTATTCTGTGCGCTTATCGCTTTTCAGCGTTCGTTGCCTTGCACCGCTGCGGTGTGTCGCTCGCGCTTTTGCCGAGTGTTCGGTCTTTTGAGAGCGCGTGTTCCGCCTCTCCATTGCCCGGGCGCGCGGCGCCTGTGTTTCTATTATTGGTGGAGCGGGAGACGGGGTTTTGAGGACTCGCGCATTGCAGCGCGAGCTCCTCTTTAGCGCGTCTGGCGTCTGGTGTCCCCTCGCATGCGCGGATGCCATTTCCTCATTCCAGCTCCTCTCAGGCACACGGAGCTTACTGACAGACGTCTCTTCGCAGCGTCAACGCCCACGGCCAGCGCGTTAACCCCTTCAGACGCCCATTGCTTGCAAAGAGGCTTTGGGCTGTATAATTATTGCATAGGCTTTGCCTAGAGTGTGTTTTGGTGCACAGCGAGCCCTCCCTCCACATTCAATTGACATTTTGGCAGTGTTTCTGCATCTTTGGCTTGCTGTCGGGGTTTTTTACACTCCCCCTGTATTTGCCTTTGGCAAATCAGATTTGTTGTCATCCAGTGGGCTTTACTTTTCTCACGCTGTGAGAACCATGATTGCTTCTTATTATGGGGATGACTATTATGATGAGGAGGACGCCCCTGAGTCATTGTAATATGAATTGGTGGAGGCTCTTGATCAAGGGGTGCAGCATTCAGTCAATAAAGCTTTGGTAAGAGCCATAACGCCTCTGAAGCGGCATTTGACTCACTATGCGCAGCAGCAGGGATGGGTGCCTGCTTCGCGCAAGTCTTCTGCCTCCCCCAAGAATCCGCATTCTTCTGATTTCCAAAGATTGGCTAAGTCATTAAATTCTGTCAAGTCTATGCCCCATGTGGGCGTGTCTTTTGCTGTTTCCCCTGCGGACACGGACAACCAGCATTCCTCCTCCTCCTCTGATCATGCGGAACCTCCTCCCAAGAAGAAGGTACGCAAGGAGAATTTTGTGGTTGCGCCCACACATTCTCCTGTCCTTACATTTGAACCCACGGACATTGTCCATCCCAACTCCTCTTCCTGGCTCCCGTCCCCTGCCGTGGCGGAATATGTGCAGACTCACATACGCCAATCCTTCGACAAGGGTGTACGAGCTCGCCTTAGATCCGAATGTCCACGCCCGGATCTGGCTGATCACCTCGCAGACACCCCTGAGGTGGATCCCACCATGCTCACCTACCTTCGCAATTATGCGAAAGACCTGAAAAAGGGTCTGGACCGATCTTGGCGCTCTTGCCAGGATAAGGTTCTAAATCTAATGGGTCCGCTCACTAAGATCCTGGACCTTGGATTTGCGGCCAAGGAGTCCTCAACGATGGTAGATCCTGATGAATTCATAGAATGGGCTCAGAGGGCCATTTGCCAACTCGGCAACGCAAATTGTGCCCTTTCTAGCGAGCGCCGTTGCTCGATTCTTCTGAAGCTTGATCCGAAGCTTGCTGAACTTTGCACCTCGGAATCGGGTCCAGAAGCTCAAGGTCTACTCTTCGGCCAGCCGTTCTTGAAAGAACTGACCAAGTTTGTAAACACGTTCAGTGGCCTGGACAAGGCTCAAGCCTCGCTTCATCGGGCCTTTCGTCCGGTTTTCAGCAGGGCCGGGCGAAATAGGGGACGTTCGTCCAGCCGTGGTCAATCCACCCAAAGAGGAAACCAGTCCCACAGAGGAAATCAACAAGATTCCGGTTACTCCAATAGATCAAAATTTTATCCTTCCAAAAAAGGACGTGGGCAGTACCAGAAAGGTCGTTCTGGAGGATCCTATGGTGGATACCAAGACTCCAATACATCAGGTGAGCCTAATTCCTGCATGCAGTGTGATTCTTGGGGGCAGGATACAGTTTTTCCTAGACAATTGGCGATTAATCTCCAGCGATGCTTGGGTGTTGGACACTGTTCAGGGGTACAGAATAGAATTCTATCAATGCCCACATAAGACTCACCCTCCCTCTCCTCTTTGCTTTTCCAAGCAGGAACAGGAGTTCATTTCCGTGGAACTGGACTCTCTTCTGTTGAAAGAGGCAATTGTTCCGACCGTGCGACATCCACAGGGGTTCGCCAGCACGGTTTTCCTGGTGGAAAAGAAAGGAGGAGGATCCCGCTTGGTTCTCAACCTAAGGGACTTCAACGGGGGTGGTTTACAGGCATTTCAAGATGGAGGGCATCCATCTGTTGAGAGATCTTCTACGCGAGAAAGACTGGATGGTTCGTCTGGACCTCAAGGATGCTTACTTGACGGTCCCGATCTTTCCGCCTCATCGGCCCTTCCTTCAGTTCCAGTGGCTGGGGACGTGGTACGAGTACAAGGTTCTCCCGTTCGGCCTCTCGTCAGCACCTTGGTGCTTCACGAAACCTCTGAGGCCAGTCGTGGAATCTTTACGCGCTCAGGGTGTTCGACTGATAATTTATCTGGACGACATCCTCATTCTAGTGGACTCCCCCTTTCGGTTGTTGACCCATCTGGACTGGGCCATCGATCTCTTGCAATCCCTGGGGTTCCTTGTGAACGTCCAGAAGTCTGTTTTAGTCCCGACACAAGTGTTAGACTTCTTGGGTTTCCAGGTCAATTCTCTTGCCTGTCAACTTCTGTTACCCACTCAAAAGGTGCGTTATATCAAGAGGGAGTTGACTTCTGTTATTTCCAAACAGACTGTGTCGTTGAGGTCGTTGGCACGAGTTGTCGGTCTGCTGGCCTCCTCCATTCAAGCGATCTTCCCGGCCCCTCTGCATTACAGGGCGTTACAGCGCCTGAAGATCCGCCATCTCCAGAGAGCGCTTCAATATTCGGACCAGATTCCTCTATCAGAGGAGGCGAAATGGGAGATGCAGTGGTGGTTGGACCACATGGAGGCTTGGAATGGTCGAGCCCTGTTCGGCTCCTTGCCGGAGTTGGTGATCGAATCGGATGCCAGTCAATGGGGTTGGGGAGCCCGGTGCGGCTCTGTCTCGATGGGGGGTCGGTGGTCTCCCCAGGAGCTTTCCCTGCACATCAACTGCCTGGAACTCCTGGCAGGGTCCTTTGCGATCAAGTGCTTCTCCCCCCTTCAGGCCCAATGCTGTATTCTTCTCCGCATGGACAACGTGTCAGCAGTCCGTTACAGGTCCGTTGCTGGGCGGCACTCGCTCGAAGCTTCTGGCGGAGATTGCCAAGGACTTTTGGCACTTTTGTCTGCAACACAAGATCACGGTTACTGCAGAATATCTTCCCGGCCGCGACAATCAGGTTGCGAACTGACACTCCAGACACCTGAAAGATTTCAGCGATTGGAGGCTACATCCCTGCGCATTTCGCGCTCTTCTCCGGATTTGGGGTCCGTGTCAAATAGATCTGTTCACCTCTCATCTCAATTCTCAACTCCCACTGTTCTTCAGTTGGAGACCGGATCCGGAGGCCCTCGCCACGGATGCCTTTCTTCAGCCGTGGCCATGGACTCTGTGTTATGCCTTTCCCCCTTTCATGATGATACCCAGGGCTCTTGCTTACGCGAAGCGGTATCAGTCGGAGATAGTCTTGATTGCTCCTCTGTGGCGGGCTCAGGTGTGGTTCCCGGTTCTCCTGGAGATGAGTTGTGCGGTGCCGCTCCTTCTTCCCCAGAAGTGGAATCTCCTGTTAGATCCTCTTCAGAATCCGCATCCCCTGATTCTATCAGGTTCTCTCCTTCTGCTAGCGTGGCGGATTTCGGGGGAACGCTGGTCGGTCCCAGGCCTTTCTGCGGACGCTTCCAAATTCATTAGTGACGTCTGGTCTTCCAGTACTCACAAACGCTACAGGGTATCCTGGAAGCGTTGGTGTGACTGGTGTGTTCAACGGCAAGTTGATCCCGCTTCAGCGGATGTCTCTGTAATGGTGAATTTTTTGACTTCCCTGGCTTCTTCTGGTTTGGCATATCGCACGGTGAACAATTTTCGTTCTGCCATTTCCGCGGGCCACCTCCCGGTGGATGGTAAGCCTGCGGGTGAACACCCTCTAGTTTCTAAGTTGCTCAAAGGTATTTGCCTTGCGAATCCTCCACGTCCTAAATACGTCTCGTTATGGGACGTGTCGGTTGTGCTCCATTTTCTGGAGGCCTGGCCTATCAATTATTTACTGTCACGTAAACAACTGTCGGCCAAATTGACCATGTTGTTGGGTCTGCTCTCCTGCAAGCGGGTGTCTGATGTCCGTGCCTTGAATTTAGCCGGCCGTCGTTTTACGCCGGAAGGCGTAATTTTGCAGCTCACTAGGCGTACTAAGACAAATACTGCGGGTATTTCTTATCCTGCATTCCCTGCTCGTCCCAATCTGTGTATCGTTCAGTGTCTCAAGGATTACAAGTAAGTACTGCTTCTTTACGTTCCGATCTGCAAGGTCAGTTACTGATTGCTTTGCAGAAGCCCTTTCGCCCAGTTACCCCGGCTACTCTGGCTAGATGGGTACGTTGGCTCATGGCGGAAGCTGGAATTGATGTTTCTGTGTTCGGGGCTCACTCAACTTGAGGGGCTATGGCTTCTAAAGCTTTCTCTATGGGGGTCACTTTGTTTGACATTATGAAGGCCGCTGCTTGGTCTTCTGAATCTGTTTTCAAAACGTTTTACTTTAAGCCTCTGGATACTGTTGCTTCTGTGGTGGTGGATCAGCTTTAAACAAGCATAATCGGAGCCTCCTGTCCTGCCATAGAATTAAAAATTTGCAAACATACGTGACAATAATTTTCAATTCTATTAAGGACAAGGAGGCGAGGATTATCCCACCCGTTTTTTGTATGCATTTCTTCTTGCTGTACAATTGTTCAATATATGATTACTGTGAACTTTATGCAACTGCCCTGCTGTTTCTACCCCCCCCCCTTTTTCTGAGCTCACTGTTGCATGGAACGTGTATTACGGCTCTATGTCTCTGTACAGGATCTGATCCCAAATGAAGCTGTTTCGGAGATGCCTGGATCTTCTGACCTGCTCTCTCCGCGATTGGGGCTCCTGTATTCTTTGCTTGTTGTGTTCTGGATTTTCCTTGACCGTCCTGGATTGGATATGGTGTTTTTCTTTCCTTAATTGACTTTCCATGTTGGATTTTCTAGTTACCTGCTCTGTTTTTCCTCACCAAAGAAAGTGGAAGTGAGACATTCCACATGACCTTTTATATGGCAGACTCTATGGTTGTTACCCAAGTGTTCATGGGTATTGTGGTTTTATTTACTTTTATTGGCTGCTGGGCATTTCTAATAAAGAAATGAGATAGCATAATCCTCGCCTCCTTGTCCTTAATAGAATTGAAAATTCTTGTCACGTATGTTTGCAAATTTTTAATTGTTTGCCCTTTAAATATGTCGGGTTTGCACTTGTGGACTTCTGGTGAAAACGAACCCTGGAAGGCAGACACTTGGTTCCGTAAGGTAAGGTCTCCATGGGGTTATGTATACAGATGGGGAGAAAAGGAATGACAGGCTCCTAGGGGTGGGATCAATGCCACTTTGATTAGTATACTCCCATATATGTTCCGCGGGTAGATATGGCGTGCTTATTTGGAATCTTTGCGCTGTGGAGGGAGCGGGTGGTGCCTTTTCCTGAGAAACTTTATAATATTATTTGTAACATTTGTTAGATCGCCGTAACAGCGATACTGCCTCCAAAATGCCTTTTGTATGCTCTGTTAGTTACGAGCTTAACAGAGAATAGCTCATATACGCCAAATAAAGAATGCATTGGTTTGTTTTGAATTTCCCGTGCATTCCCTGGTCTGACCTACATGAGGTGGACGAGTGATATACAGGAAGTCCAGAGAACAGAGAATCTCCTGTAACATGTACATCGCTCCTTTTGGTACTATTCCCTTTTTAATTAACAAATGGAGGACAACATACCCCGATACCTAAGTTAGGTGTACATGATGGAGATACGGGTCACCTTAGCTAGTTTTGACCTTGTTAGCAACACCAACAATATAGGGCTAATTCTGTCCCTTTATCTTCTCCCCTTTTCTCACACATGTTTGATAGGGGGTGCAAGTATATTGAGCTTCAAGCTGCCCAAAATAGAAGGGTGAATAAAGAATAAGGAAACAACAGTTCTGAGGTGCCACTATCCACGGGCGCGTCCTTTTTAAAGAATACAGGTAAAAGGACAATAATAGATGCTTATAGATAGCAATTTTTGGCTAAACGATAGGAAACCTAGGGCCAGATGTAGGTAATTCTATTTTACCAACTCATAAATACCGAATTTTACCGATTCGGTATTTATGAATCGGTAAAATAGAAGGAGGGAGATGTAGGTAAATTCTGTATTTGAATTACCGAATCTGTAAAAATCGGTATTTACCGAATCTGTAAAAATCGGTATTTACCGAATCGGTAAATACCGATTCGGTATTGCCCATTGATTCCTATGGGCCTTGAAGCCCATAGGAATCAATGGGCAATACCGAATTGGTATTTACCGATTCGGTAAATACCGATTTCTGCAAGGGTGCAGGGGGTGCACTTTGACACCCTCTAGCACCCCAAATACAGGCATGTCTTACATGTGGCACACAGACATGCCCTAAGGGCATGTCTGTCTGTCACATGGCATAGGTGTGCATGCACACATTTGCATGCACACCTGGATTCGGTATTTTACCACCCAATTGGATTGGGTGGTAAAATACCGAATCTGAAAGGCCTTTGGGACTCAGAAGAGTCCCACCTACATCTGGAAGTTACCAAATCGGTAAAAATACCGATTCGGTATTTTACAGAATCGGTAAATTTACCGATTCGGTAAATTTACCGATTCTGTAAAATCAAGGCCCCTGCATGCCAATTCCTAAATACCGGTCGGTAACGGCCGAAATCGGCCGCTACCGACCGGTATTTTGTCTCCTACATCTGGCCCTTAAAGCCTAATACAGAGCCCGTTTCTCTGTTCTACTCTTCCAGTGCAGGTCGATTGATAACCTGCATGGTTTGTGAAGTCGTGTGAAAGTGAGAATGGAGAGTTGGTTGTTGGTTACTTAGAAGACACAGTGAGTGTCGATTAGAGACTCTATTATAAAGGAGAACAAGCAGTGTAAATGATAGAGAATATGAGGTTTTGGCTCCCTTGAGGGTATAAGGGGTAGGTCTCCCTGGTTCCTAGGGATTGAGATATAGCGCTTAGGATGGGTTGAACTAATATAATGGAAATTTGAATTTTTAGGAGGTGAAATGTAGAACAATTAAATCATTTTGAATTAATTTAATTTTTCTCTGTTGTCCCTCCATCTTTCTATTTAATAATTTATAAATGTGGTTCAACTGTTATGAGAGGTCATATTGTATTGTTATGTCTTTTTATATATATGTATGTGGCCAATTACTAAATGTTGTATATATATATTTTTTTTTCTAGATGGAGGAGTAATAGCCCGATAATTTTTAGTCCTGAAGCAGGTGGTCGTATATATTTTCTTTGTACCACTGAAACTCGTTGACGCTACTTGTGTACAAGGAATCCAACAAGGAGTAACTATAAGGATAAGAGCAGGGCTCTCACCTGGTTCTCGCCTTTTAGCAATAGAATTGGACCTTTTCAGACAACGGAATTTAACCTGTGTCAATAGGGGTTCTGCTTGCAAATTTAATTTATGTTTTTGTCACAATGTTATGTTACTGTATGTTTTGTACTGTATGTGGATGTTGTTTTTTAAATAACAGAGGATAAGGAACTGTACTGACTCTAACTAAGGAGCTGGAGGAGTGGTCCTCGTGTTTTGAAATATTTTTATCTGTCATTTTAATAAACTAATAATTTTGTACGCGCTATATCTGAATCTCAGTGGGTTTATCTTGTTTGACCATTCTCAGGGTTTTGAGGGGGTCTGTGTTTAAGGAATTTCAATATTCCAAAGGTTGAATGTATTAGGGGGTGAGTGAGGTTTATCTGATGAACGTAACGACTGTGTAGTTGTATACAATGTTCTAGGGGAGTGTTGTGTTTTTCACCCTCCTTATTTAGAGACAGGCCGACTGTAATATTCCATTGATGGAACCTCCCTTGGCTCTGTTGACAGATTACTTCCTCTGAAAACCTGATGGAGTAAGGGCCAACAGGGGACTCACTTTACACCATTCACCACATTTAGAGGCGGATTACGACTTTTCAGCGGAGCGGTGGCATGGCGGCCACCACTACGCCAAAGGTCACCCTACCTGCCAGATTACGACTAACAAGTAGTCTGGCAGGCAAGCGGCATGGTGGTCCTATGGCGGTGCCTCTTTCAATGGCGGTGGTGCACCGCAATGGGACCGCATTACAAGGTTCCTTCACCGCATGACCTCGAAATTCCATGCTGTGCAGGAACCTATGTGCAAGCACACAGGAGGGCACATGTTATGACCACCTGGGTGCATCCACATGCGGTGTAGGCACGGAGGGCCCCTCTGTTTCCTCTCTTCCAGGGTTTTCATGGCAGGGAACTGGCAGAGAGGAAACTCGTAATATTCTTGGCATGACCATGGCGATCCCGCAAAGCATATTGCCGCCTCTGACCGCCAAACCAACGCCGGGGAACAGCGGGTTCCCTGGTGGAGCCGGCAGTCCCAGGGCAGTCTGACTGACTAGGACATAATCAGGCAGTCGGACCACCGGTTCGGCGGTGGCTGGATCCGCCACCTCCTCGCCACAACGAGTCTGGAGATTCTCGGACCGCCAGACTCATAATAGGGCCCTATGGGTGGACAGTGTAAAGGCTTTTATTTCCTGCCACAGCCCAGAAAAGTCCGGTGGTAAGAGACAGGAAAAAAATAAAATAATCCCCACATGTCGAAGAAAATTCCTAGGGTGTGTGGGGCTATTACGTTTTTATTTTTCAAAAGCTAACTCCCACTTTAGGAGTTAAAAAATAAAAACCTAAAAAAAGTTTTGACAGCCGGCCATCATGGTTGCAGTACCCTTGGTCAAAAGTTTCTTACATTGACAGAAACAACCATGATGGCGGTTCCTGTCAATGTAGAGAGAAGTTTGGAGGGTCGGCGGACACCTCTAAATTTGGCATATGGAGGTCCCTCGGTATGGCAGAGGCCTCTGCCACCCAGACAAAGTGAACACCATCTGCTAAACTCTAAATCAGGCCCTTTCTACTGTGAGACTGATCTGAAGTGAGGGGACTGAATTCAGAAGAATGCATGTGGGTGTTTATGAATCCAGTACAGAGTACACAAATTACAGTGGGGCAATGGGGGGAGGAGGAACAACATGGGTCTACGAGTTTCCCTGTTATCAAATTGGCCATTCAATGAACTTCTCAGGAAAATACCCCACTTGATTTCCATTAAACTTCAATAGTGGTTATTCGTACCAAATGGTATTTTATTTAGCAAGTAAAATTACATTTTTTATCTTTTGTGCCCATATACATTGGGTACTGGTATGCCAAATAAGTTCAGGTCACGCTACTTTATGTGCCTCCTAGTTGATCTGACTTTGTGTGCACAATGCCCACCCCTTTATGCCCTTTTTGTATGTATTTTCGGGACTTGAAACTACACAACTGTGCAGTTTAGATCTTCTCTCAAACCACTTTGTGGCGCAAACATCTGTTTTGCATATCGTGATTTGGTGTCTCACAAGTCCCCATGGAAGATCTGAGCCCATGTTTTGTATAGTTATGCAGGTCCCTTATATTTGAATACTGCGCAAGGGCTAGCTTGAAGGGTAGGTTGCCTGGCTGGCCAGAGGGCTCCCTTCCCCGACCATGTCAGCCAAGTCTATGCGCACAGTTCCCGTTCATGTTTTATTTATTCCAGGAGAGCGCCATTTCCCAGAGTAGAATGACAGTGACAGCTCCTTGCAATTATTAACCAACGCACTGAATGCTTAAGCTCCTCCATTTAGTGAGAGCTCAGTCTATTTGATGTGATTTATTGTCACTCTGTGTTGACAATATTAAGCCTCGCATTGTGAATGACAGCGACGATACATTTTCTTTCCGAGTGCAATTTGAATATTTGACTTTTATGGGATGACAGTGTCCCAGTCGCTTTTTTTTATGACCCGCCAAGCATTTTGTTATTCTAACTTTTTAGCCAATTAATCTTTAATCTCTGTGCAAATGTCAACAGATAAATGTTTTTCTGGCAGATAAATGGCGATTAATATTAATGTTATAAACTCAGGGGTGAGCGTCCTTTATTTGATATTTAAGAAAAACACTGCAAAATGTCACAACATTTTTGGCAAAGCAGAGAACTCAATGGCCTGCCATCCCTTCCCCTTTGGCCCAAGGAGGTAGCAGATAGCGGCTGTTGTGTCTGTCACAACTGAAAGAGTCTATAATGAATTCCTCGTCATTGGCACACTGTCTATCATTTGAATGAGCAAATGTCTAATCCACTTTCTTTTGACTTAAACCGCCGTTTTGTCATTCAAATGCCCTAGGTACAATAACAGACGCTTTGTTAGCCACGGAAAGGGCCCCTACTGCCAGCCCTTGTGATGTAGGGAAACATAGTCTGTTTGTTATCCACAAACAGCAACCACCCCCTCTTGTGCTATATAGGAGCACACAGCTATAAACAGGCAGTGTCCCTCTCTTGTGTTTTAGGAGAGCACATTTTGGGGCATATTAACAAAAAAAATTTGGAGCACAGTGCTACGCCAAATTTGGCAATGCCACACCTACATTTTTCGAAACGAAAGGATGTGCCGTATTCAAAAGAATACGGCACACCCCTGTATTTCCCCTAGCGCTGGCATAAAAAAAGTGACCTTTTTGCCAGTGCAGTCACCCTGCGCCATGTTGCATGGATGCCTGCGCTGCATGGGAGATTGTTATGTGCAGGAAGGGACACCTTTCTGCACATAAACAATAAATAATGGTGATTTGCTCTTTCTATGTCTGCTGCAGATAGCAGACACAGAAAGAGCAAAAAACGAGAAGTTAATAATTTCTCCTCTTATTGCCATAATAAGACCAGGGCAAAAAACACAGTTGATGGACAGAATGTAGAACAATGTCATACATTCACCCCAGTACAAGGATCTGGGCCTAAATCCATCGTTTTTTTGCACTCCACACCACCCTGGGTTAGACACAGGCTATATGCAAATCAACTCTGACCCTGTGCCTCATGGGAACAGTCCAGTCCGAACTACCAAGCCATGTCTTTCCCAGACCGGAATCAAGCATCCAAGTACCGGTTTCTGGCTATCAGCCTTCTTCAGCCTGGATAGCTTGACTCCAGTGGTGTGGAGAGCCTGGGACTCACGTCTGAGCATCCCCAGCCCACTCGGGGTGAAATTGCAAAAAACAGTTGATGGACAGAATGTAGAACAATGTCATACATTCACCCCAGTACAAGGATCTGGGCCTAAATCCATCGTTTTTTAGCACTCCACACCACCCTGGGTTAGACACTGGCTATATGCAAATCAGCTCTGACCCTGTGCCTCATGGGAACAGTCCAGTCCGAACTACCAAGCCATGTCTTTTCCAGACCGGAATCAAGCATCCAAGGACCGGTTTCTGGCTATCAGCCTTCTTCAGCCATGAGGCACAGGGTCAGAGCTGATTTGCATATAGCCAGTGTCTAACCCAGGGTGGTGTGGAGTGCAAAAAAACGATGGATTTAGGCCCAGATCCTTGTACTGGGGTGAATGTATGACATTGTTCTACATTCTGTTCATCAACTGTGTTTTTTGCAATTTTCACCCCGAGTGGGCTGGGTATGCTCAGACGTGAGTCCCAGGCTCTCCACACCACTGGAGTCAAGCTATCCAGGCTGATGAAGGCTGATAGCCAGAAACCGGTCCTTGGATGCTTGATTCCGGTCTGGGAAAGACATGGCTTGGTAGTTCGGACTGGACTGTTCCCATGAGGCACAGGGTCAGAGCTGATTTGCATATAGCCAGTGTCTAACCCAGGGTGGTGTGGAGTGCAAAAAAACGATGGATTTAGGCCCAGATCCTTGTACTGGGGTGAATGTATGACATTGTTCTACATTCTGTCCATCGACTGTGTTTTTTGCAATTTTCACCCCGAGTGGGCTGGGTATGCTTAGACGTGAGTCCCAGGCTCTCCACACCACTGGAGTCAAGCTATCCAGGCTGATGAAGGCTGATAGCCAGAAACCGGTCCTTGGATGCTTGATTCCGGTCTGGGAAAGACATGGCTTAGTAGTTCGGACTGGACTGTTCCCATGAGGCACAGGGTCAGAGCTGATTTGCATAGAGCCAGTGTCTAACCCAGGGTGGTGTGGAGTGCAAATAAACGATGGATTTAGGCCCAGATCCTTGTACTGGGGTGAATGTATGACATTGTTCTACATTCTGTCCATCAACTGTGTTTTTTGCAATTTTCACCCCAAGTGGGCTGGGTATGCTCAGACGTGAGTCCCAGGCTCTCCACACCACTGGAGTCAAGCTATCCAGGCTGATGAAGGCTGATAGCCAGAAACCGGTCCTTGGATGCTTGATTCCGGTCTGGGAAAGACATGGCTTGGTAGTTCGGACTGGACTGTTCCCATGAGGCACAGGGTCAGAGCTGATTTGCATTTTTATTTATTTATTTATTTATTGAAGTTTTGTATAGCGCTAGCTGGACCCGGAGGTATCAGAGCGCTTCACAGCATCTACAAATTGTATGCAAAAAATATCTGAACGGAAAATAGGAGCAAAGAAGAAAATACAGACAAAGCCTCTTTGGTTAAGTAAATCAGCGCCAGAATGACAACAGTACCGGAGCGTGATTCCCGGAGGTGGGAAATCAATATAAGCCTTCTTCAGTCCATTCTAGGTTCATCTTAACGGTCGAGAGCGCTCTAGGAAGAGGGCTTTTAGAAGTGTCTTGAATTTCGGGAAGGAGGGGGTCAGTCTGATGTGGGGAGGGATGGAGTTCCACATTTTGGGCGCATTACCCGCGAAGGATTTCGTTCTGGTTTTTTGTTTCCGAGCTCTTAGTGGGATGAGTAGAAGCGTGTTGGAGCTTCTGAGGTTCCTGGACTGACCGGCCCTTTTGAGTTTGGCGGCCAGATATTCCGGTTTGCCTGTGTGCAGGGCTTTATGGGTGAGACAGGCTGTGCGAAAGCTGGCTCGTTGGTCAATAGGAAGCCACTTCAGTTCCCTAAGTGCCGGAGAGATGTGCTCAAACTTTTTCGTTCCTGTGACCATTCTTGCTGCTGCGTTGAGGGTCGGGGACAGGGGACCTAAGTGAGAACTTGCTGAACCGGTCAAGGTTGCGATTCCATAATCGATTCTGGAAAGCACCAACGCCTGTGTGGCCTTTTTGAGATCTTTGGGAGGTAGGAAGGGTTTTATTCTGTACAGGAGCTTCAGGTTTAGGAATGCGGATTTTGCGGCTTTTGAGATGTGTTTTTTCATGTCCAGTTTGGAGTCGAGGGTGATTCCTAGGGATTTCACAGAGTTCGTTGGCGTGAGAGCTCCGTTGAGGGCGTCTAAGGCTTTGAGCCATTCTTCGATTTGCGGGTTTTTGTCTCTGTTTGAGATGAGAAGAACTTCTGTTTTCTCTTGGTTGAGTTTGAGGTGGTTCATTGAGAGCCATTGCTGGACCTCTTTGAGTGTGGCGTTTAGTCTGTGGATGTCTTCAATCGATGTGGTTTCCAGGTAGAGTTGTGTATCGTCTGCGTAGAGGTGGAAGGGAATGTTAGATTTCCTTAGAAGTGTGGTAAGGGGTTCCATATATACGTTGAAGAGTTGAGGAGAGAGAACTGATCCTTGAGGGACTCCTCTACTGACTGGTCGGGGGTCGGACTCGAAGCCGTTGATTTTTATTCTCTGTGAGCGGTTATGAAAGAAGGAGGAGAACCATTTAAGTACCGTCCTTTCGATGCCCGCTCGCTCTTGGAGGGCTTTGAGGAGCAGGGAGTGGTCAACTGTATCGAACGCCGCTGATAGGTAAAGTAGGATCAGAAGGCTGCATTGGTCCGAGTCGAGGGACATGTGAAGATCGTCTAGGACGTTTAAGATTGCGGTTTCGGTGCTGCATCCCTTTATGAATACAGATTGGTGAGGGTCAAGTAGATTGATATTCTCTAGGTGTTGGGTTAGCTGAGGGAGAACACATCTTTCGAGAATTTTAGATAGGAGCGGAAGGTTAGACACCGGTCTGAAGTTGTTCATGTCCTCAATGTCCAGACCAGGTTTTTTTAGTAGCAGCGTGACTTAGCCTACTTTGAGGCAGTCAGGAATGAGTCCCGTACTCAGTGAACTATTGATTATCTTGCACCAGATTGGGGCTAGGGTGAGCTTCATGTCTTTCATCAGGTTCGAGGAGAGCTGGTCTAGGGAGTGGGATGAGGGTTTAGCGGCGGCTATCAGCTTGATTATCTCAACTTCCTGGATGGGGCGGAATGAGGTCCAACGCGTCGGAGGACTCACTAGAGGATTACTTAATGTTGCTAGTGTCGAGGTCCCCGTGAGAGAGGCAGGGTCCGTGCTGAGAGCCAGATCAATTTTGGCGATTTTATAATTGAAAAAGCTAGCAAACTTGTTACATAGCGATTTTGACGCCGTCATGTTGGATGTTGCCGGTTTGGATGTTTGGCTCCTAATGATATTAATGAGTTCGTTGGGGCGGTTTTTAGCGTTGTTTAGGGCCAGGCAGAAGAATGATGACTTTTTGTTCATGATGTGTTTGTTATAGTGTCTGCGTGCTGCCTTAAGTTGATCGCGATGGAGGGAGGAGGGTTTATTCCTCCAGGTTCTCTCAACATTTCTGAGGTGTCTTCTTTCCTCGTTGATGTCAGTGGTGTACCAAGACCTTGAGGGTGTTGGTCTAGGTTTTTTTTGTTTCAAGGGAGCCAGCTTGTCCAAGGAGAGTGTCAGGTTAGAGTGGTAGAGAGAGGTTAGATCAGAGGTTGAGAGGTGCTCCACTTCGATTGGAAGGAGCGAGCTAAGCCCTTCTTCTAATTTGTCTCGAGGGACTCTGGATGTGTTCCTGACCCATTTAGGAGGAGCCAGAGTGGGGGGTTTGGGAAGGGCTGGATGGATGATATGAAAAAGAATAATGTGGTGGTCGGACCAGTCGACAGGAATGATGTAGTCAATAGAGATTGATTTCTTGTCCGCGATGATTGCATCTAGGATTGCTCCTCGGTGGTGTGTTTCTTCTAGGCAATGTTGGAACAGACCGTTATCTAGCAGGAGATCATTCAGAGATTGGATGAGTGGGTTTTTTGATTCATTCCATCTCAGGTTAAGGTCCCCCACAATTAGGCTATTATCGTTGCTGAGAGCGCATTGGGTGATCAAGTCCTTGAGCTGTGTTCCAAATTCGTTGTGGTTACCGGGAGGATGGTACAGGAGATGGCAGTGAAGTGGGCTATTAGTACTCGATTTGATGATGACCGATAGGCATTCGAAGGAATTGTAAAGGCATGCGGGATTTTCTGAAATGGAGAGGTCGCTTTTGTGAATGATAGCTACACCACCCCCTCTGTGCTCAGGTCTGTCTTTATGGATGATTGAGAAACCTGGAGGCACCAGCATGTCCATGTTGGGAAGAGACAGGGTATTAAGCCATGTTTCAGTGATGAAGGCTACATCCAGGTCATGTGAGAGGATGGCTTCCGCTATTTCTGTCGCGTGTTTGGCAGCAGATCTGCTGTTGACGAGCATACAGTTGAGGTGGGGTTCTTCTTTAGGCTTCTGAGTGTCAGGGAGGGCCCTGGGTATAGAAGTTAGGTACTCTGGCGGTCTGGGGGGTTTGCGTTGGGGAGGGTCCCTACCCATACCAGTAATAACTTGGATTGTGGATTTGGGTGAGGATGTTAGAGTCGGGGTTTGTGCTAAGATGGGCGAAGTCGATATCTGTAGATTAGGAGCTAGCTTGTGGAGGGGGATGGTAGGGTGGTCATATGATGCGGCGAGTGTGGTCGCTTCCTGGTGGGAAAGGTTGGGATACGTTCTTTTGGATCTCTCTGGTCGTGAATCCACCCAGGGTTTCCTAAGAGGGGGCCGGGGGCTTGCGGGGGCCGTTGTCTGGGTGGTGGGTGGTGGGTCAATTCTGTTTGTTAGCGAAGGAGAAAGGGGGGTAGCCAAGACTAGGGATGACCATTGTGTTTTACCTAGGGAGTGAAGAGTTTCCTTTAGGCCGTGAACTAGGATCCAGAGCTGTGCTTCTAGCAATTCAAGGCGTTGCATCAGCTTGTCTGGAGGAGCGGGGGGGAGGTGGAGGGAGGGGTAGAGCCCTGTGGTCGAGAGGCTGCTGACCGTGTCGATTCTAGGGGGGTTAGGATGTGGCTGGGGAGCTGATTCTGGCAAGTCACCCAACTGTGGTGAGGCAAGGGGGAGGGGTCGGAGGCCTAGTTGAGGATGTAGGACAAGGTCCCCTTTGCTGAAGGAGCTCTGTTCTGGTTGAATCGGTGTTAATGGGGTGACGGGTCGGATTCCCTCTTGGGCGGGTGAAAGAGAACTAGGTATAGACTGGTTATTGGGAGGAGAGGGACTGTGGAGCAGTAGTGGATGGGAGGGGGGCTGTGGGGGATGGGTTGGGAGGGTGAGGGGGCAGGGGAAGGTGGTCGGATGGTCAGCGGTTGCGGCGGAGTCTAGACTAGGGCGATCTCGTAGCAAGAAAGGTTGGTATCTTGGATCGGGCCTGAGCGGGAGCAGGAGGTTTAGTGCTTCAGTTGGGTTGCTAGAGGGGGTGGGCCTTGTCTGTTGTGCGTTTTGTGAAGTTGCTTTCTTTAAAGCAGGGAAGATGGAGTCGAAGAATTCAAGGTTTTCGTCCTTAGCCTGAATTAGTATGGTGCCGTTCTCAAAGATGGTAATCGAGATGTCTCCTCTTAGGGACTGGTGCTTTAATAGGGAGAAGGTTAATTTGCGGTTATGGGATGTAATGGTAGTTTTAGTAATGTGGAGGTGAGAGTTGAAGATTGTGACCCAGACTTTACTCCTGTCCGTGTGGAAGATGAAGTCCATTTTTCGTTGCCCTTTGGATGAGCAGTGATAGATGTCAACAACTAGTGTTTCGGGATGTCGTCTAATTAGTTTGGACTTGAATAGTTTTTTTGCTTTGAAGGAGAGAGTGTGGGGGAAAGAAATCGCGAAGGTGTTAGGTCCATGGGGTGATAGGAAGTTCAGGGTGGGGCGAGGGATCGCGAAGGAGTTAGGTCCATGGATGCATGGATGCATATAGTCAGTGTCTAACCCAGGGTGGTGTGGAGTGCAAAAAAATGATGGATTTAGGCCCAGATCCTTGTACTGGGGTGAATGTATGACATCGTTCTACATTCTGTCCATCAACTGTGTTTTTTGCAATTTTCACCCCGAGTGGGCTGGGTATGCTCAGACGTGAGTCCCAGGCTCTCCACACCACTGGAGTCAAGCTATCCAGGCTGATGAAGGCTGATAGCAAGAAACCGGTCCATGGATGTTTGATTCCGGTCTGGGAAAGACATGGCTTGTTAGTTCGGACTGGACTGTTCCCATGAGGCACAGGGTCAGAGCTGATTTGCATATAGCCAGTGTCTCACCCAGGGTGGTGTGGAGTGCAAAAAAACGATGGATTTAGGCCCAGATCCTTGTACTGGGGTGAATGTATGACATTGTTCTACATTCTGTCCATCAACTGTGTTTTTTGCAATGATAAGACCAGGGGGCAGATTTACAAGCCCCTTGCAACACTTTTGCGACACCATTGCATCACTTTTGTGACACTGCAGCAGTGTAAACAATGCGCCACGTAGCAACACATTTACAACGTGACACATCTAGAGAGAGGCGTCACGTTGTAAAGTCATACACCACATTATACCTGCATCAGGTATAATGTATGCAGGGTGGGCCATCCAGAGAAAGCCGAGTAAAAGTGACACAGTGAAATCTACAAGATCTTACTGTGCCACTTCTACGCTGCTGCTATGTCAATACCTTAGGCCTGCTTGAAGCAGGCGTTAGGAGTGACACAGCACAATAAGAATAGGGCTTCATGAGCATTGCTGGAGTTGCGTCATGCTTGCGACACAACTCCAGTAATGAGTGACTTTTGTGCCAAAAGATGCGTGAAGCATCTGTCAATCCTTACGCCATGGTGCACCGCATTGTAAATGTGACGCATACCTGGTAGCGTAAGGTTTTTTTTGTGTGATACAAGTAAACTGACGCATCTCTGCTATGATGCAGAGATGCGTCAATTTCTTGTAAATCTGCCCCAGGTATTCCCTGGCCGTAGGTTTTGGTGCTGCCTCATCCTTGTAAATCTGGGGCAGAGTAAAACAGCAATTGGTGTTGCAGTGGAACACCCACTGCAACACCCACTGCTCGCCTCTTTGCCCCAGAGAACTGCAGTGGAAAGGGGCATATTTATAAATTGCCATGACGCCACGTTATATGGCTTAGCGCCACCTTGTAAGTATAGGAAATGGCGCTACGCCACCGCAGTGTCCAAAAAAGTGACGCTCCGGTGGTGAATGAGGCTTTTAAATATTTCCCCCTGTTTGCTATCCACCGGTACCAGTCACCCTCTTGTGTTATAGGAGAACAAACTATGTTAGCCACAGCCAGCAGTCCCCCTCTTGTGCTATAGGGGAGCACATTGTTATTAACAGGCAATGTCCACTTCTTGTGTCAAAGGCAAGTACTCTCTGTTGTCCACACACAGCTGTGCTTCTCTCTTGTGTTACAGGAGAACAAACTCTGTTGGCCACAGCCAGCAGTCCCTCTCTTGTATTATAGGTGAGCACTGTGATCCACAAGCAGCAGCATCCCCCTTTTTTGCTGTAGGAGAGCACACTCTGTTGTGCACAGGTAGCAGTCCCCCCTCTTGTATCATAGGAGAGCATGCTGTTTCCAAAAGCAACAACATCCCTCTCTTGTGCTGTAGGAGAGCACACTGTTTTCCACAGGTAGCGGTCCCCTATCTTGTATAATAAGGGAGCACACTCTGTTATCTGTTGATCTGTTGGGGGCATGGCCAAGATAGTGGCCGCGGACGCACTGTAGTGAGCTGCATGCATGGCCCAAAGAATATCCTTCTTTTAAGATGCCCATCCATCACTAATTCTCCTTGAAATGTCGGCTCGGCTTGCTGCACAGTGAGGAGACACTGCCCGATACTATGTTCAGTGAGTAGTACACCTGATTCTGCGCAGCTCACATGCTTGAAGCCCCACTCTGCACACTGGACCCATAATGAGGCAGAGGACTGTGTGGCCCTACATCCATGCAACTAATGTGCCCCTGTGTCATCAGTGTCGGTGAAGGTGTGCTCGGGGGAAGCGAAAATTGCCAAGACCCTCTGCCGCTGTCAAGATACCCTGCAGAGAGGAATGTGCTGCCCACAAGCAGCTCTTCATATAGACCGGGCCTGAGCTAAGTGCCGCTGGAGGAGGACGGGATGGAGCACACAGTAACTGCCCCGCTGCCAGCCTGAGACTGCAGAGGCCTGCCTGCAGCGGGATCGCTGAGAGCCCATAAAGATCTGCCTTGGGACCTGTAGTCCGACTCACGTCTGTCCCGGGTTTTTGGCCTGTGGAGCCCACTATCACCCCTACTGCTATGTCAGCATGGTGCTGAGCTGCCTACCCTGGAGTGGTGGAGACGCCCAGCACCCTTCAACACCCATGACAACATCCTGGGGAAGCAACCTTGGGCCTCACCATGGGCCTCGCTCTGATTGTTCTGCAGGAGTGGGTAGCATCTTGGGGGGCCCATTGTACCATATGCCTGTTACTCATGTACCTTCCCACCCACCAGTGGCCACACAGGCCTCTGGCAGCACATACCAGACTACGCCTAGCCGATATTATTGGGATTCTGCGATGCATCTCCCCTGTGCACATCGCCCAGTGCCTGGAACTGCTTCTGCATGTGCCATCTATGGCTGACTGACATTCCTTCCTGTGCTGGAAGTACCCATCTGCAACTTGCCCCAAAACTGGCACACCTTGCTGAGGGACCCTGTGGCATCGTTAAAAAGGTAAGTCAGTTGCTGTTGTACACCCCACGCCTGTCCCGTATGTGACGCTGATTCCACTAGGTTATTGTTATATGGGCCTACCCTGCCGCACACCAAATTGACTTTCAATTGTGCTGCATTACATCCAACACAGTTTTCTTGCTCCCTTTTGCCTTGGAGAACGCTGCCTGTATCGCAAGACTTTACTAATGACTCTGGCTCCTGCATCAACGGTTTATTTGGCTAGTAGAATACGCACATCCCTGTCTGAGAGTCCTGGGTTGTACTGGCCTATGCCCTGCCCTATCATGCATTAACCCTGGCACTAGGTGGCCTGCCTTCTGCTCTGCAACCTCAAGCCAACTCCAAGTGACCACAATGGCCCCTCTTGGGGGGGGGGGGGTGAATCACCTGGCCCAAAATAACCCTGATCCCCAAAGAAGGGGTATATCTGATCTCCCTGGTAGCGTGCCAGTACATACTTCGCTTAGCGTGTTCGTGTCTGGGTTTCTTCTGCTGCAACTGCCAGATATCTGCTGCACCTGTTGCTCCTTGTCCAGACTCAGGATCACCAAGAGTGGCCTTCAACCAATTCCTGAACTACTGGATTGCAGATACTGAGTTGTCTTCGTACTTGCCACAATCTGCACAGACAGTAATCCTATGCAGAACTAGAACCTGGCCACAAACCACACGCATGATGGTACATCCGAAGACTGACAAAACCCCAGCAACAGTGGCTGACACCCAGGGTGGTGAAGAGACCACGGCAGTTACTGATGCTGCAGGCTCGTCCCTGGCGGCCTCACTCTCCAAGCACTCCTGTCGATTTGATGAACTCTTGTCTGCTATGCTGGATATTAAATCCAACCTTGAACCCAAAATAGACACCTTAAGCATAGACATGGGCCTCCTCCAAGAAGATCACAAGAAAATGAATTACGCATTAAAAACACAGAGGTGATATTGGCTACCTTGAGGCAATTTTGGCAGACTCTAACAAGCGCTTTCAAGTCATGCAGGAGGAGATAGACTATCTCCGAAGGAGGGTGGATGATCAGGAAGGTAGATCAAGAGGGAAACAACATGAGGATTGTGGGCCTCCCGGAACAGGTGTAGGGCCCAATTAGGGAATTGAACCTCGAGGACTGGTTTGTAAATAAAATATTGCAGGGAAAGCAATCATCCTTCTTTTCTGTCCAATGTGCCCACAGGGTACCTGGGAGACCTCCCCCTCCAGGTGCCTCTTGCTCGCTGTGCCGCTGGATTCGAGCTAGCCTTGCTGATGAGGGATGATACCCTAAAACCAGTCTCAGGATGCTTGTTTCTGGTCCAGGGAGGACTTTCCCTAGCAGTTCGGGTTGGACTGTTCCCATGAGGAGCAGGGTCAAGTGTCAAGACTGATGTTCAAATGGCTGGGCCCAAACTGGGGTGGCATAAAGAGCAAAAAAAGAACAATGGATTGAACCCAGATCTCTTGAATGGAGGTGAGTGGTTGAAAAGTGTCAGCACTCTGTCTATCATCTTGTGTTTCCTCTGTCAGAGGGTGGCTTGGGTGCCCCAAACTACAACTACTACTATGCGACCACTCAATTACAATGGCCTACTTGTTGGTTGGCTGGCCAAAAGTTTTCAGAACTGCGTCGCTGGTCAGATAAGATGCGCCCACCTGTGATACTGGAATGGCTGCTGGGTTCAGAAGGAGTGGTCCCCAGAAAGTCTGGAAATATTCTTATGCACACAGTCAGTGTGTGCTGGAATACCCATCTTCTTAAGAAGTGCCCTAACCCACATATGCCCCTGAACACTCTCTCTGGTGATGCCAGGCTGCACAGAATTGGGCTCCAAATTGGAGGCCACCGCTTACATAAACTCGGGTCTCATAATGCAGGGACGTACGTTTGAGAATCTAGTGCATGACTATGGTATACCATCCAGTTCTTTCCTCCTTTATGTCTCGTTAAACCATCACTTACATACAGTTTGCCATAGAACGCATGATGAACCAGACACATCCAAACTCCTCCAGTTAATGCTTACACACAGGGTTGGACGCCATGTGGTTACACTACTTAAGGGTGGGCGTAGTTGGCGGAGTAAGACTACACGGAATTCTACAGAATTGATCAAAAACTCAGTGAATTCCCCTCCGCAACTCCATTTCGCCTCACCACAATTAATAAAACAGAAACCTCACATACCCTTGGTAAAACGACAAGCAGCTCTACTATTACGTGTTAAAATGCATGTAATCATCTAACAAAAGTGAACATGAAAATACAGCAAGCAGTGAGAGAGGTGATGATTTTGATGTCCTCACTAACCTAGGGAGAGAACCAAGCAGATGCCTTGAACACAAAGAGCACATCATGCTGAACGATTGGTGGTGGTCCCATCATCCTAGGACCGCACGAAGCACAGTTATGGGCAAATAATACAATCCCAACCATAGGCCCTGAAAAGCTTTATGGGACAATATTCTATGGTGCAGTGAATATTATAGTATCCAATATCAAAACATTCCTCAAGGGGCAGGCTCTCGGGCTCAGCTGAGAGCTAATACTAAATATTTACTAAACTCTAGAATCTCGCCCATAATGCTTTGCTGGGCCTTTGGTTGGCATTGTATTTTTGCCCATAACTTTGCTTGGGGTGGTTCTAGGAGGAGGGGACCACCACAATCATTGAGCATGATATGCTCTTTGTGTTCAAGGCACCTGCTTGCTCCTCCCCCTAGGTTAGGGGGAACCCCAAAATCATCACCTCTCTCATTGACTGATATTTTTCAAAGCTCACTTTTGTGAATTGATTACATGATTTGTAACATGTAAAGATAACATTGTTTTATTAATGGAATGTGGGAGCAGTAGCCTATTGCAGAGTTTTTGAATGAACTCCATTGTCGTGTATTAATAAAAGTTTTGAACAGAAATCTCACATACCTTTAGTAAAAAAAAGAATAATTATCTTTGCATGCTAAAATACATATAGCCATCTCACAAAAGTGAAAATGAACAATAGCAAGCAGTAAGAGATGTGATGATTTTGGGGTCCTTCCTAATCTAGGGAGAGGACCAAGCAGATGCCTTGAACACAAAGACCACATCATGATGAAATAATTCGGTGGTGGTCCCATCCTCCTAGGACCTTCCCAAGCGCAGGTATGGGCAAAAATACAATCCCAACCAAAGGCCCTGCAAAGCATTATGGGACGATATTCTAGAGTGCAGTGAATATTATAGTATCCAATATCAAAACACTCCTCAAGGGGCAGGCTCTCGGGGCTAGGCTGAGAGCTAATACTATAATAATCACTAAACTGAAGAATCTCGTCCCATAATGCGTTGCTGGGCCTTTGGTTGGCATTGTAGTTTTGCCCATAATTTTGCTTGGGGTGGTCCTAGGAGGATGGGACCGCCACCGAGTCGTTCAGCATGATATGCTCTTTGGGTTCAAGGCATCTGCTTACTCTCCCCCTAGGTAAGGGGTGACCTCAAAATCATCACCTGTCTCATTGCCTGATGTCTGTCAAAGTTCACTTTTGTGAATTGGTTATATGCTTTTTAGCATGTAACGGTAAAGTTGATTTACCAAAGGGTTGTGGGTACAGTAAGTAACTCCATTGAGTAGTGTAGTGGAGTGGGAATTCTTGCACGAATTACATGTTTTCAATGAAATGCGTAGTTTACAAATCTCCGCAACTTCTGCTAGTGAAGCGGAGTTCATTGCCCAGGGTTAACACTACTATGCAAACAATTCCCTACAAGGGAAAGAGGAACTTCCCTCACTGCTCTCCATGCCTACTGATATGAGGCTTTCCACTATACTAACAGATAAACAATGGACACAGTGTTTAGGGGACCAAAAGTGCATCTCCATGAATGGTAACTCAAATATACTCAGTTTAACTACCTTCACTATACTTCACTTACTCCCCACAGACTGGCATGTATGTATAAACTGGCTACTGACTCCTGCCCATGTTACCATGATACTGTGGTCAATTTTATCCACATGTTATGAAAATGTCCCCAGTTGATTCCCTACGGCGATATAATAACTGAAGTACTTTCTAATGGCACTTGACACTTCACTCCACATAGATGGTCTTCATTATCTCTCAGGGATATTCTCTCGCATGGCTGCGCGTAAAGCCATTAACACATTACTTGACCTGGCACTGATCTTGTCCAAGGGAAGAATAGAAATTTGCTAGAAATCAGAAGTGTTCACACCCAACCGATTGTGCCCGCTCTACATTACCCCCGAATAACTTGCTAAATTCGCTTACGGTGCCCAGGTGCCCTGAATTAAGTGCAGAACTTTTAATGTGAGTTTTATACATGTTGCATAGAGCTGTCCCGCGCGGGTGGAGAGCTGTGAGATTTGCCTACTCCGCGTTCCGTGGGGAACGCGGAGTAGGCAAATCTCCGCACACTCCGCAGCGGAGCGGAGTTGACCAGCCCCCACCTCCACTCCCCAAATACTGCCAATTTAGTTTTTCACTATTGAAAGGCTATCTTGCCCATATGCCAGAATGGGTAATGCTGTGTTACATGTTTACCTGCAGATCTTCTCATAGGAGTGAGATATAAAATTGGAGTCTGGTATGCCTGAACTCAGAATTTAATAACACATCTTTTAGTATGTTTTTTAAATTCTGTATTTGAAAATAGCACTTTTAAAAAGTGGCTATTTTCTTGTTCAACGTTTCTGTGTGCCTCTGCCTGTTTTTGGATTGACTGTCTGGTTATTAGAGTGACAGGAGCTGGGGTGGCTGCGGGAGTCTGGGTGAGTCAGCACTGGGCTGAATAGACCGATCTGCATTTGGAGTGATGGGAGGAGTAGCACTTGGGCCTGAATAGGGTTGTGCCTGCCTTCCACAATGCTGGCTCCACCTCTGCGGTACGTCTGAAGACCCTGGCCCACATTCACAAAGGAAGAAGTTGTGCACTGACAGAGTGCACCCAGAACAGATTTGGACTGGGTCCAGGACCCCTTACACCTAGAGAATAAACGCCTTTTTGTGTATAAATATAAGAGCTGAAACCCCTGAACTTTAGATTATCCTGGAATTCAAGAGGAACCTTTGGTGAAGAGAAGAGCTGGGGAAACTGAAGAGAAGGACTGCCCTTGCTGTGTGTTCTGGGGCTAACTTGCAGTTGCTATTCTGCCAAGATCTATTCTCCAAGAGCCTGAGGAGAGCTGGCCTCCTGTTTTAAGGTTCCAGAAACAAAAGGACTTCACCCCCAGCTCCCCCTGAACTCTTCTGTGTGAGTTCTGACCCGCCTAGAGTGCCTGATCCAGTTGTGGGGCCTCTGGGGTTGTTGCTTCTGTTTGGGAGCTGGAAGAAGAAGAATCGTGAAAAGAACTGCAAAACCTGTCTCATCGCTCTTCTTGCTGCAAGTTTCACCGGTGCATCTCGACGGCGCAAGAAGATTTCCATTGCATCGCCGCGCCGCGGCGAAGATCGTCAAAGCGACTGTCACTGCTGCAAGAACTTACGCATCGAGCGATTGTGGCTGAAGAGTACCGACGCCATGCAATGCCATAACATCGATCGATGTCGCATCCTGAAGATCAACGCACCCTACCTGTGGGAGATACTTTCCCAACGCATCATCTGCAAACCGGAACCGTCACGAAGACTTGACGAATCGCTTCCCCTACAGACGGGACACGACGTAACCCGTCGGCTGCGTGCAGCGGGGCTGTCGCATTGCCTCCTCAGGGTCTCAGGAGTGTTGCATCTATTTGTTTTTTGATGCTGCAACTGTTTGGCTTGGGAACTTTTGTCGCAGCTCCAGGTACTTTGGTGCAAAGTCTTGAAACCTTTTTAAAATCATGTTTTTGAACTGTGTATGTTGGATTTTTGCTGTTTTGGTCTTGTGTAGTGTAGATAAAAAAACTTTATTTTTATGAACTAGTGTGGTGTCCATTTGTGGTGTTTGCACTGTGTTACTGTGAGTGTTGGTACAAATACTTCACACATTGCCTTTGGGATAAGCTTGTCTGTTTGTGCCAAGCTACCAAGGGGGTTGAGCAAGGGTTATCTAAAGAGTGTATCCCCCTTACCCTGACAAGAAGCAAGGGTCCCTATTTGGTCAAAGGTACCTACCTACCTCTGCCAACTAGAGACCCCCAGTTCTAACATTGGTGGGCAGCGGTGAGGATCTGAACTTGTATTTGTACTTGACCCACAGTGATTAGTGTACATCACTAGTTTAGTGCAGACCACTACGCAACCACATACTGTGTTTTGTTTTTGGTTGTATTTTTGAGTGACCCTTAAAAGCATCATGTCTCAGAATGGTAAAGCAGCAAGTGAGAAGGCAGAATTGGAGTTTCACATTTTGGATTTGAATTCCTACAAAGTAGATCAACTCTTCAATCTTGCAAATATTTTGAATGTCCCACGAAGAGCAGCTCTAGGAAGGATGAGCTGCAGAGGGCCTTGAAAGCCTGGTGGTAGGCAAAAGAGGCAGAGGAGGCAGATGCTGCAAATGGAGGGGAGAATGCACAAGGGGATGGTTATAGATCACAAGATCTGCCAGTGAGCAGACCTGCCTCAAGGGCTGGCAGCAACCATTCCAGTAGGGGCTTCTCCCCAGAGGACTTACAGGAAAACCAAAAGGTTAGAGATCATGAGTTAGAGGTCATGAGGCTCAAGATGAAGCAATTGGAAATGCAAAAAGAAAAGATGGCAGAGGAGAGCAAGAACGCTTGTGCCTTGGAAGAAAAAAGATTGCTTTTGGCTCATGAGCTGAGCACGAGGGAACTGGAAATTAAGGCCAAACAAATGGAGTCCAGCTCAAGTGGTGGCAGCACACAGCCAGTGCAAGGGGGCGTACATACCCAAAGATTTGGTGCTGAATTATCAGAGGGATGAGGATATCTATGCCTGGTTTACGTCATATGAGATTGCATTGAGGATGAATAAAGTGCCTGAGAAGAATTAGGGGGCGGGCCTGTGGAAACACTTTGAGGCTTCTGGGAGGGATGTTCTACTGCCCTTAGAGTTGGCAGGTACATTGACCTACTCCAATATGAAGGAGGCCTGATACCTCAGGTATGGACTCACTCCAGAGCAGTACAGACAGAAGTTTAGGAACTTCAAGATGCTTGATTCCAGTATTTGGGTTGAATGTGTGAATCTGTACGCGTGTACTGGGAGGTTGGATAAAGGGCAGCAAAGTAACTGATTATAAGGGGTTGTGCCATTTAATTAGTTGGGAGCACTTGAGTAGTCTGTGTGTTACAGAGCTGCGCCAGCATCTTTGGGACAGTAAGCTAACTGCCAAAGGTGGGCAGGGTTCCCAGTAGAAGGGTGGGAAGGCCAAGTGTAACCAAAAGGAGTTCTCTAAAGGGCCCCAAAACAGTTCCTAGAAAAAGGAATCCCAGACCCCCAAGCCTAAGAAGTCCTAGCCCCCTAAGGGAAGGCATGACAACCGGGGTCCCCCCAGGTGTTTCTCATGTGGTGAAATTAACTACATTGCCCCTACGTGGCCCAAGAAATACACAGCACCCACTGGTGCTCAGTCACCGGGTTGAGTGAGTATAGCGTTGGGGGAGGAGTTAGTTCCCAGTGAAGGGGGAACCAGCAGTGATTACCCTTGTCTCTTTAGGGCAGAGAGATGGTCCAGGAGACCTACCTGCCTGAGAACACTAAAAAGTACAGGCAGTGTGTGACCATCAAAGGGAGGAGGGAGGAGGCTCTGAAAGACACAGGAGCCAGTGTGACATCTGTCCAGTGTCAATGGGTGTCTGAAGAGAAGGTTATTCTCAATGCACTTCCCCCTGTAGATGCAGCAGACAACTCTGTGTGCATATGCAAGGTGGCGCTAGTTCCCTTTGAGTGGAGGGGTCTCAGGTTCCTTGAAGGTCGTTGTCAGTCCATCCATGCCTGTAGACTGTCTGCTGGGAAATTACCTGGAGAGTTTCCCTTGGAAGGAGGTGGAACGCCAGGCTCATGTGGAGATGTTGGGTCTGCCTGAGTGGGTTTGTATGACCACTCGGTCAATGGCAGCATGTAGGGGTAATCAAGAGGACCTGGAGCCTGAAGCTGTGGCCCAGGTGCCTGCCAGGAAGAGGAGGGGCGGGGAGTGGGAAACCAGCCCCAGCAGTTCCCACGGTCCAGGAGGAAGCAGAACCTGAGGGGGTTGCCCTGGAACCTACAGTGGAACAAGTGGCCGACCTGGGAGACCTGCCTGAACGGACACATTGGCAGCAGGAAGGAGTCCTTACAGGGAGGAATTCTGCAAGGCACAGATGGAATGCCCTTCTCTCATTGGTATGTGGCAACAGGTTGCAGACCAGGCAGCAGGTGATCAGTCCGGATCACATCTCATTTACTGGGAAGATGGGTCACTTTATAGTGAGCCTAAGGTTACTGAGCCTGATGCAGCTCATGTCCTAATGGTACCCGAGCACTTCAGGACCTTCCTCCTGGGTCTGGCTGATGATGTGCCTCTAACAGGACATTTAGGGTGCGACAAGACCTGTCAAAGGCTTGTCACCCACTTTTACTGGCCCCAAATGAGGAAGCACGTCGGTACATATTGTAGGACTTGTCAGACTTGCCAGGCAAGTGGCAAGAGTGGAGGGAAGTGTAATGCTTCCCTCCAACCCTTTCCTGTGGTGAGCACCCCTTTTGAGCGGGTAGGCATCGACATTGTGGGGCCACTGGAACCCAAAACAGCCTTAGGCAACAAGTTTATCTTGGTTTTGGTGGACCATGCTGTGAGAAGTTGGCCTGGCATATGCTGTCCACTAGTTGTAATGGGCACCTTGCACCAGTCCAAACAACCCCTTAGAGGTGATAGTTTAAGGACATCCTTATTTGAAAGCTATCCTAGTGGTAGCCATGGAGAGCAGCCTTCAGGCTAAGTCTTGAAGGAATGTAAAGCAGTTGTTTTACCAGTCTATATTCTCTTGAATGACCAAATGAAAGGAGAACCACACCAGGGATATATATATAAAATATATATATTTATTCTAAACACACCCTACTAGTCTCTTTATGAGACTAGAGGTAAAAGCATATAAATTACACTTAATAGTACACAGTAAATTTGCACAATATACGTTGAGCCTGAGGAGCTTACCAAACCATATATTAAGAAAGTGGTATAAGAACCACGACTTGACTAGACACAAGGCCTGGAGCCTCTAGAATCACTGGGCCCACAAGGAACCACCCAAGATAGTGACACAGGTGACCCACGCTGGACGTGTGCAGTGTGAGAACACAGCCGCAAATCAACGTTAGCTTCTATGGGGAAAGTCGCAGTTGGAAATTTAAAGATAAAGGACACTTGGAAGAGGACTTTGAGCAAACCCCTTTAGACTTAAGGGGTTCTCGGGCCAACACCCATGGGGGCACCGAAGTACTCGAGTTACCTCACCCAGGGAAGTTGGGTGCATAGGTGTCTGGAATCGTCGTCGTTTTTGAGGCGACTTGCTGCAAAGTACTGCTGCCGCCGAAGTGGAAAATGTCTGGTGTGATCCAAGCCTGGATCGAAGATGAGAAGAACCTGAAAGCAGAGGGGCACGATACACGAATCCCACCGATGTCGGGTGATTTCAGGTGAAGGAAGTGCCATGAGGACCAGGAGGCGTCGACGACAACTAGGCTCTGGAATCAAGCTGTCCCACAAAGGATGTAGAGTGCTGCGGTGCCTGTGCTCGGATTGGACCCAACAAGCCTTTTTAACAGCAACCCATGCAGAAAGGAGAAAGATGCTTTGGTGCAGACCAGCAAGGTCTGAGGGACTCACCACATGGTGGGGAGTCAGGGCACGTCTGGAGCAACCAGGGAAGCCCAAGGAAAATCAGAGTTGCCTTCACAGGGACCCACCAGTCGAAGGGCCAGGGATCGCGAAGGAGCCTCGAGCGGAAATGCAAGAAGCGGGCTCACGGAACACTCGTGGACTGTAGTCCCACAATCTTCAGCGCAAAAGGTGCTCGGTACTTGGGCTACAAGTAACCACAAAATACAACTTCAAGAGACGTCAAGAAGTCAATGCACTTGCAAATGTGTACGTGTCCAGGAGGTCTGGCTCCACGTCACTCACGAGGGCTGCAGGTCTCAGCTTTGCTGGGGACTTGGGTCGGCCTCTGAGAAGTCTGGAAACCTCTTCCTGGGCTACAGGTACTTCGGAGTCCGTCTGGAGCTTCGGAGATGCAGACCGGCAAATGCTTTGTTGGTGCCTGCCAAGCAGGGGAGTCACTCCTTGACCCCAAGGGAGATTTCTTCAGTCTTCTAGCCTTGAGTAGAGCGTCAAAGTTCCAGGATTCAGTTGTAGAGTTTCGTCCAGAGATATCTAAAGTCCTGTTGCCAGGGGTTCCTTGCGTATACCTAAGAGAGGGGTAGGACTAACTCTGGGGACCCACCTATGGGAGGGTTTGGAAAGAGGGGTGGCTACACCCATTTCCTTTGTCCAGTTTCGCACCAGAGCAGGGGCTGATAGCCCCTGCAACCGGTGTAAACTGGGCTATGCACAGGGACACCAAATGTGCCCCCAGTGCAGACTTCAAAGCACTCTCAGAGTGCACCCACCCAGCCCCAATACACTAAAGCCTGTCTGGGAGGTGGTTGCACCTCACTGTGACAGTAAACCTATTGTCCAGGCCTCCCCTGCCAGAGTTTCGTCCAGCATCAGGAGGCCAGACTCATGTCTGTGACTGGAGCAACCATTTTGTGATGCCAGGGCTCTTTTAAACTGGTACCGGGTATACCGGTGTGTACATGTCTCTCCTTCTAGAAGGGTGGAATTCTACCCCCGCCACCAGGACTGGCAGGGAGGTATGATTCCAAGGTGTTTGACACCAAACACAACATGTTTCCATGCAGCCATTCCAAAGTTAGCATTTACCGCGAGGTTATAATGCACTCAATAGTATATGGTCTGGCTGCATCACAGAACAGCCCCAGCAAATAGGTTCCAAAGGCTGCAGAGGGGCCCTGCTCATGCATGGGCACCCTCTCACACAAAACCAAGCACCCTGCCTTCAGGATTGATAAGGCCTGCCATAGGGGTGACTTCTAGGTTTCTATGTGCAGTGATTTAAGGTAAATATAGGTAACCTATATCTTAGTTGGGGGTGCATGCACCACCTTACCCAGGCTGCAGTAGCAGTCCTGTAGTGTCATTTTGGAAGGCTTCCCAGGGGTGGCATATTTCATGCTGCAGCCCCTGGTAGGCCGCTGGGGTACCTATGCCCTTAGTCGCTAGTGTACCATATACTAGGGACTCACAAGGGTACCCCAGTAACCAAACTGGAGTGTACCTATAGTACATGCAATCAATTTAGAGAGTAAGCAGCTAGGCTGGGGTCCTGGATAGCAGGGCCCCAGGCAGACTAAAGTCGAAAAACAGTGAAACATCCGCAAAAAGTGGGGGTAACCATAGTAAGCAGATCCTACTCTCCTACACATGCCACCAGGTACCTGGAAGCTGTCCCTCTCTGGACAATCACAGCGCCCGTGGTGGGCTGTGCATTGATGGGGATCTTTTCCCATGTGGGGTTCCCCAGAGAGGTGGTCTCTGACCGTGACAAACTTCATTTCGAAGTACATGACATCTTTGTGGGATGAGTGCAGTGTAACTTACAAGTTCCCCACTCCTTACCATCCTCAAGGGAACGGGTTGGTTGAGAGGTTCAACCGAACCCTGAAGGGCATGACCAAGGATCTTGGGGAACCCATGAGACGGAATTGGGACGTCTTTTTGCCATGCTTGTTGTTTGCCTACAGGGAGGTACCCCAGAAGTCCTTAGGGTTCAGTCCCTTTGAACTACTGTACAGTCACCCTGTGAGAGGACCTCTGAGTCTGGTGAAGGAGGGTTGGGAGAGGACTCCTAGTTTATTTTATTTTATTTACGCGTTTTTCTATAGCGCAGACTTAACCCGAAGGTGTCAGAGCATTTCACAATAGGAACAGTAATCATACATGAGGAGAAGATTACAAGTGAACAAATTACAAAAGCAAACGTTAAGTTACATGAGGCAAAAGTGACAATAGTGAGCAACCAAAATACAAGAGGTAGCAAACGGTACATTACAGGAGGAAAAAGTGATATGTGTGCAGGTTACAAAAGCGTACAAAGAATAATACAGCAATAAATGGCAGACACTCCAGCACAAGAACAAACGTTACGTAGGCAATGGTGGCACTTGTGCAAGTATCTAAAGCAAACAAAATGTGAGAGGTAGAAAACAGTGTGTTACAAGAGAAAAGTGATATGTGCATGTTACAAACGAGTACCAAACACAGGTAGAAGGATAATACTGCAATAAATGGCAGAACACACTGGGAAGGCACTACCATAGTCATGGAGAATAGAATTTTCAATAATGGGAGGTCTTCCTTCAGATAATAGAGAGGGCGTGAATTGAATTTCGAGGTGTCTTTGGATGAGGAGAACTTTGAGGTCTGTTTTGAAGGCCTGGGAGGAGGTGGTGGTCCGGAGCTACGGTGGAAGTGAGTTCCAGATTCTCCCTGCGTTGCCTGAAAAGGATTGGGCCATCGATCTTTCCTTCTTGAAAGTGGGAGGTTCAAGCAGTACATTTTCCGCATTATGAGATGGTCTAGAGCCTCCAGAATGTTTCAGTTTATCGCCAGGTAGCAAGGAGAGGAGGAATGCAAGGCTTTGTGGGTGATACAGGCAGTCTTGTAGATAGCTCTAGTTGCAGTAGTCCAGTCTGGAGAGGACCAGCGATTGCACCAGGGTTTTAAGGTCTTGCTCCGGGAAAAAGTGTCAAATTCCCCAAGAAGGCGCAGTTGGTATCGAGCAGACTTTGCAATGGAATTGATGTGGGAGATTAGATTGAGTTTTTTGTCGAATATGACACCAAGGGATTTTGCGCTGTCGACAATGATGGGTTTATAGTTAAGTAGATTCATCTGATCCATCCATGATTGAACCGGGGGAGGAGAAAGTGAGGAGGAGAGGAGGAGGAATTCAGTTTTGGATGGATTCAGAATCAGTTGACGCGTTGACATCCAGTTTTGAGCTTAGGATGGCGAGATCGTGAGTGGAGACAACCTTGAGGTAGATTTGAGTGTCATCTGCATAGAGATGATAGTGGATGCCAGATTCACTTAGGAGATTTCCCAGTGGTTCTAAGTAGAGATTGAACAAAGTGGGTGCAAGTATAGAGCCTTGAAGAACACCTTGACCTACCGCCAAAGGAGATGAAAGACTGTTCGCTATTTTGATCATTTGGGATCTATCAGAGAGGAAGGAAGCAAACCATTTAAGCACAGTGCCCTCCATGCCCATTCTCTGGTGCAGAGTGTTGAGGAGAGTGTTGTGATTGACAGTGTCAAAGGCTGCAGAAAGGTCAAGGAGAATTAGAAGACAGGACCCCCCGAATCAAGTATCAACCACTTGCAGTAGGGCTGTTTCAGTACTGCAGTTTTGGATGAAGCCGGACTGACAATTGTCAAGAAGATCATTTTCCTTGATATGACGAGAGAGTTGTTTCGCTACACATCTTTCTGTGATCTGCGCAAGAAAGGTTAAGTTAGTGATGGGGCAGAAGTTTTTGAGGTCATTAGCATCAGCAGTGGGTTTTTTAAGCAGAGGGGTGACCTGCCCAGTTTTGAAGGAGACATGAAGGGAGCCTTGACATAGGGAGAGGTTGATCAGAGTGGTCCAATAGGAAAGAGAATGGGAATAGAAGTCAATGGCAATGGCACTGAGGATGGGGTCAAGAGAATGGTTGGAGGGCTTTGTTTCGAGGATGCAATTGAGGAGGGCATCTTCAGAGATGGGGTCAAAGTTCTGCCAAATGGCTAAGGATTTGCGCTCCTCTGGAGGGGTAGGATGAGCGACCTGATCCACAAGGGATTTCAATTTTACGTCAAAGAATATAGCAAAATCCGCTGCTTTCTTTGTAGAATCCTCCAACTTGGAGGTTGGGGGAGAGCAGTTAGGAATCTTGAGGAGATCGAATAGTTTTTTGGGTCTATCTTTGGCTGAGTCAAGGAGGGTTCTGAAGTGCGACGCTTTTCCAAGGAAGATGTACTTGTGGTACTTGGATCTTGCTGAACGAAGCGTGGCCAAATTATCGGTGGAGGGCGCTTGCCTCCATTGTTTCTCCAGGAATCTTAGCTGCTTCCTTTCTTCAGATAGGGATTTGTTGAACCAGGGTTCTGAGGGAGGGGGGCTTATCTTTTTGCTTTGGAGAGGAGCTACGTTATTGATTTCTATTGCAAGAACTGTGAGGCATTGGGAGGTGAGTTCGTCAACATCTAGGTTCGGGTCTAGCCTTGGAAGTGATAACAACGCTGATTCACTGAGGGAACCAACATCAATAATTTTAGCATCATGGAACCAGGAGGTAGCCCTCTTAGGTTGGCCAAGAGTTATAGAGTGTGATAGGTGAAGAGAGAATGGGATGAGGAGGTGGTCAGACCAGTCCACATGAATAGGGGTAGTGATAGAAAGCATGCCTGCTTTAGAAATAACAAGGTCCAGGATTGAGCCCTTAGAGTGTGTTGATTCTGTGCAGTGTTGGATAAGATCGTTTGCAGAGAGGAAGGTGGCCAGCGAGTTCCCAGAAGAGTCTTGCGGTAAGCCCCAGTAGAGATTGAAGTCAACCACGAAGATCTGATTGTCACTTTGCGAGTATTGGTCGCTGATGAAGTCAGTGAGTTCCTCCATAAACGACGGGCCGCTACAAGGTGGGCGGTAAATGACATGGAATCTGAGGGGTGAGCGGTGGTGCAATTGAAGGTCAAGAGAAAGGCATTCAAAAGTGTGGAAGGAGTTGATAGGAAAAGCCTTCAGTTGAAGGGAGTTTCTAAAGAGGACTGCAACACCTCCCCCAACGTTGTCAATTCTGTCATTCCTAACTATAGAATAGCCTGTGGGTATTAAGTGATCAAACATAGAGTGAGAGGTATCGTTGAACCAGGTCTCTGTGAGGAAGAGCATGTCAATATTATGAAGAGTGATGGTATCGGAGATTTCAAGTTTGTGTTTTACTGCAGATCTGCAGTTGTGGAGCAGACAGCGCAGCTCTGTCAAGAATGTTTTGGTGACGGGGCACTTGGACTCTGAAGGGTGATCGGGATATTGTATTTATACAGGTGTGCTCGGGAGGGTTTAGGTGGATGCTTGGTTCGAACAGAGGAGATGGTTGGAATAGAGTAGATAGTAGGGTTACTAGGAGATGCAGGTTGAAGAAGGGTGGCGTTCAAGGGCTTGTGTGAGTTAACAAAGGCATGCAGACGACAGGTTGAGCTTGGCTATAGTGGGGTGAGGGGGCGAGGTGCATCTCGTGTGAAGGTGAGGGGTTTCCAAAGGGGTAGAGGTGTATGGAAAAGTGGAAATCTTGAAGCTTAAAAGTGAAATGGCAGCTACAAGCTGGGAGATGGAGGTGATAAGAGAGTCTAGCTTATTTTCTAGAGAGAGTAAGGCAGAGCACGGAAGGTTGGGTGGCCCGATGGAAATAGGAGGGGGTGGAATTGGTGGTGGACAGCAGGGAGAGGTGGGGGGACAGGAGGAGAGTTGGCGTATAGGGTTCAAAAGTGGGTAAAGGTGGAGGTTGAGAGCGGGAGTTGGTGAATCAGAGGTGAAGGGAGAGTTGTCTTTGTTGGTGTTGCAAGAAGGAAAGGAATTAAGGACATATTTAGGGGGAGATGGGTGCAGATTAAGGCAGTAGGGTATAAGGAGAGGGGAGGACTGTGTGGAGTCATGGGAATGTAGGAGGTTTGGGAGGAAAAGAAGGGAGGTGGTTGAAGAGGTCCTGTCAGCTAGAAGAGGTGGCTGTGAGGGAACGGGCATCTGGCAGAGTGAGGGGGGTTGGGAGAAAGGGAAGTTGAAGAAAGGAAGTCGTTCTGCTGGGCCCAAGTGAGGGAAATGGAAATGGGGAAAGGGGGTAGCACAGCATTGCTGAGGAGTGGGGGAAGGAGAGAGATGCAATGGGTTTGTGGAGAAATCGGTGTGAGTAAAGAGGGGAGGAGGCAGTAGAGAAGAGGGGGGAGGGAGAAATAAGGGGAGCGTAGGGAAAGTTAACTGGGGGAGAAGGTTGGAGGAGAGGTGGACTAAAAAGGGGGGTGGCAGGTAGGAATATGGGGGAGGAGAAGAGATTGGAGTACCGGGATGGTGCAGATTGGACGAGGAGCGTATTGGCTAGAGGTAAGGCTGGAGTGATGAAGGGGGAACATACTGTGAGGGGGAGGAATAGGAGAGGAGGGCACAGGGGAGGGGGAGGGAAGAGGGCCGACCTGTGCTTCTTGAGGGTGCAGCCTATTGGAGTGTAGGGGGGTCAGCGGAGGAGAAAGGGAGTAATGGGTGGAGCTAGATGAAGAGTCACAGGATAACCTGGTCGCAGAGGAGGGGAGTAGGGAGGGGAAGAATTGGTCAAAGAGCGAGAGACAGGTGTCTTTGCCTTCGATCATGACAGTACCGCTGTTATAGAGTGAGATAGTGAGGTAGCCATTGAAACACGCAGGGGGGGACATTTTTAGTTGTTTCCCATGAGGGATAGAGGAGGAGGAGGTGACGTTAAGGGAATTATATAAGCTGGTGGACCAAGAGGGGGTGTCGTGAGTGAAGAAAATGAAATCGTTTTTGAGCCTCCCAATACGACCATTGTAAAATTGATAAACAAAAAGGGAATCCGGGAAACGTTCAATAGTGTTATGCTTTAATCGTTTTACTGCAGCTTTAGTCTGGTCGGGAGGATAAATGATTTTGTAGCAATCAATTCCAGCCTTAACTCGAGTGGCGGCCATGTTGGGAAAATGAGGCGGAGGAGGGTGGGGGGGGATATGAAAAGGGTGTTACTAGGAAAGCGGTGGTGAGGAGAAGTAAAAAGACATAAAGGGGGCACATATTCCAGACGTTGGGTGAAGATATCAGAACTAATGTGCCGTCCGGGAAGGGAGGTGGGAATTTGTTGGGCCCTTCATCTAGGTATACATGATGACATGATGTCACCTGGCACTAGATAATATTTACAAGGGAGTTGTTTACATATGATAGGACCAACTGGACCACTTTCAGAACCATCACAAAGCAAATTTAGTCAAAGTAGAACAGATTATAAACGAACACCCAGTGACCACTGGTGATCACTGTACTTAGCATCAGCCTATAACAGAAGCACATTAGGCACCAAACGCATTGTACGCCCATAGTCTCAACAGACTACTATTGGACCCTATTCCCCTGAGAATCACTAACATTAGGGGCAAAGAGCATAGGGTGGAACAAAATCTGATTAGCAAAGTCTAAATATGCACGACAACCTCGTCATCATAAGACCACCTTTAGAGGTACTCAGAACAGGGTGCGTAAATCATACTACATGAAAAACATTTCCTAGCACCACATATACGTACAAGGGCCTGGCGCCATACAAACCTCGCAGTCTCCCTGGCCAACTGGCCATCTCAGAGGGGGGCTCAAATGCCCTGAATCCATAATGTCAAGGCTGCTGCCAAAGCAGCGGGAGTTCTAACTCAATCAGAACTGTCCCCACGGATAAAGTGGCCTACACGGTGCAGTTGTAAAACCCCACAAGACATGTTCAGCTATGTGCTGGCCTACAAGACCAGACTCAATGCTTCAGGAAGCTCGCTCAGGCAAACCTGGAAGCTAGCCAGGAAGAAATGAAAAGATGGTATGACCAGAATGCCACTCTGGTGTGAAATGGACTGGTCCTTATGAGGTAGTGGAATGCAAGAGTGAAGTAACCTATCTGGTTTACTTGCAGTCTCCCAGAAACCCTTTGAGGGTCCTACATGTGAACCGCCTCAAGCCACACTTTGAGAGGTCTGATGTGACAATGCTCCTTGCTACAGATGATGGGATGGAGGAGGAGAGTGAGCCTCTTCCTGACCTCCTGTCAGCAAAGGAGCAGGATGGGTCAGTGGATGGGGTGAACCTCTCGCCTACCCTGACCCCAGAACAGCAGAGGGACTGTTTCCATGTGTTGGGTCAGTTCGCCTACCTGTTCTCCCTGACACCAGGAGTCACCAATTGGTGAGTCCATGATGTGGACACTGGGCACAGTCTACCTGTGAAACAGAAATGTTACAGAGTAGCTGACAAGGTCAGGGTCAGCATCAAGGAAGAAGTCTCCAATATGCTGGCGCTAGGGGTAATAGAGCCATCCAGCAGCACCAGGGCTAGTCCAGTGGTCTTAGTACCAAAATCTGCTGCACCTGGAGCCACTCTAGAACTTTGTTTTTGTGTGGACTATCGTGGGCTCAATGCGGTCACCAAGACTGACGCACACCCCACCCCCAAAGCTGATGAGCTCATGGATCGGTAAGGCGCTGCCAGGTATCTCAGTACGTTTGATTTAACATCTGGGTACTGGTAGATTGCCTTAACTGAGGGGGGCAAAGGAAGGTCAGCATTTTCAACTACCAGTTCTGTGTTATGCCCGTTGGATTGAAAAACGCCCCTGCCACCTTCCAGAGACTGGACAGCTGGGTACTGTCCAGGCTGGAATAATTCAGCGCCGCTTACCTGAATGACATTGCTGTGTTCAGCTCCATTTGGGAGAAACATTTGCAACACCTCTGCGAAGTGTTATAAGCTCTGCAAAGGGCAGGCCTCACGATCAAGGCGAGTAAGTGCCAGATGGGGCAGGTTTCTGTGCTGTACTTGGGAAACCAGGTAGGGAGCAGCCAGGTGGCGCCCCTACAGGCCAATATTGATACCATTCTGGCTTGGGAGCCCCCCTAAGACCCAGACAGAGGTGAGAGCCTTCCTAGGTCTCACCGGGTATTACAGATGGTTTGTCAAGGGGTATGGCACCATTGTTGCCCCCTTGACAGAGCTGACTTCAAGGAAGCAGCCCAAGAAGGTGATCTGGACCGATGCCTGTCAAACCACTTTTGATGACCTGAAAGCTGCCATGTGCATGGCCCCCGTGCTCAAGGCGCCTGATTTCTCCAGAGTTTATGGTGCAGACAGATGCTTCAGAACCTGGTGTGGGAGCAGTACTCTCACAATTGATCGACGAGGGCTTGAACCAACCCGTAGCTTTCATTAGTTGGAGGCTACTTGCCACGTAACAGAGGTGTAGTGCAATTGAAAGGGAAGCTTTTGCTGTGGTCTGGGCACTGAAGAAGCTAAGACCCTACTTGTTTGGGACTCACTTCCGGGTTCAGACAGACCACAGGCCCCTCAGACGGTTAATGCAGATGAGGGGTGAGAACCCAAAACTGTTGAGGAGGTCCATCTCCCTACAGGGAATGGACTTTACGGTAGAGCACCACCCTGGTACAGAACACGCCAATTCTGATGGTCTGTCCAGGTTTTTCCGCCTTAGTGATGAGAACTCCCAAGAGGATAGGTAGTACTCCCCACTTTTCAGCTGGAGGGGACACATATTAGACCTGGCATCTTTGGCGTGGTTTTTCCTGACATTTTGCCTCTACTTCCTGTATTTTCATGCTATGCTGGATTTTGTTTTTGCTGGTTTAGATGCTTTGGACACTTTGCCACTGCTGATCAGTGTCAAAGTGCAAGTGCTCCCGGGGTAAATTGTTATTGTGATTGGTTATCATGATTGACATATTTATCTTACCAGTAGGTCTCTAGTAAAGTGCACTGAGTGTGCCAGGGCTGGTACCTCAAATGCTACTAGTGGGCTTGCAGCACTGATTGTGCCACCCACATAAGAAGCCCTGAAAAGATGTTCCAGGCCTGCCACCGCAGTGTCTGTGCGCAGTTTGTTAACTGCCATGTTGACCTGGCCAGTACACCCACTTGCCAGGCCTTACCCTTCCCTTTTCTTGCATATAGGACCCACCTATGGTAGTACCCAGGTACCCCCTGGGCAGGGTGTAGTGTATGTGAGAGGTAGGACATGTACTAGTGTGTATAACATGTCCTGATAGTGAAATACTGCCAATTTTGTTTTTCACTATTGAAAGGCTATCTTGCCCATCGGCCAGAATGGGGAATGCTGTGTAACATGTTTACCTGCATTTCTTCCCATAGGAGTGAGATAGAAATTTGGAGTCTAGTATCCCTGAACTCAGATTTTAATAACACACTTTTTAGTAAGGATGGTTTTTAAATTCTGTGTTTGAAAATAGCACTTTTAGAAAGCGGCTATTTTCTTGTTCAACCTTTCTGTGTGCCTCCGCCTGTTTTTGGATTGACTGTCTGGTTTGAGAGTGACAAGAGCTGGGTGACTCCAGGAGTCTGGGTGAGTCAGCACTAGGCTGAATAGACCGATCTGCATTTGGAGTGGTGGGAGGAGTAGCACCTGGGCCTGAATAGGGCTGGGCCTGCCTTTCACACTGCTGGCTCCACCTCCACCAGTGCATCTGAAGACCCTGGCCCACATTCACACAGGAAGAAGTTGTGCCCTGGCAGAGTGCACCCAGAACTGGTTTGGACTGGGTCCAGGACCCCTTACACCTAAAGAACAAAGACTTTTGGGGTATAAATATGAGCGTTGAAAACCCTGAACTTTAAATCATCCTGGAATCAAAGAGGAACCTTTGCCGAGGAGAAGAGATGGAGAAACTGAAGAGAAGGACTGCCCTTGCTGTGTATTCTGGGGCTAAACTGCAGTTGCTATTCTACCAAGGAAAGGAGAAGGACTTTGCTGTGCGCTGTAATCCCTGCTTGAAGAAGATCTCCAAGAGCATGAGGTGAGCTGGTCTCCTGTTTTGAAGTTCCAAGAACAAAAGGACTTCACCCCCAGCTCCCCCTGAACTCTGCTGTGTGTGTTCTGACCCGTCTAGAGTGCTTGATCCAGATGTGGGGCCTCTGGAGGTTGTTGCTGCTGTTTGGGAGCTGGAAGAAGAAGCGTGAAAAGAACTGCAAAACACGTTACATCTCTCTTCTTGCGGCACGTTTCACAAACGCATCTCAACGGCGCGAGAAGATTTCCATTGCATCAATGTACCGCTGCGAAGATCATCACAGTGCCTGTCACCGCGTAGTAAGAACCGACGCATCGAGGGATCGAGGCTGAAGAGGACCGACGCCGCACTGCGCAATGCCGCCACATCGATTGTTGTCGATACCCGAAGATCTATGTTTCGTACCTGTGTGAGACGCTTTACCAACGCATCACCTGCGAACCGGAATCGGTACGAAGACTCGACACATCGCTCCCCCTACAGATTGGATGCAACGCAAATTGTCCGCTGCATGCAGCAGGGCTGGCGCATCGTCTCCTCAGGGACTCAGGGGTCTCATATTTCTTTGTTTTTCAACGCTGCAACTATTTGTCGCATCTCCAGGTACTTTGGTGCAAAGTCATGCATCCATAGATTTCTATGGTACAAGTTCTTGAAACCTTTTTAAAGTCATATTTTTAAACTGTGTATGTTGGATTTTTGTCGTTTTGGTCTTGTGTAGTTTAGATAAACATACTTTATTTTTCTAAACTGGTGTGGTGTCCATTTGTGGTGTTACTGTGCGTGTTGGTACAAATTCTTTACACATTGCCTTTGGGATAAGCCTGTTTGCTCGTGCCAAGCAACCAATGGGGTGAGCAGGGGTTATCTAAAGAGTGTATCCCCATTAACCTGACTAGAAGCAAGGGTCCCTATTTGGTCAAAGGTACCTACCTCTGCCAACTAGAGACCCCCAGTTCTAACATCGTCGAACCTCATAGTTAGGTCCCATGTCATTTGTTGAGCCACGTAGTGATGTCTTCGGATCGGCACTGCGTTGGTGTCAAAGGAACTGCTTCAGCTCTGATCAGCACAGTGGTGATAATGCATTGATCTTGTTGCAAATCAGCTGCACAACCCATTTCTGAGGCCCAGGACGAGAGGGGGCAACTCAGGCATGGATATGACTCACAGATGGCAGAGTCCAGCAGAACTGCAAGCAGTCTTTTGTGTCCCTGAGACTTCAGAAAACAGGAGGCAAGTCAGCAAGCCCCTGGAACCATTCTGGGTTCAAGTGAGATGGGTCCAGTCCTTGTCCTCAGCATGCAAAGATCAACAGGCAGCAGGGGCAACTCAGCACAGCCATGAAGCAGTTCCTTGGAACAGTCAGTCAAGCAGAGTGGCAATCCTTGTAGCACAGCAATCCATACTCCTGGCAGAGTTCTTCACAGGTCCAGTAGCGTACTGATTTGGTAGGGTAAGAGCCCCAGTACTTATACACAAATGTGGATTTGAAGAAGCGGTGACTTCAAAGCAGCTCCTTTAAGTGAACTGGTCCCCTTTTGTCCTAGCCCCTTCTGCCAGTCTATCTGTGTGGGGGTGTTAGAACCGGGGTCTCTAGTTGGCAGGGGTATGCACCCTAGTCCAAGTAGGGACCACCGCTTCCGACCTGGTAGCTTGGCGCAGAGCAGCAAAGGCGTAACTTCAGAGGCAATGTGTAAAGTATTTGTGCAACACACAACAACGATGACACAGTAAAAACACTCACAAAAGGAACACCACACCAGTTTTGTATAAGAATAAGAATTTCTTTATCTAAAAATTATGCGAGAACCAAAAGCAGGTAAATCCAGCTCCAGGCAAGATCAATAATAAAAAGGATTCCAGTTTCCAAGCAAGATCAATAATCAATAAGAATGAAGCCAGTTCCCAGGCTTGATCAATAACAAAAAAAAGGATTCCAGTTTCCAAGCAAGATCAATAATCAATAAGAATGAATCCAGTTCCCAGGCCTGATCAAATCACCAAAAGCTCATGTGTGCCAAGGGCTCTTGCTGGTAATGTCTTTCTCACAGTGTCCTTGGATGGTAAAAGTACACTTGAGGTAGGTTCTTATGGTCAAAATTCACTGGGGGAAGGTTCTTAGGCCAAAGTTCCCTTGTAGCGTAATAAGTGTGCCTCTCATAGAAATGATGCTCCCAGCGTAGGGAGTGCGGCTGCCCAGGCGCTGCTGGTAATGCTAAATAATGCCCCAGTGTCAATTACCAAGTAATTATGCCCCCGTAGGCCAGTCAGTGAAGGACGGTTCCCAGCCAAGCACAAAGCTCACACTCCAGGTACCCGGCCAACCCGCACCCCGCCCCTTCGCAGCAGCCTGGTTGCACTGAGGCGTTACCTGGGGTGGTGGTTGCGGACGCAGGTGCGAGGCTCCTCTCCCCCTGGGGCCTTGGGCTCAGCAGGCGCTGCACGGGTGGGGGTCACAGCCACACAGCGCTCCTTTAGCACAGCGCTTAACAGTGCCTCCAAGTCCTGGGCAACGACGGAGCCTCCTGCCACACAGCGCTTTGCTTCTCAGCGCTACACAGCGCGCTCCAGTCCCAGTGGCGGTGACCTCAGGGCCAGTTTCAGTCGGCTTGTGCCAGAAGCAGAGGCAATCACAGAGCCCTCGGGAGGTTCACGGGGCCAGCAGTGCTGAGGGTAGGCACAGCGTTGCAGGGCAAATCTTGAGAGTGTTGTTGCTGTTCCAAAGGGCAGTCTTTAAAACGCTGTGGTCCAAGGACAGGTAGTTTCCTTTAGCTTAAAATGGGTGCAGTCCCAAAAAGGCAATCTTTAAAAGGTTGAAGATTCTTTAAAATGTGGTTCAAAGAAAAGTAGTTCCTTTGGGATGTTGTGGAGACACTCTGGTGGTGATGTTGCAGTCTCCCATGCAGGGCAGGATCAGCAGACAGTAGGGCAGCTCAGCAGGTTGTGGAGCAGCAGTTCCTTGGAGCAGTCAGCCTCCTTCCCAGTGGCAATCCTCTTGCGCAGCAGTCCTCACTCCAGCAGGGATTCTTCCAGGTCCAGCAGTGTAACAAGAATGTGAGGCCAGGACCCTCCCTTATATATCTTTTTAGTCTAAGGGCTAGAAAGTGGTGGAAGTCTCTGGAAGGGTCGGGGGCAGGGGCTTCTGGAAGAGTCCAGGGAGTTCTGGTATGTTCCCTGCCTTCCCTGACCTAGCTGTCACAGTGACGAGAGACAGGCCGTTAAGGCTACAGTGGGCAGCCCATCACAGCTCATCCCCGGGAAGAAGGTGTGAATCACCACTCCCACCTCCCAACCCAGGCAGGCTATCAGTATGCAGAGGGGAGGGGGGAGTCTGCAGAGCCTAATCTAAGTGTAGGCAGGAAAAGGCCCACTTTATAAAAGTGGGATCCCTAGCGTAGTAATGCCCAAACCCTATATATCATTGGAAAGGGTTTCCCGCCTCGAGTCCAACAAGACCAAACATGACAGACTTATTAGGTCCCTGTCAGAAGTTAGTCCATGAGGGTAGGTTCCCAATGTTAGCCTATGGAGGATTAGCCTTACTGCGTTAGCAGTGGCTTGTGGCAGATATGCCAGCCTCACAAGGTTTTAGGGGAGAGCACCTGCACCTCAGCACTGATTAGCAGTGGTGAGGCGCCCAGAGTCCTAAGTCCAACAAAATGTAAGGTAAAAATGGGAGGCAAAAAGGGCACAAATGTAGGGGAGACCACCCTAAGGCTGACAGGTCTAACACGGGGTAATCAGTCCTTTGTGTGGTGACGAGATATAGCCTATTCGGATGCAAGGGTCAGCTCCCCCTTCCTGCCCAGGAAGGCTATCAGAATGCAGATGAATAGATATAATTCCCCTGTATTGTTACAAGACCAGAGCATTGCATTCACAGTAATCACATCGTCCTCTTGCCACATGGACGGCATAAGGCAGGAGGATGATATGATCTGGGGGGAGCCCTAATAAGCTTTTGTAAAGGAATCACACTGGGCTTCAGTATCCATTTGTAAAGAAATAAAAATTACAGAGACTCACAAAACAACATGAGCAATACAGAAAACCCTGTCCTGCTCCTTTGATTTGGTGCACGAGTACAAATCCGTAATAACGTCGACCACTAATTAGTCGGAATCAAAACCTTTTGTCATGCCCCCTAAGAATACACCAACCTTTTGTCCTGAAGAGAACCCCCAAAGAAAGTGTGGGTTTGAAAAACATAGACCGGGATCAACCAGTACCAATATAGACGTATAAATTCATTTGTCCAAAGAAACTATTGATAGCCCATTTTAGATACCTCTGGAACCTTTATATGTTCCAGTACTAAGAGCACTTACTGTGAATGCAATTCTCTGGTCTTGTAAAATCTTGGATTGGTGAAGATGCAATTTTAGCCTAGATCATGTATACATTTTGCGTTATCACAATGTATTTTTGATTTATCTTTTCATATTTCACACGATTTTCCTATATTTTTCACTGCATATTCATCGAGTTGATTGTGGATTGTCCTTTCTTTTATCGCACCAAATGGGAAACTTTAAAAAACGTTTGTGTTCAATCATTACTAAAACAAATTTGAGGTCATGATTATTGAGTAAAATGTACCTCATGAATAAGTAAAGATGTGTTTAAATCTCACAACCACCTGATTTTGTTTTGTGTATACAGTTTTTTAAGGCCCAAGGTGGTTGTTGGTAAGGGCCAGACCCCCCAATTAACACACTTTCTAAAAGTGGGATTTCTAAAATAGTAATGTCAAATCCAATTCTACCACTAAAGAGGATTTAGCATTACAATTCCAAAGATATGAAAGACGACTTGGCTACTACTTTCTAATCAGGAATTACAGCTTTAAAGTATTTTAAGAAATTTCTAATTCTAGCCTATGAGAAGAATAGGCCTCACAGTAGTGAAAAACAAATCTGTCTGTATGTTACAACCAGGACATTTAAAAATGTAAAAGTACATTTCATGTCTTTTACTTACATAGCACCCCCCTTTCCCTAGGGCTACTTAGGACCTACCATAGCAGTGACTAATGTGTAATTAAGGGGGCGGGTGGATTTAAGGCTTGGTAATGGGTTTTAAATGGCAAGTTGAAGTGGCAGTAAAATGGTGCGTCTCAGGCCTTCCAATGGCAGGCCTGAGACAGGTTTGAAAGGCCAATTGTGAGGGTGACACAACCAGTGCTGCAAACCCACTAGTAGCATTTAGATTACCGGCCCTCGGTATATGGTATACCACTTTAAGAGGGACTTATAGGTAAATTAAATCTGTCAATGTCACCATGTTTAGTTAAGAAGCCCATGCACTTTAGTACTAGTGAGCAGTGGTAAAGTGCTCAGAGTCCTAACGCCAACAAAAAGATACAGCAAAAAGTGGAGGTAAGCAGGCAAAACATTGGGGAAAGACCACCCTATGTATGACAGGTCTTAACACTGGGTTACATATATCCTCCAGGAAACTGTAAAGATAGTTACTGAAGGCAGATAAAGATCATCGGGGCTCTGTAGTCTGCCATTTCTCCAACGGTTTTCAACATTTACATGGCCCCTCTCGCTACCATCGTCAGACAACATGGACTCAGCATAATATCCTACAGCGACGACACCCAACTCATCCTCTCCTTCACGAAGGAACCCGATGCCACCAGACGCAGCTTCCAGGAAGGAATGAAAGATATGTCATCCTGGATGAGCAGCAGCTGTCTGAAGCTCAACTTGGAGAAGACAGAAGTCCTCATCCTCGGGCCCACCCCCTCACCTAGTCGCCCACCACCCTCAGCAACTCCCCCACCCAAACTGGGACCTCGCCCGGAACCTCGGCATCATACTTGACTCCTGCCTCACCGTGAACCACCAGTTCAATGCCGTCCCCTCCACTGGCTTCAACACTCTCTGCATCCTGCATGACTTTCAAATGGACCCCCCAATCCAGAAAGACAGTCATCCATTCACTCATAACTAAACTAGCAGACTGGACTACAGAAATGCCCTCTACACCGGTATCAACAAACCCCTGCTATGCAAACTCCAGACCATCCAGAACACCGCGGCCAGACTTGTCCTCAGCATCCCACGGCATGAACAGATCACCCAACACCGCCACACCTCCACTGGCTCCTAGTGAAGAAGAGAGTAACTTTCAAGCTACTCACCCATGCCTACAAATCCCTCCACAACATCGGACTCAAGTACATCAACGAGTCTCCACGTACCCAAGAGAAACCTCCACTCCGCCGCCCTCGCCCTCGCTGAAACCGCGCACATCTGCAGAACAAGAGCGGGTGGCAGAGCCTTTTCATACATCACGGCAAATACCAGGAATGAGCTCCCGATCAACATCAGATGCTCCCCGACCCTGCACTCCTTCAGGAAGAGGCTCAAGACCTGGCTCTTCGGCTGACTTGGAGCTGCATCCCCCTCCACCCCCAGCTCCTTGAGACCCTCATGGGTGAGTAGTGCTCTCCAAAACTCCCTGATTGATTGATTGAATCTTGTACAATCATTGCTCCATCACCACTACCCTTTTTGCCTTTTTGATGTTTAAGGAGTGTGATTCTCTAAAGGTTTTTGGCCCCACCAGCCCTACTACAATTTCCTGGCAGCCCACTCCCTGACAAGCTATTTTCTTATCTACTAAATTAGAGCACAATTCAACTTGTGTTCCAGGACAAAGTATTGTCCCAGTGCATGTAATGGAGCCAGTTAGAAGACACTGGCACTGCTGGTCAGAGCTCTAGCTGACCCATGGACACAACAATCAGGGACAGGGAATACTTTAGGGACAAGTGGGAGTAAGGGTAGGAACAAAGTGGGATGAAAGAGGAAGTGGAGGACAGTGGGAGAGAGATCACAGGGATACACATGGAAACTCTATGCTGAGCATAATTAAGACAAGGTTCTTGCATCCACCCTGTCTGTTGCCCATCACAGAACCAGGACGCAACATCTGGCAACAAAGGAATCTCTGGGTAGGATGTTTGGCCAGCAGAGAGAAGACCAAGAGTAATTGATGCCTCATGCAACACCTTCAGTGACGCGTAGTCCCTGGCGACAGGGTTGCAGCCATTATACAGGGGAAAAAAGCAGCAGACACAACACACCACCTCACCTCAAACGAAACACTACGAGCCCACTGACACCAAAGAGTGATGGCAACTTTAAACATTGGCATAGAGCAGAGATTAGGCCAGGAAAGGAAGGGACTGACAAAAGGCTGCCATTTTAGAATGAGGCAGCACCAAGACACAGACAAAGGACTGCTGCAGAACAAGAGTAGTGGCCATCTAAGGACTTGGCAGTACCCAAACATAGAAGAGGTAAGGTGCAGAGCAAGAGCAGCGGCCATCTTAGAATCAGGCAGCCTGCTACAAACATGAAAGATAGCAAAGTGCATAACAAAATCATGTGACGTTAAACCAGTTAGAAGAATACAAAAAAAGGAGAGAGAAAAGAACTAGTATGACACACGAAGAGGACACTGAGAACCAAACTCAGCAATGACCTTGAACAGAAACCATTCCCATTTTCTTCATCATTCCTCAAGCCCCCAGATTTTTCATAGTGACTAGATGACTTTTATAACTTGAAAGACGAGGTGGGAGAAAAAGAAGAAAAACAAATGCTACTCACCTTTAAAAAAATCTAGCTGGTAAAGATGATATATGAATCATCAAACAACTACCATCACCAGATATTAACAGATGCATGGGGCCCTAAATACAAAATTCCTACTGAAGAAGCATGTGGACTATGAGTGGTACGATTTCAACGTCGCCAAGGAAAAGGGAGTATTGATGAATTACTTCATAGTCCAACTCTGCAACCTGGTTGTGCATTGCAAATTCAACCAATTCTTGAATGAAGAAGCCATCTGCATAATGAATCATGGAAAGGTGCTAATTAGGGTAACTGCGCCACAGCCAACTCAGGAAAAGTTCCACCTTGGATGAAATTGAATAGATGACACAACTGCTTGATCAGCCTGAAGAAAATCAAAACAGAAACAACAGAAAACAATGGAACAAATATTCTGACTATGAGACCAGATGAAGAGGAAAACCTCAAACCCTAGGTAAAGAAGAACACGATCAAGGGAGCACTCACAACTGACAGCAGGCACAGACAAAATACAAAAAAAATAATGCTACAGAGGTGGCTAAGAATAACCCCATGAAGAGAAATGTCCAGCAATAGGCCCAGCATGTCACAAAAAAGGTAAGAAAATCACTATCAGCGAATGTGCAAGGGTGGACGAAAGGGAGAATCAAGGCCATCAAGGGAACACAAAACCCAACACCATCCAAAAGTAGTGTGAGACAAAAGCTGAAGCCCCCCACAGTCCTCCACAAAGTCACGCTGAATTGCGTCACAACAGTCACACCATAGCACTTCATCATCATACTTGTGTGGAAGTGACAGATCCCTACTCATGACCACGGATGAACAATCATCGATAAAGACACACCCATACATAGCTTTACAAATGGGAAACCATACAACCCCATTTATCATGGACAGGAACATCTGTTAATTACATTGGAGCTGCTGAGGAGAAGTGAATGAAACCAAAACTCAGACTAGAAAAGGTGAACGTTCATGGATGGCCAGCAAACTTCTGAAATGCCCAGGTAAAATCAAGATGAAACTCATCTACAAAGACCACTCTGTAAGAGCCCTCATCCATGTCATGGATTGAAAAACACCTGCTGACGGTCCACTAAACATACCAACAGCTAAGCAGCTCAAACTTGTCGCCATCTTATGTCAGGTGGATGAAAAACCATCCACTGTGAAGCAATACCCCTAACTATTCATGAGACTCGGAAAAATTCAAAACCTAAAGTACGCCTACACAGCAACAAAACCAAGCAACCAGTGATTCATGACCAAAGGATCCTTGTCAGGGTGAACAACATCAGTCACTAAAATAACTTGTGCTTACCTCTATGGTAGTTTGGCCCAAAAGCAATTGGGCGTAACTTTGAGGCAATGTGTAAAGTATTTATGCAGCATCCCTACAGTAATAAAGTGAAAACCCAACACAAGAAAAATCTCAAACCAATTTAGAAAAATAAATGATGCTTTAATAAATAATTTGAGATGAAAACAACAAAAATCCAACCAGTAGAACTTAAGGTACTGAATTTTAGATGTTTAGATAAAAGTAGCATCAAAAGGCACAAAGCGTCAACTAAGGGTGTCTGGTCATGCTGGACTACAGCAAAGTTACAAGTGGAGCACAGGCCGGGCACAGGGCCAAGGTTGGCCAGCTGAGGATTGTACCGTAGGTCCTATGTTTGCTGCGTTGCTTTATGAAGGCTTCACGACATCCAGTTTTGTAGCAAGATCTTGTGTTTTTTTTTATTTTTCTGTGTCATTTCTGATGGAGCTTGTAGCTGTATGGTAAGGCTTCCCTGTGGTTTGCGCCACCTTTGGTTGGTTCTGATAAAGCTTGTAGATGTGCGGCAAGACTTTGAGGTGCTTTGCGTCGATCAGCATCAGTTCCAATAAAGCTTGTATCTGTGCGGCAAGGCTTTGCGGGGCTTCTCATCACTAGGTGTCGGATTTTATGGAACCTTCAGTTAGGCCTGGACAACTTCTCTCTGATGCCACCATATGGTCCAGGACCTGGGAAGCATCATTTTGGGGATCAGAAACTCACTCCAGCAGAGGCCAGCAGGGCTTAGGCAAGTCCAGTTGTAGGTCCAGGCAAGTCCAGTGTAGCAGGTCAGCTGCGCAGTTACAGGGATGCTTCTAGGTCTTATTGTGTCCCAGTGGGTCAGAACATGTGGTCAGCAAGCTGACCCTTGGAGTTACTCAGCATGGGATAAAGGGAGCAGGTCCAGTCTTCCCTCTCAGAGAGCAGGACAGACCTAAAAAAGCAGGGCAGTCTTCAAACAGCAGGTCAGGCCTCTAGTAGCAGGGCAATCCTTCTTCTGTAGTTTCCAAAGATCCAGGAGGATACTGAAGAGTTGGTCTGAGGGTCCAATATTTAAACATGGTGCCAGCTTTGAAGTGAGATACACTTCTAGACTTCCTCAATATCAGACTCTGGACTTTACTTGCTATCCCTACTCTGTCTACGAGAGGTCTGGATGACCATACACTAGTGTGAATTAATTTGTGAGTGTGCTAAGGCAGCACCTTTAAAGTGTAAGTGTGATAGGTGACAACTCCGCCCCTCCTATACTGGCAAGATGACCCATATTGACTACACCGAATCCCCCATTGTATCACTGTCTGAGACGAATACATAAAGGCCAAATTTTCACAGTCATGTGACCCGAGACACAGGCTGCAAGCACCAAATGGTTAGGACAGGAAAATGCCAACTTTCTAAAAGAAGCTTGATTCCGGTCCAGGGAAGACATGGCTTGGCAGTTCGGGCTGGACTGTTCCCATGAGGCACAGGGTCAGACTGATTTGCATATGGCATGTCTGAACTGGGGTGGCGGAGTGAGCTAAAGAACGGTGATGGATTAAACCCAGATCAGTTGACTGGGGGTGAGTGTTTGTATTGTCAACGCTCCGTCCATCACCACCTTTGTTTTTTGTTTTTTTGTTTTTTTTTAACTTTCTAAAAGTGGCAGTTTCAGAATTGTGACTCAAAATCCAACATTACCATTGAATAGGGTTTTAAAGTACAATTCATTCGAAACCAAACATGAAATTTTTACCTATTACAAAGCAAAAGTTATCACTTATTAAATATAAAAGAAGAACTCAATGTTATCCTACGGGCGAGGTAGTGTAAAACTAATTTAAGAATGTTTCATTACCAGGACATGTAAAATGTAAAAGTACATGGCCAAAGTTTTAAACCCTCTGCACCCTGCCCTACAAGCTGTGTAGGACCTACCCTTGAGGTAACCTATATGTACTAAAAAGGTAGGTTGAGGTTTACTAAAAGGCGTATTTTTGCCAGGTAGAAATGGCAGTTTAGCACTGCACACAGGCTGTATTGGCAGGCATGAGACATTTTTAAAAAGGCTACTTAAGTGGGTGGCACAATAAGTGCTACAGGCCTACGAGTAGCATTTAATGTACAGGTCCTGTGGACCTATAGTACCAATTACTAGGGGCTTAGAAGTATATTAAGTGTGCCAATTTGGTATAAGTCAATTTTACAATGTTTAGGGAGTCAGCATAAGCCCCTTAGAACTGTTAGCCATTCCAATCCATTTCAAAGACTTTATTCGGATAACAACTTATCCATAAAAGTAAATATATACAGCTAAAAACACATTAATAGCAATGTCAAATTTCATAAGATAGCAAAATACAATGAATATATGTAAAGTGCATATAATGAATAGAAAAATACGATTTACTTCATAGGTCGCACATCGTTTTCCGAGCACCAGTAGCTACTCTCAAAAAGATGCCAGTACGCAAGATCAGTTCAGCATTGTCTAATTTCAGTATGCAATCAAGAGCTTCAGATAAATTAATAGGAGACAATTTTTAAAATATGGGATAAACAGCCATTGTTCATATTTCATATAGGGCCCGATGTAGGTAGCCCTTTACCGATCGGAATCGGCCGAAAATACCGATTTTCGGCCGTTTCCGATCGGTAAAGGGCCATGGAGATGTAGGGGCACATTTTCGGTAATTTTACCGATTCGTTATCATTACCGAATAGGTAAATTTACCGAGTCGGTAATATTTACCGAATCGGTAATGATAACGAATCGGTAAAATTACCGAAAATGTGATGTAGGTAGCCTATGTTCCGGCAGCACATGGCTTACAGAATCGGTATTTTACCATGGAATACAAATCCATGGTAAAAAACCGATTCATGTGCACATGCACATCTGTGCATGTACACATGTGCCATGTGACAGACAGACGTGCCCTTAGGGCATGTCTGTGTGCCACATTGCACACATGGCCGTTTTGGGGGTGCTAGAGGGTGTCAAAGTGACACCCCCTGCACCCTTGTGAATTCCTTAAATACCGATTGGGTAAATACCGAATCGGTAATGCCTAAGCATTCCTATGGGCTTCAAAGCCCATAGGAAAGAATGGGCATTACCGATTCGGTATTTACCCAATCGGTAATTAATGAATTGTTAAGGATTCGGTAACGAATCCAGATGTTGGGACCTACATCCCATTTACCGATTTTAAAATACCGAATCGGTAAGATTCGGTATTTCAAAATCGGTAAATGGGATTTACCTACATCGGGCCCATAGTGTTTATAAAAGAATAAAAAGTGTAAAAGTGTTTGTCCGCAATGACCATCACACGGACATGGCAAAGGGTCTAAATTTGCATTATACCTATTATTATTATTATTATTATTATTATTATTATTATTAAATGACATTTATAGAGCGCACTGACACCATGAGTTTCCTGGCGCTGTAGGACAGAGGGGGAGCAGACTGAGGAGGTTTACAAGGTTTAGGAGGGTAGGGGGAAGAGGAGAGTTTTGAGCTGTTTCCTAAAGAGAAAGGGGAGCTACTGGATTTAATGGCCGTAGGGAGGGGATTCCAGAATTTTGGGGCCAAGAAGGCGAACCTTCGTCCACCGAATTTATTGGTTCTTGTTTTGGGCACGACAAGCTTTTGGAGATGGGAAGAGCGTAAATCGCGAGTGGGGCGATAAGGGTGGATGAGTGAGGTTACGAAGGCGGGGCTGGTGCCATGAAGTGCTCTGAACGTAAGGCAACCCGCCTTGAAGGCCACTCTCTGCTCTATAGGCAGCCAGTGTAATTTGTGCTTGGTTTTGGACTGCCTGTAGGCGGTGGAGAAGTGTTTTGGGGAGGCCGTGGTAGAGGGAATTGGAGAAGTCCAAACGGGAGAGCACTAGGGAAACAATCACTTGGATTAGAGCAGCAGGGGGGAGTAGGTGACTAATTTTGCGGATCTTACGAAGTTGGAAGGAGCAGGATGAAACCACCGAGCCGACTTGAGATCGAAGGGAGAGTTCGGAGTCGATGGTCACGCCCAAGCTCTTTACAGTGTTCGCGGAAGTAGGTGGGGTGCCAAGTTCCGTGGGCCATAAGTGCGCCCCCCAGGCAGAGGGACTGGAGCCCGGAAGGAGGAGCTCTGTTTTCCCGGGATTCAATTTCAGATGGTTGGTGTTCATCCATTCCTGTATGTGGACCATGGCGGCGTGGAAGTTGGCTACAGCGTTCTGAGAGTTGAGGGGGAAAATGATCTGTAAGTCGTCCGCATAGTTGTATACTGTGATGTCCCAGGGGTGGAGGGAGGGAAGAAGGGGCCGGAGGTAAAGGTTAAACAATAAGGGTGACAGGGAAGAGCCTTGGGGAACCCCGCATGTCGTAGGGGTTTTGGGCGCTGTGTAGGGGCCCTGTCGGACGGCCTGTGATCTCCCGGACAGGAACGATTGTATCCAGCTCAGCGCGAGGCCTTGGATGCCGGCCTGTTGGACACAGTGGAGCAAGATGTTATGGTCCACCGTGTCGAACGCAGCCGATAGGTCCTGGAGTATGAGAGCCTGGGGGGTCCCTGTATCGGCGTTTCTCCGCAGAGTGTCAAGGACGGCCAAGATGACAGCCTCCGTTGAAAAGGTAGGCCGAAAGCCTGCCTGGTTGGGTTCCAGGTAGCTAGATGACTCGATAAATTTGATGAGGCATTGGGTGACATGTGCCTCGATTATTTTGGAGAGGAAGGGTAGGAGCGAGATGGGACGGAAATTGGACAGATCTGCTGGGTCCGCGTCAGGTTTTTTCAGTAGCGGGACTAAGATGGCCTCTTTGAAGGAGCTGGGGACGGTGCCGGTGCTGAGTGAGCCGTTCAGCAGAGGTAGGATACATTCGGGTAGGGAGTGGCAGATGCTCCGAAGAATCGGGGGAGGGCAAACGTCATTCGGGGAGCCTGATTTTACCCGGGACGCAAGCTGAGCCAGGGAGGCGGAGTTGAGGGCCGGGAAGTCCGAGTATACAGAGAGATTGTTGCAGGGGGTATCAGGGAGGGGTCCGAGAGGTGTGATTGAGGCCTTGATTTTATTGATTTTCTCGATGAAGAAGAGGTTAAGGGCGTCACAGGTTCCTTGGGTGGGGGTGGGGGTTGACCTGGAAGAGTTCTGTCATCAGAGGTGAGTTCGTTCATGATGCGGAATATTTCTTTAGATTTATTGTCCGAAGAGGAGATTCGGTTGGCAAAGTGAGATGATTTGGCTGAGGAGATTGCGTTTTTGTAATCTTTCCGGGCAAGGGTGTATTGCAGTCTGTCAGTTTCAGAGTAATTCCGTCTCCATGTCCTTTCCAGCTGGCGCACTTTCAGTTTGAGTTTTTTTAGGTCCTCCGTAAACCATCTGTGGGAGTTGTGGTGTCTGGTCAGGGGGAATTTGGTGAGGGGAGCAAATATGTCACTGGCTGACTTCAGCCAGGTGTCAATCTCACAGTCCAACTCGTCGATATTGGTGTTGGTGGGCCGATTGGGAGTGGGCCGGGTCTTGGAGCGAGTCGCGAGCAGGCCTTTGGGGTCATGGGAGCTCCATTTGCGAGAGAGGCCACCTGCCATTTGCCACTGATCGTAAGGGTAGTATCCACTAAATGGTGGTCTGACCAGGTGCAGGGGGAGACAAGTGGGGGAGAGAAGGTCAGCTTTGGCACCATATCTGGTCCAGGATGTGGCCCTTAATATGGGTAGCCGAGGTGATCTGTTGGATTAGGTTGATGCTGGCAAGAGCCTCAAAGGTCTCCAAAGCATGGGGCCCGGCATTACCTCGTCGAACCAGTAATTGAGGTCACCAAAAAGGGCGAATCTAGGGTTGGAGGTGAGTAGGTAGATCAGCTGGTCGGTCAGGGTGGCTGCGAAGGAGGGCATGGGTTGAGGGGGTCGATAGAGGAGGAGGAGTGTTAAGGCACCTAGGTCAGTTTTTAGGCTGAGGGTAAGGTTGTCGACACCCGGGAGGGGGAGGGAGGAAGTGGAAGTGAATTTAAAATGTTTGGATATTATGGCGGCCACTCCGCCACCCGGGCGGTTGCCTTGACGGTCAGCGCGAAGGATGTAATAATCCGGGGGGAGTGCCGCCAGGATGTCAGGAAGGGAGTCCGGGGTCAGCCAGGTCTCCGTGAGTAGGAGCACGTCCGGCTTCTCGATGGAAAGGAGAATAAAAATATCGGCGTGGTGCTTTACCATGGAGCGGGTATTCAAATACAGCACCCGGATGGTGGTGTCGTCCGCGGCTGGTTTGGCGGGGGGCATGCTCCGACTGATGGCCTGCCGGTCAGATGAGATAATGCCGGCAGTAACGATGCGTTTGATGGTGGTGGGGGAAGGAGTGAGATGGGTGTATTGTAAGTCTCTGAGGGAGTTGGCAGAGTATGAGATCAAGTGGCCGGCAGGACTGGCCCCTGGGCCCGGTCTGGCGCGAACGGGGGGCGCAGACGGGCTTTCCTATAGTAAAAACAAAGCAGGTATCTTACAGACCCTGCTCGTAAACGGAAGAGGAGGCCTCTCTTCCATAGAGACACTGGTAATGCAATGTAGCATGGTAGACAGTGCTCAGGGTACTCAATGGATATAAGTTTTGCAACAGTTTGTTTCTTCGATTCCCTTTCCAATCTTTCCCTGCTATAAAGTGCATACAGTGCTGTTTTAAAAACATTTTTATCCATTCTTACGGCTATATTCTGATTAGGAAACGTCTACCCAGATTAGCGCTTTCCAAACTCTTAACTACCCCAGCAAGCCATGGGATATCCATCCCTTTCTCGCAAAGAAGACAATCATCTATTATATCCCTTGTGAGAGATGCTTCTGGGTTCTTCATTATGGCTAGCCAAAATAATGCGGGGCAGGCCCTTATAATGTCTTCGATATATCCTAATTTTAATTCGCTGTGGCATATATACAGGGGGGTGGAGATTGGAGTGCCCAAAAGTTTCCAGCAAAATCTATTTTCCTCAGATTGGGCACTAAAACACTTGGCAATACCCCATACCTCTGCCCCGTAGGTGGCCACTGGTACACATTGAGTCTTAAAAATCTTTAAAATAGCAGGAATTGTCCCTGTTCTTTTAGGCCGGGGAAGACTGAATACTAAGTTAAAGGCCTTCGAAAACTTAGTTTTGCAATATGCCTTATGTTCACACCAAGAACCATTTGCAGCGAAGACCATCCCCAAATAAGGGAAGGTAACAGTGCGATTTAGTTTTTGGTCAACCACAGAGATAAAATCTAAAGGAAATTTCCTTGGCCCACAAGACATTATAAAGGATTTCTTAAACTTTGTGCATAAATCTAATCCAGTCATGAAATCTGTAAATCCTCAGACTAAAGTGCGTAGAAGCATTTGGTGTGCGCCCAATTAAAACCGTGTCATCTGTGTACAAAAGCACCGGGTGTGTTTTGCTTTTTATTCTGGGGACGTCATTAGTTAGTGTAGTCAGTGACTTATGTAAGTTATTTATAAAAATGATAAAAATGAAGGGGGCCAGAACACACCCTTGTCTGACCCCTCTACCTACACTGATGTCATTGGACACTTCTCCCCCTCCGCCAATTCTGACCCGCGCTGTCAGATCCGTATGAAGATAGGCCAGAAAATGGACAAGAGCCTCGTCCAGAGCATATTCTAAGAGGATAGACTATAAACAAGATCTGTTAACAAAATCGAAAGCTGAGGTCAGGTCTCTAAAAGCTAAGTAAAGTGGCGAGTGGGGTGCAATAGTATACTTCCCTATGATCAGATTAAGATTTAGACATTGCTCATTTGTGCCAAATTTGCCCCTAGAGCCAATTTGGCATTGTTCTAAGATATGATTGTCCTCTGACCAAGTTAAGCATTTTGTATATAAAACTCTGCCTATAATTTTAAGGGAGATTGGTCAATAGCAGCTAGGTTGAGTACAATCACCCTTTTTAAAAATTGGGACAATGGTGCAAGTAGACCATGTCTTTGGCAATGGAGCATTCATTAGATTATTAAAAATATTTAAAAACAGTGGGGCCCAAAAATCTGTTTTTTATTTAATAAGATCAATGAGCAACCCATCTGGACCAGGGGCTTTATTGCCTGCACTCTGACGTATAGCCTCCTCGACCTCATTTATTGATATCGGGACTCCAAATAGCACCCGGTTATTGAAGAGATTGGTTTCAGAGGCAGGCGCTTGGTAAATAGTGGAAAAGTGGCTTTCCCAGGTAGCACTCATTATATTGCAGCTAATGGGAATTAATGGTTGCCCCACTGATCTAAACTCTTTAATGGCAGTCCAAAATATATTCCCATTGTTTTGACTAGCGGCATTAATGAGCTCATCCCAGTGTTATTTATTAACTGTTTCTTCCTATTAGCAGCAGCCCTCTTATGTTAACCTTGAGGACTTGACCGGTTCGTTACACCTGGGATTTTGAGATAGGGCTTTGCGGAGCATTCTGTTGGCAAAATAGCACTCCTGATTGAACCATCTAGGTTCATGCTGTACTGTAGAAATGGGTTTGGACAGAAGGGATTTTATGGCTCCGCAAAGTTCAGTGAAGGCGGTAATAGCCTCAGGGAGAGGATCCCGGGCCTCAAGACAGATATTAATGAGATTCATGTTCCCCTTAACCATTGAACTGAATAAGTCGGCGTTGGTATCTGTAGATGGTAATAGATTCCTGGCACCACATTCTATCTGTGGCATTGGAACTAGAGACATTTGTAATGTTATTTGTATTGGATTGTGGTCTCCAAAGGTTGTGGCCATTATCTCGGCTTTAACCCCTTCGACGCTCATGACGAGCTCAGCTCGTCATGAGGTACGCCTGTTGTACGCTCATGACGAGCTGAGCTCGTCATGTAACGCGGTTTTTAAAAAAACTCAGCATACAGCGGAAAAATGCGCCGCACGCATGAGGTTAAGTGAGTAGCTTCTAAAATGGGGGAGACAAAAACATAGTCAATTGTCGATGAGCAGCCCCTCCCTCTAACTGTCGGTTCAGGGGGGGCATTGTAATTCCAGCAATATCCATAACATTGACCCAGTTATGGATATTCAAATAGTCCATTAGCTCTCTACCCATATTACATATTTCCCCAGTGCTAGGGGGGTGTATGCTTATCTGTAATTGAGATAACTTAACATTAAAACCACCCCCTAGACAAATTCCCGCTCGCTTAAAAGAGTCTTTGGATTTTTCAATAGATGCAATAAAATTAAACAAATGTATAAAATGCATATTTGGAACAGAGTGTAAATGATTATTATAAAAATTGATTATCAAAAAAGATATTCCCCTGTTAAACAATATACATTAAAAATTATTACTATCTGTACATACGGTTTTTATGCTACCCCCTGTCTCAATGTTAACCCAGATTGATAAGCCCCCAGATGGTCGACCGTACCTGGGGGTTGTGGCTAATATATTATAGCATTAAAATCCCTCAATGTACAATTCTTGAGTAGCCCATGTTTCCTGAAATAAAAGAATGTCTTGGTCTTTAATAAGTTGTACCCAGTCTGGTTGGTGAAATTTAGAGTACAACCCTGCAACGTTTCAGCTTAAAATTCAGAGGTCTGAGCGAGCTGGAGCCTTCATTTGCGTATGGGGAATAGTAGACTTAGTTATGGGCAGGGCATAAGGTGAGATAATAACAGAATCAATATTTTCCCTCCAAATTGGTAGTCAGTCATGGGTATCTAATCCACACAGGGCCTGAAACATATTAGGAGTGGTAAAAGTTGGCTTGTAGATGCGAGGGGCATAGCTTGGCTTGTAAAAATACCCAAGGGGTAATGCACATATATTAGAATTATTGAATTTAGTAAATTTGCAATCCCTTAGTAGGTATCTCACCAAGGACGGTCTGCGAAAGTTAATAATACAGTCCCCTTCAATTTTCTTTTTAGATGCTCCCACCCACCCAACTCTGTGTGCCATAATAACATCCTTTATTTCGGATGTGTGAAACCTCCTATGCCTTCATAGCCAGTCCGCATATTTGTTGCGTAGCTAATCCCATAACTCATGCTGATCCTTCTTCAAAGATGGTACCCCTGCAGTACCAGCACATCGGGGCAAGCAGCGGGTGGCAGACTCAAAACATCCTGATTTACCATTGGGCTATTAATGCTTGGGGCAACTGGGACATTGTTGCTCGTGGTACTAAACAACCTGTTCTGGTCCAATCCACTGGGTCTGTTTAACCTATTAACGTCAACCCTAGTAGGGTGGATGTTTGGGACGATTATAGGTTTAGGGGGGTACGGTACCATGTCTATCCAAGGGCAATTGGGGACAACCCCTAGACTGATCATGTGACAAGCACGGGGTATTTATGAGTGCAATGATTCTGGTTGTTTGTGACGCTGTTTCAGAATTTGGGATACTCATTACTATGCCTTCACTTACGTTTACCCCGCACTGCCATCCTCATTGTCAACCACCATTTGTAAATTTTTCATAAATTGGCCAGCCCCTCCCATGAGTCTAGCCAAATTGTCTAAGCGACTCTGTATTAAGGCAAACTTTTTATCAATAAGTTCAGTGATTTGTTTAGTCACCAACGCTGTGACAATATTGGCAACAATGTACCCATATTTCTCAAGGCAAGGTACTGCTTTAGTCTGTGTACTAGTAGAGCTGCTCAGTTTCACAGTTTGTGTGGGTGTGGTGGAATCAGGGGCTTCAGCTATACCAGAACCTGATGAAGACTGTATCCAAGTGGAAAGTCATGTTTGGGTACGAACAGGGACACTGCGAGTAGGCTGCTTCCTTTTACTGCAAAGTGATTTCCCAGGGCCAGTCTTTCTTTTCCGTTTTACAGCGGGCATTCCTACTGATATAGCAATGTTTATCAGTAGGTTGCTCTGCTTCCTCCTTTATGACTAGCCTACTTGCACCCCCACAAGAGGGTGGAGATTGATAAGTCCCAATACCCTCTGGCTGCGAGTGGGACTGGTCTGGAAAAGTTCCTCTAAAGATTGTAATGTCAGGCCGTCCCTCAATACCCATGGACAGATGTCACTCTGTAACCTCAATTTCACTTTAGACAATACTGACGGCCCTTTCAAGCATACTGTCAATGCTGGTAGTTATGGGACCTGTTGGTTGTAGTGTAGTGCGTTTCCCCATAATAACAGCTTAGGGATGGCAACGCAAAGTCAATAGCAAACAATAGCAGGCTTTTCAATAGAGCACTCACCAGTATTGTCGCCGTCTTCCAATGCTACTTTAAAGGCGGATAGCCCAGCCTCGTTTGGATCCAGCTGAAGTTTTAAATGCACTTCCGGGCACGAGAGTCAGTGTCAGCGGTGGGCGTGGCCAGCCGTTCCCCACACGGCAATGGAATACCGGCTCCCAGCGCTGCGGGAGCCCGCTGCAGTTTTAAACACGCCTCCATGCGCGAGATGTCAGCGGTGGGAGTGGGGAGCCATTCCCCTCACGGCAATGGATTATGGGCCCAGTTGTTCCCATGCAATCAATTCCCCCATGCACTACATCCAGGGGTGTAGGCCTCTGTCCAATGGTCCACCAGATGTCTCACGATCGTGATTCCAGGCACTGATTTAATGGATCAAATAGGGATCAAATAGGGAAGGGTTGGGTACAGATGGGGGTGGGCAGGGATCCTCGGCTCTCCCCCAGATGTGGCACCAAATCTTGCTCAGCCGATCAGTTTGTTTATTGTCGGCCCGTCTCTGGCTCGGTAGGCCACCCCTCCAAGTCCCGGAGAGAGAGCCACGGGTGTGTCTGTCACTTCCAGAAGTTCTGAGTAACCCTGGGCTTAAAACTTCGCTACGCTGACGGAACTGCAAAGTTTGTACTAATTCGCACTTTGCAAATTGCACGTAGTACAGTACCAAAACTGTGCTTAATCACGTAGCGTAGCATCTAAATGAACAATATTCTCGGATGCTTTGAAAAAGCAATTTTACATGCTTAACAGCATATAACCAATTCACAAAAATGAACTTTTACAATGAAAACATTAGGCAATGAGAGAACTGATGATTTTGGGGTCCCCCCTAACCTAGGGGGAGCACCAAGCAGATGCCTTGTTCACAAAGAGCATAAACAAAAAGCACATTTTGTTGAACTTCAGTGGTGATCCCATCATTTTAGGACCACCCCAAGCACAGTTATTGGCAAAAAACAATCCCAACCAAAGGCCCTGCAAAGCAATATGGGACAAGATTAGCAGTGGCAGTGAATATTATAGGATCCAATATCAAAATAATTCTACAAAGAGCTGCAGTTCCACTGGTCGTCCCTAGACGTCCCTCACGAGTCAAATGCAAAGCATTGAAATTATTCTTACATCAAGCTGCAGTTCCACTGGTCGTCCCTAGATGTTCCTCACGAGTCAAATGCAAAACCATTGAAACCCTTTCATCAAGCATTTGCATTTGACTCGTGAGGGACATCTAGGGACGACCAGTGAACTGCAGCTCTTTGTAGAATTCTTTTGATATTGTGTACTATATAATATTCACTGCCCACTGCTAATTTCATCCCATAATGCTTTGCAGGGCCTTTGGTTGGGAATGTTTTTTTTGCCAATAACTGTGTTTGGGTTTGTCCTAACAGGACGGGACCACAACTAAATCGTTCAAGAAGATGTGCTTTTTTGTTTTCAAGGCATCTGTTTGGTACTCTCCCTAGGTTAGGGAGGATCCAAAAATCATCACATCTCCCACTGCTTGCCAATTTTTCAGTTTCACTATTGTGAAAGTACTATATGCACTTTAGCATATAAAGATAGAAAAGCTTATTTTATCATATCTGGTCATGTACAGGAAGCTTGTTGCAATTTTAGCACTGTACAGACAAGTACACAGTGTCTTCAGCTACGCTACGCCCAGGCTTAGTTCTGAGTGGTCCTACTGGTACCGAGGGGCATGGGGGGTGTAGTGTTGGGCCTCAGACCCACATGGTGGCAAATAACTGACACAGACACCGGGTAGGTACCACGTCACTCATGGCACCCGTCATGGATGGGTGTGGGGGTGTAGTGTGCCCAGCCCTCGAGGGAGTGGCTGGGATTACAAATTCCTGCGGGACACTAGAATGTGTCTCGCAGGACACTACTGGGGGGATAGATCACCTCTTCGCGGCCCATCCCACCGTCTGCGCGAGCATGCCGCCATTGAGTCGCACACTCTCACTCCGGGGGGATCGAGCGACGCGGGCCGCAATTGCGGCAAACAGCAGAAAGGCAAGGAGGGAGCGGTTCTCTTCCCTCCGTCCGGATTATCAGAGGCGTTCTTGCACTTGTCCCAGCCCTCGGTGCTCACCGAGTGAATTAGAGGGACATAAGCCCACAACCGAAACTGTTAGCAGTAGTAAAGTGTGCAGAGTCCAACGGTCAACAAAAGCTAATTCAGCAAAACAGGCGGGAGGAAGGCAAAAGTTGGGGAGGAAAGCACACTAAGGATGTCAAGTCTAACTTTGTATTTCACAGAAAAGAGGTTTAACTTTTAGATAATTTTTCTGATTCATATTTATCTTCTCTTTTGCAAACTACACATATTAGCGCAATTGTAATCACATTTATATAGCGCTTACTACCTCTGACGAGGTGTTGAAGTGCTTTACACCATGAAGCACCCTGCCAATCCAACTTTAGTGGTTAGTCTAGTGTGATTGGATGGTTACTGCTCAGTTATTTATTGGGATTAGTCTTGTGCATTCAAGCAAACCATTCAACGCAGTCATTCCAGTTTCTTTATGGTGGACTAAATTAATAGGAGGTAGTTGTGATCATTAGGGGGGAGGTATGTGACCCCAGGCGCATGGTTGTTGGGATTAATGGAGGAGTAAGAGGAGATTAGGAGTTACTTTTAGCGGAAGGAGGAGAGATTGCTTTTGCAGAACTAGAGATTTACTAGAAAACATCTTTAATAACGTTTTGTGCAAAGCCAATATTTTGATTTTCAACTCATGAGGAATGCTGAGAAATAAACCGTGAGTTTGTTGACATTCTATCAGCAGCAAATGAAGAGGGGATTTATACATTCTTGCATTTCTTTTACTAATATTTCTGATGCAGACTGAACACTTTCCCAATAACTCTTCCATATCTATATGGCTTTGGAGACGAAACACCTCCAGACCTGCACACAAAACTCAAAGAGCAGCCCCATCATTGAGTCATACAGTGGTAGCACAAAGTCATTTTTGGGGCTTTCCAGCCATCTTCCTGTGCACCCACAAACATCCCACTTGCTCTTGCCGCTGCCCTGTGTGTAGAATTAACACAATATATCCATCTTCTATAATGCTGTCTGCTGCTGCTCAGATGGGCCTTGCCCCAGAGGGGGACAATCCCAGCAAGATTCAAGCCTGGTTGAGGCTGAATGTCTGGCTCTGGCCTGGCTTTTGTCCCATGAGGACTGGAGAGCTCAAACAGATTCAAAACAAATTTATATTCTCTTCCCTTTTCCCTCCCCGTGTGGTTTATTGTTCTCCAAAAAACAGAAAAAGACTAACTGCAGGACAGCTGAGAATAATCCAAAAAGGTGTGTTTCTGCTGTGTGTATCTACAGCAGAGATCAGCTGCAAATCACGTGCCTTACTGCAGATCCATTATGGGACAGCAGTCCCTGCAGGTTCGTCTTTGTTTTGCTATTTGATTAATTGATGTCATTGGGGTACTGTGCCACTACCTCTTCAAAACTGGGGGACAGTTATATTAATTTATAGATAGTGTCCCGCCCTACCTTGCGTTTAACTTTGTACGTTTTTCCGGAAAAATAATTCAACATTTAATGTATGTAATTGTAGTCAGATTTAATCTAAATATGATACTTATATTTACTGAAAACAGTGTACTTATTCAGGTCATGAAATAACTGAGGAGAGAGCAGGATATATTTATCCAGTAGTTGAACTGCATAGTGTCTAGCTAGGGAACCAGGGTTCAAATCCTGGTTTCACCACTTGGCTAAATTGTGAGATCCTACACAAATCACTGTCCTTTGCGCACTTTAATTGAGTGTTTCAAACTGAAATTGGGTCTGTTCAGGGTGTGTGCTATACAAAAACTCCACTTGTGTATGTTTCAACAGACAATAATGTTGACCCACGTAGATGAACAATATTAGCCAACTGCACAGTGCCCATGACAAAATGGAGCAATTTGGCAAACTCGTGACGGCGGTAACGTTCATATTTAAACAGCGCTTAATTTGTAAAAAATAAAAAATAAAAAAATAAGTGCCAGGACCCAAGTTATTTCATGGTAGGTCACTGCAGCTTGCACAAGTTATTCCTTGGGAGACCGGTGTATCTGGCACAACCTACCAGCGCTGCCAAATGAAGGTTTAAACAATCTTCTGATGTGCTTTTATGAAAAATAGACAGATAGACAGACATTGCCACCACGTGGACTGTCAGAAATAAGTGTTGTTTTGAAAAAACAAAGCAAGTGCCTTTGCTGAGCACCAGCAGACACCATTACAAATTAAATACCGTATTTAGGGGCCGATTATGATAGAGGATTTTCCGCCTCCTCCGGGCCGGCGGAAGCCACCGCCGGCCCGGAGGAGGCGGAAAATCCTCTGCGGAGTCACCAAAGACCCACCGCCGCATTACGATGGCTGGTGGGTCTTGGATTCTGTCCGCTGCTTTTCCGCCGCGGTCGGATTACAACCGCGGCGGAAAAGCTCTCCTTTGGCTGGCAGTGTCTATCAGACACCGCCAGCCAAATTAGGAAGCATTAGTAAACATGCTTTTCCGCGGCGGTTTTTCCGCCGTGGAAAAGCATGTGTACTTTTGCTTTTGGGGGCCTGTTGCGGGCCCCCAGGGCGTAGGCGGGTGGGGGGTGCACATGGGGGGTACCTATGGTACCCCCCAGCATTTACATGCACAAAGCGGCAGGCACCGCACGGTGCCTGCCGCTTTGTACATGTAAATGTTACACATGCACTTTTAACATTGCGGCGGGTGCTGCTTGAAGCAGCACCCGCCGCAATGTTAAATATCCAGGATGTGACCGCCAGGGTGGCGGTCACATCCTGATTTGCATGGAGGGACCTCCGCAGTCCATGCGGACGGTCCCTCCACCTCTGGGATGGCGGACGGACGCAAGTCCGTCCGCCATCCTAATCGGCCCCTTAGTTTTCACACAAGTCCAATCAGTGACAATCAAACTATTAAAGTGATGCACAAGTGTTAAAAAAATACCTAATTTTTATTTGAAAGTTCTCCTCGTTCAATGTGAGCTGCAGAATGCAGTACATGTGGTAAGAGGAAAAAACAAGGAGCAATGTAAACATTTCTCCTCCTGCCCTAAATTTAGGCAATGTTGTAAATCTGGGGCAGTGTCAAAAACAATGGGTGTTGCGTGGGAACACCCACAGCAACACCCATGGTACCCCCCTTTCACGCAGCGTAAGGCATTGCCCTACTCCATATTTACAAGGCCATGAAAGGCCATGTAGGGTAGCTTTGGGTGTCCTTGTAAATATGGGCTGGCACATTGTGCCTCCGGGGCGTCACACACGTGCCGTTCCAGCGGCGTAAAAGTGCGCAGGGACGTTGCAAATATCCGATGCATGAGTGAGCGTGTTCTCACTTGCAAAGTTGGACATCAAAAGAAAATTCCCCTCTATCCCCACAATCCTATATTTAATGCTGGGATGAGGGGTGGAGATAAACGTACCTTGAATAGGTAATTCGTAACAGCGGGCCCTGATAAATGCTGTCATTGAATACATTTCATTTGAAAGGATTTTCTCTCCCTCCCTATCGCTTGTCCATCCTGCTGCGTCAGGTGAAAAAGCGGAGTCTGTGACGTCGAAGGGGTGGAAGCATCTTTAGCTGGAGGGTGGCGAGGGAGGTAGACAGACGGGTACGGAGGCCCGTGTCTGGGGAAATGAGGCAGATTCCTCTCCTCTGACAGCCTGGCTTTGAAGGTTTGATGGGAAGCCGAGGAGATATGACAGGCAGAGGTTACGGAGAAAAAATGGATGACAGAGCAGGAGCAAGGACAAGTATTGGGTCACCTGAGCAGGCGAACAGGACTGACAGCTGATGGCTAATCACTCTTCAGTAGCTGGGGGCAGAGAGAGTAAAAGGGACAGACGGCAGCTCTGTCTATCCTTACAAAAGAAAGGGTTCCGAAATGGCCCATATAAATGTTTTGGAGAAAATAGACCAGTGATTTAAACGTGTAGGGCGTGTGAAGTTGTGATTCCTGGTTTTCGAGAGTGATCCACTGAAATCGACTGATGTGACATATTGTTAGACCTTAGGGTGGTCTTTCCCCAGACGTTTTGTCTTACTCTCCATATTTTACTTATCTCATTTTTATTATCTTTAGGATACCTGACTAAACTGTGTGTGGTCTCTCCTTAAAACATGGTAACATTGGCTTGTCACAAAAGATCAATAGAGGAAGCGTAGAGGTTGAGATAGAATCACCCTCCTGAACGATTCATATAAACATAGAGATTCTATCAATGTGTAGAGGTGCCAAATATTTTATAATTTTTTATTTTAATGTGAAAGAATGGGCTCTCTCATCACTAAGAGAGAGCCCATTCTTTCACATTAAAATCAAAAATTATAAAATATTTGGCACCTCTACACATTGATAGAATCTCAACATTGGCTTGTCCCCAATTGGCAGATTCAATTTATTCATATGTCCCTAGTAAAATGATACCTTCTTCCCCACCCACCTGCAGCAGAACCAGGACCAACTTACCCTACAGGAAGTTACTCAAGACCTGACTGTTAGAGCAGTAGCAGCACCCTACCCCCAGGACTTTGGGACCCTCACGGGTGAGTAGTGCGCTTTATAAATACTTTGATTGATTGATTGTACCCAGGGCCTGCAAATTAAATGCTACCAGTGAGCCTGTAGTACTTGTTGTGTCACTCACTTAAGTAGCCTTGCAAATCTGTCTCAGGTCTGACATTGCAGACTGTGTGTGCGGTTTTAAACTGCCATTTTGACCTGCCAATATAACCTGTTGCCAGGCCTAAATCTTCCTTTTTAATATATATAAGTCGCCGCTAGGGTAGGCCTCAAACAGCCCACAGGGCAGGGTGCAATGTACTTGAAAAGTAGGGGGAATGCGCTGCTGAGGTTGCCGCTACTCTGACAACCCGCTTACACCTGAATAGGCTAAGTCCAGCCTTCACACAAAGGATTGCATACCCCCTGTAGTTAGTATGGAGTCAAGGCAGTGGAGGCAGAAACATGTGCACTTCAAAGGGAAACCACTATTAGCTTCTCCCAATTCAAAGTAGGCCCCAGGTATAAAAATTAAACCTCAGACACCAACTCTTCAATACACTTCTGGACATGTGGAAGGCTCTACCAGGAAGAAGGGTTGCTGCACTGCTGGAAGGACGGCCACTCTGCTGGAATGCTGCCCTCTTGCCTGTATGAGAAGGGCTGGACCTGCAACCTGTACCCAGGACCACCAGAGTGACTCCAAGGACTAGTCTCTTTTACCCAGCACATGGACTCTGCAACTGGGAGTCCTACCCTGCCAAGTGGTGCCACCCCAGCCCTGAACCCTTGGAAGTGGGCTTGAAGGTGCTTTGCCAGCCCATCTGAGGATCCAGCAGAACTGACGCATCTCCTCTGCTGTGCGGGGCAGCCCCGAGCAGAGCTGACTGATTGCCTCTGCTGCAAGCATTGTTTCAGTGCAAGGACTCCGCATCGACCTCGCAGCCTGCAGCCTCATTAGATCCACTGCTGTGCAGTGCAACACTGACTCAGGACCTCATAAAGCAAACTTGCCTCATCATCACCCTCCTCAATGAAGATGCAGGGCCTTGCATCGCAGCCTTGTAGCTCCCCGGAACCAATGCTGTGCAACGCATCTCCGACCCGTACCTCGCATTGCCCCGGCTTCGCAATGCATCCTCGATGGGTGATCTTGGATTTAAAGTTTTCTTGTTGAGCATGCCTAACTGGGTCCCTGCAGCTGACCCATGCTCCATTGTAGTGAGCTTGCACTTGTAACTTTGTCCCAGTCCAGTGCAACCAGATATCCTGAGTTGGCGCTTTGTGCTTTTTGGAGCTATATTCACTGAAATCTTTAAACATTCATATCTCGGGTTCTACTGATTGGATTATTGTTGTTTGGTCTTGTGTAATTTATTAGAACTTACTCTATTCTTCTAATTTGGTGTGGGATTATTCATGTGTGGTGATTTTACGTGTGAAATACGCATATATGTTTTACAGATTGCCACTACGTTAAGCCAGACTGCTCTGTGCCAGGGCTCTATTGCTGCCAGTACAGGTGAACAGGGAATCCATTTTGAGTACATGTGCTGGACACTGTTGAAAATGAGTTCCCTAGTTACATGATGGCTTCACTGAAAATAGAGATGCTTGGTATCAAACATCTCTCATTAATAAACCTACACATATGCCAGTGTTGGATTTATTGATACATACACACACAAGGCACCATAGATGTGTTCCCTGAAACCCTACCGGCTACTGACTGACTGGTTTTCACCAGGCTGACACCAGAGACAAGTTTCCGACCTCAAAACGTGAGGACCTTTGCTCTCAGGAGGCCAGAAATCAAGTCTGCTTGAGCAGAGGTTGCTTACACCTGCAGATATTTATTCCAAGGCTGAGGAGTTTCAAAGAGGCCACTGCCTTTGGTATGTGAATCTGGCTTCTCTCACAGGAGAGGGAGCCATCACCCTTCGTGCAGAACACTTTGGCACCTGGACAGGTGTGAAAATTAGCTAGTCTGCTAGGTGTGTCCACCCTCAGGCCAATACCAACCCTAAGGTAGGCTACAGGAAGTGGAGGCGACTTTTGAGAGTTAGCCTTTTGGTGATGGAAAACCTAGGAACTCTGGGACAGGGTTATGCCCATTACCCACAGGAAGTAGTCATTTAGGGGGTGTAGTGGCCCCAGGGGTAGGCGGCCCATTGGCTACTACTCCACACTCCCCTATCGCCCCTAAATTCAGCAGTATTTAGGGAAGGCCCTGACCCCAGAAAATCAAATTTGGACAGCCTACGAAGAAGAAGGACACTTAAGAGCCACAAAAGAAGAAGACTGAAGAAGAGCAACTGACTTGGCACCAATCCTTCCGGACAGTCTGCTGTTTCCCGTTAACCGTGCACCAAAGGAGTCTCATCCTATAGCTTGTGTGCCTCCACAGGCTGTGAGGATGGCCTGCCTTCAATAAAGACTCAAGAACTCCCATGGTGCAGCAGAACTTCTCCCCTGCATCCTGCAGGCATGGAGACAGTTTACAATGAATGCGCATTCCATTAAAACGAGGTCGTTACAACGGGGGATCACCGATGTTGCCTGCAGGCTCTGCTTGCACTCCCCTTCAACTGCGAGAGCACCCGGACAAAGAAATCCAACACCTCAAAGACCCACTGCACCCAGCTGACCCACCACTGGTATCTCCATGTCCCCTAGCATCGCAAAACTTGAACCTTCCTGTTGATTCAGCACGAGTGGTCTCCCAGTCGAAACCTGCAGCTTCTTTTCACGCAAACCAATCCTCATCGATTAACATTTGGCACCCAAGGCTGTGTTGCACTACGGCACAGTGCCGCACTAGTGCTGCTGGAGGTGGCCTGGCGGTGCTGCCTTGGACATTGCCCAATACTCACCTTAGGTCCCGGAGATTGGTCTTGAAAGTCACTGTACTCTACCGTACTTGTTTTTCCTCCCCTCTGATAAGATTGCAACTTCTGAAAAATGCACTAAGTATTGACTTTTTAAACCACAAAGTATTTCTCTTGCAAAACGTACTTACCTGATCACATTATTTCTGGTGTCTGAATAACTATATAAAGATATGTGATATTTTTATAAATTGGTTTGGATCTCCTCATTGAGTCGTGTGCATCATGTATTGACTATACACCCTAGAAGAGCTCCTTGGGATTGCAAGAGCAAGCCCTTGTCCACTCATAAGGGAACCCTTGTACTCTTTGCATGACATAACTCACTTTGGTATCCATACTAATAATATTATAAAGAGAGAGCCCAAACCTTTGAGGCGGGTAATCTCAGTAACCACAGCACCAATCACAACACCCAATACAGCATTGGAAAGGGCAGTTGCAGCAGAAGGACATAGGCTATGCAGTCGGCCACCATATACATTTAAAAGGTAAAAGAACCGTGCCAGCAAAGTAGTCCCTTGTGGGCGGGTCTGCGTTGTGCTGGGGGCGTGACAAACGCTGGGGGCGTGTGGTACGGCCATCATATCGTGGGCTGTGGGCGTGTGCTGGGGGCGTGACAAACGCTGGGGGCGTGTGTCCACCCTTCATGCCATGTGAGTTGTACATACAAGCGCCAATTACATTGCTGCGCAGCATCAAGGGGCACGCTGGGGGCGTGAGAAATGCTGGGGGCGTGTGTCCGGCCTTCATGCCATGTGAACGCAATTGCGCCGCATCAAGGGGCACGCTGGGGGCGTGAGAAACACCGGGGGCGTGTGCTACGTTCCGCCCTTTATGCCATGTGGGTCGTACATTATTCAGAAGATCGTCTGCTGTGACCGTGTGCTGGGGGCGTGACAAACGCATTCAGCTGAAGGCGTGGTAAGAAATGTTAATGCAGCATCTCCTGCGCACTGTTACTGAACTCTCTCATTCAAGGAAATTACACGCGCCTGCTACCATCAACCAGGTCTCTAGCCGGGCTCAGGCGGCGGATCAGTACACTAATTACACGTGCCTGATAATATCAACCAGGGCTGCCGCTGGGCCTCAAGCAGGGGAACACGCGCCTGCTAACATCAAACAAGCCTGCATCTGGGCCTCAAGCGGGGGAACACGCAAATAAGCGTGTCTGCGGGGACAATTACTGCAGCCTCTCCTACTCGCGTCACTCAACTCTCTCAATAAACGGATTTACCCGTGGCTGATAACTCTCTCATTCAACGATATTACATGCGCCTGCTAACATCAACCAGGGCTGTAGCCGGCCTCAGGCGGCGGATCACTACACCAATTACACACGCCCGCTAACATCAACCAGGGCTGCAGCTGGGCCTTCTCCGTCCCTATTCTAATGAAACAAAAAATGTTGTCTACCGCGAGATTTTAAAATAAATTGCCCTTGCCAAATACACACATTCTATTTCATACCCGGACAACTTCGAAACGGGCTGCTAGTATATATATATATATATATATATATATATATATATATATATATATATATATATATATATATATATATATATATATATATATATATATATATATATATATATATATATATATATATATATATATATATATATATATATATATATATATATATATATATATATATATATATATATATATATATATATATATATATCCAACACAGTGAGGGGACCCATTAGGAAGCAGCCACACACGAACTCCGTAGTGAACTCTTTATTTTTCAAGAACCTGCCAGCAGGAATTCAAAGGTGACGATCTTCAAAGTAAATCAGCTGCCAAATGCATTTCGAGAGACGAGCTCTCTTCTTCAGTGGCATATTCGTCATCAGCCAGAACTCTTCCCCCTTACATAATCAGTCCCCGCCCCCTGGGCGTTAGCAATCAGTGGCGTTTGTGGGATCTGTAGTCCGTGTCAGGTAGGGATTAATCCTGGCAAAATGGATCCAAATTTCAAACCAAGTGGGAATGAAGGCACATCTCGATTGTTTCCCTGCCTTGCTTCCAGTTCTTAATAGAGTGTTCAAAAGGGCAACCCCTGCAATATCCTTAAGAACGTTCGTGTCCACTTGCCCCCCCGTAGTGAAGAGGGCTGGCTCTGTGACAACAGCGGGCAGCTTCCACGACCGGGCGGCCGTCTATAAATCCAACACAGTGAGGGGACCCATTAGGAAGCAGCCACACACGAACTCCATAGTGAACTCTTTATTTTTCAAGAACCTGCCAGCAGGAATTCAAAGGTGACGATCTTCAAAGTAAATCAGCTGCCAAATGCATTTCGAGAGACGAGCTCTCTTCTTCAGTGGCATATTCATCATCAGCCAGAACTCTCCCCCTTACATAATCAGTCCCCGCCCCCTGGGCGTTAGCAATCAGTGGCGTTTGTGGGATCTGTAGTCCGTGTCAGGTAGGGATTAATCCTTGCAGGGGTTGCCCTTTTGAACACTCTATTAAGAACTGGAAGCAAGGCAGGGAAACAATCGAGATGTGCCTTCATTCCCACTTGGTTTGAAATTTGGATCCATTTCGCCAGGATTAATCCCTACCTGACACGGACTACAGATCCCACAAACGCCACTGATTGCTAACGCCCAGGGGGCGGGGACTGATTATGTAAGGGGGAGAGTTCTAGTTGATGACGAATATGCCACTGAAGAAGAGAGCTCGTCTCTCGAAATGCATTTGGCAGCTGATTTACTTTGAAGATCGTCACCTTTGAATTCCTGCTGGCAGGTTCTTGAAAAATAAAGAGTTCACTACGGAGTTCGTGTGTGGCTGCTTCCTAATGGGTCCCCTCACTGTGTTGGATTTATAGACGGCCGCCCGGTCGTGGAAGCTGCCCGCTGTTGTCACAGAGCCAGCCCTCTTCACTACGGGGGGGCAAGTGGACACGAACGTTCTTAAGGATATTGCAGGGGTTTCCCTTTTGAACACTCTATTAAGAACTGGAAGCAAGGCAGGGAAACAATCGAGATGTGCCTTCATTCCCACTTGGTTTGAAATTTGGATCCATTTCGCCAGGATTAATCCCTACCTGACACGGACTACAGATCCCACAAACGCCACTGATTGCTAACGCCCAGGGGGCGGGGACTGATTATGTAAGGGGGAGAGTTCTGGCTGATGACGAATATGCCACTGAAGAAGAGAGCTCGTCTCTCGAAATGCATTTGGCAGCTGATTTACTTTGAAGATCGTCACCTTTGAATTCCTGCTGGCAGGTTCTTGAAAAATAAAGAGTTCACTACGGAGTTCGTGTGTGGCTGCTTCCTAATGGGTCCCCTCACTGTGTTGGATTTATAGACGGCCGCCCGGTCGTGGAAGCTGCCCGCTGTTGTCACAGAGCCAGCCCTCTTCACTACGGGGGGGGGCAAGTGGACACGAACGTTCTTAAGGATATTGCTGGGGTTGCCCTTTTGAACACTCTATTAAGAACTGGAAGCAAGGCAGGGAAACAATCGAGATGTGCCTTCATTCCCACTTGGTTCGAAATTTGGATCCATTTCGCCAGGATTAATCCCTACCTGACACGGACTACAGATCCCACAAACGCCACTGATTGCTAACGCCCAGGGGGCGGGGACTGATTATGTAAGGGGGAGAGTTCTGGCTGATGACGAATATGCCACTAAAGAAGAGAGCTCGTCTCTCGAAATGCATTTGGCAGCTGATTTACTTTGAAGATCGTCACCTTTGAATTCCTGCTGGCAGGTTCTTGAAAAATAAAGAGTTCACTACGGAGTTCGTGTGTGGCTGCTTCCTAATGGGTCCCCTCACTGTGTTGGATTTATAGACGGCCGCCCGGTCGTGGAAGCTGCCCGCTGTTGTCACAGAGCCAGCCCTCTTCACTACGGGGGGGCAAGTAGACACGAACGTTCTTAAGGATATTGCAGGGGTTGCCCTTTTGAACACTCTATTAAGAACTGGAAGCAAGGCAGGGAAACAATCGAGATGTGCCTTCATTCCCACTTGGTTTGAAATTTGGATCCATTTCGCCAGGATTAATCCCTACCTGACACGGACTACAGATCCCACAAACGCCACTGATTGCTAACGCCCAGGGGGCGGGGACTGATTATGTAAGGGGGAGAGTTCTGGCTGATGACGAATATGCCACTAAAGAAGAGAGCTCGTCTCTCGAAATGCATTTGGCAGCTGATTTACTTTGAAGATCGTCACCTTTGAATTCCTGCTGGCAGGTTCTTGAAAAATAAAGAGTTCACTACGGAGTTCGTGTGTGGCTGCTTCCTAATGGGTCCCCTCACTGTGTTGGATTTATAGACGGCCGCCCGGTCGTGGAAGCTGCCCGCTGTTGTCACAGAGCCAGCCCTCTTCACTACGGGGGGGCAAGTGGACAGGAACGTTCTTAAGGATATTGCAGGGGTTGCCCTTTTGAACACTCTATTAAGAACTGGAAGCAAGGCAGGGAAACAATCGAGATGTGCCTTCATTCCCACTTGGTTTGAAATTTGGATCCATTTCGCCAGGATTAATCCCTACCTGACACGGACTACAGATCCCACAAACGCCACTGATTGCTAACGCCCAGGGGGCGGGGACTGATTATGTAAGGGGGAGAGTTCTGGCTGATGACGAATATGCCACTGAAGAAGAGAGCTCGTCTCTCGAAATGCATTTGGCAGCTGATTTACTTTGAAGATCGTCACCTTTGAATTCCTGCTGGCAGGTTCTTGAAAAATAAAGAGTTCACTACGGAGTTCGTGTGTGGCTGCTTCCTAATGGGTCCCCTCACTGTGTTGGATATATATATATATATATATATATATACACGAATCACCCTCACAAGCCTGTGAGAGAAAAGAGCCATGCCGGTTTTGGGTGATGAATATCAAATTTAATGGCAAAACAGCAAGATACGTTTATATTGTTAGACCTTGCATCCTTGGCGTGGTTTTTGCCTCTACCTCCTGTGTTTTTGATGCTGTGCTGGATTTTGTTTTTGCTGGCATAGATGCTTTGGGCCCTTTGCCACTGCTGATCAGTGTCAAAGTTCAAGTGCTCCCTGTTTGAATTGTTATTGTGATTGGTTCTCCCTGATTGACATATTTGTTTTACCAGTGTATGCCAGGGAGGGTAAATCAAATGCTACTAGTGGGCCTGAAGCACTGATAGTGCCACCCACATGAGTAGCCCTGAAAAGATGTGTTGGACTTGGCCCATTTTCCCCTGAATTTTTTCGCTTTTGTGGGAATCCATGTCATAGTAATGAATGTGAAATACAAATGTTGAATGTGACGCAAAGGTGTACGCCCCTGTAATTCCCCTATTGTAAGAATGCACCTTGTAAAATGCTACGTTTAAAATGGGTGCCATGGCTGTGTGTTGTGCCACCTGACTGAGGTGGGTTAGCAGACTAGTTGTTGCTTCCCTGCAACCCCAGCTTTTGGAGGGAAACCTGGCAACCAGGGTGCTCTACACCTCCGCCTGAGCCAGTCAGGACCGGTTTTCCCAGATGCTTCTAGAAGCTTCTGGCACTGTCTGGTAGGTGGGGTGAGGGGTGTATAAATAGGGGGGCTGTGCCACCATGTGCTCAGTCAGAGCATGGACCTGACCGTGAGGAGACCTGCTACCTGAAGGTACCGCCACATGGGCCTGTGTGCTGGCTCCTGTGCCCAACTGTAACCCCTCTGCTGTCCACAGGGCTAGTGATAGCCCTACTGCCGGAATCAAGGCTGCTGTATCAGGAGGAGTGCCACTTTAAAGAGGAGGATGGTTCCCGTGCTGAGAAGGAGAGCCCCGTCTGACCAGAACAACGAATTTGCAGCCCCGAGAGCCCGGTGAGTGGGGTTCAGCTTTTACCTGGTAGGGGGGCACATTGCTGTGCCCACCCCCTTTGGCTGCGCTGGGGAGACCGTAGTGCCAGTATTTGTTGTAGGCTTCACAACTGTGCCGCGCCAGAGCGGGCAGCTGCAACGGGACACCTCTTGTGGACTTAAGGGTCCCAGCGGAGGAGGGTGGGGGTGGGTGCGGGGTTCTGCCAGTTCCTCGTATTGGTCAATGTACTTATGGTGGTGTAAGGCCTTCCGGCTGATGTTCTGGATGCCACTGACGCGCTGTTGACATGCCTGAGGATTACCTGTACTAATGCATATGGAGATGCACCACTGGTTATATGTCATGCCCCATGCCCATCTGATTATGCATAAATGCTGTTGGGTTTCGGCCTACTGAGATGCCAGATGCTGAGGTGTTCTATGTCTCCGGGCTATGCTAATGACGTTACCTTCATGCTAACAATGTCCTCTCCCTAAGGCCTACATGGCTGGGTTGCTGTTTAGGCCTAATGCTTTCAGGCCAAAAGGTTTTATGCCAACCAGAGGGCCCATGTTAATGTATTTACATGCCTCCTTCTAATAGGATGACGTTTTGGTTTATGCCTAATGCTTGATGCCTACTATGTTTATGCCCACAGGTGGAGGCCTAATGTTTTCCCCTTAAAGCTTTCCTGCCTCAGGGGTTATTCATGTTGTTTATGCATCCTGAGAGGCCTAATAGGATACTTTAGATTTCGCCTGCTCTCAGAGGTTACTGCTTTTACACTTACGGTGATGCCATGATGTTTCCATTGCAGGTGTTCCGGCCTAATGGTTAATGTCACGCCCTGATGTTTTTATTGCAGGATTGAGGCTGATGAACTTACCTTTATTCTTTGTCCTTCGCAATGGTTCTTGCAGCGGCCCGATTGGCCCTGCGATGTATATAATCCCCCTGTAAATATTGCCTTGGCGCCAGTTGGCACAGTGTAGAGATTACTGTGATTATTATCTTGTGTTTTACACAACACAAAAGTTATTCTTACACAACCTTGTATAGCGTCTCTTTTTGGAGTGTGCCTTGTGTGTCGCCTGTATGTACTGAGTGGATGCTTTACACAATGCCCTGGAGTTTGGCCCACCCGTTCAGCACCACGCTACCCCATTTCTAACAAGATGTCTCAGGCCTGCCACTGCAGTGCCTGTGTGCAGTTTGTTAACTGCCATGTCAACTTGGCAAGTGCACCCACTTGCCAGGCCTTACCCTTCCCTTTTCTTCCACAGGACACCCCTATGGTAGGCCCAGGGTGCAATGTATGTGAAAGGTAAGACATGTACTGGTGCGTGTAACATGTCCAGATAGTGAAATACTGCCAATTTTGTTTTTCACTATTGAAAGGCTATCTTCCTATAGGACAGAATGGGGAATGCTTAGTAACAATTTACAAGCATATTTTCCCATAGGTTTTAGGTAGAAAAATGGAGTTTAGTACCCCTAAACTCAGAATTTAATAACACATCTTTTAGTAAAGATGTTTTTTAAATTATGTGTTTGAAAATAGCACTTTTGGAAAGTGGCTATTTTCATGTTCAACCTTCCTGTGTGCCTCTGCCTGTTTGTGGATTGACTCACTGGCTTTGGAGTGACAGGGGCTGGGGAGGTGAAGTGGCTCCAGGAGTCTGGATGGGTCAAGACTAGGCTGAATAGGCCTGATCTTCCACAATGCTGGCTCTGCCCCCTGTGGTGTGGCTGGGACCAAGGCCCACACTGACAAAGGATGTTGTTGTGCACTGGCAGAGTGCCCCAAGCACTGGTTTGAACTGGGCTCAAAGCCCCTTGAACACAGAGAACAAAGATATTTTGGGGTATGAGTATTGGACGTAAAACCCCTGATATTTAGATCATTCCTGGAATTCAAGAGAAACCTTTGCCAAGGAGAAGAGCTGGAGAGACTGAGGAGAAGTACTGCCCTTGCGGTGTGTCTGGGGTTGGCCTGCAGTTGCTGTTTCTGCCAAGGAAAGGAGACGGACTTTGCTGTGTGCTGTGTCCCATGCTTGAAGGAGATCTCCAAGGGCCTGAAGTGTTCTGGCCTCCTGTTCTGAAATCTCAGGGACACAAAGGGGCCCATTAGTATGTCGGGCGGATCGCCACCGCCCGCATGGCAGTGGCGATCCGCCCGACACATTCCCCCGCATGCAAATTCCCCCCGCCACATTACTATGGCGGGGGGGACACTGGCGGACGGAAAGACCGTCCACCGGTTTTCTTCCCGGTCGATGAGTCAACCGGGCGGAAAAGCTGTTAATATGGTGGCGGTGTCTGGTAGACACCGCCATCTATATTAAAATGCATGCGGGAACATGCCTTTCCGTGGCGGTGTTGCAGCCATGGAAAGAGATTGCGATCTTCAACATTGGGGGCCCATAGCGGGCCCCCAGGGAGTCTGGGGTGTGAGGGGTTGCACATGGGGGGTACCTATGGTACCCCCCTGCATTTCAATGTACAACTTGGCAGGCACCGCTCGGTGCCTGTCACGTTATGCATTGAAATGCTCAACTTGCATTTGTGGCATTGCGGTGTGCGGTGCTTTCAGCACTGCCCGTCGCAATGTTATAAATGCAGGATGCGCCCGCCAGTGTGGCGGGGGCATCCTAATTGTAGGTGCAGGACTGCCGCATGCATTGCGGGTGGTCCCGTTTCCCGGGGCTATGGCAGGCAGACAAAGTCCGCCCGCCATACTAATGAGCCCCAAAGACTTCACCCCAGCTTCCCCAGAACTCTGCTGCTTTGAGTTCTGACCTGCAAAGAGGTGCCTGTGTGAGTTTTGGTCCTCTGGAGGTTGATGCTTCTGTTTGGGAGCTGGAAGAAAGAAGAACTACAGAATTCGACGCATCAAGGGCTCGCGTCTGAAGAGGACCGACGCAGCGCCACTCGACGTCGCCGCATCCCGGATTTCCACGCATCGTACCTGTACGGCATGTTTTTCCGATGCATCACCCGTGGACCGGAACCGTCACAAGGAATCGACGCATCACTCCCCGTAAAGATCGGATTCGACGCAACTCTTCCTCTGCGTGCAGCGGGACTCTCGCATCGCCTCCCCAAGGTCTCAGGAGTGTCGCATGCCTTTGTTTAACGACGCTGCAGCTGTTTGCTTGAGAACTTTGCCATGTCTACAGGTACTTTGGTGAAAAGTCATGCATCCTTAGTGTCCTAAGGTATCAGTTCTTGAAACATTTTTAAAGTCATATTTTTAACTGTGTATGTTGGATTTTTGTTGCTTTGATCTTGTTTAGTTTAGATAAAGATATTATTTTTCTAAACTGGTGTGGTTTTTTTTATGGTGTTATCACTGTGTTACATTGAGTGTTGGTACACATACTTTACACATTGCCTTTGGGATAAGTCTGTTTGCTCGTGCCAAGCTACCAAGGGGGTTGAGCAGGGGTTATCTAAAGTGTGTGTCCCCTTTACCCTGACTAGAAGCTAGGGTCCCTATTTTGACAAAGGTACTTACCTCTGCCAACTAGAGACCCCCATTTCTCAGAGAAAGTTTACTGTCTGAGAAATTATGAAAAAAGCACCGATTTACCTGGGTGCATTACGCTCACTTGTCTCGGATACAGGCAAGACAGACACTGTCACAAATAACTGGGTCTCCCCTCTCCTTGTGTTAGTGCATAGTAAAATAGGGAAGCCAAGGGTATACCCTTATCATATACTTCTCACTCCTCTTCGGTGTATAAAGATTATTGCACAGGCAGACAGGGCCACTTCTGAGGCTGACATAACAGTAGAATAAACTGAGGAGGTGATCAACGCATTGCTGTCAGGGAAAACCCAAGCACCAACTGCCTTACAGTTAAACTACATAACTATCTTGCCAATGCACTGTTGATTCTTCTTCTGGATATGTATTTGGCAGCTAAAAGCAAGAGGTCTCTGTGTCAGTATTTGAGATGGGTTACTATTGTTGTTATCCACAAGGCTGGCAAGGTTTCCAAGGCCTCTTCTTCCTAAAGACCTATCACCCTTTTAAATGTTGAAACTAAATGTTTTGCCAAGGTCCTGGCAACCAGATTGTAGTAAGTAATTGGTGACTTGGTGCACCCTAACCGATCAGATTGTATCCAGGTAGAAGCACATGGGTGAACTGTTTGGCTATAGGGCAAACACAGAGGCACTGGCGGCACCAGTGGTTGTAGCAGTGTCAATTGGATGCCTGTGCCACCTTTGACTCCTTAGAGTGGACCTATAAGCTCCAGTTGCTAGACAATATGAATTGTGGGCCCAAATATCTGGCATGTGTAAGAGTACTGTCCCAGGAACACCTTGCCTGCACGTGTGTCAATGGTGCATATTCAGAAACCTTTCCCCTGTACAGGGGTACGAGGGAGGGCTGTCCCATTTCCCCTAATTTTCACCCTGGTAATTGAGCAACTGGTGTACTGGTTAAGGAAAGATGCCCTAGTGAGAGGGTTGAGATGGGACAATAAATAGGTCCGGTGAAAGTTTCCCTCTCTCTGCCGATGATATCTTTTTATATGTGTTGAATTCTCAAGATCACTATTGACAGTCTTATGCAAATAGTGGATATCTTGGGGCAATATAGTGGGTTTCGTTTTAACTGGACTAATTCTGTTATTTACCCAATGTCGTCCTGGATTGCCAAGGTATCGATACTTAAGCATATACACCACACGGGCTCAATATGTTTTCCTCAAGGAACATCTGTACAATGTCCTGGTCAATTCCAGAAAGATGCCAGATTTTGGAAGTAACTGACACTTTCGTTTCTGGGTAGGACAGCTATGTTTAGAATGATAGTGCTTTCCAAATTCATATATGCCCTCCAAAACACGCCATACTGTGTACCAAGTAGATTTTTTCAAATTATAGAAATGAAATTGAGACAACTCTTGAGGAGTGATGGACCCCTGAGGATTGCGCTTACTAAACTGATGGGGGAGTGTTTATGATGGGACCATCGCCCTTCCAGAGGTGAGGAAATAATACTGGGCAGCACAATTGATAATAGCTAGTGGCTGAGCATATGTTACACTGGGGAAACCATTGAACAGCATTGATAGAGATTTGTTGGGGACCACAGGGTATCCTGCTACATTTATGGAAAGTGGCATAGGGTACACTGGCCGACATTCATACCCGTTTGTACTGCAGATGTGAGAAAAAAACCAGTTAAACAACTGGGCTAGTAAAACATATTGTCCAAGGAAACCCTCTTTGGGACTCAGAACAGTTGCATGAATTAGGTAAATTGTCTGGGTTTAAAGTTTGGGACTTATCAGATATTAGTAAGTTAGGCTATGAATAGAGCAATACTGCTTTGAACACATTCCTGTCTCTTAAATAGGAAATCGGGCACTGGAGGGTGAGGTCTTTTGATAATTGAGATTTAGGCAAGCCTTCCTTGTCGATGTGCCCAAGGACATAGATGTAGTATATATTAATCCCCTAGTGAATACAATATTGACTAAGCCCTTTTTGAAAAAGAGATATCTCTAATTTATAAGTAATTAATTTCTAACTTGCATGGTACACCTGTGGGGATTTGGGAAAAATGGGCACAGTATTTGGGCATTTTATTGGATGAGGACTGGAGTGATGCTCTACAGGATCCTAGAGAGGTTACGATAAGGGCCGGGTTCTGTGGCTGAGTGATATGCTGGCAGTGCTGCTGCGACACTGCCTAGCATATTACGAGTTGCCTCACCGCCACCCTTTCATGACAGTGAGCCTGCCATGAAAAGGGTGGCATTTAAGGGAGCCACAACAGGGTCCCTTGCCGGTCCATGGTCAGGGGGGTGGATGCAGGGGGGGGGCACATGCTGTGCCCACTGGGAAATGCACCCCCAGTACCTGCACGGTATGGAACGCATGACATGGTGCATTTCACATCGTGCCGGAGTGTGCTGCGGCGTTGTCACAACCGTGCCTGTGTAAGGCTCTCCTATGAGCCTTAGACAGGCACCACCATAACACTGCTGCAGCACTGCTCCCTGCCAAGGATTACTACAGTAATCCGGCGGGCAGTCACACTACAGCGCACCGCAGGTGGACCGTAAAACTCATAATAAGTATGTGTAAAGTGCTAACAAGGTGTGAGTCTTTGTTTCCCCACTGCTGCATTTGCTTTTAAGTGTGAGATTTCTGACTTCTGCCAGCCAGGAGACTCCAACAAAAGGAGGCATGATGACCCCTCAGACTCAGCCTTTGTTATGGGCCCAGCAGGAGTCATAACTAAGAAAACCCTCTCCCCGCCTGCACATTGTTGCGGATCGAAAGCAGACAACAATGTACAGGCGCTGCTTAATGTGTCACTGTTTGCAAATGCCACCGGGACAAATAAAGCATATTTTTCAATGGAGCCCAACTTCTTGGCAGGGTGGACACCGTCCACCTGCGTGTACCCCCGACTTGTGCCCTTTGCTGGGAGCCTGCTGACATCAGCAGGCCCTATAACCGAGCCCATGTGGGACGGGATGGGGAGTAATTCTGCACACAAGTGTTTGTAAACACATCCGGTGTCAGCACTTTTACAAACTAGGCGTTTGGAATAACCGCTTACCCAGAATCCCACAGCTGGGGAAGCAATGATCCGCACTCTCGTCTCACAATTCCACAGCCCCCACTTCAGCTACTAGACCTCATTTAAAGGCTTTAAATGTTTTAATGTAAGGTCACTATGTAGCATACTTGGCAGAGCAAGGAGCACGACGTTCTTGGTGTGGCACACTTTACCGAGAATGCATGAGTCAAGAAGGAGACCTAGCAGCATTAGCAGTATTAGCACTAAGCAATGTGGAAACGAGTGGGGTATTTATTTGTTAAGAAACTTCACGTTGCTGAATATGATTCTCCACATGAGTCTGCCTTCTCGTCATGGGTACTCAGTGACCGAGAACAGTTGTTACACTGAAACGCAGGATGGAAAATCTAAATCAGTCGGCCCCTCCATTCGTCTGGCTAAGTAACATGCATGCTGTTTTCTGAAATATCCTGTCTGGTCTCAAGGTTTACACAAGCTTACTGTATTGCTGTACCCTGTTTTTGTCTCGAGCCTTCTTTCCTCTTGCAGAGTTTTCTTCTTCATTCCGTCTGCTGATCGTACACTTTGCAAAAGACACACAATTGATGGACGGAATGCAGCACAAAACCACCCCCCTTCCACCCCAGAGAACTGGCTTAAATCCATCATTCGTTTACTCACCATGCCACCCTAGTTTAGAACTGGCCATATGCATATCAGTCTTGTCCCTGTCCTCTGCCTTCAAGTCTTACAATAAGATGCCACTGAGCCTCCTCTGTCTTCTAACATGATGCCACAGAGCATGCTCTGCCTACCAATGAATTAAAAATGTTTAATTTAATTTTTAGGACAGGAGTGTTTCCTAAGCTATGGAAAAGGGCTTCAACTTTGTCTGTCCTAAAAAAAAAACAATCTAGATTCTGCAGATGTTAACAACTATCGCACTATTTCACGTTTGCCTTTTCCTGCTAAACTCCTAGAGAGGACCCTGAATAAACAACTGATGGAGTACAATAACCTACAAGGCTGCCTAGATGAAACCAATATGGCTTTAGGACAGGGCATAGCACTGAGTCGGGCTGATCAAATCAGTTGAGGAAATTAGGGAAGCTCTAGATAACTGGGGAAGGGTCGCCCTTATTTTATTAGATCTATGGGCGGCATTCACTACTGTTCACCACTCTATTTTGGTGGACATGTTAGCAGGTATCGGTGTGCATGGATCAGCACTTCCACCTGTTTCAGTCTTTTTTAGAAGATAGGACCCAATTTGTTGTGATGGACTCATTTGAATCCAATCCTTTTCAGCTCCCTTGTGGAGGGCCACAGGGCACATCCACTAGCACTACTCTTTTTAATGTTTACATCGCAGCCTTGACCCCAATCATAAAATCTTTTGGCTTTGCCATAACTTCCTATGCTGACGATACTCAAATTGTTGTACCAGTCATGAAACAACAGTCGGCCATCAGTGAGAAGTTCAGGGATTGTATGTCGGCTGCAAGTTTATGGATGAGCTCGAATAGTTTAAAATTGAATTCTAATAAAACGGAAGTGGTCCTTTTTGGAAGCGACCCTTCCTTTTGTTGCCCGGAGTGGTGGCTAACGAATTTAGGAGACTTACCTAAACCAGTTGAAAAGGGCAATAATCTTGGGGTAATTGTTGGCAATAGGCTTACTTTCGCCAAACAGATTAACGCTCTTACTTCTTCCACCTTCTTCAGCTTAAGAATTTTTTTTAAAATCCTACCTTTTATCCCAAAAAATTATCAAAAACTGTTTATATCAGCTTTGGTATTGACTAGACTATTATAATGACCTCTATTTTAATATGCAGGCCCAACATCTGAGCAAACTCCAGGTTTTGCAGAACACAGCTGCGAGAGTTCTTACTCATATGTCTTGGTCAGGAATACAATCAAACAGCTACATTGGTTGCCAGTGAAGGAGAGGATCCAATCCAAAGCTTTGTGCTTTGCATACAAAGCTTTGCACAACATAGGACCCCAGGAATTAGCTCAGTACATTAGATGGTACTTGCCCAGCAGAGCTCTTAGAACTTCCAATTCTAGAACTTTGATGGTACCAAGATTCAAAAGAACGATTTTGGGCGGAAAAAGTTTTTATCTGGGGACCATCACCATTTGAAACAAATTCCTGCTATCCATCCGTTCAGCCTTCTTCCTTATTGTAATTAGATGAGAGTTGAAAACTTGGCTTTTTAGCAGATCACATTTTTGGTAAATTTGATTTCTTTTTTCCAGTTCGGTCTTAGGTTAGCACCAGTACACCGTTTGGTAACAGTGCGCTTTACAAATCCCATACATTAACATTAACATTACCAGTCTTACTACATGCTGCCAATGAGCCTCCTCTACATTCCACGCTTACAATATTATTCCACGGAGCATCTTCTACCTTCCAGTCTTACAACATGTTGCCACTGAGGCTCCTCTGCTTTCTAGTCTCACATCATGATGCCACTGAGCCTCCTCTACCTTCCAGTCTTACAACATGATGCCACTGAGTATCCTCTGCCTTCCCTTCTTACAACTTGTGCCACGTTCATGGAGACCTTGTATGTAGAAATATGTCCGCTGCTATATTTCCCTTTACGCAGGGGTTTAGAGAGATGAAAATAAAGAGAGGCAGCCAGGGCGGAGAGAGGGAGATGTTTGGAAATGGTACAGTGGGAGAGTAAAAAGGAGAGTGCACAAAAGAAATGTAGTGTGAGAAAAACAAGTGAGAACAAGCAGGTAAGCACCAGATAAAAAAAAAAGACAGTAGAAGACAGAAACAAGAAAATAAAGAAAATGACATGAAGGGGACAGGGAAGAAGAAATGGACGACAACAGAGGAAAAGTGAAGGAAAGAAGGCAGGGTAGGTGAAGAAAAGATCAATAACAGTAACGCAGAAACATGATTCAGGACAATGGAAGGAAGTGAGGAGGTGAGAAAAAGAGTATGGTGTGTAGGGAGACAAAAATAAGAGAAGAGAGATATAAAGGAGACCAAAACATGCAGCAAATTGGTAGAGAGGATGAGTGGAGGGATGATGAATATAAAAGGAGAAGGTGCAAGAAAAGAGATAGGTGTTAGTTCAGGAAAGACAATGAGAAAAAAACAGAAAAACAAATAATGGAAACAGAGATGGGAGGAGGCAAAGCTGGAAGAAGAGATATGAAGGAGAAGGAAAGGACGTGGGGAGAATATAAATCAAGAGGGAAAAGAGAATAAGGTATGAGATGGAGGTGAAAGAGAGGAGGAAGGAGGCTGAAGAAAAAAGGTGGAACTCGATAACAGATACATTGCGAAGAGAGGATAGGATGGAACAATAATGCAAAGTAAAATATAGTAATGAGAAGAAAAATGAGAAGGGGGCATGAGAACATCAGGAAACAAAAAAAGCAGATAAGAAAACTCTAATGGTGAGCTTGATGTGAAAAGGGGGCAGACCTAAGGATGTCACTGAGACTAGCTGAAAAGAGACCAAAAGCGAGAGTAAGAGGCAAGGTAAGAGAATATATTATAAATGTGAAAGAGAAAGGAATAATGGAATATAGAGAGGTTAGGTAGATTAAAGGATGAGAGAGAGAAAAGTGTCTCCTTTCTAGAAGCGCAAGGAGAGAGGGTGGCAGAGTAAGGGCCTTATTACAACATTCTTTGTGCTCCAGCAGCACCGCCACTGCACCGTCCGCTGGAGGACCGACAAGGACAAGGTGCGCCGCGCACGCTGGATTAGAAGTGTAATCCATGGCAGGCGGGCATTGCAGCGGCGGGTGGAGGGCGTGGTATGTTAGGTTCATGGGAGAGCCTAAAATGCAGACCCCCCAGTGTGATAGCGCTGACTGCACCTTCCTTCACATTGTGCCCCCCTGCATGCACCTTCAGCTGCAGGTGTGGCAGGGGGCCCTCTTAGGGCCCCCTTTGTTGGCTATTGCCACCCTTTTCATGGTGAGCTCACCACCATGAAAGGGGCAGTGGACAGGTTACTCATAATATACTTGGCTGTGCTGCACCAGCATCGCCAGCATATTGCAGCATCCTGACTGCTGCATGACCGCCGTGGGATCCTGGATCCCCGGCACATGCAGTGGTCCTGTGGTGGTCCGACCGCCACACTCGTAATACTGAGGGTGGGACCACAGTGTGGCAGTTGTCGGACCGACACTGCGAATACGCTCGTAATAAGGCCTTAAGTGTTGAGAGACCAAAGAAGGAGAGAAAAAAGAGAAGAAGAACAAGGAGAAGCAAAATCTCCAATAAAGAATGCAGAATAATCAATGTAACAAGTGCTTCCAGCCTAGCCAGGCCACTAATATATCGACAACTTGAAGGGGACGTGGCTTGGCACCGATGGAGTGAGCAGCAAGCTTGTGAGCTCCAGTCAGACAGCCGCCATCCAGCAACATCCTGACGCCCTAAGGGGGATTGAACCGCCCACAGTGTACCCCCGCATTTGGTAACGGGGAGCAGTGTGCACCAGTGTTGAATGTACCCCCGCAAAACGGCTGAAATCGGCCGACTGGAGGGAGCTCCCTGGGCCGCAAGGTGAGCCAAGATGGCGGCGCCCGCTGAGAGGTGACAGAGCCAGGTAGGACAGCGAGCTAAGGGTGGTGTCTGAGCTGCGGCAGACCGTACCTGCGAGTGCCTCACCCTTCCACCCCTCTGCAAGGCTTGACCTGACCGTGAAGACCCTTCCTGGGGCTGCCTAGATGGTGAGGAGGAAGCCGATTGCAATTACGGTGTGAGCTAAGATGACAGCGCAAGCTGGCAGATGACAGAGCCAAGAAGCACACAAAACTGGCGTCTCTGCCTGGGACAGGGTGGACAGTGGGTGGGGACATCCCCCCCTCTTACAATGCTGCAGGAACTGGCCTGGGCTGACAGACCCTCCCCAAGGCTGCGTCGGTGATTGTGAGGTGAGCCAAGATGGCGGCACCCAATGAGGAATGAAGCAACGGACAAGAGGATTGTGATGGCAGCGCAGACTGGGCAGCGATGGACTGTGTTGGGGGCCACCCCACCCAAGACTAAGACCCCATGCAGGGGACCCACCCCGCAGCGGCGTCAGAGAAGCGGAACAGGGTCTAAAGCGGGCATGACCAGGACTACTGGGGGAACGGGCCTGAGAGCAGAGCCAAGTGCTGGCTGGAGACGCCAAGTGCAAAAGTGAAGGCAACCTGACCGAAGGAGACCCGTTCTGCAGGGTCCCCCCCACTAGGTGAGCAAGCTGTGCCGGAGCCCGAGAGAGACTACGGGGCGGCAACAGACAGCTGGGCAGAAGGTGCCTGGCGGGACAGGGGGGCAAGGAACCTGGGGCACCAAACGGACACTGGAGGAGGAGGAGAGCAGCCATGTGAAGCCGGACACCCATGGCGAAGAGAAGGGACTTGAGCTGCATGATGAGGCGCTCAACATAGCCTGCAGCGCCGGTTGCCCACAAAGCCCCAGCGACCCCACAAAAGAGGCCCTTAGTTAAGGACCCCATCCGAAAAAAATGGGATGCAGAATCAGCAGACTGGGGTTTGAGGTCCCACGCTCACCCACGAAATACGTCCGCCCGGCTTGAACATGCTGTGGTCATGAGCCCCCTACCTGGCCAGGTGGAGAGACCAAGGAGCATACTGAGGATACGGAATACACCTGCAGAGGCAGGCGCACAGCAGTGAAAACCGAGATACAGACGGCTGTTGCTGACTGGAGGGCGAAGGGGAGCGTGCACTGGTTCGCAGAGGAGCTACCAGGAGAGCAGATCCCACAAGCGGATTCTCAGGAGCGCCCTAGGAGCACGCAGAGTACCAGAAGTGCTCCGGATAGGGAAGACACAATGGGGAAGATCCTCAAGAAGAAGGATATAGAAGAGGCACTAATAGATAAACCAATGGAGGAGAGGGAGAAGGCACACTCGCAGGCGGAAAACCCTAGAGGCCCTGCATTGCAGGACATTCTCTAGGCCATCATCTCATCCAGTGAGCATCTGGGAACTGAAATTGATTCCCTGGGCCTGGACTTGGGCCTGCTCAGAGAAGACCGCAAAAAGCTGTTGGACCGCGTCAATACAGCAGAGGGCCAACTCTCAAACATTGCTGGGCATGGTCAACATGAAACAGCGCATAACGGTACTGGAGACAAAAGTAAGGACACTGGAGTCCCGAGCTAGGGTGCTGAAAACAGATCGCATAGAAGCAACCTCACAATCATAGGCCTACCGGTGAAAATTGAGGGCCGCAGCATGCAACCCATCTGGAAAAATCGTTACGGGAGGAAGTAGCGCCGGACGGCCTATCGAACTTCTTTGTCCTAGAAAGGGCACACCGAGTCCCGGTGAAGCCACCGGTGCCTGGAGCGCCGCCATAGGTAGTGATAGACAAGCTTCTCCATTTTAGGGATATGGAGCATATCCTTACCCAGGCGCTCCTCAAAGGAGACATAGAGGTAGGCAACTCCCTAGTGAGAGTCTTCCCAGACTTTTCCACAGAAGTCCAACAACAACGAGAGTCCTACCGAGAAGTAAAACTACTGCAACTAAATTACAAGAATGTGACACAATATCCGGCTACACTGCAAGTCACTACAGAGAGGGGTATGGATTTCTTCAGGAATTACAGGAGGCAGCCGACTGGCTGGAGAAGCATGAAGGGATGGCGCCGCCAAGAGAACTGGAGAGGAGAAGAAGGAGAGAGAACCGGTCCACAGGTTCGACAGACCATGAGGAAGAACCCAGCTCTGATGCAGGAAGAGGCACAGATTGAACACCAGAACGCAATGCAGGTGGTGGCACTAAACAGTGGCAGAGTGAGGAATTACACACCCTTCGAGAGCAGCGAGACAAAAGGCAGACTTGGGCTCAGAGCATAGATTTAGTGAGTCTGAGGCTTCGAGGGTGGATCCTAGATGTAACACTGCAGACGGCAGATGATATCGCCTAGATGGGGGGAACGATTTCCCATCAATAGGTGTGGAGCAGAACTGGACACACCTAACCCAGCAATGAGGTACAGAGGCTGGTGGAGGGGAGGCACTGTGGGGGTTTTGATGGGACAATGGAACTGTGAGGCGGCTGCGGGGATTTGGAGAGCGGTGGACGAGCAGCCTTTCCCCCTTGCAATTGACTGATAGCCCTGCAAGCAGTCACTTGCCGACCTTTTCACCTTTGTTTGGATGGGGGTGTATCCTACTTATCCTGGGGAGTGGGAGTTGGGGACAATGTTTACAGCTAATAAGGGGGGAAACCTTGAGTTGCAGCATATCCGGAAATATGGGGGTTCGAGTGGGGAGAGTAGACGGGGGAAGTTATATAAGGAGGATGACAGGCGAACAACAGTAATGCTTCCCAATGGCTGACAAACACAAGTATGAATGCATGACGTGGAACATTAGGGGCATGCACACAATGACGAAACACCTCAAGGTGCTCTCATTCATTCAGAGGAGGGGAACCAAAATGGCCCTATTGCAGGAGACGCACCTCACACAGAAAGAGGGACAAGCTTTACACAGACGATGGAGGGACCAAATCCTTTACACTACCTATTCAGCATATGCATGGGGGGCCCTAATATGGATCCAGCCAGGGGTACCATTTCAATTGACAGACTCTCTGGTGGACCCAGAGGGCTGATATGTAGCTATAAAGGGGCAGCTAGAAGGTTGGGAGATGAGTATGATTAGTGTCTATGCTCGCAATGCAGAACAACCAGCTTTATTTGCGAGACTGTGGAAAAGTAAATTTTGCCATGTTCTGTGTCCCTACGTGTTCCCCATCTTATGTTATGTGTGCATGATTAATATGCATATGTATTCCCCATGATCGATTAAAGACGCAATTACAGTTGTGTCCATCTCTAGTATGCCAGTTTCCAGTTCTCGTGAAAGCTACGAGTATTAGGCCTATGTAAAGTTACGTTGCCACGTTTCTCAGTGTGCACGTTATTTCATTGTAAAATCCCCGTTTCTAGGCCTCAAAAGGGCCCGGACTCAGATTCAGCTCCTGTCTCCTGAAACCTCGTTGAGGAGCGATACAGCCCCCACCTGTATCCCTGACCCTTCACTTACTTCCTGCCTCACAGTGCCCGGCTCGGCCTGGCTCTGCCTGCCAGTCTGCCAAGAGTATGTTATGATTCTAGCTATCAGTCCAGCTCTCCTTCTCTGCATTCCTAAGCTACTGAATCGCATCAATAGTTTCAGTCATCATCTAGCCTTTACGTCTCCATGTAAGAGAAATACTGTAATAATGATCATTTAATATTCCTCAACACACACTACATGTAGACTAATGCATGCACCAGTCTTAGTGTCTGTTAGCCTTTGCCCTGATAACTTTTGGATTCTATCAACATGTTCTCTAAACATCAGATACTAGATAGTGTTTAGGTACATGTCGCTCTGACTCTCCAGACTTTCGTCTCTCCTTCTAGCTCAGAAGTCATAGCCCCCAGCTTCTCCCTAGTTACACGTCATTGCCAGCTTGCGCGCACCACTAGGTTAGAGGTCCCGGCTCCTTAGGTAGCCCCCTCCATGTTTCCGCCCCATTTGTGACATATTCCGTTACGTTTACATCACATGTCTATGTATACGCCCTGTTCACGTCTCTTGTTACACCTCCTTTCTGCCTTATCTCTCGCGACTGTTACAGGCCCCACCCACTGTTATGCCTACTGTATGTACTGTAATGTATTTTGTTTAACTATATATGCTTGTGCACGGTTATTAAAAGTTGCTAGCCATCCCAGATCTTGCCCGTGCAGGTTGTCTTGTTCCTGTCCTTTATGCTGTATTAAACCTGCAAACTCCTACTACCTCGAATCTTGACTCTTATTTATTGAGCTATCTGTTATTGTTATATCTAGTCAAAAAATAGAGGTATTATTTATTTATTTACCACATAATGGCGCCCGAATAGGGACAGTCCAGGTCATTTTATGTATCAAAAGCATGGCATAAGTGCCATATTGTATCTAGATTTGTGGGTGGAGTACACCAAACAGTTAGAAGAAAAGTACAGATGGCCCGTATCGGGTACATGGGATGCCGAGTGCATCATGCGAGTAGAAGAAGTATTATGGAAAAAGAAAGCCAGACAGTCACAGAAAGATGCCATCGAGTTATGGCGCAAAGAATCTCATAAAAGAACCGAAAAAGAAATCAGAAAGTCAGAATTAAGTAGAGAATCCTTAGAAAAAGCCCAAGAAAAGGAACTAATCGAAATAGGTGAACGAGTTAAAACCGAACAGTCAGACAGGCAGAGAAATGCCCTTATTAAGGGTATGTACCCTCTTCTTGCCGAGGGCTTGCCAAAAGCAACCCCGGAAGCATCCAGTAATTTTCCGCCACCCTTAGTTCCGACCAAGCTACGTCACAAACCGACCGCAGCTGATATTTTTCTCTCGTCCTATTTGGACGACACAGTCCCAGAATATGCACATCCTGTTCCGCCAGCTCCTGTAAATAATGTAATTCATGGTCCTCCAGCCACCGGGGCACCTGTTGCAGTACCTGTTACGGTACCCCCGGTCCAGCCCGTAGTACAAATTCCCGCCACATCAGTCACTCTGCCAGCTCGAAGAGTATCAGTCGACGATTCCAGTATAGGGGCCGCGGGAGGAGGTCCTCCTGGTACCCCGCCGCCAATTAGACGTTTAGGGGCAGTCGAGTTACATGAACGTGCGTTACAGCGTACGCCCAAATATAAGTCTATTGCAGAGATCAGACGAGCTCTTACTGAATGCGGTTATGATCCAGTTCCAGGCGAGGATAGTATGGTTCTATATTCCATACGTATAAGGCAGGTGTCCGAGTATTTGGTCACCCTACCGAATATGAAAGAAGATCTAGACAGAATGTATCGTTTCATTCGTACAGGACAAGATCCAGAAAGTATTGGTGAAGTCATGTCTCTCAGAAAAGCTGAGATCCAGTTGATGTTATTAAAGTTTCTGATCAATTGTTTAATACGGGAACAAGATTCCCCGACTAAAGATCCGGTCGAAATGAAAGTTCTGACAAGGTGGAGTGATAATATAGCCGAGGGTAAGCACAAGACCCTCAATAGTATAGAGAGTATGTACAAGAAAATACGTAAAGAAATAATAAGGTTACACGAACAACGCAAAGAAGCACAAGTAAGCGAGAAAGAAAATGACTCTTCTACTGAAGAGGTAGACGACGAGAATACCGCCAGAATAGCGTATGTAGGTAAATCTAGATTTCCAGACCGACGGTCACGCCTAGAACACAAGAAAGTCTTCCATCTTCCAGCACCGGAACAAGGTTCTCTAGAACAAGTATTTCAAGCTACCGATCAAATTCTGAAATCACGAATCGGTTATAGTGAATTAAGTACTATGCATGAACAAGAACTAGCCCGATCAGCAGTCCGATGGATTACTGATTCTACCACTTTTCCAGACGAAATAGTGGCACAAATGTTTCTGAAACTGCCCCCAGCCGAGCAGCGACTGGTGGGTATGTATATGATCCAGCACCTCATTACGCTGTATGAGGGTCAACATTCTGATCCAGGTCCGTTACATGATGTCCTGAACGAGTTACTCCAGTATAGATGGAAAGGTTTAGGTACCGATTTAATTAGTGTCATTCTAGAACAGCGCCACAAATACAGAACGTTTTTGAACCCGCATTTTGTTCATGTCTCACCTCCAGAAAGTACACCGTTTTACATAGATAGACAGCATCCGTTACGAGAAGTACACCCAGTTAGGACAGCAGATGGTGAAATGCAACGAGTATTTGTTTACACCCCAGTTACAAAGATGGAACTCTTAGAGATGAAGAAATTAATTCCCTGTCACGACAAAGATCCAGCAGGGTTCCACCGAGAATTAAAAGACATGCTCCGTATGGGAGAATACACGTATCCAGATATTATTAAAATGTTAAAAGTCCTGTTGCCCGCAGGGGTATACGAAAAACTCAAGGAAAAAGATTGGGAGGTGGGAGAGAAAAAGATCGATTGGACAGCTCTAGAAGCTGAAGATAAGATACGAGTACCAGGTACCGGTCTTGGAGATAAATGTAAAGAATTACCAGAATTATTGATACAAGTTTTGCCTAGATTATTAGCCACTAAAAAGGAAGACTGGGATGCAATCTCAGCCTGTAAACAGAAACAAGACGAAGATACTAGTGATTTTTATTCTAGATTTGAGAAATGTTTTAGCATCAACAGTGGTTTGAAGACGAGTAGTGAGTCATACCCTCATCTTTTTGTTACTAAATTAGTCGAGAATTCAAGTCCACAAGTTAAGAATCGAGTTTTGAAAGTCGAAAGTACTTGGCAAGCTAGTACCCCGTCCCAGATGTTACAGATGCTCCAGTATCACCAGAATAGAATCAGAGAAGAGCAAGAACACGAGAGAAGACGTATGAAAGACACGAAAATGAAAGTACTAGTTGCACAATCTGTTCCACAAGACAGTCAGAAGAGGGGTCCGAATCAAGCCAGTCATCCTGCAGCTCCCGTTAAAGGGACATGCAATTATTGTAAACAGCCAGGTCATTTTATAAACGAGTGTGCAGTTCTGAAACACAACATAGCCACTGGTAAAACTAAAGAAAGACCACGTCCGCCTAGACAAGAACAAGTTTCACAGACTTCTCAGCCACAGAATGCACAACAGACAGTTCCAGCACCGCAGCCTATCGCTGCAACACATCGTATTGACACCCTGTCTGCTCAAGCAGCAGAGCTAGTTGCTCTGACTCAAGCCTGCATACACGCCAAGAACCTGACAGTTAATATTTACACAGATTCACGTTATGCATTTGGAGTCGTACACGACTTCGGAGTGCTCTGGCAGGAGAGAGGTTTCATGACTTCTCATGGAACCAAGATTCAGCATGGTTTCCTTATTCAAGCTCTGTTAGATGCAATACATTTACCGACATCTATTGCTATCATGAAGTGCAAAGCACATACGAAAGTTACTGACATTATTTCCCAAGGAAATGATCTAGCAGATCGAACAGCCAAGCTTACAGCACAGACACCAGACATACCAGTTAACAAGACACCGACATCCACTCTAGAACAGACTACTTGTATGACAGTTAAGGACCCTACTCAAGATGTCATAGATATCCAGTTACATGCTACTCCCGAAGAAATCAAGAAATGGTCCGAACAAGGAGGGGTCTAGACAGACCAGGGATGGGTGACGAAGGGAAAAGCCACATGGTTTCTCCCCGACTCAATGGTTCAAGTCATTATTAATACCGCACATAGTCCTGCACATTTAGGAGAAAAAGCCATGATAGACAGTATCCAGAACATCTGGTTTAACAAGCATTTACGAGCTGCAGCCAAGCAGAAAGTCCGTACTTGTATGATATGTTGTCAATTCAATCCAGGTAAAAGTGTCCCGGTGGAACAAGGTGGATTCCAACCCCCTGACCACCCTTTTGAAGTCCTCCAGATGGATTATATTCAGATGGAGCGATGTCGAGGTTTCAAGTATGTCCTTGTAGTTGTATGCGCTTTGTCCAGGTGGACAGAAGCATATCCAGTCCCAGATTACACAGCCGCGACCACTGCCAAGCAGCTGGTTCGTGAATATTTCCCCCGCTATGAACTCCCTAGGGTCGTGTATTCTGATAACGGCCAGCCATTCTCATCTGAATTAATGAAGCACGTTTCCCTTTTGTTAGGGTACCAGTGGAAGTTCCATTGTGTACGCCATCCAGAAGCAGCCGGTCTCGTAGAGAGACATAATCAAACCTTGAAAATCCGCATTGCCAAAATCTGTCAAGAAAAAGGTGTAGACTGGTTAGTTGCTCTGCCAGTCGCTTTGTTTTATATGCGCATGGTCGCACACTCCAGATCAGGTCTGTCCCCTTATGAGGTCGTATTCGGCCGCCCCCCGAACGTATGGGGTACACCTAGACCCCGAAGTATTACCGATGTTTCCAGTAATATGCTGACAGATTACCTAGCTTCCTTGATGTCTGCCCTACACTCTTGTCGTTCACAGGTTGCCGCTGCATTTCCCGACAATACTGAAGTCAAGCCACACGAGATCCTTCCCGGCACCCTGGTCCTCGTCCGCAATTTTGATCGTTCAAGTCCGCTGGAGCCTCGCTGGAAGGAACCGAAGTTAGTCCTTCTAACCACCCGTACTGCCGTCAAGTTGGAAGGCAGGAAGGGGTGGGTGCACCTGTCACACGTCAAGAAATTTCACGGACTAAAAACTGTTTCCAAGAACATTTCCAAGGATTGTCAAGATTTTAAAGACTGCCAAGATACTATTCTTAAGGACTGTCCCGCAAATGACATTGATATCAAGCCCTCCCTGTTAGAGAAAACTCCGCAGCAGGAGTATAAAAGTAAGCTACGGTCTAGTAAAATAAGTCAGCCAGTTTAATTGTCTAAGTCCTCCCCTAGGTGAAACGGTTAGACAGGTATCTGACATGTATGAAATAGACCCCCATAGTGAGAGAGTTAGTCAAAACTCAATCCGATGTATCGTTTTTCTAAGTTTTATATTGTTTTTAAGCTTAATGGTTACCTGCACGAGTTATGCATTTCATTTATGTTTTCCAATTTCTCATGTAAATAAGTCTTCTAATGCTACAGTAGAGCACAAGTTTAGTGATCTACCTCCTCACGAACTATCCTATCGTCTTGCTATGCGCAACAATTTATCCGTATGTTACATTATTCACACCAGACCAGCAATGCCACTAATTGTTGGGTGTGTGGTCGACTCCCCCCTTTCCAGACACCTAAGGGAGTTCTGCCACTCTTTCCTTATCCGTTTTCACATAATGGTTCGTGTGGAGCATGGTCCACGTTAACGTCATCCTCAACTGATATGTCCTTTCTGAACAGTACATGTTTTCCAGACAAGCAAGGTCTTCCCCACAGAACAGGGTTAGATCTAGAAAATGAAGTTTATAATTTAGGTAATTATTCTTCGAATTTTATGGTCCTGAATGTTCAGTCTGATCCTACTCCAGACTTACCTGCTATTTCAGTATTACCAGTCAAAGGCGAATTATGTGTCAGAAATAATGGTTCCGTACATGTAGGACATAGTGATTGTACTACTATTGTCGAGTATAGTGACAGTGGGAAATCTATTTTCAAAGCTTCACGTCATTCTTATTTTGTTTGTGGTCAGACCGCATATGTTCGTCTGCCCCTCGATTGGGAGGGAACCTGTTACATTGCCTTCCTACTGCCACCAGTTTTTCTAGCCCCATCCGATTATCATAGAAACACATATCTAGTACACATTAGACCTAGAAGGGAGATCGAGTCCCCAATTGTCGATCAAACTGAAACTGCTCTAGAACAGTATACAGATTTCAATAAAGGTTTCTTCTTCTTCATAGGACCTATCCAGAATAGCAAGTTAATACGTAGGTTAACCAGAACCCTTGAAGCAGTAGTAAATGAGACTGCTTCTTCCCTAGGTAACTTAACCGAAGAGCAATCTGCTATGAGATTTGTCGTGCTCCAAAATCGTCTCGTTCTTGACGTCATACTGGCCGATAGAGGAGGAGCATGTAGAGTCATCGGATCTAGTTGCTGCATTTTCATTCCTAATAACGCGCCGTCTGTTTATTCAGCTATAACCAGACTTCATAAAATTGCCCATCAGTTACACCAGAATCCAGGCACCTGGACATGGTCCGGTTGGTTTTGGAGTATTATTTCTGCCTGGGGATGGAAAGTATTGTCCTTTCTCGGTATTGCAGTAGCGATCATATTCAGTTGCTGCCTCTGTATACAATGTGGCCCTGCGATTTGCGGCATTTGTGCTACCTCTTGTATTCCTAGTCCCAAGTCCCGTCCTAGATCCCGTTCCAAGAAATTTCGAGACGAGCAAATGATACTGTATGAAATGATAGATGGTATCATGAATATTGATGTTTCCTGATGGAAACGTAGTGACAAGGAGGGAATGTGGAAAAGTAAATTTTGCCATGTTCTGTGTCCCTACGTGTTCCCCATCTTATGTTATGTGTGCATGATTAATATGCATATGTATTCCCCATGATCGATTAAAGACGCAATTACAGTTGTGTCCATCTCTAGTATGCCAGTTTCCAGTTCTCGTGAAAGCTACGAGTATTAGGCCTATGTAAAGTTACGTTGCCACGTTTCTCAGTGTGCACGTTATTTCATTGTAAAATCCCCGTTTCTAGGCCTCAAAAGGGCCCGGACTCAGATTCAGCTCCTGTCTCCTGAAACCTCGTTGAGGAGCGATACAGCCCCCACCTGTATCCCTGACCCTTCACTTACTTCCTGCCTCACAGTGCCCGGCTCGGCCTGGCTCTGCCTGCCAGTCTGCCAAGAGTATGTTATGATTCTAGTTATCAGTCCAGCTCTCCTTCTCTGCATTCCTAAGCTACTGAATCGCATCAATAGTTTCAGTCATCATCTAGCCTTTACGTCTCCATGTAAGAGAAATACTGTAATAATGATCATTTAATATTCCTCAACACACACTACATGTAGACTAATGCATGCACCAGTCTTAGTGTCTGTTAGCCTTTGCCCTGATAACTTTTGGATTCTATCAACATGTTCTCTAAACATCAGATACTAGATAGTGTTTAGGTACATGTCGCTCTGACTCTCCAGACTTTCGTCTCTCCTTCTAGCTCAGAAGTCATAGCCCCCAGCTTCTCCCTAGTTACACGTCATTGCCAGCTTGCGCGCACCACTAGGTTAGAGGTCCCGGCTCCTTAGGTAGCCCCCTCCATGTTTCCGCCCCATTTGTGACATATTCCGTTACGTTTACATCACATGTCTATGTATACGCCCTGTTCACGCCTCTTGTTACACCTCCTTTCTGCCTTATCTCTCGCGACTGTTACAGGCCCCACCCACTGTTACGCCTACTGTATGTACTGTAATGTATTTTGTTTAACTATATATGCTTGTGCACGGTTATTAAAAGTTGCTAGCCATCCCAGATCTTGCCCGTGCAGGTTGTCTTGTTCCTGTCCTTTATGCTGTATTAAACCTGCAAACTCCTACTACCTCGAATCTTGACTCTTATTTATTGAGCTATCTGTTATTGTTATATCTAGTCAAAAAATAGAGGTATTATTTATTTATTTACCACAAGACTGAGCCACTGCCTGACACAATACTTGCTGGGCACCACATTAGAAGGGGGTGACTTTAATAGTGTTGACAACACACTTATAGATAGATCACACACGCCATTGCGTAATTCCCAAGCAGCGCGTGACTCACTAGCATGTATGGCCTGGAAAATGGGGTGGGGACTGGTGGACGCCTGACGGACTTTGCATCCCCACGATAGAGACCACTCCAACTTCTCGATGGTCTATGAGGTACACGCGCGACTAGATGCCTTCCCTGTGCTCAGCAGACATGCAGTGTCAGGTCCATGTTGTGGAATACTTAGCCCTCACGATATCGGACCATAACCCACAAGTCCTTTCCCTGGGATGGACGCACCTCGTTTAAGCGACACCAGCGTGGAGGCTCCGTCCTGACACCCTGGTAGACCAAGTCTTCATCAACTCACTTGGAGTCTTAGGGGGAAAAAAAGGGGATACAGGCCGCCCCCCACTCAAAAACTATCAAACCAGATTATGGCCTGTCCCTCAGGACACTCTTATTATTCAATTAAACTGCAGGAGCCATGTAGGTGTGTGCATAATAATATCACTACCCCTTTCCTATTGTATTGGGGCTCTTAGTTCCTGCGCAAGTGTCACTCTTTTATCAAAGTACACATAAGGTGAAGTTAAAATTGCCAAACAACCATCACCCATACCACAAAAAAATGTGGAGAAAGAGAGTGAGCACCTCACGGTAGAACAGCCAGTGGGGTTATCTGGCTAGCAATTACCATTACGGGCTGTGGCTGAGTTATCGTACGTGTTTTCACCGGCAAGGAAGCCCAGACTGTAGCGGGTTTTCACTTGGACACGTGATCTGTATGACACGGAAGTCCGTCTGAGGGAAGTAGCAGGTATGTGGTAGAGACACAATCCCCAGGTTTCAAACTAAACGATGAGTGGAATTTAAAAGTGGCGAACCCCTAATTGCCCTGATGAAGTTGCAAATGATACAGCAACGAAACATGTCGGCGACTGAGACTCATATGCAACTTGGTTTAATGTGAGTCCATTTTAGCTTGGAGCAATCACAGCCCAGAATAAAAAACAGGAGTGGCCAGTGAGCGCTGCAATTTTAATGTGTGAGATTCACTTGTTTCTTTCTCACTGGGGTTTTCTTGGTGAATGTGTGCACTCAACAGTGATTGGTACATGTTACCCGCTGGGGCACGAACATTCAACATATTGTTTGTCTGTTGTGAAGTATAAGGATTGTTACATGGTGTTTGTCCTTTTCTTCCGTGTGTCCGTATCTTTTTCTTTCCACTTTTACTGAGAGTGAGCTACCTATGATGATAAGTGGGCATACTGGTAATTGCTAGCCAGATAACCCCATTGGCGGTTCTACCGTGAGGTGCTCACTCTCTTTCTCCACATTTTTTTGTGGTATGGGTGATGGTTGTTTGGCAATTTTAACTTCACCTTATGTGTACTTTGATAAAAGAGTGACACTTGCGCAGGAACTAAGAGCCCTAATACAATAGGAAAGGGGTAGTGATATTATTATGCACACACCTACATGGCTCCTGCAGTTTAATTGAATAATAAGAGTGTCCTGAGGGACAGGCCATAATGTGGTTTGATAGACCAAGTCTTCAGCAAAGAGATCAGGGGAGAAATAGCGGGCTACTTCGAGGCTAATGTGGGGACAGCCTCCTCGCCCAATGCCGAATGGGATGCCTTCAAGGTGGTCCTGCGGGGCCAATGCATTATGCACACTACGGGGGTCAGGCGTGTCATCTCAGGAGAAGTGGAGGCAGCGGAGGCAACCCTTAGGGAACTGGAACGCAGGTGGCCAGGTCACCCAGTGCTCCAGCAGGTACTAGTAGAGGCTAAGGAGGAAGTGGCCAGGCAGACAGAGAGGCTTAGATGCTTCGATTATAAGAAGTATATAGAGCATACCCATGCTGAGCGAGACAAGTCAGGATCGCTCCTAGCATGGCTAGCAAACCCGGTGAGCAGGAGCTCACCATTGGTGGAAATAGAGGACGAGTTAGACCCTTTACACAGGCAAAGATCAACAAAGTATTCGCCAACTACTATGCACAACTGTATGGAAGATCGAGAGAGGGCGGCAACGCAGACGCAAGGGAATACCTTGTGGACCTGCAGGTGGTGCAACTGGATCCTAAAGAGGCGGAGGAGCCAGGTGCTGACATAACGCAGCAGGAGGTGAGAGCAGCCACCAAGGGCAAGGCAAGGAACAAAACCCAGGGCACAGATGGCCTACTTGCAGAATTCTATGCAATGTATATTGAGGAGATGACCCCCAGACAGGTCACTATGTATCAGGAGGCTCTGGGAGCAGGAATAATGCCAGAGAGTACTAAGAAGCCCTTATTGTCCTGGTGCCTAAGCCTGGGAAGGAACCGCATGACTACACAGCCTACAAGCCCTATGAGGTCTTGTCCAAGGTGGGCATGGGTGCGGCTATTGTACACGTCCCCTACGGCACCATTTGTCTGAGGCAGAAGGTGGAGAGGGGTATGAGATATGGATGCCCCTATCCCTTTTGCATTGCCAATGGGTGCCGCTGGCATGTAGGGTGCGAAGCGGACAAGATTACAAAGGTCTGAGGGTGGGGGAGATACAACACTTCATATCACTATATGCGGACAACCTCCTACTGTTCCTCGGGGACACAGGGGGTGAGCTGAGAGGGGCGCAAAAATGCTAGCCACGTTCGGGGTCATATCTGGCCTCAAAGTCAACTGGAGGAAAACCAGCTTATACCCCATGACAGCCAATGCCCACCCGCCACCCGACCATGACCACCTGAAATGGGAGCCCAGCTGCCTGCAATACTTGGGAGTTAAAATATATCATGAACCGGCGGAGCTACTAGAGGGAAACGTGGGTAGAGTAATCAGGTCAGTGAAGACTGCAATGGAATTCTGGTGTACACTGCCATTGTCAGTGGCAGGACGGGTGGCAGTTCTGAAGATGGTGGCGCTCCCGCGCCTCCTGTACTACTTCGGCTCTGCCGGTATGGATCCCAGAGAAATGTTCAAAGATCTTGACTCGCTGATCACGTCATTTATTTTGGGAGCGGGGCGCAGATGAGTAGCGCTGACCTCCTTGCAACGTCCGATGGTGGCAGGAGGGCTAGCAGTCCCATATTTTGAGGGTTATTATATTGCTGCACAGCTGTACTAACTGATTCAATGGCTGGCACCAGGCTGTGACCCAGAACGGGAAAAGTACGCAACTGTACCGGATGCCACAACTTTAGCACAGATCCTCCTAAGGGTCCGACAGAGCTTGTCCGATGACTCCATGGAAACCGGGGTAGTAGTAAGATTCTTGGCTACATACAGGGGGTCAAGATCCGATCAACATGCTGAGATGGATGCCGCAGGGGGTTTATTGGGCAGGGTTAGAGGACTGGGAAGAGGCAGGACTGAAATCGATGGGTGACTTATACCAAGACTCCACGCTACTTTCATTTGAAGAACTACAGGTGGCATACGATTTACTGGGAGATCACTTCCTTAGACACAGGGCCCTCACCAAAAGGATTAGGCAACAATGGGGGTGGAGGAGGTGCGCAACCACTGGCACTGGCAAGATGTAGATATGTAATACTATCAGTAGGAAGAAACAAGACAGTTTCCTGCCCATACAAGACAATGAGACAGTACATGCAGAAGCCACTGGATCACTTGCGATTACAGTGGGAAGGATTTGGGCAAACAGATCCTAGAGGCGGAATGGAATCGGATACAAGAGCGGTTCCGAAAGTATCTAGGAATACGCGATTCAAATTGATCAACTTCTACATATTGCACAGAGCGTACCTAACCCCGTCCCGCATTAGAAAATACTTCGGCATAGACACAGCAGCATGCCTGAGGTGCGGAGAGAGAGAAGCACATATCATCCACATGTTCTGGAGCTGTCCCACGCTCCAGAAATGATGGACAAGGACACCGAGAACATGGGCGACAGGCGCCGTAATAAGCCAGAACCGGCGCTTGGCACATAAGAACCCAATACTGCTTGATGATTAGATCATATCAACCTAAGTACAACTCAAGGATGGAGTGGGGCTAGTTATGTTGGGGGTAAGTTCTGAACAGATGCACCAGGAAATGATGACAGTGTGTTTTACGTACTTATTTGAAGATGTACATCGCTTATGTAGACTGTAGATGATGCCGTTGAAAACCAAAAAAATCTGGTTATAAAAAAAAAAACATAACTTGAGGCAACTGGAAGATTCCGGAAGCCTGCCTATCACTGAAATGAAGAACAGAGGACAGTAAACTCCAACTGGAGTCCAACTTAAGATGCACAGAAGCCTTGTGTTCAGAGTATTGGCCTGCTGAGGAGGCGCTCTGAAGACACTAAGGTGCTCTGGCACAAAATGCCCATGGTTGTCAACAAAGCACTGACAGCCCGAAATTGGTACTTCCCACAAGCTCTTCCAGGTACAGGTATTCACGACTAAGGGCCTTATTATGAGTTTGCCGGTATAACAGCCTTAGGAGCGCGTCCGCCGAGCCAGCAGCTCATGGCGCTGGCGGTCCAAAGACTGCCTTATTATGAGTTGACCAAGGGGTCGGCAGTGTGGAGGCAGGGAAATTGCAGCAGTGGTGAGTATATTTCACAAATAAATTGATCCCTGTGTGTGCATTTCAACTACATATGTGTCAGATCCAGACATATGATATAAGTGGAAAAATGATATAAGTGGAAAAATTACATATACCCATTACCGGGGTTCAGCCCATATGTGGACAGTCCTGTAATGGGTATGTGGTTCAAAACGGACTCACTTGAAAATCGCCGCAAACAAGGTCGTAATACTCGGTGTGAATATCCTGCTGTAAGTGGGGAAACCTGAGATAGGGATCCACGTTGGAATTTGCCTTAAAGAAGAAGAAAGCGGTGCGTAGGCACCCCAAATTCTTCGTCCCTGCCATCTTGAAACAGGCGGTCTGACTACCCGGTCCACTCATGGAACAGGCAACTCGTAATATGCTGCTCCCCTGTACCAACCTATGGCGGTTGCCTTTTCCCGACCGCAAACCCTTGGGGGTCGGCGGTCTGCTGGCGTTCTCGGCGGTCCAGGGGCAGTCTCAGGTAAGTTGATCCGCCCAACTAGTAATATGGCTGTTGGACCACCGAGGTCACTACGCTCGGTCTGCCAGCGCCAATACGGCAGTCCGCGGGACCGCAAAACTCATAATAAGGTCCTAAGTGTCTTATTTCAAGTCTAACTGAGAGGGCCATCCGCCGGAAACTGTCAGGGGCACCCTTAATATGACATCTGGGACATTGCTACTTCTTGCCAGATGTCCCTCACCAACCAAAGAGTGAAAACTTTCAACAAGAGCTGTAGCATGCTACTTTCTTGTCAAGAGAATCAAGAAAGACAGAATCACAACTTGGCTTAAATATGTATCAAACTTTATCAAAAACGTCTCATAGATCCATATCTCACACACACCTCTCTCACATTTGCCTGACATAATCTCATTCATAAATTTTTCACTCAGCTTAATGCAGCACAGTTTTCTGTTATACCATCATATAGTTCCCGTGGGATAGGATTGTCCATATAGTTATTCTGCAGGTGCTTTTCTGAAATGTGACATCATAGATTCTATTTCTCAATAGTGAGGTTTCAATACTTCACTCTAGTTTCTGGCCTTCTTTAATTCTATATACAGCTATATGTTAGATACTATTGTCAACCAGATGTAATTATTCATTATATAAAAGACAAATTTTCACTTTTGGTGCATTTTTTTTCTAACGAAGTTCACTTGTTATAATTGGAAGAAGGCCATGTGGTACAGATATTTTGTTAAACATATGCGATAGCAGAAACGAATATGAATGCATGGAAATGAGTGAGATCACGGGACAGAGGTCTATGCAAGGATTGTTGTCAAGCTTTTAATAAAGCTCGGTACACATATTAACATTGTAATATATGGTGTGTGTATACTTCTGTTGATAGAAATGGATGTTAAATAATACACTCTAGCATGTAAATAGAGCATAAATGATTTTAACTGTAAATACATTTGAGGAACATATATGTTCATTAAGAATGGAAAACAAACATATAACATGAAATGTAAGATACAAGATTCATTAGCAATATCCTAGCTTTTAGAAAGATATTGATAGGAGGACAATTAATTCAAGATATTCTCAACAAGATGCTAATCCGGTGCTTAATTTGTAAATGAAGGAGTGTCGGAGCTCAAAGCTCTGCTCAGAAGCCTTCGGACAGTACTATTAAATGTCAATCCACCCAATACAAAGGTTGTGTAGTCTTGAATCCACCTCATGCATCTTTAATTCACTATCAGATACTCCCTGCCCCTTTATCTCACTCTTACAGGTTCCTGCTTTCTCCCTTTGTGACAGGTTTTACATCTTTTTCTCCTGCCTTCTTTCTCCTTTCTGTGTTTTTCCCTCTCTTGCTCTCGATAAATGTCTGATGAGAAAAAATAAGTGGCAGTCGCCAATAATGAGTGCAAGTGGGCTCCACCGGCTCAAATTAAGCATTGCTTATGTCAGGGATGTGACCACAGAAATGGACTGCCTCCGTTTCACATATCTTGTATAGGAGTTGGAACACCAAGTGGGCAACAGTGTTGGCATACTGTCTCTGCTGAATACCAAAATAAGCATCACCAAATACCAGAAACTCTTAGAAAGATCACAGTCTGATGAAATTCATCATGACCTCAAACCTACATCATTGGTGCGCTCACGCAGTCATGCTTGAAGCCCCTCCTGGTATAGAAACATAAATAGCAAGCATTCAGGGCTTTCACCCAAACATTTTGCTTAATTAAGTTTGCTTTTGGCTGTCTGCCTGTGGCAATTCGGTCTGCAATGGTACATTCAGTGATCTTACACGGCTCGCCACACTTAAGGGCCACAGACTCAAGTCTACCAATGCTAAATCAAACCAACAATGAGAGCAAGATGGCCGAACAGACGTAGATGGCCGAACAAGATGGCCGAACAGACATCAGTTTGTCTCGGCTCCCGGTCCACGCTCGATTCCTGAACGGCGAACTGAGGACCCCTGTTGATTTTTTTGGCCAGGAAACCTACCGCCGGCATGCTGACTTTACCGGGCATGAACTGAGCACCCCAGATTCTCGCTTTCGCGATCCCCGACCTTGGGGGACGACCAGTTCCAGAGACCAGCACTCGCCGGGATGGCGGACGTCACCACCTGGGGGAAGGGCACACCGGACGTTTGCTGCGGGGCTTAACGCTCTGTCACGGCTCCAAGGCAGCGCGAATCAGGACGGGAATGGCGGCCTCCCACCTTTGCTACCACCACGGCGCTGCATGAAGGACGCCGGCTTCACCGGCATCAAGAACAGAAGCGGCACCTGGGCCAAGCGAGCGACACTGCGGAGCCCGCCAGGTGTGTGGATGGTGGGCGAGAAATCGGGGGCATTATTGTAGGCTCTGTAATTCATGCTGCAATCGGTGATCAGAACACCCAGCTCCTCAACCGATGGCCGCCAAACTTGAGATGAGAAAATAGCGCATCGCTGATATTCTTACCGGTCCAGGCCACGTGTAGAGTGACCGACCCCACAAGATCCCCCAGGTGCGTGAGGGCTGGGGAAGGGGTCAGGGGTCCACAGACTGTCCTGCTGGAGGGAACGGCCTCCTGTGTGAGTGCCTCCTGACACGAGAGGCCTGCATACCCAACAAATACCCCATGCAACGCACCATGCCTGACTCTAACATGGCAGCCGGGCCCTGTGCACAGAGGAGCTCCTTCTGAGGCCAGGCCCGATGTCTCCTTCATGTGCTCATGGTCCAGCGCGCTACATGTAACACCAGCAAGCGCCTTCAGTGCACGCCTGGCCCCAGCGCTCGCCACCCTAGCGATCATCAAGGCACGACTGGCAGAACGCTGCTGAGCTGGGCAGTTCGTCCTGCGCACATCGTGGGTAACTCCCAAATCAGTTTGATCCCTGGGGCGGCTTCTCTCCTGAGCACCAACTGCGAATTCAATGAAGGGAGTACTTCCGTATTGCAGACACCACATTACAGACACCACCACAGCCACACAGCGTAAGGTCCTGCCGCAGCCCTAGAACGTGGAGAGAGGCCCACGGAGTGCTACACATGGGCCCCACGCCAGACACAGAGTTGAACGACCCTCGGAGCACCCGGACAGTGTGGGGGGTGGATCTGGCAGCGGTTCTCGATGCCTGTCGCATCCGCACCTAGGATGACGACTCACCTATGGGCTCCAACACCAACAGATCGCCCACTTGGCCACGATATGCTGCTTGTCCGGTTCTGTCCTTATGCCGCCAAGGAAGGGGACCAGTTACCGGAGCAGGACTGAGCACAGCGCCTGTGCGGCCTCTAGGCACAGAGAGGTAAGGGCGCTGAACTGGGCGTGTTCACGCTGGGTCCCACAACCACGGAGCGAGGGAAGCAGTACACCCAGCCCCCCCTGAAAAACCCAGAGAGGGACCCGCAGTCTCTCCCACTGCAGAGTCTGTGCACAAAGTATATCTAAGGTCTCGTTATAACCGTGTGATCCTCACTCCATATTCCTCGGAGCTACTCCTATGAAAGAGCTGGGAGGTCTTCATCTAGCTGCAGACTAGCGTGCAGACTCGGTGTGGTGCCCCGCGGTGAGCTATTGCCCAGCGGCTTCTGCATGAAAAGGAGTGCTAAGTACGCCATTCAACATCAACTAACAAGAGGTACTGCGGTGTGCCTCCGTTGGACTTTGATGCCTTCTCTCTCCCCATCTGCTACGTGACCTCTGCTGTGGCTGCGCCGCAAGCCTGCACTGGGAGCCGCACTGGGGGCCTGAGTTTCCACTGGGGAGAAAGGAGTACAGGCAGGACACTGCTCTTGGGCTGCTTTGGGTTCTGTGTATTTGCAGTGGACTGACCTGCTGATTCCCCCCTCTTTTCATTGTTTGCTAAGGTGAGGGCTTGAAAATAACAATAACAGCCGCAACCGCGCCCGCAGTACACAGCGTTCAATGGAGAGAGCAGAGTGCGCCAATAACCAGCCCGGCTCCGCTGTAGAGTCTGCCACAATAGAAGCAGGTAAAGAGAAGGTTGGAAACACGGTATGCCTACATGCCTACATGCCTACTTGCTGTACGCTTGACTGATGTTATGATATTTGTAAATCGTGGCTCCTAATCGAGAGAGCAACTGTACTTACTACTGAGACACGGTCACGTACGTGGAGGGCATTGGTGAGATCCTGTGTCCTTTTTTTAGAACTATTAGGAGTTTGGCCCTTGCTTCCTTTTTAACCTCTTTTATTCTCGGCACACTCATGGTGTGGAAAAGGGTTCCAGGATGCACAATCCCAACATGGACGACAGTGGTGACTTTTTTCCCCCTTGCTGATCTTTTATTTACAAAACCCTGCCAGGATTGGGCCTGACCTCAAGAGGACGTCTGGAATTTTCTCGGACCATGGGTCCCACACCCCTCCCCCCAGCCCGCCCTATTCTGACATTCCCCTGAGTACACTTGACCCCTACCCGGACAGCGGAGTTCGAGCATTTTGTCGGACGTCCGGTGGAGCTGCTATGTTCAGCTAATGAGGAGATCGGCCTTGGTTCATCCCCTGACCGTCACCTGCCCAGCCGGACGTTGGGCACAGTTTATCCCCTTCTCCCTGTCTCGCCACCCCTCATCGTATTTCTGGTGCTCTGCTTTCTCCTCATCGCCTTTCTTTCCAGCTGTCGGACCGATGCCCGTTGGAGCTTCCTAGAGAGCTATAGAGGAGACTGGCTTTGGATTATCTCCCTGGCTGACACCTACCCACTCAGTCTTTGGGCTGACTTTCCCTTTATCTCTTTTCCGTCTTCCCCCTTGTCCTCTTCCTTCTCACTCCACCTCTCCCCTTTCCCTCTCTATTTGGCTCTCCGGACATTGGACACAGTTCTTCTTCGTCTCTCTGCTATGGCTCCTTCCTCCCCATCTTTCCTATAAATTCTCTCAACCTCGTTGTTTGTTTACTGTACCTTACTACGCTATTGTAACTGATGTCATTTTTAACGCAACATTCCTCTGTTATAGCGCTCTGATACCTACGGGTCTAGCCAGCGCTTTATAATCCTTTTGATGTACCTTCTAATGCAACGTTCCCCTGGTTATGCACTCTGATACCTCCGGGTCTAGATAGCGCTATATAACCTTCGCAAATAAAATAAACTAAAAACTGTTTTTTCCTGAACGCTTAGACCTCTGCAACATGGCGAATGACCAGTGGTGCTGCTTGACAGCTAATGAGGAGATTGGCCTTGGTTTCCCCCTTGCCGTCACCTACCCAGCCGGACATTGGGAATTGTTACTCCTCGTCTCCACGCTATTACTTCTTCATCCCCTCCCTCCTACGAAATATTGAAACATTGTTTATGTGTACTGTACCTTACTATGCTCTTGTATCTGATGTAACTTGTAACGCAACAATCCTAAATGTAAAGCATTCAGATTCCCTCTGGGTCAAGTTCGCGCTGTATAAACTTTATAAATAAATAAATAAAATAAATAAACAATTTAACAATAATCTCAGAGCCATAAAGCAACAAGGAAACATGAACAGCAAGCCTTTGGAACTTTCACCCAAACATTCCCCTCCATCAATTTACTCCTGGCTGCCCGCCTGTGGCGATTCTGTTTGCACTGGTAAATTCAGTGATCTTACCTAGCTTGTCCACTAAAAGGCCACAGACCCAAGTATACCCAGTGCTTAATTTGTAAAACGAATAAGCCCCAAAACACTCGTTGGGAGGCCACTTCAGCTTGCACCGCCCAGCACTGCCAATGACAATACAAGCACAACTACTATCACTCCTATAAGTGTGACAATTCAGACAATTCCAGGCCCCCAAAGATTAGAATGGCTTGGGCGATGGGTATTAGTCATTTGTAATGTATAATGAATTTATAAACAACTGTTTTTGTGCTCATCTCTAAATAAGATAAACAGCGCCACAATGTGGCAATCTGTCATAGGTGCCAGTGTTGACAATTAAGTGCCAGGCCGAGCACTGGAAACCACTAGCTCAAATTAAGCACAGAGTCTATCAATGCTAAATCAAACCTACATTCCAATGAAAATCTCAGAGTCACCAAGCAACCAGGAAAGGCCTTCAAAAGATGTTGGAGGAACTGTAAACCCTCAACTCATCCCATTGCATTCCCTATTGATAGCACGGGCTACACACGTGAATTCTTAATGGGTAAAAAGCCTCTTCACAAGGCCACTTCATAGATGCTATTAACTGCTCAAAGGCACCTCTCCTCATTTTCCAAGTTGTAATACTTCCAGGATGCCTTTAACATAGATCTGCCACAACAATGTGAGATCCTAAATGATGTCCCTCTAATCAAACACTATGGTTATTCCCATCTTCAGCTGGACACTTCATTTCCCACCTCTCTTGATTACACTGTCTGAGTTCTCCATACTTGGATCCTCCTGCTTACAAGATGATGCATTTGTTCTGGAAATAGGGTTAAGATGAGCCTTCTTGAAGCTCAGTTATTGTTTCCAACGCCAAGTGTAAATAGAGTCATGGCTGGGGTGTGTTATTTGTCTTTTCTTAGTTCCTGGCTTTAGAATAACCCTCTATTTGAAATCAAATCTATTATACTCTATCCATCCTTAATCATAGTGCTAAAAAACCTTTCATCATCCTCAAAAATCACAATAAAAGTTCAGATGCAATTAAAACATTTAGACAAAAGTCATTGAATGAATACACAATACATTAGAACAGTCACTTAAAATGTGTACCTATATTGAAAATTCAAGTACATAATTCATTATAATTCATTATATAAATATCGTACAAAAAGTGGTTTAAATGAATCTCTAGTTTAATAATACATAATTACCTCACATCTGTGTGATGAGTACACGCATTTCTCTTTGTCCATTCAGAGCAAGATACTGCAAGAAAGTACAAACCAGGGAGCTCCCTGTAGCTCCGGGGAGCTTGGCGAAAATGATAACAGATTTTCCTTTTGCCTAACCCTCCACATATGAAACAAGTAATGGAAGACAGCAAATACCAGGCTCTGCCTCGCATCAGATTTTAGAATTGGGAGGGCCTCCACATATAGCCTAACTCCTGGATTCTGACAGACTGGTACTGGCCGTTTTCTCCTTCCTGCCAGGTAGGCCGAGCAGAAGAACAGGACATGCTCGTCTGTTACCATAATATTCCCACAAAGGGCTTTTCTGTTAATGTGAGCCCTATGCATTAAAATGTGTGAACATGGTCCAAGTGGGACCCTAGGAACTTTGTATTAGGTATTATAGAGTGGCTGGGATTTAGGACCATATATTTGTTTTTTGCCAAATTAATTTCTAGGCCCCTCTGGGTACAAAAATTCTCTGAGCAATTAAAAACTTGTTGATGCCACATAGCTAATTTTGACAAGACTGAGTGTATCATCGGCAAACATTAAGGCAGAAGCCTTGTCTCATCTTCCATCGTTTATCCATAGTAGCTCTGCTTAAATCAGATCTAACAAAGATAGATATAATAGAGCTGGGATACCGGGATTTGGATCTCTGCAGGTTTATATGCTTTTTGAAACAGTTGGACAACATAGGTGAGAGGATCAGAACCCTCCTTGCCTTCGGGGACCCCAAATAATCTTACATTGTTCCAGCGTTGCCGGTTTTCCAAGTCTTCTATTTTAGCTTGGATAGCAAGCAGCTGCTCATCGTGAGATTGTGCTGTTTTTGTAGTTGGTGCGATAGTATCTTCCATCTCTGCGACCCTTGTTTGTAGCTCAGGAATATCCTTTATTAGTACGCCCACTGTGCTAGTCACCTCATGTCCTCTATTTTAGCTTGGATCGCAAGCAGCTGCTCATCGTGAGATTGTGCTGTTTTTGTAGTTGCTGCGATAGTATCTTCCATCTCTGCGACCCTTGTTTGTAGCTCAGGAATATCCTTTATTAGTACACCCACTGTGCTAGTCACCTCATGCAGTGACTGTTGAATACTGAGATTATCAGTTCTGGCCTGTGCATAATGATCTAGCGCTTCCCGCCTTTGCTCCTGTAGTGCCTGTAGAGTTACAGAAAGTGACGGCTCCTTGGTTATATCTAGTGATTGACTTTCAGCCATGTCTTCCCCTGCACGACCACGCTCAGCATTTGGCGAGAATTCCAACTCTGTATAGTTTTGCATTGGGTAATCAGGCGTAATCACTGCTTCAAACAGGGTTACTGACTCTGTTGAGGCCCTTTCAGGATAACTTGTCCTCTCAGTTTACAGCCCAATTTTCGAGCCTGAACCAGACAGCCGAGTGATCAAAGATTTTACCTCTCCCTTCGATTGAATCAATTTTCGGAGAGGTCGTCCCTCTATATTAGCTTTCCCACGTGTACCAGAGTTTTTTTGCCAGTTACTTCCATACATTTCTGTCCCTTTCATACACAGCCTGTCTGTCTTAAGTTGGTAATTTTTACTTCCAGGAGAGGATTTAGGACAATAGATTTGTTTTTTTGCCAAATTATTTCTAGGCCCCTCTGGGTTCAAAATTCTCTAAGCGATTAAAAACTTGTTGATGCCACATAGCTGATTTCGACAATAAGACTATCATCGGCAAACATTAGGGCAGTAGCCTTAATGCTAGCCAGGCATAGGGGTTCACAGTCACAATGGTTTGAAAAAGGGATCAAGGTATTAAGACAGAGCATAAGAGTGTTAGAGCAAGGACACAACCCTACCTTACCCCTCTGTTTAAAGGGTTGGGTCCATCATCTTGTCCAATTATCCACAACAGACTTGGGCGTAATTATGGTCATGTAACTTTATTATAGTGAACAGCAGGTCATTCAGAACTCCCAAATCTGCCAAGACTTGATAAAGTGTGGGCCTGGGAACCAGGTCTAATATAGAGTGCAAGTCGACGAATGCTACATAGAGCCTGCCTCCCTCCAGGATTACTGTTTCTACAATATTATTTGGAGTCAGAAAATCTGGTCCACTGTACTAGCGCACACCCAAAACCCCGCCTGTAAGGCCACCCACTCATGTAGTTTCTCTAGTAGTATTATCTCAGGAGCTTTTGGAAAATATCAATTAGGCTTATCGGCCTGTAACTGCTAGGCTCAGACGGAGAACCCTTCTTGTGTATTGGTATTCTCTCTACCCCTGCCCAAGTTGAATGGATTGGTGCTCCTAACATGATGGAGGTAAAAAGTAGTACGAAGTAAAGGCGCCATACGTTGACTTCACTCATGAACAAATCCCCTGGGATTTTTCCAGCCCTGAGGCTTTGTTTGGAACTATCTTACTAATTGCAGTTCTAACTTCTTGCAAGGTAATAGGGGAAAACTCTTCATTGATGCTCCATTTTGCCGCTCCTAATTGTTCGTATGGCTGGGAGATGAGCGGGGCAGAGCTAACTTCTCCCTCCAGCGAATATAAGCTGGAGAATTGGGCGACACAATCTGCAGCAGGGACGCTGCTTATAATCAAACAATATCCCTCCAGGCCTCCTGATGGCACTAGGTTCCAGAAGGACTGCTGATCACCTTTCCTACCTGCGTCCAGCAGACCTTCCCATCTTCCCTCCTCCCATTCTCTTTCGTTTTTTTTATGGTCTTCTTGTAGGCCTCCTTTTGTACTTCAATCTTCTCCCCTCATGCTGTTTGAATTCAGGTATTAGAACCAACCTTGCTTCTTTAGAGGCTTTGCTGTACCATGACTGTGGGGTTCTCCTCCAAAAAGCCTTTTTTGTTACCACATAAAAGTATGCCTTTATACCTGCGAACAATTTATTATTGATGAGACTAATTGTTCTCAAGCGGTCCATCTGGTGCTTCATCCAGTGTTACAATCTCCTGCATACTGCCTGCGACTAGATTGTATACATCCCCAATCTGCTCTTGTGCAAGAGTCATTGAGAACCACTTAACTCTTTGCATATTATCAGTTGGTTGCAATCTGCGGTCAAATGGTTCACTAGCTCTGACATTCCTTCAACATGCAGGAAGGTCAATGGTCAAGACCAGGGCATTATGGTCGCTGTCTTGCCTTGGTAATACAGCCATATCAATCAGGATCGGCTATGCTTTAACATCCACCAGTATATAGTGCCAGGCAAGAGATTAAATGTATGGTTGCCTTCCCTGTCTGAGTCAGTTCTACCGTTCCCTTCTCTCAAGCCTTGTCTCATAGTTAGAGGATTGATTTGTATTGTGAGGGGGGGACCGCTTTTTGAAAGTGGCGAATTCTCTACTTGGGAATGCCTCAGACGCTATCGTCATCCTTGGTAACTGCTTCTATATTATCATCTAGAGGCTCAAATTGACAATTGAAGTCCCTGCCTACACATTTCAACGCTTCTTCCGGGGCAGATGCCATGTGTGAATTCAAAAACTCTATGGCATGGGATTCTCTTTAATTCCCTCCTGGCCTTAAGTAAACATTGTAAATATATACATTTTGGAACGGAAAAAACAAGAAAACACGCAGTATGTCAGGGGAAGCAATTGGTATTTCCTGTACCCTGCAGATTTCTGTAGTGCTTACCCAGATTGTTAGACCCCCTGAGAGTCTTCCTATGGCTTAAAATATAGCATCTTTGAAAAGGTAGCATAGCCTGCTGGTGCACCAGCTTGGTAAACCATGTTTCTTGAAAGAGACAGATTGAGTGCATTTCTATAAACTTAGCCCAATCTAGGGATTCAAGTTTGGAAGGTAGCCCTGCTATATTCCAAGACAACACTTTGAACGGGATGGCTGAGCAGATTGGTGCTTGATTGCTAAAAATGTCAGTGCTGTGAGCCTTTCCCTGACCATCAGGAGGTGCTATTTGCAAACTGGTTGCAGAGTATGTACAGATATCTGAAGCCCTTGTCCTGGTTAAAAGTTCCAGATGTATCATGCTGGAGGATATATGTGCTCCGCTAGCAGTTTGACTTGACTTGCTATAAGTCAGCTGAGGATCCCAGTGCCTCCAGGGGCTTGTTAGTCCTGCAGTGCTGCCTGACTCCACCCCCATGTTTCTTAACTCAACTGCAGTGTTCTGGATCTCGGCTATTGCAGAGCCTAGGTAACCACACCCTGGGGTCATAAATTCCTTGTACGTCTTCCTAGATTCACCTGCTGTGCTCTTAGGGCTTGCCCTCCCCATTCAACAAGTTAAGCCCCAACCATTCCTTTCCCATACTGCTACAGTGTGGTCGATCTTGGGGGAACCACTATACAATGTAAGTCAGGTGACCATAGCCAAAACATCAAAGCGGTTTTAGATAGGAACCCTAACTGTGCGTATTCTGCTTGTGCGATCGTTGGGAGCTGTCAACCTCACTAGAGATGGCTGGGCACAATTCTTACGAATAGCGCTGTCAGGACCTAGGACAAAACATGGCTTGTGAAAGTCCCCAGGGGACAACAGCTCTATTTGGGACTCACCTCGAGACATATTAGAATGGCCAGGCAACAAGCCTAGCACTACATGTGGTGACCTAAAATTGATGACTACAATCCCCAGGGTGGCCTGCTGGCATGGAACCCAACCATTCCACCCTTCGAGTCAAAAGAAAATTATTAGCCAGAAATAGGGCAACGTTTCTGTTCTGGACCAACCAGTGCAGACATTTATTAGTAACCTCCTTTTATCCCTCCCTCGGGTCCACATGCAGACATAGAATACACTTTAGAATTGCCACATATGGACAAGAAGCAGGAGGGAGGTCTATCACAAGATGTTTCTGTAAGGGATCTTATTCAGTTGGTAGGGGCCTAGATTTTGCCAGCTCACTGGACTTACAACCCTTTGCAGCTCCTCCAGCTTGTATGCTATTATTGGCACTGGTTGAACAGGAAGTGCTTGGTTGATTGCCATAGTTATCAGGGGTTTCTGGTTGCTGGCTATCCAGAGTCTTTGCCATGTTTGACACCCGCTCCCCTACAACTGGTTTGGCAGGCTGATTGGAGTTGATGGGGTAGTCACCCTTAGATGCTGTGCAGGAAGATTGGGAAGCTTGAATTTGCATTTACCTCTGATTCTCAAGTCCCTGTTCAACGGCTACCATTTGAACTATATTAGGGGCAAGTTCTGTTGACACAATTACTTTAATTTTGTCAGTGCATTCTGCCATAAGATTCACTGCCCAGCTAGAAATGGACGTGGTCCCCTCCCCACAAATGCTTGTATTCTCAAAGGCGGCGGAAGCTATTGTAGTGCTAGTCAAGATGAGTGTTAAGGTAATTTGCTTCAAAAACTGCAGGGGTTCAACTATTGTCTCAGAGCAAAGATGGCTGAGGGAGACAGTAAAATATCATCAGGTGAACCCACTCCCAACGACAGCCTCCTCTCAGTCAAAGCAATTTCTGTAGAATAATTCCCATGACCCTCTGTAGCATCTTGTCTATGCTAGTAGTTTTAGGGGGTGGGGAAGCATGAGAGGGCCTCCTGGGGCTTTCCTTTTGCCCATAGTTCCCAGTGAAGTGACGTTAATACCTGGCATGTAAGAAGTAAATGACGCAAAGCCACGCAACAAGAGCTTGCTGTGCCATGGTACATGACAGGTGCCTTTCAAGGTGTGCTACGCGGGAAGTTAGCAACAGCCCCTCCTTTCCTGTGCTCAGGCGTTGTGGGACTTCAAGTCTCATGGCAAAGGGCCTCCCAATGCGCCCTGCACTGCAGGAGTTGAAAGGCACCTTTCAAGGCATGTGGTGTGGGAAGTTAGCAGCAGCCCTTCCTTTCCCTTGGCGCTGGTGTTGTGGGACTCTGAGTCCCATGGCAAAGTGCCTCCTGAAGCATAACTGTCAAACTTGTGTTATTCAATGCAGCAAGATGCCCTGGTTGGATAAATGCTGTGTGTAATAAACATTTTCCATTACATTCAAACAAGGAATATCTCACTGTCTCACTGTCACTGTCTCTCACAGGTTAAACCATGCCACCTACACCTTACTATTACTGTGGCCCACCATGGCCTGGAGATTTAGCAACACCAAATCCATCCTAAGTTTGCCCCCAGTGACAAAATCTCTTGTGACAGTGGTCACTTTACAAGTCTCTTGCCAACTCGAAAAAAATAGCCTCACAAGTGGTTACCCACTGTGCTTCCTCTTGCAACACTCTCATGAAAAACATACTGATTTTAATCCCTCCCTACTAGCTATCTGATCAATGAAAGTAAACCTCCCATAATCCTCTTGCCATCCATCAGCAGAAATATGAATCATTCAGTGGTAGATCCCTAGACCACAGAGTCTCTTCTTGCTGGGTTTCCATTCCAATTTGCCTTTGACTGCATAAAGTTCAGAAGATAACGGAAAACACACTCATCCCTCTATGGCAATACATCCTGTCTGATCCCTTCCTCTTCTTTAGTCATACAGCAGAATAAATACTCTACAAAAAACATGATCATCTGTTGTTAAAGGTTCATTTATAATCTATGTTATTTGCAGGAAAATGTGGATGGCTCCAGAGCTAAGGATTGTCCATAACGCTGGACCTGGTAGCAAAAGGTCTGTCTTGCAGAGCTATTAGCAGATGTGCAATGTAGTCTTCTGTAGCCCTAAGAATTGTTGAATACCTCTGCATGGATGGATTTCCCAGTGGGAATCCTCAATAGATATAAAAAAAATTCCAGCTACAGGCACTGTATGTAAGTTTGATAATTAAGGATTTGGTCAATTCCTAAACTTCTTCTGGCAACTATCATCGATTTGCCTTTCCTTGGGTCAAGAAAGTAGTCATGAAACAGAGGGAGACAACACAATCCATTTATTTAAAACTCCTACCTTAGCCACAGACCTGAAGGACAAGATTGATAACAAGAAGGAAGATATTTTATCACATAAAAAACTAATTTAAGCTGTTGCATCACAAGCATGTACACACATAAATGTCTGAAGTCCTAAGTAAGGTGCAGCTGAGGCTACACATTATTCTAAATAATACAAAAATGTGGAGCTCCCATCACCTAAGTTAGCCTGCAAGTTGCACTAGATAACCCTTAAACAAAAAATTGTGCATTTGCACCCGTCTCCCAAAAGGGTGAAGTACTCAAGCTTCACAGAAAACATGAACTATTTCTAGAAGAGTCAAGGGGAAAGACTGGCTTCTCTCATTGTACCAATGACATAGGTAATAATAACACTGATTGTTTTAAGCCAAGTTACAGTTTTTCGGTTTTGTGATAAATATTTGTCAATATTACAACTATTACCTCTATCAATTTAAGGATTACGAGTGCATTGATACAATAAGGTGAGGCACAAAAATTGTGCCTAAAAATCGTGATGTCATAAATAAGATTTCACTGTTAAAAAAAGAAATTGGGTGCCTTATCCTTGTCAGTTATATTTTAGATTTTTGCATGAATTTATTGTAATTTTTTTAAATATGTGTTTTACAAAATGGTTTTAGTGGTAGGATGCTGAGTTTATATAAGCAAATTAAAGGTTTGTTGTTGTTTGGTTAATATTTTATATTTTCTTTAAATGTTATAATCATTTCTTTAAATGAAATTATATTCCTAAATTTGCTGTTTTCATATTTAATATTATGTGCAAATGTAAAATTTAAGTCAAGTCAAGTCAAACAAACTTTGGGGTCCATTAGGATGGAGGACGGACAAAGTCCGTCCGCCATCCTGTCGGGGGCAGGTACCGTCCGCCACAAGGGCGGAGGAACCGTGCCCCCAATTAGGATGCACCCGCCACAGTGGCGGGTGCATCCCGCATTTTTAACATTGCGGCGGACGGTGCTTAAAGCACCGGCCGCTGCAATGTGAAAAATGCTTGTTGTGCGTTTCACAGCACAACATGACAGGCACCGCGCGGTGCCTGCCATGTTGTGCTGTGAAACGCAAGGGGGTACCATAGGTACCCCCCATGTTCACCCCCACCCCCCCTTCACCCTGGGGGCCCGCAACGGGCTCCCAAAGCAGGAACCGTATGCCTTTTCGTGGCGGCATTGCCGCCACGGAAAGGCATTCCTCCCAGGCCATCCTAATATGGCTGGCGGTGTCTGATAGACACCGCCACCATATCAGGCCTTTTCCGCCAGGCGACCGCAGCGGAAAAGCGGCAGACGGTCTTCCCCTCCGCCAGGGTCCCCCCGCCATTGTAATATGGCTGGGGGAAGAAAGGTGGAGGACAGGCAAGGATGGCGGATGGATCGCCACCGCCTGCATGGCGTTGGCGATCCGTCCGCCATCCTAATGGACCCCTTAATTCGGTCAAATTTTGACCATAAAAGCACATAAACACAAACCATGATTAAAAGACTGAAAAATAATACATTTCATCATCTATACTAATATAATAAAGAGAGAGCCCAAGCCTTTGAGGCGGGTAATCTCAGGAACCACAGCACCAATCACAACACCCAATACAGCGTTGGAAAGGGCAGTTGCAGCAGAAGGACATAGGCTATGCAGACGCCCATCATATACATTTAAAAGGTAAAAGAACCGTGCCAGCAAAGTAGTCCCTTGTGGGCGTGTCTGCGTTGTGCTGTGGGCGTGTGCTGGGGGCGTGACAAATGCTGGGGGCGTGTGGTACGTTCCGCCCTTCATGCCATGTCTCATATCGTGTGCTCATATCGTGTGCTGTGGGCGTGTGCTGGGGGCGTGGGCGTGAGTGGGGCACGGGATTACGGAAAAAAAAGCGAGCGTTGTGCCCAATATTTTATTGTTTTTTCTTCCCAGGTTCTGTACATTCCAGCTCCGGGTGTCCACCCTGCTCCCTTTAAATACCCCTGCACCCCATAATCATAACCCACCCTTACTCCTTAAAATACCCCAACACCCTTAAACACTAACCCATCTTAACCCTATAAATATACCTTGTACCCCAAATTCCAAACCTATCCATAAACCCTAAAAATACCCCTGTACCCCAAAACCCAAACCTAGCGCTAAACCCTAAAAATACCCCTGTACCCCAAAACCCAAACTTACCCCTGAAAATACCCCTGTACCCCAAAACCCAAAAATAGCTCTGAACCCTTAAAATACCCCTGTACCCCAAAACCCAAACCTACTCCAGAACCCTAAAAGTCCCCTGTACGCCAAAACCCAAACCTAGCCCTGAACCATAAAAATAACCCTGTACCCCAAAACCCAAACCTACCACTGAACCCTAAAATACCCCTGTACCCCAAAACCCAAACCTAGCTCTGAACCCTTAAAATACCCCTGTACCCCAAAACCCAAACCTACTCCTGAACCCTAAAAATACCCCTGTACGCCAAAACCCAAACCTAGCCGTGAACCATAAAAATAACTCTGTACCCCAAAACCCAAACCTACCCCTGAACCCTAAAATACCCCTGTACCCCAAAACCCAAACCTAGCCCTGAACCCAAAAAAAACCCTGTACCCCAAAACCCAAACCTAGCCCTGAACCCTTAAAATACCCCTGTACCCCAAAACCCAAACCTACCCCTGAACCCTAAAAATACCCCTATACCCCAAATCCCAAACCTAGCCCTGAACCCTAAAAATACCCCTGTACCCTAAAACCCATACCTATCCCTAAACCCTAAAACTACCCCTGTACCCTATAACCCAAAACTATATCTGAACCCTTAAAATACCCATACACTCCAAAACATATACCTCAGTACCCCAAAACATATACCCCTATACCCATACTTACCTTATCCAAACATAAAAAAAAACATGCTTTTACCATTCATGCATTTACAACGAATTTCGTTGTAAATGTATGCGTGGTGAAAGCATATAAAATGTAATGCCATGCGTTATAATGGCATTGCGGAGACATGGTACTTTCGTAATGAAATTATGCGGAGTGATGGTATGTGGAAAGAAAGTTGCGGAATAATGGGTGTTTACCCTCCCCCGGTAAGTACATTGGTGGCACGTCGGCCCACATCTCCAGCAACATACTCATATTTTTTCACCACCGTTTTGAAAAATGCACAGGTCTCTCTCATTGATGGCCAGAACCGACATACACGTTTAGACACACGTCCCGCCACAAGTTCTAGAATTGCGAACTTTAGAGCTGGAGAGCTACGTTCGAATCTCGGCATCAGCTCAACATCCTGTGATTCCAGGAAAATCACTTTGTCTCCCCGTGCCTACCACAAATGAATGTGTTCTTCTGTAATGTAAATTGTGCTCATGCCATGTTGTCGAGTTTGCGCTATATAATATTGCAAGGAAAAATAAAGTAGGGAAACTCGAGTTCACACACTACTGAATGCGCACTCTTAAGTGCATCAGCAGTGCACTGTGAATCGGAGCGTTTCACAGGCCTGTCACAGATAAGAAATGCTATCAAAACGAAATCCTACAAAACAATACAATACTCGCCGGCAGCAATTCATACCCGGACAACGTCTGGGCGGGCTGCTAGTACAGAATAAATCTAAAAACTCATATACGCTAATCTTACATTGGTCTTTAAAACCCCTCCGATATTGGTTTGCCCATTCGAAATAAATAACTACGGATTCGTTGGCCTTATTAAGGTGCATTTCTATACAATATTTATCATGTCTTCATAAAACCATGGTCGCTCTGCTACATGTTTATTGCATAGTCAAATTTTTTGTCATACACTGCAACGCACAATCAATCAAAAGGAGCCCTAGGGGAAAAAAACAGGGAAGAGGCCGCCCCCAATCAATCAATATTCAACAATAAAGGCCTCACACCTATTCTCATTGACACTACTGGCAGAGTTATATGACAATTTATACTGTTGTCCATAAATGTGTTCATTAACACTATTCTGTTAGGTCGTGGTGTGTTATTTTCTCTTTGTGATATAATGTTGCACCCAGGTCTGGTCTCACTCTAAAAAGTCAAATAAAGTGAGCGAAGAGAGAGCACCTCACGGTAGCGACACCCGAGGGGGTTCCTGGCGAGCAATTGCCAGTTTACCCACTACTCATCATCGGCAACTCTCTCTTTGTTGTGAGTAAAAAACAGAAAAAACAAAACAGGTGAATCCCTCAACTGCTACTAGTGTCGTGCGGGAATCGTGAACTAAACCTATACGTCCACTAATCCAAAATAAAGTGAACATATGTACACCTAGAACCCCTGTGGTAGCCAAAAATAATTGGTTATCACTACTAAAATGTGGTAAGGCTTGCTGGCTTAACAACTTTATTCTGATGCTGCAAGACTTCCCAATTTAAAAATGGTTGCTAATATACCATATATTTTTACTAAATGCCGACATGTTTCATTGCTACAACCTTCAGCAACTTCGTCAGGGCAAATTTGGGGTTCTGTCTTTCCAATCTTTACTTTAGTTGGTTTACAGGACCTGATGGTTGCCAGTTTCTGCATACCTGCAAGCATCGAGAACACTGGACCGCGTGTCAAAAGATCACGTGTCTTCTGGTGGCTCAAGCACTCTCTGACCCCGGTGCGGAATCCTTTTCAGTCCAAAAGCTGCTCGCCCCTGCTAAAAAGCTCACCACCTCAGAACATATCCTAGGTGACAGAATTTGCAGGTATATCAAAGCACGCCTCACTTGTGCAAAATGGCAATGTTTAAAAAGTGGTAAAAAATATATCTACTCCAAAGATCATTATAAAAGCCACAAAAAAACATAAAATGTAAAAGGTCTTGTTCTCAAAAGTCATCACAGGTACAGGGCTTTTGGGACCCTAGTTTAGAAAGCCCTTTAGGAACATAAGACACCAGTGAGTACAATTAAATCTGAATCTTATTAAAAGAAAGCAATGGTATGGGTTATTTAAATAGGACCAGAAAGGTTGCTCTAGGGGCCCAGAGATCAGAAATGAGTATTGTCTTATAGTTTGTTTTTTAAGTTCGATATTGTCCTTTTCGGCCACCCTCCTTTCTAAAAATTGGTTTTAATAGCTTTCAACTCTCTGGGGCACATCTTTCATGAATGTATAAAAAGATCAGAATACCCTAACTTACCTTGTTGCCTAGAGATGTAAGCTATCCAAGGTACCTACCGCAGCAGACCTATCCAGCCTCATGCAATCTTTTAATTAATAATTGGTTCAAGATAGGCATGGAGCTCAACCATGTTTTTAACCACCAAATTAGAGGAGCCACTGCTATCTGATATGTAGCCCTGTCCTAGTTCTTCATGCACCATAAAAGACCGTGTACTGGGGGAACTACTAAAAGCTTCCGCAGATATTTATTTTCTGCCGCTGGCAGATCCCCGGATTCTTTGTAGCTCCATATTTCGCTATCATATGTGGCCATTGGTAAACATTACTCATTGTAGATCTTCAGACGTTGGCACAAAGGTTTTCCCCCAATCTCTTAGCAAAGGCCAAGGTATCTCCAGCTGCTCTGTACGGTGTTTTTCTTGAAAGCTCGTTGCACCACCCATGAGCCCTGTTCCTCAAACAAAAGCCCCAGATATTTGGCAATGTAGCAACATTTGTCAGTTCCCCATCTTTACATACCAGTGTGCGCATTTCACGTTTTGTATTCCCTATGGACATTATGTGTGATTTATAAAAATGTATCGACAGGTCGAGTGAGGTCATAAAATTAATAAAAGCATTTGTAATTGTAATTGTAATTGCCATTTATAAAGCGCATTATCACCTTCAGGTCTCTAAGCTCTATGAGAGAGAGCCCTACCCTAGCACATGGGGCGGTGGCAAGTTAGACTGTGCCCCAGGCTTCCGAAAAAAGTACTGTCTTTAACTTCTTCCTAAATGGGAGGGGGGCATGTTCCTTATGTATATTCTCCGGCAAGTTGTTCGAAAATTGGGGGATGGAGGTTGAGAAAGCTCTTCCTTCTTTGGAAGAGAGGCTGAAGCGAGGGCAGGCCAGGAGGCTGGCCGCCGAGGACCGTAGTATCCTACTAGGGGTGTAGTTGAGTAAGAGGTCTTTGATATACCTCGGGGCTTGACGTTTTACACCTAACGGTGTCCTAGCTAGCAAAACAGCACAATCCGCGTATAAAAGAGCAGGTATAGATTTACCACTAGGGATGTCATTACTAGCAGTTTCCTGAGCAGCCCCAAGGTTATTAATATATAGAGTAAAAAAAACAGGAGCCAAAATGCACCCCTGTCTCACCCCTCTGTTCACAACCCAGGACTTTGTAGGGGAGCCGTTTTCTTTAAATCTGACAGAGGCAGTCAGGTTTAAATGATACCAGTGTAAAAATGCTACCAAATCGACATCCATTCATTTATCCAATAATATGGGCCATAGTTTGGACCTTTTCACTCGGTCAAAGGCAGATGTTAAATCCATTAATGGCATGTACAAACGGCCCTTTTTAGAAAGTGTATATTTGCCGGTCAGTATAAGCAGGTTTATACATTGGTCCACAGTTCCCATGCCTTTTCTAAAACCAGATTGTAGTTTGGAGATTACCTTTGTGGCATCAAGCCATGTTTGTAGTCGGTCTAAAATCACCTTCCCCAGAATTTTAGTCGATGAATCTAGTAATGAAATCAGATGGTAACATGCTGGATCATTCCTAGAACCTTTTTTAAAAATGCGTAGGATAACCGCAGTTGACCATGAAGGCGGAAGACCACTTTCTGTAGCTGCGTTAAAAACGTTGACTAACATTTTTGCCCAAGTCCTTGGGTCGGTCTTACAGAGGTCAGCAGGAACCCCATCTGCCCCGGGTGCCTTTCCACTAGCAATATCCATAATTGCTTTCTGCTACCACAGACCCCACCTTTTTCCCTGTTATGGTGAAGAATGTTCTGAGTGTCATTGGCTTGAGTGCCCTCCTGTAGTTGGATTTTATTAGCTTACTCTGACTGGGTGCTACCTTTATATTATATGGGCTCACAACTGCTTGGTTGGAAGGTTGAGGGGCGCCAAGCAAGCCCTCCCCCTCCAGATAGCTCTATGCTCCCTTTCGCAAGGCTGACCACAGTTTGTCGAATCTGCAGCTCAACAGTCTGCTCAAATAAAATTTCTAACTCTGCCAATCGTATATCAATTGGTTCATTTATTCTTTTAATTTCATTACTATATTGTTATATTTCTAAAATTGGCAACATGTATGTTTTTCTGTATACAGATATATTTTATAAATAAAGTCAAATTATTTTTATAAATTATTCTTTAAATTAACATAATTGTATGTCAATAATTTTAATTTATCTTAAATGTAGTTTTTTTTTAAAATGTCTTTATTTTTCCCATGGGGGGTCGGGGCGTTAAAACTTCATTCAATTTAATTTCAAAATATTATATTTTGGGGAAATAAATTAAGGTAAAAATATTTTAATATAAATTAGCTATATTTATCAATTTTCAAATTATTATAAATATATTTTCTTTGTTTTAATTTTTTGTTAATAATCCCTATTCACCTTGTCAATGTCAAGTGGGGTATTTTGTGGGAGAATTCATGTGGGTTTCTGGTATATATTATTTTTAATGTAATGTCTATGAACATTTTGTGGACTAATTAATTTTGCAACCTAAAAGTAGAGCACTTTCCTCTAATATGAATATATTTGGAGTGTGAATAGTAAATCTGGCCTCCCCAAAGTTCAGCAGTTTCCCAAATGTGGTTAAATTTGAAGCAACAGTTGTGAATAACCCCCCACCCCAACATCCAACACTTTCCCCAATATGGTTAGAGTGGGAACACTAAATCTACCCCTCTACCCCCAAAGTCCAACAGTTTCCACAATGTGGTTACATTTGCATAGGGAATAGTAAATCTGAACCACCAAACATCTAAAATTATCCCCAATGTGGTTAGGTCTGGAGTTGGAATAGTAAAACAGAACCCCTCGCATCCCCTCCCCGCCCCACCAAAAAAAAGTTAATTTTCCCCACTGTGGTGAAGTTTGGAGTGAGGGTAGTAAAATTAGAGTTTCCAAAAATGTAACGCATTTCTCAATGTGGCTAGGTTTTTATTGGAAACAGCAAATGCAATATCCATAAACTGTTAGCATGTGTTTCTATTTCTTATTTTGTACATTAAAAATGCTATTGTAGTAGCATTATTTGTTTATTTATTAATATAGTTTTGGAAAAGTACCTTTTTATATATTAATGCTGTGTACGTTTTCTAAACATCACTTCTAACATTTTTACTGGTCATTATTTTTCAAGAATTCCATCTAATTTTTAAAAATAATTTTCATTTCAAAGAAAAAACATTCAGAGAAATTACAATTACACATATGATATAGTTGTAGTCTACATACATTTATTGTTGTAGTTGTACAAATTTTAAACATGTACAGTAATTTTGAGCAAACATGCTTTTTCACATTACATAATGTAAACATATTAAAAAAGTTAAAATATAGTTGTATATTTTTGTTCAGTATTTTTAACAAATATTTAGACATAACACTTTTTTTCCTTAAACGCCGACTTTTTTTTAGCATTTTTAATATATTATTTTACAAACATTAATAAATAAACTAACATTTGTTTACTTTGATTTCTCTGGTATTGAAGTCTTTTTTTATTTTCATTTTTCTATGATTTTCCCTCCATTTTCTTGGATTTTAAAGTCTTACTTCAACATTTTGGGCTGTTTGTGGAGATTGTGGAGATGGTTTACCGACTTGCTATCGGCGGTCCCACCATAGGTATTACAATGTGACCACCTTCAAGGAGGTCGCAATTTGTATGTTTTGTATTGAGGTGGGTGCTGCAGGCTGCAGCACATGCCACAGTGAAAAAAACTGCACATCAGACATACCCCTGCACTATGTGGTAGGCACCATGCGGTGCCTGCCACATGGTGGAAGGATATTAAGGGGGTACCATAGGTGCTCCCCAAAGCTGAGGACCAGGGGTGAAGGGGGCCTGCTACGGGCTCCCAATGTCCCCCTCTGCCAGCCTTTTTATGGCGGGTAAACCGCCATGAAACAGCCTTAGCTTAAGGGATATCGTAATCCCTACGGCAGTGCCTGGCAGGCACCGCCACCATTGTAGGGATTGCGGAGCCTTCGACGGTCTGATGGGTTCAGGTGCTCGGTCGCTCTGAATGCCAAAGAACCGCCCACCATCATAATGAGACGGGCAGTAAAGCAGTCACCAATGGTGGTGGGACTGCCACCGACGGGGTAACAGTGGTGGTCCCACCGCTATCATAATGAGGCCTTTAATTCTGTTCCTTGTGTGTATCATATACTTACTTGGTATGTCTGAAAGTGAATTTTTGTCTCTGAATTAAATTCTGACAGATAACTGTAGAAAAAGAAGTTTGGAATCCATGGATAGCAAACAGTTGTCTTTCTGACATGCATGCGGACTTAATGATGATCTAATAGCATTTTAAAATGGCAAATGAAGTTACGTTGCATTAAATAATGTGTGCAATCACAGCACTTTGACTTTCATACAAACAAACGTCAACCCCAATTTTCCTGCAATGAAATTAATTTCTCCAGGGGAGTTTCAATTTGGGCTATCATATGCATGCAGACAGCACCCAAATGAACTTCAAAATCGTCATAGATGACAATCAGTTAAATCATTAAAACGTGACATACTTACTGAAGAATGAATACAACCTAATGCACCTGAAGTGGCTCTGCTTGACTTCTCTAAGACTGAGATACTTTTTCATGGTTCAGCCTGTTCACATTTTCTCTAATTTGATTGGCCTCCATCAATGGACTAATCCCAGAACTTCTCTAATTGTCTTGTATCTTCGATTGTTATCGATGATATCATAGCACAGAAAATTAATTGTATCATATGGGTAGCATTCGACCAATTCTGCCCTTGCTCATTCAAGCCACAATGGTTTGCCTGGGCTCTTACTGTAATCTCCAGAAGAGGACAACCATAAAATAGAAGTGGACCTTCCTGACCAAGCTACAGCTAAGCCTCAAAGGATGCTATGTTGCTCAACTCATCCTCTGACTGAGATGCAATGATCCCATCACTTTTGCTGAAAAATGATTGAATTCAAGAACCTACGTCTTGACCATACAACTTCACCAAGCTATTGCTCTCGTTCCAGTTAACCAGACATCTACAAATGCTTTTGTGGCAGATCGTTCAAAGTGCAAGACTCTTCCCTCTTGAATTTGCTTCTTTCATCCATCCAAACGAAAGACAACTTTTTTCAAACTCAGGAAATTCCTGTTGACTCAAATCTTTTGAAAGGCTTTTGGTCTACTCCTGTGCTGATAAAAGGCTTTGAATGTTCTCTTAGAGTATTTAAATTCCATCTGAGCTGATTAAGTCTGGCTTTCCAGAGGATCCATGTCCACCTCAATAAGCATGGGCGAATTTTGCGAATTCGCGATCCGCGAATTTGCGGATTTGCGAATTCGCGATCCGCAAAATTTGCGAATTTGTACAAATTTGCGGATTTTTTTATTTTTGCGTGTTCGCGGGGCTCTTGGCATGTTCGCGGGGTGCTTTGCGTGTTCGCAGGGGGGTTTTTGTGCGAGACCGCGATGCGCCCTCTGGTTCATCACTGCCACCCTCTCGTTTTTTTTTGTGCCCTTCTGCCCTCTGCCCCACTCGTTTTGTGCCCTTCTGCCCTCTGCCCCACTCGTTTTTGTGCCATTCTGCCCTCTGCCCCACTCGTTGTTGTGCCCTTGTGCCCCTTGCCCCACTCGTTTTTGTGCCATTCTGCCCTCGGCCCCACTCGTTGTGACCTTGTGCCCCTTGCCCCACTCGTTTTTGTGCCATTCTGCCCTCTGCCCCACTCATTGTTGTGCCCTTGTGCCCCTTGCCCCACTCGTTTTTGTGCCATTCTGCCCTCTGCCCCACTCGTTGTTGTGCCCTTGTGCCCCTTGCCCACTCGTTTTTGTGCCATTCTGCCCTCTGCCCCAATCGTTGTTGTGCCCTTGTGCCCCTTGCCCCACTCATTTTTGTGCCATTCTGCCCTCTGCCCCACTCGTTGTTGTGCCCTTGTGCCCCTTGCCCCACTCGTTTTTGTGCCATTCTGCCCTTTGCCCCACTCGGTTTTGTGCCATTCTGCCCTCTGCCCCAATCGTTGTTGTGCCCTTGTGCCCCTTGCCCCACTCGTTTTTGTGCCATTCTGCCCTCTGCCCCACTCGTTGTTGTGCCCTTGTGTCCCTTGCCCCACTCGTTTTTGTGCCATTCTGCCCTTTTCCCCACTCGTTTTTGTGCCATTCTGCCCTCTGCCCCAATCGTTGTTGTGCCCTTGTGCCCCTTGCCCCACTCGTTTTTGTGCCATTCTGCCCTCTGCCCCACTCGTTGTTGTGCCCTTGTGCCCCTTGCCCCACTCGTTTTTGTGCCATTCTGCCCTCTGCCCCACTCGTTGTTGTGCCCTACTGCCCTCTGCCCCACTCGTTGTTGTGCCCTTCTGCCCTCTGCCCTACTCGTTGCTGTGCCCTTCTGCCCTCTGCCCCACTCTGTGACCTTCTGCCCTCTGCCCCACTCCTGTTTTATTTTAGAATGGCGCCGGCAAGCTGCCAGCGCCGTTCTAAAATAGTTACTAAGGGAGCTTCATCAGGAAGCACTAATAGATCAAATAAAGCAGGTGCTCGAGCACCTGCATTTTATCTATTAGTGCTTCCTGTTGAAGCTAACTTAGTAACTATTTTAGAATGGTGCTGGCAGCTTGCCGGCGCCGTTCTAAAATAGTTACAAGCTTGAAGCTTGAACTTTTGCCCCCCGGATCCGTTCCGCTCGCGGATTCGCGGATTTTCGGCAAATTCGCGGATCGCGAATTTGCCGAAAATCCGCGACCGGAACGGATTTTGCGCCCATGCTTACACCTCAATTTCTCAGAATGGTGGCATCCAGTGTTAATCCATTGTGGAATCAAATCTGGAATACCTCTTTGAAATCCAGCATATTCCTTGCAGTATGGAAACATGTGTTCCTGCTGGCACTGCTTAAAAAGCCCAACGTGGACCCAGGAGTGCTTAGCAATTTTAGGCCCATCTCAATGCTATCAGCACCCGCGAAAATCTTAGAAAACCTAGAGAATGTATGTCATTAAATCGCATACTAATACCACGCATGCCATTACAACGCGGGTATTACTACGTGATGTCAATGACATCGCATGGCATTACATCGCATACTTTTACCACGAGTATGCCTTTATCACGCATGCCATTACAACACAAAGACATGCGTGGTAAAGCTATACTCGTGGTAAAAATATGCAAGGTTAGTGACAACCCTACCCCTACACCTACACAACACACTACTCCCACCCCGACACTACCCCTAACCCAAAAACACTACCACACTACACTACCCACACTACTCCCACCCCTACACTACCCTAAACCCTAAAACACTACTACGCTACCCACACTACTCCCACCACTACACTACCCCAACCCAAAAACACTACCACACTACTACACTACCCACACTACTCCCACCCCTACACTTCCCTAAACCCTAAAACACTACTACGCTACCCACACTACTCCCACCCCTACACTACCCTAAACCCTAAAACACTACTACACTACCCACACTACTCCCACTCCTACACTACCCTAAACCCTAAAACACTACTACGCTACCCACACTACTCCTACCCCTACACTACCCTAAACCCTAAAACACTACTATGCTACCCACACTACTCCCACCCCTACACTACCCTAAACCCTAAAACACTACTACGCTACCCACACTACTCCCACCCCTACACTACCCCAAGCCAAAAACACTACCACACTACTACACTACCCACACTACTCCCACCCCTACACTACCCTAAACCCCAAAACACTACTACGCTGTCCACACTACTCCCACCCCCACACTACCCTAAACCCTAAAACACTACTACTCTACCCACACTAATTCCACCCCTACACTACCCTAAACCCTAAAACACTACGATGCTACCCACACTACTCACACCCCTACACTACCCTAAACCCTAAAACACTACTACGCTACCCACACTACTTCCACCCCTACACTACCCTAAACCCTAAAACACTACTACGCTACCCACACTACTCCCACCCCTACACTGCCCTAATACACTACAATAAACAAACACTACAACACTGCACTACCCTAAAACCTAAATCACTACACTACATAAACATTACACTACCCTCCCTAATACACTACACTAAACAAACACGACAACACCACAACACACACTAAAACGTTTTTAAAAACACACACACAAGACAAACACTACCACACTACTACACTACCCACACTACTCCCACCCCTACAATACCCTAAACCCCAAAACACTACTACTCTGTCCACACTACTCCCACCCCCACACTACCCTAAACCCTAAAACACTACTACTCTACCCACACTACTCCCACCCCTACACTACCCTAAACCCTAAAACACTACTACGCTACCCACACTAATTCCACCCCTACACTACCCTAAACCCTAAAACACTACTATGCTACCCACACTACTCACACCCCTACACTACCCTAAACCCTAAAACACTACTACACTACCCACACTACTCCCACCCCTACACTATCCTAAACCCTAAAACACTACTACGCTACCCACACTACTTCCACCCCAACACTACCCTAAACCCTAAAACACTACTACGCTACCCACACTACTCCCACCCCTACACTGCCCTAATACACTACAATAAACAAACACTACAACACTACACTACCCTAAAACCTAAATCACTACACTACATAAACATTACACTACCCTCCCTAATACACTACACTAAACAAACACGACAACACCACAACACACACTAAAACGTTTTTAAAAACACACACACAAGACAAACATTACCACACTGCATTAAAACTACCCTAAACCCTACAAAAGTAACCCCCACCCCATGCACAAACCCCCTTACCTCTCTCCTCTCCAGTGTCGCCGTCGGATCCTGCTACCTCCTCCCTGCTTGCTTCACGTCGTTGTGAGGAAACAGCCAAAGTTTCCTCACAACGACATGGATAGCCACCCCCATTACATCGCATGAGTTGTAAAAGCGCATGCGATGTAATGGTATGCGTGGTTTTACCACGCGTTGTAACATCGCATGCGTTGTAATGCATGCGATGTAAAAGCAACGCGTGGTAAAACCTGCGTTGTATTGGCTGTTCCCCTTTGTAGAAGCCAGTGGTTTGCTGCATGATGCGCAATCCAGCTTCTGTGCAGGTTACAGCACAAGACTGCAGTGCTGGAAGTGTCCGAAATGGTCAGAGAGACGTTGGACGGTGGTGCTTCTGCTATTGTTGTACTACTAGATCTGTCGGCAGGGTTCAATACAATAGTTCATCAGGCCCTACTGAATAGAATAAATCATCTTGGATTTCAGGGCACGGTGATACCCTGGCTGCGGTCTTTCTTAGAAGATTGATCTCAATGGGTCTTCCTCCGCCCTTTTTCATCTTCATCCAAACCGTTGGTTTGAGGAGTGCCACAGGGCTCAGCTCGGAACCCGTTGATTTGTAATCTATATTTGGCCCCCTTGGCCACTCTCATTGAATCCTGGAGAGTGAGGGTTGTCTCTTATGCAGATGACACACAGCTAGTGTTTTCATTTAGAGAACACTCTGAAGCAGCTTTTCTTAACTTCAAATAGTGCTTGAAAGATATTTCAAAGTGGATGAACAGCAATTTCTTAAAACTAAATGCAGGCAAAACTGAGGTATTCTTTTTCAGTCAGGCGACACCTCCTCTGTCTAGCCTTTGATGGCCTTCAGATTTTAATCCTCCACCAATACCAGTCTTGTCTGCTAGAAATCTTGTAATTAGGTTTGATGCCGATTTCTCCTTTACGGCTCAAATCCGGCATATTTCTTCATCCTGTTTCGTTAAGTTAAGATCTTTCAGAAAGCTATTGCATTTTCTCCCAGAGGAGAGCCGAAAGATCAATGTCATGCATTGGTAACCTCGCATTTGAATTATGGCAATGGCTTATACCTGGAGCTTCCAGCTTCTCTTATCTTCAGATTGCAAATAATTCAGAATGCGGCAGCTAGGATCATTTGTAGGGTCCCTTTTTGCCATAACATCTCCCCCCATCTGAGACAGCTCCATTGGCTCCCTGTGCCCAAGAGGGTTGAGTTTAAAGTCCTGACTTTGGCCTTCAGAGCCTTAAGAAACATAGGTCCACACTATTTCATGAATAGGCTTAGCTTGTACCATCAGGAGCAAGCCATGAGATCTAATCACCGGCAACTTCTTCGCATTCCGAGGTATGCCAAAGTTTGGCAAGGTGGCAGATCATTCTCGGTACGGACAGCCAAGCTCTGGAATGCACTGCCCAACTACTTACGCTTGGCTGAGACAGAAATGGGATTCAGGAAGGACTTAAAAACATGGCTCTTCAGTCAGGCATAGACTAAGCTGGTCAGTCTATTCCTCAGTCTTGCTTTAGCGCCAGGACGCCTCTACTGAGGTAGCTGCACGCTGTATATATGGCTTTGATTGATTATTCAACCTTATTTTTGTAATTGTATATACAATAAATAAATAACCAGAGGGAATTTAGAAAGAACTGGTATATGACTGTGAGATTTCAAATGGAAACAAGACCTTGTTAAGACCAGATTGAGCCGGGGACAGACCTCTAGCATCTGCCTTCAAAACCTTAATAAAGTAGGTATAGAATTGCTGTCTCAAGGAATGAGGGAGGATACACAATGCCGGTAAGCATGAAGAGAGGATTTGCCTTTGAGCCGCAATACTATGTAATTTGAAAGAGCTCTTTCAGATCAGCAAAAACTTTAGAGCTTATTAGGAGTATAGCAGACCTTTGGACTGCGATACTGTATGTATTGCGACTTATATAGCGCACGTATCACCCGAAGGTATCAAGGCGCCTGCTTAGGGAACCCGTCCTGGTATTCCCCTGTGAGATACCCCGGCAGGGTATCCACAAGGTGAAAGCCAGGCATCCCGCCGCGAGGGGCCGTAGTGGAGATTAAGCAAGCTATTGCCCAGAGTCGCAGAGTGTGACCCCGTGAGTCGAGTAGGCACCAGAGCGAGAATTGTCGAGTCTGTGGAATTTTGAGCCCGAGACCCGCCGAGGCGGGGAATCGAACCCTGGTCCACGGCCGATCTCAGCTTCCGGGTCTGCCGCCTCTAACCACTGAGCCACACTTCTCCACTCACTGTGGCGGTCTGACCACCACCACCCCAGCTGTCCGACTGCCGTATTAAGATGGTGGCGGAGGAACCCCCACAAGACCACCACCTTTGCCGGGATCCAGGATCCCTCAGCGGTGCAGGAAAGGGCCTGAATATGCTGGCAGTGCAGATGCCGGCACTGCTGAGCATATTGCAACTTACATTTCTACCGCCCATTTCATGGCGGGAACCCTGCCATGAAAAGTGTGGCAGAAATGCAGGGTACGGGTGCCCCGGGTAAATCTGCCCATGGGGGTGCATGTGGGGGAATGCAGGACATTGTGCATGCTAAACAGTGCACGTAAATGCAGCAGGCCTTCTCACGGCGGGCGCATGTTGTATAGGCTCTCCTATGAGCCTAACATCACCACTGCGACACCGCCGCAGCACCAACTGCCCTGGATTAAACTCGTAATCCGGCGGGACGATGCACCACATGCTTGGCAGTCTTCTTGGGTCAGCTGAGATGACGGTCACAGATGAAGACTGTCAAACTCATAATAAGGCCCTTTGTTTGCAGTACAAAATGGGACAAAAGAGAAACCAGGACCAACAAGGAGATTACAACACAGGGCACTGCAGGACACAACTTTCAGACAGATACCTTGGACTACAGTTTTGTTTTTCTGTTTTTTTTTTTACTAAGAATGATTCTTTTTGCAATTCTTTTGGACACAGGCAAATTAGGTGATTTGCCCAGAATCAACAGATGTTGAGTCGAGACACTGATTCGAACCTGGATTCCTATTTACCAAAGTTGGCAACACTAGCCACTAGGCACATCTCCTCCCAGTGGTCATTTGCAACAGTATGGCAGGGCTTTAAAGTTAGTCTATGGGGCATGTGTATATCAGCTGGCTATGTAGCAAGAACATCCAATTAAGGAATTAAAAAACACTCATGAAAATTATCAAGAAGCAGGAAAGATTAATTCTAGTATAACCATTAGTTGGATGTGTGAGAGATCATGTGCATGGCCGGCTGATTACCCACAAGGATAGGCACATTTGATTACAGTTGCTACTTAGCTGAACAGCATAATGAACGAGACCAGTAGGCAAATACGACCTAGATGGTCAACAGTGCCAACGGGTTATAAAAGACACAATAAGAGATTAAAAGCCATCTGGTGCTAAAACAGAGCGTGATAAATGATGCTTTTCTAATAGCAAATTAGATGCACCTCGTGTTTGTTTAGCTATAGAAAAGATCCTTGAAAGAAGGGATTGTCAAAGAAGAATAGAGAGAGTGTCAATTAAACAAAATGGCAAGAGAAAAACATTGGGATATCAATTGATTTCTTTGTGGATGTACCCATGGAGTTGATGGCATACCTTGGAGTTCCCATACAGAATGTGAGGCACAGGGGACCCATAAATTACTTTATTTATATAACGAGATGTTGTCAGCGGCACAGCAGCATATCGTTCTGTTCTTGAATGGTAGGGGCTCTTTCATTGGCAATAATCACGTCATACCTCAATATGCAGATGATGCCTTGCTCTATGTGAACGATCCAGCTTGGACATTCCCATGAATGAAAGAACTGGTGGAAGTGTATACAGAGAATGTGGAATAGGCTCTCACAAATGTTTTAAAATTATAGTTTTTCATGTGAGTGTATGGATGGCACTTAAGCTGGTATTTTCTAAAATGTGCATTGTCTCTACAATGTTCTATATCTTCCGATTGAAACAGGTTATAGTAACTATGGTACATGTTAAACCGCTTGAGAAGTTGCTCCTTGAGCTCTAGTGGAAAAAAGAACCTGGCAGAAAGCATGCTACAGAAGTTGTGTCTACCAAATGAAGCAAGTATAGCTGCGGATCGTAGACATCCATGATTTCTGTAACCCAATGTGATAAAAACCCTAATGCATCTTAATGCTTGTAAAAAATGGTCCCTCCCACTATTTTTCTACAGTGGCGGCTCCTCCGCTAAGGCGGAGGAGCCTCTCCCCACTGCCATAGAGCTGCAAAAGTAAAAGTAAAGTTATGTTATTATAATTTTATTTTGTCCTCCTACTGTGGCAGCTTGCATGACGTGGAGGGGCTGCAGAGCGGGGGAGGAGTGGTAGAACCGTCCTAAGTGCGCAATGACGGTTTGGCCGGCCCTCTCGAGCCGCCCAAAACAGTCATGCTCTCTTTCCCTGTTCTCCCTGCAGGCTGAATTACAGCCTGCATGGAGGACATGCCACCCCTCCAGATCCTGGCTGAGTGCTGTGTCACTGCACTCAAACCAATCACAACGCTGCATTGCAGCTTTGTAATTGGCTGCAGGGTGCGTGGGAGCCCTGGTGATTCCTGCTTCCTGTTTCTCCCAGGAAGACGACGTAGAAGAGGCGGTGGAGGCCGGCCAGCCAGCCGGCAAGGAAGTAATTCGTTTTTGTTTAAACCGATCCCTCCCGCCCCACTGCTGCTTCCAGGCAGCAGCCACAACTGCTTTTCTAGACAGTAAAAACCGCTTTAATGTGAGCCCAATATGCCCCTCACACTGTTTGGCCACAGTGGCAATGCAGTAATGAGAGCTTTGCCCCGGGTAAATAGTAAAAATAAATTAGAATATGTATAAAAGTGCAGCTATAAAAGCATTCGAAATTCGATTTCGACTTTGAAAAGTGAATTACTCGTACTAACCCATGCAAATGTTCCCTTACAACAGCGAATTGTACAGCGTCATCAATGAAACTGTGCAGGAAAAGTGGACAGTGTCAGGTGTGACTGCAGAGTAAGACTGATGCAGTGCGACAATGCATTCTGAAAGGCCTGCTATTATTGTTTACACATGGAGTAAAGATTGTTAAACAAAAAAAGAAATTACGTATTCTGTTGTGCTCCACAACCTCTGCAAAAGAAGTTATTAACTGTAAAAGAGAGCTCTTCTGGTACCACGGCTATTCTTTGAGCCCTATTGATCACGTGACCCCTGACACTCATGGACTGATTGCATTAATTGCAAACCCTTTGATTTTTCACATGACTCCTTTGTACTGTTGGATTTCAGGAAACCTGAACTGGGAACAGCATTAACAGTTCAGCTCCTTCAATCTTTGTGTATTGATTTGCTGCTTGTTGGAGAAGCTTCGTTTTTCGATTTGTTCAGGCATTTTGTAACTGTAAAATAAAATCCTAAACTACTTTATAGCAAACCCAAATTCTATTTTTTTTTTACTTTTTTCCGACTTTAAAGGCGTAGATAGGGAGTAACTGTTGGCCAGATATACTAAGCCATTTGGTGGTTGCAAATCCTGTGGTTTACCAAATCACAGGGTTTGCTACAGAAAAATCGATTTTTGCTATCTACTAAACACGTTTTGAGATTCAGAAAGCCCTTTCCACATCTATAGTAGAATCTATGACGCGGCAGCAAGCAAGGAAGAGACACACATGGTGGACATGATAGTCCTTTTCTGTTATCAGAAACTCTAAAAGTACAAAAACACCATAGGCCTAATTTAGAACTCCGCCAAAATATAAATCCCATGGGATAAAATAAGTAAATCATCTGCCAATTTTAAAATCAGGTCCTTTGAATATTTACTTTCACTGAACAGACAAGATATCGTGGGGATACTGGTGCAAAATGTCCTATTCTCGAAGCCATTTGCACATAAGTTCAACTTTCACATACAACTGGCTTAACTAACAACTGCAAATTCGCTATTTAAATTCTCTAAACATGATTTTAAATTTGTAAAGCACATTATTATCTGGTAATATTACCACGGCATAATGTAATGCCCTAGACTGTTGGCACACATTCACAAGCCTGTGAGTTTTTGGATATTAACAAACTCCAGTAAGCAAAAAGAGTAAAGGGTAGAGAACATACATACAGGAGATACATACATGTCCTGCCTTTTCCAACTCTAGGATGAAGAATTGAATCCAGTTTTTCTGCCTGAGGTAGCCTCTTCCACACAATGTGGTATGCTTCATTATTGGCATCTTCACCCCACCCTAGTAAGATGATACTATCAGGGAGGACTCAACCTCAGAATATGAGGGAGCTCTTGATAAAATATAATGACTGGATATACCAGGGGTCCAGATAATAAAAATACCTTAGGGTAAAACGGAAAAGTTTTCCTTTATTAGTAGGTACCCTAGGTATGGTTAAAAGTCTGCAACTAGGAGGATCTAGTTGCTATGCCCTTTTCATCCATTCACCTGTCAAAATGCTTCTGTCGGTTCAGTAGCCCAAAAAAAGGTCATGGGTATACTCCAGGCTAAGAAAGGATCCCTACTCGATAAGATACCACACCTCCATCCAACCTTCACCCACAAAGGATGTAATCTTAGGGAGAATCTTAATAAATTCATTATTATCAATTGTCACACTAGCACTTATATGTACTCGAGTGAGGGAAAACAGCGCACGTGATATTTTTATGGCACTGCAAAAAAATATCAAAGCAAGCAACAGTCATGATTCCGGTGTTCTGTGTAAAACAAGAGAAGAAACCATGCATTCAAACATGCATCAAAATGTACCAAAATGTGGGCAATTTACATCATGGTTAAACTCGAGCAGGGCAGCTACTGTAGTTACACACTAAAATATAAGTTTTTAGTTTGAGTTCAAAATCCAAATTAACACCTTGCTATAAAGGTGTGTCACTATCCCGTACTCTTTGTGCTTACCAATGCTTATGTTTGGAGGATTACGGTGTGGATGTTCTCCTCTTTATCTCTCAATGTGATAGGGTATTTACAAAACCCAAACAATAAGATAATTAATCCTCTCAGGTTAGGAATAAATCCAATTGCAGGACAGAAATGGGCAGGGAACACCCCAAACATATTTGGTAGTCTAGAGGAAAGAGCTTCTCAATTGGGGAACAATATTTTCTCCATTATGAAAAAGATAATAGTGTATATGCAAGCACACTTTAGCACTTGCAGTTGCAAAATGAGTACAACAGAATACATACGTTCCTTGAGATGAACAAAATTGGGAATTTACAAAATATTTCTATTAATGCACCTGGAAAGCTGGGTCAACAACTGCTTTTCTAAGCATAGTCTTGTTTCTGCAGCCATGTCAGAGATGGAAGGGCTGGGGCAAATGGAAAGAGACAGCACTACCTCTACCTCTAAAATGCCTCCAAATTGAGCAGAGCCAGAGGTGTTGGCAGAAAAAACTATTGTCTCCTCTCATCACAATGTGAATCAAGTTCTTAAACCAGAGTTCTTTACTTTGAAATGTATTGCTACACCAACTAAGGGCCTCATTACAATGTCGGTCGGAAAGGCTCCGAAAGACATTTGGTTTGTCAAATCCGTGTCGGAACCCGTGTTTCCGACCAACTCGGAAACATTTCAGACCGACCGATTAGGATGGTAGGTAACAGTTCGGTCCCTCCGACTCGGTTCCGACAGGCTTATAGAGGAACCGAGTCAGTCGAAGCCGACTTGTACGGATCGAACGACCACGTTTCTGACCGATTGATTACGATGTCGGATTGGGACATCCTTTCCCAATCAGTTTGTCCGAGACAGATCGGCTGTCGGAATCGAACTTTGGGGTCCGTAGCAAGCCTCCCTTCACACGGAGGCCTCCAGTTTGGCCCAGTGGGGGTACCAATGTGACCCGTCTGGGCAACCATGCACAGTGTGGCAGGCACCATGGGGTGCCCGCCACAGGGTGCTTGGTTTTCCGCAGCCAGCTCTTTCTTCAATTTGAGCATGTGTTGTCGGTCAGAACACAGACTCCCATTGAAATCAATGGGGGTCCAACCGAACGGTGTTACCATCATAATCAGTCGGTCGAACTCCCCGAACCCGAGTCAGTCAGAAACCATTCCGACACCAAGTTGGTCGGAATGCTTTCCGACCGACATCGTAATGAGGCCCATAGTATGCATTCAAAATCAGACATTTGTAGAGTAATAAACGCAACACAAAAATGCACTAAGAACAACCAACGTATGCCTTGGCATTATAACATAATAACATTTTAGTGAGGATACAATTAATTCTGCCTGCCAAATACATGAGTTGTACATTTAACGGCAGAGCCCTTCAGTAGAAACATTAAGCCTGATTCTTGATTAAGAGATTTTACATTTCTCAAAGTGGACACATGGAATGCTTGGAAATGCAGCAGAAATCCCCTCACAGCTGGATGAGCGAGTATCCCTAGGAATCACTGAGCCAAGTACAGTATTGAGAATAGTGAGCTATGAAACCTGAAGTTAGGATTCCAAAATGACTGTGTAATTTAATGAGGTTATATTTGTGTGCACTCTTAATAACTGAGATGCTACCCATTAAAAACAATAATGTAAATACCCCAGGAACAGCACCAAGTCCTGCTTCAAGGTTTTCACACACAGGGGCCTATTACCATGTCGGGCAGACTTTCGTCCCCCCGACACCGTCTCGGAAATGGGACCGACCGACCTCCGGTCGGCAGTCCCGACCAACTGATTAGGATGCAACCGAGCACTTTCCTGTTACATTCTGACATTTCCCTATGGAAGCATGTGTTACAGCCGTAAACCGGCTGTAGTACATAGGGAAATGGGAGGTGGTGTTAATCCCTGCACCCCGTAGCAGGCCCTACAAGGGGCCTACAGCAAAACACACAAGATGATGGACGGAATGTTGCACAATGGCTAAACATTCACCCCCAGTCACAGATCTGGGTTTAATCCATCATTATTTTGCTCACCAAGCCACCCCAGTTCAGACATGGCCATATGCAAATCAGTCTTGACCCTGTGCCTCATGGGAACAGTCCAGACCGAACTGCCAAGCCATGTCTTTCCTGGACCGGAGTCAAGCATCCTAGGACCGGTTTCTGGCTATCAGTCGTCTTCCGCCAGGATAGCTTGACTCCAGTGGCTTAGTGAGCAAGGGACCCACGTCTGGGCATACCCTTCCCACATAGGGTGAACAGCAAAACACACAAGATGATGGACGGAATGTTGCACAATGGCTAAACATTCACCCCCAGTCACAGATCTGGGTTTAATCCATCGTTATTTTGCTCACCAAGCCACCCCAGTTCAGACATGGCCATATGCAAATCAGTCTTGACCCTGTGCCTCATGGGAACAGTCCAGACGGAACTGCCAAGCCATGTCTTTCCTGGACCGGAATCAAGCATCCTAGGACCGGTTTCTGGCTATCAGCCGTCTTCAGCCAGGATAGCTTGACTCCAGTGGCTTAGTGAGCAAGGGACCCACGTCTGGGCATACCCTTCCCACATAGGGTGAACAGCAAAACACACAAGATGATGGACGGAATGTTGCACAATGGCTAAACATTCACCCCCAGTCACAGATCTGGGTTTAATCCATCGTTATTTTGCTCACCAAGCCACCCCAGTTCAGACATGGCCCTTTTGTACCACTTTTGGCTGCCATAAGTGTGGCAGGGTATGCTCAGGCGTGAGTCCCTTGCTCACTTTGCCTCTGGATTCAAGCAAGCCGGGCTGAAGACGGCTGATAGCCAGAAACCGGTCCTCGGAAGCTTTTTTCCGGTCCAGGGAAGGCATGCCTTGGCAGTTCGGGCTGGACTGTTCCCATGAGGCACAGGGTCAGACTGATTTGCATATAGCCATGTCTGAACTGGGGTGGCAGAGTGGGCTAAAGAACGGTGATGGATCAAACCCAGATCTTTTCACTGGGTGTGAGTGCTTGATTGGTTCAGATGCTCCATCCATCACCACCCCCTTTTATACCCACAAGGGGCCTGCCAAGGGGTGAAGGAATTACCTCGCCCCCCAACTGGAGGCGGCAAGGAAAAGGAGGCACTGCTAGAGGCCCCCAAACTCGCTTTCCGACAGGGTTTCCATGTCAAAAAGGCCGGCATGGAAACCTTGCCGTAAACCGTGCATCATAATCCAGACAGCGTAAACCGCCGTCCATTTGGAGTACATGCCAGCCGGTTTCAATTCCGACCAGCTGAATCAAAAGCAGCCGGTTGGAATTGAAACAGACGATGACGGTCACCAGGCCTCCAACCTGCGGTCGGAGGCCTTTCAACCGACATCGTAAAAGGGCCCTTAATTCAGTAAAAAGGGTATGGGCCCAGTTCACAAACTGCATTTTATAGTATGTACAGTGGTAATACAATAGTGATACCTACTCAGAACAAAATGTAATTCACAAGCCTCCAGCCTGATACTTCTGTCTCTCTTATCTTATATATGTGAAGATAGCTTCCACAGTGGCAGAGATCTACGCACACATAAGTATACTACCATTGTAATTTACAAAATTCACTGGTAAACTTACTACAGCCCTAAAGAGTTAGAACAGTCTTGCATGTACTCCAGCCCAGTTTTGGAGTATGTCAAGCACCACACTTTGCCAACCACTATTAATGAAGGTGGGAAATTAAAAAAATACCCAATAGGAATCAATGTTACATTAAATAAACTATTTTGACATTACATTTATATATATATTTACTGAAAAAAACATAGGTTTTACAGACCTTATTGTTAGGAATTAGCAATTAAAAAACCGTAGAAATTCACTGAAACAACCATAGGTTTCCGGGATGTTATAGTTAGTCGAACTTTTGATTCATATAAAACGAGAGAAATTTGCCTGTTAAAGTTAGTTGAGCTAACTATAACTCGCGCGCCCGCAATGCACTGGTGATGACGTCACATATTACATCACTCATGACATGGTCAGTGACATCACTGATGACATCATCCAGTGAATGTGTGTTTCTGGAAAGATTAAAACATTTTCAAATATATATCTATGCCAAGGTGCATTGATGGCAGGTTGCTCCCCTACGCTGCTGCACGACTGTGCCTTTCTTTGCCTGCCTCGGTACGACTTCCTGCATTGTTTTGCCTTTTCTGTTCCCGAACCTGCTCACTTTGCCTAACTTTTTTTTTGCCTAACTTGTCTCTCCTTCCTGTGTGCCCAGTTCTCCCACAGCCCCGCCGTCCCTCGCCCATTTTTCCCACCACTGCGGCCCCGCCCCCCCGCATTTCCATTCGCCGCCCGCTCCCGCCTCCCAGCTGCTCCTCCCTCCCACATCTCCTCATATGGAGGCCACTTGCAGCGGGCAAGGTGCGCCCAAAGCAAGCCAGTCTGCGCCCATCCGTGCCTGGACCGCGCCCAACGCCAGGACCCCTGGCCCCCAAAAAACGCCACAACACCTGCCTCTGCTATGACTCCAGCACCCTCCACGCACTCAACGCTGGACGATCATGCACCTGCTGCCTTGCCGCCCGAAGCGCACCCAAAGACCCTTCTCCTGATGGAACTGCAGCTTCACCAGCATCCGGCCTGCCAACGCACCTACCAAAGAACCCAACTTCCTCAGATGCATCCTTCTCAACACCCGCTCCGCATGCAAACACGCCGTTGACCTTTGGAACCTACAGGACTCCAACACCCCAGACATTGCCTTCCTGACGGAGACCTGGCTGAACCCCTCCTAGGCCCCCAACATCGCCATAGCCATCCCAGAAGGCTACAAGGTCACCCATAAGGACCGCACCAATGGAGTAGGAAGAGGAATCGCCATCGTCCACAGGAACACTCAAAATCTCAACAAACACCGATGACACCCTCAGCACTGCCGAACACCTGCACTTCCAAATCCCCACCGACTCCAACACCACCCTCAGAGGAACCCTCGTCTACAGACCCTCGGACCCTGACCACAGTTTAGCGACTCCATCACCGACTTCGTCAGCACACTCGCCCTCGCCTCCATGGACTACATCCTCCTCAGGGACCTGAACTTCCACCTCGAGAACAACAACGAATCCAACTCTTTCACCCTGATTGACAACCTCGTCAACCTCGGACTCAGACAACTCGTCACAACACCCACCCACTCCGCAGGCCACACGCTTCACCCTATCTTCACTGCAAGCCCCCGCGTCTCCTTCAACCACACCATCAAACTCCAATAGACCGACCATCGCTGCAACCACTTCACCTTCTGTAAACCCACCACGCATCACCGCACTTAACAGTTCCCCCGCCGCTGCTGGAACAAAGTCGACCAGGACCAGCTAACCATCACCCTCACCCAGTGCCCACCCGCAGATCCGACCGACCCCGCCGCCACCGCCTGCAACCTCAGACAGTGGATCAACAATTGCGCCAACACCCTTGCCCCACTCAAGAAACCCTCCAACAGCCACACCAGAAAGAAAGAAAGCTGGTTCTCCGAAGACCTCTAGACCTCCAAGCAAACCTGCTGAAAGCTAGAGAAGAACTGGATCCGTGAACGAATACCGGAAAGCTACGCAGCCCACAAGAATACCACCCGCAGACACCACCACCTCATCAGATTCGCCAAACGGGTCTCCTTTAAAGACCACCTAGACAACACCACACACAACAGCAAAGAGCTCTTCAACATCATGAAGGAACTCTCCAACCCCAGCCCCAGCGACATTCCACCTTCGCAAGACCTGTGCGACTCGCTGGCCACCTTCTTCCACCGCAAGATCACAGACATACACAACAGCTTCGACACCGCGATTACCCCGGCAACCACCGAGACCCCCTCACCAACCACCTGACCTCCTGAACCAACAACACCATCAAGATCATGAACTCCGTCCACTCCGAATCTCCGTCAGGCCCATGCCCACACCACATCTTCAACAAAGCCAGCACCACCATCGCACCCCATCACTGGAAAGCCATCAACATCTCCTTCAAAACAGCAACCTTCCCGGAGAGCTGGAAGCACGCCGAGATAAACGCCTTACTCAAGAAACCCAAGGTGGACCCCAAGGACCTCAAGAACTTCCGACCCATCTCCCTACTCCCGTTCCCAGTGAAGGTCCCAGTGAAGGTCATCGAGAAGGCGTCAACAAACAACTGACCAGATTTCTCAAGGAGAACCGCATCCTGGACCCGTCCCAGTCTGGGTTCCGCAGCAACCACAGCACCGAAACTGCCCTCATCGCAGCCACATCAGGACCCTGCTAGACAACAGAGAAACCGCGGCTCTCATCCTCCTGGACCTGTCAGCCGCCTTCAACATGGTCTGCCACCGCACACTAGGAACAGGCCTCCACGACACCGGGATCCAAGAGAAGGCCCTGGACTGAACCACCTCCTTCCTCTCCGGCAGAACACCTAGCGTCCGCCTCCTCCCCTTCCACTCTGAAGCCACCTAGATCATCTGCTGCGTACCCCAGGGCTCATCCCTCAGCCCAACGCTGTTCAACATCTACATGGCACCGCTCGCCCACGTCGCCCAACTGCACGACCTCAACATCATCTCCTAAGCCGATGACACCCAGCTGATCCTCTCCCTCACCAAAGACCCCCTGACCGTCAAATCTAACCTCCACCAAGGAATGAAGACCGTTGCTGAATGGATGAGAAACAGTTGACTGAAGCTGAACTCGGCCAAGACGGAGGTCCTCATCCTCGGATCCACTCCCTCAGCCTGGGTCGACTCCTCGTGGCGGACCCAGTGGAGTAGTGTGGCTCACTGGTTAGAGGCGGCAGGCCTGAGAGCAGAAGTCAGCCTGGGACCAGGGTTCGATTCCCGACGCGGCAGGGTCGTGGACCTTGGTCAGCGGACTCGATAATTCTCGCTTCGGTGCTTACTCTAATCAGGGGTTCCACTCGGCAACTCTGGGCATTAGCTTGCCTAATCTCCACAACGGCCCCACCAATTCCGGGGATGCCTGGCTCCACCTTGGGGACTCCCAGCAAGGGACCATCCCACAGGGAAAGCCAGGACGGGTTCCCCAGAGTTATACAGCGCCGGGACGCCCCATTGCTGGGGCAGCTGTGCGCTTTACAAGTATACTACATTTACATTTACATTTACCCCACTAGGAACAGCTCCAATGCCCACCGACCACGCACGCAATCTAGGGGTCATCCTTGACTCGACCCTCTCCATGACGAAGCAGGTCAATGCCGTCTCTTCCTCCTGCTTCAACACCCTCTGCATGCTCCGCCGGATCTACAAGTGGATCCTCACCAAAACAAGAAGGACGGTCACCCAGGTCCTCGTCTGCAGCAGACTATACTACGGAAGCGCCCTCTACGCAGGAGCCTCAGCCAAACTCCTGAAACGGCTCCAATGCATCCAGAATGCCTCCGCACGCCTGATCCTTGACATCCCACGCCACAGCCACATCAAACCCCACCTGAGAGACCTGCACTGGCTCCCCGTCAACAAGAGGATAACTCTCAAGCTCCTCACCCACGCACACAAGGCATTCCACAACACCGGACCAGCGTACATCAACAGCCGACTCAGCTTCTACACCCCCATTCGCCAGCTCCACTCTGTAGACCTCGCCCTCGCCACTGTCCCCCGTATCCGTAGAGTGACTGCCGGCGGCAGATCTTTTTCCCACCTCGCCGCCAAGACTTGGAACACCCTTCCCATCCGCCTATGGCAGACGGAAGACCTACTGACCTTCTGAAGACTCCTCAAGACCTAGCTTTTCGAACAGTAGCAGCACTCCCCCTCCCCTCAGCGCCTTAAGACCCTCACGGGTAAGTAGTGCGCTTTACAAATGATTGATTGAATGATAAATGCCTGAATGGATTATTTAGTAGGTGCGTGACTGACTGTGATTGAACGTGTCTTACAGAATGCATGAGTCTGTATTAGTGTCTCAGTTGGTGTGGAAGTAGCTGCATGGGTTGGTGAGTAGCTACATGAGAGTCTATATGGTATATTGATTTGTTGTCTGAGTATCTGTATGGGTGCCTGAGTGTCTGTGTGGGTGGGCAGGGTGTGTGACTGTGCATAGATGTCTGAGTGAGTGATTCACTGATTGTATGGATTCAAAATTCCATCTAGGAAGGGCTGTATGGCTGAGTTAGTGTGTGTATGGGTTTGTTAGGGAGTGAATGAATGTCTCATTGGTATATGTTTTAAGGCAGTATAAGTGAGTGTTAGAATATATAAATGACTATACGTGAGAGTAAGTTATTTGGAGAGTGTGTGTATAAATGAGTATCTGCTTGTATCAGTGATTGTATAAGACAGTTAGTATTTGTTAGTATCTGCATAAATAAGTGATGTGGTATGTGTATAAATAACAGAGTTGGTGTGCATAACTGTATACATGAGTACATTGGTATGTGATTGATTATTTGCATGACTGACTAGGTGTGTGAGTAACTCTATGGATGAGTAGCAGAGTGTTACTGTATGTATAGGTATATGATTGGATATTATAGTACTGTATTGATGGGTAACTGCATGTATAAGTGACTGGATGTGTGTACAGACCTAGGAAATAGTGGGTGGTATGTAGTATCTGGCATTGTTGTGTGGATGGTTTCAAAAATAGTAGTCTGTATTTTAGAGTGTGTGTATCAAACTTTATTTTAGGGCATCAGTATATCATTAGATTTTCACGTGGGTGATGTCATTAGTGACATCATCAGTGATGTCATTTGAGATGTCATCAGTGATGTCACTGGCCATGTCATGAGTGATATAATATGTGACGTCATCACCAGTGCATTGCGGGCGCGGGAGTTATAGTTAGCTCAGCTAACAGGCAAATTTCTCTGGTTTTATATGAGTCAAATGTTCAACTAACTATAACGTCCCTGAAACCTATGTTTTTTCAGTGAATTTCTAAGGTTTTTTAAATGCCAATTCCTAACTATAACGTCTGTAAAACCTATGGTTTTTTCAGTGAATTTCAAAGGTTTACTAAATGTTAATTTCATATTTTAATGTTTATAAAACATATATTTTTAAATATTTTGGAACTCTATTATACTTCTTTTTTTAACTTTTAAAAATTATGTAATGTTTTATATTTTTCCCAAAAAATATGTATCTCTTTTTTTGTTGTTGTTGGGAAAACTGCACTCCCATACCGGTAGCGTACCAAGCTCCATCACCACGTGAATCCGATCCACCATATTGCTAAACTCGTAAATGATGCGCATGTTGTATCTGACGGGTTCGTGACACCGGAACCAGCCGAACATCATATACGCATGAAGTCTCCCCAGCTGCTACTTTGGCATCCGACGGGTACACAGTACCAAGCCACGCTGTAGGTATGGGGTTGCGCCCGCTGCGCATTGCGTATGCGACGAGTGCACGCCGCCAGGCCCTGTGTTACGTCACAGATGTACGGTGCCATGCCGGGTACGCCATTCCCTCTGTTTTTTTGTCTCAAAAGTATATGTAAATAACTTTAAACAGTATATGACAGCAAGCGACATTCTAAAATGTTTTAAACATTTATATTTTTCTAACTGTAATAAACTTATATTATGATAAATATATTTTCTCAAAATTGCGTCAGGTGCGGCCTCCTTGCACGCTCAGTGCGCGATTGCCATGTGACCAAAAAAAAAAGCATTTGATTGCTTCATAACATTTCCCATTGTAACAGTTGGACAAAACCCACCCATTTTAGTCATTCTCTCTGCAGCGTTTGATGAGAGACACTACTTCACCTTACAGCTTTTTTGAAAAGCTTCTTTTCTGTGTACACATATATTATACTACACACAACATGTAACCATCATCTTGATAAATATTCATGGTCTGTACATTAAGCCTTCCACGTGTGATGACCATGCATCTCAAACGTTACATCAAAAAACAAATGTGTGTTACACGATGCCCCTGGTGTGTGTGTGTGCACATTATTGTGATGCCTTTCAGCCTGGGTATTGGTGGCTCTAAGGAGTATCATCAGCCACGAGCAGAGTGCACATCCTAGGTTACATGTCACAAACAGTAATGTGTAGATTTGTATTGCTGTACGCTCTGTTGTCAGGCTTTATCAATATAGTAGTGTGTCATGTGTGAGGCTTTCAGATTCACGTTTAACATACATTGCTTGACTGTAAGGAGCATTATCACTGTGTATGACGTAGCCGTACTGCTGAACCTCCCTCCATCTGAGCACATTCACATGTGTACGCTTCGCGATAACAACACTTTCAATAATACAGCACACCATTGACATGCATGTCTGCGCATATCCACAACCTTGACAACGACATGTGATGTTCGCCATTCAATCTTTTCGAACAGCATCTCATTAGCGATAGTTGCCGCCCTCCCGATACATGCTACATTAATATAAATTGCACATTCTGCAGCACACTTACTGGCCTGACAGGAACTGACCAACGCCCAGATCCCTGGAACAATTATTCACACCCCTACGCTGGCCTGGCGTACGCTAGTCCAGCCCACTTTGCGTATGTACAAATAGGATAACGACGACGCCACATGTCCCACACTGCCTCAGGTGATATGGCCGCATCCACCTCGCATATCACAATGCGTAATAAAAAAAGGGATCCATGAGGTGTACACCATCCTGACAATCAACACGGGTTCTAAATTGTGAACCTTACTGCCTGTCGTGCTTCCAAAGTGATTCATGAGGTGTACACCATCCTGCAATCAACACTACAACTGAATTGTGAAAACTGCTGCCCGTAGTGTTTGCACACACAACAATGACAGCAGGTGAGCAGTGGGGCCTGGGTGCACAGGGGCTGCAATTGAGCGCGGTTCTGTGGGAGGGGTGAGGTGCATCAGCCTGGGTGCGCAGGTCCAAACAAGCGATGTTGCCGTGCATAATGATGTGATCTCTGACCTAATTCAGTCACATGTCTGTCTCATTTTAAGGACCTGCTCGACCGTACTGTAGGCACCTACAGCCACGGTGGCTTTAAGGGCACTGCAGTGAGCTCAATACTAAGTGTACATGCACACAGGCTTCCGCCACTGCATTACGCACATTATGCTTCTAGCAGGCACTCTGTTCCTTTGTATGTGAATCCTTGTTATAAAATATTATTATTTAACCTTGTGAATTGTCGTGCACTCCAACTCCTCTTTGAACCACGATTACCACTAACAGTTGGTAGAGCGTACTTCAAAAACAAAGGATGCACTCAACTGGTGTGTTCTATTAAGCTTGAAATAAACCTTCATTTACCTGCAGACATTTCCACCATTAAATTATTTCTCCCTTTTTAGATGCTGAATTGACTGAAAATGTGCGGATCGGGTGCTCACCCTGTCATGATGCCCTCGGCATTCTGACGCCTTCCATTATGGTATCAAGATACCATCCACGACCAGAGACCTGCTCTCTTACCCTACAAAGGTACCCCGGACTCGATTGCACCAACACGTCGTTGGACACACCAATGGTGACAGGTGAGCAGTGAAACCTAGGTGCGCAGGACCTACAATTGAGCACAGTGCGGGGGAAGATGCTGGGGTGCAGCACCCTGGGTGCACAGGTGCAGGCAAGCAATGTTCCCGTAGCTAATAATGTAATCTCTGGCCTCATTCATATGTTTCATTTTAAGGACTTGCTCGACCACACTCTTTCTCTCGTGCCCCAGCGTCCTAGACAAACAGGTGATGGAACGTAAACACTGAGGGCTGGGACCAATACACCGACGCTCTCTCTCCTTCTCCCTCTGTTCCTTTGACTCTCCCTCCCCTTCTCCCTTCCACCCACTCCTTCTCCCTCTCATTCTCACTATCACCCTTTCATTCGGACTACCTTTCTTTTCATCTTCCACATGGCACATATACTTATGTTTCATTTTTGTCTTTCAGGTTTTGTACTCTGCTTCAGAAGGAGTCCCACACATGTATTTCATGTTATACTGTTGTTTGTTCTAATAAACTTGCGTTTCCATTTCTTTGTGTTGTTTTAATAAAGATCATTTTTTTCCCAATAAATAAGTGAGTGTATAGGTCTTCTTTTTCTGACAACACATGTCTGTAGTTTGTGAAAATTGTCTGTTTGTAGGAGGTTTAGAGAGAAAACATTTTTAATTTTACGGTGCACCTACCAAATATAAACCAATAGACTATTACATAAATGAAGCCTGTATAATTCTACTACTGTAAGGGTTCTAGGCATATATCACTTTATAACACCATGAGTACTGCCCGTGTGATTACAGAACCAGTAGGGCACTGCCTAGCACCACCGTGACTTCAGGGACTGCCGAGGCCCACCCTGCATATTTCAGTTAAGCCCCGGAGGGTGGGATCCCCAGACTTCAGTGTGCCTCGAAGCCCCCCGAACAATTAGTAAACAATACCCGAGAAGATGGCGATCCCCTACGCTACGAAACGTCTCTGTGCCCATCCGCGCCTAATTTACATGTTACATTAAGATACCCAGTCCTACAGAGACCCCGCAATATAATATTAGGATTAGCCACGGAATATTACCCACCAGGAGCCTAATTTAAATCAAAGAGTGAGACCCCACTTTTTTTTCTCCATTTTTACCATCCGCAACCACTCTATTAAAGCGATACGAGGTTTTCCTCCTATCGCTTCAACTAGTCAAACAAGGATTTTCTATCACAGGGTGGAAGCCATGCACCGGCCCTCTAATAGCAAACATAAATGTCCCGCCGATGCACACCCCGGTACATTGTATGAGTTGCGCCTGGGAGATCCCGCTCCCTAGGACCATGATGCATTTGTTAGTATAATTGCATACTAACATTACTTACACAGGTGTAGTACAGCGACCAGAGTGTAGTGAAGAGGCATAGGAAGTGCAAAATCTAAAAATATAACTCCTACCAGAGGTCGGATGACATAGTTCAATGAGCCGATGACCCTAGGATGAGTAACAAGCATTAGAAATGCAATAGGTCCCGGATTTATTTGAGTTAGAGGAAATGGCATTGTAAATGGCAATTTATTTTCGCCATGTGTTATGGAATGTATGTATGTAGTGTGTACTGGAATTATGTGGTTTGGATTGGAATTGTAGCAATGGTAGCATGCTGCGCTTTAGATGAATATGTTTAAAAGTAAAGTTTGCAATACTGCTATTGGTACAATAGTTAATTGTGGATTCGTTAACAATTGATGTGTGTAGTGATGGCTGTTGGTGTGCACTGACGGGTGGCTGTGTGTGCCTGGTGAAAGCGTGCGCTGACCGCTGGCGGTGTGTGTATGCCTGGTGTAAGTGTGCACTGATGGTTGGTGGCGTGTGTGTGCGCCTGGTGAAAGCGTGCAGTGACGGCTGGTGGTGTGTGTGAGCTTGGTGAAAAGCTGATTACCCTGCATACTCACATACTGATTACCCTGCATATTGAAACACTGCTCACCCTGCACACTCACACACTGCTGGCCCTGGACACCTACGTACTGCTCACCCTGCACACTCACACACTGCTGGCCCTGGACACCCACATACTGATCACCCTGCATACTCACATACTGCTTAGCCTGCACACTCAAATACTGCTGGCCCTGGACACCCACATACTGATCACCCTACATAATCACATACTGATCACCCTGCATAGTCACACACTGCTCACCCTGCATACTCACACTCTGCTCACCCTGCACACTCACACACTGCGTGCTTCTGTACTGCTGGAACAAGTGCTCCTGTACTGTGTGTTCCGTGCTTCTGTACTGCTGGGACCAGTGCTCCTGTACTGTGGGTTCTGTGTTCATGCACTGCTGGGACCAGTGTTCCTGTACTGCTAGGACCAGTGCTCCTGTATTGCTGGGACCAGTGTTCCTGTACTGTGGGTTCCATGCTTCTGTACTGCGGGGACCAGTGTTCCTGTACTGCTGGGACCAGTGTTCCTGTACTGCTGGGACCAGTGTTCCTGTACTGCTGGGACCAGTGTTCCTGTACTGTGGGTTCTGTGCTTCTGTACTGCTAGGACCAGTGTTCCTGTACTGCTGGGACCAGTGTTCCTGTACTGCTGGGACCAGTGTTCTTGTACTGCTGGGACCAGTGCTCTTGTAATGCTGGGACCAGTGTTCCTGTACTGTGATTTCTGTGCTTCTGTACTGCTAGGACCAGTGTTCCTGTACTGCTGAAACCAGTGCTCCTGTACTGTTCTATGCTTCTGTACTGCTGGGACCAGTGTTCCTGTACTGCTGGGACCAGTGTTCCTGTACTGCTGGGACCAGTGTTCCTGTACTGTGGGTTGCATGCTTCTGTACTGCTGGGAGCAATGTTTCTGTACTGTGTGTTCCGTGCTTCTGTACTGCTGGGACCAGTGCTCCTGTACTGCTGGGACCAGTGTTCATGTATTGTGTGTTCCGTGCTTCTATACTGCTGGGACCAGTATTCCTGTACTGTGTGTTCCGCGCTTCTGTACTGCTGGGACCAGTGTTCCTGTACTGCTGTCACTCACTCTACTGTCACTCACACTCTGCACTCACTCACACTCTGCACTCACTCACACTCTGCACTCGCACTCTCACTCACACTCGCACTCTGCACTCTCACTCTGCACTCACTCTCACTCTGCTCACACTCTCACTCTGCTCACACTCTCACTCTGCACTCACTCTCACTCTGCACTCTCACTCTGCACTCTCACTCTGCACTCACTCACACTCTGCACTCACTCACACTCTGCACTCGCACTCTCACTCACACTCGCACTCTGCACTCTCACTCTGCACTCACTCTCACTCTGCTCACACTCTCACTCTGCTCACACTCTCTCTCTGCACTCACTCTCACTCTGCACTCTCACTCTGCACTCACTCACACTCTACACTCACTCACACTCTGCACACACTCACTCTGCACTTCACTCACTCTGCACTCTGCACTCACTCTACACTCTGCACTCACTCACACTCTGCACTCATACTCTGCACTCACTCTGCACTCACTCTCACTCTGCACTCACTCTCACTCTACACTCACTCTGCACTCTACACTCACTCTGCACTCTACACTCACTCTGCACTCTACACTCACTCTGCACTCACACTCACTCTGCACTCACTCAGCACTCACACTCACTCTGCACTCACTCTCACTCTGCACTCACTCTGCAGTCACACTCATGCTGCACTCACTCTGCACTCACTCTGCACTCACTCTGCACTCACGCTGCACTCACGCTGCACTCTGCTCTCGCTCTGCACTCTCGCTCTGCACTCTCGCTCTGCACTCTCACTCTGCACTCTCACTCTGCACTCTCACTCTGCACTCTCACTCTGCACTCACTCTGCGCCACTTTCTGTAATCCGGCCCCAGGTATTTTATACATAATATGGCAGTGCTAGAGTGCGAGCTAAAATCAGCTCTGGGAAATGTTTAGCATCAGTCCCTTACTGCAGCAGGTGAGCCCAACACAAGAGTAAAACCCTCTGCAGGATGTCTGGAGCAAATCTGGAGCTGAATTACTTGACAGCACAGTTTGCCAAAAATATTCACTGGATGCAAACCCATGTGTCCAATTGAAAAAGAAGAACATGTCAGAAAGCCACGCTCACAGGTTTCCGGCCTCTCTTGGGTGCTGTACCCCTTGGTCAGCTCACCCTGCTGCCCAGTGCTGTGTTAGTTGGAAATGTGAGCAGATTATGGGGACAGAGTGATTGGTTCTGTGGAGCATATCATTGGGACAGAGTGGTTGGATCTGTGGCGCATGTTACTTGGACAGTGATTTGATTGGTTGTGTGTAGCATGTCATTGGGACAGAGTGATTGGTTGTTTGGAGCATGTCATTGGGACAGAGTGATTGGTTGTTTGGAGCATGTCATTGGGACAGAGTGATTGGTTGTTTGGAGCATGTCATTGGGACAGAGTGATTAGTTCTGCGGAGCATGTCTTTGGGACAGTGTGATTGGGTCTGTACGGCAGTTCCGGGAGACAGCGTGGGACTGTGCAGCAGATTCCCTCTTCATACGCTGTGATGGTAGGTGTATAGTCATGGTGTAATGTGCTTTAATATTACACACATTGCTCGTGTAATAAATAATCGTGGTCTGCCCGCACCTCTGTAATATAAATAAACGTGAGTTGTCTTGCAGCCTGAAATGATCGGGGCTGTGGAGGTGTGAGGGTTAATGTGCCCTGCAATGAGCGCCCCGCCCTCCCGCGGGCACTTCTGGAGCCGCAGCAGTAAATCAGTCGCCTGTCCCATGAAATAATTCAGCAGGCACGGGCTTTGCCTAACCTAATTGAGGATGTACATTAAGGCTTCATTAAACACCAGCCCACCGACCGTTACTCAAGCAGTCACTGCGTCAAGGGGTGCCCAGGCGCTGCTCCCAGAGGAGGAGAAATTCTACCTTACCACAGACCCGATACAAGTGATCCCTGAGCATGGCGAGCAGGGAGAACGATGGGAGTCACTGGAAAAGAACTGGGCTCGCTCCTTGACTGGCTACCGAACACACCAACATTCAACATAATATGTGCACTTTCCCCCAGGGTTTTCTGCAGGAGGTCGTGCTCGGCCTGCAGCTTGGTGATCAGTCTCCGCCCTTCCACGAATGTAGCATGTTTAGAGATTCTAACGTCTGCCTCAGAATAATAACAAGCTTTGGCAGGGAGCCAGCATGGGCGCACACACAACTGAAAAAAAAAAGTAACTGGAAAGTGGTGAATGCGCGCCGAGCTTCTGGCTTCAATTACCGCGGCCCCTGACAGCTGGTAATTGATGAATTATGGCCTTCTGCTGCTCGTGTCCGCACGGAATATGCAGGAAGCGGAGCAACTCTACAGCCTATGGCCTATTGCGTGCTGCCTTTAAAAAACACAGGAATGCGAGGCCCAATTGCCATGCAGCTGCCATAAATAACTACCAAAAATCACGCGCTTTTCTGGAATTCGTAGGTTAGATTGTTGAAGTCCTCAGAAAAGGACTCTTAAGCCACACCCACTTTGTGGGATGTAGGCCGAACCCTAAAAACAGCTACACGAAGAAAACGGGTCTTCAGCACAATGCAAGCAACTTCGAAGTATTAGTGAGTGCTGCCATTTTTTTTCCTTCTCCCGCTTTTCGCCAAATTTATGCAGTGAAGAGGCAGACAGCAGTGGATCCAATAAGTAGATTTATTGCAGGAAAACAAGACACCTTAAATAGCCACCAACAGGAGCAGACAGCAAGGCAACTGTCTTCTCCTGCACTGTGTACAAACTCCCCAAGGTGCCCCTCATGACAGCCTTACATTCTAACATTACATACTTACATTCTAGTACAATTACATACTAGCATTCTACTATGTAATACATTTGAATACTACACAGAGCACATGACTTTACAGCAAGAAGCTCATGGTTTCATCCAGGAGTCTTCAGACCGGTAGGGGTGAGTAGTTTGCTTCTCACTCCTTATATTATATAAACACAAACTAACGCTACTTCCACAGGTATACTACAGCGCCCAGAGCACATCACTTTACAGCAATGAGCTCCCGATTTAGGCTCATGCTTTAATCCCAGAGTCTTCAGACCAGTAGGAGAAAGTAGTTCGGTACCCACTCCATATATACTACAAACGCTTACTAACACTACTTACACAGTTATACTACAGCGGCTAGTATCCTACAGCGCCCAGAGCCCATCACTTAACAGCAATCAGCTCGGTTTGATCCCCGAGTCTTCACACCGGTAGGCGGGAGTACTTCGCTGCCAGGATAGTATAAACGCACGGTAGTGGTCAGTAGTTCGCTTCCCACTCCTTGTATAGTATAAACGCCTACTAACACTACCTGCACACATATACGACAGCACCCAGAGACCATCCCTTTACAGCAATCAGATCAGTTTGAACCCAAGTCTTCACACCGGTAGGCGTGAGTACTTCGCTTCCGGTATAGTATAAACGCACGGTAGCGGTCAGTAGTTTGCTTCCCGCTCCCTGTATAGTATAAACGCCTACTAACACTACTTGCACACGTATAGTACAGCGCCCAGAGCCTATCCCTTCACAGCAATCACCTCGGTTTGATCCCCAAGTCTTCACTCCGGTAGGCGTGAGTACTTCGCTTCCAGCTTCCGGTATGGTATAAACCCAAGATAGTGATCAGTAGTTCGCTTCCCAATCCCTGTATGGTATAAACGCGTACTAACACTACTTGCACACCTATGCCACCAAGACCAGAGCACATCACTTTTCAACAATGAGCTCACAGTTTAGGCTCTCAATTTCATACCCGAGTGTAGCAGCATATCTTCTCAGCACCATGTCACTCTGAGCAACAGCGCACTTTCAGACCGGTAGGAGTGACTACTTTGCTTCACACTTCCCCACAGAGCTTACACTGCTCCTACCCTCCTTTCCTACTTTTTTCGCCCTTTTTTCCCCTTACTCGCTTCAATGGAATCACAAAATGGCAGCCAACACTTCCTAATTGCAACCGCTCGCAGCGCTCGCAACCAATAAGCAGCAAGCTCGTGGTTGTAACGCCTCAGCCAATCAGATGGCAGAATTCCCTCGATATCTGTAAATTTCGATATTTCTCAAAAACTACTGAACGGATTTACACCAAATAAACAAAAGCGTGCTTTCTACACGAAGACCCTTCTCCCTGCCAAATTTGGGGTAATTCCGTTCACCCGTTCGACCTGTAGCCTTGTCTAAAGTTTCCTATGGAAATGAACATGGAGAAAACACGTTTTGGGACCCCCCCTTTTTTCTCAGCCCCCCCTTGACGAATCACCCCCAAACTTTCAACATAGAAGCTGATATGAACAAAGAATTAGTTTGGAAAATTTAATGAAGATAAAATGCTCTTCCTATGGAAACTAAGGGCCCGATGTAGGTAAATCCCATTTACCGATTTTGAAATACCGAATCCTACCGATTCGGTATTAAAAAATCGGTAAATGGGATGTAGGTCCCAACATCTGGATTCGTTACCGAATCCTTAACAATTCTTTAATTACCGATTCGGTAAATACCGAATCGGTAATGCCCATTCATTCCTATGGGCTTTGAAGCCCATAGGAATGATTAGGCATTACCGATTCGGTATTTACCGAATCGGTAATTAAAGAATTCACAAGGGTGCAGGGGGTGTCACTTTGACACCCTCTAGCACCCCCAAAACGGGCATGTGTGCAATGTGGCACACAGACATGCCCTAAGGGCACGTCTGTCTGTCACATGGCACATGTGTACATGCACAGATGTGCATGTACACAGGAATCGGTTTTTTACCATGGATTTGTATTCCATGGTAAAATACCGATTCTGTAGGCCATGTGCTGATGGAACATTGGCTACCTACATTGCATTTTCGGTAGTTCTACCGAATCGTCATCATTACCGAATCGGTAAATATTACCGATTGGGTAACTTTACCGATTCGGAAATGATAACGATTCGGTAAAATTACCGAAAATGTGCCCCTACATCTCGATAGCCCTTTACCGATCGGAAACGGCCGAAAATCGGTATTTTCGGCCGATTCCGATCGGTAAAGGGCTACCTACATCGGGCCCTAGGTCCTAACTATAACTACCTACTAGTGACAAAAAAACAAAAAAAGGTTACATGGACGTTATAGTTAGGTTCACATTGTACACACACAAAACCATAAAAATTCAGCAGTTATAGTTATACTTATCTCAATAAACTATAACTCGTGCCCTTAGATGACTATAACTAGCACGCCCACCATGCACAGTTTTCTCATCAATAATTTTTATTGGAAATGTTATAGTGATATTATCAATGATGTCATGACTGATGTGGGATAATTAGCAGTGCATGGTGAAGGAGTGAGTTATAGTTACCTTAGGGCACAAGTTATAGTTTCTTTGGTTAAGTATAACTATAACTGCTGAATTTCTATGGTTTCGTGTGTGTCAAATCTGAACGTAACTATAATACATTCCATACTTTGTCCCAGGGACCCATCCACCTGGGCCCACCGTTTAATTCTTTTGGGGAGGGGGACACGCAGACCCCTCCCCAGCCCGATTTCGGCCCAGGGGACCCCATCTCCCTGGGTCTGGCCATTTTGCAAATGGGGAGAGGGACATGCAGCCCCCCTTCCCTGGGCCGATTTCTGGCCTAGGAATCTCATCTCCGAGGGTCTGGATATATTATTAAAGTGGAGGGGAGCACGCAGACCCCCCTCCCCTGGGCCAATTTTATCTTCAAGGACCCCCACCCCCTGGGGCATATAAATATGTTAATTGCAGTAGGGGAATGCACAGCTCCCCGCCTCGGGCCGTTTTCGGGCCTGGGTACTCCATTTACCCAGGGCCAGGTCCAAAAATCTGAAGAAAACGATCAGCAATTAATGTAATCACCCTACAAACAGTAAAAAGAGCAGCGGCTGGTAGTCATTCCTTCCCTACCCAAGTCAGGAACTGTGGCATATGCTGATTGAAGGGGTCAGGCCTTACATTAAATTCCACCTTTTAAGAAACAGCATAAAATCTATACCCTTGTAGGGGTAGAACTATAAGAAGTGATACAACAGACTTTAAGGGCACGATGTATATACATCACAAGAAGGTATTTCAAAAATGCTTTATTATTTATATGTGCCTAAAGTGGTTAACCCACATTATTTTTTCAAAAGTAGCTTTGACATGAAGCCATCTATGAAGGCCCCATATATTAATGTGGTGGCTGTTCGACCTCGTGGAATTGGAACGGAGCAGTGACATTACTGCTCCTTTTTTCTGATCCTTTCAATACGGTTAAAAAAATGTATATTTCCTTTTACACCCGTTATTTTCACAGGAAGCATTGGGGAAGTCTACGTGGATGTTAATTAGGGGTATTAACTGCAACATCCGTTTTGGATTTGGTTATCAAGACACTGCCCTTGCTACCCTTTTATTGTGTTACCACCAATTGATTGGAGTCACATCTGGTAGATTTCCTAGATATAGCCTTTTCTTTAAAAAACAATAAGGAGAACTGACAAGTGCCTCTCCCTCTGTGCTCACTGTGAAAAGTTCAAGCAGAAATTTATGTTTAGGGTCAGACAAATATATCAGGGAATCTCTCTTTCATAGTTGGTACTAATGGAGCCCTTCACGAGTACGCACACAGAATAAAAATCAGTACGCAAACAATATTAGGTATTTCACTAAATGATTATATATTTTGTGGTATTTCCTTACAATAATCTAGAGCAACTACTATGCAGATTAGGGTAAAGATCAAATACACCCCAATTACATTTCGTCCCACATCTCTACCCTATTAGTTTTATTTAACGTGGTTGTAACTGGCACTCTAGTGGCAATGCTGGGTATGTTTTTAATTACAAGCTAGCTAATATGTCCAGTCATGCAATGCAAAACCACATTCTGCCTTCAGGCTCAAAGTCGGAACTCCATGGTTCAATGCATCCTCCAGCATCCAGTCCAGTCTGCGTACATTAACCTCGGCCCTGTATCGATATCATAAATACCTTTTACTAGGCATGGTGTTTATTGGAGCATGGTGGGGGTCGGCTCATACTTGGCTCCTGTATTATTATACCGGATACCTGAACTATACATTTTGTTCAAAAGTGTATGCAGAAGCTTACTCTTACTTTCACACAAGGGGCCAGATGTAGGAGGCCATTTACCGACCGGTAATGGCCGATTTCGGCCGTTACCGACCAGTAAATGGCTATTTGTGATGTAGGGGGCTAATTTTACCGATTCGGTAAATTTACCGAATCGGTAAAATACAGAATCGGTATTTTTACCGATTCTGTAACTGCCAGATGTAGGTGGGACTCTTCTGAGTCCCAAAGGCCTTACAGATTCGGTATTTTACCACCCAATCCGATTGGGTGGTAAAATACCGAATCCAGGTGTGCATGCACATGTGTGCATGCACACCTATGCCATGTGACAGACAGGCGTGCCCTTAGGGCATGTCTGTGTGCCACATGGCACACATGCCTGTATTTGGGGTGCTAGAGGGTGTCAAAGTGACACCCCCCTGCACCCTTGCAGGATTCGGTATTTACCGATTCTGTAATTACAGAATCGGTATTTCCCATTGATTTCTATGGGCTTCAATACCGATTTTTACAGAATCAGTATTTCAAATACCGATTTTACCTACATCTGCCTACTTCTATTTTACCAATTCATAAATACCAAATCGGTAAAATTCGGTATTTATGAGTCGGTAAAATAGAATTACCTACATCTGGCCCAAGGTCATCGCCCTCATAGCTACCTTTCAGCTGCTATATTTGCCGCATTGCATGCTTGCTGTACTCAAAAGTTAAGCAGTAGTTGCATGAGGGGCACTCAATTTTGGACACCAGGATATATTTTCCATTGTTATACTTTGAGCTAGAAAAAGAGAAAGAAAGGAAGAAAAGAGGACAAGAAAGAGGAAACGGAAAAACAGGAAAACAGTGACAAAGTGAAAAAGTAGGGATGAAAAAGCACCTGCCCTTCAAGAATGAGATAAAAGATAAAGAGGCAGGGATTGAGTGGTATACCATATACCCATGGCCTGTAAATTGGATGCTATTAGTGGGCCTGCAGCAGGTATTGCGCTACCCACCTAAATAGCCCCTTAAACCATCTCCCATGCCTGCCTTTGCAGCATGAATGCAGTTTTAAACTGCCAATTCGACTTGGCAATATAGCCCTCTGCAAAACATTAAACTCCCCTTTTATTGCATATGTAACCCCTAAGGTAGGACCTAGGTGGGGCATAGGGCAGGGTGCATTGTAATTAAAAGGTTGGACATATTCTTTTAAGTTTTACATGTCTTGGTAATGAAAAAATATTAAATTAATTTGTCAATACTGTGAGGTCTACCAGTTCCCTGGGATAACATTAGTTTGCCTTATTACATTTAACACCTTCGCTGCGGGGGTAATTCCCTCGCTGTGCTGGGGGCGGGGGGGCGCGCATAGCGCCCCCATGCTCATGACCGCACCCGTTTTTGTGGAATGTTCAGCACAGCAGGGGAATTATCCCCACGTGTGAGCGTTCCACGGCTCATGACGAGCTCAGCTCGTCATGAGCACAGGAGCACCGTGCCTCATGACGAGCTCAGCTCGTCATGAGCAGGCAAGGTGTTAATAGGTGCTAACCTTTGATTAGGTACAGGTAAGCATTTTTTGTATGATGTCTATGAAATTGTTATTAAAAACCTAATCTTCAATGATGAAATCAGATTTTAACTTACAGTTTTGAAAATGCCACTTTTAGAAAATTGTAATTTTTTTGCATGTTGCTATTTGGTACCTGCAGCCTGTCCTAGGTCACATGGCTGAATGTAGTTGCAGTTGCACTTGATGAATCCCTCCTAGACAGTCATAAAATAGGGGGACTGTCACCACTGCATTGTCCTTGCAGCCAGCGTGGAGCCAGTGCAGGGGAGCCAGTAAATTCCAAGCACTTCAAATAAAAACCTCTAGCAAATTCTCCTACTTCAAAGAAGGCCCTATGAAAAAGGGACCCTCAGACTCACTCTTTAGTTCACTTTCTAGACCTGTAGAAGGACTCTCAGAGGACTGCCTGCTTCTGTGGCCAGCTGTGTACTCTTTATTGCACCTAACGGACTGATTCGCTATCTGGAGTCTGCTTTGAACCCTCAGAGACCTGCCCTGCTGCTTGAACCCTGCTTTGTCACTTGAACCCAGGACTACCAGAGTGACTCCATCGCTAGTTTGTTGGCCTCCTGTTTAGAGTCACAGAGACATAAAAGGCTCCCCCCACGCTGTACCCTCACTTGGATTCAGCGTGAGTCAGCCCTGAAACCCCAAGTGGTGCCACTCTAGTCCTGGGCCCTTGGTTGTGGTGTTAAAGGTGCTCAGACAGACAAAATTCAGAATCTGGAACTTGAAAAATGTTGGGTAACAACTGCTCTTAGAACCTAGGGAAAACCGGCACCAACCAGATGATCCTACTGAGGTGCATCGGCAGTCGGCCTGACTTCGCAGTAGCTCCCGCTACATTCTTCACTGCAGTAGCAAATCCCATTCAGCAGTCCTTTGTCAAAGGGCTATCATGCCTACTGTAAATCTTGTTGGAAACAGCCTCCAGCCTTGTCTGGCTGGAGATTTTCGACTTCCAAAAAAGTGACTACGCCCAAACATAAAAATCTTCATTGCAACTTCATCCATCGGCTCCCTGATGATGAATCTCTTTCCTCAGACACCGCCTGCTGCCTAGCCCCGCCAAACATTACCGTCTCCAAACATTTTCTTCAATATTTCTTCTGAGTCCTAATGTGAGCACTTTGTGTATGCGACCCACACTCCACCGCGGTTGGCCATGTTTTTCACCTTTTACCTGGTTTTGTGTGACTAGATATCCACGGTTAGCGCATTGATCTTTTAGTTGCTAGTTTTACTAAAAACGTTTAAAATCCATAACGCTAGTCTACTGACTGGATTTTTCGTTGTTTTGGTGTCACATAATTTATTACAATTTACTCTATTTTTCTAAATTGGTGTGGGATTTTTCTTGTCATATGTTTTCACTTTATGACTGTTTGTGTGCTGCATAAATACTTTACACATTTCCTCTAAGTTAAGCTTGACTGCTTTTTGTGCCAACCTACCAGAGGGTTGAGCACAGTTTTTTGTTTTTTTTTTGTGGCTCACCCTGACAGGGATTGTGGCTATTGCTTGAACAGAGGTCCCCTCCCATCCAAACAACAGCCTAATTTCTCACTCAAATGTATTAGCTTGAAAAAATAAAATGACAAATTAGCCTGTTCTCTTTTTTCTTGGCCATTCACTTCACTTGTACCTGACATGCACCAAGCAAGTACTACATGCAACACTAAGAAAACATAAAGGCCCTGCAAATCACATCACTCTTGTTTTGGGGATAATGAAGATAGCAGCAAGAACAGAAAATAAACTGTGCTCCGTGTTATGTCTTTTTTTCCTATCCCTACCCATTCCCTAGCTTCTCATTAGCAGATGAGAGGCTGTTGAGAGTGGAAAGGTTGTAACAACAGCATCATGAGGTCAATGGGTGCGTGAGGTAACTTCTGCTTCCCCAGGAATTATGGTGAGCCAAAGCCTGTGATAGTCTGGTCTTTCCAGGTCCTTTTAATGTCTGTCTGTTATTCTACAGTGGATATTCTGAACATATGATGACATCAATTTTTACCGAAGATGCATAAACATGAGGGGAATATTTAATGTTACATTTGTAACGTGCACTAGTTGGACTGCATTATGCTTTTCTGCTTTCAGTATGAGGCACTAAAGCCATTTAGTTAGGATCAGGCCCGATATATGTAAAGCACAAAGCAAACTTCAAAGCGCCTGACTTTTTCAAGGACTGCCTCGCCGCGCAGGAGAGAAGGAAACATTAATGAAAGCCTTTGAATAAAAGTCTGCAGAATCCGAGTGTGTTATAGGAGGTAATTTACGTGGCTTCCATTTGATTTAAAAATGACAGTTCATCCTGATGTCTAGGTATCTGTCAGTATAGTTTATCTCTTTGATGCCACAGTCTTCAGGCTGATCCACCCAAAGCCAAATGTGAAATTTGTGAAATTCAATACTGCATTGAACACATTAACATACCATTTCTGACACGGACTACTTGCTCCTTTTTCGCATAGAATAGCAAATGGAATACATTACACAAATAGACTATCTCTTTATCCTCGGGAAGCATTTTAGAAAAATAGAGCTTTTCGTTTATACAATTCGAAAAACCAAATCAGCGCCGGTATCACCAAGGTATCCAAGATTGCTTATTATTAACCCTTGAGGAGACAATCTAATCTAATGCCGCTTGGGACTGGAACCAACACTGGCTGGCTGTAACATTCTAAACGTGTGTGGTCAGGGATGGGCCACTTCACAGTGGAAAGCCCAAAATCTGTGCTCAGGCGCCTGCCTAATGCAGCTGCTTGTTCCTGTATTGTGCACGGTTAGCAGCAGGGACGAGAGGGGTGGGCTATTTGAGGTGCCACTCAAAACCACACAATACAGACAAACACATGACCAAAGCAGCTCGTGGGGTGCCAGGGGGCTCCAACCTTTAAGGAACCACTATTTTGCACAGGCTTTAGTAGATCTGTGAGGCACCCATACTATCCAAACCATTTTAAGACCCCCATCCCCCTCAATACGTCTTGCGGGGGAGGAGGGACATCACCTTGCATTCACAAATACCACTGCATTTTGAAATGGGAGAGTTGGGCAGCACTGTGGGATTATGCTGAGTCCTGAAACTGGATACTGCACAATATAAATATCTGTGCAAAGTCTGTCATTTGTAGTTTTCAATAATGATGCAACTTTGCTGTGCATTTAACACTGCCCCCTCCTTGGCTCTATTTGTTGTTCTTATACCTAGTATTTTTCAAAAATGCCCTTCAGGACAAAACACTCTTAAATAACCCTGTGTAGCAGAAGTCATAGAGGAATGTGCAAAAATACAAACGCTTATACATAACCCTGTGCATCAGGATGTATAGATTGATGTGCATAACTAAAAAACACTCTTACATAACCCTGTACAGCTGGAGGTGTAGAGTGATGTGCATAAGTACAAAACACTCATACATATCCCCGAGCAGCAGGAGGTATAGAATGATGTGCATAAATACAACAACTCATACATAACCCCGTGCAACAAAATACAAAACATACAGAACCCTGTGCAACAGGAGGCATAGAGAGATGACATAAATACTAATACTCATATATAACCCTGTGCAGCAGGAGGCATAGAGTGATGTGCATAAAAACAAAAAAACACTCATACATAACCCTGTCCAGCAGGAGGCATAGTGATGTGCATAAATACAAAAACTCATATGTAACCCTGTGCACCAGGAGACATACATAACCCTGTGCAACATGGAGGCATAGAGTGATGTGCATAAATACAAAACACTCATACATAACCCTGTGCACCAGGTGACATACATAACCATGTGCAGAAGGTGGCATAGAGTGATGTGCATTAGTATAATACTCACATACATAACCCTGTGTTGCAGGAGGCACAGAGTGATGTGCATAAGGAAGCACAGGGAGCTATACACAGAGGAGCGAGCACATGGTGATGTGTTCTGTGCACCGGGACGCTCAATTCCAGATACAGAAACTACCTCTTCCCTTCCATAGGTATCATGCTTCCATGACCAGATGGCTGCAGCTGGATCAGCATGGGAATAGGACAGGTACATCAATCGCTTGCTGAAGACTATTCAGTGAATGGCAGTATACCAGAGAATGCTAAGAAATCAAGGTGGTGGGAAACTTAGAACTGCAGATGAAACTGATGAATGTAATAAATAAGGAATGTAAGTAAGTACATACATTCATTTAAAAAATGCACAGTGGTTATGAGTGACCGGACAAAGATCACCAAGCTCATGCAGACAGGGATCCTACCAGAATGTCACTTCCTTAATAGCTGCTTTAATTTCTGCCATGGTTGCCACTATCACACATGTGCCTTTAAACAACATCCAAATGTGACTGTGCAAATGATGAGTGGGGTTAAGGTGTAATGTTTAAAGTAACCCTGGGCATAGTACTACGCTAGTTTGTACTAATTCACACTCCACAAATTGCACGTAACACAGTACATAAACTGTGCTTAATCATGTAGCATAGCAGCTGAATCAACAACATCCTCAGATTCTTTAATAAAGCAATTTTACATGCTTAAAAGCTTATAACCAATTCACAAAAGTGAACTTTTTCAATGAAAACATTAGGCAATGAAAGAGGTGATGATTTTGCCCCCCCCCCCCTAACCTAGGGGGAGGACCAAGCAGATGCCTTGAACACAAAGAGCATAAACAAAAAGCACATCTTGTTGAACTTTGGTGGTGGTCACATCCTCTTAGGACCACCCCAAGCACACTTATTGGCAAAAAAACAATCCCAACCAAATGCCCTGCAAAGCATTATGGGACGAAATTAGCAGTGGGCAGTGAATATTATAATATCCAATATCAAAATAATTCTACAAAGAGCTGCAGTTCAACTAGATGTCCCTCACGAGTCTTGCTCTGAGGCCGATCCTGTCTTGTCCTGTCTCCCAATCTGAGCTTTTTAATAGGCTTGGACAGAATTCGCAGATTCTCCCAAAATTCTCCCTTACATTCCGTAGAACTCTGCAAACAGGCAGAAAAATGGTCAACCGCCCATTCGAGTTGCTTTTTCATGTCCGTACCACAGTCTCTGTATAGTGCATTGTGCTAGGCCTGATTATTCCATCCTTTCTAAATGTTTCCAATCTTCTTCCAATCCCACTCATCCACCCCAAATGTACCTTCATTTTATCAGTGTGTGTTTTTGTGAATTTTGCGTTAGACTTTTTTTTCTTTTTCGGGACTTTATTTACTTTTTTATGGTTTTCATTTTACTTCCACACTTATTCCTTTCTTATTTTATGAATTCCTTCTTACTTTTCCTATTTCTTTTTTGTCCCGCCCAATGCCATGGCAGACAGGGCAAGAGAGGAAGCAGCAATGCCAGGGGGTGCAGCCCCACTACATTTTTTCACAGGTAGAGGGGGCGACACACATTTTTTATGTGCAGCACCATCTCCCTTCTATACTGCCAGTGGGCCTGGGAGTGGGTACGCCCTGCTGGAGTGCTGGCTGCTGTAGGGGATGGTGCGCTGGTGCTTGCACCAGAGGACTGGGATCAAGCGCACTCAGCAGCAGTTGATGCATCACTGGGTCAACATACTCGACTGAAAGCCGAACGGACTTGACCTACTGGATGTCGAGGTTGCGGGGCTCGGTGAGCAATTATTTATTTGTTGTGTTCTACAATGCTAATACTTTGTTTCAACTATAATGCTTCTCACCATCAGAGTTAGGTTAAGTTTATGTTACAAATATTATGTGATCCAGTTTGAGCTAGCCAGGTGCTTGGCACTACCTAATTGTACTCATGGGCCCTCGCGTGGGCTGAATATTTAAGAAGTCATGCAGACTCCTCTGTCCTGTCAGTAAGATAGTGGTAGTAGTAATATCAGTGAGTTAGCGTTCTCTTTGCCTTTCTGTATGTAGTTCGGGCCACTCCCAAGCAATCTCCCAGTGATGTGTAGTATGCACCTATGCATTGAAAAGGGAGACTGAGTTGTCCCATCCAAGGCAAAGATCATTCTTTGCAGTGCATTAGTAGTTCCAAATGTATTTTAGAATAAAGAAATTTGGAATAGTGCTTAAGTTTAAGACATTAGGAATAGTTCAACTCAATTCTAGTACTATAGGCGACCTGGTCTACAATGCTACTGCATTTTTCTTTAGCATGTCAAAATAGTTTTTGAGAGCTTAAGGGCCTTATTATGAGTCTGAGGACAGCCGTACTCACGGTGGGGCTCGGACCACCACCACCCATCTGCCGTATTATGAGAGTGGAGGTGGTACCACAACAAGACCACCGCCTCTGTTGGGATCAAGGATCCCGCTGCGGCGGCACTCCGCAAAGGCCTGAATATGCGGGCGAGCCAAAGCCAGCACTACTAAGCATATTACAACCTGCATCTCCGTTGCAGTTTTCATGGTGGGGAACCCGCTATCAAAAGGATGGTGAACATGTAGGTAAGGGGGCCATAACAGGGCCTCTGGCTGAAACTGGGCATGGGGGTGTGTGCGGGGGGCACATATTATGTTGTGCCCCCCTGGAATTGCATCCTTGTTCGTGCACGGTGTGGAATGCAAAACATGTGAAAGCCACATTGTACAGGATCATGCTGCACACACTGTCACAGTGGTGGTCTGCTGTTGAGGCTCTCCTATGAGCCTAACACACCCGCCGCAAGACCACCTCCACACCGCCTGCCCGTGATTAAAGTCATAATCTGGCGGGGGCTCACCACAGGCTTGGCACTTTTCCTGGGACCACTGCAGTAGCGGACCCATTGGAAGACCACCAACCTTGTAATAAGGCCCTAACTGCACCACTAATCTATTTTTGTCATCTTCTTTATTTCTCAAATCAGTAAACAAGGGCAAGAAGAGGGCATCGGAGGTGGGTCAGGGTGAAGCCGAGGCTGCCACCACCAGTGCTGGGGTGGGTGGGAGTACCAAAGCCAGTGCAGTGACTGACTGATCTGTTGGCCCCAGTAAGTTCTCCTGTTAATATTATTATTTCTCTAACTTTTACCTCTCCCCATTCAAAACTATTTTTCCTTGGTTTTTTATACTGTGACTGTCTCCTGTTTTGTAGCTCCTCTTCGTTCTATCTAAAGTTTCTTAAATTCTTTTTTTCTATATTTCATGTATCTGTAACTAAGTTCCTCCTGTCTGTACTAGTCTGTAGCTTTCTTCTGCTTTTTTAGTAAACATCCCCTCTGCCCTTATATATGCCCTTATATATCTTGTGGACTGGTACTGTAAGACTAAGAGAACAGATTTTAGGTACTGTGAAGATTGCATGCCCAAGTAAGCCATTCTAAGCATGTTTGTTGAGAAGACTTTCTTTTTTTTGCTCATGCTCAAACAGAAAAACAAAAAAGTGGACATGGTCATGATGGACTCCCCCCAAGGTTATGTTGTATGTACTATAAGAGTCCAGCATGGCAGAAATGTAGTATGAGGACTGTCCCATTGCAATTGCCAACCAAGACCATATGCCCTTCATTGATCAGTTTATTCCACCCCTTCATCGCACTTCAAAGACTCAGAGTCATCATACTTCTGCCCATCCATTATGAAAAGGTTTTGGTTTTGACTGCCTGGCTTTTCTAATATTGTCAAAGTTCTATTTTCGATAGAAGATACTGCTAACCGAACTGTAATGATCTATTGTGGTTGTATTTTGTAAAATTAAAATTATAAGGGGAGAAGTATATGGCATCTGAAATGTGTAATGTGTGTATCCCACCCATCATCATTCATTACCAACCTAGCCTTAGCATTTCGCCACCCATGACCTAACTGCCACATGGCTCAGTTCTGCACTGCAGTGTTGGCTGTGCAATGTGCGTCTGTTTCAATTAATGCAACATTTACAAAGTTTTCAAAGCATTGAAAACGGAAAACAAGGTGTGTTTCCCTTCCCTCCCAGAGCCCACTCAATTACCTCCTAGTACTTCACTGCTTTCCTAAGTTCTGTCCTAGCCTACCACAAAAATTGAAAAATTTCTTTTTGGCCTGTGCCACATTTTTCTGGCCAAGTGATTCACCTTCTTTCTTTGCTTCCATAATGGTTTTACACCTCTTCAAATAATTGCCTTTCAACATTCATCAACTACAGTGACTGACTAAGCTAAAGCATGAACACATAATAATGATCAGTAACACCCCACTATTCCATAGCAAAACTTTTACCTCCCAGCATAATTCCTCTAACTTACCCTGCAGTACTGTAAGTTAAGTTTCCTTTCCCTACTGCCAACTAATGTATTTGTTTGAAATAATTTGTGGTGGTGGATGAGCCTACGGAATGAAGTGGAACTAAGTGAAGGATTTTAAGTTTTGCAGATGGGCTACTCTGTGACGAACGTGCCAAATAAAATCTCTATATCCCATTCCTTTGCCTGTATTGCAGTGCACCATTTTTCCCACAGTCTACTTATGGCAGGCAGGTTATCCACATTTTATGTGTGACATAGTATCATTATTATCTTTGGTCCCAGGGTAGAATTGAAAGGCATTTGGAGAAAAGCAGGCCCGTTGGAATTAAAGTAAGCTGGCCCAGCTGCAGTCTGCAGAGGGTAGTGAAGTAACTGACAAACTAGACTAGCTAGCATGCCTCCATTAATTTAGCACAACAAGAATACTTGTACTCCATAGTGCATAATGTCTTAATCATTATTGAGAGTTTATTTTTATTTTTGCACACAAAGGGGGCCATTAGTATAGCATGTGGATCGCCACCACCCGTATGGCGGTGGTTATCTGTCCGCCATTTCCCACCGCCTGCCTTCCATTTCTCCTCGCCACATTACGATGGTGGGGGACCCGGACGGACGGAAAGACCATCCGTCGGTGTTCTGCCGGTCGGACAGGCGACCAGGCGGAAAAGGGATCCAATATGGTGGCAGTGCCTGCGAGACACCGCCATCCATATTAGGATAAATGCGGAGACGTGCCGTTCAATGGCGGCAACACCGCCATGGAAAGGCATGGGGTTTCTGCTGACCCCCCAGGGTGTTTGCGGGGTGAGGGGTGCACTTGGGGGGTACCTACCTCCCTACATTGGCATGGACAAGGTGGCACCTTTTGCATGGCATGCACAACGTACATTTACAGCATTGTGGCGGGCGGTGCTGTGAGCACCACCCACCACAATGTTGTGAATGGGGGTTGCCAAAACAACTGAAAAATGCTCCCTCCTGACCTATAGGTACTTTTATCGTAGGAATAGTCTCTCAAACACAGGGCATACACTAACAATGTCTACACAAAATGTAAATTTTTTTCATTTTACTTTATTTTACAAATAGAAAGATTATTTTTTTCTTTTTTTAGCATCATTTTCCAATTATAGCATTTATAAAAAAATATATATACTTTTCCACATAAAAGTTTCGTAGAAATATTATTTCACCACAATGAAACAATGCAAAATTATCTTTGGTTGGTCAGATTCACATTAACACTAAATCAATTAATAATGCACAAAGCAGGTAGAGAGCCGCACACACACAACACATACATTCTAACTAAACATCCATTCCATTACACAAACAAATAATGTATCCTATAGCATAACAATTTACACAGGGAGCACTTACACTCTGGCACTGATCAGCAGTGGCAGAGTGTCCAATGCATCTAAACCAGCAAAAACGAAATCCAGCACAGCATCAAAAAATACAGGAGGTAGAGGCAAAAAGATAGGTGAAACCACGCCAAAGATGCCAGGTCTAACACAATGCATGAATGGGGTTGCCACCACCATGGGGGCATCCTAATGGCCAAAGCGGGACCGCCGCACCTCTGGCAGACCGTCCCGTTCACTGTCCGCCCGCCATCGTAATAGGACCCAAAGTGTTTGTTTAGTCTTTTACTAGGAAATCCTTTAAAAGAAAAAATAGTCACCGTGTTTTTTTATTTTATTTGGGGCCCTATTACAGAAGGTGCTCCAGGGGTCAGTGGACGTTTGCGCCCACTTTGCGCACCACCGGGGCACCTTGGTATTATAGAAGGGTCCGCAGACGCTTGTACGCCCCGTCTAAAATACCAATAGCGCTGGCGCACCTAATGCGCCAGCACTACCTTCAGAGGGTGTTCCCTCATTTGCATTAGGGTGTGCCCTATGCAAATGAGGGAATTCCTTTGACTCTGCGCCTGCGCCATGTTACATACACGGGCGCAGAGTCAAAGAAGCCCTCAGGAGGCGCACTGGCAGTGCGCCATTTAAATGGTGGCGCACTGTCAGTGCGCCTCCTGACAGCAGCCCTCTGCAGGAGGTAAAGGGGGTCCCATGGACCCCCAAGACATCCCCTTGCAGGCAGGTGCAGTCAGTACAGTACAGTGCTGCCGGCACAGTAAAAAAACACGGAGCAGCTGCTCTGTGTTTTTACATGAATGCGCTACCCTGTGGGCAAAGTGAATTTGCGGCTGCCCTGGGGGCAGCACATTGATCATAATAGGGTGCGTTGGCATTGTTTGCACCTAGCGCACCTTTTGAAAGGTGCACCTGGTGCAAAGAATGCCAATGCGTAATACGGCCTTTGGTGTTCTTTAGCCTTAATTATTTTCAGTCAGTCAGTGCTTTTATAAGAGGCATGTGTGGGTAAACAATGGCCCTGTCACTCTCCTAATCAAATCAAATTCTAATGTCCCTAGGGGACCAGCAATACACTGTGTTTGCACAGAGCATTGTTTACAAATTGTATCTTCTATGTTTTTTCTTTCTTGATATAGCTGCTCCTGCCGGTACACCACCACCACTGACACAGTATGGAATAGTAGCCCGGCTGTGGCAGAAGAGGGTGCAAGTCACCTGGGCTGAATGCCAATGACTGGTGGCTCTGGACAAGAAGGAGGCTGAGGCGGCGGCATCTTACGTTGCCCCGGGCCCACTTGCTCCAGCCACCACCACCTCCATCCTACTGGCAACACCATCACCATTGCTGGCAGCCACCCGCGCCACAACTGCTGCCCCTGTCTCACCCAGACACCAGTTCCAACACCACGTGCTGCACGAGCTGGTGCAACTGCGCCTTCAGATGGCATGCCTTCAGGCCAAACATCAAGAACTGCGGGCCTGCATTAAAACATCCTCTGCTGATCCTTTTTTTATTGCCTTATATTGTTGTTTTCGTTTTTAAAACATAAATAAAAGGCATTGTCATTCACAATGCCAATAGCTTAAACTTGCGTAAATGCCAGACCTATTGCATTGCAAATGCTTGTTTACACTAGCGCCCGGGTTCTACAGATGCGTTGGCTCTAAAGTATTTCCTTCATGCCCTTGCCCCTATTCGTTCGTGCCAGGTTGCACCGCTGTCAGCGACTGCACGTGACTTAAACACTCATCAGTCAGTTACAATGTTTTGTACAAGACTTCCACAGTAGTACCAGGGTCAGCATGCATGGGATTTCACTGTTATAGAGTCGAGCGGGCGAAACGGGTGTGTTGAGTTTTGTTCATGAGATTGCGCCGGTCTCTTGCCATCACTGTCTTTCCTTTTATTGTAACTAATACATCAATTTAAAACAATGCCTCAAAAAGAAACCTGTATGTCACCATGTGAGAGACTAACACGCCTATTTACCAATCGGAAGCCAGCATTTAATAAGGACAATGACACAACGCCAATGACAAATATGGGCAGAGCGTGGGCGGGGCTTCTAGTGCATACCCTAATACAACATGCCTCACTGAGCGAGCAGCGCACGCGCTGCCGCTAGGCTCGACCTAAAAATGAATGCTGGTGTGTAGCAAGTGCCTAGGGAAGGCAGGGACTGGATGGATGGAGATAAAATGTAAAACAAAAACAAAAATTTAATATAATAATTTTAAAAAATGTAGCAAAAAATGTAAAAACATAAAAAATACAAAATGAATGTAATTCCTGGTCTACTAGAGCACTATGAGAAACACATTGGGGGAGGCAGGGAGGTGCAGGGGAAAAATGTGACAAAAAGCAAATATTAACATTAACATTAACAATGAACATAAAATAACACATTTAATCAACACATAACTAACACTACATTTTTTTTTTAAATATATTTTTATTGCGGTACAATCCAGCATATCGGCATATCAATTACATGCAAAGACGTGAAAAAGGCTGTTCAATATGCATTAATCAAAACAGGATAAACCAATACTCAACATTTTTATGTCCCCCCTAGCTCCCCCACCCCCTCCCACTCTACCCCCACCCCCCCCCCGCCAGTGTGCCCATGGTGCGTCCCCTGTGTGCAGGCTCCCAAAGCTCCAGGTCCTGCCAAGTCTAAGGTGAACCAATAATAAAAAAGTAACAACAGCAATGATCCATAGAGATGGGAGACTCCACTAGACTATCCAGGCGTGCTCCGGATCTCCCTCCTGGCCTCGCAGTGTCTCTGAACGTGTCGTGCCGGGCCTAACTCCTCTCCATATACGCTCAGGGGCCCCCACTCAGAACAGTCCCCTCAGCATTCTCGGGAGTCCCTGTCCTGACCTCCACCCTCTGATCCATAGCCACCTGAGCCTCGTCCTCCGAATCTAGCTCATCCAGGGAGCGGAGCGCTTTACCAATGTTTCCCAAGCCCTTGGGGCTTCCAGCGCCTTGTCGTTAGAGGAACGTCTGGCCAGCTGTAACCGAAGGGTCCCCTCACTTCCTGCCCAATTTAAAAAGCTTGCCTTCCATCTCCGAAAACTAGGGCCCGTCCTCGACTTCCAGTGCATGGTGAGCTCCCTTTTCGCAAATATCAAGCCCAGATCACAAAATGTGCTGTTTATTTTAGTGCGGGGGGTGTGCGGGAACCACAGCAGAAGGCAGGTCCCCATCTCTACCTCGAGCTCTCGCTCCGTCACTCGATTCAAGCACTCCATCACATCTGTCCAGTAAGATCCCAACCCGGCACAGGACCAAAACATGTGGCCGAAGTTAGCGCCCTCTGCATTACATCTAGGGCACAACGATTGAGTCCCCCCAAAGAACTGTTGAATTTTAACCGGGGTTAAATAAGCCCTGTGGAGAGTGTAAAATTGAACCAATTGGAACCTGGCATTGCGTGTGCCCTTCCAGGCCCGTCTCAGCAGCCGAAGTCTCTGAGCAAAGTTCCAGCGCCCTGCAAGGATCTCTCTGTATCGGTCAAATACAAAAGGAGATCATCCGCGTATAAGGAAATGTGATGTGGCTCCCCACGTAGCAGGACTCCCTCATACAGACGACCCTGTCGGGCATGCGCTGCTAACGGTTCTATTGCCAGCGCAAAAAATGGCGGGGACAGGGAGCAGCCCTGGCGAGTGCCCCTCTCCACCCGGCAAGCCGCCGAGATCGTGCGTCCCGTACGAACCCTAGCTGTGGCGGACCTGTACAGCAAGCTGGTCCAGCGTATAAAATGATCTCCCAATCCAAGGCCTTCAGCACTCTGAATAGGTACGACCACTCGACACTATCGAACGCCTTTTCGATATCTACCGACAGCACCGCGGCCCTCCTAAAGCCCTCTCCTCCATCTCCCATGATCCGTAGCAGTCGCCGTATGCACGTCGCGGTGTTCCTAGCGGGGATGAAACCCGACTGGTCCGGATGTACCAGAGTACCCATGTGGTCTAGAAGGCGCGAGGCCAGGATCTTACTAAGGATCTTGAAGTCCACTGCAAGCATAGAAAGCGGCCGGTATGCTCCCCTAGACGTGGGGTCCCCACCCTTCTTCAGCAGAGGCACTATGATCGCTTCTCTCATGGTGGACGGCAACCTGCCCTCTTCCCACGCCTCCCTGTAGACCGACTGTAGGTGCGGCACCAAGGCGTCCAGATACGCGGCGTAGAACTCCACTGGGAGGCCATCGGCCCCTGGCGTCTTCCCCCTAGCCATGTGTTTAACCGCCGCCCTGATTTCTCCCAGCGATATAGGTTCGCCCAGCTTGGCGCCCTGCTCCGGGTCCAACCGCGGGAGCTCCGCGGCCTCCAGATAGTCATCCAGGCAGTCGGGGGCATCCCCCATTCTGCCCTGATACAACAGAGTATAATAATCCAAACATTGGTCATTGACCTCCTTTTGCGAAAAGACTAGGTCCCCCGCAGGCGTAGTTAACGACACTATGGGAGATCCCCGGGCCGCCGGATTAGCCAACCAGGCCAGCAATGACCCTACCTTGTCCCGCTGCGCATGAGCACGGGCCATGTATTCTGTATGGTCATAGCAGCGGAGGCGCTCGATTTGCGTGGCCACTTCCTCGCGCATCGCCGCCACCTCCCCCTGGCCGCTCCCGGACGCGTGGCTATCCAGTTCTGCCTGGCGCAAACGAGCCTCTGCTGGATCCACATCTCGCAGCAGGACTTTTCGCGTCCCCGCGACAGCCGAGATGCATACGCCCCTCACCACCGCCTTAAACGCGTCCCATTCGGGGGCTCTGCTCGTTGCCGTCCCCGAGTTGTCTGAAAAGTAGCGCTCTTCGCCCTCCCCGACCTCCGCGGTAAACGCGGGGTCCTTCAGCACCGCCGGGTTCAGCCGCCACGTCGGGATCACCTGCCGCTGCCGTGACCAGAGAACCGTTATCAAGCAGGGGTTGTGGTCCGAGAGCGTCCTCGCCAAGCACTCGCTATGACGCGTAAGCTCCAATGCCCCCGGGGTGCACAGAAAGCCGTCAAGCCGCACATGTAAATCATGTGGTGCCGAATAAAAGGAGTAATCCCTATCCGCGGGATGCTGCACCCGCCAGGCATCCTCGAGGCCCCAGGCTTCCTGCCAGTCCTGTCGTACCTTGGCCACTCTTCGCACCACTGACTGAGCCAGCGGGGGGTGAGAGCGATCCAAGTCCACGTTAATAACAGAATTAAAGTCCCCTCCCAGAAACACCGTGCCAACCAAGAAAGATGCTAGTCTCCCAGAAAGCCGCGCAAAAAACGCAGCGTGGTCGGAGTTTGGAGCATAAACGCTACCGAACGTCACGTCCCTACCGTCCAAGCGCTCCATCACAGCACAAACCTCCCCTCCGGATCCACAACAGTGTTTGTAGGCTAAAAAGGGACCCCCGATCTCACCCACACTAAGGCCCCCCTGGCAAAGGCAGAGTAAGTGGTGTAGAATAACTGTCCCCTCCATCTCCTTTGTAATGCCCGCCCCTCCATCTGATCAATGTGCGTTTCCTGTAAGAAGGCCACCTGGATCCCCCTGCGGACCAAATATTCATGAACTTTATAGCGTTTTCTCATGGAGTTCATCCCTCGCACGTTCCCAGTGAGGCACTTTAATTCAAGTCGGGTCGCCATAGGGTGGGATTTCCCAAGACACAATCCAACATACACTAGCGGGCACACTGACAACCCCCCCCACACCAAAACATCCCCAACAACCCCCCACCCCATCCTTCCCCAGAACAGGCTCTAAACCACAGTTACCCATCCAAACACAGTCCCCACTAGGGAAAAACACCCTGACAACTATCAGGGTCTCACAATAAGTGTGAGGTAGAGGGGGTGGTCCAACACCAACACGAGCCGAACATCAACTTTACCAGTCCAGCGTAATGGTCGAGCCTCATAAGCCCAGTTCCCCTCCTCCTGGCCATGCCCCGTGGGGGCCCCCCTAGCTAATCCCATCCCCCCCCCATAGCAACCACCCCCCCGCCCGGACCACACATCCAGCCTCCCGCCATCGGCGGCCGAACCGCACCCACCCCTCTTAGTAAGACGATATCGCATCCGGCATGTCCCCCCTTACTGTTCGTAAGCTGCAGGCAGGCACCATCATTCGTCCAGCAGGCCATCAGCAGTACCAGGGGTGACCTGAGGGAGAGGGCCATCGTCCTCCCCAGAGCCCTCCGACCCCACCTCCTCCGACACCTGTTGAGACTCTGTGTCCGCCCGGGAGCGTGCGGCCGCCGCTCCAGATATGATAGCGACCGCCTGCACCGCCGCCTGCCTCTCCAGCCCCGTCTGGGAGTTTGTTGGGGACTGACCATGCGCTCCACGTTTCCTGGTGTGGCGGCTCAGTCGAGGTCGCATCTCAGTCTCCGAGTCCCGCTGTCCCGTGCCATCCTTGCCCGCGCGGTAAAGTTCAAGCCATTGCCAAGCATCATCAGGGGTATCAAAGAAGGTAGCAATCCCATCCACCATCACCTTCAGGCGTGCCAGGAAGAACAGAGCATATCGTATGCCCTCCGCTCGGAGTTCCCTCTTGACAGTCAAAAAGGAAAAGCGGTTTCGCTGGACCTCCTGGGAGTAATCCGGGTAGAGGGAGACTGAGGCGTTGTCCACCTTATACGGGCCAGATGTCCGGGCATTCCGCAGTATGAGAGCGCGATCCTTAAAGTGAAGCAGGCGCGCGACCACAGGACGGGGGGGCGACCCTGGGCCGGAGGGCGGGCCGGGACGCGATGCGCTCTTTCCAGGGTATAAAACTGTGAGAGGCTTTCAGGGGCGACCACCTCTTGCAGCCACTTTTCCAAAAAATCCACCATACTGTCCCCTTCACATTTTTCGGGAAGGCCTACTACCCTTATGTTGTTGCGTCTGTTGCGCCCTTCTGCGTCTTCGGCCCTCCTCTCCAGCAGTTGCACTATGCACGACAAGTCACTCAGCGAAACGTCCGTCGCCTTCTGGGCAGGTTCCAGTGCCCCTACCGCAAGTTCTGTGCTTTTGACGCGGTCCGCTAATTTGCTGTGGTCAGCCCGCAATAGCCCAAGACTGGTGGACACCTGCGTTATGTCATGGTGCAATGAATCTTTCGTGTCTGCTATGGCCTTAAGGATTTGTTCAAGTTGCTGTTGTTGCAGTCCCTCAACTGGCCCCCCACCAAGCCCTGGTCCTGAGAGTCGGGCACGTCATCTACGGGGTCAGTCTGGGTCGCCTCTGGAGTGCGCCGAGGCTTCCCCATTGCGCAGCCTCACTGTCCAGGACCCAACACGGGAAACCCAGGCCAAGCGCCCCTGGTCGTGCTCCCCAAGGAATGATAAAGCGGGCCGCGATGCTGCGCTGCAGTGTCCGTGGACCTCGTTGCCCAACCTCACCCCGGTGGCGCCCCCCTGCTCGTCGCTCATCTGTTGGGAGCAAAGCACCAGCCGCTCTCAGCCAGGGGTATGACTCCCCCGGGCACCCTCGTCAGCTCCGCCACAATGCCACAGGTGCGCCGCCTGATGTGGCCGCCCTCTTCTCCACCACTGTGGGGCCCCCAGGGGTGTACTCACGGTGCCTCCGGCCTCCGCTTCAGGTGCTGCGCAGTCCTTTTCCTCCGGTCCGCTCCTGCCCTCAACCAGAGTCCTGCGGTCCACAGCACCAGTGACAGATCGTTCCCTGGGCTGATGCAGTCGCACTAGTAGGCCCTTTATGTTACAGCCAAACGTGCCGCCAAGCTGCAAGGCAGGGGGTCAGCAGGAGCGTCCCCGCCCGCTCCCAGCCCCGATGGGTTCAGCGAACCTCCAGCCCAGGCACCGGGTCTCGAGTGCGCGACGGGGGGACTCGCCACGGTGTTTAGTCCCCGAGGCGTCCACACCCACCAGGCCTCACCTCCAGCTCCTCCACGGCCGTGCCGCCGTCCAGAACGCCCACCAGGGCGCCGAGTGAAGGCCCAGCTGAGCCTCCAGTGTCCGTCAGCCAGTCGGCGGTCCCACTCCGCTCCAGTCACCACAGTCCTGTTCGGCGCTACCCTCCGCCGCGACGCGGTCAGCACCCGCACTCCGCCGTGGTCCCTCAGCCGGATCTCCGTGCACCGCCAGCAGGTGCAGCCTCACGCGAGGTCGGGGATGACAAGTCTGGTATAGGCCGCAAGCAAGATGGCCGGGTCACAGCAGACGTCGGCAGCAACGATCGCCACCCGGGCAGCCCCTGCTCTCCGGACCAAGGCACCATCCGGGCGCCGCACCCCTCAGTCCCAGGGGGCCCCCGCTGAGGCCTCCAGCACAGCCAGGGAGGTCGCTGATCAGGATAAAACCCGAGGCCGACACAGAGCTATCGGCTCACGCGTCCATGCTCGGTGGAGTCCAAGCCACGCACCCCACATAACTAACACTACATAACACTCTAATCCAACACTACGTCAAACACTAAACTACCAAAACAATACCTAACTACACTAAAAACGAACAAATAAGGTTCTCACAAACCTAGCTACACTCCTACTACCTCGCCCCTACCCTAAAACTACCTTAAAAGTTAATTAAAACAAACTTACCTCAAGCGACGAAACTACGAGGTTCCATCTTCCAAAATGACCTTAAAACTAAACAGATAGATAGAAAAATGAGGAAACTAGAAAAAAAATGCCTGAGGAATAAAAATGAAAAAAAGACTTACACCCCATAGAAAAGAATGGAAAAATAATATTAAAATACAATAAAAAACATGTATATTTTTATATATTGTAAACAAATGTACAAATGTTCCAAAAATATGCAAAGAAAATTTAAATACATATTAAATATTATATGATCAAAAAACAAATAATATAATATATATTAAAATGTATGTTTATTTCATGTACTGTAAATGTACCCAAAATATTAAAATGTATACTGAAAGAACATATGTGTAAATATATATTTGTAAATTATTTAATATATTAAATATTATTTGACTAAAAATAATATTCAATATACTAAATAATAAAATATACAAAAAAATGCGAAAAACATTTTATATAATTGTATTAAAAAATAAAATTATATTTCAAGACCTGTTGGCCAATTTGGTGGTCAACTACGCCTCGGTCTTGGTGCTAGGCGACTTCAATTACTGGCCTTCGGACCCCTCTGAGTCCACCGCTTCCAAAGAGTTTACCGAATCTCTTTCCTCTTTGAACTTTGTCCCGCACATAACTGTCCCCACCCACTCTCACGGCCACGCTCTGGACCAGGTTTGGTCCCTCAACCTCCAACTATCCCCGGTGACTGTATCCCCCTGTTGTTGGTCTGACCATGCCCTTATTTCCTTTTCTATCCTTCACCACCTTGCACCTAAAGTCCCACACGCCAGAAACACTTGGGCGCGGAATTGGAACAGAGTTGACCTTTCTTCCTTGTCTTCCCTGCTTCGTAATTCCACTCCGACTCTCTCCGGTCTCCCCTCCCATTCTCAAGCCAATGCCATTAAGACCTGGCTGAATACAGGCTGCAACTCCATGGCCCCTTTGCGTCGCATCTCCATCCGACGACCAAAGGATTCCAATAGATGGTTTAACGACCACCTAAAAGAGCTAAAACTATCTGCCCGACAGGCGGAGAGACATTGGAGAAGAAACTATTCCCCCGAATTAAAAACCCTCTATCTCCAATCACTTGCCAAATACAAAACTGCTATTCTCTCGGCCAAAACCACCTATTTCTCTTCAAAAATCGAGGCAGCGGAAAATAAATCCAGAGAAATATTCAGCATAGTAAACAACTTGGCCTACTCCGATAGAGCTTCATCGCAAATCCCTCCATCCCAGTCATTATGCGATCAGCTCAATACTTACTTTGTAGACAAAATCATTACCATCAAGGCTAACATTCCCCCCCCCTCACCTACTTTTGTGGATCCCTCCTCCCCCACTGTCCTCAATCACCTCACTTCTATCCCTCCCCTCACTGAGGCCTCATTCCGTGAGATACTCCCCAAAGTCAAGTCGGGCTCCCCGGCAGACACTTGTCCGGCCCGTATCTTGCAATATATTTACTCCTCCTGCCCTGAAGCCCCCATCGCCTTTCTTAACAACTCTCTTGCACAGGGAGTAGTGACCCCGGCACTCAAAACAGCCTCTATAGTGCCCATCCTGAAAAAACCCGGCGCTGACCCTACCATCTCAGCCAACTACCGCCCTATCTCCCTGTTGCCCTACCTGGGTAAGGTGCTGGAACGCCATGCCACCGCGGTCCTCAGCGCCCACGTAGAGACCAACGGTGGGTTGGCTTCCCGCCAGGCCGGCTTCCGCCCCAGGCACTCGACCGAATCAGTCGTGGTGTCGGTCCTGGACACCCTCAGGAAGGGTATGGACAACAACAAACATCAGGCGCTGGTGCTTCTCGATCTCTCTGCCGCCTTTGACACGGTCGACCATACCATCTTATTGTCCCGTGTCAGGGCGGCAGGAATCGAGGGCTCAGCCCTGATCTGGCTGTCCTCATTCCTGAGGGACCGCACTCAGGCGGTTCGGTTAGGTGACTTCACGTCCACTCCACTCCCTGTCACTTGTGGTGTTCCCCAGGGATCTTCTCTTTCCCCTTTGTTGTTTAACCTTTACATCTCCCCCCTTATCTTTGCTCTTCAGCAGCTGGAGGTCACCGTGTTTAACTACGCTGATGACCTCCAGCTCATCTTCGATCTGTCTACTTCCCCTTCTTCTGTCTCTAATTTTCAGTCTACCATGACTTTCATCAGGGACTGGATAAACCACAACCATCTAAAATTGAACCCGGATAAAACCGAGCTGGTTCTCACCGGTGGTTCGTCCAGTCCCTGGAATTCCCACTTCTGGCCCCCCTCTCTTGGTCCCTCCCCTTCTCCCTCACCTACAGTTAAAACATTGGGGGTCAAAATCAACAACCAGCTCACCCTCCACTCACAAATCAGCACCGTTGTTTCCTCCTGTTTTCTCACCCTCCGCACTATCCGCTCTGTTTCTCGTTTTTTCTCCCCACAGGCACTTAAGTTGATCATGGCCGCACCGGTGATCTCGAGGCTAGACTATGCCAATGCCATCTACAACGGCATCCCAGCTTATAGCCTGCGGAGACTCCAGTTGGTTCAGAACCAGGCGGCCCGCCTGGTCTACGGTCTCCCACGGTACCATCACTCCACACCCCTCCTCAAAGAGCTTCACTGGCTCCCGGTCAAAGAACGTTCCCTGTTTAAGACCGGCTGTATGGTCTTTCAGGCCCGACAAGGCACTGCCCCTGCCTTCATTACCTCGTTACTAAAGGAATACGTCCCCACTAGAGAGCTTCGTTCTTCCTCAAAATCCCTCCTTCAAACCCCACGTTTCAATCGAAAAAAGTGGGGCGGAACCAATTTTGCTACTCTTGCCCCCACTTTTTGGAATTCCCTCCCCGATTATCTCCGTTATGCAACCCATTATCTTTCTTTCCGCAAAAACCTAAAAACCTTCCTCTTCAAACAAGCCTTCCCTGCTTAATGCCCCTCTTCACCCAAGATAGGTTTTATTTTCCTCTGGTGTCGAACGAACCACTAGCGCCAAGAAACCGTATGGTGCACGCTGCGCTTTATAAATGTTTTAAATTAGAAATTACATATATAAAAATTGTTTACAAAAATAAATACACGTTTACTTTTTAATCCTTAAAAATAATAAACAATGAAAATCAAATTGTTTAAAATAAACTTTTAATATATTTACTTTACTATTACATGAATATATTTTAAGAAAATAAAATTTTCAATTGTTTAAAAAATATATGTATGTTAAAAATATTGTTCATTTTCCAATTCTACATGGAAAATCTGTGTTAAAAAAAATTGTTACTTTTACAATTCTACATGAAAAATGTACATTGATAAATATTATTAATTTTCCAACTCTACAAAAACATGTATATTACAAATATATTATACTTTGTAAAAGAAATGTAAACAACATCAAAATGCCTGGATAATGTTTTAAATATTGTGAGAAAATAGATAACAAATGCAAATGAGAACGTAAGCTGTAAAATAAAAATAAAACATGTGTAACCAATACAATTGTTTACAAGAATAACTAACATACAATTCCTTTCTTATTTAAATGTACATACAAAATTAAATAACTAATAAAAATATAACAAATTCTATACCTAACTCCAAAACCAACAAAACTCAGAGAAAATGCTGGATAATAAAGTAAATTAAATTACTATTCAGACTCCAAAATAAACTCAAGGAAAGTTCTGGATAATAAAACATAATAAATTACCATTCCAACTCAGAAGCAAACAAAACTCAGGGATAGTGCTGGATAATAAAACATAATAAATGACTATTTCAACTCAAAAACAAACTAATCTCAGGGAAAGTGCTGGATAATAAACCTAATTAAATTACTATTCCAACTCCAAAACCAACAAACCTCAGGGAAAGTGCTGGATAGTAAACCTAATTAAGTTACTATTCCAACTCCACAACAAACAAAATTGGAGAATAAAATAGAAAAATAACTATTGCAACTTCAATGTATAATAAATAAAATAATTATTTGTATAAAATGTATCTTTATAATACATGTTAAGATTAAAAAATTAAATATATTTTATTACAAATTAATTTCTTTGAAAATAAATTAAAAAATATATAGGGAAATATACTCAAATATAAATATAACCTCAATATTTTTTAGTCTATTTTTTCAAATTTAAACTTTTATATTTAAAAAAGATTTTATTATTTTCAATTTCTACTTTTAATAAAAAGAAATGTTACTGTATAATTAAAAAAAATATTTCTATTTTAAATAAACAACTTTAAATACACCACAAACATATCCCTTATAAATAAAACATCTCACAAATAAATATTTGAAATATTAAATAATTATTTTTAAATTATTTAAAATAAAAAATTGTAATTACCCGCCCTTATGCCTTATAAACCCAACATCCCTCTCCTAAAATTTAACAAAAATGTATTAAATATTCACATTTGAATCCAAATTGTTTAAATTACTCCCCACCCTTATTCCCTATAAACCCAACATTTCAACCCTTCCTAAAGTTTAACAAAAATGTAAAAAAATTGTTACATTTTTATCCCAAATTTTTAAATTACTCCCCACCTTTATCCCCTATAAATCCCCTATAAACCCAACATACTGCTCCTAAAACTTAACAAAAATGTAAAAAATATTTACATTTTAATCCAGTTTTTTAAATTAATCCCCACCCTTATACCCTAAAACTCAATTAAAAAAAGAAAAAAGTTTTTAACATATATTTTTTAAACCTATTAAACATATATTAACTAATACTAATTTAATAATAATAAAATACTAACATTAAAAAATATATATAGATATAATTTACTATATTTTTGACATCATTTACAAAATCAATATTTTTGCATTATATTAAATTCGATATTTTTAACGATGCGAAAACTTACCTCAATATTTCCCAGCATCGATATTCTTGAGTTGATACTACTGCAATTTGATATTTCCACGTTGATATTCTGTCTCTGCACCTCTCTATTTAAAGGTGGTGGGTTTCCTGAAGATATTTCCCATAAAAGGGAGTAAGATTCGGGAGGAGATACCATCCGTCTCTCCGTACAGGATAAGAGTGCAGGCCATCTCCCTCTCTATCCAACCTGGGCTATCAAAACAAGTAGTGAATGATCGAGAGCGTACATGTACCCTTTCATACTGCCAAAAAAACTGAAGAGAACTTCCTGGAAAGTCAATAACAAGACGGAACCGATATTCATCCATAACAGGAGTAGTAGCGGGTATGTTGACTTTCATTTTGAGAGCTTCAACAGACTCTAGTACAAAGAAGGTGCCAAGTAATGATATACCACTTACATCTGTGACAGCCAATAACGGAACAACCTTCTGCACAGAAAAGATAAAGAAAGTCTGGGATATTAATGAAGTCCAATGAGTAGAATTATGTGGAACAATTGAGTACACAGAAACTGTACCAACATTCCTAGATTAAAAATTAGTAACCCCCTACCTGATTATCTCATAATAAACACATGTTAGCTTCAGATCTACCTTATCAACGTCTAGAGGTTACAGACATATCTCAGTAGGGAATAATAATCTGAATATACTTCTGCAAAATTATCCAAGCCCTATTTATTCCGCATCCACTAGTGACACTCTAAGATGACAGAGAAAAGATGGAGATTACTGATGCTGTACAAATCAAGAACATACACAGCCAAACAGGGCACCGGAACAAACACTGAGGAAGCATGCAGAATCCTATTTCAGTTTTCAAAGAATTTGCCAACTTCTTTAGACCTCTATGCTTTTCCTGAATAAATGTCAGCTTCCTCCTCTTGATGACAAAACTGAGACCAAGATACAGTGAGAAAAGTATCAGCAACAGGAAAGTCTGCACTGAGCATGATCCGCCACTCAAGGTTTGCAAGGAGTTTCATTGTGGTGTTGTCTTATGACAAAGTCTGGATAAATTATTGTGGAAGGAATGTAAAACAAATTTATAAAATCCAGATCTAGTATCGGAGATGGGATTTGACCCTCAAATAGATTCTAACACCGGGCAAAGAACTCCACTCCGCTAGACACGGAATTCATAATGCTAGAATTCCCTGTATCTACTGTACCCAGAACCCTTTGGTAAGTCAACTTTACCTTTACATGCTAAAAAGAATATAACCAATTCACAAAAGTGAACTTTGAAAAACATCAGGCAATAAGAGAGGTGATGATTTTGGGGTCACCCCTTACCTAAGGGGAGGGCAAGCAGATGCTTTAAACAAAAATAGCATATCATGCTGAACAATTCGGGGGTGGTCCCATCATCCTAGGACCACCCGAAGCAAAGTTATGGGCAAAAATACAATGCCAACCAACGGCCCGGTAGAGCATTATCGGGCAAGGTTCTAGAGTTTAGTGAATATTATAGTATTAGCTCTAAGCTGAGCCCGTGAGCTGCCCCTTGAGGAGTGTTTTGATATTGGATACTATAATATTCACTGCACTCTAGAATATCGTCCCATAATGCTTTGCAGGGCCCTTGGTTGGGATTGTATTTTTGCCCATACCTGTGCTTGGGGTGGTCCTAGGAGGATGGGACAACCATCGAATCATTTCAGCATGAAGTGCTCTTTGTGTTCAAGGCATCTGCTTGGTCCTCTCCCTAGGTTAGGAAGGATCCCAAAGCAAAGTTATGGGCAAAAATACAATGGCAAACAAAGGCCCAGCAAAGCCCTTGGGCTTTGGGCCAGATTCTAGAGTTTGGTGAATATTATAGTATTAGCTCTCAGGTGAGCCCGAGAGCCTGCCCCTTGAGGAATGTTTTGATATTGGATACTATAATATTCACTGCAGCCTAGAATATTGTCCCATAATTCTTTGCAGGGCCTTTGGTTGGATTTTTTGCCCATAACTGTGCTTGGGGTGGTTCTAGACGGATGGGACCACCACCAATCGTTCAGCATTATGTGCTCTTTGTGTTCAAGGCATCTGTTTGGTTCTCTCCCTAGGTTAGTGAGGACATCAAAATCACCTCTCTCACTGCTTGCTGTATTTTCATTTTCTCTTTTGTGATATGATTATATGCATTTTAGCACGTAAATGAGTTACTTGTTATTTTACCACGGGTATGTGAGGTTTTTGTTTTATTAATTGTAGTGAGAAAGAATGGAGTTGTGGAGCGGAATTCACAGAGTTTTTGATCAATGCCGCAGAATTCCGTGTAGTGGTACTGCGCCAACTACGCCCACCCGTAATAGATTCAAGCGAAAGCTTCATGCATCACGTTAAATCTTACTTGGCAAGAGTAGACTTCTGTAAGACAAAAGAAGCTTTGACATTTAACTATCCTAAAGCCTTCAACAAGCAGGAATCTAGGTGAGGGATGTGTTTCTGATGTGTTTCAGGTATAGCATTGGTTGGTACGTTATACGGAAATGAAAATCTTCTAATGAAAGCTCTCCTCCTCCACAAAACAGCAAAATTAAAGGATGCTGAAGACGAGCTAAGGTTGGTATAATGGTTCTACCCTCTGAAGCAGCAATGAGCAGGGGGTGTATTATGTCAGTTCCACTACTCTTGGCATTTTCATGAATCAACATACAAGACAGATATGTGCAGATAGAGCTTTTCCCAGAAATAGATTTTGCTCTAATGTTTAAAGGAATTGTAATAGAAAATGCTTCTTTTCTGGCAAAAATAAGACCTAATCTCCCAAGTGAGATCAGTGGAGACCAGTATTCTTGTCAGGATAGTCGCCTGCCATTGGAATACACGGATCCTTGCCAGCTGGTCATTTACACAAGGACTTGAATGATTATCTTTCAACTTAAATGTGGGAGGGGTGCTACAATGTGAGTTAATGCTCTTGGAAACTAAGGGCCCCATTTGGATCGGTAAACGGGACCGCCCGCCACAAGGGTGGGGGTCCCGTGGGGGCAATTATGATGCGCCTGCCACACTGGCGGGCGCATCCTGCATTCCTGTCGTTGTGGCGGGCGATGCACTCAGCACTGCCCACCACAATGCCGTTGAAGGCATGTTGTGCACGTCCATGCACAACATGGCAGGCACCGCGCGGTGCCTGCCATGTTGCGCATGGAAGTGTGCACCCCCCAATCCCCAGAGTTTGTGGGGGCGCGCAAATGGGCCCCCAATGTCTAACACCGCATGCCTTTCCGTGGCGGCAACGGGCATGACCCCGCTTGCATAGTAAGCCCGGTCAACTCACTGAGCGGGCAAAAAAGTGGCCCCCCCATAGTAATATGGCGGGGGAATTGGGTGGCGGGCGGGTAGGATCACAGGCAGATCGCCACCACCATGCGGGCGGTGGCGATCCGCCCGGGATCCTAATGGGCTCCTAAATTGGGTAAAATCTAGTGACACTCTCCCTAAATACATTTCCTTGACATTCCTTAACTTATCTGTGTCACTCTTTGCTGCAAGGACAACGTGAAAGTATCAGTTAATACAGCTTCCAATCAGTTAGCTCTAGAAGCAGCAGGCTGAAAGGTAATTTGCAAATTGTGTTCAGGTTATTTGTTAATTGATATAGGAATAGCCAACAATTCCATTATTGCTTCTATTACATAGACTGTCATGCAACACAAATTAACAGAAAAAGGGTGAAGGAAATAAATCATTTATTTTAAGACAAAAGGATAAAGGAATGGGGACTCGTCACCACAATTTGCAATAATACAGAGACACATAAGGGCAGATTTCCAAGCTCCATGTGCCACTTTTGTGTCATTTTTAACATGGGAAAAGTGACGCAAAAGTGGCACAAGCGGCTTGTAAATATGCCCCATAGTATTTCTACATTTGGAGTACAGATTGTACATTGTACTAGCATTCGTAGCCTCGACCAGCAGAGAATGTAAAAGACGTGTCACTGAGCAGGACTACAACTAATTCTTCCATAAAGGGTGTGAGAAATTGAGTTACTGGTTGACTAGGGTGGGAGCACCGGCCAAGCAGCTACCACAATCCTTGTCAGGGTGAGGGACAAGCAAACCCCAAATTAACCTGTGCTCAACCCCTTGGCAGCTTGGCACAGAGCAGTCAGGTTTAACTTAGAGGCAATGTATAAAGAATGTGTGTAACACTTCGAACAGTAAAACAGTGACAACACCACACAAAACAAATTCGACACAAAGGCCAACATGACTAAAATCTACTCAGTAAAACCAGAGATATGAATTTTAAAGAATTTAGCGAAAATAGTGTTAAAAAGCCTGTCGCCCCAATTTAGGATATCTGGTCACACTGTACTGGGTCAAAGTCACACATTTCAGGCCAACCGTGAGGGAGTGCAGGTCGGGTACAGTCACTAGGTTGGGACAAGTTTAACTTCTCAAGTTTATGTCAAGAGTCCCATTCAGATTTAAGATAGCCACGATGAGCAGGGAGAGTGTCACAGGAGGCTGTCAGTGCAGTGGGATGAGCCACCCAGCATCGCGAACGGGCATTGCTGGAGCTTCGCGTTGGCGGTCCCCGCAAGTGATCGATACTGCAGTGCAGAGATGGACTGACAGAGCTTTGCACTTATTGATGGTGCAAGTGGCAAGGTCTTGGTGAGAATGAGCCCATTTGCCATCATGAAGAGCCCAAAAGCTTGATTTCAGTGCCTTAGAACAACACCAAGGGTCAGGACCTAAGAGACAACACTTGGGGGCCAGGAACCTGCTGCAGCTGAGTCCAAGGTCTGTAGCAGGATGTTGGTGAGCCTTTTATGCCTGTGAGGCTCAGATCAGGAAGGCAGCAGTCTAGCCCCTTGAGTCATTATGGGGTCCTGGGCTCAAGATGAAGTTGCTGGTCCAGTTTCTATTCCCAGGCAAGAGGGCAGCAGGCAGCAAGTCAACACAGTAGGTCAGCAGTTCCTTCAGAGCAGTCGTCCAGCAGAGTGGCAGTCCTTTCAGCAGCACAGCAGTTCTCCTTCCTGGCAGAGTATCCAAAGGTCCAGAAGTGCACTGAAGAGTTGGTGTCTGAGATCCAGTATTTATTCACAGTTGTGCCTTTCAAGGTCGGAGAAGCTTCTAGAGGCATGCCTTTGAAATGCACAGATGCCCTGCCTTCCTTGCCCTGGCTCCAGACTAACTACAGCGAGTATGCAGCTCCTTATGTGGAGACAGGATACACCCTATTCATGTGTAAGTGGGGCTGGGCCCAGCTCCCTCCTGCCAGTGATGGCCCATCCAGTCACACCTAAGCTTCCCAATGTGTGTGGCTGTCTAGGAGGAATACACCCAGTTATGTGCCCCAGAGACAGGCTGCAGGCAGCAAATGGCTATGGCAAGAAAATGTCAACTTTCTAAAAGGGGCATTTTCCAAACAAAGATTTAAAATCCACCTTCACCATAATCTAGGATTTTAAATCGTGATTCCAGAGATACCAAACATGAAGGGGTTACCTATTTTCATTTGGAAATTACACTTATAAATTGAATAAGATCACTCTAATGTTATCCTATGGGAGAGGTAGGCCTTGCAGTGATGAAAAATGAATTTGGGAGTTTTTCACTTCCAGGACATTTAAACCTTAAAAGTACATGTCCTGTTTTTAAATACATTGCACCTACCCACTGGGTTGTCCAGGGCATAGCCTAGGTGAGACTTATATTTATTAAAACTGAAGGGTTTGGCATAGCAAAAAGGTTACTTTACCAAGTTGAATTGCGGTTTAAAAAGTGCACACACAGGCTGCAATGGCAGGCCTGAGACATGTTTAAAGGGCTACTTAAGTGGGTGGCACATTCAGTGATGCACACCCACTGGTAGCATTTAATTTACAGGCCCTTGGCACAGATAGAACCACCCTACTAAGTACTTACAAATAAATTAAACGTACCAATTGGGTGTAAGCTTCTTTTACCATGGTTAAAGGAGAGAGCACAAGCATTCTAGCACCGGTTAGTGGTGGTAAAGTGTCCAGAGTCTTAAGGCCAGCAAAAATGAAGTCAGCAAAATAAGAAGGAATGAAGGCAAAAAGTTGGGGGGAGAACCATGTCAAGTAGTTTTGCTTCTATCATAGAAAACAAGTGCAGCGAGTGCTCAGCGGCACAGTGCAAAATGTAGTTTCTTGTTTTGTATGAGCCTTCTTTGCTGTCAATCCTTCCCATGGAAGAGAAGGCAGGATGGAAAGCCATGGTTCATAGACAGAAAACATAAAAAATATTGGGAGTCTCCTGCCACCATCCACAAACTCAATCAAGTCTCCACACAAACAAACACATCAACCTAGTGGTATTTAATTTACAGGCCCTCAGCATATGTGGTGGCACTTTACAAGGGACTTATAAGTAAATTAAATTTGCCAATTTGTTATAAGCAAATCTACTATCTTTTAAGGAGAGAGCATAATCACTTTATCAATGGTTACCAGTGATAAAGTGCACAGAGTCCTAAGGCCAACAAAAACAAATTCAGCAAAAGTAGTAGGAGTGAAGGCAAAATGTTCGGGGATGAACCTGCAGAAAGGGCTAAGTCCATCAAAGGGAGAACTATCTTCAGATTTCTTCCTTGTGAATGTTGTTTTCATCCATATTAGCTGATTATGAGAATCACAGTCATAAGCACTCTATATTAAAATTATAAATGTATTTGTAGACCTGCTACTGATTAGAGGGAATGCATGTTGTTGTTACACTGACCCTTAGCCCAAAGGAAACTGCTGTAGAGTTCAGTTTAAGGGTTAGGTCAGTGGTTTGATACAGAGCAGAGTAATATTAATATCACCTTACCTTAAGTTTGGCAGGGAATGAAAACATTTGCATATCGTTTTTGTGAAACTGTAGTTGAATTTGTCTAGGTTTGGCAACATTTCTCCATTTTTTCGGGGGAAAGGTCATGTCTTTTCCACCCCTCAGAAAATGGCATGCTCTCTCTGTGAGTGGTGTGTACCAGCAGAATTTGTAGCTTTCCCATCCAAATTTATGTATGCCTTTTATCTCACTTTTATGCAAATATTTCAAGAAACGCTGTACAAATGTCCATCCTACCACTTTAAATACACAAAAGGCGGTGGCCTTTGTCTTTAGGTTAAATTGTGTTTAGAACTCTTTTAACTTTTGGGGACCCTCCCCCCAATCACAGCTGAAAGTGAAGGGTCAAAGCTCAAGCTATTTGTATTAACCTCAAAACAATAATATACAGAAACAAGTATACTTCAAACAAATACACAAAATATATTTTATTTTATATAAAATATATATTTTGTTTTCCAAAAGACAAAGGGCCCCATTAGTATGGTGGGCAGTCTTTGTCCCTAGGGGCCCACAACGGCCCCCCCAAGCAGTCTATGCATGCCTTTCCGTGGCGGCAATGCTGCCACGGAAAGGCATGTTCAAGGCCACATTCTAATACGGCTGGCGGTGTCTTTCAGCCATATTGAACCCTTTTCCGCTCGGTCGACATGTCGACTGGGCGGAAAAGCGGCAGACGGTCTTTCTGTCCGCCGCGGACCCCCCAGCCATTGTAATATGTTGGGAGGACTTTTCTGCAAGGATGGCGGGCGGTTCGCCCCGGCCGGGCCGGCAGTGACTACCGCCGGCCCGGCGGGGGCGATCCGCCCGCCATCCTAATGCGCCCATAGTGACTATGTCTGTTTTTCTCCGAAAGCATATTATTCAATTTGTCAGCACATACCAGCACTTCAACTGAGGCCATGTCTCATCCATATCATATTGTGTTTTCTGTACTTGTGCTGCTCCCCGAATCAAGACAAGGACACAAACCTAATAAAAGTCCTTCACATTTACAGAGTAATTACAAATGTTCAATTTTACATTTTACTTTTTTATGTAAACATACTTTATTAAGCTGCTAATATTAAGAATTGAAGACCTCAGGTAGCTGTAGAACAACTGTTCTACAGCTTTTGTTATCTTCAGGATTGCTAAAGCATTTGTCTAGGAATTAAAATAGGGAAATTATGTTTTGGATTTCTGACCCCACTCCCACATAACCTTTCCAACTCCTAACCAATTGAGGCAAAGTTTTCTGTAGAGAATTAAAAGTTAAATGTATTTTTGTTGGTATTGTTTTTGCAAATTCGTCAAACGTGGACTTGGTTAACAATTACACACACTCAAGCCTAAAAATCTCACATTTATCACTTGCTGCACTACAGTCCCTGCAAGAAAGTAATTAATTTGGCATTAGAGCACTAACATCAATTTCCCATGTAACTCTAGTAATGCATTTACTGAAAAGATTAATATCAATTCCATAAATCATTGACATAGGCTTTCCAGCGCTGGAGGCATCTGAGAAATGTCATACATGTGAGCTGATCGCAGTCTGTGCACACAACACCCATTAATCTGCGCCTGGGACTGTACAATGTTGTCAATTAGAAACACAAGCCATAAAAAAATCAATCTGGCTGCACTTATTTCTTTTTGACCTGTAACCCAAAGCCGGTTAACATAAATTTCTTCCTCAGTCGAATATTACTGATTTATAAATAACAATTATTCTGAGAAAATATGAATCTAAGACTCTCACTACGGGAATAGATGAAATGACATAGGGCAAAGTGTAATCACATGGTACATATCTTATTAGAGAGCCCTCCAGTCGTCCAATGGCAGGGAGCACACACCTCTACTTTTTAATATTGCTGATAAATGTACCTGCATCCACAAAGCTTCTCATTCACCTCTGCCCCCACTTTCACCCCTCCTCGCTCTCTAACATCCTCGGACATAGGTTTGTATTATCGTCCGGTCCTGGTCCGCAGCATGGAAATGATGATGCTGTGGGAATCCCAACTTTGAATCTTCAGAAGACTTTTCAATGGGCCTTGTATAGACAAGGGTCTAAAAAATTACAGGCAAGTAACTTATAAACAGATTGTTCACACATTTGGTAAAAGAGCCACATTACTTCGAGAGGTCCCAAGCAGGGATAAATCACATATACCGAAGTCAATTAATCAGTTCTTTTTACACTGGTCTTTAAAATTTCCACTAGTCCCCCTGCACATTTTTGGAAAAAAGATTAAAACAAACAAGGATTTGTCTGTACATAAGGTCTGTAGTGGCAGATAACAACATGCAACTGCCCATAAGCCCAAAATCGTTTCAATATCAAAGATTCCTTAAATCCTGGGAGGCAACAGTCAGTACACTAGCAAATTGGGCTGTAGTGCACACTCTTTATAGATTTTGAGTATTCTTTATTACTCTTTGAGCAACTAAACCCGTCCAAAATCATGTTTATATTTGCACAGATACATGCTTTTTAGGTCTCGCGTGGCGTACTGCACACATGCGCAGTCAAGCTCGCGAGATTTTATGTCTCAGAGTGAACTTCACTAGCAAGGGTTAAGCCCCGCCCCTCTTCTCCATTGGCTGGCCTCCTAAACGGTGGCCAGCAATTGGAGAAGAGGTCCTAGTGGCGTTCTTCTTTCTCTTTAAGCCCCATCCTTTTCAGATTGGGTTCCTTGACTTACTGCTGAAGTAAAAGGTTTCTTATCTTCTTTATGGGTCTAGATGGCCCCATAAAGAAGATAAGGAACCTTTTACCCCAGTAGGAAGTCGGGCCCCCAATCTGAAAAGGACAGGGCTTAGAGACAAAAGGCTTGAGGTAATGTCTTGTCCTTCCATCACTATGCATCCCAGACAGGCATTTGCGGGTCCAATGACGTCCCTGAAACAAGCCTTTGTCACACAAGGCGGAAACCTTGGACCGTCTGGAAAAGTCATCCAGGGATCTCTAACAGCGCTGCAATGTCACGCTACTATACAAACATAAAACATAAGAATATTGCTCACTCCCCATGAGAGGCTTGTGCAACCCTATTGGCTACAAGAATCCAGACCCTGGCTCTGTGTACCACAACAGAGCTCTGTGTCTACCACTGAAAGCCAGGCACAGGCCCTGGAGCGCCTACGATCGCAGGCCTCTGCTGCAAAACATAGCCCCGCGGCCCTACCAAAAGAAAGCGGCCTCAGTTATACCGTGCTGCGTGGACCAGCACACCCAAGCACAATAGTGCCCGCTGTCATGGGAAATAATTACTATACTCGCTGCGTGCAGCACACAGGTGGCGATACTTTTTCCATTTTAAACTAGGCTTCACTCTTCAACTTGTGAGTATGGAATAAAATAACCCAGCTGTACAACAGGAAGATAGTTGAGGCCTCTATGCTGGCGCTGCTTGTAGCAACACAAAAACAATAAAACCACTAAACGTAGAAAGCCTGATGTGTTGGAAACTACAACCCAGTATACACACACATTACCAGACAAAATGATAATACCTTATCTTTAATAGCGCAGTAAATCAGGAAAAGCGCAAAATCAGTTGTCACTATTTCTCCAATCTAAAGTACGCAGTGTATCGACTTCAGAAGAATGAAAGACGAGTTGGCTCTGCCAGCATTCGAGCCTACCCTACAGATTTCACACATATCCCATCAAGAAACGCATCAACCCTTTCAGATGCCTCACCAATAGAAGGAAATCTTTAAAAATAACTTGGTACATTAATTTCTCTGTGTCTGATTTTCTTGCTTTCAATCTGTTACATTTCAAAGGTTCTAAAGCTATAGCGCATACAGGCGATTCCATGGACAGAACTCCGCTACAGAGCAAGCACATTCCGTTTCCTTTTCTATTATGTACACTATCATGCTGGAAAGCGATGCGGCATTGTTGCTTGGTATAATTCTTCTATTCTGATAATAAAAACAATAAACCAACTGCTTACCCGGAAAGGCATCTATCTTGCTCTGGGCCCTTGTATTTGCTTGCTCTGCATTTTGAGGCACTGTGGCGCGATAGCCCCGGATCTTTTGGAGGTGGCGTGTCCCCCCTGTGCACGGGGCTCAGGAGTGTGGTTGTGGCAGGTGTCTCATAAAGTACGCACAGACTGAGCCTGGATTACCAGCTCTCAGTGCATTAAAAGCTGCTCCGGTGTGCGTGGCATGTGTGAGGAGACTCCCTGGAGCTGGGAAGGGGCACGAAGCGCGCGCTAAGGTGTGCTGTTGAGATATTGTGTGCCCGGCTCCTTGAAGGCTAATCCTGCCAGTGCTGATTCGGCATTTCATCCTTCCACGACTGCCAACATGACTAATAAAGTCAGTCGTGTAGGCCAAGCAGCTGCCGATCAACCACTTAGTAACAGCCTGTGTGTGTGGCTGTGTGTGTGTGTGTGTGGCTTGTGTGTGTGTGTGTGTGTGCCTCTGTGTGTGTGTGGCTGTGTGTGTGTGTGTGGCTCTGTGTGTGTGTGTGTGGCTCTGTGTGTGCGTGTGTGTGGTCTGTGTATGTGGGTGGCTCTGTGTGTATGTGTGTGTGGCTTTGTGTGTGTGTGTGGCTGTGTGTGTGTGTGGCTGTGTGTGTGTGGCTCTGTGTGTGGCTGTGTGTGTGTGTGTGTGTGGCTCTGTGTGTGTGTGTGTGTGTGTGGCTTTGTGTGTGTGTGTGGCTGTGTGTGTGTGTGGCTGTGTGTGTGTGTGTGTGTTTGTGGCTCTGTGTGTGTGTGTGTGTGTGGGTGCAAATGTAATAGGTCTCGCATTTGCGACAGATTAAGCTATTGGCATTGTAAATGACAATGCAATTTATTTATCTGGTTGTAAAACCAACACATAAATAAAAATGTTGTCATTTACAATGCAAATAGCTCTAACTTTTGCAAAGGCGAGATCGTTGCATTGTAAATGCTTGTTTTAGATCCTGTGCTGATTTTGGCAGAGTTACCTGTGGCCTTCGCAGCCTGAGCATAATTTTCTTTCCAACCTCTGGCTGTCCTGTTTCAACAGCAGATGGTCAAAGTGAAGCAAAGAATTAGTCCCCTCTTTTTTTTCATTAACAATCTCTTCCATTTCTTTGAAACAAATATTTGAAGCTGCTCTAAACGCTACTGTTAAATTTGATTCAGTAAACTCTTTGGAGACTCTTCCATTATGAGTACAGATTGAAACCTGTCATACCACTCAGAAAACCATTTGTAACTACTTTAAAATCATGAATCCACTTCTAAGATGTTTTCCCATGTATTCTGGTGATAGAGCGCGATTTTGCCTAGAAAGGTTTCGACAGGGAAGACTGGCTACCACTTCTGTTTAGGTCAGTTCTTTCTACAGAGAGATGAAAATGATAGTGATGACACTAGTCATTAGAGGGGGGGACTGATAGAACGCGATTTTGCTCTTTCATTTGTTGGGGTGCATTACAATCACAAGCAGTTTCAACCTACACATGTAATCATTTGTCGTGTTCACAATTGGTCATTAGATTGTGTAATGTAATAATGTGTAAAGTGAAGTGATAGGTATAATTCTGTACAAAGTGATGAAATTGACATTGTAATCATGTGCTATTTGATGAAAGCTTTAATGTGATGAATTTTTGATGTGATTTTTCCCTGTTGCTCTTTAGATGGGTTACTAGCAGAATTCATGAGCATGTAGAATCTGTTATTTCTCACATTTCTGTTGCAGGTGGAGAAATTCATCCTTGTTAGTTAGAATAACGGTTTTGTTTTAGGAGTTAGGCTAAGGGAGGAGAGGATATATTTGAACATGGAATATTGATAATGTGGGACGGTGCTCTTTCTTGCTGGAGAAGGTCTGGGAATCAAGGTAATCAGGCAAGAGCCTGGGAGCACCGTTGCTGCATGGAAAGTTACCTACCAGTAGGTGTCCAGCTGGATGCAATGATCGTGTGATGTCACGATGGGTATGACCTACGATTATGTGTTGAGGTTAGGGACAGAGTCCGGGGACTTCTGCCGTGCCCTGAGAGAAGAGAGCATCTTAGAACGAGCTCTTTAGCTTAATGCTACTTAACCGATTCAACGTGAGTGTACTTCTTAGGAAGACTACACGTGCTGACACCTTTTCTGGAATTTGCCTTGGAAATGCTAAATAGGGATGTCATGATAGTGGTAGTGTAGGGACAGACTAATGCTCTTTACTTACGAACCTTCAATGAAGAAGGCTATTGATGTTGGCACAGTTGTTTTCTGCGTACTGATATTGGAATTGGTCATCTTGTGCATGTTGCACCGCCTAAATTTAGCTTGTAGATTTGGCTTTATATTAGTCCCCATATATTTTTACTCCCTCGTCTTGAGGTGTTTGTATGTTCAGCTTTTCTTGGCTTTGTAATAAACTTACTAATTTGGGATCCGGAGTCTGTGTTCCTTCAGGAACATGGGCGACTGTAATGATAATATATAATTGGCTAATGATTTTTCTTTCCCTCCACACTTTCAAGCAGGCAACAAAGATCCTCTAGCCAGGGTTTCCAGAGTAAGTATAGAACGTGGAACCCAGCTCCTTCACTGGTATAGTTATGTTTCAAATAAAAATATGTAACCAGCACATGGTTTTATCATACAAATCATGTACTTTAACATCAAAACCTAAAATCATGTCTAATTGGGGGTCTGTTGAAGGAGTCAAGACTCCCAACTAGCATTTTAAAGCCTAATGTTTTAAAAAGATGTAAAAAGATCAGAGCGAGTCGCATCAAGGTTAATAATGAGTAAGTCGATGTCAATATGAATAGTAATACATTTATTTATAAAGACGAAAGCGCACCTTTATTAACAAATTCGTCTGTTATGAACTCCTCTCAACCCTGACTCAGAAATACGTAGTCAGGCAGGCTCCGAGACTCAGGCCTGAGGTCACTGATTGACAGGTCAAAGGTGGGCTGGCACGTACCTGGCAGACAAACACATGAACAGGAAATCCCAGCTCAATCCCACAGATAGGTGCAGCCACACCACAATGGTCCAGGGAGATAGGCACTAGTAAAGCACACATGGCTGGAGGGGTTGGTGCTCTCCCAGAACACCATAAAATTAGATGCCACATAAAGTTAGGAGCATATAGCCAATCAGGACACAGTAAATACTGTGCATGCAGTGATCACACGCCCCCATGCCGGACATCTGGACACATTACTCACTGGCCGCATTGTGTCCAAGCAAGGTCGAGGCCCACCTGGATTTCCTATGAGATACATTAATTTATAATTACACAGACAGCGGTACACATTCCTTACCAAAAAAAGGTTGTCAAAACTGTTTATGACATTTAATTAATTGTATAAAAAGCCATTTCAGATCGATTGTAAGGTTGAGACAATCCTCACACTCTGTGCCTGTAACTGTTCTCCCGGCTACAATGTTTAATTAAACTAACTGTTCCTGTTTTGCCAAACACCTCTTGTCTCTTGTTTTTTCAAGGTATTTCATGTTCAAGCAACATCTATTTGAATACTCAAATCACATACAATAACAATAACATTTTACCTGGAGTTTGGAGGTTTTACTGAACAACTTATATAACACTGTAAATTGACTGTCATAGCCAGGAGGGTGATAAATGACTTCAATTAAATGAGAGAAATCCACTCCTACTACAATTTTCAGTGGTCAAATGTTAAAAGCAGAGAAAGAGGAGATGGGGATTTCTGCACCTGAAGGTTTAAAAAGTCTTTGTACATGAATGCTACTCCTCCACCTCTTTTCCAAGAATGGCTGCTAATACTACTTTATAAAATGAGTAAAATAACATTTAACACCACAGAGAAATTTCATTTTCTATCAAGCCATGCATGTGGATTGCAATGTAACTATTACTGAACATTTAAGAAAGTAAAGTCATAATTACTGACTATCTATATTTCAGGATTAGTCTTTGCTATTTTATTAATACCATTATTAACAGGTATGAATATTGGCTCATCCGTATTGCACTGTACCACATTAGTTATGCAGACCAATAGGCTGCAATAAAAGTGCCTGCTTTTTTAATGCATTCCCTACACCTAATCGCCATTCAAAATAATACAATGTAATTAACTCGCACTGTATCAAATCGGCTTAAACTATGAGTATAACTTTGCCCATTAGTAAACAACATTTAAAAGGATGCCAGGGTGAGAACATCCTGGGGCATCACAATTTATTTATACTTCGTGATTGGTCTATTTGTACAAGTCTAGTGCCTAAGGAACAACAGCGTGCAATTGTTAGAGAGAATGGATAATTCTATTCCTATTCATGGACAGAATGCATTGCATGAGAGAAAGCTGGGTTGCCTCTCACTTGTGGAAATGCAGGATATTTAAGGACCACTGCAGGTGAGGTTGGAAGCTCTGGAATGCCCAAGCACCCTGAGCTCTCCTTGATATTTGAAGGATGGTTGAAAACATGGGAGTTGGAGAAAAGGCATACACAAACGCTCCCAACCAGTCCAGCATGTAAACATCCCACAGTCAAAAGAGCAGTAGTGAGCAGATGCCACCGTTGTTATCACTTGGAATAGGGCTAAAATGCTATTAATTTTCCTTCTGATGCCCTTGAAACTGATCACTTGGAGGCATACTTTGGGAAACAAAAGGACTGCCTTCCACTTGAACAGGATTAAAAGGAGGGATTATCAGAAATATTGCATGAATTGACTATGGACAGGCACCTTCAGATTCCCCACTATTCATTCTCAGACATAGCTCTCTTGACTGAGACATAAGGATACTGTACATGGAATGGACCAATTGGTTTGGACTGGCTGTCCAGGAACTGATCCAAGTGCCCAAGTCATTTAAATTGATATTATCTTGTTTTACTCTTGGCATGGAGATGCTACTCATATTAGGGAGGTGTGGAGTGCCAGGGGTTATTAGAATCACTAGTCTGTGAGAGAGTTTCGCTGTAGGAAAAGGTTTGGAGTTTCCATGATTGGGTAGGAAATGATCAATCAATCAGTACATTTGTAGAGCGCACTATTTACCCGTGAGGGTCTCAAGGCGCTAAGGGGGTACAGGGGGACACTGCTACTGCTCGACTAGCCAGGTCTTGAGAAGTCTCCTGAAGGGCAGTAGGTCAATCAATCAGTCAATCAGTGCATTTGTAGAGCGCGCTACTCACCCGCGAGGGTCTCAAGGCGCTGAAGGGAGGGGGGTGCTGTTACTGCTCGAATAGCCAGGTCTTGAGGTGCTTCCTGGAGGTGAGATTGTCCTGGGTCAGTCGTAGGTGTGCGGGGAGGGAGTTCCATGTCTTGGCGGCCAGGTAGGAGAACGATCTTCCTCCTGTTGTGTTTCTGCGGATCTGTGGGACGGTGGCGAGGGCGAGGCTGGTGGAGCGGAGCTGGCGGGTGGGAGTGTAGAACGAAAGGCGGTTGTTGAGGTATTCGGGACCCAGGTCGTGTAGCGCTTTGTGTGCGTGGGTGAGGAGCCTGAACGTGATCCTCTTGCTGACGGGGAGCCAGTGCAGGTTTCTCAGGTGGGCAGTTATGTGGCTGTTGCAGGGGATGTCGAGGATGAGACGTGCGGGTGCGTTCTGTATGCGCTGAAGTAGTTTCTGAAGTTTGGCTGTGGTTCCTGCATATAGGGCGTTCCCGTAGTCCAGGCGGCTGGTGACGAGGGCCTGGGTGACCGTCTTCCTGGGTCTGTCGCAGGTGGATGGGGGGGAGTTTGATGTCTTGGGGGCGAGGTGGGAGAAAGATCTGCCACCGGTGGTAGTACGGTGGAGGCGTGGGACGGTGGCGAGGGAGAGGTCAGCGGAGCGAAGCTGGGGGTTTGGGAGTGTAGAAGGTGAGTCATTTGTTGAGGTATGTTGGTCCGGCATCGTGTAGTGCTTTGTGAGTGTGGGTGAGGAGTTTGAAGGTGATCCTCTTGTTGATGGGGAGCCAGTGCAGGTCTCTCAGATGGGCAGTGATGTGGCTGTGGCAGGGGATGTCGAGGACGAGGCGTGCGGAGGCGTTCTGTATGCATTGAAGTATTTTCTGGAGTTTGGTCGTGTAGAGGGTGTTGCCGTATTCTAGCCTGCTGGTGACGAGGGCCTGGGTGACCGTCCTTCTGGTTTCGGTGGGGAACCATCTGTAGATTTTCAGAGCATGCGGAGGGCGTTGAAGCAGGAGGAGGAGACGGCTCTTGATTTGCTGGGCCATTGACAGTGATGAGTCCAAGTTAAAACCCAGGTTGTGTGCGCAGTCGGTGGGTGTCGTGCAGCTCCAAATGAGCACGGCCACCAGGAGTCGTCCCAGGCAGAGAGTGCGGAGCCGAGGATGAGGACCTCCTTCTTGTCTGAGTTCAGCTTCAAGTGGCTGTTCTTCATCAAGGAGGTGATAAAGTCCAGGGCTTTGTTGCGGATCCCCGCGGTGTGGAGACGTGTGGGTAGGGTGGGTGGCAGACGGTGTCGAAGGCGGCCGAGAGGTCTAGGAAGATGAGGGCCGCTGATTCGCCGTTGTCCAGCAGGGTCCTGATGTTGTTGGTAGCGGCGATGAGGGCAGTTTCGGTGCTGTGGTTGCTGCGAAATCCAGATTGGGATGTGTCCAGGGTGTTGTTCTCTTCGAGGAAGCGGCTCAGTTGTTTGTTGACGATCTTCTCGGTGACTTGTGACAGTGTCATGTTTTTGTCCTCACTGGTCTGTATGATATTAATCCTGTTTGGTGCGATCTGAAACACGTTTGGGAAGTTCACCCTGAACATAAGTTTGAGGAGGGTTTAAAAAATTTGGATTAGATCAGATGCAGCCAACTCTCTGGAAAATGTAATTCTAAGGTAGTCTTCATGGTTTAGGTAGTAATTGACCATTTGCAGCTTCTGAAAGCTTGCAGGTATTTGGAAATACTCCTAGGGCTGCTTTGAGGCCATGTGACACAATCCTGTTCTGGTAATGCTGGATCTTCTAAATAACCCAGGGGAACTTCGGAGCAAATGTCTTCTTTATGTCCTCCATGGTAGCACTAAGCATGGGCGGATTTTGCGGATTGGCAATCCGCGAACTTGCGTATTTACGGATTCGCAATCCGCGAAGATCCGCGAACTCTAGCGGACTTGCGGATTTTTCCGTTTTTTGTGTTGGCGCGTGTTCGCGCCGATTTTGGGACAAGTTCGCAATTGCGAACTTACTTTTCGGCTTGCAACGGCCGCGACTATGTTGTTTCTACGTCTGGTTTATCATCACAGGTTCACAGCACCCTCTGTTTCACCACTGCCACCCTCTGGGACACCCATGCCACCCTCTAGTACATCCTCACAGGCACCTATTAGGTTTATTTATTACTGTAGATTATGGTGGTTGAAAAAAGCTAGCACACCTGCCCTTCTTCAACTGCCATCAATTAATTTGTGTTTCATTAATGTGTCAGTAATTTTGAAAGTTCCAGTCTGGCTGGCACCTGCTTCCTTCCTTATCTGTAATTTGCTATTTGTTGCAGTGATTTTTTTTTTTTACAGGACCTTTATGGTGCTATTCTATGAGCCTGCTGTTTGGGTCATAGCAGGGTCATAGAATTGTTGCAAACTCTGGAGGGGCCCATCAGGAAGCACTACCTTGAATGTTACTAATGTTAAGTTTGAACTTTTGCACCTGCTCATTGCTTTCATTTTAGCTAAAATCGTTTTTTTTGCAATTTCGCGCGTTATTTGGGGCGCGAATCCGTGCGAGATCGATTTCGGAAGCCGCGAATACGTGCGAATACAAAATTGGTTTTGTTGCGACGTGTATGTTCGCGTGATCTTGCGCGTGTTCGCGAGGCGCTTCTAGCTATTCGTTTGCCAAGTTACCCTATCGGTCGTACACGGGCGCGGCCATCTTGTTGGCGTGACGTAATTCCGTTTCCGCCCGCTATGTGTAATCTCGCAAAGTGTGCTGCTCGCGAGTACAAGTTCGCGCGTACTCGCAAGGAAAATCTCGCGCGAACTTACCCACGCGGTCGTGAACGGGCGCGGCCATCTTGTTTCTCATTCATTGCTATGGTTCTGGGCATGCTTTCTCTATCCTCTCTCAATCTCTGCCATCCTTTGCTTGTTTGAAGTTTTTTTGATCTAATTTTACTTATTATCTAACCCTCTATTTTTCTAGCTCTATATTTTTGTGTTTTCTGCAGCTTTTAGTTACTTTTAAACTACTTTTTTAAACTCTTTTATTTTCTTCTTCACTATTCTATTTCTTCTTTATCATTTAAGTTTATTTCTGCCCAGACCATGGTAAAGGGAGCCGGGAAGCACCCTGAGAAGGGGAAGGGTCCCGCACCCCGTGCCCGGCTCCCGTGCGGGCGTTTAAGGGGGGAGCAAGTGGTCCCGAGGGAGATCTTTAGCGCGGAGGAAGTGGCGGCACTGATCTTCCATGTCCAGCGCCGCCTCCCCAAGACGATCCTGGGAGGCGGCAAGATCGCGACCGGCTATGGCATCCGGGAGCGCCGCCAGCGGTGGGAGAAGGTGTGCCGGGCCATGTACAAGATCTCTGGGGTCCGGCGCACGTATAACCAGGCCACCCACCGCTGGACCGATGTCATGGACCGGGAGCGGGACTTGCTGGACGCGCTCGGCGTAGAGGTCCCCGGGCTTGGTGAGTAGTAGTAGTAGTACATTTACTACTCTGTTTTATCCGGCTCTGTTATTTGCAAATCTTTGTTCTTTACCAAGAGCAATAATGCTGCTGATTACATTGAGGTAAATTATATTTCAAAATCTTCTATGCATTTCATTTTCAGGTGCACTGCTCTCCTTCTCAGTAGCCTTGCTTGCTACTATGCTTCTTTGTTTTGTATGTTGTGTTCAGAAGCATTTCATTGGCCTGAGAAATTATGTATCAGTGTACTGTAAAGAAAAGAACTGCGTAATGCTAGACAGTAAGGGTCATATTTTCAATTACCGGCGCATCCCTGCAAAGTAGCAGGGATGCGGCAGTAATTGTGTGCCATGCCACCACCACCCATTGGCCCAAAACGTCACAGAAGCCTTACGCATCTGTGCCGTAAAGGCAGCGCATTGCTGGAGTTGCGTGCCAACGATGGCGCAGCTCCAGCAATGCTCTGGGGTACCCTATCTCCCCAATGCTGCATCAAGCCGTACGTCGGCTTCAAGCGCGCAGGGTTTGAGTCATGCATCATTGTCATAAAAATGACTGATTGACATCTTGTAGATTTCCCTCAGCCACTTTTAGGATTCGTTCCTGCGCAGGTACGCCCTCCCTTGCGCCGGAACGCCCCCTGATGGCGCAGGGCTTTACAACGTGATGCATCGCCCATATGCCCATATGTGTTTTTTTTTTAATATATACGCCGCACCAACACCATGGCGAGTCTTTTGTTCTGCCGCTGCGTCAGAAAAGGCACGCAACAATGGAGGAAAATCAGCCGCAACTTCCGCAAGGGACTTATAAATCAGCCCCAACAGACTGAAGTCCAGTGTCCTTCCTTTAGACAGTCACATGGCTATCAGAAGAAATAGTGGCGGTGGTGGCGGGTGGATTGATAGTTTGAGTATTCACTGATCTGCAAGCAGGATGGACTTTGTCTGTCACGTGTTGTGCACTACTGCCTGCAGTGCCAGGCCTAGGCAAACCTCTTTAGTAGTCTGTTTATTGAGTTACATAGGAACTTTCTAAGTCAACGTTCCGCAAATCAGGCAATACGAATAACGTAGTATACCACATGAGATAGATCCCGTGGAATAGTTGTCTATCTATTTGCTATTTTTCCAAAATATGTTGTTATTGTTCTTTTGAAATGTTTGATTTGGTTGAAAAATCTCATCCATGTTTTATGGTTTTTCTTTCTTTCATGTTGTACATCAGCTCCCCCCAAGGGCAAGAGGACACAGGAGGAGGGTGCTGAGGATGCAGGCCAGGATCGGGCAGGCGAGGGCTCCTTTGCTGGCCCCAGTAAGTTTACATTTTACTAAACAGTACCTATTTTTTCCTAGCGTTCCTCATTCGATTTTTTCTAAATCGTCTTTGATCTTCTTGTAGACTGAATATAAATTCTTATCCTGCCTCGAATATGATGACTCCCTGTGGTATTACTAGACTATTTTTATTAGTCTGTCTGTGTAGCTAACTAAGATTGGACATTTGGCAATTCCATTGGACTCCCATTATATTCAGCAATACCTCTATGCACTGTCTCCTTACTGACTAGATAGTGTGGCAGAGTCATTCAGCTCCCGAAGTCACCGATTATAGATCCCCAATGATCTCTAGATTATCGTACGCAGGACAAGAGAGTAGTACGGAGTCACAGCACAGTCAAGAAGTGTCAGAGGCACTCATGCTTGCAAAAATTCCAAAACCTTTAGCTCATCCACTCTAGTCTAGAGGAACAAAAACCACAGAGTCTATTTAAGTGTAAAAGCTTTATTAAAAGTAAACACATTTATTGAAATCTACTTTGTCATAAAACTATTTAACTGTAAACGGAAAAGTGGTTAGTGCTGACGATTAATTGGACACATTTCTTGTGGTCGAGCCGAACTCTCACCTACTTTGAACTTGATCCTGGTCGTGTTCTTAGGACTCAGGAGTCAAGCTTCTGTCTGTTAGGAGAAAAAGTGGTGCGTGTTAAAAATCAAAAGCAAGCATTCATCAGTTGTGCATAAAAGTGCAGCAAGACAACAGCCTTCCCTGGAAAATGGGACATTTTTACTATGGAGTAGACAGTCACAAATTATTACATTGTATTCTGTTTTTTTAACATTTCTCCTAGACCAAATATTATATAGTAGTGAGTGGTGTATTCTAACTTTCTTAAATGTACTTTGTAGGTGTAACATCTGGTGACGGGGCCAGCGCGGAGGTGGCTGATGTGTTGGACTTGGACTCGGAGGCCTCTGGGGAGGATGCGGCGGTAGAAGAGCTGGTGGCCGTTCCTGTGGGGGATCAAACGGTGGTGGCGGAAACAGGTAAGCTATATATTCCTTACTTATTGAGATTGAAGACTGCATAGTGTGCTTTCTGCACGGGTGTATTACAATTACAAATCAACCAGGTAGTAGCCTCCTCGAAATGTACTTCGACTTAGCTGTGAAGTTTTTGGTGAGAAGAATCCCAATAAGTTCTTAGACGAACGTGATGGATGGGATGAACGAAAAGCGAAAGAAGGGTGTAAGTAAGTGGGACGCGAACTTGTATGATGGCTGGCAAAGAAGAACGATATGTGTTTGCTTGGACCCAGAGGTGGCTGGGAAGGAAAGAATATGGTATGGTGCATGGCTGGGTCAATGATGAAGCAAGGATGGGTGGAAGGACAGCAGCCTGGGTGGGTGAAACAGAAACTGTATGTGTGCGTATACTTTGAATGAATGGATGCCTGGAGCATGGTATTCTCTGACTCTTACATAGCAAATGTGTATCTAGAGAGAGTAGATGGTCGCCAGGTGAAGTAAGTGTTACCTTGAAGAGCATGTACCACCGCACCCGCACGTCCGTCCCAGTGCAGGGAAGGCAAGGAAAAGAAATTGTAAATGTGTCCAATACTTCCATGAATAGTAGCAGTACTTTGTATTGCGTTTGCATTCACAGCATATATCTGGTTATTACGGTGGACACTCCGTACCTCTCTTAATAACTTTAGTTTACTTGTAGTACGTCATTCATGTGTGGGTGTATCACTGTGTTCACTCAATATTAAGCAAAGCACCTAAAGTCATCTCATCTGTCATTAAATACGTCCCATGTGAAGTGATAGATAATCAAATTAGTTAGCTTCTTCAGTTTCCTTTTCTAGTACTCATTTGCACTGTAGGGTGAAAGGTAAATTAATTAAGCAGTAGCCCTTGTAACAGAGTATTCTCAGTGCCACCCGTAATAGAAAAGTAATAGCTTCACCACCTGCATGTACTGGACCGGTACAGTAACGCAAGTCTGTCTCCATCATCATGGTGTGCAACTTTTTTTCTCGGGTGCAACTTCACTGTGCTGTGTCCATGTCATTCTGCCGGCTTGCATAAGATAACGTACCCATTTCCCTAAACAAGAGAGAAGAAGAAGAATAAGACTGGTGTACTGTCATAGTCGACTGTAATGGAAGTCCATAGTGGTCGTAGAATTAGTTCATTAAACTACCACTACTGTTAGAGCAAGGATGCAGAAGTGGGAGGGTTACATAGATACTGTCCTCAATAGTTATGTACTGTGCTTTCAATTTGCTACTTGTACTCTGTGACCCAACTTTCGGCTCAATCACTTTGTGTTATTAATAAGGAGCATTGGTTACAGACTATGTCTTTCTTTCTTCATATAGTTGCTCCTTCTTCCAAATCAACAACAAGGAGGGAGCAGGCTAGATTGGCCCGGCAACGGAGGCTGGAGGCCACAGTCGCCGAGTATCGGCGGCTGGTGGCCCTGGAGGAGGAGGAGGACACGCAGTCGAGCGGGGCAACATCTTCGACTGCATCCTCCTCCGTGACTAAACCAGCGGGACCGAGCCGGGCTAAGAAAGCCGACCGCCACCGCCAAGCACCGGAAACACCAGCTGCCCCCCACAGGAGCTGCAAGGAACGCCAACACCGCCTCCGAGTCCGCATGTCCAACCTGGAGCAGGAGGTCCTGAGGTATAAGACCTTGGTTAAGGGCCTCCGCTCCGAGCTTGCCACCCTCCGCAAGGAGTATGATGCCCATGCCGCATCATGCACCAGCACCAGCACCCTCCAGTAGTGGAGTGTCCCTTGCCCTTTTTTTATAGACTTTTGGGGGGTGGGATTTGGGAGTTGGGATCGTTTTGGGACGTTTCAGAGACAATCGTTGGGGTTAGGGTGGGTGAGGGAGATTATTTTGTTAGGGATAAATAAATATATTTTCCAACTACTTTATCTGACCATACCTGTTTTTTACTGCTTTTCAGTCTGGTGGGTGGGGGGCGGGGGTGTAACAGTAACTTTGTTTTCCTGAACAGTCGTAGGACTTTAGTAGTACAACCGTCAAACTCTTGTCTACTCCGAAATAATACTCCATTATACTACCTCCCACCAAACGCTTATCTTACCTGTAATTTGTGTTAGAAATTAGGGCTAGGCCCAGGGCTGGCTCCAGGTGAAATGGGGATTAACGTTGTCATTCCTGGGCGGGTGACATTTCCTCATTGCGGTGTTACTAGTGGTGTGACACAGTGGCAGTTGCATGCCTATGGAAAAAAAGAAAACGAAACCTTGTTTGTACTCCTTACTGTAGCATTACAACGGTTACGGTACGATCGAGAAAATAGCAGGTGACAGTACACTAGAACAGTGCCATAATGTAGCCTAACAAATGGTAAAGTATTGCAAGTATAACTAGTACTTGCGTTGAATTTATTTGACATTGGCTACTACTACTAGAAGATATAGTACTGAAGCTGAGTAAGTCTAGAAGATATCCTCGTATTCCTTCACCAGCCTGTTGCTGCTATCACCTTATCCTCCCCAGCAAGTGTGTGGAATTATTGATGTCATTTTAGTCAGACATCAAGCAAAACAACACAGCCCGGGGGAAGAGGGTTAGGGTTTGTAAAATGGATGGGAATGGGGGTTTCTTTTTGGGTAGGTTTTGTTGAGAGAAGAAAAAAAAAGCAGAGCATGGACAAACAATAATTGAAGATACAGAGTTTACAGACAATCTTTGGTTACAAAGTAAAGGTAAGCACATGCAGTCACACTCATAGAATAAAAGACAACAATGGATACTGTATCTGTATTGCGTATGTTGTTGGAGTTGTCCTGTTGAAATTGGTAAGTAAGTTGCATGCAGCAAACAATTCCTCTTATTGGCGGCACTCCTCCATTCCAGCTGACGCTTCGTCCATCAATGTGGTGGTGACCACTGACAGAAGAGACACCCTGTCCACTGCCTGCCTGGCGGATGTTGACTGAAACCCGGCCTGTAATTATTGAACGGAAAACAGGAAGTGCTATTACAATACCACTGATAAATAAATAAAAGGTATGTACGCTGTGTGGTTCAAAAAGTCACACTTTGATGATGCCTAGCAGAAAAATGGTTACAAAACGTACTTTGAAAGTAACAGTAGACCCAAATACAGACCGTGGATTGTATTCAAACCACTTGCCTGCAAGCAAAAGTATCCATAGCCAGCATCGCTCCAACAGTGCTCTACAACAACAGAACCGCGTTGCAATAGAACCCCCCTAAACACATGCAATCCTGCTGCTAGGGCTAACCCTAACGAACCCTAACTTACAAAGTGCCAAAACTGGTGTTTCCTTATGGATTTTGTCCAACTAACTTCTAGCCGGTATTAGACCTTCCCAGGAATGCCCCAGGCAAGACCCGCCAACCCACCCGCAAAAAAACACCCGACACAACACCACCAAACAGCGAAAAAGCTAAATCTCATACTTACAATGTCTCTCTCGGCCTTCGGTCCAAACGCGGCGCTGTGCAGCTAGGTCGTCATCATCATCAATCATCATAACTCCTGTTTTCCACCACGGATTTCCTGAAAAGCAAATGCAATCAAGATTAGACTGTCGCAGCAGTGCTTCGACAGAGACCCCGGCCGCAACCCACCCACGAACAGCAGGAAGCCCCCCAAAATGCTACATTGAGCAAGATGTCTGAAGAAATGGCAAAAAAAAGGCTGTTCCTTATGGATTTTGTCCAAAACACTTGTATCCGGTATTAGACCTTCCCAGGAAAGCCCCAGGCAAGACCCGCCGGCGCCAACCCACCCGCAAAAAAACACGCGACACAACACCACCAAACAGCGAAAAAGCTAAATCTCATACTTACAATGTCTCTCGGCCTTCGGTCCAAACGCGGCGCTGTGCAGCTAGGTCGTCATCATCATCAATCATCATAACTCCTGTTTTCCACCACGGATTTCCTGAAAAGCAAATGCAATCAAGATTAGACTGTCGCAGCAGTGCTTCGACAGAGACCCCGGCCGCAACCCACCCACGAACAGCAGGAAGCCCCCCAAAATGCTACATTGAGCAAGATGTCTGAAGAAATGGCAAAAAAAAGGCTGTTCCTTATGGATTTTGTCCAAAACACTTGTATCCGGTATTAGACCTTCCCAGGAAAGCCCCAGGCAAGACCCGCCGGCGCCAACCCACCCGCAAAAAAACACGCGACACAACACCACCAAACAGCGAAAAAGCTAAATCTCATACTTACAATGTCTCTCGGCCTTCGGTCCAAACGCGGCGCTGTGCAGCTAGGTCGTCATCATCATCAATCATCATAACTCCTGTTTTCCACCACGGATTTCCTGAAAAGCAAATGCAATCAAGATTAGACTGTCGCAGCAGTGCTTCGACAGAGACCCCGGCCGCAACCCACCCACGAACAGCAGGAAGCCCCCCAAAATGCTACATTGAGCAAGATGTCTGAAGAAATGGCAAAAAAAAGGCTGTTCCTTATGGATTTTGTCCAAAACACTTGTATCCGGTATTAGACCTTCCCAGGAAAGCCCCAGGCAAGACCCGCCGGCGCCAACCCACCCGCAAAAAAACACGCGACACAACACCACCAAACAGCGAAAAAGCTAAATCTCATACTTACAATGTCTCTCGGCCTTCGGTCCAAACGCGGCGCTGTGCAGCTAGGTCGTCATCATCATCAATCATCATAACTCCTGTTTTCCACCACGGATTTCCTGAAAAGCAAATGCAATCAAGATTAGACTGTCGCAGCAGTGCTTCGACAGAGACCCCGGCCGCAACCCACCCACGAACAGCAGGAAGCCCCCCAAAATGCTACATTGAGCAAGATGTCTGAAGAAATGGCAAAAAAAAGGCTGTTCCTTATGGATTTTGTCCAAAACACTTGTATCCGGTATTAGACCTTCCCAGGAATGCCCCAGGCAAGACCCGCCGGCGCCAACCCACCCGCAAAAAAACACCCGACAACACCCCCAAACAGCGAAAAAGCTAAATCTCATACTTACAATATCTCTCGGCCTTCGGTCCAAAGTAACGCGCTGTGCAGCTAGGTCATCATCAATCATCATAACTCCTGTTTTCCACCACGGATTTCCTGAAAAGCAAATGCAATCAAGATTAGACTGTCGCAGCAGTGCTTCGACAGACACCAAAAATTACACACAAACCCCCGGAACCCCGCCAAAGAGCACCTCAAAGGCAAGCAAGTCAGCAAAAACGGCAAGAAATTTTCACCTCATATTTGGTCCAAAACACTTTTGTCCATTATTAGAGCTTCACAGCAATGGGCCCAAAACCGTCAACTCACCCGCAAAGAAGTACAACACCCCCACAAGTGCTGAGTCTTTCTTCATTGTGCGTAATCCAGCACTCTGCTTGGAGGGAAATCGCAGTCTGGAGGAGGAGGATAGAGGAGCATGTTCTTCAGAACTTGTGAACCTGAGGAATGTAGACTGCGGCACCTTCAAATCAATAAGCAAACAAGTGAAGACAGTACTGATGATGGTCTTCTTTTTGGGATTAGGTGATTAAAGTTTGAATTAAATTAACTGTGCAAAACAAAGAAAGAGAGACACAAAGCACACAGGAATAAAAGTGAATAAGGACGAAAAAGAAAGTTCTTGATTGATTGTCTCATTTTCAGGGCTCGGTGTCAGGGAATAAGAACAAGATTTCGTCATCATACTCTGCGAATTCAGGCTGGATGAGGTCAGTGGCACCGAACAGAGAAAAAATCCCCTCATCTACGTTGCTGTCCTCATCGTCTTCATGTGGCGTGCTTTCTCGCACTTTGTAATCTGGTGGTATGAGGTGCTGATTCATCTTGATCATTGTCAGCCGCTCCACATTTTTGGGCGATAGGCGGCTCCGTTTGGCAGTTACAATGCCACCAGCAGCACTGAAAACACGTTCAGAAGACACACTTGCGAGTGGGCAAGACAAATAGTTTATAGCCAGGTTGTAGAGCTGTGGCCACAATTGTTTTTTGCCATGCCAATACTGCAATGGCTCCTCATTAAGAAAGACCACTGTTGAGTCATTCAGATAGTCCTGCACCATCGACTCAAGGTCATCAACTGTTCCTCCACTTTGCTTACTTTTTGCTGTGCCTGTGACATTTTTTAGAGAACCATACCCCATCAAACTTAGCCAATCCTCCTCCCCAGCCACTGTTAGTGTTGTCATTGTGTGTGGTGCAGATGATCCAGTTGCCGGTGTCTTTAACGGCTGAGAGGTCACTTGTGCCCCAGCCACAGGTGCAGAAGTGGATTCTTGTGACTGCGGATGGCCTGCTGATGCTGATGCTGATGTACTGGCTTCTCCTTCAATAACCTGCCGTTCTTTTTCAAACCTCTTGGCTGACCAGGCTAACCAATGTTTGTACTTTTGAACATCTGCATCAGCGAAAGGAAAGAATGCGTTGTCTGCCAGCGCCTTTTTGTAGCGTGGATCCAGAATAGTAGCACAAATGTAATGCTGATCTGAGTTGATGTTTTTAAGACGTTCATCACCACGTAGGCGATGTAATAATTTCTCAGACAAAATGAAATGGTTTTTTTTTTTTTCATCTTTTTCAAACTCAGAAGAAACCGCCATCAGTTGGTGCTCCAGTATGCACAACAATGGGATAGCTTTTCCCAAATTACAGTCCTCCTGGCTGACTGCACGCGTGAAGAACTCAAAAGGACGAAGCATGTCTGTCAGGCTTTTAACTATGGCCCATTGCGCCTTACTCATCCGCAGGTCCTCCTTCTGAGATGTAGCCTCTGTCAAGAAATAGTGATCGAGTACCGTATACTGCTCATGCAGACGCTCAAGCATGTAGAAGGTTGAGTTCCAACGTGTTGCCACCTCCTGGATGAGTGCTTTCACTGGCATTCCACGTTGAAGTAGCAGTCTCCGCAGATGCTTCCGGGCCTTAAAAGAATGGCTGAAATGGTTGCACATTTTGCGGCAGGTGGCCATTACCTCGAACGCTGGACTCTCTTTATCACTCAAGAATTTTTGAACTACCAGGTTGATACAGTGCGCCAAACACGGCACTCTAACATGGTGACCCTGTGACATGGCCTTAACTACATTGGCGCCATTATCCGTGGAAACATAACCAATCTTGCGTTTTAGGGGGGATAGCATTGACAACACCTTTTTGTCAAACTCTTCCAAAAGGTTTTCTGCTGTGTGACTTTTCTCCAAGGCAAACATGGCTAGTGTTGCATGTTTCCGAGCAGCTTTGAAAACTTGGTCCGGGTCAACACCTGCGTTTAGCTTTGCTATAACACCTGAAAAAGAGACCCAGTGTGCAGTGATGCACATGTAATCATCGCCTGGGCCACTGGTCCACATGTCTGTTGTCAGATGTATTGTGTGAACAGCACTCTTCTGCAAAGCTGCCCCAATCGCCTGCAGCACATCTTCATGTAGTGCTGGAACCGCAACTCTGGCAAAATAGAACCGGCTCGGAACCTTCCATTTAGGGCAGAGCGTTGCAACTAATTCAAGAAAACCTACCGCTTCTACAAAAGAAAAAGGTAGAAGGTCCACAGCTAGCATTTTAGCCAGCTTAGTGTTATACAGACGCGTCAGTGGGTGGTTGCGTTCATATGGCACGTCTGAAGTAAGCATTGTTCTAATGTTGCCCTGGACCAAGCATTTACGGGCTGATAATGACTTCGTTGACCCAATTTTGCTCGCTGGTGAACTTTTGTGCGTTGGTGTCTCACTCGCTCCAACACTCTTAGTGTGCCTCACATTGGGTGTGCTGCTGACAGGGGTACTGGGTGTAAGGGAAGTGTTTGACACGTCTTCTTCCTGCTCGTCATCATCAGATGAAACATCAACGTTTCCTTGAATTTGGCCTTTCTTGATCGCATCTAGGTGCGCAAACCATTTGACAGTGTGCTGTCTCCTAAGATGACCTCTCTGGCCTCCGGTACCATAGTTGGTACCTGGCTTACCACGACTAACTGCTTGCTTACAAATGGTACAAATGGCAAACTTTGGATTTTTTGGACAAACAGTAAAGAAGTCCCAAACGGGGGACTTGAAGTGTCTGTGGGACATGGAGGAGGCGGCGATACTGGTGGTGGTGGTCATGAAGCTAATGCCAGATGAAGTGGAGGATCTGGATTGCCCAACTTTTGTACGTTTTGCACTTTCACCGCCACTAATTAAGGTCGAGGTTGACGGAGGTCTCTTCTTGCCAGAAAGAAATATGGAAGCGGGACGAGTTGGTGTACTACTTAACTCCAATGATTGTGGTGTTTCCACTGCCTCCTCATCGACAACATCATCATCATCATCACGCTCAGCAGCTCTTCGGGCTAGGGTCAAAATGTCTGTTTGCTGCATGCCCGCTGGGGCTGCAGTGACCTTTATGATGACTGGGTCGTCGTTGGCAGAGTCTTCATCAGCAGCAGTATCCGCCACTTCTTGTTGAGCCTCATCACACTCCATAAGTCTGAGACTTTGGACGAGCTTCCTTTTACGCTTAAGTACCTTTGTTGGATCATGGTGTGCCTCACTCTCAGACGGCTGTGGTGCTGGTTCCCAAGTTTGATCCGTATCATCAGAAGGAGGTGTGCTTGAAGAGGATGTAGACACCACCCTTGATCTCTTCCTTGCTAGGGTTGTGGAAGACAATGAAGGATCATCAGGAGGAGTGGCTTCCTCAAATGATACCTCGCCTTGATTGTCGATTTCCTGATGTGCCCCTACTTCGGGAGGAACAACTATTGTGGGCACTTGTTGTGACCCTCCATGCACCTCTGCATGCGCATCTCCTTGCGCTGCCTCTCCTTCCACATGTACTTGGGCTTGTACTTGCACATGTGATTGTTGTTGCCGCTGTGGTTGTTCAACACTCGTCAGATGAGCTACAACAACCTGTGTTGATTGAGGGACATTGCTGCTGCTTTCTTGCGATGAGCCAACATCACTGGTCGATGGTGATTGAAGAAGTATACTGGCTGCCTCTGCAGCACTCAAGGGCTTGGACTTAAGTTGGCGTGGTGGTGGTGGTGGCACTGAGCCCAATGGAGCGGGGGTGCTGCTGCCAGCTTGGTCCCCAGCAGATCCCGCTGCAGCTGCTGCAGGCATACTTTTTTTTTTACTCACAAAAAAAGGGGCGGGCGGCACACCAGTGTCCTTGGTAACTTGCTTCTTCTGCTCCTTACTGGCACCTTTCTTGCTAGAGGAGCTACGGGTTACTTTTTTTGGGGCCATCTTCTTCAGAGCAGGTCAGCAGGCAGCAGTTGCACGAGTTGCAGAGGGTTCTGTGTCCAGACGTGACGTCGCGTGACGTTATGCTGCACACACCGCTGCAGGACTTCTTCCTGGCACTGGTGGTTCTATTGAGTCTTCTTGTGCACCTAAAAGCAATGGAAGACAGAGGAACATCAGTTCAGTTATACACCCCAAAAAATCGACAAAACACAGAAAAATGAGCACAATCCCATGCCATCCATGATGTTTACATTGAAGACACCCCACAGAAAGACTAGGGACATGCAAGTATGCAACACTCACTACCCCTGGGCATAAGGGATGAAAAGTAGGCAAAATAAGTGCAGGCCTCAGACACTGCCTCTCCTCAAAATGGCCCCCTTACACCCCAAGCACATGTTGCTGCCTGTACCAGCCAGCACTCAAGATGGCCACCACCACCACCCACATGGCCAGTCCACATCAACAGTACACCCCCAAAAAACAGAAAAACAGCCAGAAATCACCACAATCCAATGCCATCCATGATGTTTACATCAAAAAGAGTGAGACAACACCACAGGCACACTCAGTCCATGCACCACCACCACCCCTGGGCAAGCAAAAGGCCACACCAGCAGCCCCCCAAAAACGACAAAAAACAATAAAATAAGCACAATCCCAGCCCATCCATGGCCTCAATTATGTTTAAATTCAAGAAGACACCCCACAGAAAGACTAGGCCCATGCAACACTCACCACCCCTGGGCAAAGGGCCACACCAGCAGGCCCAAAAAAACGACAAAAAACAATAAAATCTGCACAATCCCAGCCCATCCATGGCCTCAATGGTGTTTAAATTCAAGAAGACACCCCTCAGAAACACTAGGCCCATGCAACACTCACTACCCCTGGGCATAAGGGATGAAAAGTAGGCAAAATAAGTGCAGGCCTCAGACACTGCCTCTCCTCAAAATGGCCCCCTTACACCCCAAGCACATGTTGCTGCCTGTACCAGCCAGCACTCAAGATGGCCACCACCACCACCCACATGGCCAGTCCACATCAACAGTACACCCCCAAAAAACAGAAAAACAGCCAGAAATCACCACAATCCAATGCCATCCATGATGTTTACATCAAAAAGAGTGAGACAACACCACAGGCACACTCAGTCCATGCACCACCACCACCCCTGGGCAAGCAAAAGGCCACACCAGCAGCCCCCCAAAAACGACAAAAAACAATAAAATAAGCACAATCCCAGCCCATCCATGGCCTCAATTATGTTTAAATTCAAGAAGACACCCCACAGAAAGACTAGGCCCATGCAACACTCACCACCCCTGGGCAAAGGGCCACACCAGCAGGCCCAAAAAAACGACAAAAAACAATAAAATCTGCACAATCCCAGCCCATCCATGGCCTCAATGGTGTTTAAATTCAAGAAGACACCCCACAGAAAGACTAGGCCCATGCAACACTCACCACCCCTGGGCAAAGGGCCACACCAGCAGGCCCAAAAAAACGACAAAAAACAATAAAATCTGCACAATCCCAGCCCATCCATGGCCTCAATGGTGTTTAAATTCAAGAAGACACCCCTCAGAAACACTAGGCACATGCAACACTCACTACCCCTGGGCATAAGGGATGAAAAGTAGGCAAAATAAGTGCAGGCCTCAGACACTGCCTCTCCTCAAAATGGCCCCCTTACACCCCAAGCACATGTTGCTGCCTGTACCAGCCAGCACTCAAGATGGCCACCACCACCACCCACATGGCCAGTCCACATCAACAGTACACCCCCAAAAAACAGAAAAACAGCCAGAAATCACCACAATCCAATGCCATCCATGATGTTTACATCAAAGAGAGTGAGACAACACCACAGGCACACTCAGTCCATGCACCACCACCACCCCTGGGCAAGCAAAAGGCCACACCAGCAGCCCCCCAAAAACGACAAAAAACAATAAAATAAGCACAATCCCAGCCCATCCATGGCCTCAATTATGTTTAAATTCAAGAAGACACCCCACAGAAACACTAGGCCCATGCAACACTCACTACCCCTGGGCATAAGGGATGAAAAGTAGGCAAAATAAGTGCAGGCCTCAGACACTGCCTCTCCTCAAAATGGCCCCCTTACACCCCAAGCACATGTTGCCTGTACCAGCCAGCACTCAAGATGGCCACCACCACCACCCACATGGCCAGTCCACATCAACAGTACACCCCCAAAAAACAGAAAAACAGCCAGAAATCACCACAATCCAATGCCATCCATGATGTTTACATCAAAGAGAGTGAGACAACACCACAGGCACACTCAGTCCATGCACCACCACCACCCCTGGGCAAGCAAAAGGCCACACCAGCAGCCCCCCAAAAACGACAAAAAACAATAAAATAAGCACAATCCCAGCCCATCCATGGCCTCAATTATGTTTAAATTCAAGAAGACACCCCACAGAAACACTAGGCCCATGCAACACTCACTACCCCTGGGCATAAGGGATGAAAAGTAGGCAAAATAAGTGCAGGCCTCAGACACTGCCTCTCCTCAAAATGGCCCCCTTACACCCCAAGCACATGTTGCCTGTACCAGCCAGCACTCAAGATGGCCACCACCACCACCCACATGGCCAGACCACATCAACAGTACACCCCCAAAAAACAGAAAAACAGCCAGAAATCACCACAATCCAATGCCATCCATGATGTTTACATCAAAGAGAGTGAGACAACACCACAGGCACACTCAGTCCATGCACCACCACCACCCCTGGGCAAGCAAAAGGCCACACCAGCAGCCCCCCAAAAACGACAAAAAACAATAAAATAAGCACAATCCCAGCCCATCCATGGCCTCAATTATGTTTAAATTCAAGAAGACACCCCACAGAAAGACTAGGCCCATGCAACACTCACCACCCCTGGGCAAAGGGCCACACCAGCAGGCCCAAAAAAACGACAAAAAACAATAAAATCTGCACAATCCCAGCCCATCCATGGCCTCAATGGTGTTTAAATTCAACAAAACAGTTGTATCATGCACCCATAACCAACCCTGGTCCTACTGGATACTGTGGCTACCCACAATATAATTTATTTAATTTTCTGAAAAAGTTCCAAAATTGTACTTGCAGCAACTGTAATGCCCCAAACAAACTTACTTGTGAAAGTTGATTTCTAATCCAAAAGTGATCCAAAGACAGTCAAAAAGGCCTCAAATCCAAATATCCAGCAGCACCCACAAAAAGTAATCCTTCCAGCTCCAGATCCAAATGAAAGTGACCAGGAGATGGACAAAGCACTGGGAGGAGCCTGCTGGACAGGAACAGGAAGTTGGAGACTGTGGGGCACTTCCTTCCTCCACCCCCCCCCAAAATGGACTCCTTGCAAAAAAAAAGGCCATGCAAATGTCAACCTGAGGAGTGATTCTGATAAAAATCATAATTTTCTGAAGGTTTATCCTGTTTGCTGGTGATTTTCTTGTGCGAAATTGCAAAATCTCTATTTCGCAAGTGCGAGATTGTTCCTTTCCGCCGCAACTACATGTTCGCAATTGCGAACTCTCGCGAGGTGTGCTGTGCAAGGTGGCAAGCCGCGAGTACGTATTCGCGGGCGACAAACTCCCGCGGGAACACGCAGCAAGATCTAAAATGGCGCGTCACTCGCAAAGAAAAACAACTCGGCAAACGCTAAAATGACGGAAAGTGAACGCCGTGCACCACGCCGCGCGCCGCAACCAAGCAAAAAATCCGCCGCGAGCGGATTCACGGATTTTCGACAAATTCGCGAGCGTTCGCGGATTGCGGATTTGCCGAAAATCCGAAAAATCCGCGAGCGGAGCGGATTTTACGCCCATGCTTAGGTAGCACCCCTGGGCTCCCCAGCACTTGCCCAATCACTGTGGCTGAAGACGGTTTCAAGTACCTGGGTGTCTTTGTCTCCACAGACAAGACTCAGATGTATGAAAAAATCTCTTGCCGCCTCTCAGGCGGCTTCAGCGCGACTCCAACACTTGGAAAAAACTCCCACTGTCCCTGCTGGGCCGCGTGGCCCTTTTCAAAATGATGGCCCTGCCGAGGTTTCTCTACGCGCTTCAGAACTATCCTGACCTGGTACCTAACTCTTACTTTGTAGCAGTAGAAGCGGCACAGCAAGACCTCCTATGGTCAGGCACGCCTAGCATAGCGTTACACAAACTTACATTGGGATGGTACGACGGGGGGATAGCCCTCCCTGATATCCGCAAGTACTATTGGGCCGCGCACCTTTCTGCGATTAATCAAGGGGCGTACAGCGACGGGAGTGACCCAGGGTATGGGATGGACAGATGGCTCCTCCCCAGAGGGAACTACGAAGCCGCGCTTTATTCCAAACCAGGTAAATACCCACTTACAGGGCCGACGAAACATTCGGTGCAAATATGGCACATCGTGCAGCGGAAACTTGGTTGGTCCAATACCCTCACTATGGCCACTCCATTGTGGACGTCCGAACGATTGGGCAACTTGGGACGAACAAAGGGTTTCTTTAACTGGGACCTTATCGGTATCTCCCAAATTAAAGACTGACTTGGTCCCCAAGGGGTCAGACCCTTCACTTACTTGCAGGAAACATATGACCTAGGGCAAACTGAATACTTTATGGTACATGCAAGTCAGACACTCCCTTCAGACTAACATACCGCCAGGGACCAAACCCCCACAAGCCTCTCCACTCGAGGACAGACTGCTGGATGGGCACATGCCAGAACACGCCATCTCCCTCACAGATAAAAAACTGATAAACAACCCCCCTGACGCACTCTTATCCCTCAAGGGGAGGTGGGAGGCGGATGGACTGGAGATCGACGAAGAGGAGTGGACGAGCGCACTGGCCTCCCCTAAGGAGGTGGCAATTTCGTCTAGACGTAGGCTCATTCAACTTCATAGGGTTTATCTCTCCTGCACTAGGTTACAGTTAATGGGAAGAGGTGGGAGGGGCTCTGCAGGAGGGGCTGCGGTGAAACAGGATCTTTCTTTCATATACTATGGGATTGCCCGATGGTGCAAAGGTACTGGAGACGTGTGATACACTGCATGCAAGGAGTGTGGGAAGTAGAGCTACGACCAGAGGCTAAGAGGTGCCTCCTGAACATTTGGGAGCCAACAGACCTCCCTGCGAAAGGGAAGCTCTGGGTTATGCTGGGGCAAGTGGTGGCGAAAAGGAATATTGCTCGATTATGGGGTGCACCAGCTGCACCGAACCTAACTGAATGGAAAAAAGACATGGACTGGTGTATGCTGCAAGAAAAGACTGTATACCTGGCACGAGGATGCCCTAAAAAATGGGGGGAGGTATGGTCACGCCGGAACGACTTCAGAGGTAACATATGTGAGTCTCCTCAGACCCGCCGTCCCGGCGTAGAGACTGTAGACTGAACCTGTTAATTTCTGATGGCCAGGAGGCCTACTGATATGTAACTTACTATTAATATGTCTTTCTGGTGCTGTAAATGACTTGAACGTGCAAATGTACCGACCGTTTCTTTTTCTTTTTAGTTTGTTTTATGTATTCTGCAAATAAAAAGATTTAAAAAGAAAAAAAAACAGGGGAACTTCCTGTGATCCTGATTGATAGGCACACGACAATATGAGCACTTCTGGTATACAGAGAATACTCAGTCATTTGTTTCATCCTCTTATTCTTGCCAGAAGGTAGTGTGAGTATAGATTTTCCCAAGGTGGTACAAGCTCTGTGACCCTAAAGAGAAGGAACCTCTCAACATTCCTCTACAATAATGGAACAGCTATCAAGGCAGGGGTCACATTGTGTGTGGCAGCTGTGGATGGCATACAATATAGCCTTGTCTTGGTCACTGTCAGGAGTAGTCAACAATGTGGATCAACTTGAAGGGAAACAACCCCATTACTGGGATGGCAATTGTGCCATGTAGAAGTGCCACAACTGCTGCCTGTGCCCAAGGGTAAGTACAGTTTTCCCATGAAGTATCACCTTTTCAACTGTGGGTGTTCGCTGAAGGTTTGAGATGAAAAGTGGGCCTTTCACTGAAGGACTGAAAAGTGCTTGGCGCTTTTGAATGAGGACAGGATTCCGAACAGCAGCATTAGCCAGTAGAGCAACCATTTGTCTGCACAGAGCAACAAAATCCTGTATGTTAAAGGTTCAAAGAGGTTTTTTCTATGAAATTGCAAGTGAATAAATGTTACCTTAAGTCCCAAGACATGAACCTCATCTACCAACACGTTTATGGTCCGTGCAGTTTTGTCTCTAGGGCATCTAGTCCTCAGCAGCTGTGCCACCTCCTTCCAGGAACTCAGTATAAATCTATACTCTTCCTGGCCATGTCTCAGAAGGGAAGAGGACTAGTGGTCTACTATATGCCAAATGTACAAATCACAGGCTGCTTGTACATTGGCATTGGCTTGTCTAAGCAAGAGACCTTGTAATCTTTGGGGAAATTATTTTTTTTATAATCTTGGAGACTGCTGGCATAGAGGTGGTTCTTTCAGAGTTTCCATGGTTTCTAGAAGACACAGTGCTCCACAGGGAGCAAATTATTTGTTTATGGAAATTGAGGCTTCCACCACAGCACTGATGCCTCATTCTTTGGCGGAGAAGCTGCTTTCGTAACAGACTGAGCATACATTCCATTTGCCTGGACATAAACGTATGATAAAGTAGGAGACAAGTCCACACTTACCAACATCAGCATCATCTCTTTCCAAGTCTATTTCCGAGGCTGACCTCTTGAATTTCTTGTTCAGACGCAAATTTGCAACCCATCAGCTGAATTTGATCCTATTTCATCCCCTATTTTAGTAATCAATTAGCAACATGCGACTAGTAGTTTTCAGCTACGTACGATCTAGGCTGATTATATATAGTTTGCCACTTGGCTGATTTCTTCATTATCTATAAAACCATTTGGTATATATACGTTTTCTGTTCCAGATAGATGATTATCTGCATGACTATGACTGAATCCAGTGTGAACCTTTATTATTATTATATTATTATTTATTTACTTATTAAGCGCGGCTGCCACCCCAAGGGTATCCTGGCGCTGAGACTGTGTCTATTCTACTGGCAAACTATCACTACATTGATTTAGGAAACAGAAAAGTTTTAAGATCCTTTTTAAAAGGAGTGAGGTCTTGTGTGCACCTCAACGCCAGCGGGAGGGAGTTCCAAAGTGTGGCAGCCATGAAGCTAAACGCACGGCCACCCATCCTCACTCTATTGACCCTAGGAACTGTGGCTAGGAACGCAGAGGAGGATCTTAGGGGTCTAGCAGCGCTGTACCAAGAGAAGAGATTTTGAAGCGAAGTTGGCCCCTGTCCGTGCAAAGCCTTAAAGACAAGGCAGAGAGCCTTAAAGCAAATTCTCTCTTGGATGGGCAGCCAGTGAAGATCTGCTAGAGCGCCCGAGGAAGAGGCAGAACGAGGGCGGGATAGAGCCAGTTTAGCCGCCATATTTTGGATCCTCTGCAGCTTTAGGATCAAGGTTTTTGGGGCTCCCAGAAGTAGTGCATTGCAGTAATCTAACCGACTAAGGATAGAACTGCGCACTACCTCTGCCCTTGCCTCCTCAGGGAGAAGCGGTAAGATCTTACGTAGGGCCCGAAGTAAGCCCAATGTCTGGTCAATCCGCCATGGGGCTAATGTGCAGAGGCCTTATACGGTCCAAGGTTTCCTAAAGTCATTGATGCAAATGTGATGGTCAGGGATTATGAAAAGGCATATATTTATAGAGCAGAATGGCCTATACAACAAGAAGAACAATGGCGAGTTTGAAACAGTACCGGGCTAGGTTACCTCTACCTCAAAGGAAGCATCTAAATCCTCAATGTGAAATCAAGCAAAAACAGGGATGTTTGTCCGCGACGGGATTTGGTAAATACTTAAAGATTGTTTTTTAATATTAAATTGTTCATTACCCTGGCACTGATGTAACTATAATCACTCTTCTGCTGCCAAAAGTAGTGAAGTAATTAAAAAGGCAACCCGTACAATCACTAACACCAAATCCACTTATTTTATAGAGCCTTCATGGGCGGCCACTGACTTCCACAAAATCGTCACAAACAATGATTTTTAAAATGCTTAGACTGAAAAAGATGATTTCCTCAAACATTTCCTTTACTTTTCTCTGATATGAAAACATGTTCCTGAATAATCATGACTAATAATAAGTGCTTTACAACAAATCACACTCAAATTATATTTATTGTTGTACACAATGGAACATAGAGCAATCGTCTGATGATCCACTAACTGAGACAGTGTCAATTCCACTGGTGCCTGAAATCACTCTGATTATCTCCTTTTGCCAGCCGAAGCCCTTTCAGGAGCATTAGGTCAGGTGAGGAGGGCAGGTAAGGAACACGCTGGGACAGGGGGAGAAGAGGCCGCTAGAGAGCTATTGCAAAGAATTCAGGTTTAAATTGAAAAAAGTGTTTTTGAAAATTCCAGGGATTTACAAAGGGAGGAATATTATTTTTGTAATCATGTGAACAATTTTGTTTGCACTTACCACTTTCAAAACAGGCATCAAGTACGAGATGTCCTTTTCTAGGCAGTCCACAATAGCCTGGCGGAAAGACTGCAAGCTTGTTGACGTTACCCGCGATGATGTCCTCAGTTGCCATTCCACTGCCTGATGTGAGACAAATAAAAAATCTATATAGTTGTGACGTGTCCCGGTCCTTTTTAATTATACAAAAATTGGCAAATACGTTAAGGTTTATTATGTGATTCTAAAACACAGAACGAACACATTACAGTCAAAAGCTACTGAACTAATCATTTTAACAGATCAAGTCCTACCAATTATCGAAACAAGCATGTATTTATTTATGCCTGGATCCAAATTTGGATTTGAGTCTGTAATTGCTGAAATACGCTTATACCGATCAACGTTGGGTTCCAAAAAAATACCAGTAGGAAACACAATTCTGTTGTGATTTTCACAACAATGTGGCACACAAATGAAAAAAGGCAAGCATTTCAGAATTATAGTAAATGATCAATTATGACATTTCAGAAACACAAATTTTGATGCATGCCAGTATTTGGAGTTTGCTCCAAAAACGCCCGAACTATGGACAAATTGAACGTATTGTGAAGTGTGGAAATTCAAATATGTGTGGCATCTCAGGGCAGTGCGATATTCAGATTTTTTCCTCACTCGTCGAAACACGCCTGAAGAAAAATAGGTACAAGCAGATGTAGTAGGATTGAAAAAATGAATTCAGCAGCTAACAGAAAAAAATAGGTCATTTTAGCTGGGTCTGACCATGACCTATAAAAAGTTTCAGCAACAAATGTAACCATACAAACCAATAAATCAAAAATCCCAGTGAAAGCAAAGGCAAGAGTCTGAGATTCACAAAGGCATTTATGAGTTACTTGAAGGAGAACTCTTGAAGTACTATTTCATGTACACTTAAAGGCCTTTGTGATTGTCCCCAACACGTTTAAAAAGGGAATTGTTAGGAAATACTCCTATACAGTTAGTACTCCTTTAGTACTCTCTTGCATGCCTTTGTGAATTGGCCTAAAAACATCTAAAATGAGCATAAAATAGGAACATTCGGGGAATATTTATAGACAGTTTGTAGAAATAGAAAGGACTGTGCTCTTTTTGCACTTTTACTAATGGGGAGTGGACATTTCATGGCTGACTCACAGAGGTACATAAAAGAGTTCTTCTGTAGTTTTACTTCCCATAATTATTAACGCGTTTGTGAATTGACTTAAGTCCAATTCACAAAGGCATCAATCAATCATTCAGGAGCTTGTATAGCACGGCTATTCACCCGTGAGGGTCTCAAGGCACAGAACAGTACGTAAAAGAGTACTCCCTTAGTATTACTTGACGTACTCATAAATGACTTCGTGAATTGGCCCATCTGGATGTGATTTCAGACATACGAATGTCAAAGGAAGGTCACGTTAATTACTGTAGTGATGTAATCAAACTATCAGTTGAAAATGTTAGGCTAGTCCAAACATGTTAAAGGCCGACAGCTGTGGGAGGCTGGCCAGTAATCATTGTGGCTGATACAAATGGATATAGAAATAAGATATAGATTCTCATATTTAGAAAGACTTTCCTCATTGAGGACTTCTTGAGGGATGCGTAGCACCCTGTGCACCACGGTAGGCTATTTAACACCTCAGGGCCAAACATACTACCTGTGGGGAAACAGGGAACTAAAATAGATACCACAGCCGATAAAAGATTCATTATTCATGGAAAAAGTGTGTCATGTGAGCAACCTACTAAAGGTAATTTTTAAATAGAACGTCCCAGGTGTTCTCCATATGTCAATTAAAAACTAAGAAGTGTTTAGACCATTAAAATAAAAGTGTGAACGCGTAGGTGCACATAGCACATAATTTGAAACGAAGCTTCTAAGTGGAATTGTACAGAAAAAAGATTGAGTTTTCTACTATCTGGCTGTACAAAATCATCTATCAAATGTAACCTCAAGATTGTTTTATTTGCGATTGCTAATGCCCCTTTCTTACAGTGGTTAATGTTATTATCATGTACGTCCCGAGACTCTGCACGAGTAAAGTAAAAAAGAGGAGCATCACCAACATGCACAGTGTCTACACCAAATGTGTATGGTCAGCCACTGGGATTCTCTGGTGCTCCACATGTAGGAGGGTAGGCAGAGTTCTGAGGGGCTGGGTTGGCTAACATCATTTGAGGTAAGGGCCAGAGCACTCAAAGGCTCACTGTCAGGCCTCCTCAGATCAGTTATGTGAAAGGATGTATTGGGCCCGCAGGGGACCATCACTCACTGGCCCATGGAAATCCCTGCACCTCACCCACAGATCATGTAGGCTGCCACATGGATTGGGTGTGGATGGTTTTAGCCATACAGCTCAGTCTGGGGAATGACAGATAGTTGCAAACGTATGTGCTATTAAGGAGAGTAGACAATCATTCCCTGTCTATGCTCTGAACCGCATCCCCCAAAGCATAGAGTCACAAGGCAGGGTATCCAACAATTTCCTACCACTGGCAAGTGGAAGGGACCATGCACATCAGACCTCAAACCAAAATGCACCACTACAACCAAGATCTTCATGAGAGTCCCCATTAACAGGTGGAACTCCTGGCACCTTGCACAGAGGGTAAATTGGTGCAAAACTCAAAAATGAGTCTAAGCCGGGGTAGGAGGATGGCTTATCCCAGTTCAAATATGAGAACAAACAGAGGAAAGGTTGCTAAACCATGCTTGGCTTCCCCTGTCACTAGTATCCTCACTTCGTGTTGACACTCCAGCTGGGGGGAATTGCTACCCCGAAGTAAGCTTGGCGTGTGTGTGAGTATTTTTTCCTCCCCAGTTATTGGCTGTGTAGGTTGACAGTAATCCTGAGAAGTGGAGGGCATTGAGAGTCCTATCCAATAGACTGTGCCTTTATTCTGAGAGGACCTGAAAGGAAGTGGGGCTATTTGATGGTGTTCTTTTCCTGGAACCACAGGACCACTGTCTCCTAAAAGTCTGCCATTCCTCAGAAGAGAGGCTGTGGAGAGAGAAGGACACCTTGATTTGTGGTGTGCTGCCTGGCCCAGAAGCCCCCTAATGTATGGAGGCCCAAGGCTGACTGCCTACTCACTCATCTTGCACTTTAGTGCCTGGTGAAATACTATCATTCACTGTCAAAAATGGGGCTTGACCCAATTTAGCAGAATGTGGGTACGGGTACCTTTATCATAACAAACAATGGAAAACATTAATTCACCATCAATTAAGAAATCAATATTCAATCTCAGGCATGCAGCACCTTTTTCAGCATGTCTGCTTTAATTAATTTTAATAAACATTATGTTTAACTTCCCAGTGTTTCAGACTTTACCATTTGCCTCCACAGTACACCTCAACTATGACATTTTCGGGACAACAAACTTTCACAATTATTATTACATTGCTCTTGAACCCCACCTCTGTCTAATCATAACATTAAAAACAATGAAGGCCTAATCAGTAACAAACCTTGCAACAGAACGTGGTGGGTCAAGCAAGGTCTACACATTAAGGTTAAATTATTGTTGGCATACTCAACAATTTTACTCAACTGTGTCTAATACATGTCTACAGCATAAAATTTGGACTGTCCCATTCTGTGGGTGCTGTTTGGTGTCCTGGCAAATGAAGGACTTGATCACTTTTCACCCACTGCCGTGCCTATGGGTTTCAAGCTCCAGGGACTCGTCACAACCAGCAAGTAGCACTGGCTTGAAGAACCCATCTAGGTATTGCCCCCAACCAACAAGATACCAGTAGGAATCAAAACCTTCGAGAGGACGTTTCTTAACCTCTTCCATGCTCATGACGGCTCCCGGCCGTCATGAGTCATGGTGGGCGTGTGCTGATAATAGCCGGGAGCCGTCATGACCACGCCCGCGATAGGAATGTTCAGCACTGCGGCGGAATTTGCGCCGCAGTGATGAGGTTAAAGAGATGGAAAAGCTAGAAGAAACAAGGAAATATGTGAAATATAATCTAACTAAATTAGAATCAACAGCACTCTGTAATTTATAACAGACAGATGAAATAATCATGTAGCCAGCAGATAAGGGTGGGGTGATTGTCATTCAAGACTGCCAAGACTATGAACAAGATATCGAAAGTTAATTAAGCAACGACGCTAACTACAGAAAAATTGGGATGTATGATATTACAACGCGGTCTCTACACCGCGGTACCATTACAACGCGTCAATCACAACGCAAGTCATTACAACGACTTGCGCTGGAGGCGCTAGATTTTGGAATAGTATGATTTACTATTCCAACTCCAGCCCACGTTACAGTAGAGAAGGTGTTGGAATTGTAAATCATGCAATTCCTTAGTACATAGCGCCATTCAACGCAAGTCGTTGGTACGACTTGCATTGTGATTGACACGTTGTAATGGTACCGCGGTGTAAAAACCGCGTGGTAATGGCTGTCTCCCGAAAAATTGAGCTTAACCCCACTAAAGAAATACAGGTAGAGATCAAGAATGAAGTTGAAGAGGCCATTAATGAAGAATGGCTTTCAAAAAATTAACATAGCTTCCTGATAAATAAAACCCAAAGAACACCAGTCATGTATACAGTGCATAAAATACATAAGGATGAAGAAAAACCATTGGGATGGCCAATCATATCTGGTTTGAGCAGAGACTCCTGCTCGTAACTTTGGTTATTTTGCTTCTGAGTCTGCTGTTATTTTAATACTGAGCATTTTCGCCGTATTTTAATCACTGTTTGCGGTTTTGAATTTGAATGTACGCTGCTACCGGGTTTATGACTAGGTCACTCCCCGTACTTACTCTCAACCAATAGGAGGGTTAGTCATCAGCTGGGAAGGGGGCGGAGCCCTTCATGCCGGCACAGGCTATAATCTATGCCTGCGGCACAGTTTCGTGTCTGAGGAGAGACTCCTGCTCGTAACTGGTTATTTTGCTTCTGAGTCTGCTGTTATTTCAATACGCTGCTACCGGGTTGAGGACTAAATCACTCCCCGTACTTACTCTCAACCAATAGGAGGGTTAGCCATTGGCTGGGAGGGGGAGGAGCCCTGCACGCCGGCACAGGCTATAAATCTATGCCTTCAGCCCAGGAGTGCACAGCGGGCGCACCGCTGACACGCCGAAGGTGCACCAAAGGCAAGCTTGTCTGTGCCTGTCCCCGCCAGGCTGAGACATGGGGATTGTTACTCTGGTCAAAACTATACCTATACAGCAACTAGTCTTATTAACATGGCACCAATTAATGTGCAACCGCTTGACTATCACCTGACAAAAAAATTGCGAAAGCTGGAGCTTTTAAAATCTAACCCGCTTCGTTTACTGATGTCCCCAAAGGGGGTGGACAGCCTATGGGCTTGCTAGCTCCACCTAGAACTGTTGCGCATACTTTACCAGTCAAAGATCTTAACGGTATGTACCTGAATACATGTTCCATGGCCAAAAATCAGTTAGAAATTTATAACGTCTTGGTCACTGATGCACCAGATATGCTGTTTCTGGCCGAAACCTGGCTTACTGAGGAATCTTCCCCTGAGATACTAGCAGCCCTTCCTGACAACTATTCTTTTGCACAAACTAATAGACTCCCAGGAAAAAGAGGGGGTTGAGTGGCTGTCGCTATAAAAAAAGAACTATCCTTCACAACCCTGCGTCATTGTGAAATTCCTGCAGTTGATACATTAGTAGTTCAACGGGACCTACACACTAGTTCTTTGATATGTGTTGTATTATATAGGCCACCCACTATGATGTCTGATTTTCCTAAAGTTTTAGCAAATAACACTGTGTCTCTGACTACAGACTACGACAAAGTCCATTCCCCCACGCATATTAAAGGTCATATACTTGATCAAGTGTGGTCCACCAATATCACTCTGCATAATCTGGCTCTTCATCCTTGTGTTTGGTCAGATCATTCTATTATTAGTTTTACTCTGAATAACTTGTCACTGTTCAAACACCCATCCCATTTAAGAAGCACTTTTAGAAATTGGGATCGAATTAACTTGCAAGCGCTTCTGGACACCTTATCTTGTGAGCAGCCTAGCTTTGAAGGTAACTGGGAAAGAGAGATTACTAATTGGCAAATGAAGGCCTTTAATACTCATGCTCCCCCACCTAAGGCGTCATGAAGCATCCAAATGTTTTACAAAGGACTTGAAAACCTTAAAACTCCATGTACGCCAAGCAGAATGGAAATGGCAAAAGTCGTACCTAGTGGAGGACGAAATGAAATATACAGCAATCTTGCATGTTTACAAGAATGCCATTTTAGAGGCCAGGAGAGCCTTCTTCATAAACAAGGTACTTGATTCTGACAACAGTACTAAAGAAATCTTTAGGATCCTGAAGGAACTATCGAATTCCAGCCGTGTCACTCCACAGGTTATGGCTACCCAGGATCGTTGTAATGACCTGAACTCCTTTTTTGTAGGAAAAATAAAACAAATTTAAGAGTCGATCGATTCCAACAACAGCAGCACTGAAGACAGTTTGACCTACTCCAATTCCTCCTCTCTCACTACACTTCCTATGCTGGACAAACAACTCTTTTTGGATCTTGTAGTGAAGATCAAACCGGGTTCTCCTAAGGAGGAATGTCCCTTCAATATATAATGAAAGAAATCTATTGGGCCTTACCTGATACCTTCCTTAATTTTCATAATCTCTCCATGTCCCATGGCACTGTACCAGCAGTCTTTAAGGAAGCTGTGGTTATCTCACTTAAAAAAAAACAGGGTATGGGTCCCAAAAAACTGGAAAATTACAGAACTATATCACTTCTCCCGTTTCTGGCTAAGTTGATGGAGGTGCATGTAGCCACATGTTTCACCTCCTTCCTAGAAGCCACTCCGTTTTTGGATACACGCCAGGCAGGGTTCTGCCCAGCACATTCTAGAGAATCTGTGATCCTTTCTGTCATGGATGACCTCAAGGGACAGTCGGACAGTGATTCAGGCTCCGATCCTCCTAGACATGTCAGCGGAATTTGACACCGTGAACCACAAAATTTTGTTGGATCGCATGGCCGCAGCAGGTCACGGGGGATCGGCTCTGGACTGGTTTAGATCCTTCCTAGAGGGCCGCAAACAATCTGTGTGGTTCTCTCCTTACAAATTAAACATTGTAGAAATTAGTTGTAGTGGCCCGCAGGGCTCTTCTCTTTCGCTAATCCTTTTCAACGTATACATACATCCTCTAATCTCTAATCTCCGGCAGATGGGGGTAAAGATTTTTAATTATGCTGATTTTCACCCTGGAAAATTCCACTGAATCCAAACACTTTGCTAGGAATTCCATGAGGTATGTTAAGAACTGGATGGACAACAATCAATTAAAATTAAACTCCGAAAAGACTGAGATAATCATACCCAACAATAAACTCACCGATTGGACACCCTCTTACTGGCCCTCCGAGCTAGGTGCGACCCCACTTCTTAAACCAGTAATAAAGAGTATGGGTTTCCATATTGACACGTGTCTCTCAATGAGCGCCCAAATTGGGTCAGTTACTTCTGCTTGCTTTGTCCAACTCCGCAAGCTGCATAATATTAGGCGCTTCTTCAGTAAAGAGGCTAGTATCTAAATAGTGATTGCTCTCATTCTATCTAAAATCGATTATGGAAACGCGCTTTATCTTGACCTCCCTCAAAATCAGAAACATCGCCTACAGATGATCCAAAACCAGGCTGTGAGACTCATCTACCTCCAGGACAGACGATGCCATATTAGTCTGTTGCTTAAGGATCTACATTGGCTTCCAGTGGAGCAGAGAGCGATGTTTAATACTGGCTGCATCCTCTATAGAGCTATTCAAGGATTTGGCCCCAGTTTCATTTCCACGCGTATCAATAAGTACCTTCCCCAACGTACTCTGAGATCTATGCATCTGAATCTTTTGATGGTGCCCAGATTCAGACGCAAACGCATTGGAGGGACTCGGTTCTCCTTTCTGGGACTGAAGCTCGGGAATTCACTCCGAATCTCACTCAGGCATGAGGAAGCCTACACGCGATTCAGGAAACAGCTAAAGACATGGCTATTCACTTTGGTTTATAACTAGATGTTTCCCTGCTTGAACCCTCTCTACTCAGATCCTTAGCGCCAAGAGGCCTGTCAGTGAACGTGCACTCCTACAAATACCTATATAACATAACATATCAGGTGTGAATTCGATTTTTGGAGCCCTTGATAAAGTATACAGACTTTGATTTGAAACCATTTCAAAAAGGAGTTGCATCTTATGTCAAGGATACTACCGACATTATAAATCAGATTGAACAGCTTGAATTTGATGTTCATCAGGAAAGATTGGCTAACATGGATTTGTAGAGTGTGCACACTAACATCCCCCAGGATGTTGAACTGGAAACTATGGAGTGGTATCTTGAAACAAGACCACGTCCCTACCCAATTAATACTTTATTTGACAAGGATCTGTTTGAAAAAAAGGTCTAAACAATCATATTATATCCAAACAAAGGAGACAGTGATGGGGTGCTCCTTTGCACCAGAACTAGTGATACTGTTCATGGTGCAGGATGAAGAAAGATGGTTATGTAACAACAACCTCTATAGAGGCAGATCTCCTTATGGAGAAGATATAGAGATGATGTCCTCCTCATTTGGAAAGGAAGCATTGAAAATCATAATTGGGTTAATACTTGAACAACGGACATAAAGTTCTCCATTTTCTATACTAAACAGGAAATCAATTTTCAAGATTTAATGATAAGTCACCAAGAAGAGAGGATATATACAACCTTGTACGGCAAAGATAGTGACCGGAACTCTTTCCTTCATTACTCCTTCAGCTCCAATCAACGCAATCGACAATTTTCCTTACATCCAGTACCTTAGAATCAGGAGAAATTGCCATAAAAGGGAGGACTAGTTCTTGCACACAAACGCATTTTTGGAAAAGCTAGTGAATAGAAGCTATCCAAAGAAACTACTGTGAAGATAATTAAAGAGAGTGTGATACACACCAAGAGAAAGCCTGTTGGGAGAGAACATGAAAACAAAAAAACTGCCCAAATTGTATGCGTGACAACATACAATCAGCACACCAACTTGGTTAAGAAAATCGTCAGGAGGAATGGGCATTTAATCAAAAACCATGACCCCACATTAAAGAAAGCTCTCTTCACCTCACAAAGAAGTTAGAATGTCAGCGGTCTGGTTGTACATTCAAATACAAATGAAGAGAACCCAGTACATTGTGACAAATGATGGTCTTTCCATCCATCTTAGGTGATCACAGGTGCGGAAATTGTTCAGTATGGCAATTAGATATAGAGGGCATAGAAATAGTATATGATCAATGTTAAATAAAGCACCTTGAATTCACAAAGTAGAATTCCATAAAAGTTCTGTATTTTATTAAAATTCCTTGTGATTTGGCATACATCGGTAAAAAACTCCCAAGAATTAAAAAAGTGCATAATTCAACACAAATCCCACACTCACAACAGCATAATTACTCGCCCTTTAGTCAAACACTACCTGTCAAATAATCATACAGAAAATGATATCAAGTGGGGAATCTTAAAGCATGTGGTCTCAAAGAACAATGACATGGAAACAGCACTTCTAACAGCAGAGGCATGGCTGAAATTAAATCAACAATGAGCTATCAGAGGTCAACAACATATGAATCCGTAACATCTATGGAGGTGCTTTAAAAAATTCATATTACAAGTCTTGGAATATGTGGTTTTTAAGGTGACAATAGTGATAACTATGACAATGATAGATGCATGTATTAATGCATGCCACACAAATGGTTAGAACGAGGTAACTAAAAAGCTACATTTCCCATGATCACATACACTTGTAATACTGAAATTGGGAAAGTGTAGATTAAGGAGCAATGACAATAATAATGTTTGCAAATTTAACATGGAGGTGAAACTAGAACTAGGAACATCTGTTAAGTATTTCAGTAGTAGTAAGCGCATCAATAAACGTAATCGTCTCAATAGAGGACCACAAATCCCCTGGTCCCTGGAATAGAGAGAAGCCTAAGTTTGACAATCTAATGAGCGCCATCATTAGTCAAGAGGAGTAGGCTTCAATAGGTTCAAATGGGGGTGCAAAAGCAGATGACGCTGAACAAGCCAAAAGAGAAATACGGCAAATGGAGAGTGAGAGGCACCTATGCAGCCTAACCAAAGTAGTTATGGCTTGCCAATTTTGCATGCTAGGCATCACAACATGGATCTGAAGCTTACTTCAGTGACTCCAAGTAGAGGTATTCAATATTTGACACAGATAAAGGGATACATTTCTCTCTTTGCTATCAGCTTCCACAGTAAAAACATACAGATACACGCATTTCCCTTTAAACAGGTATGATCATAACGAGAGCACGGAAAGGGTGATAGGTGAAAGGTAAAGTCGCAGCCATGTATATACTTTTTCTTAACAAAAAACATTTTTACATTTATTCAATACAGAACACACATTACTGATTATAGTGGTTATAAAATCCGGCTTCTAATTACAAAACTGGATGAGCCTGAAGAAGATCTCACAAATTAGGTCCACAGGGAGATCGAATCACATAGGCACGGTGGAGCGCTTGGGTGCAACACAGAAAAAGGATTAAATCCACAATACTGGCCTATAGGACACAGAGTAGCACCCACAGAAGGGGACACTCTAATCTTCATACTGTAGATATATATTAAACACAGTTAGGTAAAATTGTTGATTTTACAAAAAACAATTTAACATGTATGTGCACACCTTGTTTTAAACACCACGTTCTGTTATGAGGTTTGTCCTTGAATAGGCAGTTCTTGATTTTAATGGTATTGGTTAGGCACGGGTTCTGCTCAAGATCGAGTTGGTGGTAATTGTGAACTTTTGTTGTTTGTCTAAAAAAAGTCATAATTATGGTGTATTGTGGAAGCAAATGGTAAAGCCTGAACCACTGAGAAACGAAAGAGAGTGTTTATTAAAATGAATTAAAGCATACATGAAAAAGGTCTGCATGTCTGATATTGAATAATGACTTAATAATTTATGGTGAATCCATTTGCTTGTTGGGATACTATCATTCAGCCATGTCATCTGACACGGAGTGACAGCGAACCCACCTTGTGTGAATCCAACACATACAGTAATTGAAACCTGCAAATAGGGGGAATCCTGTCACTAGTGGATTTGTGTGGAGATCCCCAGTTGCCTAAAACCTTTATTAAACGGTGTTCAAATTGTTGTGTGTACCAGGAGGTCCCACACTGGCAATTTTTGTAATTCTAGCACAGATCCCTGCCCCCCGAAATTTTTTAAACTGGCCTTGCCCGGTATTCAGTCTCAGTTACTGAGTCTACTGAATGCCTCATTAGAAGCGGGCTACCTTCCAGCCCAGCTGAAGGAAGCTAGAGTCTCCCCACTCCTCAAGAAAGCGGGAGCCGATGTTAAGGTACTGAAAAACTATAGGCCTATCTCCCAGCTGCCACTCCTGAGTAAGATCTTAGAAAAACACGTCCTGATACCTTAGCCAGCTTTCTGGAGGAACACCATCTACTCCATGCCAGGCGGGCTGGTTTCCGGCCACAGCATAGTACAGAACTAGTTATGGCCACGGTCACCGATGAGCTGAGAGTCAGGGCAGACAAGAAACAGCCATGCGCCCTGATTCTGTTAGACCTGTCGGCAGCTTTTGATACGGTCAGCCATACCATCTTGCTGGACCGTATCGCTAAGCTGGGGATAACAGGACAGGCGCTCAAGTGGCTAGAATCCTTCCTGTCAGGACGTACTCAGAGGGTACAGATGGGGGATCAGCTGTCAGGGATTAGTGAGGTGACATGGGGTGTGCCCCAAGGGTCCGCACTTTCCCCCTTACTTTTTAACATCTACCTACAACCACTGATGGAGGAGCTCATGCGTAGGAATTGTGAAATCTTTAACTACGCAGATGACACCCAGCTGCTGGTGCAGCTGGAAGATACAAGGGAGGCTCAGGAGTCAGTGAGAAACTTGCTCAGATTCACGGTCAATTGGATGACCAACAACCTCTTGAAGGTGAACGCTGAGAAAACGGAGGTACTGGTGTTCACCAACCAGGCAAACCCTTGGGGTGATCTGTACTGGCCCCCAGAATTAGGAAAAACTCCTACTCCCGGTACGGTGGCAAAAAGTCTAGGTCTAAAGATCAATGCAGATCTTACCATGGCCCCTCAAGTTTTGGCTGTGGTAGGCTCTTGCATGGGTATGTTGAGGCAATTACGCAAGCTGACCCCTATTCTTTCAGCCTCCACCCTAAAAACCATTATCTCTGCTACAGTCATCTCGAGGCTAGATTATGGCAACGCTCTGTATCTTGGTTTGCCACAGAAGTTGCTGAGGAAGCTGCAGGTCGTGCAGAACGACGCAGCTAGATTGATTTTTTCTCTACCAAGAAACTCACATGCAACCCCACTCCTTTGGAAGCTGCACTGGCTGCCTGTGAAGCTCAGGGTTCAGTTTAAATGTCTCTGTGTGGCCCATAAGGCACTCTTTGGTAAAGCCCCAGAGTACATTAAGCAGCGCCTGAGGAGGTATGTTCCCGGCAGAACTCAGCGCTCAAGTCAGACCTCCAATCTGACTCAACCCAGATTTAAACTAAAAACTAAAGGAGGCAGAGCTTCCTCGGTGATTCTTCCGCAACTTTGGAATGAGCTACCGGCTAGTCTGAAGGAAGATTCACAGCTACTTTCCTTCAGGAAGAAATTGAAGACGTACCTATTTAAAAAGGCAATACTTCCGGCCTAATCAGAGATGGCAGAGGGTTTTGGGATGACAGCATGTTAGGTTCTTTCTGTTTAAGCGCTTAGAGACCGGCGGTGATAGGCGCTATACAAAAACTTTATAACATAACATAACATAATTTGGTAACTCTGTGTGAATCCTGGTCAAGATCCTCGTTCCTAAACCTGCACACCATTGTGTTTTACCGTATTACATAGTGTTCCAGGTTTCCAAAAGGGCCAGTGGCAATGTTCTTGTATTTGAGATTACAGAGTATTTGTCAATCTGTGCAAGCCATAATCTATGCCCTTCCAGCCTCCCCCCTCCACCCCATGCTATAATCGGTCATGTGATTGCGTTGTTATTTTCAACCACTCATGGGGACCTTGAGCTCACCATCATTTGCTGCTGAACCAGTCCTAAATCTCACAGTCCAGCATACCATACCTACCCGCCACCCAGGATACCACACCCTACATCTAAGCCATATATGCACTGTAACAGGCCAAGACCTAAGGGACAGGAGTACACCCTTTGTTATTCAGATGTTAGGAAATGTGTTTTGGCTTTCCTGTGATTGGGTTCTGTATGGTGACATGTTTATTTACATTGTTGGCTATTCTACAAACCACACTGTTCTAGGTACAAGGAACAAATCTGTGTGTTATTTGATTTTCCTGCCCATACTCAGGTTATTGGCACAGTACTTCTTAGATTATTGGAAAACAGAACAAAAGCGTCTTCCATACTGACAAGTCGCTTAGCACAACTGTTCTCACTTTTGCACCTCTGCCGAGTCACACCAGGGTGGGGTTCTCTCTGACTGACCTTTAGTCACATTTATTCTGAACAACTTGAGCACCAGTCAGTCTCAGTTTACCTAATCCGCTCTGTGACAGCTGCCCCAGAAAGAGCAGTCAGTTGTGGGGTTCAGAGCAACTCCCTTGGTCACCCATTGGATTCCAGAATCCCGTTGAACACTACGAACCTGAGAGGAACATTATTTAACCAAACTTTTAGGTGGAGCACAAAAAAGTGTGAATATACGAAGGTGAGATGCATAAAAATATCTGAGATACAGATAAACATCTGGATCGTGCAAGAATCGGGACTGTTGTTTCCTAAATTTCCAGAAGAAAAACTACTATCTTTTTAATTGTAATGGTAAATTGTATTTATATAGCACTTATTACCCCATACGAAGCGTTGAAATGCTTTGCGGTGAGTAGAAAGCTACTCCGGATCCAAGATTAGAGTTAAATAGTTTTTGGATTAGTAATATGTGCTTCCTTTTTTCCGTGTGAATAAGCACATTTGTTACATTTATGATCTTGAGTTCTCATGCATTTAGCAGGGTTTTCAGTAGAGATAGAATAGAAGTGCATTACAAAAAGGAAGTCGTGCGTTGTTATTGGGAGTAGTGAACCCGTCCACTTTACTTGGCTCAATCTGATAAAAAGAAAGGGTACGTTTAAAAAGATGTGGGAGTTCATTGTGGTCAGAAAGGTTGTGGATGGTTCAGAGAGAAGAGGGAAGAGAAAAGGTTAAAGGCAATCAAAATTTATCGTATTAATTTTTTTAACAAACGAAACGGTAATTCATAAATAAATGTATAGACTATTAACATACTTAATACCAAATCACTGAACCCTGACAGCCTCCTAAATAAGGAAATGTTTAGTCCTTGGCTTATCCACTCAGTTATGTATGTCTCTGTAATAACACCAACATTTTATTTGTATCACACTCAGCCCCGCTCCTACAGTGTTCGTGGAAGACGCACCAGACTATGCAATGGATGCTGTTTTAGAATCTCATTTTTATCAAGACATGGTTCAATGTTTGATTTCCTGGAAGAGTCTGTGTTTTGTCCATGCTCCTGTATTGTATATGGTAGGTCCCTAGGCTGTCATGAATACCCTATTTTTCAAGGAAAACTACCAGGCCCCTAGCCATGCTTGCACCTTGGTTGGTGTTTCCCTCGTACAGGACTGATGTATGTTAAGGTTGGAGAGTCCCAGTCAAGGGCGAGATGCCTCCATATTGTAGGCCAATGCATCATTTGGCAAGGCATGAGGCACCACACTGACGAACAGAAAGAGATTCTCCTTCAAAGAATGAATTTCACTCATACCATATGGCGACCAAGTAAGGCTCTCCTTATAACGTACTAAGGCCCTGATTACAAGTTAGACAGATTTATGTGTAGAAATGAAGTTCTGAGAGGCAGGAATTTCCTTTCCTGTTAGTCATTTCTGCACTAATATCCACCTACTATAAGTTAAACCACAAGAAATGGAGACACCTGTGCTGATGCTGGAATTCCGCACAAATGTGAATTTTATTGTGTTTAACACAAATATCTACCACCTGTTCCGATCACATGGTAAACATCTTCTGTGGTGGCTGGTGTAAGCGATGGGGAGGGTGGGAAAGGGATGGGAAGGATATTGTCAGATAGGCCTTGGTAGACGGTGTGGAAGGTGTGGTCCAGGAACTGCAGCCAATCCCAATGCCGCTGGTAGAATCAGGCTGAGTGTTCCAGCACCCTGGAAAACTGGGTGGGGAAATACAGGGCATTTTATAATTTGAGGGGGATAGATTTCCACACAAGAATTCCTCTGTGCTGAATTCGTTAATAGGGGCCATTCAGGGCAAAAATCCCTGAGTAAGCATAGGTAGAGGTTGAAATTATTGCTCAATCAATCAGGGATTTGCGAAGCGCGCTACTCACCCGTGAGGGTCTCAAGGCGCGGGGGGTCATGCAGCTCCGATTCAGCCTAAGAGCCAGGTATTGAGGCTCTTCCTGAAGGTGTGCAGAGTGGGGGAACGTCTGATGTTGAGCGGGAGTTCGTTCCAGGTATTTGCTACGATGTAGGAGTAGGCTCTTCTACCCGTTTTGGCTCTGCGTATGCGTGGGGTTTCGGTGAGTGCGAGGTAGGCGGAACGGAGGTTTCTCTCCGGTGCGTGGATGGAGACTCTTTTGTTGATGTATTGGGGTCCAGTGATGTGGAGGGATTTGTAGGTGTGAGTGAGTAGCTTGAAGGTTACTTTCTTCTCGATGAGGAGCCAGTGGAGGTGTCGTAGGTGCTGGGTGATGCCAAGGACGAGCCTGTCAGTGGTGTTCTGGATGGTGTGGTGTGTCCGGAGGAGGGATTTGTTGATTCCGGTGTTGAGGGCGTTTCTGTAGTACAGTCTGCTAGTTATGAGTGCGTGGGTGAAGGCCTTGCTGGATTCAGCAGGGATCCACTTGAAGGTCTGCGAAGGATGCAGAGGGTGTTGTAGCACAAGGAGGAGACGGCATTGATCTGTCGGGTCAGGGTAAGGGAGGAGTCGAGTATGATGCTGAGGTTGCATGCATGGTCCGTGGGAGTAGGGGGGCTGCCTAGGGCCACCAGGTGTTGTCTCATGCTGAGAGGGTGGGTCCGAGGACGAGGACTTCTGTCTTCTCTGAGTTGAGCTTCAGACAGCTGCTGCTCATCCAGGATGCAACATCTTTCATTCCTTCCTGGAAGCTGAGTCTGGTGATGTCGGGTTGCCTCATGAGGGAGAGGATGAGCTGGGTTCCGTCGGCATAGGATACTATGCTGGGTCTATGTTGTCTGACGACGGCGGCAAGGTGGGCCATGTAGAAGTTGAAGAGCGTGGGCCTGAGCGACGATCCTTGGGGTACATCGCAGCTGATCTCTGTGGGTTCGGAGAGGAAAGGGGGGAGTCTGATTCTTTGAATTCGGCCAGTGAGGAAAGAGCAGATCCAGTCGAGGGCAGTTCTCTGTATGCTGGTGACGTGGGTCTGGCAGTGGGAGACAGTGTCGAAGGCTGCAGAGAGGTCAAGTAAGATGAGGGCCGCCGTATGGCCCTCGTCAAGGAGAGTGCGGATGTCATCCGCGGTGGCAAGGAGGGTGGTCTCGGTGCTGTGGTTGCTGCGGAATGCGGATTGGGAAGAGTTGAGGATGGAGTAGGCTTTGATGAAGTTTGTGAGCTGGCTGTTAACGATCTCCTCTGTGACGTTAGCCACAAAGGAGGGGAAAGAGATGGGTCTGTAGTTTTTTAGGTCCATAGGGTCTGCGGAGGGCTTCTTGAGGAGGGGCTTGACTTCCGCGCATTTCCAGTCATTGGGGAATGTGCCTGATTGGAAGGCGGTGTTGATGGGGCGTTGTATCTCGGGTGCTATGAAGGCTGCGGCTCTGTGGAAGATGTGCGGCTGGCGGAGATCCATGGGGGCTCCTCAGTGAGCATTCTTCATGGTCGTGGCGGTGTCTTCGGAGGTGACCTGGGTCCAGGCGGAGAGGGTGTGTTGGCTGGCGTTGCTGGGGGTGGGCATGGTTTCGGCATCAGGTGTCTGTCAATTGAAATTGTCATAGAGGTACTTGATCTTGAGATTGAAGTAGGTTCCGAGTTTGCAGCAGAGGTCAAGGTAATGTGTGATGTCCGAGGCTTCGCTTGGGGGTTTGTTGAATTCCTGAATGAGGCTGAAGAGTTCATTGCTCAATGCCATCCAACACTTTATAGTCACAAGTTTCAATACCTTCTTTCTTTAGCCCACACATTTCACTTGCTGAGGTGTGTTTGGTCATCGGTAAGTAGCAAGATATAGGGGTTAGATTGGAAATTACATTGCTTCGTACCACCAAGTCCTCGCCCACTTACATGCCCTTCTTCATACGACATGCAATCCTATTAATACAGTGCCTGGCCTATATTTCTATTTGTTAGAAATATTATGACAGGGGAAAGACAACATGTCAGAGAGAGGTACTTTTAATAATTATGGAGCTATAAGTATTGGTATAGATGTCAAATTCAACAGTAAGCCACTGGTAATTTGACTAAAGAAATATCAAGGGAACTCAATTCAATCTGTTCATGGATCAGATCTAGTTCCTGTTTTCTTTGCACACTGCAACCAAACAAACAAATTCAGTTTACCTGTGGCGGTCTTGAAGGAGAACCCATATCATTTAGTATAATTGTGATGCCCGATTTCTCATTTAAAATGTGAAAGTCATTGCTTGTAAATTATAACTCTTTGACCTTGAGACGGATTGGAAAAATAAAAGTTATTTTCCACTATTATCAAAAATACGCTGTTATCCATCAGTGCCCTATGATGCTGACATTGGAAGAAAGTATACTTGCAAATCAGACTTAAATACATGAGAATAGAACAAATATGTAGATGACTTCAACTGTAAGCTGATACATTTCTTCCTTACAGATTTTATTACTGCAAAACAGACCTTAAACCCAACAAAACAATCATGCACAGAAAATATATATTTCTTCCGAAAAGGAAAATTATATTTTCAAAAAGTATTTTGAAAATAATTTAGAGAGATGGTTTATTCAGCTTTAGATTTCCCCATCTGGGGCACCCGTTTATATTGTTTCCAAGAACAATACCACAGAAATACAACCTTGCATAGACAATTAACAGTTAACGAATATCATTATTAAAAACAGATATTTTACTACTTATTTAGTAGTTTCTTGGTCAAATAAGGTCAAATAAGATATACCTACGATATAAAATGATCTAAACTTAAACTATGAATCAGAAGAATGAAACCAACTTTAAAACCGCACGACGGCATTATGAATATCTGATTTTGCTCTGTCTGTAATATTGTGCTTCTCTGGCCTTTCAGACATCAACAATATTTTTGCAACATTTTTGGCGTTTATATTGGAATAACTCTAGATTGGAACTTGATTTATTCTACTGAACTGTCTCGACTCATTCAACATGTGACAGAGTTGCTACCTCATTTAATCAGAACAGTGTATCATTTTTAGGATGTCCTTTCAGCTCAAAATGTAGAAATTGATCCTGTAAAGATCCCATCTTTTGTAGATGGGTTATTAACACTAGACAATGAAGACTGTTCTTCAAGGGATAGTCCTCTAAAAATGTAATATTTGAATACATTTACTTAGGAAAGGAGAGAAAAGGGATGCCTAATAAATAGTCTCCACAAATTCTAACGACCCTAAAAGAATGTTTTCAATCACATAACTGATATGTTATCCGAATATGAGGTTACAATATAGTGTGGGGTGTTAGAAGCCGTGCTCTCTCAAACACAGCACTGCAATGCATTGTCTTCCATTCTTGAAAGTTGTCAACCTCTCAAATTAACTGTATGATTTAAATAAAAAAAGCTCTTAGTTTTCTTTGCTACCTGGAGATATTTACCACAGGGTGCTCAGTCACCCATTATCATGATTTCAGACCATAAGAACCTTCGTTTTTCCAAAGCAGCCAGGTGTAATAGTCTAGACAAAAACGGTAAAAGGTTTCACAGGAATTGGTTTCAAAGTTTAGTTTAAACCTGGACATTACAATTACAAAGCACCTGCTTTGTTTTTAGGTGACAATGTTAGATGGTGTAGTGTTGTGCTAAGTGGACGCAACCACTTTGGCCCACGAACAGTATTGCCCCAATTATTGTTCCCTCCCCAAGAGTAAGTTAAGTGGTTCCGCCCGACGTGAGACGGAGGGCACGTGCTAGAGCGGCTGAGTACTGACCACCACTGTCACGCTGTGTGGTCTCCATCTGTATAAATTATAGGCCCAACCACGATACAACACTTGCGACGAGGTGGTCTCGCCACCCCATCGCGTGCCACACTCTGCCCCCCTGCTCCAGTGGACCTGCTCCTGCGGCCCCCGCAGCGTGCTCGCTCGGCAGCCCGAGCCTCGCTGCCCCACCGCTCTGCCGCCGACCTCACCGCTGCCTCCCGGCCCTGTGACGGCGTCGGACTGTCACCTTCAGGCGTCCCCAGCGGAGGAGACCCCGTGGTCCCAGGTGCGTGCCTTCCCCCTGGCGCCCGGCCGCGCTCTCACACCCGCCTGCTCCCAGCTTCCGGCGTCCCGCCAGCCCGGCAGGCCTACCGCGCTACGCCGGCGTGCCATTCGCCATGCATCACGCGTGCACCGCGCCGGCCCTGCCATGTCCCACGCATCTCGCGTGAGGGAGACCTGCCATCTATCACGCATCTCGCGTGCAACGTTACCGGATTGCCTGCTGCTGCCTCGCGCTGCCTGCAAGCACTTCTAGCGTGCTCCTGGCCTCTAGGCCCTCCTGTGTAAGGGAGCCCCTTCTGCTGCCTGATCTCCCGGCACCCTCATGGCCACTGTACCTCCGCTGGAACCATTTGCGGTCACGGGCACGCCGCCTTCCCAGGCTGCTCATTGGAAAAAATGGGTAGAGCGACTGGAAACCTACTTTGTTGCTGCGGACATTGCTGTAGAGCGGCGACGAGCCATGCTTCTACATCTGGGAGGAGAGGCCATACACGACATCTCGAAGGACGTAGTGGAAGGAGGCCCGACCCGGAACTATGCCACGCTACGCGACGCCATAACCACATACTTCGAGCCCTTCGCCAGCGCGGACTACGAAAGGTTCTTACTTCGCCAGGCCCGTCAGCTCCCAGAGGAGTCCGTCGATGTCTTCTATGCGAGACTCAAAAAGCTAGCCAGCACATGCACCCTTCCGGATGCGGACGACGAAATTCGCGCTCAATTTATACAAGGCTGCACCTCCTCGAAACTACGTGAAAGAGTCCTAGAAACAGACAACATGCCCATGCGCGACATCTTAGCCCTCGAGCAATCCAAAGAACTATCGAAAGCGCGAGCAGCACATATGGAACCTAAACCAACGGTCACCGTCAAAGTTGAACCCGTGTGCGCCATCAAGACGAACGCCGCAGACACGCGCGCGAAACCTCCCCGAAGACCTCGGCCAAGCCCTGCTCAGCCATCTCACGACCGCCCCTGCATGTGGTGCGGAGGAGCGACCCCCCACAACAGAGCCTGCCCTGCGCAAGGAAAAATCTGCAGCGCCTGTGGAAAAGCCAACCACTTCACGAGTGTGTGCTTATCTTCACAGAGGAAAAAGTCCAACGGCCCGCCCCGAAGAGTGAGACAAATAGAACCGCTGCCGGGTACCGCCGACAACAGCGACATGGACGATGACGGAGCAGACGCAGCGTCCGTCCACGTAGTGCGGATGCTCTACACATTAGCCGCCACACCATCCGCTGAACCCATGTGCACAGCGAACATACAAGGTCAAACAGTGGCAGGCCTCATCGACACCGGGGCAACGATCAATCTGATGGCCATCAGCGTATACCGGACTTTAGACACACCACCGGCTCTCCATCCCACGAGAGTACAGGTGTACGCCTACGGCACCAGTCGACCCCTCCGCCTGTGCAGAGTGTTCCGGACAACAGTATCACACGACCCCCATCAAGTACACACCAAGGTCTACGTGTTGCAAGAAGGGTCCGGGTTCTTGCTCAGCTGCCGGACCGCCCAAGACCTAGGGAAGATCCACTTCGCCCTCACCATCCAAGCCCACAGCCTCGACCATCTTGTGACGCAACACACCTCACTGTTCGATGGGATCGGCTGTTTGAGAGGACCTGCCGTTCGCCTGCACATAGATCACTCAGTCGCCCCTGTGGCCCTCAGACATCGACGCATAGCGTTCCACCTGCGCCCCAAAGTGGAAGCGGAACTACATGTACTCGAGAGAGCCGGAATCATAGAAAGAGTCAGCGGGCCCACTCCATGGGTGTCACCCATCGTAGTAGCCAAGAAACCGAAGCAACCAGACGCCGTGCGGATCTGCGTGGACATGCGCATTACAAACCTCGCAATCAAAAGGGAACGCCATCTGACACCGACCATAGACGACATCATTGGTGAGCTGTCAGGTTCAAAGTGGTTTTCGAAGATGGACCTGAGGTCCGGATACCACCAGATCCCTCTGCACCCGGACTCCCGCCCGATAACGACCTTCTCCACCCACGCCGGCCTGTGGAGGTACACCAGACTCAACTTCGGGATCTCCAGTGCAGCCGAAGTATTTCAGAACATCATTCAAAATGTCCTGCAAGGGCTAGACGGCGTGCTAAACGTGAGCGACGACATCTTGGTCCACACAGCGACACTAGAGGAACACATCCGACGCCTACAAGCCGTCTTCACCAGGCTGCAAGAGAGGGGTCTGACCCTTCATAGGGAGAAGTGCGAATTCCTCCGAAAGGACATCAGCTTTTTCGGCTACAGGTTCTCCGACCAAGGCGTTGGGCCGGACCCAGACAAAGTCAAGGACATCCATGATGCTCCCGCCCCGACATCAGTGACCGCTGTCCGCAGTTTTCTCGGGATGGTGACATACTGTGGGCGTTTCATTAAAGACTTATCCGACCTCACCGGCCCTCTTCGTGACCTCACAAAGTCCACATCCACCTGGGAGTGGGGAAAGGAACAGCAAGAAGCCTTCCAAAAGACTAAAACGGCACTCTCAGCAGACACGACCCTGGCCTACTTCAACCCAACTCGTGGTGGATGCCAGTCAGACCGGCCTCGGGGCGGTCCTGACCCAACTACAGCCATGCGGAGAGTGGGCACCCGTCGCGTACGCAAGCAGGACTCTCACCGCGACAGAACAAAGATATTCACAAATCGAAAGAGAGGCCATCGCCATCCTATGGGGGTGCCATCACTTCCATATCTACGTGTACGGACATCCATTTGTGGTAATCACTGACCACAAGCCACTTCTTCCACTCTTCCAAGGGTCCTCCTCACGGCCCCCCCCTCGCATTGAGAAATGGGTACTCCAGCTCCAAGAATACCAGTTCACAGTAGAGTATCGGCCAGGCTCCAGAAATCCCGCCGACTACCTGTCGCGCCATGCCCACCCGGTCACTGAAGCAGAAGCAGCGGAAGCTGACGCCACTGAAGAGTATGTCAGAATGATTGTAGAGCGGTCGAGGCCGCTGCCAATCTCCCTTGAAGACGTGACATGAGCCACCAAAAACGATGACTGCCGGCAAATTGCCATCCAGGCCATCCAGTCAGGAAACTGGAAACCACTACAGAGCCCGGCGTCGTTCCGCACCCCAGAAGCCCAGGCCACACTAAAAGCACTTTACCAAGTCCAAGGCGAGCTATCCATCTCGCCAGAAGGGTGCCTCCTGAGAGGCCCCCGCCTAGTACTGCCAGACAGCCTCACCCAGCAAGCGGTCCTCCTAGCCCATGGTGCCCACCAGGGCATAGTGAAATCGAAGAATCGCATCCGACCCAAACTCTGGATCCCAGGGCTCGACAAGAAAGTCGAAGAAGTCATCCAACGATGTCCAGTGTGCCTAGCGACCAGCCTGCCCAACCCCCCAGCACCTGTGATTACAGAGGAAGGGCCAACCACCCCATGGGCCCGAGCCAGCGCAGACTTTGGCAGCCTCCCGGGAGGGAAATACATGTTTGTTGTGGTAGACGATTTCTCAAGATACCCCGAAATTGAAATCCTGCCCTCCACCGCAGCCTCAGATGTGGTCCCAAAGCTAGAGAAAATTATAGCGACCCACGGCCTCATAGGGGAACTACGCACTGACAACAGACCCCCCTTCAACGGCAGTGAACTGGCAGACTATCTAGAATCACACCGCATCAAGCACCGGAAGATAACCCCCAGGTGGCCCCAAGCCAATGGCGAAGTCGAGCGACTTATGAGAACTCTAAATAAGACTATCCAAATTGCCATGGCGGATGGACAAAACCTAGAACTAGCCCTCTTCCAATTCCTGAGGGAATACAGACTGACACCTCACTGCACCACCGGGATCCCCCCAAGCCGCCTATGCTTCAACCGGGCAGTGGTAGACACTCTCCCGCACCATCCCATGTGGGCCTCAGCTCCAACTCCGAACAACCGATCCATGGAACAGCGAACAAAGTCCAACAGAGACGTGTCAAGGCGGAGGAGAGCTGCAGACAGCCCCATTCAAGTCAGCGACCTGGAGCTGGTGAGAGATCGCCACCCGGGAGGGAAATTCCACCTCCCGTTCGAATTGCACCCGTGGACTGTCACCACTGTCAATGGTACCATGATCACTGCAACGAGAGGGAGAGAGACAGTCACCAGAAACGTATCATTTTTCAAACGAATCTCGAGTGGAGAAGACGACGGATTCCCGGACTCAGTTGAACGATACCCAAGGCCTGCCCAAGACCCACAAGAAACAGAAGGAGAGGACGCTCCCAGCGAGGAAGAAGCCCCGCAAGCGGACCCGACCACACCGGTCAAGAATGAACAAGAGCCGCCTGTGACCCAAAGCCACTCTGGAACTGCTGCAGCCAAAGACTCTGAAGAACTGGCTCCCACACAAGCGGGCAAGCGCAGCCTGAGCAGATACAACCTGCGTACCTGCCCAAAGCCATCTCAGAGGTACCGGGACTTCGTAGCCTGTTGCAGACGCTGAGAGAGCCCGAGCTGCACAGCAACTGTCGCACAAGTAAGACTGTTCCTTTTTGCATTTTTGAAAACCTCAGAGACTATAAGCAAGAAAGTTATGAGATAATGTCATGTTTGGTTTTGTTGTATTTTCCCTCAGGGTAAAGGAGGAATGTAGTGTTGTGCTAAGTGGACGCAACCACTTTGGCCCACGAACAGTATTGCCCCAATTGTTGTTCCCCTCCAAGCGTAAGTTAAGTGGTTCCGCCCGACGTGAGACGGAGGGCACGTGCTAGAGCAAATAAAAAGCCCAGGACCCTGGGCGTGGCAGGCTGAGTACTGACCACCACTGTCACGCTGTGTGGTCTCCATCTGTATAAATTATAGGCCCAACCACGATACGACAGATGGTAAGTTCAATGTTAAACCCCAATATTGCGTCCAGGGAAACTGTTTGCAGTTTTTTTAAACATGAATCTTTGCTGAGCGAGCATGAAAGATTGCTGATTCACCTAGCTGTACTCTGTATGGCTGATATATCACAATAACAATTATTGTTGCACTGGGGCCTCCATCAGCCGCTATTCATGAATACAGACACGTTAAAAAACCTACAGTAGAAGAACAGATATGAATGAGGGAAAGGAATAAAAACAGATGTGCAAGCTCTGAATATTGTGACTAGTTTAAAGCTGATCATCAAGCCCCCTACATTGCTTTCTCTACTTCAGATACCTTTGAGAACACAGCACACTTTTTCAAAGGAGTTTGTAACAGACCTATTTTCATCTGAAGTATTCACTGTGTCAGTGATAGATCTGGTAACCAATATGTTTCATCTAGTACTTTACAAGATTTTTCCCTAGAGCATTTCAGTTATTTAAAAACATTGTAAATAATGTATTTTAATTACAAAGATTGTCTTCTGTGATTATATCAAATCATGGATTTCAGTTTTTGTCTTGGTTTTGGTAAGCTTTCCAGGTTCAATTAACAGTAGACTTCCGTTGTCGACGAGTCATCATCATGGCAACAGCCAGACAGAACAAACAAATCAATGCAGTAAATACTATCTACATAGTTGCTATTCCTTATATGAAAATGATTGGTGATTTGCAGATAATGAATGACAGCCCATGCTAATATATTTCCCTCATGATATAATATATCTATTAAAGAAGAACATATCATAAAAAATGTGTCTCAAATGCTTAAACCCCCTTCTCTTTGGTCATATCCAATTCAGGTTTCAATAAATCCTCAAACTGAGAACCCTATTTTGATTAGGTATTTAAAGATCTACTCTTTTTGTATTATGGCACTTTAATTTTTCCAGAAAACACGACCAGCCACTAGCCCAACCAGCTGCTGGCCATGTATTAAAAGACAATGTATTTGAAATCTGGATTATAAATCTGGCCTCTGTTCTGTTTGATAAATTTGACGTCACTGGTCAGATGATCATACTTTAGGATCTGTCCTTATTGTTTATAGTCTTCAGCTGGTAAGGGCCAATTGTCTGAAAAACCCTGTCTAGGTCCAACCAGGGGCAGGGCTTCGAGGAGGCGTGTTGCTAGAAACTCACAGATCCATGCCAAAGTCCTATACCTCAGTAGTTCTTCAATCAAAAAATTATACCTCATGACCCTCTGATACTGAAAACAGATTAACGCCAGATACTTCTAGTCACTTAAAATCATCCATTATTAAACACCATAGTGGGGTTGGAGGTTGGCCTACAAGATTTTCAGAAGGTGCCATACCAGGGGTTCTTGCTTGAAGACACACAGAGACATTAAGAAGCTGTCACATTCGTATAACTATTGAGCAGATTGGCAATGTCATGTTTTAGCAAAACCATTAGAAGATGATGGGCTTAGTCACTGATGAAGAAAAACCAAAGGTGATGATGGACGGAGCGTTGACAATACAAACACTCACCCCCAGTCAACTGATCTGGGTTTAATCCATCACCGTTCTTTAGCTCACTCCACCACCCCAGTTCATACATGGCCATATGCAAATCAGTCTGACCCTGTGCCTCATGGGAACAGTCCAGCCCGAACTGCCAAGCCATGTCTTCCCTGGACCGGAATCAAGCTTCCCAGGACCGGTTTCTGGCATTACAGCCGTCTTCTGCTGGGCTTGCTTGACTCCAGTGGCAAAGTGAGCAAGGGACTCACGTCTGAGCATACCCTGCCAACTTAGGGCGAACAAAGAAAAACCAAAGGTGATGATGGAGGGAGCGTTGACAATACAAACACTCACCCCCAGTCAACTGATCTGGGTTTAATCCATCACCGTTCTTTAGCTCACTCCGCCACCCCAGTTCAGACATGGCCATATGAAAATCAGTCTGACCCTGTGCCTCATGGAAACAGTCCAGCCCGAACTGCCAAGCCATGTCTTCCCTGGACTGGAATCAAGCTTCCCAGGACCGGTTTCTGGCAATACAGCCGTCTTCAGCCGGGCTTGCTTGACTCCAGTGGCAAAGTGAGCCAGGGACTCACGTCTGAGCCTACCCTGCCAACTTAGGGCGAACCAAGAAAAACCAAAGGTGATGATGGACGGAGCGTTGACAATACAAACACTCACCCCCAGTCAACTGATCTGGGTTTAATCCATCACCGTTCTTTAGCTCACTCCGCCACCCCAGTTCAGACATGGCCATATGCAAATCAGTCTAACCCTGTGCCTCATCGGAACAGTCCAGCCCGAACTGCCAAGCCATGTCTTCCCTGGACCAGAATCAAGCTTCCCAGGACCGGTTTCTGGCATTACAGCCATCTTCAGCCGGGCTTGCTTGACTCAGGTGGCAAAGTGAGCCAGGGACTCACGTCTGAGCATACCCTGCCAACTTAGGGCGAACAAAGAAAAACCAAAGGTGATGTTGATGATGGACGGAGCGTTGACAATACAAACACTCACCCCCAGTCAACTGATCTGGGTTTAATCCATCACCGTTCTTTAGCTCACTCCGCCACCCCAGTTCAGACATGGCCATATGCAAATCAGTCTGACCCTGTGCCTCATGGGAACAGTCCAGCCCGAACTGCCAAGCCATGTCTTCCCTGGACCGGAATCAAGCTTCCCAGGACCGGTTTCTGGCATTACAGCCGTCTTCAGCCGGGCTTGCTTGACTCCAGTGGCAAAGTGAGCCAGGGACTCACGTCTGAGCATACCCTGCCAACTTAGGGCGAACAAAGAAAAACCAAAGGTGATGATGGACGGAGCGTTGACAATACAAACACTCACCCCCAGTCAACTGATCTGGGTTTAATCCATCACCGTTCTTTAGCTGACTCCGCCACCCCAGTTAAGACATGGCCATATGCAAATCAGTCTGACCCTGTGCCTCATGGGAACAGTCCAGCCCGAACTGCCAAGCCATGTCTTCCCTGGACCGGAATCAAGCTTCCCAGGACCGGTTTCTGGCATTACAGCCGTCTTCAGCCTGGCTTGCTTGACTCCAGTGGCAAAGTGAGCAAGGGACTCACGTCTGAGCATACCCTGCCAACTTAGGGCGAACAAAGAAAAACCGAAGGTGATGATGGACGGAGCGTTTACAATACAAACACTCACCCCCAGTCAACAGATCTGGGTTTATTCCATCACCGTTCTTTAGCTCACTCCGCCACCCCAGTTCAGACATGGCCATATGCAAATCAGTCTGACCCTGTGCCTCATGGGAACAGTCCAGCCCGAACTACCAAGCCATGTCTTCCCTGGACCGGAATCAAGCTTCCCAGGACCGGTTTCTGGCATTACAGCCATCTTCAGCCAGGCTTGCTTGACTCCAGTGGTAGAGTGAGCAAGGGACTCACGTCTGAGCATACCCTGCCAACTTAGGGCGAACAAAGAAAAACCAAAGGTGATAATGGACGGAGCGTTGACAATACAAACACTCACCCCCAGTCAACTGATCTGGGTTTAATCCATCACCGTTCTTTAGGTCACTCCGCCACCCCAGTTCAGACATGGCCATATGCAAATCAGTCTGACCCTGTGCCTCATGGGAACAGTCCAGTCCGAACTGCCTAGCCATGTCTTCCCTGGACCGGAATCAAGCTTCCCAGGACCGGTTTCTGGCATTACAGCCGTCTTCAGCCGGGCTTGCTTGACTCCAGTGGCAAAGTGAGCAAGGGACTCACGTCTGAGCATACCCTGCCAACTTAGTCACTGATGCACATGGAAGAAAGCCCGACCAGGAAGACTTATAGTGATATTTTAGTGCTGCCTTGCCATGTTATTCAATCAAGTTTAATTCTGATCTAGGGTGGGTGCTAGGTTTGAGTGAATAAGGGTCAATCCTAAAACAAGCCTGTTAACAATACCTTTTATATGTCTACAAGGAAAAAAGAGAGGTGTCCTGTTTCTCTGTAATTGTGGCTTTTTCCTCCCATCTAATTGTGGCGCTCCCTCTAAGTTGGCACTCTTAACAGCGTTGGCCACGATTTACGAGGGTGTTCTTCACTTGCAGCGCTTCTTCCCAATGTAATGGCGTGTCGATGTTATCTCTGGAATTTCTACCACTATAGGCCAAACTCAGGGAAGATGCAAGAACTGTGCAGCAGGCATGAGCAAGGTGTGGTCCATGAAGAGATGGGCAGCTCAGTGTTGGTGCTTAGTTTGCAGAGATGTTACACACTTCCCAGGATTATAGAGGAAGAGCAAGTGGAATCTTCCACCAGTTGCGTTCAAGAAGGGCATTCTGGAACATCTGAAAGATTGTGCGACTAGTACAGTTAAAGTAGATTTCAGTTACTTTCGACATTGATGTATGAAGCTGATAAAGAACAAAAGCATAGTCGATTATTTGCTAATGGAAACACTATTTTCAGTTATGGGAATAGTACACAAGAAACATGTACACAGCAAAATGTGTCGGAGTTGCGAAATTGTGCTACTAAATCATGTTCAAATGTAATTTGTGTGGACCAAATATTGTGTAAAGAATATAGAGGACAAAGATATAGTAGAGGTAAGTTTCAATAGGTAAGCAAAGTTTTACTATATATAGCCCCACATATATGTACCTTGACAATATATATATTTCAAGGTACGTAGATGTGGAGTTGAGAATAGTAAATCTATACTTACCTATTTGCACTTTCTCGATATTTTGGTCCTCAATATTTTTGACATGATATTCTATCCACACTATATTTTTGTTTCTGATATTCTGTCAGTGATCCTCTTTCTACTTCTCAATCTTAAACAGTTGGTGGCTGTTGGGGTTCCAAAGGGTTCTATTAAACAAAATTTTCTCGTTCACATATATACTCTGCCTGTTACTAAACTCTTGCATGCGCTACAAGCTACACTTTATGTGTGTGCTTATGATACAGAGTTGGTGTTGGGCCTCTCTAAAAAAAAACTCAGATGGAGGATAATAAGAATGTAGCTGAGGAACATTTTCCAAAGTGCCAGTGGTGAATGTGAAAAAATATTTTGAAGTTGAATCCCATTAAAATAGAAATGATTGAACCACCAAGTGTTCAGATATCCTGAGCAAGGTAGCATGGCCCCAGTTTATAGGATCAGAGTCATCACCTGCTAACTCTGTGCAAAAACTGAGTAACCAACTGGAGGCTAATCTGTCAAAGAATCAAGTACTGAAAATTGCTAGCACCTGCATCTGCCAAAGGAAACTCTAAAAAATGTTCATCCATTTACCAATTCTAAATGGTATATCTCCTTGATAAATTCTCAAATACAATCAAAGCTAGACCACAGGACCACACTTCACCTGGAAGCTCTAGTCAACTATTTACACAGACTTCAGCTAGTGCAAACTACCACTGCATGGCTCATTACTGCCTGCCAAAGGAGACAGCCTATTTCTTCCACACCTAGGGCCTCATTAGGATGACAGTCGGACTTACATCCGACCGCCATCCATTTGGAAATGGGACCACCCGACTACAAGTTGGCAGTCCCGCCAGGCGAATTAGGATGCTACCGCCACCACAGTGTTCACAATGTCTATATTCTGCATTGTGGCAGGTGCTGTGGGCTGCAGCACACACCGCAGCCCAGAAAATGGACATTACACATATCCCATAGCTATGAGGTGCCTGACACATGGTGCCGGGATATGCTATGGTGCTCCCCAAATCCCAAAACTGGCCCAGGGGTGAAGGGCGGCCCACTATGGGACTCCAATGTCCCTTTGCCCTTCCCCTTGTCATGGCGGGTTCACTGTCATGAATGGGCTGGCAGAAAGGAACATTGTAATACCTATGGCGGTGCCTGGCATCGCCACCATTGTCGGTATTACTGCACCTCTGATGGACTGACAGGCTCCTTTGAGCCCAAAGGATTCGTGGTGGTCAGTCACTCCGTCCGCCAAAGAACTGCCCACCATCATAATGACGTAGGTGGTAGCGCAGTCACTGATGGAGGTGGGCCTGCCACAAACAGGGTGACAGTGGCGATCCCACTGCCATCCTAATGAGGCCCTTAGTTCTCTGCATTGGCTACTAGGAAAGGAGTGAATATTATTCAAGGCAATGACAATCCTGCACAAAGCAGTAAACTCTCATAAACTCCAACTATGGGTGACCGAATCTAGCACTCATATCCCATACTGGGGTCTAGAGTATGCATGCCGGTCAACTAATTAAACTCTACTGCAAGAGGTGATATGAGAAAAACTCTTATGATGACAAAGTACTCTAAGTAGTAGAGGAAAAACAGGGACACTCTCTGCTCCCTCTATTATGCAATGGAATTCAGAAAGCCTTTAAAAGATTAATTTTTGACAGTTCTTGTCATGAACCGGGAATATGGGAAGAGAACACTTTCATATCCCCAATTTCCCACCAGCCAAGCCAATCCTCCCTCCCCCAGGGCCGAATATGTATAAAAATGCACCGGGAAAGAGATGGACGTGAGGAAGCAGAAGATCAAAACACGGAGAAAACGGGGAAAACAACAGGACCACATGGGAACTAGGAACAAGTTCAGTAGACGGTAAAACAAAGTTAATACAGTTCATGAATAAAAAACAATATTAATAATCGCAGAAAAGGTATGTGAATAGTACTCACCTCCTGCAAGGCCTGGGGGCTTTAGGATACTGACAGTAAGTCAGTAACTAGTCCCACTGGACATAACTGGTAACTGTAATAAAGATTAAATAACAAACAACAAGGATTCATCCTAGCCATGGTGTAACCCGGAGGAAACAAGAAACACAAGCAAAGAGAACTGGGTGACGAACTGCACGGAAGAATGGAAAATCCATGAATTTTCGATTTTGCTAGGTAGTGTGCTTCTCTATCCCTGGCCTTTTACACTATCACTGGCATTCCTGGTCCAGAACAGGAAGGTCAGACCCCTCATAGAGGATGTCATATTGAATTGGGATCATTCTACGTCGATACTTTGCATAAGAAAACAGACGTCCACCATCTTAGAATGGGTTTTAAACAAGTGCAAATCAAAGCCCTGCTCCACCACTATTTAAGACCCGGGTGCCAGATCCTCCAATTTCCTAACCCTTTAACTTGGATTTGATACCTATCGCCTCAAAATCTGTGAGCAATCCTATTAATATGCTCTCTTGTCATGACTGTCAACATATACCTTCACCCCAATGAATATAAATATAAACCTCATGTTTCTCCAGAAGATTAAAATTGTTATGCCTCATGGAACCTTCCACTTACAAAGTACCACGAAAACCACACCAGTTCACAAATAATGTTGTTATTTACACCCAAATTTACATGGGTCCGGGGGTGTGGCTTGGAGGGCGAAGATGGCGGTCGCAGCTTAGAGGAGCTCCCGCCGGCCCAAACATAATCTGTTTACTTATCCTGGCCCCCGAGCCCGCTAACTGCCCTGCCTGTGCGGAGAGTGTTCCTGGTGGCACCCAGATCTCTCCGGTGTGCCGACTCGCTCCCTTTGCCACTCCGGTGACCCAAGATCATCCGCAGCGAGGTGCGGCCTGGAGTCCGCGGGCGGAGCCGGGACCTCGATTTTCGGGGTCGGTAGCCGACGGCCGGTGGTCGGGCCGGTCGGGCGACTCCCTGGCCGGGGACTGCGGCACCGGAGCTCAGAGGAACCACTGTGGGGCCCTGTGGAGCGGCCTAGAGCATTGAGGCGACCCCAAGACGGCGCGAAGGCGCTGCGGCCTGTGCGGACCCAGAGCAGCCGGGCCCTCGAGTTTCGCGACCCCGGGCTGGCCCGGGCCCGGGTTGCGGTGTGTCGCCGCGGATCACCCCTGGTGTTGGTGGGGCAGTTGCAGTGCCCGGAGGCCGCTGGACACGTGCAGGGGGAGCCCGGAGGGGTGGATCACAGCTGGAGCCCGACTGCCCGGTGGGCTAGACTTTGCTGGTGGCATGAGCCCTGAGGCGTGCTTCCCTTTGCCTGGACCCGGGGCTGCCTGGAACCGTTAGCGCGACGGGGGACATCTCTGCTGGATTCTGCTTCGGACCCTGGGGACATCGGTGGGGGACTGCGGCCTGCCTGGCCCTGGAGACGCCGGGGCCTCGCGTTTCACGATCCCCGCCCGGCTACATCTTCATTGACTCCTGGACAGGGAAGCGAGCACTATGCAGCCAGGGGTGCTGGGGAGTCGAGCGCCACTTCCAGATTGGAGAGCTGGGACTGCTGTAGCTGTACTGGATGGAGCGGTGGCTCGGCGATATATAGTGCTGTCCGGAGGGGCCCTTCTCCGCGCCTGGAGAGACACACCTGCTGCCCTGGTAGCGACCGGGAGCTGATCCGAGGATAGCCCACGACGAATTGTGAGTGCCCCCCCCCCCCTCCACGCTAGTGTGCCTGCTTGTGAGGTGCAGGGAAGAGACTTGTGGCCCGAGGGGTGGTCTGCGCTATTCAGCCGGAGGAGCTGGGTGCCTGCCCTACATATGCTGCACTGGGACCCGAGCGGGGTCTGGGGGGGCCTGGAGGACCGGCGTGACTTGGCTTCCCTGTGATTCGGGACTATACTGTGCGCGCCCTGGTTCGCAGGTCTTGGTGGAGGTCCGGACCTAGACATTGGAGACCCTGAGCAAGAGAAGAGACAGCTCTATTTTGCACGTCTGGTGGAGACAGACGTATTCTGCCGGGGCTTGCCGCCAGGAGCTTATCTGTGTTGCCCAGTATCTAGGGGTGCTCGCTGGAGACGGCTTCCGGGCTGTGCTTGTGGTCACCTTGGGCCCCCCGAGTGGGATCTACTGTTGGGTTGCAGTGGGGCCTACCGTAGGTGCGGAGCAGCCTGCTCAATTCCTGCTAACCATGACGAGAGGTGGGGGTGGCGCTGGTTCCACCAAGCAAGGACCGATCGATAAATTCACTGGGCCCAGTGGGGGATCCGGGGCCTCGGGGGGCGGCCAGGGCACGGGTCCTGATAACGCGGCTCTGATGGCCGCCATTACACAATCCAGAGACACGCTTGATGCCAAGACAGGTGCGGTTGGAGCCGATGTTATGCTACTGCGTCAGGACCTCCGTAATGCTGTTGCTCGCATCACAGAAACCGAAACCCGGATTACGGGGGTGGAAGATGATGTAGTTACCCTGAAGAAAAAGGTGGAGGACATGGCCAGGATCCAAAAGGGGCTGGCACTTCGCGGCGAGGATGCGGAAGGGCGAGCGCGCAGGAACAATCTGCGCTTCGTGGGCTTTCCAGAGGACTGCGAGAAGGGGCCCATGGATGCGTTCCTGACGCAGTGGTTGGAGAGCTGGCTTCCCCCGGGCGTCCTGTCGCACTGCTTTGTAGTGGAGCGCGCTCATAGGGCCCTGATGCAGAAACCGCCGGTGGGAGAGAGGCCGCGTCCGGTCATTGCTAAAATCCTCAACTTCCACGACAGAGACACTATACTCCGGGAAGTGAGGGCCAAGGAGACTTTGCTGTTTGACGGTCACAGGATTATGATTTTCCCAGACTATACTAAGCTGGTGCAACAGCAACGCCGATCCTTCCAGGATGCGAAGGCCAAATTGCGTGGTCTGAAAATTCAATATTCACTGTTGTACCCGGCTCGTCTCCGAGTTGTCTTTCAATCCAAGACCCACTTTTTTGATACCCCAGAGGCAGTGTTTAGCTGGACTGATGAGACGGTCAGGATCCGACCGAATGCCCAGCCGGGCTTGAACCCCGGCTCTTCGCGTGGGTCGTCGCAGGAGAGGAGTGGATCTTCCATCAGGGGTAAAAGACACAGGAAATCTCGTTCACGGCGACGCTCCCGATCCGGGGGTGGCCCTCTGGATGGTGCACAGTCTGACACTACTCAATCCGAGACTGGAAATTGAAGGCCGTGAAACCTCATTCTTGCTTCCCTGCAACTCTTCGTCACTGGTCTCTGCAGGTGGCCCTGAGTGGTTGCCACACTAATCGCTGGCCTGGCACCTGGTGTGGTGAGATCTGGGACATGGCTTGACACAGGAGAGGCGTTCTGAGAGTTGTAAGACTGCCTCGCTCTGTTTGAGCGGTGGGACACAAGTGGTTCAATGGGGCTCGGGGTACTGACCCATGGGCGGCCTAGTCCTCTCACGTTCGAGGGGGGGCCCTAAGGGGAGGTACTGTTAGTTGGGGAGAGTAGTGGGATCCATTGGTATGGGTGGCTTTGGGCGCTCTGTTTTGGGCCTGAAGCTCGTCATGCCGCGACAGATACTTCAGTGTTCCATGAGGTATAGGGGTGGGGGAGGGGGGATAGGCGGAGGTTGGGTAGTTGGGGGGGTTGTGTTGGTGGGCAGGGAGGGGGGGTAAGGGGAGGTTTGACGGGGATGCACGTGATTTTTGCTGCAATGATTTACGTAGTACAAGGCGCTTGGGCTGGGTCCTGGGGTTTTCAGAGACTTTCCCATCGAGACTATGGGTGATTTCCCGGAGAAGGCGCTGGCTAGTGGTTCCATGCGAATCCTAAGTTGGAATGTCAGGGGAATGCTGGACAAAATTAAGCGTGGGGCAGTGCTGCGCTGGGGTAAGAGGGACTCAGCGGATGTCATGCTATTACAGGAGACGCATATGTTGGGGACGAAGGTACTGAGTCTACAACGGTTTGGTTATACCCAGGTGTTTCATGCAGGTTTTACCAGGGGATCGAGGGGGGTAGCCATCCTCATTCATCGACGATTGTCATATACTCATGAGCGTCATTGGCTTGATCCCCAGGGTCGATATGTGTTTGTTAAGGGTATGATTGGTGCGGAACCTGTGGTGTTTGGCAGTGTGTATGCTCCCCCACCTCTACAATGGTCTCTGGCAGAGCGTCTGTTTGAATTGTGGGCTGAGATCCCGGATTGCTTGGCTGTGATAGGTGGCGACTGGAACGATGTGGTGGATGTGGGCCTGGACAGAAAGAGATTACAAGGAGCCACGGGGGCAACCTCCCCTACACGTCTGAAGGCAATGATTGATGGGTTGGGCTGGGTGGACGTCTGGAGACATTTGCATGTCAGGACGCGTGAATACACGTATGTGTCTGCTGTGCATGGCTCCTTCTCCCGGCTGGACTGTGTGTTTGTCCCTGGGGCCTTCCTCGATAGGGTGAAGCAGGCCGTGATTCAGCCTCGTGGGTTGTCAGACCACTCCCCGGTCGTGGTAAGGATCGGGCTGCGCAAGTCGCACCAGCCGTTCCGGTGGCGGATGTCCTCGTGGCATCTCCAGCAGGCGGGTTATACGACATACATGCGCGGAGCGATTGCCCAATACTGGCAGGAGAACTTGACAGAGGGAGTGGATAGTATGACGGTCTGGGAGGCCATGAAGCCCACGTTGAGGGGCGTGGATATCGCCTGGTGTACTGCTGCCCGTCGAAGACGTCAGGAGGCCGCGGTGGCAGCGGCGGCTAAGGTGGGAGAACTGGAGAATCGGTGTCGGGAGGACGATGGCGATGTAGCGCTAAGACTGCTCCTGCAGGCGCAGCAATCCTACGCCTCGGTCCTACTGGACGAAGCTCGACAAGCCTGGCTGGCCACGCGGAGCAGGGTTTACCAATGGGGCGACAAGTCCTGCACCATGCTCCACAGGTTGTGTCAACAAACTCTACAGCCGATTACTCTGCCGGGCCTCACGGACGGAGAGGGGATTGCTATGACAGATCCTGCTGCCCTGGCGGCAAGCTTTGCTGGCTACTATGCGGTACAATACGCCCCAAGGGACGGTCTCCCACCAGAGGCGATTGACAAGTTCATAGCTGACCTTCCCCCCCGTGCGATATCGGACGAAGCCAGGACGGCCCTAGACCTTCCCTTGACAGCGGAGGAACTAGGTGATGCTCTGGGACAACTTAACACTGGTAAGGCGCCCGGACCGAGTGGATTTCCCAGTGAATTCTACAAGAAATTTCACTTGCAGCTGGGACCGCACTATCGGCGGGCTTTGGAAGCAGCGCGGGAGTGTGGTAGCTTGCCGGTGGACTGGCGTCAGGCTGAGATCGTAGTTTTCCAGAAACCGGGCAGGCCTCCCGACAGACACGAGTCGTATCGCCCCATATCTCTAATTAATTTTGAAGCCAAATTGCTGGCTAAAGCGTTGGCGAATCGTCTCCTCCCATATATAGTGGACTTGGTCCACCCGGATCAGGCGGGCTTTATGCCGGGTAGAGCGACAAGACACAATATCAGACGTGCACAGGTGGCGGTGGACGCGATGGGGGCGACTGGGGAGCGGGCGGCGCTCCTGCTTGCGGACATTGACAGAGCGTTCGACTCTGTCAGCTGGACTTACCTCTTCGCTCTTTTACCGCGCCTCAATCTGGGTCCGGTTTTTGTCTCATACGTCAGATTGCTGTACACAGACATCACCGCCTCGGTGCGTATTGCAGGAGCCATATCGGAGAGATTTCCGGTTGCTAGGGGGACTCGACAGGGGTGCCCCCTGTCCCCTTATCTCTTTGCATTGGTCATGGAGCCACTGGCTGCGTGGGTGCGCATTGATGCACAGCTTTGCGGCTTTGTATGGGGAGTGGGACTCTCAGACAGGATCGCGCTATATGCGGATGATGTCCTTTTCTTTTTGACGGACCTTGATCGTTCAGGCCCTCGAATCTTGGAAATACTGCGCATTTTTGGTGACGTTTCGGGACTCTTCCTCAACCCGCGCAAATCGACTCTTTGGGTACTGGGGGGAAGATCCGAGGTATCTCCTTGGGCCTCGGCTCTACAAGTGGCGATCGGTGGACTGAAATATCTGGGAGTTTTCCTGTCGGAGTCTGCTGCCATTGCATGGGAGCGTAACATACAACCAGTGTGGGACAAGGTTCAATCGGACGTCAAAACTTGGTCGCGCATGCCCCTTAATATTTATGGCAGGTCTGCCATTTTCAAGATGGTCGCCCATCCTAGACTATTATACCAACTGCAAAACCATCCACACAGGGTGGACCCGCAGTGGTTCCGTCGTGTGAATTCTCTGCTAGGCCGATTTTTATGGGCTGGGGGCGCTTCCAGAGTGGCGCTGCGGACTTGTTTTTTGTCCACGTATTGTGGAGGTCTCGCAACGTCGGACATCCTATCCTACTACCAAGCCTCCCATTTGTTGGTTCTAAACGAGTGGTGGTACGGTGGACATGGCGATCCGGCATACGCCCTAGAGCACTTTCTGATGGGGGACGCCACGCTGCATACACTCTTGTATTCAGCCAGGCAGCGGAAAAAACTGCCGCAGGCTACTCAGGTAGTCTTCCTGATTTGGAGACAAGTACTGCGCCGCATGGGCTGGTGGGGTCGGCTGACGGCCGAAACTCCACTTTGGAATAACGGACAGCTCCCTGCGCTGGCCTCGTTGCAGGGGTTTGGTGGCTGGGACTCCATAGGGATCTCGTCACTTGGTCATGTCCTTACCGGAACTACCCTCAAATCCTTTCAAGCTCTCAGCACTGAATTTGATATGCCCAAGACCCAATTTTTTAAATACTTACAGCTCCGTCATGCTCTTGCGCCGAGCCTAGTAGGGCTGGACCGGCTTCCAGAGTTTAGCCCCGTGGAAGCTAAGCTCTTCATGGGAGATCTGGGGGATAAAAAAGTCTCCAAAATTTATCAAACGCTGGTCACTCATTGCTCCTCGTCCCTTATGTCGTTGAAGGCCTCCTGGGAGATGGATGTTGGGCCGTTGGATGAAGATGACTGGAGGGAGGCACTAGAGTCCCCCCGTGGAGCGGCAATAGCTGTGAGACTACGGTTCATACAATACAAGTACCTGCATCGGGCCTATTACACCAGAGAGAGACTGTGGAAGGCTGGCCTTATTGCTACCCCAGACTGCCTGCGTTGCGGGACTGAGAGAGGCACATTGGTGCATACTGTGTGGTCGTGTGTGGGTCTAGCCCGGTTCTGGAATGGGGTATGGAACTGCTTATCGGAGGTGCTGGGGTGGGATCTGCCTCGTACGCCCAGATTGGGTCTTCTTCATATCCTAGATCAAGTAGGTGGTAACATCTATAAGCGTCATCTCCTTCTGCTGGGCCTCGTCGTGGCCAAGCGGGATTTGGCGAGGGCTTGGAAAAGTGACCGCGCTCCCCCGCTTGGCGCCTGGAGGGCGGGCTTGGATTTCCTCATGGGGTTGGAGTTATCAGTGTTTGAGGCCAGGGGCTGCCCCCGAAAACATTATAAGATCTGGAAGCGGTGGGCAGATTACAGGGACCTGACCTTGGAGCCTCCCATTGACATGGATGATGGACTGCCTACAGACGGAGACCTCGGGGCCAAGGTGGCTCCAAGATGCCTATTTTTGCTTTAATCTGTATACTGCAGCTGATAGTGATCACGTGCATTGGGCTAGGGCGGGATAAGGGGTGGGTAGTGGGGGATTTTGGGGTTGTTGGGTGGGACAGGGGGGTGGGAGGGGGCCAGTTAAACGTTTAAGCTATGCATGTACTCTTTTGTGTGTAGACCACTGACGTGCTCTCCTGATTTTGGAGAACTGTACATATGATCTGCTTAAACTTCTAATAAACACGGTTGTGAAAAAAAATAATTTACATGGGTCCGTGTATCAATAACATTATTACACAAGAGAGAAAGGACTTGGTGGTGGTAAGTGACCACAGCCTACAACATTCGATTCCACCCCATCGATAAATCTATGTAAATCCATAGAAAAACAACAAATTAAAAACCAAAATAATGCAAAATCAATTTAATGGAAACTTATTTTTTTCAAAAATGGAGTTTGGTAGAAAAAGATTGAAAACTAAGAAAAACTGTTAAAAATATTTACTGCGAAAAATAGCAAAAGCAGATTCTGGAATATAATTTTAAATAACAAAGCAGAAAAATAGAGAAATTAATCAAAGGTAGAGGGAGGCAGGCAAAGTAAAGTGTTAAGGGAAGAATGAGTGAGGTTGAATATAAACGAATTTAAAAAAATGGGGGAATTATGGGTTGGGGGTGCCCCTCCCAGCTCCCTACCTCCCAAACAAACAATGGAGAAGCAAGGAAAGAGAAAGAGCGAGGGAGAAGGAACATGCAGTTGAAAAAGAAGTCAAATTTTTTATAATAGCGAATTGATACCAAGTCACAAGTCATCATACGGGAATGGGAAGAGGAAGGGGAAAGAGAAGAGGAAGGGGAAGAGGAGGAGGGATGTAAAGGAGAAGGGGCAGATAAGGTGAATGGATAGGGAAGTGACGGGGAGGAGAAAGGGGAAGGGAATGGATGAGGAAGGGAAGGGCAAATACACTTTAAAATATCATGAAAAATAATGGGTTTAAAAAACAAAGACATTAAACAAAATGGCTTCAACCAAATGGTAGATGTAATTTTTCTTTTCAATCAAAAAGTTTAGATAAAATAGAACAACCAATAGCAATGGGCGTGGGCGATATACCTCTCACCGACGTAGTCTAGAGCAAATCATGCAGTACATACCAGATATGTACCCTTATATGGTCTGTAACACCCGGCTAGGATAGCTCAGGGACACTTATTAACTTATTACAGAGAACGTTTTACATATCAACAGTTCTTGTTCATCAATTATTTCCCCTTTTTACTTCACGATCAATAATACTTTTATTTGATTTATAATAAAATCATAAAAGGGTGGATCTTACCACCATTTAGTCGACATTTAAATTTTTAAAACAACACAAAAACAGCTTCAAGTCAAAATAAAACGAAGATGAATAAGGAAAGAGAAAGAATATAAAATTACACGGGCTTTTCGGGAAAGTGGTCTTAGGGGGATTATAAAATTTGGAGAGGTGTTATGAATTGGATCAGAGTACGCTTTTATGCCTTAAATTTTCGTGGGCTTTCTTAAGAGGTGGTGTAAGAGGGAAAGTAAGACTTGGGTAAGCGATGTAAGATTGGATCAGGGTGCACTTTTGTGACATGAATTGAAGTGCTAGGGAGCGGGAACAAAAGAGTCCGTTAGGAAAATAAAGGTGGGTCCATGGGCGACTGTGTCCAGACCTATTTTTGTGAGTCCTCCTTGGTTGCAGCCTTATTTCCCAGCTCCTGAGCAGCATGCTCCAAAAATGTTATGGTATTGCAAGACAGTTTTATCCAGGACCCACTGAGGCATATGATGACGGCCGCCCTGCAGGTTCTCACCTGAGCAACTCTCATGAGTGGTGACAAAAGCGCTTTCCTTGGTTTCTGAGTGCAGGGCATATACAAATTAAATGCAGTAATGATTAAGCATGGGCGTAAAATCCGTTCCGCTCGCGGATTTTGCGGATTTTCGGCAAATTCGCAATCCGCAAACTCTCGCGAACTTGCCGAAAATTCGTAAACCCGTGCAAAGCGGATTTTTTGCTTGGTTGCACTTGCCAACTAGAATACTATACAATTTCGCGGGAGTAAACACTTGCGAACACGTAGATGCGGCGGGCAGCGACAATCTCGCAATTGCGAGATTGCAAAATTTACAATTTCGCACAAGAAATCCACCAGCAGGCAGCATAAACCTTGAAAATTATGATTTTTATCAGAATAACTCCTCAGGTTGACATTTGGCTGCACTTTTTTTTTGCAAGGAGTCCATTTTGGGGGGGGTGGGAGGAAGGAAGTGCCCCCACAGTCTCCAACTTCCTGTTCCTGTCCAGCAGGCTCCTCCCAGTGCTTTCTTCATGTGCTGGTCACTTTGATTTGGATCTTGACCTGGAAGGATTACTTTTTGTGGATGCTGCTGGATATTTGGATTTTTGCAAAACTGAAAGCACTCAGTAGGTGCAAAAGTTCAATCTTATCATTAGTAACCATTCCCTGTAGTGCCTGGAAGGATTACTTTTTGTGGATGCTGCTGGATATTTGGATTTTTGCAAAACTGAAAGAACTCAGCAGGTGCAAAAGTTCAATCTTATCATTAGTAACCATTCCCTGTAGTGCTTCCTGAGGGGCCCCTTCAGAGTTCAGTTGCCTACTTGCAACTATTCTATGACCCTGCTCTGACCCTCACAGCCGGCTCAGAGAATAGCTACAAGTATACAACAAAGGTCCTGTTAAACAAATTACACTGCAACAGAAAGCAATTACAGATAAGGAAGCAGGTGCCAGCCTGGAAGTTCAAATTCAGTGACACATTAATCAGCCCCTGATTCATTCATGTCAGTTGAGGCAGGGCAGGTGTGCTTTCCCCCCCATAATCTACAGTGATGAACTAGAGGGTGGCATGGGTGAGCCAGAGGGTGGCATGGGTGAGCCAGAGGGTGGCAGTGGTGAAACAGTGGGTGGCAGTGGTGATACAGAGGGTGCTGTGATGAACCAGACGTAGAAACAACATGGTCGTGACCGTTGCTACCCGACAAGTAAGTTCGCGTTTGCGAACTGGTAAAAAACCCTTGCGAAATGGCAGAAACACTTGCGAACACAAAAAAAGAAAAAGGAATCCGCAAAATTTGCGAGAGTTCGCGGATTTTGCGGGTTGCGCATCCATAAATACGCAATTTCGCGGATTGCCAATTCGCAAAATCCGCCCATGCTTAGTAATGATTCTGCGCCGTTGTTACAAAGGCGGCAGTCGGAGGTTGGCCACGACTGTTGCCATTTGGGGGTGAGATCTTTGCTCACAAAGCAGCCCAACCTTAGCAAGCTTAATTTCCTTTTGTAATGGTCCCTGAAGCAGTCTTGCAAGTATGGATGAGGCTTCAAATTGATGTATGATGGCAGTACAAACCAGGCGTGGTTTTTACCAGCCACGGCAGCTTTGTCCATTAATAGGGACGCTTGTTTGGTTGCATTGTTGGTTCGCAGTTTGAAAGCAGTGTAAGTCATGGGTGCATGCCAAGATTCTTCCAGTGCTAATGATTGCAGCGCTTGCCTGAGGGACTTATATATTGAATTGGGAAGTCCAGCTTGTTTTTCTACTTCCAGCCAGCACAGATGTGCCAGGGAGTGATCTTCTGCGTCCCTCATTCGCCAATAATGTTTGACTAGCGCTCCTTGTCTTGCCGGGAGCTGATTTGTGAGACCGTATTCCAAGCGTATTTGGGCTTGCGAAATATAGCGCGGGATCGAGAAAAGGTTTTTAAAGAGGCTTAATTGGGCGAGGTTTAGCGCTGTAAAGTCCCGGGTTGCCATCATCTCAGAACCATATGTGAGTGATGGCAAGAATTTGGCAGCTACGATCTTTAAGATGTGGGCAGTAGAGTTTCCACGTAGATGTTTTTGGACTGTTTTGAAAGCAAATTGGAGCTGTTTAGCTTTTGATTTCCCCTGTTCCAAGTGCTGTTTATATTTTAGTTGATAGTCCAGTAAGATGCCCAGATATTTAATTTTGGTCTACCTCGGTTAATGTAGTGGAGTTTATCTTCCAGATAAATTTTTGTCTTTTCTTGCGAGAGCCAGAGAAACATAGGACGTTTGTTTTTTTTGAGGTTTATTGTCAGTTGCGCATTCGAGAGGTACGACGCTAGCTTAGAGATCATGCGTTGTAGGCCGAGAGGAGTTTGTGACAAAAGCACTATGTCGTCTGCGTATTGTAAGCTCATTATGGGTAAATTACCGAATTTTGGTGGATCTCCCTGAATAGAGCGTAATCGCTTTCTAGGTCCGCTGTGTAAATGTTGAAAAGGCAGGGGGCCAATACGCAGCCTTGTTTTAAACCATTAAATGTGCGGAATTTCTTTGTCAGACATCGGCCGTCTCCTTTTTTCACTTGGACCCAGGTTTGTGAGTACAGCTCTATAATTGCTCCCATTAGCTTTGGCGGCGCACCCCAGGCTTTCATTTTGGCCCAGAGTTTGGATCTTGGCACTTTATCAAAGGCCGCTTTTAAGTCCAAAAAACAAGTATACAGCGCGTTAGAGTTGTCAATTGCCCTTTTTGCTAGTAGGGTTATTGCAGATAAGTTGGTAAGAGTTCCCATTCCTGGGCGAAAAGCTCGGGGGGATTAACCCTATGCTGCTTACCCAAGCCTCCAGTTCTACCAGTATATTTGATGCATAGATCTTTGCCTCCACATCTATTAAGGCGATTAGCCTGTAGTTATTAGGGTCAGAGCGAGACCCAGCTTTATGTATTGGGTGTAAAATGCTGCCCCTCCACGATTCGGGAATATTCCCGGTCTTTACACTATGACAAAATAGAGGGAGTAATTGGCTGGCCCAAAACGTGGGGTCTTTCTTGAATAGGGCGTTGGGAAGACCATTTGGTCTGGGGGCTCCATCTGCTCTCAATGATTTTATGGTGTTCGAGACCTGCGTTAGTGTCATCAGGTCGTTGTCACCTATATGCTTTGTTATTGGCGGTTCGCAGGTAGCTTTGGGGTGAGCGGGCTTTGAGTCTGTCGTTGTTCTCAGGCTTGACAGGGCGCACTCCGGAAGAGGCGAAACTTTTTTTTCTAATGGTGTATCAATGGTAAAATTGTATAATAGGTTGATGTGGCTACACCAAAGCTGGTCAGTCATGTCTGAGTTGAACTGCCGATGTTTGCCGTTGAGCATGAAGTTTATTTTTGCCCAAAAGTCTTTTGAGTTCTGCAGCTTACTAGCATGGAGTATAGTGCATGCTAGTTTTCCCTATGCATTCTCTTGGGAAGATTGGTCTCTCTTTTTAGCTCTTTTTTTGAAGGCTGCAATTATTTTCAGAGTATGTTGTGAGAAGTGAGGATCCTTTTTTCGTTCTGCCCTGAGAAATGCATTTATTTGCCTTTTTAGTTGTCGCAGCTTTGGGGTGTACCATTTCCCTCCTCTGTTTCTTATAAGTTTTTGTCCTCTGTGGTTGGATTGAAATTTCTTGTTTAGGTCCACTACAAAGGACTCCCAGATCTTTATTATATCCATTGATGTATCAGATTGTGAAAGCAATGCATGGCCTGACGCCATTAGCTTGGAGAGGTTTTCTTCATTCCAATTTAGCCGTTGTAAATTGAAGATCTGGGTGTTCATAGATAGGGACAGCGCTTGCTCAGACTTTTTTACTTCGATTGTCAAGGTGAAGGTCTGTGGGAGATGATCACTTTCCCCACGTTCCTAGATATGGAAGTTTCGGATGTAAAGGAATAGGTCGGGGTCGGCCAGAGTATAGTCTATAGTTGATCCTGAATTTTTAGAAACCCTCGTTAGGGCAGCCGGTGTATCCAAATGACCCCTTCCATTTAAGGTGTACAATTGGAGGGATTCCAACTCCATGGCGCATTTCCTTCCTATTGCACTTTGTCTGCAAAGGTTGCCCTGCCTAGGGGGTATATGGGTAGGGAGGCTTCCCTCCTGACGTTGGATTAGATTCATATTAAAATCTCCTGTTATAAGCATGTTTTCGCTTGGATAGGTGGACTTTAGCGCGTTGATTGCAGTAATTAGTTGTTTTATCCTCTTCCCCTTATGTTTTCCGCCGGGGTGCATATAGAGGTTCACGATCAGGAGGCCCATTTTTGGGGAAATTTCAGTTTTAACGCATTGCATCCATGTAGAAACCGACTTACTCTTTTCCTTCAGCCCAGCGGCGGGCGCCATCTTGAGTGGGGCAGGTGGGCACAGTGCTCAAGTCGGGCCGTCCTTCACGCCCTTCTTCCTCCCTATAAAATGTGCAAGCCAGTCAGACGGCGCAGCGGGCTGGCGCAGCGGGCGCGCCGGACGCGCGCCGAAGCCGCGCCTAAGCCAAGCCCGTCTGCGCCCGTCCGCGCTAAGACCGCGCTAGGCGCAGGACACGCTGTTTCCACTTCCCCTGCACTCAGGTACGACGTTTCCGAGTTGCTGTCTATGCGCCACACCCTTCCTAGTCCTTCCTGTTATGTACATTCTTTCACCGACCACCTCTGGGGCCCCTACTTCTGCCGCCATTGTGGTTGGACATCTTCCAATCCCCCCAGTCCTATTCCTCCCCCCCTCCCTCGTCCTCGGCATAAGACAGCCTCCCTTAGCGGTGGCCTTATCAATGCCAGATCCTTAGCGCGACACGGACAAGACATCCATGATCTTATCATAGCATCCGATCTGGATGCCTTGTTCATCACTGAATCTTGGTTGCACGATGCTTCAAATCCCGATCTTGCCACCGCTCTCCCCCCTGATTACACCATCCTCAGACGAGATAGACCTATTGGTCGGGGAGGCGGATTGGCCATCATTGTAAAAAAAGCACTTAAGTGCCACACTTTCGACCTGGCCTCCTTTAAGGACTGCGAATCCCTGGGATTTGTTATCCACACTAGTTCCTCCTCTGCCTTTTCAGGCGCACTTGTCTATCGCCCCCCCGGAAATGCCACTACATTCTTGGCCTCCCTTGATGAAACTCTGGCAGCTTTTCTTATTCATTACCCCACTTTCACTCTTCTTGGAGACTTCAATCTTCATCTGGAATCTGACACTAACCCCCACACTCTCAATTTCCGCCACTCACTGGAGATTTTCGGTCTCTCCCAATTAGTCTCCCTTCCTACCCATTGTGCCGGGCACACCTTGGACGGCATTTGTACCAATCTGTTCTCCTTAAATGCCGCTACCCCCGTACCACAAATATGGACAGATCACTGTCTCATTCCCTTCTCCATTAATAACAAAACCTTGCCCCCTCCTCCCATTAAACTCCCTCACACCTCTTTCCCTGTCAATTGGAAAAAGGTAGCTGCATTCATCAAACTCAATCCACAACTGGCAGTACCCCCCCCTACCATCATGGGCGACGCCTCATTAGATTCCACAAACTTCCACCTGTGGATTGAGAGAGTAATCTCTGTAAATGCAAAATCCGTCAGCCAAAAAACCGCCCGAGGAAAAAAGAAACCCAATGCCCCTTGGTATACTCCGGCCCTCGCTGACTGCCACCTCAAGTGTAGGCTTTTGGAGAGAGAATGGAGGAAAACCTACAACTCAACGTCCAGATCCACTTACATTCTCCAGAGAAAGCTATATCTCTCCGACATAAAAAAAGCAAAAAAGGCATTTTTCACTCTAGCAATAGATGCAGCAAAACAGAAACAACATACGATTTTCAATATCGTAAAATCTTTCACTCATCCCAAAGCACTGGCACTTGAAATTCCCCCCTCACAAGCCCTCTGCGATCAAATCGCTGATTTCTTTGAGGAGAAAATCAATAATATCCATAAGGACTTCCCCCCGGTTCCCATCCTAATCCAAGCGTCTGACACATCTACTCCCTCACTAAACCAATTTACAGCAGTCTCCCTACTGCAAACGCACAAAGCCATACTAGCCTGTAAATCAGGTGCACCCACAGATTCCTGCCCCCCAGTCATCTTGCACCACCTCATTGAGTCCGTCAACCCTCTAATCAATGCGATTGTGAACGAATCCCTTGACTCCGGTATTGTTCCTATTGAGTGGAAGAAGGCCACAGTCAAGCCCCTCATGAAAAAGCAAAATAAATCCCCTACTGATTTGTCCAATATGCGCCCAATCTCACTCCTCCCTGCACTAGGCAAAATTACCGAGCAACTAGTCCACGAGGAATTAAAGAATTTTGTGGAAAATCAATGCATCTTACACCCGCAGCAATCCGGTTTTCGTTCCGGCCATTCCACAGAGACCGCTTTGATTGAGTTGTCTGATACCATCAAGTTCTTGCAGGATGAGGGCAGGCAGGCCGTCCTCATCCTGCTCGACTTAACCGCGGCCTTCGACACCATCTCACACACTATTCTAATTAATAGGATGCGTGAGATCGGTGTCTCGGGCTCCGCACTTACTTGGATTACATCATTTCTATCCAATCGCTCTCAATCGATCTCCTTAGGCCCCTTTGTTTCCGGTGAACGATCCATCACCTCAGGGGTACCACAGGGTTCCATCCTGAGCCCCCTCTTTTTTAACGTGTATATGGCCCCCCTTCTTGCGTTGATTGAATCACATGGGATCCTCGTGACATCCTACGCTGATGACACCCAACTTGTCGTCACTATTGATAAAAGACTCCCGGATGCTGCCATCAACTTCCAAAACTGTCTGTCAGAAGTCTTTTCTTGGCTCAACCTGCACCATTTAAAATGCAACAGCGCCAAAACAGAAATAATTCCCCTCGGTAAAGGCACATTCTTTTCCCCCAAAGACTGGTGGCCTCATAATTCCGAAGCACCACCGAGCGCGGTAGCCTCAGCACGCAACTTGGGTGTTCAATTTGATGCTTCCCTCAGCTTCGATGAACATGTGCGCATTACCGCAGGGCGCTGTTTCAGTCTGATCAGGCAATTAAAGAAATTTTTTAATTTTCTGCCTATCAGTGCCAGGAAATCAGTCGCGGTGGCGCTTGTCCTCTCCCGGCTAGATTATTGTAACGGCCTCCTGGCAGGTATCAAGAAGTCCTCTCTGAAAAAGCTACAAACTGTCCAAAATGCAGCAGCCAGGCTTGTTCTGAAACTCCCCCGCAGGTCCTCGGCCTCTGCAGCCCTCAACGCCCTCCACTGGCTGCCACTCCACAAGAGAATCCTTTTCAAGCTCTTAGTCACTGTATTTAAAGCTAACAGGTGCTTGGGTCCATCCTACCTGATTAAGCGCTTCCAGAGCTATAATCCAACTCGCTGTTTGAGGTCATCGGGCGCCAACCTCATCTCTGAACCCCGTATAAAATTAAAATCCAAGGGTGGAAAGACCTTTTCTTTTTTGGCGGCCAAGGCATGGAACCGCCTTCCCCCCAGCCTGAGGCACGCCCCCTCCGAAAGCCTATTTAGGAAATCCCTGAAAACTTGGATTTATACTCAGTCCGACTCTTCAGTTCTCGCAGCCATTTGATCCATGCTCCCCATAGACGACTTTCTGTGTGCTCAGCGCCAAGATGCTCCCTCCGGAGCGAAAGCCAGCGCTTTACAAATGACAATAAATATCAAATATCAAATATCAAATATGACTGAGTTGCCATAGAAGGTCCGTCGATATAAAAGTGGATAGGCCTCCTTTTGCCCTGCCGGAGCGGGCCTCCTTTTGGGCTGGTGTGAAGAATTCTTTGTATCCCACAAGAGGCGTGTTTTCAGTCTGCCATGTTTCCTGGAACATTAGTATTTTGAATTGAGTAATAAACTGTATAAAGACTTCTTCCTCCAGCTTCGCTTTTAGACCATTGACGTTCCATGAGCAGAACGTACAGCCTTGCTCTTTCCCAACCATTGGTCTGCTGCTGGTTCAGTCTGTGTTCCTATGGATTGATGCCGGAGGGGCCTGGTGGTGCCTTTCGGGCAGGTCATTCACCTGACGGGCAATCGTGATTGTGATTTGCCTGAGTTGTTGGCCTTCTTCTTCTATGCTGCCTATTAACTCTGGTCCTTTAGCGTTTTTTAGGAGGCCTCGTTTTGGATTTTGTTCCGCAGAGGACTGAGATATCGAGCTGGCTCCACTTTCTTTAGATCAATGCCCCATGAGGCAAAATCCTCCCAATGAGTCAGGATTAGTTCTGTGACGGTGTGATCAATCCAGGTTGTTATCGTGGACTCGGAGCCTGGTTGGAAAGGGTTTGGTTTAAACTCTACTAATTCCAAATCACATGATTTTAAGTGGCTCAGGCTTGGTAATTCCTCTAGGAGTCTTAAGATTGCCCCTCTGTTCAAGATGTCATGGGTCGTCCCTCTTGAGCAGTATTTCGGGATTAGCTCAATTTTGTTGCCTAAGATATGCCGCTTTTGATTTTTTGGTCGTCTACACACTTTGATGAAAGGGGGAGACATTCCTTCCCGGTCCATCTTTAGCTCTAAGGTGTGCTGAATAACTGGCTGTGCACTGCTTGTGATTGCTTGTTAGCTGAGGACTAGGACTTGTGAAGCTTGTGTGTCTCCCTCCTGCAGGTCTCGTGGCTTTGGTTCTCTGATTTTTGCGGGTTTGTCTATGCCAACTTGTCTATTGTTTTCTGATGCTTGAATAGATAAGATGGTATCCTTTGAGCTTTTTCTTCGCTTGATGTTTGGGTTAATGACTTGCTCGTCATTTGCTGACTTGCCAGTTGGCTTATCTCTGGGTGGGTTGAAGATGCTGAACGTTTTTATTGCTTTCTGAATTGAATTTGTGCAATTTATGACTCTTTTTGGAGGGGTTATAACCTTGTCAAGGAGTAAGCCTTTTAGGGTAGGCCCTTGCTCTGGAGTTGTTCTTATTTGAGGTGGAGTACCCTCTAACTGCTCTTTGTCATCACTGTTGCTGAGGTTGTTGTTGTTTTTTTTTAGGGAGCTTTGATGATGCGCCTTGCCTGTGAGCTTTTGCTTTTCTAGCTTTCCTTTGGCGCTTCCTTTCCCTTTTGGTGAGTGCATGTACCTGAACGGTAAGATTGGGACTGAGTGCCGCAATTAGTGGGGACGCCTGAGTTGGATATGCTTCCTCTCCGTGGTCAGCTAGAGTATGTTCTTGTGCACTTGTTGGCGTCATAATGTCGTTAGAGGTGGAGGGATGTGGTAGGTCTTGGGTTTCCAAGTTTGCTTCGCCGCTGCTAACCTCAGGCGGCCTGCCTGGACCCTCTTTAGTGTGCTGTTGGCTAGTTGCTTGTCTTCTGGTAGCGGTGGTTGCCGTAAGTAAGTTCGTTGGGGATTCCGTAACAGCCCCCAATATCTGCGTCATCAGGCTTGGTACTGTGGCCAGTTTATCTATTATGTCCGAACAGTGGCATGTATAGAAGGTGGAGTCCTTGTTGAGTTGCACCCTCGTGATCATGTTGTTTAAGTCTTTTAAGTTTGATTCAATGCCCTGAACGTGAAAGGCCAAGAGGTTAAGCAGGTCGACTTGCGTGTCCAATTTGTCCGCATGGTAGGACATGGCGACGACTATGGTTTCCATTGTCTTTAATAGTTGCGGCCAAATGGAGGCCGTTTGGGTGCTCTCTGGTGTTTCCCCCTGTATATGGGTAAGCTTGGGTGGATTAAAAGGATGCGCAGAAAGATCTGGTTGATTGCGATGCTCGCGCCGTTGCGCGCTCCTTGACGATGACCTTTTGACATTGCCTTACTCCTTGCCAGGCGTTTGGTCATATTGGGCTGCAAACTCTCGCATACTCCTTTCCAATTCTACGATCTCGCTTGCGGTTACGTTTTCTTCCTGTGAATACGATGTCTCACTGTGTTTGATAGCATCGGTATCTTCCATTACTAATCCGACAGATGGGAGATGATGCTCTTTAACTAGAGCCGATATGAGCTGGCAGCTCGGTTTACTGGGAGGATTAACCGATGGCAGCGAGTTTTGAATGTTGTTTACTGGGTGTGTTTGTGAAGGGCAGTCCTTGGTTGTTATCGGGGTCGTTTTCTGGATGAATTTTGGGCTTTGATCTATAAAAACCGAGTCATTGCTTGCGTCCGGGGTCCAATGGACTAAGGCACGAGCCGGTGATTTATGAGCTGTTTGTTGGGGCTTAGGAATTGGGTGCCCCTTGGTTTGGTCTGAGCCATTGGCTAGTTGTCGGGTGATTTGGTCATGCGACCCAGGAGGACCCGATCCCCCACTCCCAGAGGTCCTTCTTGTTTTTGTTTTCAAGGCATTGCGAGGTTCACTATGACACCTTATGTGAAGTGATGATGATGCTGGCGATATGGCGCCTTTGTTTGTGCCCTCCTTAAGCGCCTTGCGCTGAGTACTGTTAAATTTTGGGCTGGCATCATGTGGAGGAGGTTCCATTCCATTCCCAGTAGAGAATCTTTGACAGACTTTAAGAAAGTCTGTAATCAATGCCCGTTTGCTTGATTTGGAGTGTGCGGCTTGAGCTTTGTGGTTCGATAATGGCATGGCGTCGTGATCCGATAATTCCTTATTCTTGGCTATGGGGCTACAGACTTTGCTGACCTTATGGAGCCCCTTGGTTCCAGCATCGGGGCTCTGCAATCCAGATTTGTCACGTTGGGGTATCAGGCCGGGGGGGATTTTGTGAGGACTGTTGAACTGGTGCCTTGTCCCTCCTGGACTGACTTCTCGGGGCTCTTACCCCCGCCGGCGGCGGACCCATCTTCTACCTCATTGATGGTGCCCGGAGGATCCCCCTTGACCTTTTTTGGCTTTGCCTGTAGTTTTTCAGCTAGATTTTCCTCGCCTCGTATCTTCCCGGATCTCATGATCAAGATACTTCGAGTTTGAGCAATGTGATTGTTCCTTTCGTTGAGGAGCAGCCTGGGCTGGGGGTTCCGTCGGGTCCGTCGATGAGTCGGAACTATCCTTCTCTTATCTCTTATCTTTTGTGACGGTTGGTTGTACAAGTTGGTTTATAAGCTGGATTGCTGGTTTGGGATTTTGTGATTGTGGTGATTGTGGTCATTGGCGGTGAGCGGTAGTGGTGGGCGGGCAGATGGCAAAACCGATGGGTTGATGGCGTTTGTGTTGTTTGCTTGTTTTCTTGCTAGCTGGTAGCTGGGCAGCTTTAATTGTGTTGTGAGGTGCTGGCTTGGTCCTTTTTAGCCCGTGTTGGGAGGCAACAAGCGGAGCACACAGGAGGACCACAGGCTGAAAAACCCTAGTAAGACAGCCTCCCTCGATCTAACTCCCAGGCTCTTACTTAGCTACCGCCTCTAACGGCGACCGCACTTGTGTCCCCCCCTCCTCCTCTTACCTCAACTCCGAGCCGCCAAACGCCGCGGGGATGAAGCTCCTTTACGCCTGTGCTCAACCCTTCAGCCGGAATTGCAGAAACACGGAGACCATAGAGTGAGGGAGCTTCACACTTCACGGCCCCCCGGCTCTAGGTCCGGTGCTGCTGCGGAAGAAAGGACGGGAACGACAAAGCGGCGAAATGCAGCAGGAAGCGGGAGGAACCCGAGAACGCCGACTTCGGCCCCCGCTTCTCTGCAACCTGCTGCCGTGCTCCTCTGACCACTGACCGCTGCGCTCACCGTAGCTCTCTGCTGCGCTCTGCTGGATAGTCACTAAAGCTTAGGATTCACACCACTGCAATAGTCCAACCGTTTTACTTCTTTTTCTCAAAAGGCCAATCTGTTAATAAACACATACACAGAGAAAGCCGCGGCAGGATCGTGCAGGTTGCGCCTAGACCACAGCCAAAACACTCCCCAGGAAGCGCATAACACTAAGGAGATGGGGTTAGTATGATTACATATCATATGAATACAACAAAACTAAGACATTTACCCAAAACGCCCAACACGAGTAACACTCTACCTCCAGGCGGGTCATTTGAAGATGTTGGGTGTTCTTGTGTTCCTATGTTCAAGGATGTCTCAACTACTGTGTACACTAAAACAGATTTAATGTACTTCACCTTATAATGTATGTAAAATTAATGTGTATGGTGTGATATTACAACACAGAAAATTTTCAAAATCAAAAAAACATTTAAAACAACAAAAAAATTGGATTTTGAAATATCGACTACAGAGACTTTCTGCTGCCCGGGTATCCTGGCCAGAGTACGAAGTACCAGGACATAGAGAAGGTAAGTGCTTTGAAATAAGTACGGATTTACTATTTCCAACTCCACATCTAGGTACCTTGAAGAAATATATATATTGTTATGATACAGTATATATGTGAAGATAAATAAGTAAACCTGTGCTTAGTTTTACACACTTTCCTGGTTGATGTTTTGGTGCCCTGAATGCTTTGTCGATGATATTCTGGTGGCACGATATTCTGGAGTTGTAGAATGCGGGAACAATAGATGTAAAATATCAATGTACATATCGAGGATCTTGGACAGAACTCCACTGATTTCCCCCAAAAAATCTTGTATATCTTAGCAGTGCCATGTTAAATTAATAAAGTCCACATGTGTGCAAGAGAAAAAAAAAAGTTTCGATAAAATGGTTTCTCTGAATTGGTCTTTGTATGAATTTGGGTTACTGGTTGTGGCGGGCTGAAACCCTACTTAAGTAGAAATCACAATCATCCTTGTCAGGGTGAAAGCACAAGCAAACCACAAATTAACCTGTGCTCAAACCTCTGGTAGTTGGCACTAACTTAGAGACAAGGTGTAAAGTATTTATGTAGCACATGAGGAAGTGATAAGGTTTAAAAAAAAACACAATCAAAATCCCACACCAATTTAGAAAAGTATAGTAAAAAGCAAAAATCCAAACAGGAGAACCTGAGCTATGGAATATTTAAAGATTCAAGGGGAAATAGCACCAAAAAGCACAGAGTGGCAACTGTGGTTATCTGGTTGTGCTGGACCGGTACAAATTCACATGTTAAGGCCAACCACGGTGGAGAGCGAGTCAGCTATGGGAACCGTCTTAGGCCCACTGAACACAGTATCTTAATCTTGGTTGCAAAGAAACGCATAGTCCGGTGTTAAGGGTGCTTCGCACAGCAGAGGCGAGTAGAGGTTGTAGCCTGTTAGCAACCAATTTCACCAATATTTTAACATATAAGTGTATGAGTGACAAGGGCCTGTAGGAATCCAATTCGTTCTCAGGCTTACCGGGTTTCAGCAGTGTTATTATTTTTGCCTCTATCATTGTAGGTAGAATGCCCGAGGTCTGATCCGCTTCCTACAGTGCAGCCAAACATGGCGCTAGTTCCTCAACATATGTCTTGAAAAACGGAGTGGTTAATCCATCTGACCCTGGGGCTTTATTTAATGGCAAGCTTTTTATTACCTTGGGACATCCTCCACCATGAATGGATTGCCCAAGTATTCCCTGTGCCCCCGTCCCAGCCAGAGAAGTTTAAGCGATTCCAGGAAGAGCTGCAGGTACTCCGGAGTAGCAGTTTGTTGGGAGGTGTATAGTTCAGAATAAAATTGGGAGAAGGCTTCTAAAATATTTGTTTGGACTCGAATCACTGTAGTTTGCGTGTTTTTTATTTCAGTTACGTAGGCATTGGTGCGGGGTGCTCGTAACATTGATGCCAGTGTCCTTCCTGGCCTGTCCCATTCTCTGTATCTCCTGGCCCGGGAATACGTCCCTAGAAATTTGATCTCTGGCTGTGCCTCTTCCTCAAATTCCAACATCCTCTCTTTCACTAAGCCCAGCGTATTACAATCTCCTGTTGTATAAAACTCTAGCTCTCCTATTTGTTGCTCTATCCTTGCGTCCCGATGAAAAAATCGTGGCACTATGACATGTTGATCTGTGCATTTATGCTACGTGCGCTAATTTTACATGCATTACTTTTGTGATTAAACAACAAACATACTTCCTACTTTGGTTTATTGTTTCTATTCTCAAAGATGTAAAGCAGGTGCAGTATTGCCACCATTTTCAGAAGGGCCACTCTGCCCGCCACATACAGCAGCAGGGACCCCCAGAACTCCTTAGAGGAGCGGAGGGATCATATCCCCCTGTCCACATTTGTCTCTACTAGATCTGCAGCTCTGTGGTATTATCTCACCCCCAGATATTCCAAGCAGTTGGGCACCCATTGTAGGGATTCCAGTCCGTCCGGAAGGGGCCTATCTAGTTTATTCAATAACAATAGGAGAGGTAGGGAGAATGAGGCACTCTCTTAGTCCCCGGTTAGTCATACAAAAACAAGAAAAGAGAGGTCAGATCAAACACTTGATCAGTATAAGCGTAAACTACAGACCACAATTCAGGGAGTCAACACAAGATTAGATTCTCACATCCGATTTGGATGATCAAGAAAGCCCTCACACACTGACCTAGTCAGTGTCATGCTTCATCATCGGGCCCCACCGACAGAGGCCGAGTGCCTCTGTGGTGTGCTACGACGCCAGAAAGACTGCGGAGCAGGTTTTTTTGTGTGTGGAGGGCGTGCTCTTAGTTACAGTGAAATTTTAAAAGTGCCTGAAGCAAGGGTATCGAAAAAAATATTTAATAAATGATCCCTGAGGCACAAAAATAAAGAGTATTACGTGTCTGTATTTATATGCCAAGGTTCAAGGTTGGTGAAATACAGAATATACTCAGTTCATTACAGTCAACATGTTTCAGCCATAAGGGTGGTATATTACCGTGGCATTCATCAGGACTATACCCCGGCGGTATGGGCTCTCTAATCACCCACCCTAACCTGGGGACGTTCGGGGTCCGGTTTGGAGGTCATGACTAGGTTGATCAGCGGGTCGGAAGCGCTGAGGGCGATGTGCCAGGTCGCTCCGATCCCCTCCCGAGACCCATGGTGCGAGTAGCGCCCCTTTTGAAAGTGCAGTTACACTCCAAAATTACGGAGTATTTTTGGAATTGAGTATTTTTACTCTTCCATAATTTTTTTGCACTTTTTTCACAACTTTTCACTTTCACGTCCCCAGGTTAGGGTGGGTGATTAGAGAGCCCATACCGCCGGGGTATAGTCCTGATGAATGCCACGGTAATATACCACCCTTATGGCTGAAACATGTTGACTGTAATGAACTGAGTATATTCTGTATTTCACCAACCTTGAACCTTGGCATATAAATACAGACACGTAATACTCTTTATTTTTGTGCCTCAGGGATCATTTATTAAATATTTTTTTCGATACCCTTGCTTCAGGCACTTTTAAAATTTCACTGTAACTAAGAGCACGCCCTCCACACACAAAAAAACCTGCTCCGCAGTCTTTCTGGCGTCGTAGCACACCACAGAGGCACTCGGCCTCTGTCGGTGGGGCCCGATGATGAAGCATGACACTGACTAGGTCAGTGTGTGAGGGCTTTCTTGATCATCCAAATCGGATGTGAGAATCTAATCTTGTGTTGACTCCCTGAATTGTGGTCTGTAGTTTACGCTTATACTGATCAAGTGTTTGATCTGACCTCTCTTTTCTTGTTTTTGTGGGGCCTATCTAGTGTCGTGGGGAACAGTCTCGATTTCTGCGAGTTCACTCTCAGTACAGAGCGGTGACTAAACCCATCTAACAAATGTCTGGAACCTTGCAGGTCCTCCTCTGTATATCGGAGAAAGAGCAGTAGATCATCCGCATATAGAGCAATATGGTGACGGATCCCCCTTATCGTCAACCTAGCCGGGTGTAACACGCCAAAGGCTCCATGTCAAGGACAAATAGCAGTGGAGACAGAGGGCATCCCTTCTTTGTAACCCTTTCCACTCTCTGACTCTGGGATATAACCTTCCCCAAGCACACTCTGGCCCTCGGATCTGCGTTTAGTAGTTTCACCCAACCCATGAAGCCCTGGCCCAGACCCATCAGGTAGGTCCTGGTCTTTTGCCAGTTCTCACAATTTTAGGTAAAAACTTTTCTAAGTCCCAAATTTTAGGGTTAGCAGAGGAAGCACCTCTAACACCACTCCCAAAGGTGCAGGACCTGGTGGTGGTGCACCACTAGGGGGATTAGAATTCAGTTCAGAGAGGTCATGTGTAAAGTACACGTTCTCAGGAGCTTGATATGTCCTGTAGCTCACACAGGAGGCCCACCAACTAGCCCTTATAATCACTCTGGTAGTTTGGTAGTATTGGGTTCAAGGAGATGGTCCCCTCTCTTATTGGCAGGAAGGCAGGCCTCAAGCAGAAGCAGTCCTCTGAAAATCAAGGTAGGCCTCAAGCAGCAGGGCATTCTTCTAGTAGCAGCAGGATAGTCATCTGGAGTCCACGGCAGTCCTCCAGAAGTCTTTCGCAGGTCCAGAAGTGTACTTAATAGGTAGTTCAGGAGGTTTATTTTGCCAGACAGAAATGGAAGTGTAAACTGCACCACCGGCTGAAATAGCAGGCTTAAGACATGTCCAAATGCTCTACTTTAGTGGGTGGCAGAATACATGCTGCCTGCTTACTAGCAGCCTTTAATTTACAGACTCTGGGTACCTTAGTACCATATACCAGGGACCTATGGCTAAATTAAATATGCCAATCAGGTGTCAGTCAATTGCACCATGTTTTAGGGGGATAGTATAAGCTCTTCCCCTGGCCAGCTCTCTCCTACTGCTCACTATGCCAGTAGTGCCTTGTGAGTACCAGTGTCCTTTTACTTTCAGACTCCATAGCCATTTTTCCTCCATGTCGTTATTTTCCCCTTAACTATTTTTCTGTCAGGCTCCCTAATCATTTTTTCTACATCTTATTTCCCCCCCTCTTAACGTTTTTTCTTTCTAGCCCCCTAATCATTTTTCCTCTTTCTCGTTTCCCCCCCTTTTAACTGTTTTTCTTTCAGGCTCCCTAATCATAATTTCCCTCCATCTCGTTTTTCCCCATCTTAACTGTTTTTCTTTCAGACTCCCTAATAATTTTTCCTCCATCTCGTTTTCCCCCCTTTTAACTGTTATTCTTTCAAGCTCCCTAATCGTCTTTCCTCCATCCCTTTTTTCACCACCATTACCTGCTTTTACCCCCTTTAACCATTTGTCTCCATTAACTTACTTTTTCCCCTTTTAAACTTGTTTCATTTGTCAGGCTAATCTCTTTTTTCCTGCTTTTTCCCCCCAAGACTTTTTTTGTCGTGCTCCCTCTCCCTCCACCTTCCCGCTGACCCCGCTCGGTGCCCCCCTTATCAGGAATCTACTTAATGTAGGCTGCAACGTAACCCCATTGAACAGGTCCCCGGGCCAGCCCTCCCTTGCTGCTCACTCTGTCAGTAGTGTCCTGTAATTCCCTGTGTCCTTTCACTTTAAGCTTCTTAACCATTTTTAATCCATCTCGTTTTTCCCCCTGGTAACTGTTTTTCTTTCAGGCTTCCTGATAGTTTTTCCTCCCACTTGTTTTTCCCCTTCTTAACTGTTTTTCTTTCAGGCTCCCTAATCGCTTTTACTCCATCTAATGTTTCCCTCTCTAACTCCTTTTCTTTCAATCTCCCTAATCGTTTTTCTCCTTCTCGTTTTTCCCACTCTTAACTGTCTTTCTTTCAGGCTCCCTGATCATTTTTCTTTCATCTCATTTTTTCCCCTCTTAACTAGTTTTCTTTCAGGCCCCCTAACTATTTTTCCTCCATCTAGATTCCCCCCCCCCTTAGCCAGTTTTTACTTCCTTTAACCATTTACCTCCTTTAACTCCCTCTTAAGCCCTCTTAAACGTGCTTCATTTTTCAGGCTAATCTCTTTCTCCCACTTTTTTCCCCTAGGCTTGTTTCCTCGTGCTGCCACTCTCTCCCGCTTCTTGCCGACCCCACCCAGCTCATCACCCTGCTTCCTGGAACCTACTTAATGGAGCCAGCAGTGAGGCCCCACAGCAGACGTGTGCAACTGGCATGTCGCAGGCACGCCAAAGGCAAGCCCATCTGTGCCCGTAAGCGCCTGGACTGCACCCAGCGCCCAGACACAGATACACCAGCACTGAACGTTTGGCTCTCAAATCAGGACAATGCAACAACAACTGCAACTGTGCCTCAACTTTCAAATCAACACGATGGCAAAACTACGGTCAGAGGCTCCCTCACCCACAGACCCCCAGGACCTCACCCCACCTTCTGTGAGACCATCACCGACTTTATCACCCCCTCTGACCATTAACTCAAAAGACTTCTTCTTTCTATAGGACGTCAACTTTCTCCTGGATGACCCCAACAACGCCAGCACAACCAACCTCCTCAACAGCATGGACACCCTTGGCGTCTCGCAACTAATCACCATGCCCATTCACCTCACCGGACACACACAGGAACCCATATTCTCAGCCAGTAACAGAATTAGGTACAGCCAAACCTATGAAATCACCTGATCCATCCACTCAATAGTCCACATCTACATCAAAACTACCCCCAACATCCCCACCATTCCATCCACTACCCCCTATAAGAGCTGGAGCAAAGTATCTGAAAACCTCTGTATCAACACCTTCAGTGCCTCACCCCCAAAACCACCGCCAATACTCAAGGTGGCATTCAAAAACGTAAACACATGGATCACCGAATTCGCCGACAGTCGCTCACCTCAAACCAAACGAACCGGGCAGATCCTCCAAACACTACAGCTGGTTTACCCCTTAACGAAAATCTTACAAGCACAAATGCAAGCAACTCGAAAGTATCTGGTGTACCAGCAAAGCACCCACCAACCGAGCTAACTTTCAAATAGCTCTAAACTAATTCCACCAGCTCCTCAAAATGCCTAGAAAAGTGCCTCGAAGCCAGCTCAAACCACAGCAAGGAAGTATTCTGCATCATCAAAGAAGTCTCCAACCCCACAGCTACTGGAAAAACCGTCAACCCTCCCCCACCCCCAGGATCTTTGCGATACCCTGGCAGACTTCGCCTACAGCAAAATCACCACCATCTATGAACATTTAGACCCCCAACCTCCCATAACCGATGTCAATTAACACCTCAACGACAATAACCACGTGGGAACCACTCTTGATGCAGACCACGGCCACCATCATGAACGCCATCAATTCAGAGACCCCTTCCCCAGCCATGTGTTCAACCTTGGAAACAGCACCATCAGCAAGGAACTCAATACAATCATTGACTCATCCATAACCTCGACCTCCTTCTCAAAGGAATAGAAACATGCAAAAGTCAAACCCCTCCTCAAAAACCCCACTGCAGACTCCAAAGACTTAAAAAACTAACAGCCTATCTCCCTGCTCCCTTTCCCCACCAAAGGTCTGGCGAAAGCAATAAACCTCCAACTAAACATCCTCCTAGAAAATAACAATCTCCTGGACACCTCCCAATCTGGTTTCTGCTCATATCACAGCACAGAAACTGCCCTGATCAAGGCCACCAGTGACATTAGGGCACTCCAACAGAGGGGAGAAACAGCAGCCCTGATTCTCCTCGATCTTGCTGCAGCCTTCGACTCCATTTCCTTTTACACCCTCCTACGCAGACTCCACCAAATGGGGACTGAGGGAAAGCCGTCATCTGGATCTCATCCTTCCTCACCAAAAGAACCCAGAGCGTTCGCCTCCCACCCTACACCTCAGGCACAAAAAACATAATCTGCAGTGTTCCCAAAGGATCCTCACTGAACCCAAACCTATTCAACACATACATAACTCCTATGGCCACCCTGGTCAGATCCTATGATATCAACATTATATCCTACGCTGGCGACACTCAGCTCATCCTCTCCCTGTTTTCAAACCTCACTAACACCAAATCTAACTTATAAAGGTGCATGATCAGCGTTGCTAACTGGATGCAAAACAGATGCCTCAAAGTCAACACCAACAAAACAGAGATACTCATCTTCAGGAGCGGTACAAAAGGGGGTGGTGATGGACGGAGCATCTGAATCAATCAAACACTCACACCCAGTCAAACGATCTGGGTTTAATCCATCACCGTTCTTTAGCACACTCTGCCACCCCAGTTCTGACATGGCTATATGCAAATCAGTCTGACCCTGTGCCTCATGGGAACAGTCCAGCCCAAACTGCCAAGCTATGTCTTCCCTGGACCGGAAACAAGCTTCCGAGGACCGGTTTCTGGCATTCCAGCCGTCTTCCGCCCGGCTTGCTTGAATCCAGTGGCAAAGTGAGCAAGGGACTCACGTCTGAGCATACCCTGCCACACTTATGGCGGCCAAAAGCGGTACAAAAGGGAGTGGTGATAGACGGAGCATCTGAATCAATCAAACACTCACACCCAGTCAAAAGATCTGGGTTTAATCCATCACCGTTCTTTAGCACACTCTGCCACCCCAGTTCTGACATGGCTATATGCAAATCAGTCTGACCCTGTGCCTCATGGGAACAGTCCAGCCCGAACTGCCAAGCTATGTCTTCCCTGGACCGGAAACAAGCTTCCGAGGACCGGTTTCTGGCATTCCGGCCGTCTTCAGCCCGGCTTGCTTGAATCCAGTGGCAAAGTGAGCAAGGGACTCACGCCTGAGCATACCCTGCCACACTTATGGCGGCCAAAAGCGGTACAAAAGGGGGTGGTGATGGACGGAGCATCTGAATCAATCAAACACTCACACCCAGTCAAAAGATCTGGGTTTAATCCATCACCGTTCTTTAGCACACTCTGCCACCCCAGTTCTGACATGGCTATATGCAAATCAGTCTGACCCTGTGCCTCATGGGAACAGTCCAGCCCGAACTGCCAAGCTATGTCTTCCCTGGATCGGAAACAAGCTTCCGAGGACCGGTTTCTGGCATTCCAGCCATCTTCAGCCCGGCTTGGTTGAATCCAGTGGCAAAGTGAGCAAGGGACTCACGTCTGAGCATACCCTGCCACACTTATGGCGGCCAAAAGCGGTACAAAAGGGGGTGGTGATGGACAGAAGAACGGTTCGCCATAAGTTGGCAGGGCATGCTCAGACGTGAGTCCCTTGCTCACTTTGCCACTGGATTCAAGCAAGCCGGGCTGAAGAAGGCTGAAATGCCAGAAACCGGTCCTCAGTAGCTTGTTTCCGGTCCAGGGAAGGCATAGATTGGCAGTTCGGGCTGGACTGTTCCCATGAGGCACAGGGTCAGACTGATTTGCATATGGCCATGTCTGAACTGGGGTGGCAGAGTGGGCTAAAGAATGGTGATGGATTAAACCCAGATCAGTTGACTGGGGGTGAGTGCTTGTATTGTCAACGCTCCGTCCATCATTTCCTTTGGTTTTTCTTCCATCTTCAGGAGCAGCACTTCCCCAAGTGACGACTACTGGTGGCCAACTGAACTTGGCCCCTCACTGCACCCACAAGACATGCAAGGAACCTCACCATCATAATCAACAGGAGGCTTATGATGAAGAACAGATAAACACTGTCTCGTCCTCCTGCCTCCTCGCCCTACGCATGCTTGAAATTCTTCAAGCGGATCAGCATCAAACGCACCGTCACCCAAGTCCTCATCACTGCCACCTGGACTACGGCAACTCCCTCTATGTGGAGATCACCTCACAACTACTAAACAGACTTCAGAACATTCAGAATGCAGCAGCCAGCCTCATCCTCGCCACCCCCAGATGGACCCACATCCCCCCTCACCTCAAATCTCTGCACTGGCTCCCCATCAGCAAACAGTGCCAGTTCAAAATGTTCACCTATGCCTACAGGGCCCTTCACAACAAGGGGCCAGAATACCTCACTCACAGGGTGAACTTCCACCAACCTGCCAGACAACTATGTTCCACATCCCTCTCCCTGGTCTACACGCCCGCATTTACAAAAGCAGGAGCGGCTGCCTCCTACACCCTCAAACAGCCCCCACCTTACATGAATTCATGAAAGGCCTAAAACTTGGCCTTTTGACTAAAGACATCAGCAGCAGCCCTCCCCAACCGCTCCACCCCACCCCACCCTCCCCCCCCCCCCAGTGCCTGGATACCTTCACTGGTGATAAGCAGCGCTCTACAAATCCTGTTTGACTGAATTGATTGGCTTCAGCACTGGTTAGCAGTGATTTAGTGCATAGAGTCCTAATGCCAACAAACCTAAAATTAAGAAAACAGGCGGAGTGAAGGCACAAGGTTTGGGGGAAGATCACACCAAGCATGACAGGTCTAACAGGGGTATACTTCTCAATAGTCCATACTCAGATCATATTACACTGTGAAAGGATGCCACACTACATTTGTATGGATGGCTATTCTTAATTAAGCGGACTCATGCATAGAATGAGAATAAGCAACAAAGGGACCTGGCAAACATATTGTTTCTGTAGTGAAAAGGACTCTTGAATTTCTGTTGCAGTAAAGACACTTCTAGGACAGGAAATTAGTTAGTTTTGAAAATATTAGGCAGAGAAGCTTCAAGAACTTTAATTTGATTTTCTAATGGGCTGTTACAAATCCGTGACTGGTTTCACCATTGAAAAACTCCTCTTTAACTCAACTCAGTGAAAGAGAGCTGTCTGGTACAGAAAATGATTAACAAAAACAGCTCACTTGCGAGGGTCAAGAAAAATAGCCTATTGTTGATGGTCAGGGAAATTGGGGTCCAGCTCCTAATCAAAGGCGCCTGCCCCCACCCGGAGAACTACTTTCTGAAGCTTGAGGGCACAGATGGTTCTAAAATGCAGAAGGTTTTATTTCCCTAGCACAGAAGTAGTACATGAGTTGCAAGTGGACACAGTGAAACATCTCTGCTGGAGTTGGGGAGTGAAGATGGCAATATGGACCTATGAAGAGTGGTGTCACGAGGCCCCCACTCCACCAGCTTAAGCGGGGTGCTGCAGAGCTCCTACTGAGCCATCTAGGCTGGTGACAGGCAGAGTCGAGCAACTCTGTCAGTGGTAAGCAGCCCAGTTAGGATCGCAACTCCCAGTGACTGGAGCCCTGCTGCTCTGTACTCCACAAGCAGTGCATTCTTCTTCAGAGGGCCTTTTACAGCTGCTTTTGTGAGTGGGGAGTGCAGCATGGATTTACTTTCACTTGTCACATTACATGCCACTCGCCACTGACACTGGGTGTGAGCGACACTCATGTGTTCAAAGTTTTTCCCTCTCTCGTTTGGAATAAAATGAAGATAAAGTTATTAGCATTACTAAATTTACTGCTGCAAACCAAGCCTTTATTCTTTCAAAGATGAGGCTGAATTACACGGAATGGTTAATTGTTCTTCTTCTTCCATCTTGCGGTTGAAGATCAATGCAAAAGAGCTTTAATATTTCCCAACATATTTTTTAACTGAGCTGCACCATCCTGTTACCTGATAGTAATAGTTCTTAAATGGCCGAATTCCCCTTCAACAGTTTTCTGTCTAAACGATGAAAATTGCAAGATATTCGTCTTCAAACATTGGTATTACCCAGGGTATTTAGTTAGAGATATCTAACAAATAATAATTTCATATGCACTGGTTGCTGCATTTCTAACTGGGAAAAACTGAAATACAAACACGGGAGTGGATGAAAGCAGATCAGATGTGTGATCTGGGTAAATTAATTAGCTGCATCCTTTGGATTTTTTTTAAATTAGAGGCAGCTCTATGTTGTTGGAATTAACAAACATAAAACAAGCTTTGGCATAGCCAATAGGTCTAGCCTTTGGGACCTTATAAGTATTTAGTTATGCAGCACAATATCCTTGGTGCAACAACATCAACTGTTGCATGGCTAAACACTTATAAGGGCCCAAAGGCGAGATCTTTTGGCTATGCCAATGCTTGTTGCTCTTTTTATCGAGCCCTTGGCAGCAAGAATCCGTAGCGGTGCCTACATTAAACCCCCAATCAGAGACATGTCCAAGATCAAGCTCTTTGTTTACAACATGGTTCTTTATTTAAAAAGCTGACAGGGCCAATATGGAGTGTGCAATTGAGCTAATTCAGGAATACAAAAAGGTAGCAGGTTACAAGAACAACCCTGGGAAAACAGAGTATCTTTATTTAATGCCTCGTCAACTGTGTTGCCTTCTAATCTACAGGATCAATATAACAGACACCATCGGTCCGGTATCTAGGGGTGCATGTAACAAATCAGTATCCTGACCGGTTTTTCCTTAACTATAAAGCAATGCTAGATAAAGCTAAAACCCTGTTGGCAAGATGGACGATTCTCCCACTGACATTAATTTGGAAAGTGTCATTAAGAGGTCTATTTTTTTTTCAAATCTCCCTAGGAAAGTTAATGAGTTTCTTTAAGGAGTTAGACATCTTTATTATCAGATCTGTGTGGAATGATAGGGCCTCGCGAGTAAAGTACTCCATCATGCGTTTAGCTAAAAATCAAGGAGGACTGGTTCTTCTCCTTTTACCAGGTGGTGTGGTGAGGCACTATCATTCGTAGAGGGAACGACTTGTGTGGGCTAGACAATGCCTTGCTACCTAGAATGGCCCAAGACTAGCAGATCTATCTTCCTGTGTTCCTTGAAGATGGTTCAAGTGCCGAAACGGACAAGATATAAGCTGCATGTCAACACGGATGCCATGCTAAAGCGTTTCTTACGAGAAAGACAGCTGCCGTCCAGCCATAAATTCATTTGGCTACAAGACTGTGAACGTTTAGATAAACTGAATTTGTGTTTACTTTCTGCACGATAAACGTTCAATTTCTAAGCACTTTATTTTTATGCTAGGTGCTTGGGTCTGCTGATTTGCTCTGGGTAGGATTACATGTGTGTGCACTTTAACCATATCTATACGTTCTATATAAGCTGTATTTATTGTTAACACATTTTTTTTCTTAGCGGATCGCACTTTAGCTTATTATCCCGTTTTGCAGAGACAGAAAATATATTTGTGCGATGTCACTTCAGCAGTAAGAAATGTCTGTTATATTATGATCGCCTTCAATTATTACGATGTTCCTGCTCAATGCATAAATACATTGTTAAAACAAGCAATGGCCGTGAAAGTGAAAGCCCCTAATGTTGTTGTTGAGAGTAAACACGCGCTGAGGCTTAATCTCCACATGCGCTCTAAGCATTTGGTGTTTGGCCCTGCTGACGTCAAAAGCAGGCATGGCAGGAGCCACAAGAAGGTGCGGCCGAGTGGTGCTAATTGTACTGACGGAGCCATCCGGCCCGTCCACACACGCACACACACACGCATACACACACCCCGAGGGCGGCCAGCCCGAGGGTATAAATAAATGGGCGCGAGACCGCTCGTGGTCTTCGGCCCTAGCAACCAGCCAGTCTCCACGTGTGTTCATTATAAGTGTAATTAGGCCCCACGCTGTGGCATAGGCAAATCCCTGCCCCTGTGACTCCATCACCACATTAATGACCCGTGAAAGAAAGATGGCGGCTGCGTGCTTGCAAGCTAGCGTGAAATGCAGCGCTAGGCCAGCCAGTAGCACTTTGAAAACTCACCTACTAAATGTCTTACAGCGCAGCGGATGCGCTGACTCAGCCAGACCTAAAAACTCTGTTGAAGGTCAGCCTCAGTGAGCAGACACTGAGATTTCTTTTAGCACTCCTCAGAAAAATCATTGGAAAACGTGAAGCTTTTTGCTAAATTCTTCAATAATTATACTGTAAAAAGACCACCATGTCGCACTTCCATTGGCAAATTTGGGCGTGCACATTTCCCATGTTCACTCACTCAAGGTCATACCAAACATGTAATTGTGTCCGCTATCTCCTGTATGTCAATTTTGCCATTTGAATTGCCGTTTTTTATTTTTTGCCTTTAACTGTTATCCATGCCTGTAATCTGTGCTGTTATCTCCTGTGCTTGTTGTTTTTCCTTTTGTCCCTGCCCTTTTGTTTATTTTGTGCCTCCTGACTGCAACTGACAGTTATTTTTGTTATTGTGCTCAGAGGCACTCTCCCATCGCTCCCCCTTCCCAGTGCCAGTCGACTCCCCAGGACCTACCTAATGGAGGACGCAGGGCAGCTGCGCCTTTGGTGCGCCAAAGGCAAGTGTGTCTGTGCCCGTCCACCCTTGGAATGCGCCCAGTACCAGGTATCCTGTCTCTCTCACTCCGCACAGCTACACCACCTCAAGAAACTACACTGGCTCCCCATCTAGAAGAGATGCCAGATCAAGATAACCGGTGCCGACTCATGCATACAAAGCCCTGCACAATGAAGGACCAGCATATATCAGCAAACCCATGGCCTTCCACCAACCAACCAGATACCTATGTTCCGCCTCCCTCTTCCTCCCAGACAACCCTCAGATCCACTGAAGTAATAGCGGCCGATGGTCCTTCTCACACCTGGCGGCCAAAGTTTGGAACAACTTTCCCCTGCACTACAGTACCTCCCCAACGCTCCAGCAATTAAGGAAAGGACTGAAGACCTGGGTGTTTGAATGAACACATCACCATGAGGGATGAAAGAAGTAGCAGAGTGGATGAAGAACAGCCGCCTAAAACTTAACTCAGACAAGACAGAAGTCCTCATCCTGGGATCATCCCCCTCTGCCTGGGACGACTCCTGGTGGCCTCCGGCCCTAGGCAGCGCACCCAAACCAACGGCTCATGCACGCAACCTGGGCTTCATCCTTGACTCCTCCCTCTCGATGACCAGACAGGTCAACGCCGTCTCATCCTCATGTTTTAACATCCTACGCATGCTCCGAAAGATTTTCCGATGGATTCCCACCGAAACCAGGAAAACGGTCACCCAGGCACTCGTCACCAGCCGGCTAGACTACGGAAACACCCTCTACACCGGAACCACAGCCAAACTGCAAAAAAGACTCCAACGCATTCAGAACGCTTCCGCACGACTCATCCTGGCCATACCTCGACACAACCACATTTTCGGACACCTGAGAGACCTGCACTGGCTCCCCGTCAGCAAGAGAATCACGTTCCGTCTCCTCACCCACGCACACAAGGCCCTCCACGACCAAGGACCCAGCTACCTTAACAACCGCCTGACCTTCTACACCCCCACCCGCCAACTGCGATCATCCAACCAAGCCCTCGCCGCGATTCCCCGCATCCGAAAAGCCACCATGGGAGGAAGATCCTTCTCCTACCTGGCGGCCAAAACCTGGAATTCCCTCCCCACCCACCTCCGTCATACCCAGGACCACCTCTCCTTCAGGAAGAAACTCAAGACCTGGTTGTTCGATCAATAGCGGACCCCCCCTCCCCTAAGCGCCTTGAGACCCTCTGGGTGAGTACCGCGCTATACAAATTTCTGATTGGATTGGATTGGAGGCAGTTAGCATCTCCAGCGCCTTGAGGGCCTCACGGGACACATGCCGCGCTTTAAAAATACCTGATTGATTGATTGATTAAATAGCCATAAGGAAGCATGCAGTATACAGGTCACCAGTGCAAGTGTCTCTTAACAAAGACACCTGAAAGCTTTCACCTGCAGAGACTCTACTCTCTAAATGTTCCCTGGAGCAAAAATGGGCACCTGTTTTTTTGTTTTTTATGTTGTTGTGCCGGAGTCCCCGAGCAGCTTACCAAAATGCACATTTAGGCAGTAGGAACGGAGAGAAATTCATTTTTGATCCTGCCCATAGACGTCAAACTTTGAAAATGTTATTTTGACTGTAAAATAAATCTTCTGCAGGAACAGAAAAAAAAAGACGGCAGCCTAACTTGTTTTGCAAACATCAAATGACATGCCTATCGAGCTAATTGCACTAAGCATTGATATTTTTCTACCTAAAACAGGGAAGCCTTCAACAACTGCTTCAAATCACCACTTGCCGTACAAGTCCCTCGGTCACAAAATATGCTCAATTTTAAATAGATTTGCGAATAGCTTTCCAGCTGCATATAATCTGCATGGTACATGCACCCATGATGTATACGAGGCTCTCGCGGAAGGTGTCCTGTTCATGGGAGATAGCACAGGTGACAATGTGGTGTGACAGTTACCATAGGAACCACAGACTTTTTAATGAACAGATTAAAGCAGCCTATCACCCGTGTGCAAATTGTTGGAGCGTCCGTAAGTAGTGTCCTAAGACTGCAGTCGGCGAAGAGTTCTCTCCCAGAATCTCTTTTCTGAGAACGCAGAAGCTGAAAGAGAAAATGTTCAGCTGCCCCTCATTTCACAGCTGAATCTTTGATCGGCATTACCACTGTCTGTCTGCTGCCAATAAAGGCACACTTAGTAGACAAAAAGTGGTCTTCAGTAACTAGTCACAACAAACATTTTTCTATGAGCAGATGTGACTTACTCTTCGAGTTTTCCAGGCAACCCGGCACAGCAGCTAATTCAGGTCCAATGATTCGGGTTGCTCCTGTAATGAATGTGTGACATCAGGAGTTCCCTGACAATGACTACCTATGGGGCCAGAAGGTCAATTAAAAAGTATCAGAAGACAACACCTAAATTAGACTGATGGTGCTATTCAAAATGGTATTGATGTGTGCGCGATTGGATGCATGTGTTGGGTGTGTGATACTGCTCCACGTTCACCTATTACAGAAAAGGTAGTTTAACTCCTATAATCATTGAGGAACTTGGTCGGTCCTGAGGAAAGCTGGAAGACCTGTTGGCAGTAGCAGCTGAAACATGTTGACCACCAAGCAGGGACTCAATAGTCTCTCCCACATGCCCCATTCTCTGTTTTTAACCATGTCAGGGATGCTTACGACTATAATTTGGATTTGCAACCCTAGACATTTTAATTCACCTCCTTTCTTCAAGTCCCACGTTCAGAAAATCTACTGTTGTAGTACATCAAGTGCTCCCCTCAAAAAAGCAGGGTTGAGCCCACCTGGTGCAGGATATCAGTAGCGGGTGAGGACTCGATGTTGAAGCATGCTACATTGTGGATGAGAGTCCACAAAAAAACAGCAGTTCTGCCTCCCACTAGAACAATAGGAGTTCTGCCCCTCATATTTAGGTAAAGGTCCTTTTCTTGATATAGAAACTTTGGCATAACCTTCGTTTTGTTTTTTCTGATATTTGTATATAGGGACCGAGGTATCTCTCTTCCTTACTTCCCTTTTTGTTGTGTGGTAGTTGACAGTTGGTCTTTGGTATATTTTTCCCAGACAGTCTCGCAAAGGGGGACTGCGCGTTGGCAGGATGGAAGATCCTGATAGGATAGGTGGGGATGGAGCTGTCACCTACTACACTTGCACTTCAATAGGGACTGCCTCGTGCACTCACAAAAACTTCACACTCGCCTTTTGTTACCCCACACATCTGGGGCCTGGGCAGGGAATGGAAGGAAATTTAAGAACCACATGTGGGAGGAGTTTAGACATTTCTCTCACTGGCTGGCGCCAGTTATAAATATTGGACCCTGTGACCCACTCTTCAGAACACCCCTGGGCCTGCAAACTCTACAAGAAGAAGGACTGAAAGGCTGGGTAAGTAGTTCCCTGCTGACTGAGGACTGCCCAGCTTTGGATAACTGCCATTCTGCCTCAGGCCTCTTTTGCTACCTGAACCCTGGACTACCAGAGTGCTTTCAAGGGTCAGTCAACTGTCCTCCTGTTCTGACCTACAGGGACACAACAGGCTCCTGACAGGAGGCTTCATTGACGCAGACACAGCATGACACATCTCGATTGAAGTTTTTGCATCACCAGCTCCAGACATGTGGCTTTATAGGTACTGACTCGTGGCATCACACCTCGATGCCGGATCGAACATCACAGCTCCTGATCACAGGGTTCTACCAGCACTGACATAATATGACGCATCTCAATGCAACTCTCTGCCTAAAAGCCTCAGACGGGTGACTTAATCAATCCGACACAGAGCAATGTATCTCGAGATCAGCATCACAGCTCCTGATCTGCAACTTCAACAGCACCGACCTAGTGCACCACATGTTGACGCAGGACCATGCATCGCAGCTCCTGCTCAACGGCTCCTCGGTGCAGCGCTGCACAGGCTGATGCAGACTTTGCATCTTGACTGCAAAGGACACAAGGTACTATTTCAAGTGGCCAAACTTGGTCCTGTGCCCAGCCGGCGCTCCATTGCAGTCGGCCTGAACAGAAGACTTTGTCCTGGTCCAGCGTGATCGGATAACCGTAATTGGCCTTATTTGCTTCTAAGTTCTATTTTACCTACAATCTTTGAAACATCATAACTACGGTTCTACTGGTTGGATATTTGTTGTTTTGGTCTCATTTTATTTATTGAGATTTTTCTTGTGTCGTGTTTTCACTTTATTACGGTTTGTGTGCTACATAAATGCTTTACACATTGCCTAGAAGTTCAGCCTGACTGCTTCTGTGCCAAGCTGCCAGAGGGTTAAGCATAGGGTACTTTAGTAACTTTTGTGGTTCACCCTGACAGGAATTGTGGTTGTTGCTTGAAGATGGTTGCAGTCTATTCTGGCCTCTTTAACCTGATGTAAACGGCAATACTGGGAATGGACTTAGAACAAAGTGCCCAGTAGGCTTGCAGTACAAGGAGAAACAATGATGAGCAGGATCACCATTAGTCGTCTGTAAAATCCCACCCACAGGGAGGGGGGGGGAGATTCATCAGTTAAAGGTGTACAAGATGAAATATGGTTAAGGCACCTTTCATAAAGGTCTTGGTGCTCAGATTTAATTTATGTGCAGGAAAAGACAACAGTATGGCACAATTGGGGGTGGAAACACGGTGCTCAGATGAAGTGGGACTTCGCAAACATTCTTATTCGGGGTTTCCACTCCATTAACAGAGCTAATCGCTTTACCAAAAAAAGGATAGAGTAAGTGTGCAAACAGGACTAAAAGTTCCACATAACTTCTATTGCTACAGAGGGTTGGAGACAGGGGTGTAATACAGGCCCCTCATTGCTTATTGAGTAAAGTAAATTGGGAGATCTGCTTTTGCGTGCTGACTTTTCCTTGAATAAAAACAAATTTGTTGATTGTTCTCGCCTCCTAAAACACAGGAAATTATTGTAGAGATGGTAGGTGCCAAACCTTTTACCAGCTTTCATGTGAAGACTGCACATCACTGTATAGCATTGGCACCCGAATCATGGCCCTTGACCATATTTGTGACAGCACCTAGCACATTCAGGTGTTTCACAAAGCCATTTGCCCTTGTTCCTAAAACCCAGGTACCAATTGTTCCAATATATTCCTGAGGTGTTAGTATTGCAGTATGACATCCTGATCTTTGCACAGAGGAAGGACAAACACAAAGAGAGGCTGTGTGAGCAGCTTAGCAAAATAAGGGAGAGGGTTATGACTGTTAGAAATGCCAAATTATTGACAACTGCTGTTGAATATATAGACATTGTTCTATACCTAAGGAGAATTTAATGAAGGCTATTATTGAGGCACCTCACCCTTCAGACAGGACCAGGCTCTGACTTTCTTTGGTCTTAGTGAATGATATTCAAAATTTGCTTCTGGTTCCATCATTTTGACAGACTCTATAAAAAATTGTTACATGAGAGAGAAAAGTTTGTGTGAGGTAAGGTACAAAAGATGAGTTTTGAACAAGATAATCAATTGACAGTGCCTGCACACTTTCTTAAGACTGTGTGGTGGGTTTGGAATTACCTCATTATTTCTAAGGTAGTACAGTGTTGTTTTTTACATTTTACATTTTTTTATTTTACAATTAGTCTGCATTCTGTGTTTTAAGGAGCAATATAGCGTAGTACAGTGTATCTAAAAAATTAAATAAAAATAGGTAAAAATCAAAACAACACTGCACTACACTATATTACCCCTTAAAACACCGAACGCAAACAAAGCATTGTTTTAATTATATTACGCACGTTTGATGTTGGAAGAGCAACATAGTGTTTAGCCCACATTTACTCTATGCTCTGGGTTTTAAGGGGAACTATAGTGTAGTACAGTGCACTTAAAAAAATACATTTATAGAATAATATAAAATAACACTGTACTGCACTAAATTTACCATTAAAACCCAGAATGAACACAGAGTGAGGTCTAAACACTATGGTAGTACTACTCCACAAACATAAAAAAAAATATATACAGCAATAAAACACATTTTACTTACACTCATAAAAACTGACTCGTCCCTTCCAATACAACTATAAAATAATAGGACACTATATTTACACTTACACTTAAAAGCCAGAATGAAGCCAAAGTCTGGTCTAAACAATATGGCTGCCTTTTACCTTCATAAGGTCTATGATATACTTTGTCATCGGCATGTACTGTGGTATACCACACAATTACTGTGATATACCACAGCCCAATATATTACTACCTTTTTGTGCCTTAAGGGTCTGATTCACAAAGATAAATATACACTTTTCTATTACATTACCATTGTTTCCTATTTACAAAGGCATTTTAATGTTAGTGTCTTTAAAACTGTGGCGTCGCCGCACATAAAAAGATAGGAATGTCCTTTCTTTTTATGTGCAGATATTTTGCAGTCTTAAAGATACTACTTGTGAAATACCTTTGTGAATGCCATACAGTTGTTAACTTACACAAAATTGTAAGTTTCCCGTTGTGAATCATGCCCTATAACTTTAAAAATACACAAACAGTTTAGATCTGCTACTAAAAAGGACCCTTTATACCACATAGTCTTTATATCTGACACATTTATTCTATGTCCATTTAGCCATTTTCACACTACTTCTGTTTAAACGTTACTCTATGACTCAATATGCCATTCCACTCCACTGTGCCACATGCTACTCCACTCAATGACACGTCACACAACTCTATGACACTCCACTCTACTACAGTACAGTCCACTCTAAGACACCCAATGACACTCAACTCGTCATATATAGCTTTATTCGGAGTCATAAAAAACATCCATAAAAGCAGTTGTACAAAGAGAACACATTTAATTTAATTGCGTCTGATAAAATACTATGATGTACATTAAAAGACAATATAAACATGAGCTCAGATTATTAAAACATATAGCTGCCAGATTCTTCATTGAACGTTTCCTTGAATATATTCCTACAGTTATTAATATACAGTAGTACAATGTTTTTCGTATAATTTCCAATTTCTCTTACTCCCATGACTCGTTCTACCTGTGCCCCTCGAGTATATACTCTTTTTGCCTATGACATGCCCCTCCACTGCAAGACAAGCCATGCCAGTCTACCACATGCCACTCCACTTGACCACATGCCGCTTCACTCTATCGCAAGGGGTCCTTCCAGAATGCTTAAAGGCAGGCCAAGTTACACCGATCATCAAGAAACCAACAGCGGACCCAGCAGATCCTAATAACTTTCGCCCAGTTACCAATATTCCATTACTGGCCAAACTAATCGAGAAATGTGTACAAAACCAACTAAGCCAACACATCACGAACTTCAGGCTATTGGACAACTGCCAATCGGGATTCAGAACAGGACACAGTACGGAAACAGCGATTCTACATATCGTTGATGACGCATTACAGGCCCTGGATCTTAATAGAACATGCCTACTAGTCCTTCTCGACCTATCATCTGCATTCGACACGGTAAATCATGAAAAACTACTAGACAGACTACACAAGAGGATGGGAATGTCGGGTCTTGAACTGAAATGGTTTGAATCCTTCCTTCAGAACAGATCTCAAAGATTCTTGGTCAACCAGTCATTATCCCAATCTTGTCCAAACTCGATCGGAGTCCCTCAAGGATCTACACTATCTCCTTCACTCTATAACCTATACGTTGAACCTTTGACAGAAATCCTCCGAGACGCAAACATATCCTATCACATGTACGCGGACGACAAGCAGATTTACATCAAAGTAGCATCTCTGGAGGACATCAAGTTAAACAATGAAGCTTTACAAAAGACAATTTACTGGTTAACCAGTAATCACCTGAAGCTGAATGCACAAAAAACTGAATTCCTATTAATTTCACCGCCAAAGAACAACACAGAGGCGATAGAATGGACCAAAATGATCACAGCACTAAACTGCACCCCTACGCTAGTGGACTCAGCCAAATCATTAGGAGTCACATTGGATAAGAATCTAGACATGAAAGCACACATCAAATTAATGGCAAAAAATGCACGCTTTCATCTGAACTACTTAAGGAAAGTGAAACCGTTCATCTTGTTGGCAGATCTCAAACTGGCAATACAATCTTTAGTTATTTCAAGGATTGAATACGGATGTACAACCTTAGCAGGTCTACCAAAAATTTCCACTGCACCACTAAAAGCATGCCTCAATGCAGCTGCAAGGCTCATTACCGGATCGAGGAAATTTGACCATATTTCACCACATCTAAAAGCGTTAAACTGGCTACCATATGAAGCCAGAATCCAATTTAAAATGAGATGTATCACCCACAAAGCACTCCATTACAAAACACCGAGATACCTGGCCCAGAAGATTGAGATCTCGGGAGGATGCAGACCAGCCAGGAGTGCTAAGGAGCTGCTGCTGAGGCCACCCATCTTTAGGAAGAAGAAAACATACGACAGAGCATTCTCTGGGGAAGCCCCCAGAGTTTGGAACTCACTCCCTCCGAATATCAGGAAAATTACTAACATATCTTCATTCAAAAAGGAAGCTAAGAACTTCATAATGTTTAAGTTCCTTACATAGTCAAGTACGGACTTCACCGCCACCGCATCTGAAAGGTTCCAAAACGGATCATCGAATGGAAGCAAGAAATAATGTCCAGTAAACGGTAACAACCTAGAGGCGCTACACCCGCTTAGAACTAGAGGAAGATTGCACAAACAAAGCCGAGTCAGAACGGTTTATACAGGAATACAGCATGCAATATAGTAGGATATTGAATAACGTTTATGATAACTTGGGGGATAGATGCAGATTGAAAAAATATAGAACTGTGTAATCCCGGTGTTAGTACTAGCCTAATTTTTAACAAACTAGTGTACATAGTCAGAATATATCTCTTGTTAATACTAGCCTAATTGTCACAAACTAGTGTACATAGTCAGAATATCTCTCTTGTTTGACATATACCGAATCTACCTCATATCAGTGTGATACGCTTACTATTTAGAGTTATAATTACCTACCTCATTCCCTATATGGTAATGCTATGTGAATTGTAGCAGTTTGTTACGCTTACTATATGGAGCTATAACTACCTACCTCATTCCCTATATGGTAATGCTATGTGAATTGTATTTCAAATCTACCTCATGTATATGTATCTGTGAAGCGCTCTGATACCCAAGGGTCACGTTCGCGCTATATAAAACTTTCTAAGTAAATACAAAATAAATATGATCCTACCGCCACTCCACTTAATGGCACGCCACTCCAATCTACCACACACTACTACACTCTATGGCTCTCCACTCTATGACACTGTACAGAATGCCACTCCACTCTACAACATGCCACTCTACTCTACAACAGTCCACTCCACTATATCACACTCCATGCTGCTCTACTCTATGCCACTCAACTCTATGCCATTCCACTCTATGCCACACCACTCTACACCACTCGACTCCACCCTATGCCAATCCGCTGTATGATACTCCACTGTACGCCACTTCACACTACTCCACTGTATGCCACTCCATTCCACTCTATGCTACTCTACTGTATGCCTCTCCATGCTATGCTACTCAACTCTATAATATTTCCCACTATGTCACTCAACTCTTTACCACTACACTCTATGACACTCCTGTTTACCCCACTTCACTATATGCTTTTCCACTGTATGCCACCCCACTATATGCCCCTCTGTCGTAAAACACTCCACTCTAATCCATTCCACCCTACGCTACTCCACTCTGCACTACTCCACTCTATGCCACTCCACTCTATGTTACTCCACTCTACACTATTCCAATGTATGCAACTTCACTTTGCGCTACTCTACTTTATGCCACTCCACTCTACAACACTTCACTCTATGATATTCTGCTCTATGCCACTCAACTTTACACCACTCTACAGCACTCCACTCTGCAACATTCCCCTATGGGCCACTCCAGTCTAGCCTACTCCATTATATGCTATTTCACTGTATGCCACTCCACTCTCTGTCATTCCACTGTAGGCTACTCCACTCCACGCCACGCCACTCCACTCTACACTATTCCACTGAATGCCATTCCATTCTACCCAACTACACTCTATGCCACTCCACTCTGTTACTCCGCTCTATGACACTCTCCGCCACTCCACTCAATCACACTAAACTCCACTGTATAGCACTCTACTGTACAACAGTCTACTCCATTCTATATCGGTGTATGACAGTCTACTCCACTCTATACCACTGGGCGACACTACTTCACTCTATTCCACTCCACTCTACACTACTGTATGCCACTCAGCTCTAAGACATTCTATGCCACTCCATTCTAACACACGTTATCGCACTCTGCTCTACGCCACACCACTCCACTCCACTCTACGCTCTAATCCACTCTATGGCTTGCCACTCTAACCCAGTGCACAACTGTTTCTGACACTTTATGACATGCCCCTTGAATCCACTGTGTGACATGCCACTCCACTACATGACATGCCACTCCTCTGTATAATATGCCACTCCACTGTGTTCCATTCCACGCTACTCTACTCTACAACACGTCAATCCACCCTATCACACTTTACTCCACTTTACATTATGCTACCCCACTCCACTCAACTCCACTGCATTCTTCTCTACTTCACTTTACAACACTTTACCTCACTCTATGCCACTGTCCGGCACTCCATTCTACGTCGGCCCACTTTACTCTAGTTTATGCAACTGAACTCCACAACACTCTATTGCACTCTATGCCACTGTACGACACTCTAATTCACTCCATGCTCCTACACTCCATTGTACAGCACTCTACTCTACTGTACGCCTCTGTATGCCACTCTACTCCACTCTATGTAACTCTGCAATACTGTACTCCATTCTACAACACTCTTTGCAACTCTCTGTATGCCACTCCACTGTACTCCTTTGTACTCTATGACACCATACTCCACTACTCTTCTGTATGCCATGCCATTTTATGCCACTCTATATGCTATTTGACTCTGAAACTCTCTGCAACTCAAATCTACCACACTCTGCGACAGAATACACTACTGTATGCTACTTGACTCTACAAGACTCCACTCAACTGTAGTTCAATCCACTATACTGTAGTCTACCAGCGCAATACATTTTCTGTTACAAGCCAGCTGGGTTTGTTCTTTATAACATTGAATGCGTTTAATAGATAATAAGATTTGCTTATTCAAGATCAGAGTCAGTATCCGGGTATAGAACTATATCAATAGGCATCCCCCTATGTAGCCTTTTAGTTGAAAACGTACATACACAATAATGTCTTATGGCAGACTATAATTAGACAGATATAAATTTAGTTGAAAATGTACATACATAACAAAGTCTTCTGATAGATTATAATCTGACAGATAGACATAAAAATCAGTGCTCAGTAGATAGATTGTGTAATTGAGTGAATGTTGACTGTCAAGGGTGGTTGTTATTTTGAGGTGGCCAAGTGCGTCGTGCCCTGGGTTCACAGAGACCCTGTTAAATGTGGGGTGGTGGGGTTGTCACATACAGATTTCTATTAGAATTGTTAGCGCACTTGCATTTGTATCACGAACACATGCTTATTTTGTTTCTTTTCCCGTTTTGTAGCGTGCCACTGGTAGAATCACCCTGAGGAAGGTTGAACACCGAAACGCGTTGGTGATAATTGCTGTTTGACACCAGTGTTTTTCTGTATAACATCCCTTCTTCCACAATTTTGTGTTCAATATTTGATTTAGTTTTTCTCTTCAGTACTGTATCAATTAAGGTTACTTGATTTCATCGGTTTCAGTGGCCATAGTCTCTTATGCATAAATTTGCACTAGAAAAGAAAGATTTGATCCCAAATATAGTGACATGTGATCATGTTTTGATGCACAATGCTTTTTAATGTTTTATTACTAAATGTGAACCATGTGAGAAAAAAGTAAAAATTTTTTTTTTTTACCTATTTTGATAAAAAATAATCAGAAAAATAAAGATATATTTTTGATAATAAACATGAGTGGTACATAATCAGTCAGAATTGGTTTTGTGATACAACTTCAGCACAATACTAAAAGTAGCACCGTTGCGCAGTGCTTGACCTTCTTTTCCCAATTAGTCTACCACATTTTCAAACATTTAGGACAAGCCACTCGACTCTACTGTACGACACGTCACTCCATTTTATAATACTTTAATCAACTCCATGCTACACGACTCCACTCTACTGCACTCCACGTCACTTTACTCTATGACACATCACTTTACTCTGACACTCCACTTCACTCCACTGTACTCCACTCTCTAACTCTTTACACAACTCTACGCCACTGTACAATACACCACTCTATGCAGCTCCACTGTACAGCACTCTCCTCCACTCTATACCGCTCAAGTGTACAACACTCTGCTCTATGCAACTTCACTCTACAACACTCTACTACACTCTATGCTACTTTCTGAGAGAAGATTCCACTGTATAATCATCCACTCTATGCCACTCTCCTACACTGTATGACACACCACTCCCCTCCGCTCTGCGACATGCCAACTCCACCATATGACATAGCACTCCACTCTACAACACTGTCCTCCACTGTACTCTAACACACTCCACTAAACTACACTCCACTTTGCCGACAAGCTACTCCCATTTATGCCACTCCACTGTACAAAATCCGACTACACTCTATGCCCGTCTACAACACTCCACTAGACACCACTCCACTTGATGACACTCCAATCAACAACACTCTGAACGACATAGCACTTTACGACACTACACTATACGACACTCTACTCAAAAAACAGTCTACTCCAATCTATGCCAGGGCACTGTACTTTACAACACACCACTTCACTCTATGCCACTCCACTCTACAAGACCCTACCCCACTCTATGTCCCTTCACTATACAACACTCTACTCCACTCTATGACAGTCTACAACACTCTACCTAACAACATACAACAGAACACTCCAATCAATGACAATCCTCCGAACAACACACCACTTGTAAGGCAATCCACTCAATGACAGTTCACTCCACTCTATGACACTCCACTGTACTCTACCACATGCCACTTCACTCTGCGCTACTACACTTTGGAAAACTCTACTCCACTGTATGCCTCTCCACTCTACACCACTCCACTCCACTGTAGGACACCCCACTCTTTGGCACTCTACTGTACAGTACGATATGACACTTCACTCTGTGCCACTGCATTCTAGAGGACACTACTCCACTGTATAACCCTCTAGTCTATGTCATTCTACTTTACTGTATGCCACTCTACGGCACTCCACTCTATGACATGCCACTCTACAAAACTTCACTCTACGAAGACCTATGTCACTCTAATATATGCGCTCCACTCAACACTCCGCTTTACAACACTGTACTCTACTCTATGTCACACCACTCTAGATCACTCTACTCCACCATATCAACAACAATCCACTCCACTCCACAACACTCTAGTCAATGACACACCACTGTATGACACTCAGTTCTACTGTATGACAAGTTACTCCACTCTACGATAATCCAATCTACTATACGACACACCATGCCACTACACCGTTTAACACTTTACTCCACTGTATGCTATACTGCTACACTGTACTCCACTCCACTTTACTCTACACACTCCACTCTATGATACCTCACTCTACAACACTCTCATCCGTTGTACTCTATAACACTTCACTTAACAACACTCCAGTGGATGACACTGCACTTTACGATTTAGAGCACATTTAATTGCACAGTAAAAAACAATGACATTAAATGAAAAAAACATAGGTTGTGGATAAATTGTAGTTAGGGAATCTTTATTCAATCTTTATATATAAACCAATATATAAACCAAACCTAAAGTACAGAAACATTACGGATGTATGACATTACAACACATGCTTTTACAACGCATGCCTTTACAACACATAATGCTTTGGGGCGCTGGATAGTGAATAGTTTAATTTACTATTCCAACTCCAGTCCCCGTGGATAGTAGGGAAGGTGTTGGATAGTAAATTAAATCTATTCCCTATCCTAGAGCGCCCCCCAGCGCAATGCGTTGTAATGGTTTGCGTTGTAAAAGTTGCGTCGTAAAGGCACTGCGGGGTAAAAGTTGCTTTGTAAAGGATGTTTCCCAAACATTACAAATGTTAAAGTTATGTGTACCTTAAATTTATAATATACACAACACCTTCAAGTTACTATAACTCTATTTATTGTTTCTATACAAACCAAACTTAAACATCACAAACATTAGAAATTCTAAAGTTATATCTTACATTTATAATAATTTATGCTGCAGCATCAAATTACTGTAATTTGTGCACCTTCATACACAGTATTTTCAACTCGCTAGCCAGGCTACATTAACTATAACTTTTGCATTTATGGTGCACTGGTTATACCTTTTTATATTACATCACTAATACTATATGAAATAACAGCATTCATAACAACACTTATGACATCTCTAAAGACAAAATTTGTGAGAATACCATCCATGGTAGCGTGGGGAGTTATAGTTTATGTAGTTGGGCTAGCAAAAAAACATACAAAGTCAATGTAAAAAACAAAGGTTAAAGATAAGTTATAGTTAGAAAAATGTTTTTTATTATATGTACATACTTAAAGTTATAATTTTCACCCCGCCCACAAATTCCTATAATTTGCGCACCTTATTAAAACATTATTTATTATTTCTATACCAAAAATAAGCGTAAGCTACACAAACCTTAGAACTTAAAAACCTATAGTTATAACTTAAAGTTATAATCTCTGCCCCACCTACTTTCTATAAATCATGCACCTTTGTACAGAGTGTTGTGAACTCGCTAGGCAAACTAAATCAACAATAATATGCCCTACTACCATGCACAGTGTTGTCATAAACTATATCATTTGAGATGGCATGAGTGTTGTTATGAATGCTATGATTTAACAGGCTATAAGTATGAAACAGGTATAAGACGTGCATGATGAAGGTGGGAGTTATAATTGACTTAGTCTCCTTAGTGAGTTCATAACACTCTGCACTAAGGTGCATTATATAAAGAAAGTGGTGGGCGGGAGAGAAATTACTACTTTAAGTTATAACTATGATTTTTTTAATTTCTAAGGTTTGTGCACTTACGTTTTTTGGTATGTAAATAATAAATAACATTTTCCTAACTGTAACTTATCTTCAAATGTTGCTTTTTTGTTTAATTTCGATGGTTAATAATTTAAAAATTGGTTTCAAATCATACAATGTTCTTTATTTTGGCATTAATTCATTCATATATTTTGTTATATATATTTGAATAGTACTGCAGTACTTTCTTGATAACGTCTCGTGGAGTGGCGTAGAGTGGAGTGGCATGACGTAGAATGGTGTGGAGTGGCGTATACTATAGTAGAGTGGAGTATAAAGGGGTGTAATACAGTGGCTTGGAGTGACGTACAGTAGAGTGGTGTGGAGTAGAGTGGCATAGAATGCAATTGCGTAGAGTAGAATGGTGCAGAGCACAGTAGAGTAGCTTAGAGTCCAGTAGTAGAGAGTAGTGTGGTGCAGAGTAGAGTAGAGTGCTGTAGAATGGCACACAGTATAGTGGCAAATACTGAAGTGGGTTAGAGTGATGTCTAGTACTGTAGAGTGGCTTAGAGAAGAGTGACGTAGATTAGAGAAGAGTATAGTAGAGTATTGTATAATGAAATGGGATATATTGAAGTGGGCTAGAGTAGAGTGGTGCAAAAAACACAGAATGTAGAACAATGTCATACATTCACCCCAGTACAAGGATCTGGGCCTAAATCCATCGTTTTTTTTCACTCCACACCACCCTGGGTTAGACACTGGCTATATGCAAATCAGCACTGACCCTGTGCCTCATGGGAACAGTCCAGTCCGAACTACCAAGCCATGTCTTTCCCAGACCGGAATCAAGCATCCAAGGACCGGTTTCTGGCTATCAGCCTTCATCAGCCTGGATAGCTTGACTCCAGTGGTGTGGAGAGCCTGGGACTCACGTCTCAGCATACCCAGCCCACTTGGGGTGAAAATTGCAAAAAACACAGTTGATGGACAGAATGTAGAACGATGTCATACATTCACCCCAGTACAAGGATCTGGGCCTAAATCCATCGTTTTTTGGCACTCCACACCACCCTGGGCTAGACACTGGCTATATGCAAATCAGCTCTGACCCTGTGCCTCATGGGAACAGTCCAGTCCGAACTACCAAGCCATGTCTTTCCCAGACCGGAATCAAGCATCCAAGGACCGGTTTCTGGCTATCAGCCTTCATCAGCCTGGATAGCTTGACTCCAGTGGTGTGGAGAGCCTGGGACTCACGTCTGAGCATACCCAGCCTAGAGTAGAGTGGTGTACAGAAGAGTGACGAAGAGTGAAGTGACGAAGATTGAAGTGGCACAGAGTGGTGTGGAGTGCCATACAGCGGAGTACAGTAGAGATGAGTAGAGTGGCATATAGGGGAGTAGATTGGCTGGGAGTGGTGTAGAGTGCAGTGGCATAGAGTAGAGTGGTGCAGAGTAGAGTACAGTGGCATAGAGTGCAGTGGCATTGAGTGAAGTGTATACAGTAGAGTGGCATACACTACAGTGAAATAGTGAGCAGTGGCATACAGTGGTGGGGAGTGACGTACATTGGAGTAGAGTAGCCTGGCTTAGAGTACAGTGGTCTACAGAAGAATGGTGTAGAGTGAAGTGGAATAGAGTGAAGTTGGGTAGACTACAGTGGCATAGAGTAGAGTGGCGTAGAGTAGAGTGGGTAGAGTGTCGTACAATAGAGTGCAGGCATCAAGAAATCTATTCGGCCCTGGCTGCAGAGTTCCATTATTTTGTTAACGGAACCGCCTGACATGCTGCACAAAATGTGTGAACATAAAGACTTTAGGGTATCAGTTTGTTTTCTAACACACAACATTTAAATAGCTAATAAGGGGAAATATAATTCAGTAGGTATGAAAAGCCCATTTTTGTAATTCTGTGTGATGAGAAAATATTTTCATAGGATGGAAACAAATCAGAACACTTTACTTGGTGATCTGTAAAGGAAAAATATGTTTGCATAGATTATTGTTTACACACTTTATAGTTTTATCAGTAAACTGAATGTTAGTGGGAACGTTTTTGGCCCTTTCAAAGGGAAATTTACTGTCTGTATTTGACAGTACGCAACCACATCATGCTTCAGTAATATAGGGCCATAAGTACACAGATGTCACAGAATCAGGCCATTTGCAACAGCAAAAAATGTTTTCAAAATGCACAAAAGCCAAATTGCGATTTGGTAACCTATTATCGAATTGCAAATTGGGTTTGCAAATCGGTATTTGGAAAGAAAGTGTTTAGGGTGCCCCTTCGTAATACAGATTTGCAGTGGTATGTATGAATATTTGGCCACCAAATTATGGTTCAAAGCACATTAATTTTTTACCACACGTCAAAGGCGGTGGTCACCATTCGCAAATGGTAAATGGTCCCCATTGGCCCTCTTTCCCTTTGTGAATATTGATACAAATATTTTTTAAGAGCTGGCAGTGGTAGGACCACTGCCTACTCTTAAAAAATGAAACTTAAACCTTTCTTTTTCTTCTCTTTAAAAACATCCTGTTTTCCTTGAAGGAAAACGGACTGCATTTTAAAAAAAAGATCGCTTTATTAAAGAGCAATCACCGACATGGTGGTCTGCTGACTCCAGCAGGCTACCATCTCTGTGATGGCTGCAATTACTAATGGCTCACAAACTGTGACCTACCTCATTAAAATTCATGAGGTAGGTGTATTGCGACCCAATCAGGAATCACTATTTCCAACTTCTAGGCTTTTGTACATTAGGAATTGTGATTTCCGAATTGCGATTTGGAAACAATATGTAAGATCGAGAAGATTATTCAAGTTACTAGACCTCAAGCTCTAGTAACATTTTCCTGATTTTTCAAGGCTTGGAGTAACATAGAGTAAGGTGGCGTAGGGTAGATTAGTGTAGAGTAAAGTTGGTTAGACTGAAGTGGGGTAGAGTGAAGTGGCATAGAGTTGTGTGGAGTGGCATAGAGTGGAGTAGAGTATAGTAGAGCGGAGAAGAGTGGCAACGAGTGGAGTACAGTGGCAAAGGGTAGAGTGGCACAGAGAATAGTGGTGTAGAGTAGAGTGGCGCACAGTAGAGTGGCATTGTGTTGAGTGGAGTAGGGTAGAGAGGTGTAGAGTGGTACTATGGTATTCAGTAGAGTGGTGTAGAGTGCCCTAGTATAGAGTGCAGTGGCCTAGAGTAGAGTGCAATGGCATAAACATCAGTGGCGTAGAGTAAAGCAGTGTAGAGTGGAGTGGTGCAGATGGCACAGAGTGCAGTGGCATATATTGCAGTGATGTAAAGTGATGCAGAGTACAGTGCAGTTGTGCAACACTAGCCCCCGAGCTCAGCACAGTACAGTGGGTCTTGGACCAAAGTGGTAGGTGGTGAGCCGGGGCTCGGGTTCCCTCAATGTACAAAGTACAAGTACAATGTAGTTTATTGTGTTAATTATTTAAAATCTTACAATATACACATCTAAAAGAAAAACAATAAAAGCTATATTCATATATAAGAACAGTTAAAATATCATTGCATCGACTTTATAGTCAGATTAAATATTTAAAATAGTTACAACTTTTAACTATCATTAGAAACTTTACAAACGTAGCATTTAATATAATATCATTCGAATGCAAGCACTTAACCAAGGCCTGTCTGCATGACCTTACGCCTCGTGCCTTGAAAAGAAACTTAAGCATTGTTTTTCTCTCCTGCAAAAGTTCAGAACAAATACACAGAAGATTAAGAATATCCTCCTGACCACTGTTACACAGTCTACATTCTGTTCGAGTTACCGATCTCTCCCAGGGTGGGAGATGACACAATCCTGGCATTATTTCAAATCTGGCTTTAAGGAGCACCTGTTCGTTTTTTTCCGTCCATGGGGTTACCAGATTTTGTTGAATTTCCTTCTTTTTATAACCGTTTATTATCGCCCAGGCGTGTTTTCTCTCAGTAAGGGTAGCTTTATCATTTAGAATGGATAGGTGGTTTGCAGTTTTATTAATTATTTTCTTAAACGATGTCTTGGTTATATTAATTTCCCATATCGACTTAACCGCAAAATCCTTTAGTGCTTCCCTAAGATAGAGCCATGCCGTGGAGTTCAAGTCGTTATTTAATTCTCTCTATAGCATGTGCGATATTTCATTTTGGTGATCAGATTTTATTTGATTCCAAACTTTTATAAAGTGGCCTTGCCTTGCATAGTATTGATTTGTTAGTCCAAACTCCAACCTTATTTGGGCAGGGGATGCATTCGGTGGAAGACGAAAAAGGGCCCGATATGCTCTGGTTATGATTTTGTTCAGCGGTTTAGAATCCTTACCCATTAACGCTTCACTGCCATAAGTGATAGTCGGTTCAAGTCTTGCAGCAATGATGCTCAGAAGAGGACCATAGGTTAGGCTGGAAAGTGACTTCTGGACAATTCTGAATGCAGCAGTCAGTACATTCGTTTTTCTTTGGATGTCCCTTTGCTGTGGTTGGAAGTTACCCTTTGCATCAAAAAACACACCCAGGTATTTGTATACCTCTACTTGTCTCTCATTTATGACCATCCCATTTTCCTTCGAGTACATGTGAGTCCGCCTAATTAGGCGTTGTAGTCCCACTTTAGTATGACTCAAAAGTATGACATCGTCTGCATACAACAAGTTCGTGAGACACTTATCAGCTAATTTCGGGGGGTGAGCGTTTTCATCGTCCAATATTACAGATAGATCGGCAAGGAACAGATTAAAAAGGAGGGGGGCTAAAACACAGCCTTGTTTCAGGCCTTCGTTTGCTGCAATCTCCTTAGATAGTGTTCTGCCATCCCCCATCCTCACACTCACCCATGTGTCTGTATACAAAAGGCGAATCATCTTAAGAAGGGGAGGTGGGACTTTCATTCTCTCAAGTTATTTCCAAAGTAGATTTCTATTGACACAATCAAATGCGGATTTGAAGTCTATAAAGCATAAATACAGAGGTTGCTTCCTTCTGATTGACTTATCAATAAGTAGAGTGAGAACCAGAATGTTTGTAGTTGTTCCTAAACCTTGTATAAAGCCTGTTTGATTTAGGGGCAATTTCTTATTTTCAGTCACCCACTCCGCTAGTTTGGTCAGCAGAATTCTAGCAAATAACTTGGCGTCCGTGTCCTGTAAGGTGATCAACCTATAGTTTTCGGCCAGTGCCCAGTTTCCTTTCTTGAAAATTGGTGTTATTAGGGATCCTCGCCATGACTTAGGTACAGTTCCTGTTAAGACAACTTCTGTGTATACTTTCTCTAGGATGGTTGCCCATAGTTCCGGGTCTTCTTTAAACAGCGCAAACGGTATCCCATTTGGTCCGGTAGCACCGTTCTTCTGTTTTTTTATAAATGTGATAATCTCTTCTTTTCTATGGGTATTTGCGTATCCAGGTCGTTATGCTGAGAAGAACAATCCAAGACGTTATCATTTTTTGCCCCTTCATGAATTTCCGGTACCATTAACTGACTAGAATCCCTCAATGTACTTTGACGGGGGGGCCCTCAAGTTTCGTTATGCTACTGATATAGTGCAGAGGCATAGGGTCCACTAGCGTACACTGCAGTGGTGTAGAGTAGAGTGGCACAGGGTGCAGAGTGATAGAGTGCAGTGGCATAGAATGCAATTTTGCAGAGTAAAGTAGAGTGCCGTTAAGTGCAGTGGTACAAAGTAGAGTGCAGTGGCGCAGAATGCAGTGTAGTAGATTGCAATGGTGTAAAGTAGAGTGGTGCGGGGAAAAAGCAAGTGGCATAGAGTATAATGGTGCAGAGAACCTACAAATGGCGTAGAGTTCAGTGGCATAAGTTGGTACAGAGTAGAGTACAGTGGTGTGCAGTTAAGTGGCGTGCAGTGGCATATAGTGCATTGGTGCAGAGTCGAGTAGAGTGATGTAGCCTGCAATGACGAAGAGTAGAGAGCCCCTCTACTTGTGTCTGTAATTGGTTTTTAACATTACAAACGTACCACATTACTTCTGAGATAATACAGCTGTATTTCGAAAACTTTAAGAAAAATATATAAAGAATTTAAAATATTTTTTTCTACCTGTAGAGAGTTTTTTAAAGTGCCTCATGAATTCATATATATGTCAACACCACTATTAATCTACATTTCACACTAAAACCTACAACACAGACAGAGTGTTATTTAAACAATATGGCTGCCTTTTAATTTTGTAGCGGCTTACATTAACCAATAATATGGTATTTTAATATTTTTGTCATTGTTCTGTACCCCAGTAGACCACAAAAGTACTGTGGTGTGCAGCGACTCAATATATCAATAGGTTTTTGCGCCTTATAACTTAAAAAGTACCGAACCAATTTACATCTACTATCAATAAGGACAATTCCTCAACATAATAATTATTCCTGACAAATTTCATAAAAATCCATACGGACATTTTGTTGCAATGTCTGATGCAAAAGCCTTCGACAAATGAATTGGGGGAAAACATGTTGTGGGACCGCCTTTTTTTCTTTACACCCCTTAACTAATCAACACAAAATTTTACATCATCAGCCAATGTAGAGTAAAGAATAATTCTGCAAAGTTTTGTGGAGACTCGTGAAACGGTGGCAAAGTTATTAGCAAGCAAAATTCGGAGGATTTCAAGTCAAGTCAAGTCAATAAATTTATATAGCGCGCTACATACCCAGAGGGTCTCAAGGCGCTTGGAGAAGGGTGGGGAATTACTTGTCAAATATCCACGTTTTAAGTTGCTTTCTGAATGCTAGGTGGTTCTGAGTAAGGCGAAGGTGAGTGGGAAGTGAGTTCCAGGTTTTAGCTGCCAGGTAGGAGAAGGATCTACCTCCCATGGTGGTTTTGTTGATGCAAGGAACAGTGGCAAGGGCTAGGTTGGCGGATCGTAGCTGGCGGGAGGGGGTGTAGAAGGACAGTCTTGTGTTGAGGCATTCGGGTCCGATTTCGTAGAGCGCTTTGTGTGCGTGGGTTAGGAGCCGGAAAGTAATCCTCTTATTGACGGGGAGCCAGTGGAGGTTCTTCAGCAATCTCTGGGACTCCTAACTATAATTACAGAGTGGATGTATATATAAATATGTAGATAGATAGATAGATAGATAGATAGATAGATAGATAGATAGATAGATAGATAGATAGATAGATAGATAGATAGATAGATAGATAGATAGATAGATAGATAGATAGATAGATAGATAGATAGATAGATAGATAGATAGATAGATAGATAGATAGATAGGTAGATAGATAGATAGATAGATAGATAGATAGATAGATAGATAGATAGATAGATAGATAGATAGATAGATAGATAGATAGATAGATAGATAGATAGATAGATAGATAGATAGGTAGATAGATAGGTAGATAGGTAGATAGATAGGTAGATAGATAGGTAGATAGATAGGTAGATAGATAGAACCACAATTTCCCATGGGAACTAAAATGGGAACAGGTGTTTGTTCATGCCCCCCTTTAACTTTTTTTCCCCATAGACTAATCTTCACAAAACCTAGTTGACTATGTAAATTGAGGAGTTACTTGCTAATCCATTCACAAGGTCAAACATTATAGGCAATCAAAAAATCCTTTTAACTGGTGACATAATGTGAGCCGTAACTACACAGAGGCAGCCTTGGAGATGGAAACTATGGGCCTGATGTATTCTTTGGCAGACGGATGTATGTCCATCAGTGCAACAGAGTAAAATACTCTGTCCCCCTGGTGAACTTGCCTTCCACCAAAGTTAGTGATGTCCCGCGGACATCTCTTAACATTGGCAGGAACAGCTGTCATTGTTGTACCTGTCAGTGTTGAAGAAAAGTGACATACTGCTCTGTCAAACATGACGCCAGCTGTCCAACTTTTACATTTTTCAAATCCAAACTCCTAAACTAGTGGCCCCACACAATGCTGTGGTGGGGTGGGGGTCATTACTTTCTTTTTACTGTCTCTCACCGCCAGGTTTCTCCTGATTCGACAGACAGCAAAAAAAAAAGCCATCTGACTGTTCACTCTAAATGCGCAGTTAATCAGATGGCTAACCTCCAACAGCCTGTACTTCCTTGGGCCATAAGAGGAGTATGTTGACGACAGAGCCAGGGTAGGCTCGGTCATCAACATACTTTCAGTCCACCTGCCTCTACATGAGGCAAGCAGATCAACAATTTGCCAGAGAAGGTACTCTGTCACCACTGCGATGGAGTACCCTCTCCACCAAACTCTAAATCAGGGCCTATATCGAGTTCATTGAGTTGCTGAAGATAAAGGAATCAGCAGGGTAAATGACCACTTACAATCCTCCAACTAAAACCAAACACAACTTTATACTGATCATACCGAAGTGTCTCACAACATTAAAAGTGAAGGATATTGGCTTTGCAAGTTCTTCTTCCTTAGCACATAGAGAATTGCAAAGTGGGTGAATTTCAGCACAAGCATTACTACATGAAGAAGAACTTCAATAATATAAACATGTGGCCATTCATCAATCTAAATGAATAGTAATATCCACTAGATTATGGACTACAAAAGTACCATGCATTAACCGAGATGAAGAGTAAAAGAGGCTCAAAGATTTTGCAATAAAATGATAACAATGGAAGCAGGAGCAATTAATATTGTTAAAACAAGTATGCTGAAATAGAGCACAAAGCATGGTACACCTAGAAAGCAGTTAGATGTCTACGCAAGTTGCGAAAATCTTCAGATGTTGGTTGTTGTTTCTAGCAAGAAACAATAGGGCGCAGAGGTTATACTCTTTCCACTTTGAGCTATCTTATTGAAAAATAGTAAAATGCAGTGTCAACAATTTGATAGTTTGCCATCTGGGAGCACTGCTCTACAAATATAAGTAAAATACACAAACAATAGTTAAAGGCGTCTGAATACAGAGACATTCTGATTTGAAAAAGGGCTGGTGCTTCCATTAGGTGAGGTAAAGTACCAATCTTATAACAGCACCTAGTGGGGATGACAATTTACTACATAATATATAAAAAATGACTTTTACAAATGATCATTAAGCACTTCAGGGGACAAAATTCTATTTTGTCAGCTCTGACAATCCTTGTACTGATCTAATACTGACAAATAGGAGAGCACTTTATTTACAGAACTAGTCTAAATTGTAAATGTGATCTGTAGGAAATTGGGTTACTGGTTCAAGGGGATGAAACTCTACTCAAGCTGCAACCACAATTCTGATCAGGGTGAAACACAAGCAAACTCTAAACTAATCTGTGCTCAACCCTGTGTTAGATTGGCTCAAAAACAGTCATGCTTAATCTAGAGGCAATTTGTAAAGAATGTATACAGCACTTTAAACAGTAATTAAGTGACAACCCAACACAAGAAAAAGCCCACACCAACTTAGAAAAACAGTAAAATGTAAGAAATTATTTAAGATCAAAACAGCAAAAATCTCATTAGTAAAACCGAAGACTGGCAATTTTAAAGAAAACAGTGCTTAAAAAGCACAAAGCGTTAACTGTGGATATCTGGTTGCGCCAAACTGGGACAAAGTCACAAGTTTAGGCCGACAACAATGGAGTAAAGGCCAGATACAGGGAAAAGGTTAGGCCCGTTGAAAAAGTACTTCAAGTCCTGGTGCACTATTTGTGCGGTGTTGCTTTGCGAGTTTACGTGTGGCTGAGAGGTCCTGAGTCATGTCCATGACTGGAGGGGCACCACTTGAGTAGATAGGATTCACAGCAAACAGACTCCAGGTGCAGGGTTCAAGAGAGTTGTAGCCTTTTCTATCTCTGAGGCTCTGAACGCTAGGCCCGCCAACTAACTCTGGGAGTCACTCTGGTGGTCCTGGGTTCAAGATGAAGATCCAGTTTTCTTACTCAGGCAGCAGTGCAGCAGAGTAACAGGGCAGCAAAGTAGCAGCCCTTCACGCAGCTTAGCAGCAAGACAGTCCTTCTTCTGAGTCTTCCAAAGGTCCATGTCCAGTACTGAAGAGTTGGGTCTGAGGGCCCATATTTATACCTGGTACCAACTTTGAAGTGGGACAAGCTTCTAGAGTCCTCCCCCTACAGAGATATCTGGAATTTCCTGCCTTCTTGCCCTGCCCCCACCTTCTCTGGGGGCACAATAGACTGGTGTGAAACCCTTTGTGAGTGTGCTGAGGCAGTCTTTGTGCAGTGCAAGTGCAGTAATTGACAGCTCTTCCCTCCTATCAATTCCACCATGGTCAATTCTGTGAACACCTCCTTGTCTGTCTAGCTGCGAGCACTACACAAATATCAACTGCCAGATACACCTAGTTACGCGACCCAAGATACAAGCTGCAGGCACCAAATGGTTATGGTACGAAAATGCCAACTCTCTAAATGTGGTACAAAAGGGCGTGGTGATGGACGGAGCATCTGAATCCATCAGGCACTCACACCCAGTCAAAAGATCTGGGTTTAATCCATCACCGTTCTTTGGCCCACTCTGCCACCCCAGTTCAGACCTGGCTATATGCAAATCAGTCTGACCCTGTGCCTCATGGGAACAGTCCAGCCCGAACTGCCAAGCCATGTCTTCCCTGGACCGGAAACAAGCTTCCGAGGACCGGTTTCTGGCATTCCAGCCGTCTTCAGCCCAGCTTGCTTGAATCCAGTGGCAAAGTGAGCAAGGGACTCACGTCTGAGCATACCCTGCCACACTTATGGCGGCCAAAAGCGGTACAAAAGGGGGTGGTGATAGACGGAGCATCTGAATCCATCAAACACTCACACCCAGTCAAAAGATCTTGGTTTAATCCATCACCGTTCTTTAGCCCACTCTGCCACCCCAGTTCAGACATGGCTATATGCAAATCAGTCTGACCCTGTGCCTCATGGGAACAGTCCAGCCCGAACTGCCAAGCCATGTCTTCCCTGGACCGAAAACAAGCTTCCGAGGACCGGTTTCTGGCACTCCAGCCGTCTTCAGCCCGGCTTGCTTGACGGTCCTCGGAAGCTTGTTTTCGGTCCAGGGAAGACATGGCTTGGCAGTTCGGGCTGGACTGTTCCCATGAGGCACAGGGTCAGACTGATTTGCATATAGCCATGTCTGAACTGGGGTGGCAGAGTGGGCTAAGGAACGGTGATGGATTAAACCCAGATCTTTTGACTGGGTGTGAGGGTTTGATTGATTCAGATGCTCCGTCCATCACCACCCCCTTTTGTACAATTCTCTAAATGTGGCATTTTCAGAGTTGTGTTTTAAATTCTAAGTTTACCATTAAAGAGGGTTTTAAATTACAATTCTTTAGAGACTAAACTCAATGTTCATACCTTCTACCAATTGAAATGTACCACCTATTACATATAATAAGGAACCCCAATGTTATCCTACGGGAGAGGCAGGCCTTGCAGTAGTGAAGAAAAAATGTAAGACTTTTTCACTGCCAGAACATATACACATTAAAAATACATGTCCAACATTTTAAATCATACTGCACCCTACCCCACGGGCTGTTTAGGACCAGACCTAGGGGGGAGTATTAATTTATAAAAAAAGGAAGGTGAGGCCTGGTAAAAAGTTTATTTTGCTGGGTCGAAATGGTAGTTTCCAACTTCCTACACAGACTGCAATGGCTGGTCTGAGACATGTTTAACGGTCTGCTTAAGTGGGTTGCACAATCAGTGCTGCAGGCCCAGAAGTCACATTTAATTAACAGTCCCTGGGAACAGGGAGTACGGCTTTACTCTAGACGTTCAAGTAAAATAATGTGCCAACTGAGTGTAAGCCAATTTTACCATGTTTAAAGGGGAACGTACAAGTGCAAAAACAAAGTCAGCAAAAGCAGGAGGTTTTAAGGCAGAATCTTTTCCACCAAGTCGTTTTGATTGTATCATAGAAAACAAGTGCAGGGAGGGCTCAGTGACAAAATATAGTTTCTTGTTTTGTACGAGCCATCTCTGCTGCTGTTCATCCTGCCCTTGAATTGTTCCCATGGAAGCAAAGGTGGGATGGGAAGCCATGGGGGATACACAGAAAATATATAAAATATCTGGAGTTTCTGGTCACCATCCACAATCCACACCAAGTCTTCACACAAACAAACAGTTCTAACTTATTCCTTATGAATCTAAGCAAACACAAAATAGAGATACTTGGTCAGAAGCAGGCTGAAAGGTCACAAGAGACCCTGGTTGGATGTCCTTCAGTGGCCCTTCACACTGAAAGCAAGAGATTTGCGGAGATGGGGTGGCATGTCCAGCACAAAATGTGTTCCCCAAAAATTCTGATTCTTTGGGATCTATTCTGTCTGCACATGGATGGATGGATGGATAAGGAAGGAATCATAAGGAAGGAAGGAAGGGAGATTGAAAGGAAGGATGAAGAAAATTTGAAATGAAGAAAGAAAGAAATGAAGAGTGAAAGAGTAGGTGGAAGAATATTCAGCCGGAAGAATGAGAGGATGGTTGGATCCCTCAAAGGATTGATGGGTGAAAAGACTGATGGATGAATGGATGGATGAATAATAGAATGTATGGGCGGCAGACAAGGTGGCTGGATCAAAGTCAGATGAATGGATGATCAATGGATTCATGTAATGGCAAAAGAATGGAAAGCTACATGAAAGGATGAATAAAGGATGAAAGGATGGCTGGATGGATGAATGAATGGATTTATGAATGGCTGGATGGACTGGTAAAGCATTGGATTATTGGCTGAAAGGATGGATGTTGGATGAGTGAAAAACTGGTAGGATGGCCAGGTGAGTGACAGGGAGGATGGATGGGTGGATCAGTTTGTGTATAAGATGGATGGATGAAAGGAGATCTCTGGTAGCTTGTCACACAGTAGTCAGGCTTAACTTTGAAGCAATATGAAAAGTATTTTGTGCAACACTTCAAACCGTAGAACAGTGAAACCACCACACAAAAAGACCCCACACAAGTTAGAAAAATACAGCAAGATCTAATAAATACCACAACGACAAAATTTCAATCAGTAGCACTAAAATTATAATTTTCTTAAAGTTAAAGTGTAAAATAGCGCCTAAAAGCAAAAAGCGCCAACCGCGGCTATCTGGTCATGCTGGACCGGGTCAAAGTCAAAAGTTAAGGCCGATGCTTTTTGTCCACATATTGTGGTGGACTGGCGACTTCGGACGTCTTGTCCTACTACCAAGCTTCCCACCTCTTGGTGCTTAACGAATGGTGGTATGGGGAGCGGAGTGACCCTACCTACGCCCTGGAGCGCTTCCTGATGGACCCCGACACGCTGCACACGATCCTGTATTCAGCGGTTAAAAGGAGGAGGCTCCCGGCGGTCACACAAACCGTGTTCCGCATATGGCGCGGCGCGCTCCGTAGAATGGGGTGGTGGAACAGATTGACGAGGGAGACCCCGTTGTGGCAGAACGGGCAGCTGCCGGAGTTGATGTCCCTGCAGGGTTTCCGAGGCTGGGATGCGATCGGTATCTCGGCCGTGGGTCATGTGGTCCGGGGTACGACTCTTAAATCGTTCCAGGACCTGCGCGAGGAATACGACATGCCTCAGACCCAATTTTTTAAATATCTGCAGCTTCGTCACGCCCTCGCCCCTACCCTGCGAGGTCTGGACTCGTTGCCCGAGTTCAGCCCCCTGGAGGCGAAGGTCTTCATGGGAGAATTGGAGTCCAAGAAAATCTCGTCCATATACCAAACGTTGGTTACGCATTGCTCGACACCCCTGGACTCTCTGCGGACCAAGTGGGAACGCGATCTAGGAGCATTTGAGGAGGAAGACTGGAGGGAGGCACTCGAAGCTCCCAGGGGAGCGGCCATAGCAGTCCGGCTACGATTTATACAGTTTAAATACTTACATAGAGCATACTACACTAGGGAAAGGCTATGGAAGGCGGGCTTGATTGCATCTCCCATCTGTTTGAGGTGTGGTAAGGAGACTGGAACGTTCCTGCATACTGTCTGGGCATGTGAGGGCCTGCGGAAGTTTTGGACGGGTGTCTGGAATTGTTTGTCTGAGGTACTGGGCTGGGACCTTCCTCGCACACCAAAGTTAGGCCTCCTTCATGTCCTGGAACAGGTGGGAGGAAATGTTTATAAGCGCCACTTGCTGCTGTTGGGTCTTGTGGTGGCCAAGAGGGATGTGGCCCGTGCCTGGAAGGACCCCAAGGCTCCCCTGTTGGGTGTGTGGAAGAAGGGGCTGGACTATTCGATGGGCCTGGAACGCCCGATATTTGAGGCCCGGGGTTGCCCCAAGAAACATTACAAAATTTGGAAACGCTGGGCTGAGTACAGGGGGCTCTGGCTGGAGCCGCCAGCATGTGATGGACCGGGGGAAGGACATTTGGACATTGTGCCCGAGTGAGGAGGGTTCCACACTTCATCTACTATATTAGATTCTATGTATGGTCTAATTTGACGCTGTGCAGGGGGTGGGGTGGGGGGGACCTCGGGTGGGAACCTAGGGGGGTGCTGGGGGGAGGGCGTTGGGGCTAGTGTTTGTGTTTATATAGCTGCTTGAATTGTCCCATAATGTGATTTTTGCCTTCATGCTCGCAGCCTCCCCGGACTCGGGACGCTGTATGTTTTCTGTAACTCTTCAACAGCACAATAAAATTTGTTCTGAAAAAAAAAAAAAGTTAAGGCCGACCACAATAGAGCGTGGGTTGGATAGAGTCCCAAATTAATCCTACTGAAAGTTTACCTTCTTAAGTTTTGTGCCAAGAGTCCCGTTCGCTTTGGGGAGAGTCGCAGGTAGCAAGGAAAGCGTAGCGGGAGGTTGCCAGCTTGGTGCAAAGAGCAGACGGGGTCATGGACAGGCAGGCTGGTGTTCCATGTTGGTGGTCTCCTGTGGGCTGTCGATGCTGCTGTGCAAAGAGACCGGCGGGCAGCAGCTCATGTTGCACTTGGCTGAGAGTTGAACGGTCTTCGTGCAAACTGGCCCGTTCATGGTCGAAAAGAGCCTAAAAGCTAAATGAATAGCTTGTGAGAGACACAGGGTGTCCAAGACCTGAGAGGTACCACTTGTGGGTCAGAAACTCACTGCAGCTTGGTCCAGGCACTGCTTGGGGAGCCTTTTATGCCCCTGAGTCTCAGATCAGGAGGCCAGCAAACAAGTCTTTGCAGTCACTCTGGGGTCCTGGGTTTAAGATGCAGTTGCAGGTCCAGTTCTTCTTCCCCAGGCAACATGGCAGCAGGCAGCAGGTCAGCACAGCAGGGCAGCAGTGTCCTTAGAGCAGCAGTCCAGCAGAGTGGCAGTCCTTGTAGCAGCACAGCAGTCCTTCTTCCTGGCAGAGTATTAAGAGGTTCAAAGGTGTACTGAAGAGCTTGTGTCTGAGGTCCAGTATTTATACTCATTTATGCCTTTGAAGTGGGGGAGAAGCTTCTAGAGGTTTCCCTTTGTATCCTGACTTCCCTGCCCTGGCTCTGTGCTAACTACAGGGGTTAGTTATCCCTTTGTTTGGAGGCAGAACAACGTATATTCAGGTGTAAGTGGGTCTGTGCCCTGCTCCCCCCTCCCATCCTGCCAGTGATGGCCCATCCAGACACACCTTAACTCTCTATTGTGTGTGTCTGTCTAGAAGGAATCCACAAAGCCCAACTGTCAGCTACACCTAGTCATGTGACCCAGAGATAGGTTAAAGGAATTAAATGGCTTAGGCAGAAAAAGGCCAGCTTTCTAAAAGTAGCATTTTTGAAAATTGTAATTTAAAATCCGACTTTACTGTAACAGAGGATTTTTCATTATAATTCCAAAGACGCCAAACATGACCTGGTTAACTGTTCCCATTTGGAAATTACAGCTTATAACATGTAATAAAGTAACTCCAAAGTTATCCTATGGGATAGGTAAGCCTTGCAGTGGTGAAAAACGAATTTAAGGGTTTTTAACTACCAGGACAGGTAAAATGTAAAATTACAAGTTCTACTTTCTAAATAATTTGCACCCTGCTCTGTGGGCTGTTAAGGGTACACCGTAGGGGTGACATATGTATTATTAAGGAAGGTTTAGGCCTAGAAAAAGGTGTATTTTGCCATGTTGAAATGGCAGTTTAAAACTGCACACACAGGCTGCAACTGAAGGCCTGAGACATATTTACAAGGTACTTAAGTAGGTGGCACAACTAGTTCTGCAAGCCCACTAGGAGCGTTTAATTTACCGGCCCTGCGTACACATAGTATTGTTTTACCAGGGACTTAGAAGTAAATTAATTGTGCCAATTTGGTATTAGACAATTGTGCCACGTTTAGAGGAGATCGCATAGGCACGTTAGCACTGGTTAGCAGTGGTAATTTGCACAGAGACCTAAGCCAACAAAAACAAATTCAGCAAAAATAGGAGGAGTAAGCAAAAAGTTTGAAGATGACCCTACAGAAAGGACAAAGCCCAACAGTTAGATTTGTAGTTGCTCACATGCCCCCACACAGTAGTTTCCCAACTTGGAAATACACATTTACTGTTATGAAGTACAAGATTAGGTGTCTTTTCAAGGAAGGAACAGAAATGTGAACCCCTGTTTTACAAGGAGGTATACCGTGAGATTCTCCTTGGGGAAAGAATATTTATCGTGGAGGGAAAAAAAATGTAATTACTCATTCAAATGCTTAACTTTACAAGCTTTCTTACCAGAGTTTCCACTAATGGGAAAGTCGCTTGAGTAAATGTCTAAGGGAAGCTCGTCTGCGCCTGTCCGCGCCTGGACCGCGCCCAGAGCCAGGACCCCTGGCCCCCGCAAGCGCCAAGACACCCGCCTCCGCTACGACTCCAGCACCCTCCACACACTCAACGCCAGACAATCACGCACCTGCTGCCTGGCCGCCCCGAAGCGCACCCAAGGACCCTTCTCCTGCCGGAACTGCAGCTTCATCAGCATCCGGCCTGCCATCCCACCTACCTAAGAACCCAACTTCCTCAAATGCATCCTGCTCAATACCCGCTCCACCCGCAAACATGCCATCGAACTCTGGGACCTACTCGACACCAACGCCCCAGATGTCGCCTTCCTGACGGAGACCTGGCTGAATCCCTCCTCGGCACCCGACATCGCCACAGCCATCCCAGAAGGCTACAAGATCACCAGCAAGGATCGCACCAAAGGAGTAGGAGGAGGAATTGCCATCGTCCACAGGAATACTCTCAAAATCTCAACAGACACCGACAACACCCTGAGCACCGCCAAACAGCTGCACTTCCAGATCCACACCGACCCCAACACCACCCTCAGAGGGACCCTCGTCTACAGACCCCTGAATCCCGACCGCAGTTCAGCTACTCCATCGCCGACTTCGTCAGCACACACGCCCTCGCCTCCATGGACTATGTCCTTCTCGGGGACCTGAACTTCCACCTCGAGAACAACAACGACCCCAACTCTTCCACCCTGATCGCCAACCTCGCCAACCTCAGACTCAGACAACTCGTCATAACACCCACCCACACCGCTGGCCACATGCTTGACCCCATCTTCTCAGCACACACGCCCTCGCCTCCACAGACTATGTCCTTCTCGGGGACCTGAAGTTCCACCTCGAGAATAACAACGACCCCAACTCATCCACCCTGATCGCCAACCTCAGACTCAGACAACTCGCCATAACACCCACCCACGCCGCTGGCCACATGCTTGACCCCATCTTCTCAGCAAGCTCCCACGTCTTCTTCAACTGCACCACCGAACTCCACTGGACTAACCACTGCTGCATCCACTTCACCTTCCGGAAACCTGCCACACACCACCGCACCCAGCAGATGCCTAGCTGCCGCTGGTGCAAAGTCACCAAGGACCAGCTAACCACCGCCCTCACCCAGAGCACACCCGTAGACCCGACCGACCCCGACACCGCAGCCCGTAGCCTCAGACAGTGGATCGACAACTGCGTCAACACCCTCGCCCTGCTCAAGAAGCCCTCCAACATGCACACCAGCAAGAGAGTCAGCTGGTTCACCGAAGACCTCCAGGCCTCCAAACAAACCTGCCGAAAACTCGAGAAAAACAGGATCCGCGAACGAACACCGGAAAGCCACACAACCCACAAGAACGCCACCCGCAGACACCACCACCTAATCAGATCCGCCAAAAGGACCTCCTTCAAAGACCGCTTAGACAACAACGCACACAACAGCAAAGAGCTCTTCAACATCGTGAAGGAACTCACCAACCTCAGCTCCAACTCCAACGACATTCCACTGTCACAAGACCTGTGCGACTCGCTGGCCACCTTCTTCCATCGCAAGATCGCAGACATCCACGCCAGCTTCGACGCCGTCACCACCCTGGGAACCACTGAAAACCCCGCTCCCGCGTCCACCACCCACACCAACCAACCGCTCGCCTGGACCAACATCACCGACGACGACACCATCAAGAACATGAACACCATCCACTCCGGATCCCCGGAAGACCCCTGTCCACACCACTTCTTCAACAAAGCAAGCAGCACCTTTGCACCCCATCTCCGGAAAATTATCAACATCTCCTTCGAGACAGCGACCTTCCCGGAGAGCTGGAAGCACGCAGAGATCAACGCCTTACTCAAGAAACCCAGGGCGGACCCCAAGGACCTCAAGAACTTCCGACCCATCTCCCAGCTCCCGATCCCAGCGAAGGTCATCGAAAAAGCCGTCAACAAACAACTGACCAGCTTCCTCAAGGAGAACAGGATCCTGGACCCGTCCCAGTCCCGGTTCCGCAGCAACCACAGCACCAAAATTGCCCACGTCGCCGCCACCGATGATATCAGGACCCTGCTTGACAATGGAGAAACCGCTGCCCTTATCCTCCTGGACCTGTCAGCCGCCTTCGACACGGTCTGCCACCTCACACTACGTACACGCATCTACGACGCCGGAATGCAAGAGAAGGCCCTGGACAGGACCACCTCCTTCCTCTTCAGCAGAACACAGAGCTTCATCTGCGGCGAACGCCAGGGCTCATCCCTCAGCCAAAGCTGTTCAACATCTACTTGGCACCTCTCGCCCACGTCACACGACACCACGACCTCAACATCAACTCCTACGCCGACAACACCCAGCTGATCCTCTCCGTCACCAAAGACCGCCAAAACCAACCTCCATGAAGGCCGACTGGATGAGAAACAGCCGACTGAAGTTGAACTTGGAAAAGATGGAGGTCCTCATCCTAGGATGCACCCCCTCAGCCTGGAACAACTCCTGGTGGCTGACTGCACTAACAGCACCCACCGAGCATGCACGCAACCTAGAGGTCATCCTCTACTCCACCCTCTCCATGACAAAGCTGGTCAACGCCGTCTCCTCCTCCTGTTTCAACTCCCTCCACATGCTTCGCAGGATCTTCAAGTGGATCCCCACCAAAACAAGAAGGGCGGTCACCCAGGCCCTCGTCAGCAGTAGACTGGACTACGAAACACACTCTACGCAGGAGCCCCGGCCAAACTCCTGCAACGACTCCAACGCAGCTAGAACGCATCTGCACGCCTGAACCTCGACATCCCTCGCCGCACCCACATCACACCCCACCTGAGAGACCTGCACTGGCTCCCCATCAACAAGAGGATAACCTTCAAACTCCTCACCCACGCACACCGGACCAGCATACCTCAACTGTCGACTCAGCCTCTACACCCCCACCCGCCAGCTCCACTCCGCAGACCGCACCCTAGCCACCGTCCCCCGCATCCGAAGAGTAACCGCCGGCAGCAGATCATTCTCCCACGTTGCCGCCAAGACGTGGAACACCCTCCCCATCCACCTGCGGCAGACCGAAGACCTCCTAACCTTCAGGAGACTCCTCAAGACTTGGCTCTTCGAACAGTAGCAGCTCCTGCCCCCCTAGTGCCTTGATACCCTCACCAGTATGTAGTGCTCTTTATAAATGCCGTGATTGATTGATTGATTGACCAGGCACAATTTCGGACACAAATGTAGGCAGCAAGGCCGGGAGACAGGAGATGAAGGGAGAAAATTACTTGTACATAGGATTACCGAGAGGAGTCAGGGCAGAGAGAAACTCAGAAAAAACAAAGACTGGAGTCTTGCAGTGTATGAAACGGAAGGGTCAGATATGTCAGCTGGGGGTGAGGCTACCCTCTCATTCTCTCACATGGACAAACAAGACAGTCTCCCCAGCAGGAGAAAAATTTGGAAGGTTTGGGATGGAAATCCTGCAGAGGATCTAACCCCCCTTCTGAAAAAAAGCTTACAAGTTAAATATGAGACAAAGCAATACATGGCAACCAATCAAACAGAGCAACTGTTCTCACTGGATCAGCCTAATAGACTTTCCATCTGAAGTCAATGGAGATCAGTCTTATTACCCTTGTCATTTTTGGCTTTGACCTAATTACCCGGAGCTAAACAAAATTGAGATAATGAGATGCATTCAGCTTGATTAGCCCGGAATAGAAATGCCATTGAAATATTGTGATTTCATTTTAAAGGTCTGATTACAGTGAGCTGAAAAAAAGACAATGGACTAAATCCGAAGTAGAAGCTTCCTGGGGGGATTTCCTCCTGATTGCAATCTCTATGGTGGAGGAAATTTGGATGTTGGATTTTTCCCTACATCAAAATCAGATCACAAATATCTAGCAACATGTTTACAATGATGCATGCCTGGGATGAGGGTGCATAAGAGCACAATTTTTCTATCAAGATACACTGCATGTCCCTTGAAGAAGGAAGAGGTTGCTTGCTTGCTATGGCTACCCTCCATATCACACTGACTGCAAAGCCTCGTCTCGTAAGTCTTTTCCTTCTCACACTGACTTTAGACTTCCCCACCCTTCGGCATAGCCCCTGCTAATCTGGGGCAACATGAGGCCTTGGATGTATTCCATCACACTGACTGCACAGGTACCACGATGCCGATTATGTAAAGCCATTATTTAGACTAGGTGCTGCCATGGTACCATAAGGAATCGGATAAACTGGCTGCCATAAGACTATTTTAACTGGTTATGCGTACATTTTCCTAAGAGTAAGAAACATTGTTATTCTGCTAGGCTCTAACCTGACATTTTACCCTCAGATTGCCCAGCTCTCAAAAAACTGCTTTTATCAACTCAAGAATTGAAAAGAACATTACCCCTAGAGAGCGTCCCTAAGAGAGTTGAAAGGTCACACCTTTACTCTTTTCAAAGATTGATTATTACAAAAGAGCCTACCTCCGTCTACTGCTATATGGTCTGAGCCATGTGCACCACGTGCAGAATGCGATGGCTTATTTAATGTACCACGGTAATTGGATTAGGTATCCCCAGCAAGTAAATCGTTTCACTAGCTACTAAAATACAAATAATTTAGTTTAGCAAGGGCAAGTTCTTTGTCAGTGATCTATAGGATACTTATGCTGTGTCTATCAGAAGCCCTTGATTGTTCCTAAATGCAAATATACATATACAGGGTGTGCTGCCTTTTCAGTTTAAACTTTAAAGTTCTGGAATCAACTCTACTTCAGAGTTTGCAGCTCATTCAGTCTTCTGACCGGCATTGGAACTGCACTGGGTTCTCTGGTAAGCCTTTCTATACAGCTCAGCCGCCCCCAACGCTCACCTCCCTACCACCTCCGTTTACAGAGCGGGTGGGCAGCCACCAGCCCCTATAGCATCACTGCAAGTGCAGAGATCCGTAGGACCCAGGGCTCAGAGCAGAGACACATTGGTGACACACTAGGAAAAGCATAGTCCATGTTTGAAGGAGTGACGAAGGCATAGGTGGGTGACCTCCTATGCGATGTGACCTCTCAGTCCCAGACATGGTGAAAAGCGTGACATCTAGATGTCAACTATGGGAATGCCTCGATAAAACTGAAGTTAGGCCTCGGATTGCCTCAACGACAGGGAATTTAGAGAAACAGAAAGTTTGGCTTGGCATTTTCTGCTATTTGTATATTTGTATGTATGCATGCAATACCTCTCAAAAGAAGAAAGTGGAAAAGAGAGATATCATTTTTAAGGTGGAGAAAAATATTATTGTTTAAAAAAATGGGAGTTGGTGGACCCAAATCGCATACTTCCTAACTAAAGAGGGACACTTGGAAGCTATATGTGCATTTTTTTTATTAATGCACCTAAACCAAATACTTTTTTTAAAAAGTCGCTGTCAATAAATGGGTATTGACTTTGCACAAAATTCTCTCTCTTTATACAACCTGGTACAGTACGGTATGGTAAGGGAAAGCATGGAGCAATACTCTATATTAATGTGTCTCCCAATAAAAGCTCTATACTTTATTTGCGGATTCCCAAAAATGCAAAATACTTGAAAAGGGTTGAGGAAAGGACAACTTAGAATAATCAACAAATGAATAAAAGGATAAAGGACGATGATTGCAAATGAAGGTACACAATGACACCTTTTGGCAAGGTCAAAGCCACTAAGCCTTGGATATAGAAGTTAAAAGTCAAATTGGGGAAGAGGAATAGAAGTAAAAGGCAGTCTCTATCCCAGACTTAAGGTGGGCATCCAGGGCAAAAAGTGTGCATTACTGCATCTGGTGGGGTGGAGGGGGAGGTATGCATGGCATAAGGCTAGCATTCCTAGTACCTGGCAGCTACCTTGATATATATTCGCCATACGTGTTCTAAAAAGACATTTCTGGCATAGTGTGGCAATCCATGGCACCTTGCATCAGGGAAGCATTCAAAGCTACCATCGTCATCTTGTACCCCTTAGGATAAGGGCTCCATAGCCTTCTGGTACCAACCCCACTAATATGGTGGGCATCTCTAGAATATAATGGTGATATATATTAGGAGGCAATATATGTACATGTAAGCAGTAGAAAATGCAAGTATTTAATGAAAAGGACAAAAATATATTTGTCACCAACTTAAAACGTGTGTTTTCAGAAAATGACAAGTTTTTGCTTAGGGGAAATTAGGTAATTTTCCAAAATTAAAAAGCTATTCCTCGAAACAAAATCGTAAAAAAATATATATCAAGCCGTTTGATCTGTGAAACTTATCATTTTTTCAACCTATGTACAATGATATAGGCCCTAATCATTCCTTCCCACCCCACCATTAGGCTAACCTGCTATCTAATATATATCTTAGAATATGCATTTAATCTAAAGGACTTTGTATCCATTCACGTTTTAGCCTCTGCCCTTCAGGTCCTTCAAGCATTTCATCTTTGTGCACACTTTGTACATTACAATAGTTTCACATATTCATGAGGTTTGCATGAGCTTACTAATGCATGTATAGTATCCAAATATAAAGGATATTGGACAAACTTGCTTTTGTTCTCACTGGAGGGTTCTGACATGCTTAGCCTCACAAACGTCATGTGGACAAAAGATTTGTTTCACCATGTTAGACCTGTCAGCCCTAAGGTGGTCTACCCCCAATTTGTTTGCCTTCCTCCTCTATTTTTGATGATCTCGTTGTTGCTGGCCATAGGACTCTGCACACTTTGCCACTGCTAACCAGTGGTAAAATGCAGCTGCTCACTCCTTAAAACATGGTTATAATGGTTTTATCCCCAACTGCCATATTTACTTTACTTGTAAGACCCTAGTAAATTGGCACTACAGGTGCCCCGGGCTTATAAATTAAATGCTACTAGTGGCCCTATAGCACTGATTGTGACACCCACTTACGTAGCCTTTTAAACATGTCTCAGGCCTACCAATGCAGCCTGTGTATGCAATTTAATTGCCATGTCAGCCTGGAAAAAATAAACCCTTTGCCAGGTCAAATTTTCCATTTTGATACCTGCAAGTCACCCCTAGGGTAGGCCATGGACAGCCCAGAGGACATGTTGCAGTGTATTTAAAAGTTAGGGCATGTACTTTTAAGTTTTACAGGTCCTGGTAGTGAAAAACTCTTAAATATGTTTTTCATTAATGCAAGGCCTTTTCCCCCATAAACTAACATTGGAGTTACCTTACTACATTTAATAAGCTGTAATTTCCAAATGGGAGCAGGTACACAGTCCATGTTTGGTGTCTTTGTAAGTGTAATGAAAAATCCTAACTTACGGGCGGATTTTAAATTACAATTTTGAAAATGCTACTTTTAGAATGGTCTGAATATTTGGTTAGGCGCTCCGTCTTTGAGCAATACCGCTCCTGTTGCTTCTGTACAGGGAGATCAGTATATGAAAAGTAAATGTGTGTTCACCTTTGCAGTTCTTTGAACGTAACATATCCCCTAAACTTTCAAGGCCTCAGGAAGCCCTATTTAACTTAGTGAACTACAAAGGGGAACACACATTTACCTTTTATATACTGATCTCCCTTTACAGAAGCAAGGGGAGCGGTATTGTTCAAAGACGGAGTGCCTTACAAAATAATCAGACCTGACCCCCGCCCACATAATATTGAGCACTAGGAAATAAAGAAGAACCGGGAGCTGACTGATCCCAAGCTCCAAAACAATGGCACAATGACCCGGGGTGCCTCTCAACTAAGGAGGACTCAAGCTTCCGAATGAAATAAGCTGAACTCACCACAGTACCAACTATATTTGCAAGCACCCACAGGTTGGCACATATCGAGCAAAGACTAAACAAAGTAACGTATTCCCTTACCCTTTAAGCCCTGAGGAAGACCATCATTTAAGTGACAGGCCCATTAAGAAGGTCAAAATGCGCTGGTGTATTCTTAAGGATTTGAGGGCACCCAGTATCCTTTGTAAAACGAATAAACATCACAGAAAAGAATAAGAAGTGTCATATCTTCTTACTTTACGGTGTCTTAAACAATTAGTGTGTGCCCTGATCCTATAAGGCACCTGCCAGACCATACAGCTGAGGGTGATAAATAAAATATATATACACACTGGAGTATGAACTCATTAATGTGACAGGAAACCTCACTATATATGGGATATCTTATTTATATGTAGTTGTACAGTTTGATCACTAAGTTAAAAAAAGTATAGTATATATATGATTAAAAAAAGTATAGTATTTATATTGGACACATATATGTGATTGTTGTTGAATAACCTGTAAATATTTAGTAATTGTAATTTATATGTATTTAGTAATTGTCATTTATGTGAGAATCAAAGCCTTTGACCTGCATATGTTATGTCATTGATGTGAGAGTCTAATTTGTGATTTTGTGGTCTCACGACACGATGTATGTAAAGTGTTGTCTTGTAATCTTGTACTAATATAATTGTTTGGGGACAGACCAGTCCACAGAGAACAAATACTTTCTTGTGGTACAGAGTGTAATTTTTTTGGCCTCCTTTTCATGTTTCAACTTATACATCCAATGAGGTTTAGAATGTAAAAAAGTGTGATACACTAGTGAGAGGATGTTTATATAAACAAAAGATAGAGTAATAGTATTGGAATTGAGAAGTATGGAAATTATACATAGCCCATGCTCAAAATAGTTAATGCATCTATGGTGTGAGGGTTTTTTCCTTGTTTGCTTCTCACAGTAAATGATCCCGCCCCTCATTACCTGAACAGGATATCTCCCCATTTCGATATTGACTTTTAGAAAGTCGTCATTTTCCTGCCTTAGCCCTTAAGTGCCGGTCGCCTGTCTCTGGGTCACATGACTAGGTGTAGCTGGCAGTTGAGCTTTGTGTATTCCTCCTAGGCAGTCACACAGAATAGGACGCTTAGGTGTGCCAGGATGGGCCATCACCTGCACAGCAGGATGTGAGTGAGGAGTTTGGCACAGCCCCACTTCCACTTGAATAGGCTGTGTCCTGCCTCCACACAAAGGGCTGGCTACCCCCTGTAGTTAGTCTGGAGCCAGGACAGGGAAGGTAGGATGCCTAGGGCCTCCAAAAGGGAAACCTCTAGAAGGCTCCTCCCCTACATCAAAGGCACAACTGGGTATAAATACTGGATCTCAGACACCACCACTTCATTACACGTATGGACCTGTGGATACTCTGCCAGGAAGAAGGACTGCTGAGCTTCTGAAGGACTACCACACAGACAGACTGCAGCTCTACTGGACTACAGCCTTGCTGTGCTGAACTGCTGCCTGCTGCCCTCCTGGTCGGTGAGGACAGGACCTGCATCTCTTGAACCCAGAACCCCAGAGTGACTCCAAGAGTTAGTTTGCTGGCCTCCTGACTTTAGCCTCAGGGACAAAAGGCCCCAACGGCATTGCACCTGCACATGGACTCTGCCATCAGTGATTCTACCCTGCCAAGTGGTGCCAACCAAGTCCTAAAACCTTGGAAGAGGGCCTAAAGTGCTCAGCCAGCCTCTGTGGATTCAGCGGAACTTACGCATCTCCTCTGTTGCTAGTTGTAACCCTGTGCAGAACTGAGGCATCGCAGCAACTGCATGGATCGGAACCGCCGCAAAGACCCGCATCCCTTGTCGATGGCAGCTGTATTCTGCATTGCAGCCTCACAGCACCTCGGAACCAATGCATCGCTCCAACTACGTGATGCATCATCAACTCTGAACATGGCATCGCAATGTGGATCCAAGCAACGCTTCGCATACCAGGATTTAAATAACTCTGCTCATGGGGCCTAACTGGGTCCCTGTAGCCAGTTCTCACTCCATCGCAGTCAGCCTGAACTTCTGACTTTGTTCTGGTCTGTTGCAACCAGATATCTGCAGTTGGCACATTGCACCTCTTGGCGCTATTTCTACTAAAATCTTTCAAATTAAATATCTCTGGTTCTACTGATTGGATTTCTGTCGTTTTGGTCTTGTTTTATTTATTATTTTTCTAATTCTGTTTTGGGCTCTGTTTGTAGTGTGCTTTCACTCTGTTGTTGTTTGAATTGTTGCACAAATAATTTACAAAATGCTTCTGAGTTAAACCTGACTGCTCTGTGACAAGATACCCGAGGGTTGAGCACAGGGTAATTTAGGATTGCTCGTGATTTCACCAGAGAAGAATTTTGGTTGCTTCTTGGGATGAGTTTCACCCCCCTCAACCAGTAACTCATTTTCTTACACATATATCTACCTTGCGAGAACCACTATAAACAGCCCTCATATTCTGCTCACAGACAGTGGGAAGAATCTTTAGCCAGGTACTGATGCGAAGGACATTCTGGTTGATTGCGGACAGTTGAAGTGTATTTGTTAGTTGCGCCAGCACATGATGCTTTTCGTGCAATAAGGCATGTGGGGCTGATATTGCATTCTCACCGCAGCAGACTCCAAGACATATTTCTTGCTGGGATGTATCTAGTTATACAAAGTTTGCTGTGTTCAGTCTTTTCGTTTTTCCAATTTTGCCTTTGCCAGTGACATAACCATAATCGCTATAATCATGTAACATGTCATCTGAGACAGAATGTGCATAATATTGATTGTTAGATTCAACATATTGTGTGTACTGACTGACATCAGACCTGTGGCAGGGGTGCTCACTTACACATTCCCAGCTGGGCATCTTGCAAGACTGATTGCATGTGTCTGGACTGACCCTGTATGCAATCTGCATGTGGATGGGCCTGCAGGGCAAGGAGCGTCGCCCCACAAGCCCCGAGTGGCAGCAGCAGGGAACTGTGCGCTTTTAACTGTGCGCTTCAAAAAGCGCATGTCTCTTAGGCCAGAAGTCTTGGGACAGCCAGGCAGATATGCACATTTTAAAGTTCTCTAACCCAGCCATCTTAGACAGCTGGGTTAGAGAAAGCGCAAGCCTCCAGTGCTCTTAGGAGCGCGGAGAGAGGCTGCTATATCCAATCCTGGTGCTGCTTTCATGCTGTGAAAGCAGTGCCAGGATTGGGCATTGCAGTTTCCTGTATCGGGAACTTTCTGGAAGACAGCTGAGGGAGAAAGATGTTGCGCTACCAAGGTAGGTGGATTTATGCTATTCTGTATTTTTTGTGTGCCCTCCCACCCCTCCTACCCGCTTCACCACTCTTGGTACAAGCCAGCCGCCACTGTGGACCTGAGGTCTACTTTCTGCGGGGCTCATAAGGTTATAACTGCAGGTTTGGGGTCCAAGACAGATCTATCAGACATGACATTCATTGGCATGCCTCACACTTCCAGGTAGATTCCCAGTAATGATATGGAATAACTGAGATTTTAGCGAGAGGTAGCAGGAAAGCAAAATGAAAGGTGTGGAAGGCAAAACGGAAAGAAAATGTTATAGATACAGCCTCAAAAATGTTAGGAGACCATGTTCACTTATATGCCCACATTATTTAACTGTCTGTAAAAAAAACATTGCTCTTTAACCATTTTCATCATTTTGAAAATATTCTTTTTGCCTAACGTTTTTACAATGTGTGGGGGCGAGAGCCCGGAAACACTCCTGGGGGTGGCTAGTAGTTTTTGGCACACCAATAACGTATTGAAACATTTTATGAGCACCACTTCAGAACAACGTTAAAGGCATCGGGGTTTTCAGCCATTTTTTTAACTGTGCAATAAAATGCAGCAAGTATTCCAAGTTTTCAAAATGTTCTTGTGGGAGAGCCCATCCGCCTCCCATCCACGGAGCCCCCTGGAGGAAATGGGATCTCTGGCTGTGTCCTGCTCTTTAGGGAATTCCCTGAAAGTGGAAGCCCTGCAGGTAAGGAGAACAGCTGCTCTGCACAGCTCGGATCTCTATGTCAGAACTCTTTCAGAAGGGATGGTAGTAGACATTGTCTATTCTAACGGATGGGTGTCTTTTTGCCAGTTCGGCAGTTAAGGAAGCCATATTTGTAACACGGTATACAGGATTCGGCATGTAGTATTGAATTTACATTTACTTTCCTCATTTTCATTTCCTAAAGAACAGATGTCACTTTATGTGACATCATTGATGGGAAATGTTGTTCAAAACAACTTCCTGTTCCGCCATTCCCTAATTTGATCAGGTTCAGCAGTTTTATCTTCGTGATATATTTCCTGAAAAAATTCTCTAAAAGCCTGTCTTATATCCAGGTCTGTTGACAGTGGAACTTTGTTGACCATGATCAAATCTATGTTATTACGAATTCGATCAGTTTTGGATTTCCAGGCCAATAACTTCCCTGCGCCCTCACCGTATTCAAAATGGGCGATCTTGCTAGCATCCCATCTTTCTTGAATACGCTGGTTTAAGATTGAAGTTAATTGGCCCTTTAGGGAGAGAAGCTTATCCTGTAGGCCTGACAAGAAAGTTGCCGAGGAAGCCCAGTTGGTATCAATGTCTTGTTGGACTTTAGCTATGTTTGCTTCGACTGAAGCGACCGCCTCCCTATATTCCTTCCTTCTATAAGACCCCTTGGCAGTGATAAGGCCTCGTAAAAATGCCTTTAGGGAATCCCAGACAATACCATTATCAGCTGACCCAACATTTTCATTAAGAAAATGCTGGACCTCAGTTTTAAGAGATAAGACGTCATCGGGTGGGAAAGCAGGGACCGGTCAAAAGTCCAGCTCCTAGTTGAAGCATTGAAAGCCACCAAAAGCTCCAATACTACAGCCGCATGATCACATAAATGTATGGGGAGATAATGAATATTCTTAACACCAGCAACTAAACTATGACTAATCAATACAAAATCAATCCGAGATTGATGGTGGTACTTGTAATTTCTAAAATAAACCCCCTGCTGAGTCCCAGACCTTTCCCTCCAAATATCCACGTATCCAAACTGCTTCATTGAGTTAAGCCAAAAAGTCCTGGATTTTGAAGGGATACGGGAGCGGTTATTTTGTGACTTGTCTAGAATTGGATCAAGTACAATATTGAAATCTCCCGCGAATATTACTGGTTCGGGAAAAGATAAAAGATGAAAGAAAATGGTCTCTAATACTGAGGGATCATCTTGGTTCGGGCCATAATACCCTACAAGTGTAAATTGAGCCCCCAAGAAATTTAATAAGGCAATGACCCATCTGCCACCTGGGTCCGCCATGGAAGTTATCAATCTAGCCTTTAGTTGTTTTTTAAAGATCAAGGACACTCCCCTAGTATTCGTGGATTGGGAGGTGGAGACCGCAAAGTCAATCCACCTATTTTTCTTCACCAGTACATCTAACTCAGGTCGAGTCAAGTGAGTTTCCTGGAGCAGAATGACCTGCGCATCTATATCTCGAAGATACTGAAACAATTTTCTAGCCCTGGGTTTAGTCCGCAGGCCATTTATGTTCCAGGAAAATATCTTTAGATTAGCCATACCCATAGAAAAAAAGGGACCAGCAAGTTCTTACCAGATAATAACACTGAAACCCAGAAATGCCGTTGTGCCATTCTAACCAAGACAGACTCAGCTGCAGATCATGAAGCGACCACTGAACTTCATAATAAAAAAACGTATTAGAATGACAAATGAGGATTTTTTTTGCTTTTAACCCCCCCCCAACCCGTCCTCCCCACCCATTACCTCCCCCCTCCCGTGGAGAACCCTAGATGTATCTAACTGGATCAAATCCAGTAGATGGCACCCCCCTACGGGCCCCGGCTAGCCCATCCGTTCCCAACCTGAGCCTAGTACCCGACACTTGAGTTTAAAGACCATTGTAACCCGATTTATGTGCAACTAGATATGAAATTTTTTTTATTTTTTTTTATATATATATATATATTTTAGTTTCTTATTTGTGTTTATATGTTTATATGTGCGTTTTTTTTTCAAGCTTCTATCGTTCATCTATCGTTTATCTAAATGTCTTAAACAAAGGGGGAAGATATTTCAACTTGAATTTACTCCAATCTCCATGAAACACAACCTTCCCCTACACTGAAGAAGCCCTGTTGCCCAGCTCCAACAAAAGCTCATACGCTGCCTGCACTGTCCTGATGTTGAACATTTTATTATTGTGCATTACTTTTAATGCAGCAGGGAATGTTATCTTAGCTGTTGCGCCCACCTTCCTGAAGGCGTCTAAGCGCCTACCAAATTCCCACTGTCTCTCGAGTGTGACCCTAGCCAGGTCTGATCTTATTTGAAAGGAGAACCCCTTCCCCGATAGGGATTTCTGTTTAAGGGCTTGATTGAGAATTTGTTCCTTGAGGGCATATGTGTGAAAATTAATCAGGATCTTACGCGGTTTAGGCCTTTGTGGGTTACGTTTAAAAGGTTCTCTATGTACCCTTTGGATGTCAGTGGTGAGCTCCTCCACTGAACAGTCCAGACTTAGTGAATCTTTCAGAAGCCGAACAACTAACTGTTTAATTTCTGAGCCTTCAGATCCTTCAGGCACATTAAGGACTCGAATGTTGCTGCGTCTGGCGTTATTTTCCAACACCTCCATCCTGTCCTGAAGGGCTTGATCTTCTCTCTTTAGCTTCACAATGTCCTCCTCGACTTTGTCTACATGGAGTGACAACACTCCCATGTTTTCTTCCAATACACCTGTTCTTGACGCCAGGCCATCAGGTTTGGTATCTAGGGACTCATGTTATGTTATGTTATGTTATGTTATGTTATTATGGATTTCTTAAGCGCACTGTCACCGGAGGTTTCCTGGCGCTGATTGGATTGGAAAAGAAGGGAAGAAGGAGGGGAGCGGAGATTTTAATGAGGGAAGAGTATTGTTTTTAAGGATTTCCTGAAAGAAAGGAGGGAACAAGATGACTTGAGTGCGAGAGGGAGGGAGTTCCACAGCTTAGGGGCTAAGCAGGAAAAGCTGCGGCCACCAGATCTTGCGAGTTTGAAACGGGGAACAACAAGAAGCGAGAGATGGGTAGACCTCAGGGTGCGGGGAGGGCAATAGGGAGTGATAAGAGATTTAAGGAAAGCAGGGGCAGGGCCAGTGAGAGCTTTAAAGATCAGACAGTGGACCTTGAACGTAATTCTTTCGTTCACTGGTAACCAATGAAGATGGCGTAATAAAGGTTGGGCCGACTGCCATTTGGGGATTTTGAAGACCAACCGGGCGGCCTGGTTTTGGACGATCTGCAACCTCGATAGCAGAGATTGAGGGAGACCGTGGTAGATTGAGTTCGAAAAGTCCAGCCGGGACATCACCAGGGCTATTAGGACTTGCAGCAAGGCTTCAGGTGAAAGGAGGTGAGCGACTTTCCGGATCCTGTAAAGTTGAAACATACAGGAAGATGTTACTGCGCTCACCTGTGCCTTGAGGGTGAGTCCAGAGTCGATCAGAATTCCGAGACTCTTAACACATCCAGCAGGAGAAGGTGGTGTTCCAAGCTCAATCGGCCAGTACTGAGGGCCCCAAAACTGTGCACTTCTCCCCGGGAGGAGGAGCTCAGTCTTGCCTGGATTGAGCTTGAGCTGATTTTGGTTCATCCAAAGCTGGATGTGTGTCATGGCAGTCTGAAAATTGGTGACAGCGTCAGGGGAAGTGAGGGGAAAAATAAGTTGTAAATCATCCGCGTAATTAAACACGGTGATATCCCATTTACCCAGGGAGTGAAGGAGGGGTTGAAGGTACAAATTAAAAAGGAGGGGAGACAAAGATGATCCTTGAGGGACTCCGCAGGACGAGGGGACACTAGAGGCACAGAAGGGACCCATGCTTACTGCCTGGGACCTCTCCTCGAGGAAGGATTTGATCCAAGACAGAGCCGCCCCACAGATTCCGGCGGATTCGACACGGTGGATTAAGATGTTATGGTCCACCGTGTCGAAAGCCGCCGATAGATCGAGTAAGACCAGAGCCTGGGGATGTCCTTTGTCCTCGCTGCGCCTGCGCCGGACTCATAATAGCTCCTTATCTCTGCTTGATTAGCTGAGGACTCCTCAAAACCCCTCTTTATATCCTGGGAGAGAGTGGAGAACATTGCCATCAGCGATGCTGCCGAGATGCCAACTGTGGTATCCCCTGGTGTCAAACTAGCAGAAACAAGTATATCGCTTTGTTGCTGTATAGTAACCAGGGGTGAGAGCCCTTTTTCACCTTTGTTATCTATGGGGAGTTCGACTCTTGCACCAGTTACTAACCCCTCAAGCCCTATCAAGAGAACAGAGCGAGTTATTGGATAGCATAATTTCAGAGGGAGAAGTTGGGAAAGCCGTTCAAAATGCAAAAAAGGGAAAGGCGGCAGGACCGGACGGTCTACCAGCCGAAATATATAGAGTATTAGAGCTACTAGTTCCCTTTTTGACAATTTTATTTAACCAAATTTTACAGGACGGCATTCGCCCTCCACCATCTTGGGATAATGCTTCTATAACTTTAATTCTAAAGCCCGGAAAGTCACCTACTGCATGTGGGTCGTATAGACCCATATCAATCCTAAATGTGGTTTATAAACATTTTACCACAATACTTGCTAAAAGACTCGCAACGGTGGCTCCTGAAATCCTTCACCCAGATCAGAAGGGATTCGTGAAGGGACGACAGTTGTATGAGCTAACTTATGATTTAATAGGGGCAATAGATATGGCCTCTCTGGAGTCCCTCCCCTTAGCAGTCCTTACGTTGGACGCAACCAAGGCCTTCGACAGGGTGAACTGGGTTTACCTGTCGGAGGCCTTGGCAAAGTTCAACGTGGGCGGAAAAACGCGGCGGGCAATTGATCTTTTATATCAGAACCCCAGTGCCTGTATTTTGGTAAATGGCATTTTATCTGAGCCTATGAACATCTACAAGACAGGGCTGCCCTCTCTCCCCACTCCTGTTCGATCTATACATTGAACCATTTGCCCAGTGCTTAAGAGAGAATGTTAACATCAGACCGTTCATGTATAAGGGGTGGGAGAGAAAGGTGGCCCTATACACCGATGATATTCTGGTGTATACATCAGAGGTACACACTGCACTTCCTGCAGTTTTAAAGGTGGCCTCTGAGTTTGGTGAAATCTCTGGGTACGAGATCAATCCCGATAAGACGGAGATGTTGATATGGAACGTAGATCAGATTCCAGCAGATGTCACAGTACGTCCTGGAAACAAGTTGAGATATCTTAGCATCAACATCATTAAGGATATCAATCAGATCGCCAAGATAAATTTTGCAGCTGTAGCTAAAGAATGCCGTAAATTATTACTGTCATGGGCACAACTCCCTCTATCATTTTTAGGAAGGGTTAATTTAATTAAAATGTCTATTTTGCCTAAAATTTCTTTTCATTTTAATACAATTCCGTTATACTTTGATCCCTCATTAATAAATAAACTACAATCTGATATTAATTCCTTTATTTGGAGTAAGCGCCTCTCGAGGATCTCCTGGAAAAAGTTGAGGAGGCGTAGAGAAAAGGGTGGAATCGCTGCCCCAGACTTTCAAACATATGCATGGGCATTCCAACTATCTCATGTCAGAGTGCTTTTAAAAAATCCATCTGAGTATGGGGCTGGCTCTTTGTATTCCACCCTTCTTACAGGTGAAGGTGTTAGCCAATCAGGGTTTTTGTTCAAGTTTGGGGACCCCAAGTTTTTTATGAAAATTAAGTTGAAGATTCTGCAAGGAATGGCTAAAATGTGGGCACAGATAACTAAAACTATTAAGGTAGGGTACTACAATAGTAGGACTCCGCTTTGGGATCTCCCTGAGAGTCCGGTTTGGTTGAGTGACAGTCTTGCGATCCCGATTAAGGAAGCTGGGTTGGCTGTTTGGGGCGATTTGTTCACAGAAGGGGAGTTGCTCCCGTGGGAGTGTCTTAGAAACACCATCGGCCCCAACTTTGCTAGATTCAAGTATTTGCAAATAGCTAGTTGGTCCCACGCATATGTCTATCGGACAACTCGTGGAAATAAATTCCCCCTAGGTGGCCACAGCCAATTAATATCATCCTTAGTCGATAAATGTCCCGCTAAAAAGGAAATTTCATCCTGGTACAACCTGATTATGGAAGAAAGAGATGGCGCTTTCTCATTACCGGAAGAGCTTTGGTCATCTACCATAATGGGTTGTAATCTGCAAGAGCTCTGGAGCCTATCCTGTGGAATGTTGTGGGATGTAGTGAAACCATCTTGGCTCCGTAGAAATCACATCTTCACCATCCATAGGGCCTATTATTCTCCATTAAGGCTTTCGAAATTTACCCAGGGGAGCCCGGTAACATGCCCTAAATGCGGATTGGTAGCCGCTTCAGACTGTCACATGTTTTTTGAGTGCCCCATGTTGTCAACATTTTGGGAGGACATAAAAAGAACTCTGTCTTTATCTTTGAACTTGAATATAGTCCTCGATCTCCCACTGGTTATTTTTGGTATTTTGGATGGTCTCCAAAGCTCAGAGAAGAAGCTAGTCTTTTACTCTATCTTGCTTGCCAGAAGGGAGATATGCAGAAAATGGAAAGACTCTTTGCCCCCTACAATCGAAGATTGGTACACCTCTATATTAACGATCTCCAGATTAGACCTGAGTAGGTCTGGTAATTCAAACAAAAAGGCGTTCTGGCAACTATTAAATTGGGCGCACTGAGTGTCCGGGGTTTTTGTATTTTTTTGTATTTTTTTTTCCCCGGGTCCGATGATTAAGCCACTTAGACCTAACCCAGGGCCTGATATCATTGTGGAAAGATCCACTCCTTTCTTGATTGTTTTTTGTCTGGTGAATTATAGTTGGTTGAGACGGAGGAGCTGAGGGTCAAATATCGAGGGTCAAGTTGAGCCCTACCAGCTATTCATTAGCTGAGACAGCATCCCGTTCGTATACCACTTGACTTCATCACGGAAACAAAACCAATGTGGCAAATGAGGACAAAAAAAAAAAACCTTCCTGTTAAATTAGTCATTATGGCAGATTATACTCACTTCTTCACGAATTTCGAAATGTCCAACTTTTGCCGAAACTACTACATGTGTTGCATGTTGTAAAGACTTCCTAAGAGCTAAAAATCAGAGTAATATACAGTGGCATAGCGTGGGGGGATCCACAGAGGCGGTTGCCACGGGTGCAAAATTCTTAGGGGTGCAACATTTTAAATATGTCTTGCCCGGGGACCCAAAATCCTTAAAACGACCCTGTTGCCAGTGCCGTAACCCAAGGTCCGTAACTTAGCTCTTCCTGAGAAAATGGTCCACGTGTTAGGGGGCGCAATCGTTTCTTTAAAAATGTTGCCCGTGCGCTGGCAACAGGATCGTTTTAAGGAGTTTGGGGCCCCGGGCAAGACAATTTTGGGGGCCCCTGTATAAAACAAATTTGAACTGTATTACTCATTTACTGCTAATTCAATCCTGCATGATTCCAAACAAAACTAAATTATAAGTTAAACTTGACCAGGATCACAGAAAAACAGTTGAAATATATCTTGCCGAGAACACTAAGGTAAGAACCCTCATAGGAAAAGATAAGCAGATGATTAGAGATTTAGCGAGAGAATTAGAATTGAAGGAGGGCAAATAGAGTGAAAATTCACTTTTCCAGGGGGCCCCTCGGAAGGTGGGGGCCCTGGGCAATTGCCCTCTTTCCTCATGCCTTAAAACGTCTCTGGCTGGCAACCCACGCTACGTAGCTGGTAATACTTTAAGGAAGGTTTCCTGGCTCTGACGTCACAAACTCTTTCCAAATGTCCACTCTGTTTGTGACTCTTGTGGAAGTCTGGTTTACGGCGACTTCACACTAACGCCTCATCCCAGGAAGCAGGTCATTATGTTAGCGAGTCAATGGAGCACTTGGTCCCTACAAGTGGGCGTCACATGAATGATATTCTGCGATGCAATTTACTTATGCAATATCACTTCCTACGGCTTAATTTCCTGTCACGTCATTCCAAATTCCCCATGCTAAATCCACACCACTATTTTTTCAAACTCATTCCCTGGTTACAACTTTACCAAAATGAGGTCAAATATACGTTATAACACTTGTCCAGGCATGTTGAATGGCAATATAACCCTCATTTAGATCATGGTATAGAGCATATTAAATAAGCACCTTCTTGCTAGGTTATCTAAGGAAAACGAGCATTTGAAATCTTACAGCTATGCTTCTAAGATCCTATTAGATTCTCTGGCTTTGGTCCAGGCACAGGAATGCCAATACCGGCTTACTCTATAGTTCTTGATCTGGACTCATTCTGCCACTCCCTGGTACAGATGGTCCCCACCACATCACTATGTGCAGCCCTCAGCTGCTCCCTACTTACGTATGGGAATTCGAAAATCCAATATATAAAAGCAATGCATAGATAAAGACACATCTATTCACACCCTTTAGTATTTTAGCTAATAATGTCGTACTTACCAGCTAGCCAGAAGTCACTGGGGGGCCAGTTTGCCAGTAGCGTCCCTGTGATGGAAGGTCTGTCGACAGCGCGTCTGTAATAGTAAATTTCTCTGTAGTATGTATTTGATGGTAAATTTGTCTGCAGTACGCCTGTGGTGCAAATTTGCCAGGAAAGGCCCTGCGATGGTAGGATTGTCTGCAGGCGGCCTATAACGTAAAGCTTGTCCACAGTTTATCTGTGATGGTAAATATGGCCACAGTGTGTCTGTGATGGTAAAGTTTTTCTCCCATGCACCTGCAGGAATAAAATTAGCTGCAGACCTTCTGTGATTTTTCTTTGCCTGTAGAGTGCCTGTGATGGTAAATTGTTCTTCAGTGCACAGGTGAGGGTTTGTTTGTACTGCACTAGATGTTAAATATGTCTTCAAGGAGCCTGTGGTAGTACTGTTGGCCAATGTGCAACTATGAAGATAGGTTGCTCGCAGTGCACGGTGATTGTCAGGTTATCCTAAAGTTTCCTGTGATGGTAAGTTTGTCTGCAGTGCACATGTGGTGGTAGGTTTGTACACACTTTAGCCGCCGTTTGTGACTCAGATGGTAAATTTGCTCACAGTCCTCCTCTGATGAGCTCGTCTGCTATGCCCTGGTGCTAACGTTGTTCGCAAGCTGCCTGGATTGGTAAATTAGTCAGCAGTGCCCCTGGTGATGAATGTAGCCGTACTACACCTATGATGATAGGCTTGTCCGCAGACCGACTGTGGTGCTAAGTTTGTCCGTAGTGTATCTCTGGGCGTAAGTTCACTGCAGGGCACCTGTGATCGTGGGCGTTTCTGCACTGCGCCTCTGGTGCTAAGGTTGTCCGTAGTGCATCTCCGGGGGTAAGTTTGACTGCAGTACGTCTGTGATAGTAAATGTTTCTGCAGTGCGTCTATGGTGCTAAGTTTGTCCGTAGTGCATCCCTGGAGGTAAGTTCACTGCAGGGCACCTGTGATCGTGGGCGTTTCTGCACTGCGCCTCTGGTGCTAAGTTTGTCCGTCGTGCATCCCTGGAGGTAAGTTTGACTGTAGGGCACCTGTGATCGTGGGCGTTTCTGCGGTGCGCCTCTGGTGCTAAGGTTGTCCGTTGTGCATCTGTGGTGGCAAATGTGTCTGCGGTGTGCCTGTCGCAGACTGCAGTTCAGCAGCGCAGCCACCTCTTGTCGCGTACACAAAGAGAGATTGAAAGTAACTGATCCTGCACGTCACATGTTCTCACAAAGCCTCACACAATGCCGCAGCTTCTGCCCCGGGGTGGGGGTGCAGCGTCCTGGGCAGGTGGGCTCACAAAGAGTGAGATCAGTGGCCCACGCTGCCACAAAGCTAGATCAAAGGCTTGTTTTTAATAAGAACAGTACACAGCTTCGGAACTACCTGAATAGCACATAAAACGTTACACCAAGTTATATAATGGCAAAGAGAAGCATTGTCTCAGAGTGGTAATTGATATTCTGTTCTCCCTAACACGATAATTACAAATGAACCACTTACTGTAATATGTTAATGGAAATTCTATTTCTTTGCCATATTGTCATATTCCACCTGCACACAGAATTAACTTTATTTTAGTAGGTTGTGCTAATAGATTGTTTTGGCCCAGGCCTCAATTATACGTTTGCACCTTATGAATTAGTATGGTTTTTTTGCAGTTTCATTGTGCTGTAAAAATGCGAAAAATTCAGGCTTTCTGATCCCAGGTGACACGTGCCACAAGAGAAGGAGCAGAAAAAAACTGATGGTAAAAAGCAGAATAGTAGGAAATGGAGTAGAAGAATGGGCAGTAGGGGCAGTAACAGAAGGAATACATGTATTATTATGGGCAGCAGGAGTAGAGTTTCGACATTTTGTTAATTTCATCTTTCAAATGTGCAGCAATTCAAAATATAAATATGCAGCTTTTCGAACGTACTCGTACTAACACTGATATCATCAAAACTTTTGTTAGTGATGAAAACAAATATGCATGTCACCAAATTTGACGAACTGCGAGAAAAAGTAAATACGTTGCATCCGTAAACAATTATGCATGTCAATACCAGGATTGTAGAAACATGAATCAAACAAACAAATCAAAATTGGTCACTGATGAGAACAAAAAACTGACACGTAGACTCCTTGAGTCAATCTTAGCCGCTGGTAATTCTCAAATTCCCATTTCTAATTTCTTGGTCCATTTTCCAGTCCCTGTCTTTGGCCCACTGTGTTACTCCATTCAGGGACTAGCCATATGCAAATCAGAGTTGACCATGCACCAATAGGAAGAGTTCAGCATGAACTGCTTGGCCGGATACCTCATAATGAAAACACAAGCAATCTCCAATCAATTTCATCCCTTTTGCCGCTCATCAGTAAGGTGCAGCTGGGGGCTTATGGCACAGTGAGCACAGGACCCACGCCTAGGTATTTCTCACTTGGAAAAACAATTAATTCGTGCGTGGAATGCTTGGATTAGTCTCACCCCCTGGCAATTACACACTCGAGAGAAATACCAGGCGCATACAAATAACACTTAGTAACTATCCTTCTTCACTGGCAGGCTGGGCTCTTCTAGACCAGAACACAAGCAACTCAAGACTGATATCAGCCCTCTCGGCCCAAAGTTACTGAGGTGCAGTATGAATCCAATAGCAGAGTGATAGTGCTACCGCTGCTCCATAGTAACTATCCAGCTGCACTGCCAGGCTGGGCTCTTCTAGACCAGAACACAAGCAACTCAAGACTGATATCAGCCTTCTCGGCCCAAAGTTACTGAGGTGCAGTATGAATCCAATAGCGGATTGACAAAGGTACCGAACGCGTGACACACGTGTCGCACTTAAAGTGTGTCACTTAGAAAAGCAAACAAATGATGGGTGAAATACTTGACCTAATCTTAGCTACTGGTCACTAACCAGGAACCACTCCGGTTAATCGTTTTTTTGTCCACTGTTCCACCCCATTGTTCTCTCCCGTGTTTCAAATGAGTGCTGTTGTAGGAGGGGAAAAGACTATCACTGACCTCCTCGCTGCAAATATATTTTAGAATATTTCCAGTACTAGTCACCAACTGTACATGTAGCGCCTTTCCAGTCACCACTGCCAGCTACTGGCTACTACTGAAATAACAACTAACCAATATTAAAAAAAGCTATTTACAAAGAGCGATAGCTACTACGCTATAACAATCATTGGCAATGCCGATAGGTCTGGCTTTAAAGGAATGCTGTATGGTAATGTGAGGCAGTACAAGTAAATACCAGGGAAACTGATATTTGCTTGGAAGCAATAAACTGTATGATAACATTGGTGTAGGTTAAAATGTCAGGTGACAGTTGTACTGTCAAGCCAGACCTAAAATCCAAGTAGGTTAATGACTGCCCTCCTCCCATCTGTGCTGCTGCCAGAGAAAAACAACATGCACTATCTCGTTATCTAAAACACTTTCATAGCATTCCAAAATCTTTTGACGTATGCCTCTGAAAGTTCAAGCTCAGGCATCTGTACTTTGGGAAAATCTCAGCCAGAACTCCACTGAAGTCCCCATATATACCCGCCCTTGGCGCAGGGTCTGTATAGGGGAGTTGGGCTACTCTGAGTAAGAATAGATTGTCTATGCAACCTGATATAAATGTAGCCTCTAGTAATCTTATGAGATAGATAGATTCAGCAAAAGAAAAACAACCAACAGCTCCTCATCTGAGCTATTTAAAAAGCACTCTTACTAATTTCAAACAAGGCTCTGATTATAGTTTTGATCAAAATAGTTGCAACAATTTAGCAGACTTTTTTCAAAATAAAATATAGTGTATTTATGACGAAATTATAACGACCTCCTCTATCAGAGTTGTAGGAGCTCTAGATCTGGTCCCCAATTTGAAGGCAGTTGAGGTTCCCGAGATAACTGAGTCAGACAGCCCAAGGCATTATGAAAGTCATTTTTCTCTACTCCTGGAGGACGAAGTAGCTAACCTTTTTACTACCACGAAATCTGGATCCTCATCTGATCCTTGCACTCCATTTATCTGGCATATGGTGCTGAATCTAATGGCAATCCACCTCACCAAACTTTTGAAACAAATATTAGAGACAGGACTTCATCCAACAGCCTGGAAGCTAGCCTAAATGCTACCTATATTAAAAATAAACAGTCTTGATCCGGTTGTCACTAAAAACTATCGGCTGATCTCTCCACTGCCTTTTCCAACCGAAATCCTTAAAAAGGCAACGAACAAGGAACTCACTGCTTTTTTGGAGACAAACGAGACTCTCAATTAGGCCCAACACGCCGTTAGAGCCAATCACTCAACAGAGTCCGGGCTACTTGTGGCCACAGAAGAAATGCAAAGGATTGTGGGTGAGGGGGGCTCAGCTGCTCTAATCCTTCTTGACCTCTCAGCTGCGTTTGATAAGCTTAACCGTAGGTTCTTATCAACCAGCTTGAGAGGTGCGTTATAGGTGGTGCAGCTCTAGCCCTTCTCAGCTCTTTCCTGACACACAAAGTATAAAGAGTTGAACTGAATGGCTTTAAAATCCACATTTTCTCCCCTCCTTGTGGTGTTCCTCAGTGGTCTTCCATGTCCCTGACGCTATTTAACATCTATATCACTCTGCTCTTAGAGGTTATTCAATCTGTTAGACTATCAGCTGTCTCCTACACCGATGACACTCAAATGTTTGTCTCTATCCAGAAGACGAGGGTCTCACAGCATTAAATCTGTATCACTGCTTAGGTATCTTTTTGGATGCAGAAGAACTTTCTAAAATAGTTTTTGGCAAAATGCCGTTTTTGGGGATTTTGACTTGGCGGTCAGCAGAATTTTGCCAACTACCTATTCCTATTTCAGAGGTAAAAAATCTAGAAGTGATTTTTGATGACCAGCTCAGTTTTCGAGCAGATCACCCATATGACTTCCTCTTGTTTTTTATTTTATCATATTACTGAAAAATAGTTTTTCCATTTATCCCACTGGACCTTCAAACAAGCATTTACAATGCAATGGTCTCGGCATTATTAAAGGTAGAGCTATTGGCATTGCTCATGACTTTTTTTCTTTAAAACATAAATAAATGGTATTGTCATTTACAATGGCAATAGGTGAGCATTAGAGAGTAGTAGAGAGTATTCGCGGACACAGAGCCACACACACACAGCAAGCCCCACACACACACACACACAGTGAGCCCCACACACACACACACACACAGCGAGCCCCACACACACACACACACAGCGAGCCCCACACACACAGCGAGCCCCACACACACAGCGAGCCCCACACACACACACACACACACAGCGAGCCCCACACACACACACACACAGCGAGCCCCACACACACACACACACAGCGAGCCCCCCACACACACAGCGAGCCCCACACACACACAGCGAGCCCCACACACACAGCGAGCCCCACACACACATGTACTAGCATACTATTGAAAGCTACAGTATTCATGGGGCTTCTTTTCTTCCTCTTTGGTTTTCCCACATTTCTTCTCTCCTGGACCGTCTATTCCATCTCTCCTGTCCTCCCTCAATGTGTTCATCAAATAAGCAATGCAATTTCACAATGTCTCTGCCCTTGCACCCTCAAAATCAGCCATCCTACCGTCCCACAAGCATAGCACTTCACAAGTTCACACTATGTTACACCCTTGCAAAGAACTAATACTTGAACACTCTTCCAACCTTTACAGCTCATAATCTAAACACATCTTTAACACGTCAATAGAGTTAGCACTCTGGTGCACCAGACTGAACATGGGCCGCTTTAACTACACCATAGCACTTCTGCATTCCACTGAAGCAGCGCATCTATGCTGGTCCAAAGAATCGAAGCTCTGAACTGCCTTCCACTTCACACCACTGCCATGGATGTACAAGCTGTCCTCACAGATACCAGCAACCTTCTGTTGGAAGTGTTACCTCCTCAGACCTGTACAAGAACCACAGGGCCCTCCTAGCTGTTTACCACGACAATGAAGTGCTTATTTGAATGGAAACCATAAAGCCCATTCCCACGTTCTATTTTGTCCTTCTCACACTCCTTAGGGTGCATAACCAACAAGCACTTGCTAACATTGTAGCATTGTGTGTCTGTCTACCTGACCATCCTCCATTCAAGAGATGAAGAGACGCTCTGTCAACAGGAAAATGTGTCTCTGTGTGAAAAGCTGAGCCTAGGATCTAGCTGGTCCACTCTGCATGGGATGAGACATGCATTTCTCCATAAGAAACACTATACACATCAATATCTGCATTTCACAGTCAAAGCCTTGAAAAGAAAACATACAAAATCATCATTTAAGTATTAAGTTGGATACCAAGGCTCGTCTGACTGCTCATGAAAAGTATTTTACACGGTTGCAAAATTAGGTTTTCGTATCATACTGCTGGGCATGAGGCCTGTGACCTGTGTGCTCATTGCAGTTCCGATCTAGATATCCTGGGGCGAAACAGGCAGTATTGTGTGCACTGATTTCTAGCTACTGCCCTAGTCAAACAAAGAACCTATAAGGGATTAACAAAGAGGTCAGACAGGAAGAACAGGGCGTGGGTCTTGAGCACTGAAAGGACAGTCCATGTCCCACTATGCAAATGTGCCTGCCAAGCCATCTGCCCCTAAAGATTCATTTCTGCCTCTGTCCCCCCACAAGTCTGCAGGGTCAGATTGTCTTTCACCCTTTCACTGCCTCTTCTGCCGAAGTACTAAAGATATCTCTAAAGAATCCAAATGAGAGGTCCATCTGTGGACTTAAAAGATGGATGGAGGTCAGTTTCTTGGCTCCCTGTAGCCCATCTAATTCCTCTTGAACAGAGCAACGAGACTTCAAAACTCTTGTTTAGATTACTCTAAATGTCGCTGCTTCCCCTGCCATCTGAATTTATTCGCCCTCTTCTAAATCTTCTAACTTCTGCTGCCTTTCATGGCAGACATCATTGTGGGCTACCCTAAATGCACTATTTTTGCACCCTTAAAGACGTTACCATTTTGATAAAGACTAATCCACTATTAAGACTCTTTCCCAATCTTGCCTTCGCGTTCCTTCACCCTATCCCAGAACCTGTTGCATCTGTCCCTCTCCCCTCTGAACGCCAAGGGAAAACTGTGCGGCATGAAGCACTATAGAAATAACCATTATTAAATACTGCCCCGTGGTACTACATCAGTGTTACAAGCGGACACAGAACAGCGTGATCAACTGAGCTCTCCCCACGTGTCAAAAGAATACAAAAACTGACCGATCGGCGGAAGCACCCTTCAACCCATCACCTCCCATTCCCAACGAGCTACCACGAAGCACAACTAGCAATTATAAAAACTGAGAAATGCATGGCGCCGATCATACCATGTTTATTTCTTTTTACAATTTCCTGCATGCGTTGCCTTTGATCAAAGCACCCTTTCAAAGTGAAGTCAGGCGTGACATTATATGGTTTGCAGGTGAGACCTTGCTGCCGGACTGGCAGCAGATCAAGCATAAAAGAACATTCCAAGGCAATACTTTATTTGCAAGTATGCATATAAGCCCGCATAACTTAAGTTTCCCAGACACTTTTCCTATAAGGCGCCTAGTTAGATGCGTACAAGGACCACCACAAAACAGCAAGGCGTTTAGTTCTATCTACCCACTGATCACCTCACTAGTAAAGTGTGTGGGCACCTCTATATGTGCGATCTGAGTTGGCTGGAGGGACATGACCTGTCTTGTTTTAAGGCTCGAAGCTTGTGGCAGAGAATCCATACTTGTCTGTTTTTACTTACCGCCTCTTCCACAGTCTGGGAGACGGCCTCCGATTATGACAGCCCGAGTGTAGTTGGCTTTCTGGCTAAACAGAGATGAGCCTTAGGGTTTCGGGCGAGCGAGCATATGGTCGATAGAGAGGAATTTTGTTCCGACTCCGGGGATCAGCCCTCCGTAAGGTGGGCCTAGCACCCCCCTCGCCATTCTAATCCCTGCCGTCACTCCTCGCAGCACCCCGCTACTGTTCGACTGGTGTTAGGTGCCGTTAACCCAGCTAGCTGGGGGTGGTGGGGGTGTCCGCGACTTCTTCGCCTCATCCTGTGGCCTGTTTATGACATAGGGGCACTCCCATGAATCAGGAAGTGTATCCTTGGTGGGATGCACAAGTTACCAGTGGCATTTACATATCTATCCTCCTTAGCACTTGTTTACGAGCCATGGGTTGCTGTGTTTTTGTTTCGGAACGAGCAGGATTGGAAGAGGGCATCTACCACTTAAGGAACGGTGCTAAGGTCCATAGGCCTCCGGTGGCATTTACCTGCTACCACCTCTAGGGCTTGGGGGAGGGGAAGAGGGGGGGTAATTGCGGAGGTGGGCGTCTTTTTTTTAATTAAAGGATTTACATCACCCCCGTCCGACCTCACTCGTGCAGGCTAGTGAGTGGAGGATGAGAGGGGGATGAGGGAGCCCCCCCCAATGGTGGCTAGCTCGGCCCTAAATATTCTTTACATATCTATTGTAACCCGGCCTGACACCCAACCTGTCTCTTGGGCCAGAGGGGGGGGAGAGGTGGGGGGAGAGGGGGGAGAGTGGGGGAGAGAGGGGGAAAGGGGGGAAAGAGGGGGGGGGGGGGTTGGATATAAGATGGGGCCTCCTACGTGGGACTGGGGAACTCTATGGGCCCTTACCTGCCGCCTCCCCTCCGGGCCCCTCTCGCCGCGGCAGCCTGTACAGCTTTTAATACCCGTCGGACGAACCATCAGAGCAGGGGAGCGCGGCCCTTTGTGAGAGCTGTCGGGTGGATATCTCTCCTCTCCCCTTGCGGCTCCTACCTCGCTGCCCTCATTCTGCACTGGCAAGGCTGTGCAAAGGGCCAAATCTTTCTCCCCGAAAACCTCCGAATCAGCCCGGGAGTGGCGAACACCGCCCGCACACACTGGATGGTTAGACCGGAGACTGGAGCTACCAAGGGATGTCCAGGGGCTTTGGGACTATCAGGGAAAGGGGTGTCTCGGCACGTAATCTCCAGCAGCCCGTCTCCAGCGACGGGGGGTGATCTCGAGCCAGTTCCTCCAAGCGCACCAACAGCTCGTCGGCAGAAACCAAGCTCCGAGCCCACCTCCCCCGCTGGGCAGGATGGAACCGACACGGCGGGAACGAGGACAGTGAGAGCGGCCGACCTCATCAGCGGGGGGGTGGCGGGAACAAAGACACGGACAGCGGGAGGGGGGCGGAAAAAAGACACGAACGGCGGGAACGAAGACAGCGATAGCGGCCGACCTCATATTAAAGAGCAAATGGCGGCCGCTAAGCTTCGAACATTTTCGGATTCGGGGGCGTGTTTTGGCGTTCTGAGTGACTGGTGACGTCGCAGTCGAAAGAACGCAAAAAAACACGCCCCCGAATCCAAAAGAGACGGGGCTTTATTGGAGTGACGCCTGTCTCCTCCAATGGCTGGCCTCCGTTTAGGAAGCCAGCCAATGGAGGAGAGAGGAGGAGAGAGGCGGGTTCAAGCCCCCATACTCTAAATCATTAAATCTCCTCCCGGAGACTGCGCAAGCGCAGCCTACGGTCCTCGACCTAAAAACTGTTGTGGTCACTCTCATCTTTTCTAGGAATGATTATTGCAATGCTTTGTATGCAGTTATAATGAAAAGCTCATTAGTGAAATTACAATCATTGCAAAATGCTCGGCTTCTCTTGAAAGTGCCTAAATTCTGTTACATCACTAAGGAAATACAGGACCTTCACCTGTTACCAGTGGATGACAGGGTTAGATTCAAATCTCTCTGCATTATTTACAACTTTCTGCATGAAAGGGGTCCTCACTATCATCACAAAAACATTTTTGGCACTGTCCGCAACAGGCTCTACGATCTGCATCAGCCTATCTGATAAAAGTCCCTAAAATAAAGAAATCTAGATGGGGGCAGGAGTCTGTGCTATCTTGACTGTAAACTTTGGACTTCTCTTCTATTGGCCTGAAGATCTCAACCCAGCTAGCTATGTTTCAGGAAATTGCTCAAAACATGGCTTTTTTGTATCACATTTAAAGTAAAAGTAGCACTTGATTGCTACTAGATGGTTTCAGAGGTTTGACATAAGTGCTACGACACTCAGCATTTGCACGTTTAATAAAAGTTTGTCTTACTTTCTTACTTACTGGATAAATAAGCAAAATAATCACAACTGGTGGAGGGCAAACACTTTTTTTGTGGAACCACATAACTTCTACCCAATCAAAACTTATACTCCTGGTCTAAACATGTAGACTGAACCAAAATACCTCTCTCTGGTGATGGTCACATAATTGTCCGGCAACAGCTGCGTTGTCAAGCCAGACCATTAAAAAGAATTACTGTAAACAGGTCTATCCAAAGGTATCCAGGATCAGTTTTGGGAGAGAGCCATTGTCAAAAAAAGTATTGAAAATGACAGGATAGTTGACTTGTGAGTTTGTTTGTTATTTTTTAACGCTGCACTCATGTTGCTCCATGACACACAGTAAGCATACCTACCCTGCATACTGATGCACTTTGATCCTACAATAAACAGAATAAAAGCAAATACTGTCAATCTTTGTGGGGCGTGGCCGGATCGCGTACCAAGATGGCCATGTAGCTCCTTAGCTCCGCTCGATTCCCCGGACGATTTGGCTAAACCGGCGGCCCTGGACACTGTGGAATGGCAACAAGGGTTGCAGTCGGCTTCTTAATGACTCCGGTCTCCGCCGAGCCCCGGCCTTCCAACTCCCGCACTTCCGAGCCTCCGCTGTGCCGAGACTGCTATCTTGCCCGCCGGAGCAGGAAGACGCTCCCGCAAGTACGATCGTAAGTGGCTGCTTCCACATCAGTGACCCACCTGTGGCTTCTCGACATCAGCAACGGGGAGCCCAGGGCATAAGTCCTAAAAAAAGAAGTGGGGGGACGCTGTCACCGGAAGTGACATCACAACAGAAAGTGACATCACGAAAAGTGGCTTGCACCATCGGGCTCATTGCCTCTCCTCGCTCAACCCTTATGCATCTAAGAAGTCAGCGCGCGTGTGAGCGGCGTGCTCTGAGCTCTGATCTCGTCCCGGAGAGGCCAAAGAGTGAAGTCCAGCTGTTTGGCAGGGGGGACGATTTCTACCCGGTAAAATAAGTCGGGGGACGCCGTCCACCCGTGTGGTACCCCGACTCGAGCCCTGGGGGTGCTCAACGTGCCACTACATGCGAGGACAACCCGGAGCGGAGAGCACCACCGGCGCAGCCCGCAGATAGGCTCGCACTGTACCACCGGAGGCCCTGTGGAGACAGCATCCACGGGTGAGCCTGGGGACAGGCCACCCGGCCGGATTGTTGAGGTGGCCCTTCTACCCCGGCTTCTCACTCCCGCCTCACTGCTTGGCTTCTCTGCCTGCCCTAGAGGAACGGTGCTTAAGCGATGCACTTTGGCCCACAGTCCCCCTTATCCTGGCGCTCACTGATGCAACATGACGTTGGGCCCTTCTGAAATGGCCAGTTAAGAGTGTGGTACTGGAGCAACAACAGGGCATAATAATTGGATTGGCTTGTACTTCACCCTGCTTTTTGCAATCAGCGCTCCAGAACCGGGGGGCATCACTGCCACACGGACACCCAGACCAGCCAGCCCTTTCACTTTATCCCGCACCAGACAACCAATCGTCGCCATCCTTGATTCTGCCCTGGTGCTTCCCCCTTTTTTTTGTTCTTCCTTTCCCCCTTCAAGGCCATGGGGAAGGTCGACCCTAAACAGCTAAAACTGCTGTTTGAAAAGACGACGGGTGGCAATGATCTCACTGGTGGCACTATGGCAGAGGGGGGTGATTCAATGTGCCGTCCCCAAACACCTGGTCCGGGTAACGAGGCCCAGATGGCAGAACTGTGGGCCAGATTTAAAGCGCTTGACAGGAGACTTGACACAATCGGGGCTAGATTGGATAAGAATGACGCGTGCCTTGACATAGCTGAGGGCAGAATTTAGGACCTGGAAGATGGGTCTGCCCAGGCGACCAAGCGCCTGGAAAGGATGGAGAATGTGCTCAAGACCATTGCAATGAATAATGAGGACCTGGAAGCCAGGGGGAGGCGCAACAACATAAGAATCATGGGTATTCAGGAATCTACGAATATTGGGCGGCTCGATGGGTTTGTTGGGGGCCTCCTTTGTGACCTATTTGCCCGTGACTCTTTAACTCCCACCTTTCTCCTTGAGAGGGCACACCGGACACTTTATGCCCGCCCAAACCCTGGTTGTCACCCCATTTGATTATGGTGCAGCTCCTGAATTTCAAGGACAGGGACACTGCCCTCTGCCTGGCCTGGGAGCGGGGATCCCTGGACTGGCAAGGTTCCTCCATCTCTCTGTATCCAGACTTCACCCCAATGGTACAGGAAGCCCGCCAGAAGTTTAGACCAGTCAAATTTGCTCTCCAGAAGTCTGGTCTGTGGTACGGGATGCTCTACCCTACCCGCCTGATGGTGGACGTTGATGGCAGATCTAGGGAGAGGAGTTGGCCTAACGGCTAGGCCGGTTGACCTCGAATTTGAGGAACTGGGTTCGACTCTCGGCAACTACACTGAATAAAAATTAATGTGTCCTCTTGTAACACAAATGGTGCTAAGTAAAGTGCTCTGATACCCGATACCTTCGGGTCACATTCACACTATATAAAACTGTGTATCACAGGATGTTGCACGGCGCCACTTGAGTCAGAAGCTCTGCCGGCTGCACCACATCTTCTCCACTCCAGTATTACCTGTTAGGGATCAAGAACAAGGAGAAAATGTGGTGTAAGAATTGGACCTTAACCTCAGAGAAAAAGATCACTTCTGGACTCAAGAGGAACCTCTGCCAAGGAGACGAGCCGGAGAGCTGCACGGAGGAGTTCTGCCCCTTTGTACGGAGGAGTACTGACCCTTTGCTGTGTGTGCTTTGCTGGGTTGGCCTGCAGTTGTTGCTTCTACCAGGGAGAGGACAATGGCTGGACCTTTGTTGTGAACCTGCTTGAAGAAGAATCTCCAAGGGCTTGTGTGTGCTTGCCTCCTGTTCTGAAATCTCAGGGCTGCACAGCCCCGTGCTGCAGCTCTGACGCCTACCAACGCCTGCAGTTATTGACCTTCCCGATGCCAGATCTCGCACCGATGCCATCACCGCCAGCATCACATTATCGTGGAGCCGATAACCGACGAGGGTGATTTCATAAAATCTGCGAAGCCACATCCCCTCACTGGAACCAACGCCTCACCACCACCACCCCCTAACTTTCCCTGACCTGGATTTGACACCTCGCCTCCTCACAGACTCGATGCCTCGCCTCACCAATGGCAACAGGGAACTGTCTTCACCTCAACTCCTCACCTCCACGACACCGTGCATCGCCTTTCAACTTCGTTTCCAAGGTACTGTAGTTTGGGGTTCCATATGATTCCGTGCCGGGCAGGCGTACCTCTTGGTCAGCACTGTACTTTGGATTTATGCCCGTCACAATGTCGTAATAGCCCAGGGGGAGCTATGTTATGTTATGTTATGTTAATAACTTTTATAAGGCGCTCAGCTGCCCCAGCCAAGGGGCGTCCCGGCGCCTGATCCGGTACAACAACATAACAAATCGATACAGGGGAAAAGAAAAGGAATCATACAGCCGATGGAAACAGGAAGGTCTTTATGGCGCGCCTAAAGGGAGTGAGGTTGTTCAGGGCTCGAATATGGACAGGAAGAGAGTTCCACAGTCCTGCCGCTAATACACGAAAGGAGCGGCCTCCCATCCTACTCAATCTGAACCGTGTAGTAACCGCCAGATGAAGAGATTCCGATCTGAGGGACCGCGTAGGAACGTAAGAGGAAACAAGCTCAGCAAGGGCAGGGGGGGAAGAGAGTTTCAAGATTTTAAATGTCAGGCAGAGAGCCTTAAATTTGATTCTCTGTCGAATCGGCAGCCAATGGAGTGAGGTCAAAACTGCGGAGACAGAGCACTGCCTTGGAAGGCCCACAATGGCACGTGCCGCGGCGTTCTGCACCCTTTGCAGTCTAGTAGCCTCTGCCTGATTCACCCCGAGCAGTAGCGCACTCCCATAATCCAGCCGCGAAAGAATGGAGGCTTGGACCACCAACTGCCGAGTAGGGGGGTCAAAAAATTTAAGAACCGGTCGCAGCCCTCGCAGAATACCATAGCAGGTAGCTGCGACCTTCTTTGTGTGGCTGGTAAAGGAGAGTGTTGGATCCAGCCAGACCCCCAAGTTCTTAACTTCGGCAGCTGGGATGGGAGTCATCCCCAATTCTGGAGGCCACCATTGGTCTCCCCAAATCTCCGCCTGCTTTCCTAAAATCAGGACCTCGGTTTTTTTGGCATTTAACTGTGTTTCTAGAAGTGCTTTTTTTGAAGTAACTGTTCTAAAAGTCATATTCTTGATACATGTATGGTGGATTTTTGTTGTTTTGATATTGTTTGGTCTAGCTAAAGATACTTTATTTTCTAAACTGGTGTGGTGTCCATTCGTGGTGATTTCACTGTGTTACTGTGTGTTTGTGTACAAATACTTTACACATTTCCTTTGGGATACGCCAATCTGCCCATGCCAAACTACCAAGGGGTTGTGCTAGGGTTATCTAGAAGTGTGTAACTCCCTTACCCTGAGTAAAAGGAAGGGTCCCTACTTCGGGAAAGGTGCATACCTCTGCCAATTAGAGACCCCCATTTCTAACACCTCCCTTTTCCCTTCTTACCTTCCATTCACTGTCCTCTTTTGTTGACTTCAGTTTTTTTCTTATTTTAATATCGGGTCACAATAGACAAAAATAAAGACTACAGCAGCTTTGTTTTTCAAAACGGACAAATACCTTTTTCCACAAATACATCTAATTTAAGGTATTATGTCATTTGAACATTTAACCATAATGGAGTTTTGGAAGGCTGACTTTTTCCAATATGGAAATTTGTCAAAATTACTGCATTCTCTGCAAATCCTCATTTCCCGACACTGTACAATATTGTGTGGGGTCACTGTAGCCACATTTAGCAAGGACCTCACATCTGACAGTACTTCCATCATACATCATCTTTTATTCAGAAACAAAATTACAACCTGGTTGTTAAAGAAAGCATTTAAAGAAGACGACCTTAAGCCAGATCATGTCAAATGTACCCGCGATGGATATTTTTACAGTGGTTCCTGACACTTTTGTACAGTTGCCTGGCAAATTTGGGACTATATTTTGCATCACGGGGACCAGAGCGAGGGTAGGATCACAGCTAGTTGGCCCCCACCCTACGTTCGAGCAACAAGGTGCTCTGCTGTAACACCCCCGTCTATCCAGACCTCCGCAAACAGGGGTCTCAGAACACTGGACCATTGGACCTGGTGCATTACTGCAAGGCTGGTTACTACTACATCATACAAAGTCAAGAATCAGCATTACGGTAGTGCTAGAGTTGAGATTAATTTCTCTAAATAAAACACGGTCCTGAAGAATTGCCACTAGACCCGTTAAGGGCTCCTTTGGGCAACAAACATGTCGACCCTGTAGGACCATTATATCTAGATAGGGCTTTCAGATTTTAGTTAGGCTAGTGCACCCTATGAATAAAACTATTGAAAAGGGCATCCCTAGACCTACCCTACCCTGTCCACATATCCCCACACACACAACGGCTTCATCAATAAAAGATCTCCGCCAAAGAGCACCTTCGCGGGTGCCCTTCAGGCATTGCAGCGCCGGCCCGACAAAGAGCAGGCTCAATGATGAAGCATGACATCCCCGAGTGTATGAAGGCACTTCTTAACAGACCTGAACACTTCCACACACATAGGAACTGCATACTAGTTTATTTTTCATATATTTTGCATCGACAGGTGGACGAAACTATATTTTGATGTAGTTGGCTGGTGAAAAACTGCACCACAGTGGTGTTATTTACATGATCTGGCATCTAGGTTCACTGTTTGTTGATGCCTACCATACTTTCCACTTCATTCCTTCCTTTGACTCCTCTGTATCGTGCCTCCGGCACTTAGAAGATATTACCTACAGCATGAAAGCTCTATATGGGTAAAGTGAAAAAAAGAAAGTATAGCTGAAAAGTTGATTTCAGGAAAAAGAAGACCATGTCAAATCACAGCCTGAGGGAGTTGAAAGCGCCGTAAACAGGGTAGATGTAACCCAGGGGTACTAAAAGGTACCACACACATCATGTACGTCACTCCCAGTTGCTATTAACTCCATTTAAGATGTATGCCTGTTACTGAAAGCCAACATACAGCTCACTCTACCTTTCAGTCAGTCAAAAAACAACTTTTTTTGCTGTATCATAACCTTAAAGCATGAAATAAAAAATATAAATAGCACCACATAAAAACGTCATGTTACACTAAAACTTCTAAAACATTTCCAAATCTAAAAAATCCCAATGCGGATTCCCACGTGTGTTTACTCCTTATCTGCTTTCGATAATAGGGTGTCCAATTTAATCATAAATGTTACACCATGACAAATTAGAATATTGGACATGCCTCTCATCCAGCTTATTACCGCCTGCATGCAAGTGTCAATTTGTAAGTTCTTAAAGTGTGCCAGTAACAGCTTCCTTCGTTCCATTTTTAAACGATCACAAACACACATTAAATGACATATTGATTCCTTACAGTAACCAAACAGCTGGTAATTTTTTGATAGTTCTTTTCTTTTCCAGGTAGGGACTTGCAGCCTGATTCATGAAGCGAAATAGCGCCCGCAATGGCTGCGAAAACGCAATTGCGGGTGCAAAACACGGAATCGGCATTCAAGTACGAAATAGCGAAATCGCTAAAAAATAATAGCGATCGGAATAGCGATTACGCTGTAATAGTCGCAGACTCCGGGAAGTCGAGCATTAGCGATACTGAAATAGCGACCAACCCCAGAATCTGCGAAATGAATAGCGAAACGCAATATTGTCTCAATCGGCATTCATGAAAGAAATACATTAGCGAAAAAGCGCTAAATCGCACGTTTGCGCGGCGCAATTTAAGGACAACTCAAAGCAGGTGGTAACCATAAAAGCCATGATTAACCAAAATTTGAAAAACTGTTAGCCAATCACCAACAGGTCCAGGCCTGACCAATCACACATAAGGACATTCAGCAGCAGCATTAGGCGTTCCACAATGCCTGGGATGTACATGGTGGTGAGGCGGCGAAGGCTACAGCGAGCAGCACGGAGGAGACGCATGAGGCAGGCAAGGATTTACCGGCAGCGGGTCACCTTGCTTGGCCAAACCAGAGAACAGATTTATGCAAAATACAGGCTGAATGGGGAAATGATCACCTGGCTGATACAAGAACTCGACCCCATCATGCAGCACCCAACAAGGCGAAACAATTCTGTGCCCACACATGTGCAGGTATTGTGCAGCCTGCACCTCCTGGCCTCCGGCAGTTTCCAGGGCATACTAGCCGCTGCTGGGGGGATATCCCAGCCCACCATGTCACGCTGCCTCCACACTTTTGTTGACGCCATGCTCAGCCAGCTCCACCGGCACATCACATTTCCCACGAGCCAACAGGAATTGGACCTGACAAAACTACAATTTTATAATGTTGCCCATTTTCCCCATGTCCTCGGCTGCATAGACTGTACCCACGTCGCCATCTGCCCACCAGCTGGCACGGAGTATATGTACCGCAACAGGAAGTCCTACCACTCCCTCAACATACAGATGGTCTGCAATGCCAAGACCATCATCACTGACATTGTGGCCCAGTACCCAGGGAGTACCCATGACTCCTTTATCTTCAGGCACAGCGGACTCCACACACGACTGATCAGGGGAGAGTTTGGGGAAGGACACCTGCTTGGTAAGTACACTTTGTCGACAATGTCACATTGCTATGAAGTAACTGCGCTGCACAGGCAATCAACATCTGCTCCTCTCATTCAGGTGACAGTGGCTACGCCCTACGGGAATACCTCCTGACCCCTTACCTCAACCCTGCCACACCTCAGCAATGGCGCTACAATGTTGCGCACATCCGGACAAGGAACTGTATTGAAAGGACATTTGGCCTGCTCAAGAGCAGGTTCCGTATACTGCACAAGACAGGTGGGGCCATGTATTACAGTCCTGCAGCGTGCTGCCGCATTGTGGCTGTCTGTGCAATGCTTCATAACATTGCAACCAAGCGCCGGATACCAGTTGACATCTCAGGCAGTGAATCTGAGGGGGACGACCGGCCACCAGCACATGCGCACCATGCACGCGGGGAGAACCCAGCTGAAGGCCACAGACGTCGCAACCACATCACAGCTAACAATTTCTAGCCCACCCCCTTCCCCCACCCCACATATCACAATTGCATGCAAAATGTAATGATTACACAAGGCGAATGTGTGCAGCAAAATAAATGTATTTGTTTGATTCACAAGAAAAAAGGGTCATGGTAACAACTATTTACAAAATGCAGTATTCCTGCATACTGCATGTGAAGGTTCATGGCAGGCTTAGCTTCAGCCTGCGCCTGTGTCCCTGACACAATGTCATTGGCGCCTCCGGCGCACAATTCCCAGGCGCCTGTGAGGCTCTTCCTCATCCTGGGCAGCTGTACCAGGCGTAGCCCTGGTGCTGCGCCTAGGTGGGGGGGCCTGCGTGGCAGAGTGGCTGCTCACACTGGAGGCACCCTCACTCGCATCGTCTCCCCCCACAATGGCCGGTAGCACAGGTGTATGCAGTGCGGTAATGGCGGTGGTCAAGTGCTCCAGCACCCGGGTAATGTCCTCGCAGCACTGGACCAGTTGGTGCTGCTGGGTCAACGAGCGCCGCGACAGCTGGGTGGTGGCATTTGCTGCCACATAATTTGAGCGACTATAGGTGGACAGCCGGCTCAACAGCTGGTGGTGGCGCCTGCTTGCAACACTGCGGTGCTTCACCAGCGCTGCAGTATTGTCCTCCATTGCCGCCGTCATGCGGTCCATGGCCGCCGTCATGCGGTCCATCCGCTCGCCGACTCCCGCCACATTGCGGCCAATCTTATGCAGCTGGAGCTGGATGGCTCCTTGCTGCTGCGACTGGCGCTGGTGTATTCGGAGCATGCGGCGCTCCACGCTCATGCAGGCATGGAGATGCCCATTGCCCCTCCTGCTGTGCGGCCGCTGTGTTGCGGATGTGGCTGGCCCAGATCTGGTTGGACGAGCTGCAGGTGGTGTAGCAGCTGGTGTTGCAGGTGCGGCAGGCACTGGAGGCACATTGGTGGGGGCTCTGGTGTTGGCAGCCGGTGGGCCTGCAGATGTTGCAGCAGGTACGGTGGGGGCTCTGGTCTTGGCAGCCGGTGGGCCTGCAGATGTTGCAGCAGGTAAGGTGGGGGCTCTGGTCTTGGCAGCCGGTGGGCCTGCAGATGTTGCAGCAGGTAAGGTGGGGGCTCTGGTCTTGGCAGCCGGTGGGCCTGCAGATGTTGCAGCAGGTAAGGTGGGGGCTCTGGTCTTGGCAGCCGGTGGGCCTGCAGATGTTGCAGCAGGTACGGTGGGGGGCCTGGCTGCTGGTGTTTGCGCAGCGGCAGGGGCTGGTGGCTGGGTATCAGGTAGGGATTCCTCCTCCTGGGCCTCCTCATCGATCAGCAGCCTCTCGCTGTCACTGCTATCATCCGCACCTGTGAGGGTAAGTGGATACTCATTAGGTGCATGTGACTGTCAGACGTGCAGATGTTACATGCATGCTGGGTGTCATTCCCTGGATGGCTGTGGATTTGCGCACTTTGGAACCTTTCTGGCCGCATTGTGGTACTACTACATTGTGGACATACTACGTCTCCCACAATGCTTCAGGGCATTTCCTGATGCACAACATAGGCATGACTAAGGGCCAATGAGTGAGCCTATTTGGTCAGGGACGGTCATAGGGGACAGGGTCGCAGGCGCATGCCACTTACCTTGGGTGTCTTGGGTGGGGCGGGAGGAGTCCAGAGGGGTCACGCCAACACACGCCTCCCTCTCCAAGGTGTCCTCTACCTGGTCCTCCAGGGGGGTGTTGGGTGGGACAGTCGGTCCACCACCTCCAGTGCCTGATGCCTCACCAAGGCGCTCCGCCACCCTCTCCTTGGCACGCCCTCGGAGGTCGTACCAGCGCTTTTTCAGCTCCTCCAATGACCTGTCCGCAACGCCCACAGAGTTGACGCTGGAGGCAATCCCCACCCAGATCCTCCGCTTCTCCTGCTCTGGGACCCTCCTTGAGTTGGCTCCAAAGAGCTGGTCGTGGTTGGCCACCACCCCTTCTATAAGGTTCTCCAGCTCCTGCTCGGAGAACTTTAGTTTACGCTTGCGGCCAGCGCTGGTGCTGGGGCCAGGGAGAGGTTCGTCGGACATGGCGGTCGCTATTTCGGCCGGTTCGGGAGTCGCTAACGGAGGTTTAGCGGCAGCTTTCCGCCGTGAACACTCGAATGATAGCGTCACTGTGGTGTTTGGGGGTGGGATTTGGCTGCTTCCTGGTTGTGATGTCATCACGGTGCTCGGAATGCGTCTTCCCGTTTTCCAGATCCCGCGAGAATGCGACTCGCAATCCCGATCGCACGGAATTGCGAGTCGCAATTCCGTGCGATCGGGATTGCGAGTCGCAATCCCGTGCGATCGGGATTGCGAGTCGCAATCCCGATCGCAGGTAGCCGGAAATAGCGATTTTTCTGCGTTTTTTGTAGGTCGCTAATGGCTTTAGCGCCCGCGTGCGAGTCGCTATTTTTTCCCCGAAAAGTACATGAATGCCGTTTTGCGTTTCCTCAATAGCGAGTCGCTATTAATCGCTATTAGGGACACGCAAAACGGCCCGTACATGAATCAGGCTGTTAGCAGCTTGCAGCGCATATTCAGCCTGATTCATGTAGGCAATAGCGCTCGCAAAAGGGCCAGATTCTGAGAATCTGGCCCTTTGCGAGTGCGATTTTTGCCTTTGGTATTCACAATCCCAAATGCAAAAATCGCTATTTAAGAATTCGCATATTTGCGAGGAATGGCATTTAAGGAATCTCTAATAGAGATTCCTCAAATGCTATTCATGACACATCAAGAAATAGCGATTTTGCACTTTTGGGGCCGCTATTTACCGAGAGGTCAGACCTGTCGGTAAATAGCAAAAACTCAGAAAAATGCTTTTAAAAGCATTTTTCTAAGTTGCATGTTGCACACACACATGTCCTTTGGACATGTGTGTGCGCAACACCTGTTCAAATGTGCATTTTAGGGGTGCTACAGGGCGTCCTTTGGACACCCCTGGCACCCTTAAAATCGCTATCTCATTTGCGAGTAGCAAATTGCTACTCGCAAATAAGGGATACTCCCCATTCATTCCTATGGGCCTCTTGGCCCATAGGAATGAATGGGGAGTTTTTGCGAGTAGCAATTTGCTACTCGCAAATAAAGAACATGTAGGAATCGCTATTTTATTAGCAATTCCTACATGAATGCCGTTTTGCGTGTCCTCAATAGCGAGTCGCTATGATTCGCTATTAGGGCCACGCAAAACGGCATGTACATGAATCAGGCTGTAAGTCCTTTGTATTGTGGTCACCAAGTCTGTATTCAGTAAACTTCTTTTTTTAAAATAGCCGAAAATGCGCCATTAAATAGGGCTGTGGTTTTAATGAGGTATACAAATTTATTACTGTCCATGCGTGGCGTCGTAGGGACAATCTTTTTTTATCTTCAAGGAATGACAGTTTTTTTGCCTTGGCACTACATGCTTTGTTAAATGTAGCTCTCTCCATCTTTTGTTTCCAAATCTTCTTCCATGTCTAGTACCGCCAGAGCAGTTCACAGGGAATCGCCTCATGTGTTTGTTATTCTTTTGATATATTGACTTTGTATTTCCATCCAACATAAATAGTTCAGCGACCCAGGTTCAGAAGCTCTACGTTTCCAGCACAGTTTTACGAATGTTGCCTTTCTTTGGTATTCCTGGTTCTGGAGGCCGAATTCTAGGCGCACCTGTGCTGGTGATGCTCTCTTTGGGAGATTAAAAACTGCTTTAAATGTTTTTGTCTGCATGTCGTTTAAAATAATAATTTCTTGGCCGTGCCAGATTTCCAGGCCGTAGGACAAAGTCGGAAGCAATTGTGCTGCCATTATTTTCAGAAGATGTCCATGTGAAGGGCATTGCAATTTATTGCGGAGTTGTTTGTAGTAAAAAATAAATGACTGGGCCTTCGCTTTTATGTCCATTTTTTGCTCCATAAAAGACATTCTTTGGCCCAATTTGATGCCTAGATATTTGTATGTTCTTGTTTCCTCAATTTGCATCTCCTTGGCATACCATTTATATTTTAATTCTGCTTTAGGTCCTGCTAGGCGAACCACCTTGGTTTTTTTCTTATTTATTTCCAAGCCTACAAGATCCAAGTATTCAATCAATTTATTTATGGTTCTTTGCAGTCCTATTGGTGTTTGACTCATAACCACGATGTCGTCAGCGTACTGCAGATACTGAATTGGCTCTTTTGCTATACTGGGTTCGGTGTCCGTTGGTCGACTGCAGATAGTTGTTTAAATCAGCTAAATATAGATTAAATAGACATGGTGATAAAACACAGCCTTGTTTGAAGCCATTGTCTATTTGTATCTTTGCCGAAAGTCTGCTTTCATCTCCTAGCTTCACCCTTGCCCATGTTTCGCTATATAGTGCCATTATTGTGTTTAACACATCCTGCTGTAATCCCCATTCTTTTAATTTCCGCCAAAGTCGGTTTCGTAGCACTCTATCAAACGCCGATTTCAAATCAATGTAACATGCGAGTAGACTTGTTTTTTTCCTTATGGCTTTTTCGATTAGTATAGCCATTGTTGCTAGATTAGTGATGGTACCCATATCCTTCCTGAAACCAGTTTGAAATGTTGGGATTAATCTTTTTTCCTCCATCCACTCATGTACATGTTGTAAAATGCAGGATAAGAACAATTTTGCCTCGACATCTATTAAGGCAATGAGCCTATAGTTCCCGGGTTCCATTCTACATCCATTTTTATAAATTGGGTGGAGCAAACTTTCTCTCCAGGAGGCTGGTAACGTGTTGGCGGAGTGCAATTGGTACCTTCCATGTCTCTGTAAGAAAGCCCGTACATCTAGAGCTACAAAAACAGTATCATCCAATCAATTGCTAAGACCCATGAACAGATATCAGGGGCACAACTACATCCAAACTTCAGGGGAAGGAGCATCTAGAAGGTCAATTAACAGAGGTGGTGCTCTCACTTCAAACAATGAGCCTTGGCTATCCTTAGAGCCAATACAAGAAAATAGCAATAAATTGTGTATTTTAAACATATTGGTCAAACCCAATGCGATTACAACTAACATGTTTTAGTGGATTTGACAATGTTTATAGGCTATTCAAATGTGTGAGTGGATGTGACCATGTTTAACGAACTACTGTAAGGCAAGGCCACTTTTTAGACTAATACTGATGGTGTATGGACTTTTTGAACACTCCCTGATTGGCATTTTTAGCTTACCTATAATTTCCCAGTATAGGGTACTCTGTGTACCCAGGGCCTGTATGTTAAATGTTATTGGTGAACTGAGGCACCTACTTTGCCACCACTAAAGTGACAGTACAAAGCCTATCTTCAGGCCTGACCCTGCAGTCTTAGTGTGCAGCTTTAAAACTAAAAACTCAACTTGGTAAAATAAACCATTTGCCAGTCCTAAACCTTTGTTTTTAATAATGTAAGTCACCCCTAAAGTAGGTCCTACATGTCCATAGGACTGGGTGCATGGTATTTAAAACATCGGGCATGTATACTTAAGTTTTACATGTCCTGGAGATGAAAAATCTACAAAGTCATTTTTCACTGTGCCAAATTGGCTCTTCCACAGTAAAGCGGGTAACATTCTTACACCTTATAATGTATATTATATTGTATAACTTTGGTTTGGGGATAGCTACAACAAAGATTCAATTAATCAAATCAATGGGAATTTAATTCCAGTCTGATGGTAATGTTGAATTTTAACTTACTATTTTGAAAGTGCCACTTTTAGAATGTTGGTGTTGTTTTTCCTAAAAGCCTCTAGTTGTCCTTTCAGAGGTAATCCCCAACTGGACCCCACACCACATCCCTCCTGGACAACCTCCACAACATGGGACTCCGCCAGATCGAGACCAAACCCACACACTCAGCAGGACACACCCTTGACCCCCCTCTTCACAACAGGTAACTCCATCACCTTCTGCCACACCACTGAACTCCCATGGACTGATCATCGATGTGTCCACTTCACCTTCAGAACACCCACCATCCACAGACACCTGCACCTGCTCCCACGAAGAAACTGGACCAGAATCACCGACGACCAGCTAACCTCATCACTCAGTAACTCCGCCAGAACCATCGTGAAATACGATGACCCCAACACCGCAGCCCGAACCCTGCACAGATGGATCTCCAACAGCGCCAACACCATAGCCCCCCTCAAGAAAAACAACAACACCCACGCCAAGAAAGACAGTTGGGGTTACCACCGAACTTCAAGAGTCCAGACGCACTTGGCGCCGCCTCGATAAGGCCTGGAGGAACACCAAATCCACCAACTCATCAGAAAAACAAGAAACAAAGCGATTGAAGACAGAATCTCCACTCACTCACACAACAGCAAACACCTCTTCAACATCATCAAGGAGTTTGCCCAACACACCAGCGAGTCCACCGACATCCCTCCCTCACAAGACCTCTGCAACAAACTCAGCACCTTTTTCAACCACAAAATCAAGAGCATCTATGACAACTTCGACGAAGACAACCAACACACTGAACCCTCACCAACCACCCCGACACCCTGAAGCCAGCGATCGACAACTGGGCAGCCCTCACCACTGAAGACATAATGAAGACGATGAAGTCAATCCACTCCAGGGCCCGCACGGACCCCTGCCCCGACCCACATTTTCAACAGAGCCGCCGACACTATCGCATCCATGCTCTGCCACACCATCAACCGCTCCCTTGCAACTGCCACGTTGCCCGATGCCTGGAAACACGCTGTGGTCAACCCCCTCCTGAAGAAACCCTTGGCAGTCCCCACCGACCTCAAAAACTACAGACGCATCTCTCTACTCCCGTTCCCAGCGAAAGTCATTGAGAAAGCCATCAACAGCCAACTCGCCACATTCATCGAAGAGCACAACATCATAGACTCCTCCCAATCTGGCTTCAGAAAAAAACACAGTAGGGAAACCGCCTTCCTCACAGCAACAGATGACATCTGCACCCTACTGTACAAAGGAGAAACAGCAGCCCTCATCCTCCTCGACCTCTCAGCAGCGTTCGACACAGTCTCTCACCGCACCCTAATACGCAGACTCCACGACGCAGGTATCCAAGACAAGGACCTCAACTGGATCCGCTCTTTCCTTTCCGGCAGAATGCAGCGGGTCAGACTCCCCCCTTTCCTCTCGGACCCTACACCTACCACCTACGGAGTCCCCCAAGGGTCCTCCCTCAGCCCTACACTCTTCAACGTGTACATGGCTCTGCTCTCCCCCATCGTCAAAACCTACGGACTCAACATTGTGTCATACGCAGACGACACCCAACTCATCCTCTCCCTATCCAATGAACCCAATACAGCCAGACACAATTTTCGAGAAGGAATGGAATTCGTCGCCAAATGGATGAAAAACATTTGCCTACAGCTAAACACAAACAAAAGAGAAATACTAATCATGGGCCCAAACCCCAACCCCTGGTGGCCCCCCTCCCTCGGAAGCCCGGCCACCTCCACAGACCACGCACGCAACCTAGGAATCATCCTGGACTCCGAGCTCAAAATGGACCGCCATATGAACTCCTTTTGTCCACCTGCTTCCGGATCCATCCTCCTCCTACTGAGGACCTTCAAATAGATCCCCCTCGAACACAGAAAAACCGTCACTCACGCCCTTGTCACCAGCAGACTCGACTACGGCAATGCACCCTATGCTGGAATAAACAAAAAGCTCACCCGCAAGCTACAGAACATCCAGAACGCCGCTGCCAGACTAGTCCTCGACCTGCCAAGACACTGCCACATCTCCCAGCACCTGCGCAGACTCCACTGGCTCCCTATCGAAGCTAGAGTCACCTTCAAGATGCTCACCCACGCCCACAAGATCCTCCACAACACCGGACCAGCATACATGAACAGCCGACTCAAATTCCACACACCCCAGAGGACCCTACGATCAGCCCAGCTCTCCTACCTCGTGGTTACCCGCACCCGAAAGACCAGATTGGGAGGCCGCTCCTTCTCCTTCTTCGCGGCCCGAGCCTGGTACGCCCTTCCGCTCCACCTCAGACAGACAACATCGCTCCCCATCTTTGCAAGAAACCTCAAAACCTACCCCTCCCCCTTGATTGGCTGGAGCCTGCTAACCCCCCCCCCCCAACCCCCACCCCCAGCGCCTTGAGACCTTACAGGTGAGTAGTTGCGCTTAACAAACGCCTTTTTGATTGATTGACAGCCTCCTGGGAAGTGTGATTTACTCCCAGGAAAAGGAAAAAAGGTCCTTGGCTATGACGAGGTATGACCTCCTCCTGATAGGTTGACCAGGGGATGTACCCACCAACTAGACAAGTTTTAAAGGGGCATCCCCTATCATAGGGAGATGTGACTCACACTTGTACTCAACTGCCCCTACCATTGTCCAAGTAGCCAGAGTGGTAAAAATCCTAGTGGGGGGACCTGTTTCAGACCTGGTTTGCAGGGGGAGTTCTTCATTTCTCCAGGGTTTTACCCAGAGCTCTGCCTAGCAGAAGAATGTTTATGCCATGTTGTCGCTGGAACTTCTTTTCCTATCGGTCAGGCTGTCTCACCCACTCAAAAGCTTGAGCCACTTATAAATGTGGCTCCCTGGATACTTCCTGCAGACCACCGTTCACGGGGGGAAGACAGAAGGAGGATTGCACTTGCTGAACCCTGACTTCATACAGAGGATTATACCTACTGTAACCTGTGGAGAGAGACGCTAAGGACTGGACCTTTTTTTACTTGAACCCAGGACAAAAGAGTGGACACCAAGGGCTAGTTGTCAAGTCTCTTGTTAGGCTACAGGGTCACCTAAAGCTACAAGGAGGCTACCTTCCTAAAGAGCCCAGCTGAACAGTTCCAACTGGACTTGCCGTAGACCTACTGGTGACTTTGTCTGGAGTGTGTCCTGACCCCAATAGATAAATAGTTTACACATTTCACCTAAGTAAAGCCTGTCTTCTCTCTGCTACCGCTACAGATGGTTGAGCTCAGGTTTAAATTATTAAGACCTAAGTGGACCATGTCACGAATAGTGCCATTATCACCTAAAGAGGACTACCATCCACTCCAGCTAATAATCCACCTTCTCACAGCTACTGACAGAGATCTTTAAAAAGATGAATGAGTGATCTGACAACTAAAAACGAGCTTCTATAGATTTCAATAAAATAAAATGTGCAAAATTTACAAAGATGTTTTCAGGATAACAACCCTTTTTGATAATGTTTCAAAATTCCTGCTGTGACATGACAATGAGATTAGACCCACTTAGCAAGCCTGCAGGATCTAACAGTTGTGCTCCAACCACAGCTGCTCTCACAGCACAGAAATACCAGCCATGCAGGTGGGGATCCCTGTTTTATGCTTTAGTGGCGGAGACCATGGGCCTAGTCCAGCATGGCAGTTCGGTTGACTCATCGCCAGGCTCTAAATATCCCCCTAAGCATTGTCTACAAGGTTATAGTGTGCAGGGCATTTGGACATATCAGGCAAGTCTGGTGGTCATCACTATCTATGCATGTTCTTAATAAACTTTTTTAGGTATCCTCTATGACATGAGAAAAGTGCAAGAGTAAAGACATAGCTGGTGACTGCAAGAAAATGGACAGAATGGACAGGACTGAGAAGTCCTGTCACTTTACACACACAGCACACACAAACACGTACAAACAACACACCAACCCACTTTCCTCCCAGCACACCTCTGTTTATAATATTTAATTGTACTGTCAGAGCAAGACAGAGGTGGAGATTTACAAGAGGCTGTGAGATTACAGCAGTTAGAAAAATGGGAATAGTAGGTGGCTGGGACATCCCAGACTGAGACTAATACATTTGGCTTTGTACATGTATGAATATCATTATTATAGAAGCAAAAACACATATTTGGAGACCAAGGCCATGGTTCCAAGTTATGTAGGATTCGGCTGACAAGTAGTGCACATGATAACTACCACTACCCTGGTGTGGGGTATTTAATAGGTAAAATAATTAACTTATCTTGAGTTCCCCACCTCAGAATGAAGTCTAACCTGTGGATCAGTGTTTCGCACAAAATTACTGCATGTTTTAAAATTGCTGAATGTGGTAATCGATACACAATCCAGCCTTCCAATCTGTGTGCAAACTTCTATTTGTAAATTGATCAGATTTTAAAATACAAATTAAAATCAGGGTGTAAGTAAACTCTATAAGTTTATTGCAAGGAGGTTAGGTCAGGGCAATAGAGATTTGTCTAGCTCTGTATTGTCATTATTATTGCATTGTGATGTTGTAGAGCTAGAGTATATTGTTCTATTGCATTGTAGTTGTATTGCTATAATGCTTCATTCTCCTATGTGCCAGAGCACATTTGTGGAGGGGGTAGCATGCTACTCAGTGGAGTGCCACAGTTGGAAACATGCATGTTTTCAGTCCGGCCCGTATCAGGAGTTTTTTTATGTCCTGCGTCAGGACTAGAGTTATGTTTTAATTCATTTTGTTGCAATGCCTCTACATGAATTTTAGGAGAAAATGAGCGAGAGATAGGTTGCTCAAGCATGCAAATCTAATTGATGGACAGAAGTGTGTAAGTGCAGCTTGGCCTAGATCTGAAGCGTTTTAGTGTGTCGATATGGCTGACACTGCTGAAACATGTCATAAACAACAACACAGCTGAGCTTACACATGAGTGCAGGAGAGGTGTGCGATGACAGACAAGGCAATACCTGCCATCTACGGAGTGGTCAGTGAATATACACTTTGAACCACACAGAATAGGTTTGCTGTTAGGGCACCGAGTAAATCAGGTGCAGCAACACTGGACCTGTTTTAAAAGCTTGGATTGTGATTTCACATTGAAAATACGCCACACACAGGCTCCAGTAGGGGGTCCATGTCTTTTATGGACACATTGCAGGTGGGCTTTTCAGGCATAGAAAGCATGACATCATGAGGTACAAGAACATGAAAAAACACGAATAAAGTCCCCTCCACCAGAAAAGGGCATTTGAATGACCTCAGTGGAACGGGATCTATCGGGAACAACGTTGCTAATCTTTTAACATTTTACGATAACAGTTCCCTTACTTCTTGTTAAAAATCAACTGTTCCAGAACAGGTGCCTCTGGCTGAAATGGAAAGGGAGAGGTTCTCACATTCTGTGAAATGAAGGGAGAGGTAGGCAGAAAAAGAAGAAACAAGCCTTCTCGCCAGGGTGCCTGCTACCTGCAAGAAATGTAAATGTGTGCAATTGTTGGATCAGCAAATCTAAAGGCGCTTGGAGCCATTGTATGGCTTTAATCGGTGGGGGCATTTAAAGCTTAATTGTGACACAGATTTGTGTTTTAAGGGTTATTTAAGGATGTCTCAGCTATGTTTTTTAGTGTGCCCTTGTAATAGAGAGGTATAAAAAACTTCTGCAAGAAATACAGTTTGATTGCATACTACAAAAAAATATATATTTTGAGGGCAAAAGCAGTGAAGCAACTAGAGTTGCAGAGCTGCGTTGCATGAAAAGCACCGTAAAACAGCACCAGGAAGGGGGCCCTTCGAGTACAAAAAATGTGCTTTAATACTGTTCCCCTTTCGTACATGTGCTATACAGTGCAGCACACAAGCAAAGTTGGAAAAATGTGGCAACTTTTTAAAGTTGCTTCACTGTTAATCCTGTCTTGAGGAGGTTTACCAATGTTAGCAGAGAGACGTTTGCGACAAAACCCATTGATGGTTGCACGGGAATGCCCAGTTACCACCCATAATATGCCCACTTGGTGCAGAGTAGAGAAATGCAGTGCATAGCGCTACTTTGCGCTACTTTAGACAACTTTCCAACACAAATCATGATTTGCATTCAAAAGTAAGTCCAACCACAACACTTAGCACTGGGATTGCATTACTTTTGTGATGCAAACTTAGCATAAAGTGTTCGTAAATCAATAGACGTCATTTAGGGGTTGCTGCTGTGATCCCTGGCTTGCCCCATGTAACCACTACCACTGTATTTGCGCCCCTGGCATCAGAGCTAGCACATTCAGTGCCAGGAACACAGTGGTAGCTCGTCCCGATGGACATCGATTGGAGCTCCAATCGCTTTGTTTTTTGACAATCTTTTTATTACACTAATAGTGAAAAACATATATATATTATTCTCTACTAGTGTAATAAAAAATAGAGTACAATTCTTCCTGTCTGGCAGCAAAGGTAAGTAAAAAGTTTAAATGCAAGTTGTTAATATATATATATATATATTGTAACAAGCTTTATTTCGATATCATTCATATATCTTAACAAGCACTGGCGTTGCCAATAGGTTTCGCATTTGGAAAGTTGGAGCTATTGGTTTTTGTAAATGACATTTTATATTTATATATCGTTATTGGCATTATCAATAACAATATATAAATATAAAATGTCATTTACAAAACCAATAGCTCCAACTTTCCAAATGCGAAACGTATTGGCAACGCCAGTGCTTGTTGTATGTGTGAGTAAGTTTGTGTTGGTCAGAGGGGGGTGGGGCAGACAGATATTTGAGGTTGTGGGAGAACACATTTGGCTACTATATGGCTCCTCATACAGGTTCTCAAGCTGGCACTGCCTCCATCTTTATTTATTTTACATTTTGTTAATTTGTTAAGTGCCACTGCACGCATTCTCCTACCTCGTGTGTGTGTGTGTGTTTTTAAAAAAAAATATGAAACACTCCAGTTACTGCATGCTCAACATCATGTGACTCTGGTCAAATCACTTAATCTCCCAGTGCCTACCAAAAAGGAGTGTGTCCTTGTTTAATGTGGTCGTGTAACGCGCTCCAATACCTTCAGGTCCAGTTTGCGCTATATATAACTGCATAAAAAAAACAAATAATAAAGAGGAGGGTTTTTGCATAGGTCAAAAATATTTTAGAGAAACCCTGACGTGCATTTGCACCAATGTAAACTCACTTCCGTGTGCATGACGCTCACCGGCGCGCTATATAAAACTGCATAAAAAACCCCAAATAAAACTGCATAAAAAAAGCCAAATAATAAAGATGAGGGTTTTTGCATAGGTCAAAAATATTTTAGAGAAACCCTGACGTGCATTTGCACCAATGTAAACTCACTTCCGTGTGCATGACGCTCACCGGCGGTCTGGGTAGGAGGACATGCCTTGGCATAAACATAAGATTGGAGAAGGTACTACAAGATGTGGGTAATCACTGTGTCACTGAGTAATCGTGCCCTTTGCGGAACTGCGTGCTCACTGCGTAGTGCGAGGGGGCGAGAGCCAGCATGTACTGGTTGCTCCGTCCTAGTTAGAAAGGCAGAGCTTGGGGTTAAAGGTGCTAGAAGATGTTTCCGAGTTCAAGCAATGACGCCTGTGCCTTCCATCCGGTGCCAGAAGGTGAGCTGGATTGGCATGAGGTGATTATAATGCGCAGAACGTCAAAATGTTGATAACATCTGTGCTGCAGTGCTAGTGCATTATCATCGCTGCGGAAGGTCACAGTGAGGGATCAAAAGAAAAAGTCCAAAGTACTGGGCTGGAAACCGTGCCTGGCACAGGAAGGATGAACGTTATGAGTGCCCTCCTAATCAAATAGCAGAACATTATCCCAGGAATCCCAAACTGAGCCACAGTTGTTCCAGCCATTACATGGATAAACAAGCATTGGCCACACGACACGGCCAGAAAGGAAGCCGAAAGAAGCTTTTAGGGGCGGGGGGGGGGGGGGGGGAGCAGATCCCTTTGAAGCACGGGCTCGCGGCCGTGAAGAAGTGTGAAACAGCAGGGTTGTTAATTAGGGGGGAGGAGAAGTGAGCACTGGGGAAGCAACAGATGGCTTAGAGGGCCCGAAAGTGCAAGCAATTCTTCTGCGACATATTATTGTAAATTCTTAACATCGCTGTATTGAGAGAAGGCAGGGGCTGGAGAGTGAGGCTGTCAAAAATACCTGCCAGAACGGTGATTCAGCGGTATCCCCTGCATATCCTGCACAGTGTACGTGTTGGATACCTCATGGAATGATATTCTTTGAATTAGCACAAATAATTTGTTAAAACCAGAAAAATAAAAAGAAAGTTCACCTTATTTGAAGAGGAAAATCTAGCCTTAGCCTTGCTGCTGTTTTTCTTTGCTGCGTATCCAGGCAGAAGTGTTATGGGAAAGTAAGGTGTGCTGCAAACTACGACAGCATGCCTAAACCAAAAGTTCATCATCAGAGAAGGCAGGGGCTGGAGAGTGAGGGGGTGGGTTGCCCATATGGAGTGGGAGGGGGGTGGGCTGCCTGCTGGGAGATGCGAGGATGCGAGTCAGGGAGTCACGGGGCCTGCGGCCATAAGGGGAGGAGAACTGGCTGCGGGAATGCGTGCGAGGGGAGAAGTGTGGCAGGCAGATGCGAGGGAAGCCGCATATTATTGTAAATTCTTAACATCGCTGTATTGAGAGAAGGCAGGGGCTGGAGAGTGAGGCTGTCAAAAATACCTGCCAGAACGGTGATTCAGCGGTATCCCCTGCATATCCTGCACAGTGTACGTGTTGGATACCTCATGGAATGATATTCTTTGAATTAGCACAAATAATTTGTTAAAACCAGAAAAATAAAAAGAAAGTTCACCTTATTTGAAGAGGAAAATCTAGCCTTAGCCTTGCTGCTGTTTTTCTTTGCTGCGTATCCAGGCAGAAGTGTTATGGGAAAGTAAGGTGTGCTGCAAACTACGACAGCACGCCTAAACCAAAAGTTCATCATCAGAGAAGGCAGGGGCTGGAGACTGAGGGGGTGGGTTGCCCATATGGAGTGGGAGGGGGGTGGGCTGCCTGCTGGGAGATGCGAGGATGCGAGTCAGGGAGTCACGGGGCCTGCGGCCATAAGGGGAGGAGAACTGGCTGCGGGAATGCGTGCGAGGGGAGAAGTGTGGCAGGCAGATGCGAGGGAAGCCGGATGGGTCGGGAGAGCGTGGTGGGGTCAGGCGGATTAGAGAGATGCTCGTGCTTGTGTGGTCACGTGACTCGCTTTTGTGTTCACGTGACCTCACATGCACTGTGAAGAAACGCCAGTGAAACCGCAGTGGTTTCACTAGTCGGATCAAGCCCTTGAATTTTCGCCTATTCCATTCGCAAGCGAATGGTAATAGGCGAAACCTAAAAAGCGGTACAAAAATGAATAAAAACAGTGAAAAGTTCAGTGCATAGATAAAAGCGTACATTACATGATAGAGAAACATAGGTTTTGCACATAAGAACAAGCTAAAATGGATAATTAAGCGAGATACATGAGCCTAGAGGATCTAACACGCCATGCCCAACCTAAAAATGTGGCCAGGCCACATGCGAACAAGGGACGAGGATCTGATCTTAAAATTCGTAGTGCCTCTTTATGCGATCTAGTATCAAGGCTCCTACAAAGTGGTTTCAGCCATATACAGCGTGGGGCTGCATAGGCTGGGCATTCAAAGAGTAGGTGGGGGACTGACTCAATCCTATTCACACAGAAGGGGCAATAGGGGGTCGTCTGGGCCGGAACCTTCCAGCTGGCAGTTAGTTTCCCCACTGGAAGTAGGCCCACCCTGAATTTAAAGTATAACGCCCTGTCCCAGGTTTTTGAAATCATGTCCAAATATGGTTCGCATAAGGGCACTTCCTTGACCATCAGAAATTCCACAGTAGTTTTACAAAGATTGGCCTTGCTATTTCTGCCATTAATCACCCAGCTCCAGTATAACTTCTTCATAATTGACTTGGGCGGGGCAGACCTGCTAGACCAAGCATCTTCGAGACCCAGGTCAAGGAGAAGACGCTTGACTTCCTTTAGCCAGCGCACCTTGGACCAACCAGGTGACGAGAGAAGTTCCTTAAGGCCCTCTGCATAACTGGACAATTCTGGGACCCTCCAGATGCGTACCCACAAAAGGAGGGGGCGCAGCCTGGTCAGATCACTAATGGGACGAGTGCCCGTATCTAAAAGAAGTGGGAGGGATGGTGTGATATACGGGAGGCCCATAAGATCTTTATGGAATTTATTTTCAGACCTGTACAAGAAATCTACGTTCTGCACGCCCCACAGTTCTGCCCCATACAATGACGCGCTCACCGCTCTAGCCCTATAAATATCAAGTACTGGAGCGATGGGTTTGAGTGTCGAAGCGCGTTGTTCCTTAAGGAGGGTCCCCACCACCCTCTTGTGGGTCAACAGCATCTTTTGATGGTGGGACTTCCAGCTCATGGAATCACAGAGGCGGATGCCTAAGTAATCAAACTCCTTAACCCTCTCTAGTGGGACGCAGTCCAGGGAAGGTGGAATGATAGGCTTCTTTGGCGGGTTTAAGACCAAAAATTTGGTTTTCCCTGCGTTGATGGCAAGTCCCCTTAGATCACAAAAGGTTTTAAAACTGGTAAGGAGACTTTGCAGGCCTGCTGGACTTTTGGAGATCAGGAGGGTATCGTCTGCAAATAGTAGGGTGGGTATTTTCCTGCCAGCCAGGGAGGGTGCATCTGCTGGATGTTTTAATAGATGCTCCACCACTCCGTTGACATATAAAGAGAACAGAGTGGGGGCTAGCACACAACCCTGCAGGACACCCCTATTTACAGGAATGCGTGATGTTTTTTGGCCCTGATTACCCCACCTGATCTGCGCGAAATTGTCTTCGTGGAACTTTATAAGCATATTAAGCAAATAAGGAGGGATACCCTGGGCATCAAGAACACTCCAGAGGTGGGTACGAGGGACCAGGTCAAAGGCAGTGCGCAAATCTATAAAAGCAAGGTACAGACTGCCCTGTAGTGTAGCTCCTATTTTCCCAATAGGCTCTGCGCATTGGAATAGTACCTACAGCAGTAAAGGCCTAGGCCAGACGTTAACTAGGTCTACTACTGTCGATACTAGACTTAATTTTTGGGTTTGCCAGCTAAGCTCAGAGTTCGCTAGAAACTTTCTCGATTGTTCAAGGAAGGAATTAACTCCCCTGATTAGACAAGAAGGCATTTAGTTTCTGACAACCATAGAACATGACAACTTTGCTCTCCCCTAATCAAGAGTCAATATCGAGAGTCGTGTGAGCACAAGGCAATTATTTTACTCAGTCAGTACGTGCATTCTTAGTCTCATCAGAATGTAGAGAAAAGGAAGAGACGGGCGTGTTCAATAAAAGATGTTATTTATTGATCAGTCTCTTTTCTCATACATGAGAAATGGATCGATATTATTGCAATACTTATAGTTAAGTAAAGTGCATACATTAAAAGCAATAGTATAAAATAATACTGTAAAAACATTGATATGGTTTCTGAGCCATATGATGTTTAAAATGATTAAAATATATTTACATACACATATACATTTGACTAAAACGTACTCAACTGGTGTTTCTAAATACGCCTACCCCATGTACCTGACCTAAGTCTAATGCGTGGGCGGGAATAGAAAGTTACAGTTTAAGTTAAGTTTGTTTTTGCCAAGTGAATAACTAAAGAATTCTCTGTGAGGGGTTATTCAGTTCTGTACCTGGAAGTTAGGATGAATGAGGAATGGTATCTCTTTCTCTGCTCTCGATATTCCAGGCTGCCTGCGAGGGCTGCCCGAAAGCGCCGGTGCTGGGTCTCTCGGCTTGAGATAGCAGCGCGTCTCTCAGCGCGTCAGGAAGGCGGGGCTGCTGCCAGCGGGGTCTGCTTCTGCTCTCGGCTTCGGCAAGTATGGCTGCTCCGTCTTGTCACCACGCGTGTGTTTGCATAGGGCAAGGTCGGCAATATTTATACCTTAAAGGTGCCGAGATTGACGTAAGGATGGACATAGATACGTCAATAAAGATGTCATACGACTTGCTCGTTAGCACATTCTTTTACTGAAGTTCTCTGTGAAATCAAAACAATGGCCGCACGGATTTTCCAGGTTGTCATAGGTTTGATTTGTTATGAGAACGTCGTATGCCTTATCAGGGGCTGGAGGAATGTCGCTTGTCTAATTAGATCTCAAGCGTTATGACCTAATCAGATAACACGTTCCTGTGCCGTAGTGTGACTGCGTCAGATAACGGTATCTGCATCATGGGGGTTTTCTTGCCTCATGGGCTGACTGTTAGTTAACTTGATAGTTAGTTTAACCAGAATAGGGTCAGGAATAGGGGGACTGATTCAGAACCTATAGAAATACACGACACCCACTCCACGCTAACTATGGTCATATCTACTAATCTATGCATAGTATAACATAGTACAACATACTATAGAGTATAGTGTATACCTTACCACCCCAAAATACATAAATGCATTTCGAAATTTTCAAATATACTGAAAAATTGCAGTCATATATATTTTATGCACTTAAGCTATGAATTAAATGCAAAAGTAAACACGCATTGTTATGCATTATTGCTTATTGGTATATGAGAAATACACATGAAATGGCTCTTAATATAGCTATACAGAAAGGAAGTTCGAGACCATCTCATCACATAATAAAATATTTGTGAACATCCCAGCGGGCAACTAAAGTTTTATAAAGTATCTAAAAATAGAAATCTTAGTTCTCTAGGAATAGTTTCTTACTTTAAGCAGAAGTTAAGTGTCCCGAAAAATTTGTGAAAATAATTTGGGGCTGCTAAAAAATTGTTGTCCGTGAACTGGTGGGAAGAATTGTTCATGTGACTTTATTTTTAAAGTTGAAGGCCGAATTCAGGGAACGCCGTGTGCGAGCTTGCTCAAAAGTCTCTATTTCTGTTCTGGAGAGAACATCATATCATTCAGGCTTTCGAAAAAACTGTCAACAGCTTCATGGGAAAGTTCCACTAAGTCGGAAATAGGGGTAACCATGCATTCGTGCGCATGATTGTCTGCATTGACATTCTGATTCGCATTGCTGACAGAAGGTCGTACCTGTTCGATGCTGCTTTCATCTTGAACTTCACTACTCTTCAATCGCAGTGGTGAAGATTCCACGAATGCCGTCATCAGGATTGGCAGCCTTTGAGGGCAGCACAAAGCGTGAACCTTGGTAGGAACCAACAGTGTATCTGCATCCACTGGCGCATCCGATTGTAGCGTCAGACAGGTGTCTAACACGCATTCTTCTCCGCATAGCAGACACCTTAGTACAGGTAAAACACACCTTTGCCACATTGGTCGAAATGATAGAAACCAAGTCATGTTTAGGTCTCTAAGCCGGGAGAGTCCCAGGATTTTTGATATCCGGTCCCGGTATCCAATGGCTAGGATCGTATCTTCCATTGTCGCGAGAGTTTGATCTGTGACATGGGTTGCCATAATGAAAAATAAGGACTAGGAATAGGATTCCTGCAATTAGTCCCAGGATCAGGGGAAGTCCGCCAAAAATCGAATGGACGAAATCTGGAAAAATACCCAGTATGGCTTTGAATGGTGTTAATGCCATCGAAAATACTGTCTTAAATACCCCTGAGATCCCATTGGTATCAGAAATATTTAAGATTTCGCTCAGGATTTCCGCGAAATGTACGGGGGAATTAGTTGATAATAATGTATGTATCTCTGCAGTCGTCCTTGCGACTTGTAGATCATACGTTTCTTTTGATGACGTGAGTCTTGTAGGCGTCTGAAGAAGCACTGTTTTCATTCTGCTTAAAGTATCTATTCGAATAGAAGTAATTTTCAAACTGGGCCATGCCCTTGCCTCCCTGTCTGGAAAGGAGCTGGGGAATAAAGAGCGTCCACAGCACTTGACCTTCGCCGTTGTAGTTACTAGATAAGGAGTCCCGGGCATAAGACTGCAACATCTGCGGTCTACAATAAGAATGTAACTCCCATTATAGAGTCTTTGAAAGAATGGTTCTATTTCAGTTGCAGGTGCGCCTTGCTGGTGACATGAAAGGTTGTATGAATTCCCTTCACAGGCTCCATGCAAACTAATTCCGTTACACAGAAGCGTGCCGCTTAGTGACATAGCACAATTGTTGCCACTAAGAAACACTTTCTGTCCTTTATTACTGACACATGCATGTGAATAGGGCAGGTTCCAAGTTGTTTTAAGGTAACCCTTTCCCAATTTCTCGTACATGCCAGCCTGTATATATTTTTGGCAGTATTGAAACCTGAAGGTTGAGATTGGAATATTTATGATTCCGTGGATTATCCATTCACTGACAGGTCGTTCTGACATTGTCATTGGTAATCTTTCTAGTTTTTCAATGCTCAAGATTGTATAATCAGCACCCTTTTGCGCCATACCGATTTGTCTATCAGTAAGGTTAAAGATTTGGAATAGTGACGTTGTGTTGATTAAACGCCAAGGCACATAGCCTGAACGCAGATTTTGTAACGTCCAGCCAAGCTGTACAATGGAACGCAATTGTGACTGACCATGTTGTAATAACAGTAAGTCTTGCGATAATATATCGATTGCTGAAGACACAATGCTGTCCAATGAAAAAATTCTGGAGGACAGAGTCATTAACCCATTGTCCACTACAGAAAGTGATTTTTCCAAATTGATACGGTCAATTTCCCGTATTCTTTCTGCTGTTTCAATTTGAGTAACCTTCCAGGCCTCATTGTATGCTGCATATATAGAGGCTGCTATGAAACGCTTTTGACGCTGTTTGCGTGGTCCCATTATGAAATCACGCAAGTCAGCACCATCAGTAAGTAAAGTTAGGTGTTGCTTAATTTCAGGCAGTGTGGAAGTTTGTAGCCATTGAAGGCATAATTTGCCCACACTGTAGGTTGTTATTATCCCTGGGTGATGTCTTTGGGGATATCAAGGGTCTGGCCTGGTCATTTTGAAACCCTGTGTTTTATTCAGGAATCTATCTTGACAGTTATTTGTATCTGTGGGCCAGATCAACCATTGTTTCCAATCAGGATGTGTTCTGTTTTGGTTTAATATATGGTTTACGTCTATCTCTTCATCTGTATCAGAGCTATTGCTAAACATTGTTGGCTTTGGAATAGACGGTTTAATTAAATCTTTGATTTTGGCAAAACCAAGACAGGTGGTTTGTTGAACAGTGTCATTTAAAAATATCATTTGTTCTGGGATCATGCAGGCTCTAAACAAAGCTTCTATACCCTGTACTTGCCATTCTTTTGTACCCCAAACACTTTTCAAATCAACATTTTTGTCCCAATAATCAAATCCAAATGTATTCATTTTTTCAAAGAATGAATCTGAATATATCAATTTTGTGTTGGTTATCATGGTTTTCATCCCTGTCTTGTTTGACAATTTAAAATAAAATGTTTCAGCATTACTTGTGTTAAAACCTGAAAAATATGAATATTTGTCATACACGGTTCTAGAGCTCCCTTTTGGAGGTGTAGCACAATGTTCCCATTGATTATAATTTAAAACATTTCTAGGTTGTGCAGATTTATGTAAAAAATGGTTACCATAGTGGTTATAGCAATACATACTGTCATAATTTGTAGAACCTTGCAAATAATCATGTTTTGTAAATTTAGCAGACATTACTAAGTCAGACATCATGTTGTTAATACTTTCGAAGTCCCAATCATCAGCAAATGAGTTTGGTTTTGCAAAGTCACTCAAGGAGATCTTGATTTGGTGTGGATATTTCAGGATCTCGACCGGACCATAAATTTCATAGTCAGTGTTGTCCCAGGCTACCCCACCAGGTATAGGATTGGCTGTGAAGTTGGCTGAAGAAAGTTCTCTTTTCTCGACGTGTGAAGATGTGTGTGGTTTGAGGACCAAGTTGATGTTCTGACTTGCTGTGTCCATTTTAGCATATTTTCCCTCAATGAAGCGTCCCAAAGTAAATACTATGATGAGCCAAAGTATGAGGATAAATGCACCAAAACCCACCCAAAATTCAATCCATGGAGAAACCAGATATGTTTCTTTCAGTTGTTTCAAAAGTTCCTTAGCTTTGTCTTTAAAGGATTTTGATGATGGCTGTGTCTTTGATTCACTGAAGCCGTCAGAGGAATCATCGAAGTTGATGAAGTAACCGGATGCAGTTCTGTCAATTGTTACAATTGGTTCAGGATTTCTGTTTTTTGCATTTTCACTCGGCACTTCATTGTAGATTGGTGTGTCTCTGCTAAATGTCTTTATTTGGGTTTTAAGAGGTCTGAGTTCTATTGCATTGTTGCATAGTCCTTCTTGTTCTTCTTTAGGCGTTTCGAATGTGATGAGCCTTTTTGTTAGGACCTCTGTGCTGGTAGCAAACCTTGGTGTTCTGCTACTTATTGGGAGTCCACTTGGCCTACTGTTTGTTATCGGCCACATGTTGTGGTTTTACCAGGTCGATGGATACAACTCGGTTCTCCTTTTTACCAGCAAGTGGCGGTAGTACAACTGATCTTGTCCCGTTGACAGACAAGACAGGAACTGCTTTTCTGTAAGAAGGCCCAAATTCCTTCTTTACCGCGATCTTTTCCCTGACTAGATCCCCGACTTTTGGAATCCAGACAGGTCTTGCTGGGACAGGTGGTGATTCTTCAGTGGTTGTTGGCTGTTGTTTCAACTGTATGTTGCTCAGGTCTTTTCTTGTTTTGTTTAAGTCCTGCAAAATAGCCAAACGGTCTTTGACATCAAAGGTTTTTTCTATTACCACTGAAGTCTGACTATCAAGGTCAGAGATCAACATCCTAGTTCCGAATAATAATTCGTACGGACTGAATCCCTTCAGAGAATTTCTTGGCAAGTTATTTAGACTACGTTGGACACTTATTAGATGTTTGACCCACCCAGCTCCCGAACCTAATATCCTTTCTATTATAGATTGCTTTCTGCCTTGGTTTTTTCTTTACACCATCCCGTACCCTCAGGAAGGAAGTGAGAAGATTCCCGCTGGGCTGTGCTCATTTGGCCATGTTTCCCCCCAGGCTGGTTTGCCTGAGTGAAAACAATGGTCAAACGTAACATGCTCTTAGCGTATATGCCAATTAGACTCGCAAATCTTGTATAATAGTCCGGACGTCAGCCGAGTGCTGGTGATCTACATTATAAGTGGAAACTAGCCTGTATATGTTAATCGCAAGCCATTCTTTTTGCTGGTAATATTATCTGCCTTGATACGACGAGGTATTAAACTGCTTCTCTCCCCACTGCGATCTCTGTTGCAGTTGGGCAGTTTTTTACAAACATGGTGTAGTGCAGGCTCATGCCTGGCCACCAGTACCGTGATTGTAATTCTTCCAGAGAATCTTTTAATTTAAGGTGTCTGAGACCCTCGCCCATGTGTGCGTCTGCGATTAACAAGTTTCTCCTGTCCATGTTTGGAATTACTCTATCCCCCACTCCAGGGATTCGAGCAAAAGGGACGGAGTTTGCATCGATTATGTATGTATAATTGAGTGGATAGTTGATCGGTAACGCTGAGCAGTCGCCTTTTGATGACGTTTTCACCGCCAGCATTGTTTCACCGTCAATGTATTTTAATGTACGCTTTTTTCGATCTACGGGAGCCGGTTTAGTGGCTGCCGCTGCGGCTGCTTCAGCCAATGAATTCCCCACAACGTGAACGCCATCACGCTGATGACTCAGTGAGTGTGTCACGTGAGTCTTTGGTAGTTCTTTTTGTAAAAGAGCTACTTGTTCCCAGAGCAGTTTCTGCTTTATTGGTGCATCTGTGTCATCTTTGTAACCGTTCTGAATCCATGTCTGCAAATCCTTGTTATATGCTTTGACGCAGTAATATGAATCTGACACTATAAGCGTCGGGAATTCGCGATCCGCATTATCTAGCGCCATTTTCAAAGCTATTATTTCAGTTTGTAGTTCTGAATTAGTTTCTACTGAGTGTGATTTTGTTAATAGAGGTCTTAGTTTACCTCCGCGCCACACTTCTTTTGTAATCTCACATGTGGGATTGTATGCATGTTCTCCCCAAACGGAGGGTTGAGCATGTCCGTCTGTATAGATTACACAGGCGTAATGTCGTAGAGGAAGAATGTCGATTGGCAGAGGATACGTCTTTTCATATTTTAGATTTTTTAATTCTTCTAGTTCTGGATCAAAGTAGTAGTATACTTTGTCCGTTGTGATTGAATTCACCCATTGTATCCATTCCGGATTCAATGTTGTTGTTGGTAAATTACAAGGTGTTGTTAGTGCCTCAAAGGCTGATTCTGCTGTTCTGACTGTGATATGTCTACCGTCAGCTATGTCTTTTTCTCTAGCTATTGCGGTTTGAACTGCACAAATGATTTTTTCTGTATTACTGAATTTCTGTTCAGCTTCTGTGTACAAGTGTGATTTGAATGCAATTGGTACCTTTTCTCCTTCATTAGAAGTCAGGTATGTGAATCCGCATCTCCCTGGGATGACTCGGATCACAAGGTTGCGTGTGTTATCACGTGTTTCTAATTTTGTTTTAATTAGCATGTCTGTTTGTAAGGATCTCAAAATTTCTGTGTGTGTTTGAGTCCAATTGGATCTTTTAAAGTCTGGTTTAATTAGATCATAAAGGGGTTTGACCCTTTCTGCGTAATTTGCAATGTATGTTCTTCCGAAATTTAGGAAGCCTAGAATTGACTGTAGGTTTTTTAGTGTTTTAGGAGCTTGGATTACGGCACATTTCTCTAGGAAATTGTCTGCCAGGCTTTTACCTTCACTTGATAACTCATATCCTAAGAATAGGACTGTCAGATGGGCAATTCTGGATTTTTTAAAGTTGAATTTGTAACCCTCTGCAGCGAACCCAAGTATTATGGTGATCACCCTTTTCAAGTGAGTCTCCAAGTCATCATCTGTTAAGTAAATGTCATCGACATAGGATAATGCTTCATCATCATATAGTTGTAGTAATTCTGTTACTCTCGCTGAGAATACCCCCGGGCTGTTCTTGTACCCCTGGGCTAACCGACAGAATTGCTTTTGAGTGCCATTTACTGAGAATGCAGTTAAAGATCTGCTCTCTGGTGCTATGTTTTGACAAAAGAATCCATTGGAGATGTCCAAGGTTGTTTTGTATTTTTTGCGCACTATGTTATTCATTAGTGCAGCACTGTGTGAGTTTTGCACTGCAAAGGTTTTGCAACATGTGTTAAGGTGTCGGTAATCCAAAACTAGACGATATGAATTGTCTGGTTTGGAGACCGGAAACAAAGGATTGTTCATTTGTGAGGTGCAAGTTTCAATCACCCCCTGGTATTCTAGCTGATCTAGTATCTCATTTACTTGTTTTTTAGCTTCTTGCTTAATTGGGTGCTGCCTTTGTGCAGTAGGTTGTGATTTTAACTGGATTTTGTGAGGAGGAGAATCCTCATCCCATCCTACATGATTTTTATATAAAGCAGGTGCTAAGGCCACTGCCCACTTTCTAGCAAGTGTGTATTTTTTATGAATCGGTATTTGATTCGAGAAGGCAGGCATAATTACTTCTTCGCCATGAGGGCACTCCCTGACAAACTCTGGTGGCCAGTCTTTTTCAGCTAGAAGGATGTCATAACCCTTTGAGAGGTTATCCCAAAATAGTCCCCTAATTTTCCTAGTCTTATCTCCCTCTATACGTAATGTTATCTCGTATATCTTGTGGGGCTTGCTAACTCTGGTGTCTGCAGTTTCCACTTGAAGGTATTCATTCGTGTCCACTGTCTCCAGATGATTCATAAGGACTTTGCGAGCTATGCTCACCTCTGCTGCGCTGTCTAGCATTGTCTGAGCCCATTCTCCGTTTTTCAGTTGTGTCCTCAGTATTCTCGGCATTTTTAACTACCTTGATACTGGCTACCTTCTTTTTTGGAAATTGTAATTTCTTTTTTAGCTGAGCAGGTTCCTTGTCTTTGGACTTGGCGTGCTCTTCTGATCGTCCTCTTCTTTCCGATTTCTGCGAGGAATTCTGAAAAGATTGAGAGGGACGTGTATCAATGTCTTGATATCTATCAGGTTTTTTAATATTATCCCTATTTCTAAGGTTATATCTATTCCCAGAGGGGTCACTCTGCGGTGACCTCTGTCTTCGGTTTGGAGATTTTTCTCTTCGCCTAGGAGACCTTCCTCGGGACTGGAATTTCTTTTCTTTAGGATTGGATTGTTTGTTTCCATCCCAGTTCTTTTTTGGTGAATTATTATTATTAAAAAATATTTTTTCTGGACTTGTAGTCAGTTGCGGTTTTACTGGTATTCCACCTAGACTATCTCTGCCTAGTTCTTCATAGGATTTTTCTATGATTCTGGCAATTTCAGCTGGTTGGTCTGCTATATCTGTCTCTTTTAACCTTTGGCGGATCGCCACGTTTGCTGCCTCACCTTTTATGTTGGCTAATAATATAGCCGAGACCTGCTTGAAGTCTTTCAGTAATTTCATACCAAGAGTTAAAGCAGGTTCTGGACCGTATTCATCCTGAATTTGTTTTAGCACATCTGGTATTACCGAAATGGATGGAACACCGTGCGTTTTTGTATAGATGGAAGCAAAGACTGTACCCCAAGTGTCACAGTCCTCAATGTGTGGTGCGATTCCCATTGGGAGACATATAGTCAGAATCCTGTGTTTTTCTAATGGGGTGGTGTCAGGAAACACCGCCTCTATTTGGGTAATTTTCTGTGCCAACCAGAATGGTATCTGTTCCCGTTTAGCTGGAACTTTACCTAGGCAGGATTGGATGTTCTGTGGTGTAATTTTATTTGTGTTCCCCTGGTGAGGGGTCAGCTGTGGAAGTTTAATCGCTGGCTGAATTGTTGAAGTCCGCATTACATACTGAACTAGTTGTCTATGAATTTTTAGTAGTTGTTTTAGCTGTATTAACAGCTCTGCTGCAGGCATTCTTTCGATGTCTGGGTGTGGTGTGTATCCGGCTAAGACCGGCCACGTTGCTCCTGGTCTTCCTAAAGGACCGAGCCTTGTAATGTGATTGTTATGTATTAGGGCGCCATCAAATAAGAGCAAATGCTCTTGGAATTTGAGTGGTACTTCCACCTCCTCGAAAGGAGTGTATGTTTCAGGAGGTTCCTCTACTTTGTAATAGTGGAAGTACTTTGTTACAGCATTTGCTGCCGGAAAATGTATCCATGTATAGTATACCTCTGTCTGCCGATATTCGTGTGCCTCAATTACGAATATGACTGTGCCACCTCTAGGTGTCAGTCCATTTTCTATAAGTTTTAAGGTTATAGATTTCCTTTTAATGACCGGAATGAGTGTTATATTCGGGTCTGCTGCTTGCATGGTAGCATCAGCATCTGCGAGTTCAGTTGCTAATCTAACTGCCTCTCTTTCTTCATCAATGTCTCCCATTTTACAGACAGGATGGTATTATGTCTATTTGCAGATCAGGTTTCTTTATGGAACAAAGATTAGATGCACAATATTTTGGAACTGTTTATCCTTCAACGTTGACTTGACCAAGAACCATACATAGGAGTTCCCTCCTGCGAGGCTTTGGAGGATATAACCTTTCACCCACTCCAGACGTCTTTGGAGTTTTTGGGAAAAGGGGTCTGAGTGAGAAAGCACGACTGAGTTACTCTAAATGTCTTACGTTAGTTTTATCGCCCTTTCCAAACGCGTTGGGCGCCATGTAGTGTAGCTCCTATTTTCCCAATAGGCTCTGCGCATTGGAATAGTACCTACAGCAGTAAAGGCCTAGGCCAGACGTTAACTAGGTCTACTACTGTCGATACTAGACTTAATTTTTGGGTTTGCCAGCTAAGCTCAGAGTTCGCTAGAAACTTTCTCGAATGTTCAAGGAAGGAATTAACTCCCCTGATTAGACAAGAAGGGATTTAGTTTCTGACAACCATAGAACATGACAACTTTGCTCTCCCCTAATCAAGAGTCAATCTCGAGAGTCGTGTGAGCACAAGGCAATTATTTTACTCAGTCAGTACGTGCATTCTTAGTCTCATCAGAATGTAGAGAAAAGGAAGAGACGGGCGTGTTCAATAAAAGATGTTATTTATTGATCAGTCTCTTTTCTCATACATGAGAAATGGATCGATATTATTGCAATACTTATAGTTAAGTAAAGTGCATACATTAAAAGCAATAGTATAAAATAATACTGTAAAAACATTGATATGGTTTCTGAGCCATATGATGTTTAAAATGATTAAAATATATTTACATACACATATACATTTGACTAAAACGTACTCAACTGGTGTTTCTAAATACGCCTACCCCGTGTACCTGACCTAAGTCTAATGCGTGGGCGGGAATAGAAAGTTACAGTTTAAGTTAAGTTTGTTTTTGCCAAGTGAATAACTAAAGAATTCTCTGTGAGGGGTTATTCAGTTCTGTACCTGGAAGTTAGGATGAATGAGGAATGGTATCTCTTTCTCTGCTCTCGATATTCCAGGCTGCCTGCGAGGGCTGCCCGAAAGCGCCGGTGCTGGGTCTCTCGGCTTGAGATAGCAGCGCGTCTCTCAGCGCGTCAGGAAGGCGGGGCTGCTGCCAGCGGGGTCTGCTTCTGCTCTCGGCTTCGGCAAGTATGGCTGCTCCGTCTTGTCACCACGCGTGTGTTTGCATAGGGCAAGGTCGGCAATATTTATACCTTAAAGGTGCCGAGATTGACGTAAGGATGGACATAGATACGTCAATAAAGATATCATACGACTTGCTCGTTAGCACATTCTTTTACTGAAGTTCTCTGTGAAATCAAAACAATGGCCGCACGGATTTTCCAGGTTGTCATAGGTTTGATTTGTTATGAGAACGTCGTATGCCTTATCAGGGGCTGGAGGAATGTCGCTTGTCTAATTAGATCTCAAGCGTTATGACCTAATCAGATAACACGTTCCTGTGCCGTAGTGTGACTGCGTCAGATAACGGTATCTGCATCATGGGGGTTTTCTTGCCTCATGGGCTGACTGTTAGTTAACTTGATAGTTAGTTTAACCAGAATAGGGTCAGGAATAGGGGGACTGATTCAGAACCTATAGAAATACACGACAGCCCTTGCCCAGTACAACCACTTTCCAGTAGATCATCAGTAACCGGAATGACTGTTCGATGGTCCCCATGCCGGTTCTAAAACCATCCTGGAAGTCTGAGAGAATTTGCTTCTCCTCTATCCACTGTGAGACCCTTCCTAGGACTACCTTGCCTGCCACCTTCTGGATAGAGTCTAGGAGGCTTATGGGGCGATAATTAGCAGGGTCGTCCCGACTTCCTTTCTTGAAAATCGGGACGACCTCAGCACCCCTCCACGAATCCGGGAGGTTCCCCCCATACAAGCCAGCGTTCAAGAGGGAAGCAATGAGTCTCCCCCACTCTTCTGGGTTGACCCGGAGTAGATCGCCTGGGATGCCGTCAAGTCCCGCAGCCTTATTTAAGATCAGGCACTTGATCGCCCCCACTACTTCCTTAGGCGAGAAGAGGATATCCTCATTGGGTTCTGCATATTCACTAAGGGGCTGTAACATCGTGCTAGTGGTCGTGTCCACTGACTGAGAGTAAAGCTGGGAAAAATGGTTAAACCATACTTCACCAGTTATATTACATGTTAGCAGGGAGTCTGTGGGTTTGTCCCTTGTTCTCAGCAAATCCCAGAAACCCTTGGGGTCTTTCCTAGAGCTAGCCGCCTTTAGGTCAATCCAGAATTGTGTCTCATGCTCGCCCCTTGCCTTCGATATAGCCCTTCTGTAGGTTTTTCTAGCAAGTCTGATTTGGCCACCATCCTTCGCTTTAACCGCTATAATTAGCTCCCGTTTAGAGGAGCGGCAGGCTGAGGAAAACCATCCTGCGTGGCCCGTGGGCCCAGCTCTTGTGTTACCCCTCAAGCCTGCTGGGCGAACCGTAAACAATTCGCCTAGTGCATCGGTGGTTTCAGAAAACAAGGTAGGAACATCATGCTTGCTATGATCCTGGGAGTCTAAGCGCAACATGGCGTTAGCCATTATGGCTTTTATTTCTAAGATCTTTCCCTCATTAAAGGCAATTTTGTTCCATTTCAGCCGCCTGCCGCAATTGTAGGGGCGTATTTCGTGCGTTGTTTTCCATGCATGTGGGGTTAGGGCTGGTACCTTATCCTTCCAGGGTGTGAGCAGGGTCAATGCTAAAAGATTGTGGTCACTATCGGAAGTTGGTAAGACCACCATATCAATTAGGTGAGCCCAGAGCCTAAAATTCAGGAGTATATAATCAATGCATGAGGAATGGCCCACCCTGTTAAAGGTGTGTGCCCCACGGGGATCAGACTGAGATCTACCGTTAGTTGCCCTAAGGCCATGTTCCAAGCAGAGGGCATTAAGATCTATGGCACTTTGGGTCCAACTTCTAATGGGTGTAAGAGTGAGGGGGGTAATACCTCTCCTGACATCATCTTCCCCGGTGCCTAGTATATCCTCGCTAGCAAGTGGTTCGAAGGAGCAATTAAGATCCCCGGCCAGTAGAACAAAGGATTTTGCCTTACAGGATCCAAGTTCCACATCGATTCCTGTGAGTGGAAGCATGGATGAGCCGCCCCTTGCCCCTCTGACGTAAATATTAAAAACCTCTAGCTTCCTCCCCCCAGACCCCATGATTGAGATTCTCTGGAGGTCAGGTGATTTAGTTGGTATGGTCCTGATGTTTAGGCCCAGGGAGATGCTAGCCCAAATTAATAAGCCACCAGATGGACGGCCTTTACCCCCAAGTGATTGGACCGCCGGCACAAAGTAGGTGGAGTAGCCCACCTTGTGCCGTGGTTCCAGGCACCAGGTTTCCTGGAATAGGCAAATCCCGAAGGATTCGACAAAAGAGTTCCATTCGGGTATGTCGATGTTCCAGGCAAGGCCCGCCACATTCCAGCTGACCACCTTCAGAACTGCACCGCCAACATCCCCTCCTACTGGCCCAGGGACAGTCACAGGGGGGTCAGAGGTGCAACTAGAGACCCCAGCCATAGTCGAGAGTAGTGGGTCCCACTCAGTCCCCATCAATTATAAATCGGGGCTACTAGCAGAGATCCCTTTGATACGGGATGCAACATCCAATGGCACTGTCACCCGCGTGGTCTCGGGCAAACTACATGATGCATTGGCTGCAATTTCGGAAAGGTTGCTCATCGCATTAGTAGAATCCTTTGGGGGAGTGTTGGAATCCAAAGTGCTAGACACTGACCTCCCTATGCCCAATCCTGGACTTTCAGGTTGAATATTCCATAAGGTACCCCTGGGAGATATAGAATCAGTGCTCAACAGGGGGGGTATGAGTTCAGGACCAGATGCAGATGTCATTTTTGTGGGTAGTCAATCTACCTCGTCTAGGCAACCAAACCTATTAAAGGTTGGTGCCCCTTCCCACCAGCTATTGGAGCCTAGCCAGCCATCTCTTGGCCTTCCCCGAACAGGGTTTCGGGCCAGAGACCAATTCCCCTCAAGGTTTGGGCTTGGCCGAGGGGGGTAAAAGAAGGTAAGTGGTCTGACTACAATAGACGAATTCTCACCACCTACGTTCCACGAGCATATATGTTGTGCCGTAAGTGGGTCTGCAAACGAGACAACAATACAATCACCTGGGATAGATTTGGGTGATGGGCCTACCCAAGGGACCCTTCGCACCATTAGAATATTGCATCTCAGGTGATTAGGTAACGGCCTATTTACATTCAGCCAATGAATTACCTTGTTTTTAAGTGACCAAAAGTTTTCTTGGGATTGGGTCTCAATTACAGGAGCTCCAGCTAACACCACAACATAAGGTCTTGCATCTGGGGGGAGATCTATGAAGCCCCCGCAAAAGTTCTCTACATTCAGTGGGCCCTGTGGGTTCGTTCGATGGGACATGGCATTTTTTATTCTCGGGGCAGTAGCTTCTTTTAGGGGAGGTATTAATTGTGCAGGGTGTTGTTTTGGTGCCTTAACTGGGGGATTGGTGACTATGGGATCGTAAGCCTTTGAACGTGGTTTGGGTATTGGTTTAGGTATTGGTTTGGTCGGGGGGAGTGCTGGTGGGTCTACAGTTGGTGTCGCTACCGTTTTCTCAGCCCCAGCGGGATGATAGATTTGCTTTGCTTTAAGCTAAGACTTTCTAGCGTTACAATGCTCTTATCCATCTCAAGAAGATGATTTTCTATCCATGAGAGTCTAAGTTCTAAGGGGGTTAAGAGCTTTTTTAAGGTCTCCCATATTATTTTTAAGAATTCCTCATCACTTCCCTCTAGCTCACGTGCAGGTCCCCTGGTACTCCCCGCAACATTTTGTGGAAGATTCTCCCCATCTGTAGTAACTAGCTCAACTATATCAATGATCGGACAATTCTCTTCACCACTTAAACGTGCATCGGCTTGGTCCCCGTCTCCACCTACCCCGCTTTCTACAGCTGGCCTTCTATCGTTGAATAATTGGGCCCTAGCAACTTTAGCCTTCTTCCTAGCGTAGGCGGATCTTGCGTTGCGTTTCCTTTTTTGGACTACATCCTTATGGCTGGCACACACATTCTTCCCATACAACTCAGTGGTTTTAGGAATTCCTAGGTCTAGGGCAGGTGCGTTGATCGTGGGACACTGATTAGCATGGGAAGGGGCCGGCCCTGGGGTAGAGGCTTGCGCAGGTGGAGTTGTAGCTATAGTGTGGTGAATATCCGCCTTTGTAATTATTGGCCGCGGGCCAACCGAGCGCTCGGGGGTTTTAGCAGATGCAATATGGCCCAGGGATGATTTCATTGACATAGCTAGATCCTGGGACAATCTTCTAGCTGCATCTAGTTCTATAGAGACTCTCTGCTGCATTTTAGTGATTTCAGTATCAATGGCTGTGTTGGTCCTGGTGATAAAGTCATCAAGGGTCCCGTTCAACATCTTCCCTCCTTTAGCAGCCCTACTACGGCTTGCACGTGAACACATGGTTCCTGTTGGGACCGTTGAGGGCAAGTGTATAAAATAACTGTAGCAGAGCAGCAGGAAAGGCGACAAGGGGGGGCCCAGTCCAGTCCCTCCCGTCCTCGAACTGCCTCAAACGGCCCGCCCTTTGCCCGGGCTTAGCCCCGGGCTCAGTCCCGCGCGCGTCCCGCGCCGCGGGAATCTGGAACCAATTAAGTAGGGAGGGAGGGTAAATGGGGGCGGAGCACTCAGGGAGAGCGGGCCAGGTGGTAAGGCTCAGGTAGCAGGGACTCCTGGGAACTGGAGTCCCTCAATACACCGCTAGCAGCCCTGCAAGTGGTCTGGTTCCCCACAGCGGACCCTGCTCCCTTCAGGTCCGGGCAAGGACAAGCAGCGATGCGGGACCCGCGCAGCGGGTCCGGCGAGTTGTTGAAGTTCAGGCAGAGCAGGTTAGTGTTCCAACGAGTGCAAGGAAGGCGTCCCAGAGATGGTTGTAGCGCTCACTGCTTTATGCCGTGGGTGGGGGCGGAGCACTCAGGGAGAGCGGGCCAGGTGGTAAGGCTCAGGTAGCAGGGACTCCTGGGAACTGGAGTCCCTCAATACACCGCTCGCAGCCCTGCAAGTGGTCTGGTTCCCCACAGCGGACCCTGCTCCCTTCAGGTCCGGGCAAGGACAAGCAGCGACGCGGGTCCGGCAAGTTGTTGAAGATTAGGCAGAGCAGGTCAGTGTTCCAACGAGTGCAAGGAAGGTGTCCCAGACATGGTTGTAGCGCTCACTGCTTTATGCCGTGGGTGGGGGCGGAGCACTCAGGGAGAGCGGGCCAGGTGGTAAGGCTCAGGTAGCAGGGACTCCTGGGAACTGGAGTCCCTCAATACACCGCTAGCAGCCCTGCAAGTGGTCTGGTTCCCCACAGCGGACCCTGCTCCCTTCAGGTCCGGGCAAGGACAAGCAGCGATGCGGGACCCGCGCAGCGGGTCCGGCGAGTTGTTGAAGTTCAGGCAGAGCAGGTTAGTGTTCCAACGAGTGCAAGGAAGGCGTCCCAGAGATGGTTGTAGCGCTCACTGCTTTATGCCGTGGGTGGGGGCGGAGCACTCAGGGAGAGCGGGCCAGGTGGTAAGGCTCAGGTAGCAGGGACTCCTGGGAACTGGAGTCCCTCAATACACCGCTCGCAGCCCTGCAAGTGGTCTGGTTCCCCACAGCGGACCCTGCTCCCTTCAGGTCCGGGCAAGGACAAGCAGCGACGCGGGTCCGGCAAGTTGTTGAAGATTAGGCAGAGCAGGTCAGTGTTCCAACGAGTGCAAGGAAGGTGTCCCAGACATGGTTGTAGCGCTCACTGCTTTATGCCGTGGGTGGGGGCGGAGCACTCAGGGAGAGCGGGCCAGGTGGTAAGGCTCAGGTAGCAGGGATTCCTGGGAACTGGAGTCCATCAATACACCACTCGCAGCCCTGCAAGTTGTCTGGTTCCCCACAGCGGACCCTGCTCCCTTCAGGTCCGGGCAAGGACAAGCAGCGACGCGGGACCCGCGCAGCGGGTCCGGCGAGTTGTTGAAGTTTAGGCAGAGCAGGTCAGTGTTCCAACGAGTGCAAGGAAGGCGTGTGAGAGTGTGTTTATGTGAGAATGTCTGTATGTTGTGAATGTATGTGTATGCATGTGTGTGTGAGTGAACATAAAGCTCAAGTGGCGCATGATGTCACTTCCTCTAATCTGGTCTTTTGGTGAATTGGTGAATTGAGTTCATGTTAATCAATGCATTGATATAATCGCTCATGTACATTGTGCATATTGATGGATGAGCCGTCCTTTTATGATTTAAACTAAATCAAATAAAAGTAAACTTCAATCAAAAAGTTCATGAGTAAATCTGGGCCTAGATCTCTCTGTAAATGTGTGGCAGCTTATCTTATACTGTGTGTAATGCGTTGTGAAATACTAGCGTAAAAACATCGCAGTGATTTCATCTGCAGGATATGGACCTCAAAGCACTATAAAGACGCCATTGCTTCCCAGTGCAGCGACCAGAATTCAGTTGTATAACCTGGCTGAGCTTTCATAACAGAAAATAAGGTATTTGCACTGATCACAGGTCACTTCCGTACGGCTCTGCACTTCCTGTGCACGAAACAGTTACTGAGGCCTCATTAGGCAGTCCAGCACACACCTGCAGAAAAATAGTGTGTGTTCCGGAAGCCGCAGCAGCCAAGAATGAGACATACCGCGTGCGGGGTTTGGGAAGGGGCGGGGACTGGCCCTTGTAGCCCAATGGGCGTTGCACCTGACAAATGCACTGGTAACCTCGCGGCCTTGTGTTTTTAGGACTGATAATTGTCTATCTCCCGTCTGCTCGTCGGTCGTCCCTTCTTGTGCCCCCGAGTGCCCGCTCGCCATCTGCTGCCTCTGAAGCTCACCACCAGTTGGTTCCTCGTTTTAGTGACTCATTTCTCAGGGGGAAACGACGCGTCGAAGCAGAGGAAAACACGCCATTAGCCAATGTATAAAGAAAAGAGGCAGACAGAGCGCAGGCTCACGCACAGGGATCGCCCTCTGCCCTCTCTCTTATGCTGACAAGTGTTCGGGAGCGCTGTGCAAAATGACTACACAGTACTTTCCACTTCACATCTACACAATTTGTCAAAGTGCCGCTGTCTCCCAGATCCATCCATAACACCATGGTTCCCGAAATTACTTATTCAGAAACAAACAAACCTATTAGCAGAGCAGCTTAATACACTCCGCCGGGCTTTACATTAGCGCTGCGAAAGTGGAGCTGAACTACAAGCAATGCTACTTAACCGCAGCATTTCTTTCGTAGATACAGGATCCCATTATGGGCTGCATTATTTACGAGGATGTGAGATGAGATGGAAGCAGAATCATATGGAATGCGTATAACAAATGTCCTTCAAGGCTACTCTCCTCTCATCTCCCAACGGGTAACTTGGCTAAACCACAGCTGTCCCAACAATATTACTCAAACTGTTCAATGCTTCCCTTTTTGCACCGGTCTATGGTCCGCAGAATCCCCATGTTGTGACTACTCTTCGGGATCCAAACCATGTATTTCCAGACATGACACTCTTCACTCCACCCAACTCAATAGTTCTATATCGATTGTCTTCACGCCCTTCCATAAACTAACGCCCTTCCATAAACTAACGCCCTTTTAATAAACTAACGCCCTTCCATAAACTAACCCCAACCTGTCCCGTTCTGTAGTGCACTGCTTGTTTACAGCTCCTCATACATCTCACCACCATTACTCCAAAATGATGATGTCAACAGTGTCTTACCTGCTCAAAATACACACAACTAAATGGATGAAAAATCGAAATTCAATTGGCAGAATCACCAACCATCACCACCCAGCACTATTTGTTGAATACCTGGTCGATGTGCACTATTGCTGGCTTTTAGTTTTTTCTCCTACACTCTGACAGAAAAATCCTACATCCATAGTAGAATATCTTCTCTACACTGTTACCAACACTGTGGTCGACTACTATTATGCCTACCTTTAACCCAGCCACAGTTAGATATCTCTGCTCTCCTTACCTAGACAGGGGTCTTCGGGGTAGTAAGACCTCTCCAAAGAAGGCTTTTCTACTACAGTTCTTCAGTATTGCCCTCTCACATTATTCACTTCACCAGCTCATTTTGCTGTACCTAGTTTTATTACAATTTTGGATGTGCACCGTTTGTTTATCCATCAGGCTTTTTCTTCCCAAGGTATGCTTCAATCCAGTTGTACACTTCACTTTTAGAAATCGTTTTCTTAATTTGCTCCCCTTAAGTCTGCACGCTGGAATAAACAATTTACTTTCTGTAGTTTTACCTTTTAAAAATGAGTAACATTCTCACTCAATCATTATCGTGTCTTAAAACACTAGTCGTTCTTCCAATTAAAAAAATATTATTTTCCTACATTTAATCCACAATAGAGGGTATACTTGCAGTTACCAATAGCTATTTTATGTCTGGCACGATGAACTTTTGGCCCTCTTACATACAACTCTCTTTCAAACACAAAATAATGTGGCTCAATCATGTGCCAGACAGAGTGATACTACTAAAAAAGTAAAGTCCACATTTGTAAAGCGCACAATCACCCGTAAGGGTCTCTAGGCGCTGGGGGGCCGTCGGGAAGATTAAGCGAGCTATTGCCCAGAGTCACATGGTGCTGGGCTGACCTGCCGCCGGAGCCGGGGATCGAACCGTGGTCCCCAGATTCCAGCGTCAGTCGCCCTGGCCGCGGCGCCACACCTCTTCCACACTACTAAGTAATCAATATCATTACTCTAGGAAGCCTGAGACGGAGTTGTTAGCTTCGGCAATCGAAAAATTCAGATGAACTCTAAATAAGAAGGCAATAAAACCCACACAACATTTCAAAGGGTAAAAGATTCACAAAACAGTGCAATAGTAAACAGTGTATAGTTGTTATATTATGTTTTGTGTATTTCTAAAGCACACTATCACTGATGTGGAGTGGGAGGCCATTCTATGCTTTAGGAGTGTTGTAAGAGAGCGCCTGTCCTGTTCATCTGGTTCTGTGTATGTGTGGGATGTGTGCAAGTAGAGTCCTGCAGAGTGGAGGTGTCTGGGTGGTTGGTGGAAGGAGATGCAACTGTTCAGGTAGGTGGTGCCTAAGTTGCGTAGTGCATTGAATGTGTGTGTGAGGAGTTTAAAATAAGAGCGTATGTATATCTGAAACCAGTGGAGCTCCCTGAGGTGTGGTGTGACGTGTGTTCTATGTAGAGTTTGGGGATGAGTCTTGTTGCCAAGTTCTGGATGGTTTGTAATCTTCTAGTGAGTTGCTTGGTGATCACAGGACAGAGGGTTGTCCCGTAGTCCAACTTGCTGGTGTCTAAGTGTGATTGACAGTTTTCCTATTGGTGGTTGGGATCCATTTGAAGATCTTTATCACCATGTTCGGTGAGGAATCCGGATGCAGTGACTTGAGGGTCATGTCCAGGTGGCTGTTGATGATTATTCCAGAGTTTTTGGAATGGGTACAGGATGTGGGTCCGAGTTCGGCAAGGCATCAGTTGGAGTCCCATGGTGAGGTGTTCTTGCCAAAGATCACTACTTCTCTCTTGTCAGTGTTGAGTTTGAGACAATTAGCTTCCATCCAGTGAGCGATTTCGGTTACACGGGCAGTGAACTTGTTTCTTGTTTTGGGGGTCTTAGTCAAGAGGAAGAGTATGAGTGGTGTGGTATCTGCATAGGAGCGGATCTGCTATTGACTGAAAAGCTGAATGTTTACTTTCACTGACCTCAAGGCTTTGTTCCGTAGTCTTAGTATTCAGAGCTCATGCATGGAACCTCACGTTTAATGTGAAATGATCAGCCATGTCTTTTTCATTTGGTGCCTTGTTCTGGGTGTACAGTCTGACCAGGGTGATCACTCCTGTTCTGTTCTATCCTGTCCTGCCGGCACACTCTCTAATATATCATGGCCTCCTTCCTGAAACAATTCAACAATTCAAAGAGCACTTTAAAAGTAGAAAAACTGCAGCCTCAGGCACGTTCATTGAGGTTGCTTTTAGTGGAATTAGTTATCCAACAGTGGCAGGATACAACTATATGTCCCCACTTCCTTGAGCTGATGTTTCATGCCCAGGGTCAAAAGAAACTCCATAAGGGCTACAGGTGCACATGTCAACCCTGCTCCCACCAACCTCAACACAATGATGTCTTCGTCCAAAGTACAATCCATGGTGAGATCACTTGCCACTGCCGCATTCACGAGATGCAGTTTTCCTGTTGATCTGAAAAGAGTCTGCAGCGCTTCTTGCAAAGGCAGTGCGATACTGTATTGTCCGAACAAAATCTTGTTAGGAGCAATGTACCACAAATAGGGTGAGGCAAGAGACCCAGTAGGCAGTCACCCTCTTACCAATAATGAATATACTCTGCAAAAGTGGTGAGAGTGCTTGGGCATTTGTGAAAGGATTGCATGTCCTCTGCCCACCCCACCTGGGAGACTATGATTAGCTTTGTGGAAACTCTGTTAGGTCCCAGGTCTACATCAAAGACCATGTTCGTGATGTGGATGTTCACAGTCTTTTCAGCACATGAAGATCTACCCCTCACATGGGTGTTGTTGCCACATTTCTGCCACAATAATTTTTCTTGTGCGCCTTGGCAGGGAAATGCTTTGGAGTCCCAGGTTTCTCCCCAATCTAGTACCCCTTATATTGATAAAGACTATTCTAAGAGTGGGCTGGCTGTTTGGAAGAGTCCTCCAGCTTATGTGATCGTACACCACATTATTCTTTTTAGTTCACCTTTTTGGCAGACCAGCGCTCTGCCACCAGAGCCTTCATCGTACCATCTGGACCCTGAGAGTCAACAAGCTACTGACACAAATGAGTAAAGGAAGCCTCTAATGAGTCCTCAGTTAACAGTAATTTACACTGTTGACCACAAGTAGCCACCTTTCCCCAGTTGCCCAGTCCACCAAGTTCTTGGTCACACAATATATCCAGGACTTATATGTTTCACTTTTTCTGCTTCCTTAAACTTGAGTCAGTATTGATCAGGGTTCCAACTGGACTATTCGCTCAGTTCTTTTGTATTCACCTAGTTCTATCACATGTAAGCAGTTCTATCACAACTACCATACCAGTGGAAAGCAAATAGCTCAGTAAACATGAAGCCTTCTCATCCTGCGTAAGCTGATAAGCCTCACAGGAAAGCTCATACAAAACAAGCCATGCTAACACAGCCTTGTCCATACATGTCAACTAACTCCGTCAGGACATGGTAGTTATGAGAAGAAAAATATCTGCAAAAACAGTGAGCACAGCCACTGCCAATGAAGCCACAGAGGGACGGAAGACCTTCAGTGCCTCTTTGTCTCCCAGGAGTGCAGGAGCCCTGTCCTTTTCTTTCGATTCAATGTGCAACTTATCCTTCTACCTCTCCCACTCTCTCTCTGTTTCGCTTTCTCTCGCTCCCTCTTTGTCTTTCTCTCTCTCTCTTTGTCTGTGTATCCCACCCTCCACTTTCTCAATCTCTATTCCCAACTACTTGATCTTGGAGTTGATTTCCGGTGGAGATAAGCCTGGGAATTACAGGTCTGGTAGGGGTCACCTCATTTTAGATACCAGAGGTCATTTGGGTCTGCTAAGTTTAAATACCATATATATAAGGCATGTGTTATGTTTGAGGGATGCATTCCCCCTGTGCATAACCTGAAGCCTTAACAGAGTCTGAAAGTGTAGCTTTGTTTCCAGATTCTGTTAACTGTCTCAGTTTACATTGTTGTTTTATTGCATCATAATTAATTATTTTAACCCAGGCTACTACATTTCTACTTTGTAATCCATTTTTAGTGTAGACGTTATTAAGAGCTGAACATTATTGTACTATAAGATAACATATTCCTCTTTGAGGTTCAGACTCAGATCACACCACAAGTCATTAATTCCAGCCTTTTCTTCCACGACCACCAGCTCCAGAGTCCACCAAACACAAACTTAGTGAGAATGCTCAGGAGACCTATTAGCCAGGCCTCTTGATAATGGGTCTGTAATGGAGGGTTAGCCTGGCTATGCCTCCTTGACTATCCGGGTGCAAGTGCACAAGGAGTCATGAGCTAGCTAGAAGGGACGAGTCATAGCATGAGTCTAGGTAGAGTACAACACAATAATAACACAATAAGATGTAAATGTTGAGCTGTTATTGTGGTTATACAAAACATTAATAATACCTCATGTATATGGAAATATACGTAAAATATAATTGGCAGGTCAAACCACAGAAAGTGTACAACACAATTCACAATGCAACAAAGGTGTAAAACAAAGCAACAATAAAATCAGTGCCTCTGGACACGACAGAATGTAATATTACCTATCACTAAACGATATCAAAGGTAAGGACAGTCCTGCAAGGAAAAGCACAGCTTTGGGTAGAATTATCAAAAGGGATCTAACTGACAAGAGCGTACCTCAGAGACTCCCTAGCCCAACTCGGCCTGAACACCCTATGGGAGATATCCGCGTCCCACACCACTTTTAAGAAAGCGGTTTCAAAGACCATTAAAGTACTATCATTGGAAGAAGACAAAGCTGCGGTTGCAAAGAGAGTACATGGTTGGCATGTATTAAACAACTATGTAACAGCCGAACCACAAAATAATTTGAGCGAAGAATTTAACATTAATCTGAAAGAGAAATTCTTAAAATACAGGTTGGGCATAATGCAGGTCTTATAACTCCTACCACCATGGAAGAGGAAACCCGGAGTCAATAGCTGTTGATTATGTACTCTCGGAACAGAAGACCTTGTGCATATAATCTGCAACTGCAAAAGCCTAGCAAAAGAACAACGCCTACTCTTGTGTCCTCTTTTTAACCTACATGGATCAGTTCCTGCAGACAGGCAGTGCTGATGTGTCTCAAACCTACCACCATACAATTGGCTTGCCGATTCATAACATTTCATAAATATGGCAGACAAGAGACGGCAGCAAGAAGCACCCTAACTCCCTACTTAACACAACTCCCACAAGCATGACATTACAAACTAAAATAAAGGACTGAATAGCAAACAACAAACCAAATAGGTAGGTCATCAACTGCAAGTCCATCATGGGGCAAAGACAGTCTCAAGAACCTTGCAAGCCTACTCTGCATAGCGGCACCTCGTACAAGAATTCACCCAAATGTAATTCAACGCAATTTCCCCCACCAGCCAAAATAACATCAGCGCAGGAAGGCCGGAAAAAGGAGCACAGAGAGGCCATCCGCATCGATTTGAAACGTAAAGACTTACAACATGGACGCAATTGACTGAATAGATCCTTTTAACTATGCTTTTAACTTTGCTACTTTTAAATGCTCAATTTGATCATTTATTGTATTATGTACATGCAACGGTATTAATTAATCATGCATAATAAAATTCCCTTACCTACCGTACCTGGTCGACAGAGTGCTTTGCGCCTCCAATGGAGTCCCTCTCGCATCACCAGTAAGTGCCCAGCATATGGCGAGTGGAACGGCCCATGGCCTAGGGCCCAAGATACTACAGCAAGAACCCTAAATGGAATTAGGATACTTCGGAATTTGTTTGTTGTTTTTATAGAGCAGCTGAACCTAAGAACTAACTACTCAAAAAACTTTTATTATGGCTTAAAGACCAAAAAAACGAACACCAGATGTCTGTTGATCAAAGGAAAATAACTAGATATTTATATTAGACCATAATATGTCATTTACAGCTCCGGTTTGCTGCTTTCACACTTGCTGTGCAAATTAGCCCCTATTTGCCTAGTCAATCCCACTGAGTAGTGGCACTGGCATTTATCCTTAGTCGTCTGGACTATTGCAACTCCCTTTTCCTTTGGTCTCCAGTTTATATTCTGCAGCACCTCCAGCCACTACGGAATACAGCCCGCCTCTCAGATGTGCTTCTAAAGCCCTTGAGAAGCTACAGTGACACATCATTTCTCAAAGGATTACTTTCAAATTCCTTTTCTTGTCTTTAAGGCTTACCTTCATCAAGCTCCCAACTATCTTGATCATAGGCCCTCAAGCTACCAGCCTTTGAGAACACTAAGATCGTCCTCTTCCAATCTCCTGATTGTCATGAAGTATAACACCTCATTTAACAAGCAGCTTTTCTCTTTGTTTTTTCAAACAGTTTTGTTGAGAATTTTCAACAATAAAGTACAACACTAGAGCGCAACATGAGACAAAACATATTTCTGGAGTCTGTAATATATTATGTTGCACAGGAAACATCAAGTAGTTACTAAACTACAAGATTGGGTTGAGAAATGATTACCTAAGTTCTATTGAAAGAGAGAGTCGCCCCAGCAAGCTTCCAAGCCACTGGTGTGGAAATGTGTAAAAGAGCAGAGGATAGAAGTTAAGAGTGGGTGGAGAAGAGAAAAGCAAAAGGGAAAGAAAGGAGGAAGGGGAAGTGGGGAGGATGGCTGGATCATGGAAATTAGGTGTCACAGGTAGGTCACCGGGGTCGGAAGGCATCCCAAGTCGCCAGAAGGTGGGTGGGTAGAAGATACATCGTTGTGTGAATGTTACTCAGTTAAGGGTCAGGGGGAATTTGATTTCTGAAAATATACGTCTAAGGATGACCATAGCTGAATGGAGACAATATCATTATGGTCCATGTTAAGGATAATTTTGTCAGAGCTTCTGAGAAAGCACACTCAAGCCCACCATGGGTGGTAACATATGGGTTTTAAAATCTTTCCAATCACAGAGTATCGTTTTTGCACCAAGTGTAAGTAGTAAGTCTAGTAATAGGAGCTCTGTGTTATTTAGTGGAGGTGGATTGGTATTGATCCAAGGACCCAAGGTAATGAAAACTCCGTTTAGGATAATGTTACATCAGAAGATATCGTTGATTGTTTTGTTGATATCTTTCCAAAAGGAGTAAAGAAGAGTACAGGTGAAAAACATGTGTTTGATGTCTCCCATTTTAGCTATACAGTTCTAGCTCTTGTCTGAGCTCTTCATCCCAGTTTAAAGAGTTTGTCAGGGGTCTAGAAGCATCTGTGTATCATCCAGTATTTTCATTGGCTAAATCTACAGCTTGGTAACAAATATCCATACAAGGTTCCAACTGCAATCGGACTGAGTGTCAAGAGCTAATTTGAGGCAAGAAGTGGACCATTTGCCCTAGGTTTTATAGTTGGTTTGGTATGAATTTTCAAGGGCATTTTGTACAGTTTTGACCCTTGATGGTCTTGAGAAGATATTTAAATTCAGCATGTATATAACGTTTGGATGAAGAGGATTCAAACAGGCATGACTTTGGTTAAAGGCTACTGAGTTTGAGGAAGCTATTAAAGTCTTCATTGGGGATGCAAAAATCTTGTTGCAGAGATGCGAATGAGATCGGGTTGTCCCTGTTTATTAGATTCTTTATATAGATTATGTTGTGAGACATTCATGTCTGCCAGTGCGGCATTTTACTGTTAATTTTAATTAGGGGGCTGTGCCAAAAAGATGCAAAGGAGGAGTTCTTTATTTTAACTAAACATTTATTGTCTAGTTGTTTTATGGCCTGTAACATGTCTTTAATGATGACTGCGAAGTGCAAGAGTTCAAAACTTCTTTTCTATATCAGTCCAAACAGGAGGGGGAAATTTCGGGCTGGTCTGATTCTGGTGAATGGATTGTTTGATTAAGAATGCTGATTGGAATTTGCAAAAATTAGGAAGTCCTACGCCACCTTTCTCTTTACCCAGTCTGATTTTCTTTGTTGAGATCCTGGTTCTTTTATTGCCCCAATTGAACTGCATAAAGATCTTGTCTAGTGCTTTGAAGTTGTAGCGATGTGTAGGGGAACATGCTTACGATGAAGTTGACTAGGGGGGCTATCATATTCTTAGTGCGTTCCAGTCTACCCCCCACGTGATTTTGGAGACCATGTTCCAACAAGATCGAAATTAAAGGGAATACCTCTGTTTTTTCTTTGTTCAGTGTATATCCCGTGGCTTCGTCAAATGCGTTGATCAGATTCAAGATTTCAAGTATAGTGATGTCCACATCTTCGGAGAAGATGAGAACATCATCAGCATAGGCCAGCACCTTCTGGGGTTTCGAGTTGAAGGGAATGCCTTTGATATTGTTATTCTGGCCTTTTTCTGTTAATAGGGGGTTGATGACAATGAGGAAGAGTATGGACAGTGATCGGGGCAGCCCTGCCAGTTGCCTTGGATAGTTTAAATTTGTCGCAGAGTCGATCATTTCCTCTTACTCTGGCAAAAGGTTTCTCATAAAGGACAAACACTATACGTTCAAAAGAATTTTCCAGGTTGAATTATTTACGAATAGCTGATCCAAGGAAAAGCCAAAACCCTTTATCATAGGCCGTTTCCACGTCTAAGGCCATTGCCATTGAGATTGTAAGAGGGGGCTTTTTCCAGTATTTCCATTGTCTGGGCTAGTCTTTCTTTGATGAAACCTGTTTTGGAAGAATGGATTATCGAAGGAAGTAGTTTTTCTGATTTTGATGCTAGGATTTTTTTTTAATAGATTTTGCAGTCTACATCCAACAGAGAAATGGGCATGTAATTCTTTGTCTGTAGAGGGTCTTTATTTTCTTTGGGGATGTCTACAATAATGACCTCAGTGAAGTCTGGACATGTCTTTCTGTTTGTGAAGTAATGGTCAAAGAGGGATTTTCAAAGGGGGATTAGCTGAGGTGCAAAGGTCTTATAAAAGCTTGCAGAGAAGCCGACAGGCACTTTCCCTATTTTATGTGATTTAATGACTTTCTCTAATTCTTCAATATAGATTGGTTTATTTAATGGGGATTGGTCCACCTCACTTATCATAGGGGTTTTAATGCTTTAGAAGGTAGTAGTCGCAATCTGTGGTATTAACGTGCAAGGCAGGGTTATAGAGTACTTTGTAGTATTCAGCGAAGCAGTGGACAGCTATTCACTTTTAGTAAAATCATGCCATTCTGCAAAGCCTTAAAAACTTGGCTATTCTCACATCCTGACGGTTTGTCATTGCTACAGTTTTTCTCCTCTAATCAGCTTCACTGTCTGGGCCCATTTTATGTAAATGCACGCTTCTACAAAACCAATCCATACATACATGTGCATACATGTGTGACCAGATATATCTCCTTTTAAGAGTATGGCAAGTGACAGACAACATGTCAATGTACACAATGAGAAACTTGTCTATAAGTGTCTCTTTCTAATATATGACAACTTTCCTTCCACCATGGATCTCAGACATTTTCCAGGAACTTCTCCTTCCTGAACAAAGACAGAAGACTCCCCAGAGGTGTCAGATGATTCCCGGTATATAAGAACTCATTGGATACAAATGACACTGCATACAGGTGTTCTGTGGATCAGACACTGAACAGTATTTGCAACGTATCACGTGCTTCTTGAATTTCATTCTGAACAACAGGCATAGGTGAAAGTTGTTTTTATTTGATTCGTTTTTATTTATTTAAACGGTTTTATATAGCAGATACCAAGACCAAATCATCATAGTGCTTTACACAACACAGCGTAACTGTTAAAGGTGCATGAAAGCAAGCTAACAGTTTTAAAAGAGCAAGTCACCAGACTAGTGGGTAGGTGGTGATGCAGTATGAGGGCAGGTAGGTAGGGGATGAAGGATATGGATACTAGGTCCATATCTGGGGCATCAGAAAAATGATAACGTAAGACTGAGTGGAAGCAGGGCATTGCATAGATAGATGACAGAGGGTGAATGGAGATAGATGCCTATCTGATTCCAGTGTGGAAAGAATAATTATAGCGTTACACTATCAAAGGAATGGTCCGGAGTCAATGGTTATACCAGGTCAAGTCAAAATATACCTGCGGTTAATATACAGACCTATAAACAAGCAATCAAGTACATAACAGAACAGCAAATCGATCTGTATTGGAGTTGTGCCAGGGAAGTACTTATTGAAAAGGAAGTCTTTGAGTTGTGTTTGAAGGCTGGTATAGAAGTTAGGGTCCGAATTGTAGACGGGATTGAGTTTCATAGTATATGGGGAACTTTCTGCGAATGACTGAGTCAAGGTTCGTTTTTTATCGAAGTCTTGGATTTCAAGTAGTAGGGAGTAAATACTGCAAGAGAGTTTAATCAGGGTGGTTCATTTTGTGAACTAGGCAGGCAACTATCAGTATGGATCTTCCCTTAACCCCTTCGACGCTCATGACGAGCTCAGCTCGTCATGAGGTACACCTCTCGTACGCTCATGACGAGCTGTGCTCGTCATGAACCGCGGGTTTTTGCGAACTTCAGCGCACCGCGGAAATCAGCACCGCATGCATGGTGTTAATAGGCAGCCAACTGAGTGACAACAAGACAGGGGAGACTAGGTCAAACCAGGTAACCCCTAAGCACAATCAAGTAGCAGCATGCAGCAAGGCCTTCTTCGGTTCAAGATGACTCTTGGAGTTTTTAGTTGGGATAGCGGTCCCATGGTCAAACTGAGACAGGCCCATAGCCTAAAGGCTAATTTCAAGTCTTAGGCAGGTAGGAAGGGTTTGAGAACCATGATATTTTAAGCTGGCAAGTCAAGTTTTTAGTGGCTGTGTTGATATGGTTAATGAAAGTTACTCTATTGTTTATGGTGAAGCCAAGGGATTTGGCATTATAAGTGTTGGTAGCACAGCAGCCTAGGATGATGGTAACAGTTCTTGGACCAGAGTGGTTACAAAAAAAACACTCCAACTTATAGGGGATGAGCATAAGAAGGTGTAAAGTCATCCAAGACTGAATTTTGTTCCGATTGGAGGTAGGTCAGGAAATGTCGGCAGGGAAAGAGACCTTCCGGTACAACAGTGTGTCATCAGTAAATTGGTGATAAGAAATGTCTAAGGGGCACATGCATCAAGGCTTTTCCCGTTCGCTGTTTGCGAATGGAAAAAGGCCTTTTCCTATGCATGTAGGTTTTGGCATTAGCAATTTAGGTAATCACAATTTTTTGCAATTCCCTAAATTGTGAATGCATTTAGGGAATCACAATTTGCGATTCCCTAATGCCGATGCATGTAGCCTTTCCTAAATGTGAACTGCACATTTAGGAAACGCTAATTACCATCAACTTCAAGTTGAGGATAAAATGTGCATGCTTTGAAAAATGCACAAAAATGCATTTTTCAAAGTGCCATGGGGCACACACATGCCCTTATGACATGTGTGTGCTTGACATGTGCACACATACTTTTTTTGTGGGGTGCTTCAGAGGGGCCTTAGGCCCCCGGGCACCCTTGGATTTGCATTCGCTATTTGCAAGTACCAATCTGCTAATCACAATTAGAATGCAATACCATTCATTCCCATGGACCTACAGGCCCATAGGAATGAAAGGCGTCACATTACCTAATAGCGATTCGTAATTTCCGAATCCCTATTAGGTAATGTTAAGGAATCACAATTTGGTTTGCGATTCCTCCATGCAGAGCAACTAGTTTGCAAAAAGGTTTCAGGTAAAGTTTGAACCGGGCAGAAGGTAGGAATGAGCCTTGGGGGATACCGTGACTGACTGACTGGTGAAGGGTTTGACAGAGCATATTCAAATTTGATCACTTGGGAGCAGTTCTCTAGGTAGGACTTGAACCACTCCAGGACCTTTCCTTCAAAGCCCATACAGTCTTTTAAGGTGAAGAAAATGATGTAATTGTTGACAGTATCAAAGGCCAATGAGCAGACATGAGTCTCCATTGTCCATAATTCTGATGGCATCATCAGTAATTTTAAATATTTAATTTTGGCATTCTAATCATCTCTAAAGCAAGACTGGAACTCATCTAAGAAATTGTTGTCTTATACAAATCGTTTTAGTTGGATGTTGAACAAGCTCTCCAAGATTTCTACCAGAATAGGGGGTCCAGTGATTGGATATGATGTTACGAAGATTGGTCCTTGAGAAACGACTAAAAGAACACCAAGGGCCCTATTACATAGAGGGCACAGTGTCCTTGTTTCCCTTCAAACAGGTACGCTGTGCGCAAACAGGGAAAGTGCACTCAATTAGGTTGAATGTACTACCCTCAGGAGAGCCGCAAACTTGTGCTGCCCTGGGGGCAGACCATTCAATCGGAATACAAAGCGGCGGCTTCAAAGCCCCTCCATGTTACCCTGTGCAGGCAGCACCTGCCTGTACTTTAAAGAAGGGAGGGAGATCCCCTTGCAGGCAGTTGGATCCAAAGACAGCCGTATGAGAAAGGTTAATTTTGGTGTTGGTGGGCCATACCACCTGATACCCTCAGGCCATAGTCCTGAGAGTGGTGACTGCACCTGTTGTGGGCAGGGCACTGAAGGAAATATTTACCCTTGTGGGGTTTCCAATGAGACAGTGTTTGACAGAGACACTAACTTCATGTCAGTCTACATGAAGGCTTTGAGGGATGAGTCTGAGGTTACCTAAAAGTTCTCCAGACAATAGCACCTCAAGACCAATAGGCTTTTTGAAAGTTCAAGAAGACCATTAAAGACAGTGAGAGGCCTATCAGAGCCATTCAGAAGTAAGTGAGATGTCCCGTTCCCACGCCGATTGTTTGATTACAGGGAGGTGCTTTAGAAAAAGTGGACTTCAGTCCCTTTGAGTAACTCTTTTGACATCCTGTGTGTGGAACTCTTAGTCTTGTGAATGACAGATGGGAGAAAGCTCCCAAGAAACACCTGCAAGATGTTGTTGAGTACGGTAGTCCTCAGAGCCAAGATGGGTCACTACATGAAAGAGGCCACTGTCAGTATTCCTGCCACAGCTCACCTCTCTTGACTTATCACAATATACCGGCCTGACTCATATTCCTCCCAACATTTATGAATGAACAAATGTCTTGTACCCTGACTTTTGACCATATTACATGCTGTTGGTAATGGCAAGCTGCAGCTCGTGTTCCCCGGATTGTTTGAAAAGGCTTGAGCTCAGTCACAACATCATGCTGCAAACAAAGGTTACCAGGGTTTTTGTTCAACTTGTACATGCTGTTGGCATGGCTCTGCCAGAGAGGACTGGAGTGAAGCTAACCCCATCCATATTTGCTTATGTGCTCAATGCTGAAATCATACTCACTAACGTTTCGAAAATATTGATAAAGGAGCCTCTACGAACAATCTAAATGAAAACAAAACAAAAAAACTAAAGGTTGGCTGAGATTAAAAAAGCTTTCGTGAGGTGATACCTTAAGAGATAGAGTTAATACTAGACTAAAGCCTTATTATTTGTTTGTTTATAGGTACCATATCTGCTGGTACCATTCATCAGACTGGTTTGAATGCCTGCTGCACTGTTGCTGTTGAGTATGCGAGCCACAGCATCTTTGACTCTACATGCTCTCTACATCCCAACCCCCTTACCCCTGGGATTTGCCACCGGAGAAAGTCTTGGGAGTATTCAGGAACAAGCATCGCCACCCCATTGGAATCATCTGGGATCCAGGTAGGTGGCCTATGACAGCCTCTGAGCTTTTAAAGGCCATCCAAAAAATATTCCAACAGTGGTATGACGAGAGGCCACTCTGGTTGAATACCACCCTCGCCAGAAAGAATGGGTAATAGGAACTGTGGAGCCCAAAGTCCCTCAAGATGGGTGGACAGGGCCCTACAAAATCAAGGATGAAAAGAGAGAGATTACTTACTTAGTGGACCTCCAGAAACCCAGGAACCCTTTAAGGTTCTTGCATGTTAATAGGTTGAAACTACACTTTGAGAGGTTAAAGCTTACCATGCTCATGGTGACAAATGGTGGGGAGAAGGAGGAGAGTGAAACCCTCCCAGACCTTTTGTCATAAAAGAAGCAAGATGGTTCAGTTGAAGGAAGAATCATTTCCCCCAACCTGACAGCAGAAAAAGAGAGGGACTTTTGCCACCTTATGGGGCACTTTAGCTCTCTATTCTTACTAACCTTATGGCTCATCAATTGGTGTATCCCTGATATTGATTCAGCGGACAGAATACCAGTCCGAAAAACAATTTATAGGCAGTATGACCAGGGGAGAGTCAGCATCAAGAAGAGGGTCCAGGATTTATTTATTTATTTATAAAGTTTTATATAGCGCGAACATGATCCCGAAGGATATCAGAGCGCTTCACAATTAAGGATGGGCAGGCAGGCAGGCATCAAATACAAATCAAAGGAAACAGTTACAAATGTTACAACAAAGCAGTACAATAGTTAAAGAAACAAAACAAAGTATATATATATAAATAAACACACATGTATACATATATATATATATATACATATACACATATATACATATAGATATATATATAGCGGGACTGGGCGGGGAAGAAAAGATTAGGAATGGGGATATAAAACATCAGTACAAGGGATGAGGGTATAAGTCCAGTATGTTGATGCTGGAGATAATTGAGCTCTCCTGTGATCACTGGTTCAGTCCAGTGGTCTGGATAACAACAGCTGCCCAATTGGGCACCACCCCAGTATTGTCATTCTATGTGGATTATCGGTGACTCAATTCAGTCACCAAAACTGACACACACTCCATACTGAGAGATGATGAATTCATTGGCAAGTTTGGGGCTGCCAAGATCCTCAGTACCTTTGGCTTGACATCAGGGTATTGGCAGATTACCATAACTGAGGGAGCAAAGGAGAGGTCAGAATTTTCAATCCCTATGGGACAGTTTCAGTTCAGGGGAATGGCCTTTAGATTATTGAATGCCTATGCCAACATCCAAAGATTGGTCAGCTTGGTCAGGGCTGGGCTGGAGAACGTTTGTGCCGCCTATCTGGATGACATTGCTGTCTTCAGCTCCAGCTAGGAAGACCACCTGATCCACAAGAGGAAAGTGCTTCAAGCTCTGCAACAGGCAGACCGAACTCTCAAGGCCATTAAGAGCTAGATAGGGCACCCCAGAACCTTATTGTTTTGCATTTCGCTTATCTTTGTCCTCTGAGGTGTGTGGTGTTGAGGCAAGATGGCGTCAGTGTGTGCAGACACAGCAGCCTCGCCCCTTGAGTCCTGACCAGGTATCAGAATGAGCCATCATAACAACCACCTAGTCTAGTGAGTCATCCCGCCAGAAACTATGGTTTACTGAGATTCGGCTTTTGAAGAGTCCGACAATCTGTGGGAAGCTGAGAAAACCGAAGGAGCAAGCTTCGCTGCAAGTTTCATTGCTAGACACGCCGACAATATCTTTAAATTGTCTACGCTGGTACCTACGCTAGCTACTTGTACGAGTTACGGAGAAAAACTATGGAGCTCTCAAATTGACAAGCCTTCAAGCCTTCAAGCTGACAAGTCCGTCACGGAGAGCTGATCACTGCAGTGTACAATTATCCCGTAGCGTGTGTTCCGAGCAATTCGAGTGATCCGAGCATCAGGAAACAACAGTAAGTAGTCAGCACACAGTACACCCCAGTACACCCCAGGCTGATTTGGACCACGAGAGAGCTTATCTGTCCGACTCTTTGGCCACCACTTCCCTCACCTTGTCCGGTCTCCCTCCAGCCCTGCTTACTGCTATCCCGCTATCCTGCGCCTGTATCCTCTGCAGCTATCACAGTTGTCCCCGCTCTGACCCCGCTTTGCCCCTGCTCCCATCGCTTCTCACGGACCTGCATCGCACCACGGCCGCCATCATCGCCAGTTTGCCGGCATTATTCTCCGTCTCTGTCGCTCTGCCGCTCACGCTGACACCGTGCGTGTTTGCTGTGCTTAGTCATCTCCACCGTCCCCCGGCACCCCCGTCATCCTCGTCATCCCTGTCAAAGCTTGCAAACCCGTCATCAGAGCACACCGGGTGTTTCTCGCTTTAAAGATTCACCGAACAAGCGCCAGCCATCCAGGAGGGGGGGTTAAGACGTGCGCGATAGCGACGCAGCCCGTGTAACCAAGAGAGATTGTGGTTTCGGAAAAGAAGGCAAAAAAGAAGGCAAATAAGAAGGTAGCAAGCGGGGGAGGTGAAGGACAAAAAAACAAAAAACAAAAAAACAAAAGACTGAAAAAGCGGGCGGAAGGAAAAAAAAAAGCAGCAATGAGTGGATTCAGATAAAAAAAAAAAACTTAACAGAGAGCGAGTGTGAGGGAAAACAAAACAAACAACGAGACGGACAACGCAGTAACAGTGAACAGGGAAGTGAAATGAAACCTGAGCGCTTAAATTGCAAATACTAGCGCCGGCCTACAACAAGAGTAATAGCAAGAGGAAGTACAAGAGCAACAACTACTTTGTGCCTAGGACTGCCAGAAGCTGGTAGCCGCGATATAGCAATGTGAAGCTGGAGGGGTCAGCAGAGTTATGGATCAGTGATGCTGGGTTCAACATCAATATTGCTAGGAACATTTAAGTAATTATGGTTGGCTTGGCTAACCACTCAAGTAACAGAAAAAGCCCCGAAAGCTCTAAAAAAAAAATGCTCTAACAACTACCTGTGGAAGATCAAGGAAGTGGCCAAAGCAGGGATAAGAACTTTCAAAAGAGACCGGACAACAGTTAGAACTACTATAAGGGCAAGTGAGAACGCGGAGCTGACTATACCAGATCAATATACAAAACAACGCTCACAGCAACTAGCAGTAACCTAAAACCAGCCAAGACACCAGCGCAGATACCGGGGGAGCCACCCGGGGTGCAAATAATGGATCCCAAAAACATCCTGGAAGAAACACAAGAAATTCCAGAAACTTCAGGATCCCAAAAGGCCCAAGGCGAGACACCTGCAACCAAAGACACACCAGAATTGCAGGATAATGGTAGTACCTCAAACCAACAAATCGCTCATATCTCACAGGAAACAAAAAACATGCAGAGAAGGTCAGAAACCAGAGGGTCCAAGGCTAAAGAAAGCAAAGAAGATAACACTGATAAGGAGAGACACAAAAATAAAAATAAAAACACTGACGAAAAAGCCGAAATGGAGAAAGATAAAGGGAAAATGAAAAGGAAAGAGAAGGAAAGTGAGCAAGTGAAGCACAATGTTATCAATGACATCTATGATGACAAATTGGAGTTATTGGCCAAAAAAGCTAAAAGGTTACAAACCATCAAAAATCTGAAGGCAGCGGCCAAAATCACTGGACAATCTACAGACGCCCAGCCAAAGTTCTCTAACATGTTTTGCCCGCTCCCCAAGAAAGGGGTGAACGACTCAGACTCAGATAAGCACAGGAAGCAACAACTGGTAACTACAGACGACCAAATAAAGCAAGGCGACCTCACATATGTGACCAACCCGAGTGCGAGCACAAGCACAGGCACAGGCTCTGGTGCGGGCAATAAGCAACCATTCACTGGGTTACCAGCAAGTTCAGATCAGGCTCAAGACAGTGCCAACACAGATAGAATCAAAATCGATCAAAATACACCTAGAAGCCTGCGTGCAAAGGATACTCAGGACCTGGACAAGGACCGGGATCATCTCTCCTCCATGGCACAACTACACACCACGGGGAGAACGCCACGATCAGAGAACGAAGATTCCTCCGAGGAAACAGAAACAGACTCAGACATTTATGAAACAGGAGTATCGGTCACCAGCGAGTCAAGTGAGATAAGCGAAAATAGCGACGATCAAATACCAGATGTTACAACCTTGGAGGTGTCTGACCACATAGGCACAATGGAAGTAAATGAATGTGGTCAAGGAACAACCCCAAAAAAAAGAGAGGAAAAAAAAGGTCAAGACAAAAAAGACCGCACAAGCCAACCTATGATGAAACCACTGATCCAGGGAGCAATTCGGAGCGAGTCAAAGAAAGAACTAAATATAAAAAGAACAGCTCAACCCCAAAATCAACAGGAGAAACAGGAGGTAACCAACACACCAAAGGGATTATCAAGGGAGGAGCCAAAAACCCACCTGGAGATAGTAGTAGTCCGGGAAAGCCTGCAGAACCATCATTGAGCGAAGTTCTCAATTCCATCAGGAGTTTCCACACAGACGTGAAAACGGACAGCCAGAGGAACCATGCAGCCATACAAAAATTGCAAGGTGCTATCCAAAAAGTGGACAACACTTGCTCAGAGATCGCAGACAGAATGGTGTCGATTGAAACACGCACAGAAAATCTTGAGACCGATATCTCCACTCTTCAAACCCAGGGAAAAGAACAGACGGGTATCATAAAGGATCTTATGCTCAAAGCTGAAGACCTAGAAAATCGCGGCAGAAGAAACAATCTGCGCTTTCTCGGAATCCCCGAAGGTGCAGAGGGCAACGACCCAAAAGGTTTCATATCCAACCTCCTGAAATCTGCCCTCCCAGAACTTCGCTCCTGGGAAATTGACAGAGAAATTCAACGCGCTCATCGCTTCCCCTTAGTACCTCCCAAACACACTCAGCAGACAAACCAATACCCAAGGGCTATGATAGTCTATTTTGGGAACTTCCTTCTCCGTGAAGCTATTTATGACATTGCCAGGCCAACAAACAAAAGAGAATACAAAGGATTTACCTTTTTTGTCCGTCCAGACCTCGCACATGCTACGGTGGAACGTCGGTGGAGAATGCGGCAACTCTTTACCCCATTCGAGCAAATTGGAGCTACGGTGTTTTTACAAAATCCAGCCAGATTAAAAATAATTTACAAAGGTTCTACCAAAAACATTACAAGCAAAATTCAAGCGGAAGCTTACTTAAAAGAAATATCCGAGCCAAAGACACAAAACATGAGTAAACAGTAACATACACCAAACGTAACGGAGCGAGTCGTAGACCAAATCGAAATGGACTCTATTGCTAAACATTCAAGGGACTAAGGGACTCATGCTGAAAGAGGGGCAGGGAGGTGGACGGGGAAATGGTAATGCCTTACACCGTAAAATATGTTTATATTCACCCTGTTCACTTCACTCATATTTACATATGGTCAGGACGTCGAGCGAGCTGAGGTGTACAGCCCGCTCTGACGCCCACACCTGGGTGCCCGATGACCCAGGACGCCTCGATTGATGGGGGTGGGTAGGGGGGCTCCAGGGAACACAGCGGAGGGCGGGGAGGAGAGGGAGAGGAGGAGGGGGTGTGGACATTCCGGCACACAGGAAATAAAATAGAGCAAATTACAAATAGGAGTAACTCCATAGTAACACTTAAGCATACACAGCGCAAAAGGAAGAAAAAAACAAAGAAATATACATGGCCAATCTAAAAATACTATCCATTAATATTTGTGGAATAAATGACCTACGAAAAAGACAAAAAGTTGCAATAAGTCTGAGATTGACCGGGGCTAGCATTATTTGTCTCCAAGAGACTCATGTGGAAGGTTCGCACCATCATCTACTACAAACACTAGGCTACAAATTGATCATCGCCACAACACAAGCAACTAAGACTTGTGGGGTAGCTATCTTGGCAACACATAGAGGGCTCCAATTTACTCGATCCGCGGCAGATATATTTGGGAGATGGGCGATAAAGGAATGTAACTACAGTCTTGGAAAGAGACTAACCATCTGCTTCATTTACGGAGGAGTCACAGATGATCCAGACCTACTAGAGTTTATCACCAACGAATTAACACACTGGCCGCAGCCAATTGTAATGTGTGGGGATTTTAACCTAAATTTACCCTCCGATGGATCCTTCGGACCCAACAGTAAATATCAGGGCAGGAAACCCAAGGTTTTTAGAGCGTTCCAAGAGCCAAGTAACGTGCAGCGGTTAACCGACTGCTGGCAATACAACCACCCCCAAAAATCTGGGTATACGTTCTTTTCCCACCCCCATTCGTCATTTTCCAGACTAGATTACATATTGGTCTCCCATGTCATTCTAACTAAGTGTCACATAGATAAACTACCCAGGGTCCTATCAGACCACAACCCACTAATTCTAAATATTGATGTTGGCAAAATCCAACAAGAACAAAATAGCTGGACATTTGAAAGAGCTCTACTATTAAACGAAAAATACTGTTTACTCATGGAGAAATGGATCCCAGAATTTCTGGAAGATAATCTGGGTAGCGCACCATTAGAAGTGGTCTGGGATACACTCAAAGCTGGAATCAGGGGGGAAACACTTCGATTCTCTATCAGAAATAATCAAGAGGCAAAACGAAAGCTAACAGAACTACAGGGGTAATTAATAGAAGCGGAGGAAGAACTTATTAGAACAATCGAGCAGGGTCTAAATCCAGAAACCGCCTTACAAAAGGTGGCTATTGCCAAAAACAGAATAACAGAAATATTTGCAGAAAAAGCAATCTGCAAAGCCACAATAGCCAAAGAGAAAGCATATGAACTAAGTGAACAAATTGGGCACCACCTAGCTATCCGTACCAGGCAACAAAACAGCGCAAACACAATTAAAGAGATCAGAGATCAGAATAACTCTCTCAGACATGATCCAGAAGAGATTAGATCAGAATTTCAGACTTACTACCAAAATCTATATAAAGAAACCAAGAAGGATGAAGAACTAATTAGGGAATATCTAGATCAGGCTACAATGGTCCAACTGCCCCAGATAGATCAAGAGAATTTAGCTACAGAACCCCAGTGGATCGAAATCCTATTATCCCTGAATAGTCTGTCCCCGGGGAAAGCTGCAGGTATGGATGGTATACCTGTGGAATTTTACGTCAAATTCCACAAACTGCTTAAAGGCATACTAACGGATTTAATAACCCGAGTATTTCTAGGGAGTAAGCCACCAAATTCATGGGCGCGGGCCAAAATCGTTGTTTTCCCAAAGAAAAACAAGGACCCAACCGAGCTTGGATCCTATCGCCCAATTACATTAATTAATTCCGATTCGAAAATTTACTCTAAATTATTAGCTACCCGATTATCACCGATCATTCATAAGATAATCTCAGCACGACAACACGGATTTGTGCCTGGTAGATCCACGACCGATCACGTACAAAGGGTAATCACACTCTTTCACATGGCAGAAGTAGCAGGAGACCCTATGGCGCTCATACTTTTAGACGCCGAAAAGGCATTCGATAGGGTCTCCTGCCAACATCTTTGGACCGCTATGTTAAAGAGTGGGATCGGCGATCAATTTATAACTGCCATCCGTAGTCTATACCACAACCCAGAAGCCGTGGTCATGGTTAACGGCGGAATGTCGGGCAAGATCGAGGTGACCAGAGGGACCAGACAGGGCTGCCCGTGTTCTCCCCTACTGTTTGCGATATTTATCGACCCCTTTATCCGCAAACTGGAGAACAATCAGAGAATACTGCCTGTCGAAACTCTGAATGGAAACACCAAAACTCTGGCATACGCCGATGACATCGCGATCACCACGAGTAATCCCAGTGTAGCTACCAAAATGATGGAAGAAGAAGCTAAGCGCTTTGGAGAAATATCTGGGTACAAATTAAATCAAGGAAAAACCCAGATAATCATCAATAAAAACACTAATTACAGAGATGAAAGAATAGTTGGAAATGCCGTATATCTGGGCGTTAACATCACTTTCAACCTAGACCAATTAGTAAAAATTAATATGGATCCACTTTTGAAGACAAACAAAGAACAATTTATGTAAACTACATAATTTACACCTCACCCCAATTGGCAGATGTAACGTCATCAAAATGATTTATTTACCAAAATTTCTATACCTCTTCAGAACCATCTGCCTAAATTTTGAACAGCAAATCTTTAGAGAAATAGAGAGCATTTTTTCTGGATTTATATGGCGATATAAAAGATCACGCAGAGCCTACAAGTTTATATCGCTTCCAAGAGACAGAGGAGGCCTCTCTGTCCCTAATCTCAAGATTTATTGGTGGGCTACATTATTGAAGTATTGTAAAACCTTATTGGCCCCAAAAAGACATCCGGTACAAGTAGGAGGGGTCCCGACTCCCCAAGAACTCATCCTAGGCTCGTATACAGGAGAACATCTGTGGCGATTAATTTATGACAACCACTTTAAAAAAGTTGGTTTTAAAACACTCACAGGCATTTACAATGCATGGAAAAATATACGCAAACTTCTTGGTATCGCACGGTATTTCCACTACACTAGCCTCTGCCAAAACAGCAATCTACCAGAAATATTTTCTGACTTGTGTATGCAAAGATGGGCTAACTTAGGGATCACCAAATGTGGTGCATTTTTTTCAACAACTGGTTTTAAATCATTCGAAGAATTAAAGTGCGAGTTTGGGCTAGGACATAGAGATTTTTTTTAAGTACCTTCAAATTAGAGATTTTTTAATGAAAAAGGGGGGTGGAAATGCAGAGTTTTATAAAATTCAGGCAATCGAGGTAGTTACCCGGAACACCACTGTCAAAATAGGGGAAATTTATAACAATCTAATCTCTTCATTACCGGACGATTTGGATAAACACTTCCTCAAATGGCAAAATAAATTACACATAAACGAAGGCTCAGTCCAACAGGCATATCAGCTCTCGTAAACGATACTAATTTCACCCAAACTACAAGCACAATTTTATGAAACTTTTTTTCATTTATATTACACACCACGCGAAATAGCTAAATGGGGCACCGGTAAAGGTACACAATGTCCAAGATGTGCATTACACGAAGCCGATATAATACATATATTTGCTACATGCGATTCCCTAAGAATATTTAGACGTGAAATCTCTAATTTTCTGTCTGGAATATGGAACACAAGAATAGAAATCTCAACAGCCGAAATAATACTCGGCATTGATGGAAACCTCAGACCAAAAGGAATACAGGGATTGATCTTTATCTCTATGGCTGCTTTTAGGATATGTCTGGCACCCATCTGGCTGGACCCGAATCCCCCAACTTTTCATCAGTGGCGGTCAAGATTTTTAGCTACTTTTAGCTTACAAATAGCAATATATAGGAGGAAGGGGGTTAGTAGGAAAAAAAAGGCCTCAAAATATGGGATCCCCTGATACAGTGGATGGAACACATTGAATTCTAAAGTGTAAAGTATAACATCTAATAATTGAAACTAATATGACTTGAAAATGAGTTAATCCTTCGCTGATTTTTTGACTAAGCTGTAATAAAATGTATTCTGCTCTCCTTTCATTTTCTTCTCTTCTTTTTTTCATTTACTTATTTATTTTCAATTTACCTGTGAAAAGTGGCCGGATTGGGGGGTGGGTAAGTGGGTGGGTAAATTTGAAGGGTGGGGTTCTGTTAAAAAATTGTGCAATAAAGATTTGTTTAAAAAAAAAGAGCTAGATAGGGCAGGGCTCTGTAGTGTACCTAGGCTACCAAGTTGTTGGGGGACATGTATAGCCTCTCCATCCCAAAGATTCAAACCTTCCTGGCCGAGGTGTTGCCCAAAACACAAACCCAAGTGACAGCATTTCTTCACCTCACTGGGTATATTACAGCACATTTGTGAAGGGGTATGGAACCAACTACTCTCTTTAGGATTGACATTCTGCCCAAGGAATGATTTTTCATATAATCAGGCACGCATAGATGCTTTTAAGTTTATTCGGAAAATAAAATTGATTAAGTACTTTCAGTTACATTCATCTGCAAAAAACAAAACATCTACTGAATTGGGGAAAGATATTCCTAGTAATCCTCTACAAACGAGGGACATTCCAAATTTGCAAACTATGTATGACCTGGCATGGGAAGATTATTCTCAACAAACACCGACTGTCAGTCAAGTGATCAATGTGACCAAAACTGTGCCAAGCCCATTTCGCCCTAAATCCACTTTCCTGCCACTAATGCCCAAGGACGCTGTGGATGTGTTCAGTGACCGCATTATTGTGGAATTAAAAGATCTTAATAGAAAACTATAGGGTAAATCTAGACAAACTAATTACAACAACAACCAATATCACCTTCTTATCAAGAAACTTCAAAATAATCAAGAAATAATTGTCAAAAGCTCGGATAAAGGTGGTAACACCGTTTTATGGTCCAAAACCGACTATTTAAACGAAGCTGACAAACATCTTTCAGATTCCACCTGTTATATAAAGAGCACTAAGATAATTATGAGAAAAAATGAGGAAATAACACGCAAAAAGATTCATAACTGGCAGCGAAAAGGCCTATTAACCAAGGATGAATCTAAATTTCTAAGTGTGGAGGATCCCATTACACCGATCTTGTATTTCCTGCCTAAGGTTCATAAATTGGTTACCCCCATTATATCAGCTATGGGTAGTATGAATGAGAACATATCCAAATATGTCGATTATTTTCTCCAGCCACATATGAAAGGTTTACCATCGTATCTTAAAGATACCACAGACTTTTTAACTAAAGTGCGAACTGTTGACTGGTGTGCGGACTATCTTTTTCTTGTGATGGACATTGAATCGCTGTATACCAGCATTCATCACAAGCAGGGCATGAATGCCACTAAGTTCTTTTTGGATAAACGAGATGTGAGCCTAAGGGACCATAACCAAATGCTTTTGGAAATGATTAACATCTGTCTATGTACTAACTTTTTTCAATTCCAGAGTGATGTATATCAGCAGCTACGTGGGGTGGCGATGGGTTCGTGCTTCTCCCCCAGCTACACATGTTTACATGTGGGCTGGTGGGAGGAGCACTGTTAAAATCTGGATTGTGGCGTAAACCTTATCGGCGCCATCTTGTCCTTTTCAGATCCATGCGTGCGCGTAAGCAGCAACCATTTTGATTGCCACGGCCTCTCTGCCCACTCCCGATAGCCAGCGTCTCTCTCCCTCACTCCCCAGCCTCGCAAGCATCCCCGACAACCCCCGGTCTCTCCTGCTTGGGTCATAAACGCACCTCCAGCGCGACCCTGCCTCCGAGCCACATCCCGTGCTGAACCCCCTCACTCTTTCATCTCATTCATAGAACAGGCCCTTTTGATAACCTCTTCCTCCCTGCCCGATTGTCCGGCCTGACCCCAGGCCATCACTTAGCTCAGCAGATGCAGTTTATTGCCCCCTACAGTAGGACCTCGCCCCACATCAAAGGAGCGGGGATTAATCAATGCCTTCACCCCCCTAGATCCGACCGATCGCCCACATTCCTGTTCCCAGCGGAATGTCCAGCTGCGCGATAGCCATCATGCTGTGATTTGGGTGGGGACCTCTACTGTAGATATGTGTGAGAACAGGCCTGAACCGGGGATTCCAAAGATGCCTTTGTGAACTTCAAAGCAATACCACGGATGTCATAAATGTAATAAAGCCATAAACCTGTGTATAAGAGGCCAGGCCTCAGAGATGCGGTTAGAGCACCTCGAGAAGATACCCTGTTGTCTGATTTGACGTGTTCTGCTCCGTCGGAATAAAACTTCTGTTTCCTGCCTTCCAGTCTCCAGCGCCTGCCTCTTTATTTGGTAACCGAGAGTTGGGTGAGAGGCGGCTAACGCCGGGCAAACCTTGAGAAGGGGTAATCGACCTGATCTGCCTGACCCTTTTTCCTCAATTGGCGTCCCAAACGTGGGGCCCATCAGCGACACGTGGATCCAGTGGGAGAGGTCCTGACGACGGAGTGAACGACTGCAACGATCGGGAAGTGCACCTGCCCGATAGACCCTCGTCTGGCAGCCGATCATCCGAACTTCACTAGTTCCGAGCAGACCTCTCTCGAGTGATCTACGGTCCTGATTGGGAACCATCAGGAGTGCCACGACAGAAGATAGAGGACGATCGGGCGCTGGAATCGGAAGACAGGAAACTGTCCATACGGTCCGGGTAAGGTCGTGTAACACGACAAACTGTGAAATATTTGATTGATTGATTGGAAAATACTAGTATTACTCTCCGAATTGTTGGTTCTCTTGGAGATTCTCTGTCTGCAAACGGAGAGAAATAGAAAGTATTCTCTCTTCCTTTGCAGATAGTGAAGGGTAGGTAACGCAGGCTTTTGCCCCCATTGTAATCCGTCGTGCCTATCTTTCTCCCCCACTGATTGATTGTTTGCCCGAACATTGTTTGTTCGAGGATTGTTTTATCGAGAATTCTCTGTCTACAAACGGGGCAGGATAAAAGTATTCTGTCCTCCTTTGCAGATAGTGAAGAATAGGTAACGCAGGCCTTTGCCCCCGTTGTAACCCGTCGTGCCTATTTCTTTCTCGCCACTGATTGTTTGATTGAACGGACATTAATTGTTCGACATTTGGTTCTTTGGAGGTATTCTCTGCTAACAAATAACGTGGAATAGAGATATTCCGTCTAGTCTTTGTAAGCAGTGAAAGGATAGGTAGTGCAGACTTTTGTCCCCATTGTAACCCGTCATGCCTATCTTCTCCCCATTGTCCAGTAGTTGGTTCAGCCCGGACCGCTTATTAAAGGTGGATCATCCAGCTCCTCTGGAGGGCACCCCTAATAAGGATATGTTTTTAAAGTATGGACTAGTCGCCGTAGCTTATAGTAAGTTATGGCATAAATATACTAAAAAGGATCAGGAAAGTCAGTGGCCACTGATAGGATCCTTCGATGACGCAAAAATAAGCGTGCTGGAAACAGCCCTTTGTAACAATAAAACAACGCCCACTATGCTTGATAGTTTCGGCATGTGGCGCAAGGAGACGGAACAACGAAAGAAAAGAAACGAAGTCAGACTAGAGAAAGAATTGCGGAAAGCAGCTCATTTAGCTGCGAGCAAGTTGAAAGAAGAGATAAAGGAAAGAGAGGGAGCTAGACTGAAGCAAGAATCCGAGACATCGAGCCAATGTCCCGTCAGAACACCCTCTACGCTTTACCCTGAGCTACCTTCCAAGCAGCGAACGAACGATGATCTACTGCTAGGTCCCCCGATCATCTACATGCCCCCTCCATACGCCCCTTCCCAACCTCTAGTGCAACGCACGCAACCCCCTAGCACAGATGAGAGCAGTGCCAGAGCCTCGGTCCTCACAGCCTCCGCGCCGGCCGAGCCCCTTGTACTCAGCGCAGCGCAAGCAGCAACATTAGATGAGCCCGAAACTAAGAAGAAAGACTCTGCTAGGCTCCATCGATTGAATAAGGATGAACGAGCAGGGATTGATAAGATCGCAAAGACGCTAGTAGAACGGAAAGAAAGCGAAGATTACGTGACAGATATATGCAATACATATGCTGATAACCACAAACGACACTTTGTTGCACGTTTCTGTTACCACATCCTTAACGCCTATGAAGACCGGTATCGTAACAAAGGTCCTGAAAGCCTAACGACTCTGTATTGAAAAGTCGACATTGGAGAACAGGGCGAGGGTGATGTGACGGACCTCTTCTCGCGCACGCTTGAAGTCTTCCGCCACCTCACTGAACAGAGATTAGAGGCCGACACCACGACCCCTGCAGAAACTGAGCCTCAAACCGAGAGAACTGACACCATGATGCCAATAAGAGAAGCTGCACCTTATTGGGTCCCCTCACGAGGACAGGGAACACATGACAATATTAACCACCAAGATGCGAAAGGGAGGGTAGTGTACAACTGGGTCTACCAACCCTGGGATCGGCAAGACATCCTGACTTTACGAAAGTCCTTGCCCGATCTACGAAAGAACCCCACTGCCTTCTACACAGAATTAGGTACCGCCTTGGGTTCGACGATTATGACCCTAGTGGACATCGACTTGTTTTTCGGGCTATGTCTGCCAGCTGATGTGTGGAAGCAAATCCGGAAAGTCGACCACCTTGAGCTGTTCGGACATACCTGGTCACAACTCGATGGCATAGACAAACAGCAAGAGCCGGGACAGAAACCCTTGAAATCGATTCTAGACCTGCCAGACAAAATAGTACTAAAACTGAAAACCATAGTACCAGAAAAGAAGGTGGACTGGTCGGTAGTAACGGCCTGCTGCCAGAAACCACAGGAAGACGCCTCAGAATATTTCTCTCGGTTCGAAACGGTGTTCTCCGATTACAGTGGCCAGGACATGACCTCTGCGACCGGACATCACTTGTTCGTCCAGAACTTTGTAAAAGGCCTGACACCAGAAGTCTCGCAAAAACTGCAGACCAGTGAAAGTAGTTGGGCTGCCTCCAAACCCGCGGCTATCCTTCAGATGGCTCAATACTACGAACGGCAAAAGAACGAGAACGATAGGGCGACTGAGAAAAAGAAAAAGGATTTGAAAGAACGAGTGATGAATGCTCAATTGCAAGGAGTGACGACAGGAAGGGAACAGTATAGAGGAAACTACCAGTCGAACGCTCATAGAAATCCACCCCCTAGAGACCGCACACCCGCACCCGGCGCTCCACGAACAGACCTCGATGAGAACCAGTGTGCGTTTTGCAAAGGATATGGGCATTGGAAGTCCCAGTGCCCGGTCCTGCTAGAAATGTATAAAAATAGGGACGCAAAAGACGTAGCGGGTGGGCCGAAAAATAAAGGACAGGGACGAGGGCACACAAACGACGCCAGAAATGACAGATCAGGCAGACCGAACACTTTTGACCACCCCCGACAGAACCATGCCAGCAGACTGACTGTGACGATGCCCGCGACTTTGCATAGGACTGCCTAGGGCAAGGGAGGGATCCAGTCGAGCTCTATGTTGACCAGCAAGGTCCTTATGTCACCGCTAAGGTCCTAGGTAGGAAATCTCCATTTCTGGTAGACACTGGCGCGACACGTAGTGCGTTAACTAAACGACTGATTCCAAGGGCACCCTTGTCTGGCTCACGCATAACATCAATAGGCTTTGATGGAACGCCCTCCACTAACCCCTTATCCGCACCGGTCTCCTTCGACTTGGACAGTAACCCCACTGACACGACGTTTCTGCTTTCCTCCAACACCCCGATGCCATTATGGGACTTGACTTACTGAAGCATTTCCGAGCTACCATCAGGTGTTCACAGGACGGAGTTCGAGTCATTCTGTACGATAACCCGACTTTGCTCAGACCTCATCCCGCACGACACATGTTCTCCATCTCTGACGCTGACGCATCCTTACTTGACTCTCTGCCTCTGTATCTGTGGGCTAAAACTGACGCTGATGTAGGACGAATGATGATCGACCCCGTGCACATAACTGTTCGCCAAGATGCGATACTCCCGAAACTTCCACAGTATCGGATATCGCCCGAAGGTGAGAAGGCATTGGTAATGATAATCCAGTCCCTGGTAGAGGCAGGAGTGGTAGAGGAAGTAGTCAGCAATATTTGCAACAGCCCTATCCTACCCATTGTGAAGAAGCAGGGCGAGGGAGATGAGAAAGCGTACCGCTTCATCATCGACCTTCGAGAGGTCAACAAGGTAGTTGTACCTCAGTACCCCGTAGTCTCAGATATCGCCACCATTCTGACCCTGATTCCTTCCACCGCCACCACCTTCACTGTAATAGACCTCAAGAATGCTTTCTTCTCCATCCCCATCCACCCAGACAGCCGCTACCTTTTCGGCTTCACGTTAAAATCCCACTCATATAGATTTTTTAGAGCTCCCCAAGGTTACACAGAAAGTCCCAGCATCTATAGCCAGGCCCTCAAGAGACAGCTGGACGCCGTTCAGCTACCGGAGGGAGTGGTGTTGATACAGTACGTCGATGACATCCTTTTGGCGGCCGACACCACTCCACTTGCAGTCACAGCCACCATCCAACTCTTGCACTTCCTTGCGGAAAATGGCCACAAGGTCTCCAAGAAGAAGTTGCAATTCTGCCAACCCCAGGTCACCTACCTAGGCCACCTCTTGTCCAAAGATGGGAGAAAACTCACACCCGATCGAATTCAGGCCATTCTAGAAACCCCTGTCCCAAAGACCCAGAAACAAGTCCGCTCCCTGGTAGGCCTCACCTCCTTCTGCCGACAGTGGTTGCCAAATTTCAGCCTCATTGTAAAGCCACTACTTTCCCTACTAGCCAAAGATGTCCCCTTCCCACTCCCTTGAACCCCCGAATGCCAATCTTCCTTCAAAGAACTTCGAGACGCCCTTTGTTCTGCACCAGTCCTAGGAACCCCCGATTACACCAAGCCCTTCTCTCTCTACACTCACGAAAGGGAGGGGTGCGCTTTGTCTGTCCTGACTCAAACTATTGGCCCCAAGCAACGACCATGTGCCTATTTCTCCGCCACCCTTGCCCCGTAGCTAGAGCCTTGCCTGCCTGCCTTCGAGCCGTAGCTGCCGCTGCTGTCTCTATCCGACAAAGTGAGGGGATCGTACTATCGAATTCCCTCACGGTATTAGTGCCCCATGCTGTTGACACCCTCCTGAACCAGACTAAGACGCAACACCTGACTAGCGCCCGACGGACTGGATACGAACTGACTCTGCTTGCACCCCACATCACGCTGAAAAGATGCACCACACTGAACCCAGCCACCTTGTTGCCTCTGCCCGAAAACGACCCAAATGTCCCCCCTATACATGACTGTGTGACCCTCACAGACGAACAGACTAGGAGTAGAGTTGACCTCCGAGACACCGCTTTCACAGACTCTGACGGAGAGCTATGGGTAGACGGCTCTTGCATCAAACTCTCCGACGGCACCACCTCAGCTGCCTATGCAGTAACGACAGCCCGAACAGTAATTGAGACAGCCCGCATCACACAACGATCCGCACAGGCGGCAGAACTGATTGCCCTCACACGAGCATGTATTATAGCGACAGGGACCACGGCAAATATTTACACGGACAGTCAGTACGCCTTCGGAGTGGTTCACCATTTTGGACTCTTGTGGAGAGAAAGGGGATTCCTGACGTCCCACGGCACGCCCATCCTCCACGGAGATCTAGTCTCCGCCCTGATTGAAGCAGTTCTCCTCCCCAAACGATTAACCGTAATCAAATGCCAAGCACACAGAAAGGTGACGGACATCATAGGACAGGGAAACGCACTAGCCGACATCACTGCCCGAACCACAGCTGAGAATAGGACGACGACCCGCATGTATGTGACCAGGTCACAAGCAGAAAAATGGACTGACGCTAGGGAAACGATTAAGGACATCCAGATGGCCAGCTCACCACCCGAATTAACTGAATGGGCACGGGTGGGATTGAAAGACGATGAAGGCTGCTGGCGGACAAAAGACACAAACAAATGGTTGCTGCCTGACTCGTACCTGATCCCCATACTGACTATGGCACACTCCCCCGCACACATAGGATCTGCCCCCATGATCGAACTCATCTCCAGGGTCTGGCACAACGACAAAATTCCCGACTCAGCCAGACGCCTGGTCCAGCAATGCCTTATCTGCCTGCAACACAACCCTGGGAAAGGAACTGTGGTACCCCGGGGAGGGTTTGGGGTCCCCGACCATCCCTTTGAGGTCCTCCAGATGGACTACATCCAACTAGAAAGATGCCAAAGCCTGAAGTATGTATTAGTCATTGTGTGTGCCTTCAGCAAATGGGTAGAAGCCTATCCAACACGTGATAACACTGCCATGACCACTGCCAAAGTACTACTGAAAGAGTTTTTCCCTCGCTACGGCCTTTGTCGAATTCTATGGAGCGACAACGGCCCCCACTTCATAGCTGAAGTTATCCAACTAATCTTGAAAGGGTTGGGTGTAAAACAAAGGTTTCATGCAGTCTTTCACCCCCAATCTGCTGGCTTAGTTGAGCGACACAACGCCACACTGAAACTAAAACTGTCGAAGATAGTGGCCACCACAGGACTTAAATGGCCAGATGCCCTCCCACTGGCATTACTATCGATGCGCTCCACTCCCACTAAGCACCATTTGACCCCCTACGAGGTTGTATTTGGGCGACCGATGAACCTCTGGACTGCATCTAAACCGACCTCCATTCACGACGTCCCGGATGTCCTACTGTCTGATTACTTGTGCAAATTGACTAAAACGTTGTCTGTCATTCATCAGCAGGTGCAGCAGGCCATCCCCGATGCTTCCAGGGGTCCGGGTCACGATATCCAACCGGGGGATTATGTGCTGATCCGAAATTTCCAACGGGCAAAGAGTCTGGAACCCCGGTGGACGGGCCCCTGGCAAGTACTGATCACCACCCGGACGGCTCTTCGAGTGGAGGGGAAACGACACTGGCTGCACGCACACCACTGTAAAAAGGTCTCCTCGACCCTGGCCACGACAGAAAACGTCAGCACCCAAGAAGAGCTCCTGAACAAAGACCGGCCATCACTGAACTGTTATCCTGATACCGAGGCACTCGAACTTGCAAAATTCTCAGATCCCACTGTGCCATCCAGGGAAGGGTATTTCCTGCGTCGAAAGGAGGGAGCTTCAGCTAAGTAGACCACAGACTAAGTTGAATCTCTGAACGGTAGCCTAAACACAACCAAGGGTTAGCCGGAGAGAAGCTAAACGAAGTCTGCGGTTCTGCCCACTACCGAGCACCTCGAAGATGATGGAAGCGCCAGATAAGAAGATGATGGAAGAAACAGATAAGAAAATGACGGGAGCAACCGGAAATACCCACTATAGGAACCCAAAGACTGACAGTATGCACAAATCAAAGACAATTGCCCTTTTCATTTTCCTCCTCTTTTGCCTCCTCCTCATGACTTCCTTCTGGATCGTGGAAGAGAGTGCACCCGCTGATCAGATATTGCTGACCACTGCACAGCCAACCACTATGAAAGAGCATCACCTGATCTCCCTTTTGCCTCAGCTCCGAGAAAGGCGTAAGGAGTTCTGGAACAATTCCTTCGTGCAACTGTTGCACCAACACAACCTTGCCGCCAACGCCACAAACTGCTGGATCTGCGGGTTACTCCCGCATGCCACCGGACACTCCATCCCTTTCATCCCCTCCCCTTTCTCAGTTCATGGCTCCTGCCTTGCCTGGTTGATCCTCTTGCAAGAGAGCTACAAGGACAACGCCACTTCTGGTCAAACAGTGTCACACTTCTACCATGGGTTCTGACTGAACAAAACCGGGAGGACATCTGCTCCCTTTTGTCCTTTGACCTCTGGTTCCTCCTTTCATATGGACATCCCTGCCAAGGAACGAGTTGAAATGCAGGTGTTCCATAATCCAGCCATACCCACCTTCTCCTACCTACGGAAACGAACTGCTGCCACTCTGACTGTCATCAATGTCACGGGCCTCGTGTGCCTCGAAGGCCTGGGAACGCAGCTGGTGGGTCGCAGTTCCTGCCACATCACCAGAACATTGGACTCAATTGATCCCCCCTCCTTTGTTGCTTCTCCGAATATGTACTTTGTTTGTGGCACCAAAGCTTACACTTGGCTTCCAAAAAGTTGGGGGGGTACTTGCTACATCCCCTTTGTTCTCCCTCCAACGTACGTGGCCCCAGCAAACCATCACCGGCAGAAGCGCGCAAGAGACATTGAACAAGCCGACTCCACCGGAGCACAGTTCCTGGATGCAGTGAAGGGACGTGTTCCTCTGTGGGGCCCAATGGCAAACAGCCGCGCCATCCGACACCTGACCCAGGCAGTAGAAACGACCATGAACATAACGGCTGGCATCCTCACTAACAATACGGGCGAGCTTCAGGCAGTCCGCCTGGTGGCTCTTCAGAACCGCCTTGTTCTAGATGTGGTTCTAGCTGACCGTGGAGGAGCATGCCGCATCATCGGATCCAGCTGTTGCATCTACGTGCCAGATAACTCGCCCTCAGTCTACAAAGCTATCGAGCACCTCCACAGACTTTCCTTAGAGGTTCACCAGGAGCAAGAAGGATGGTCGCTTGGGAGCTGGTTTTGGGGCACTTTGAAGGACTGGGGATGGAGGTTGTTTACATTTATATTGATACCGGTCGTGGTACTGTGTGGGTGTTGCCTAGGTATTCAATGCTTGCCACCTTTGTGCTCACTCATCGCTAACTGCATGTGCCCTAAGACTCCGAATTTCGACACTGAACGTATGAACGCTTTGTATGATATCGAAATACGTAATCTAATGGGGATAGACATAAATTGACAAGCTGGCTAGATATGTTGAAAAGGGAGGACTGTTAAAATCTGGATTGTGGCATAAACATTATCGGCGCCATCTTGTCCTTTTCAGATCCATGCGTGCGCGTAAGCAGCAACCATTTTGATTGCCATGGCCTCTCTGCCCACTCCCGATAGCCAGCGTCTCTCTCTCTCTCTCTCTCCCTCACTCCCCAGCCTCGCAAGCATCCCCGACAACCCCCGGTCTCTCCTGCTTGGGTCATAAACGCACCTCCAGCGCGACCCTGCCTCCGAGCCACATCCCGTGCTGAACCCCCTCACTCTTTTATCTCATTCATAGAACAGGCCCTTTTGATAACCTCTTCCTCCCTGCCCGATTGTCCGGCCTGACCCCAGGCCATCACTTAGCTCAGCAGATGCAGTTTATTGCCCCCTACAGTAGGACCTCGCCCCACATCAAAGGAGCGGGGATTAATCAATGCCTTCACCCCCTAGATCCGACCGATCGCCCACATTCCTGTTCCCAGCGGAATGTCCAGCTGCGCGATAGCCATCATGCTGTGATTTGGGTGGGGACCTCTACTGTAGATATGTGTGAGAACAGGCCTGAACCGGGGATTCCAAAGATGCCTTTGTGAACTTCAAAGCAATACCACGGATGTCATAAATGTAATAAAAACAGAGGAAAGTCTTACACATGCAAGAACTGTTCTGAGCACTCTGGAGGCACAAAATTGTGCGTAATTATAGGTAACCAATAGAAAACGTGGAATTTTTCAAAGTTTCATGAATGGTTTATTCATCCGAACAGTTCAAAATTCATATTCATGAACACATATTTCCTCATATGTAGGTTCCATATCAATAAAGAGATATATCCATGTCAATAGGTAACATATAATCCATAGGTAAAATGGAAACCCCAATGCATTTCGTGCTACACTAGCACTTCTTCAGGGGGATATAATTCTGAAAGAAGAAGGAAAGGAAAAACCTTGTAGATGGTCGCTGGTCAGGAAACATAGAAATATATCACAATCGACTTAAGGGAATGTGGAAACCAATTCAAAACCAAAAGTGACGATGGCCGGTTTAAAGAGACATGATGGTGCAGAAAAGCATGTGAAAACGTGTGCATACGTCTAATGTCCCCCAAAAATTATTTTTGAAGCAATGTGGAGTCAATTAAGAAACGCACCCAGTGTAGGGGAAGAATAGAGAGTACGTCATGCAAACACCAAGAAAATTATAAGTCCGCAAGTATCATATACAAGACCCGGTGAATAATGTAATCAAAAGTGACGTGAAAACCGCAAGTAAAAAGCACAATAAAGTTTCAGCACTTACCCATCACCAAAGAAAGATAGCGTGTACCGAGAACCACGACTGTAGCTCCGGATCATAACCCGGAAGACGCGGAGTCTGCGCACAAGGCCCCATAAGAGGAAGAACATAGAAAATAAAAAACGGACTAAAGGACGTGATAGCCTCACAAAGTAAACAAAGACGCGTGAATACAAAGCAAAGGACACCAGACTCGTCTAAAGAAATACGAGGAAAACATAAGAGAAAATATAGGATGGCACAAAAAAGTGAAACAATTAAAGTAGAAGAAAAAGAGGAAACGTGAAAATTATTAAAATACACCATGGTAATACGAAACAAAACATTAAAAAGTAAACATCATTAAGCAGAAAGCATAAACTTAATAACAAATATAGGTTCAATCACTGGTGTAGTATAGGACACAGTGTCAAGAGAGATCATATATCAAATGATTATAGGAGAACACTTCTCAAAATATCATTCAGTTCAAAGATGACAACTGAGTTCAATTCTATCGTTAAGCCCCTTAGGCTGGAGGGATTGTAAATAGTAAATCCAGTGTAACTCGCGCTGTAGTAAATATTTACTATTGTCTCTGTAAGCAACTTTCTGAACATTCTCCAAAATTAAATAGCGAATTTGGCTGGGGTTGTGTGATTGAGATACAAAATGTGCTCCAATACAAGACTTGATGTTTTTAGTGCGGATACTACTGCGATGTTCATTGAGTCTAGTTTTTATTTTCCGTTCTGTTTTACCCACGTACGGGAGGCCACATGGGCATTTGATCATGTAGATTACGTTTGTGGAGTCACAGGTTGCATTCACCCGGAGGTGAATTGGAGTACCTTTCGTTGGATGACATAACACATTTCCAGGTATAATACTGTTACAATGACCACAATTATGGCATGGAAAGGTGCCTTTGAAAGTTGTCACACTTTGCACAATTGGTTGTTTTAAAAGGGATTGTAGATTTTTGGAGCGTTGGTAGGCAAAAATAGGTGGTTTCTCAAATATATTGTTGAAGTCTTTCTCCAAAGTTAGCATGGGCCAGTGTTTACGAATTACATCCTTGATTTTTTTAGATTGAGTAGAAAATTTGGAAACAAAAACGGAGCGATTCTCTTCCGCAAGATTGACATTTTTTGGTTGTAACAATGATGATGCTTAATGATGTTTACTTTTTAATGTTTTGTTTCGTATTACCATGGTGTATTTTAATAATTTTCACGTTTCCTCTTTTTCTTCTACTTTAATTGTTTCACTTTTTTGTGCCATCCTATATTTTCTCTTATGTTTTCCTCGTATTTCTTTAGACGAGTCTGGTGTCCTTTGCTTTGTATTCACGCGTCTTTGTTTACTTTGTGAGGCTATCACGTCCTTTAGTCCGTTTTTTATTTTCTATGTTCTTCCTCTTATGGGGCCTTGTGCGCAGACTCCGCGTCTTCCGGGTTATGATCCGGAGCTACAGTCGTGGTTCTCGGTACACGCTATCTTTCTTTGGTGATGGGTAAGTGCTGAAACTTTATTGTGCTTTTTACTTGCGGTTTTCACGTCACTTTTGATTACATTATTCACCGGGTCTTGTATATGATACTTGCGGACTTATAATTTTCTTGGTGTTTGCATGACGTACTCTCTATTCTTCCCCTACACTGGGTGCGTTTCTTAATTGACTCCACATTGCTTCAAAAATAATTTTTGGGGGACATTAGACGTATGCACACGTTTTCACATGCTTTTCTGCACCATCATGTCTCTTTAAACCGGCCATCGTCACTTTTGGTTTTGAATTGGTTTCCACATTCCCTTAAGTCGATTGTGATATATTTCTATGTTTCCTGACCAGCGACCATCTACAAGGTTTTTCCTTTCCTTCTTCTTTCAGAATTATATCCCCCTGAAGAAGTGCTAGTGTAGCACGAAATGCATTGGGGTTTCCATTTTACCTATGGATTATATGTTACCTATTGACATGGATATATCTCTTTATTGATATGGAACCTACATATGAGGAAATATGTGTTCATGAATATGAATTTTGAACTGTTCGGATGAATAAACCATTCATGAAACTTTGAAAAATTCCACGTTTTCTATTGGTTACCTATAATTACGCACAATTTTGTGCCTCCAGAGTGCTCAGAACAGTTCTTGCATGTGTAAGACTTTCCTCTGTTTGTATTCGTTTATACACCGTGACTGAACCGGACGGTGTTTTTTCTGAGCACCTAAAAGAGTCTCACCAAGGACTATTGGATTACTCTTATTCACTGTGCGGAGTGCAACGGCTCCTTTCCATTTTCATAAATGTAATAAAGCCATAAACCTGTGTATAAGAGGCCAGGCCTCAGAGATGCGGTTAGAGCACCTCGAGAAGATACCCTGTTGTCTGATTTGACGTGTTCTGCTCCGTCGGAATAAAACTTCTGTTTCCTGTCTTCCAGTCTCCAGCGCCTGCCTCTTTATTTGGTAACCGAGAGTTGGGTGAGAGGCGGCTAACGCCGGGCAAACCTTGAGAAGGGGTAATCGACCTGATCTGCCTGACCCTTTTTCCTCAGCACGTGCTCGGAGTCACCCACCACCAGTGGTGGACTAACATCATTCACTACTGGTGGTATATTGATGACGTGTGTATCATCTGGAAGGGAACTTATGAGGAAGCAACTGCATTTGTTGATGCTATTAATGTAAACAACCTCAATTTAAAGTTCACTGCCTCCATTACTGGTGACTCAGCTGAGTTCCTTGATGTACAACTCTATATTCAGGCAGGTATTCTCCACACTAAGTTGCATAGAAAGTCCACAGCGGGCAATTCTATCCTACATGCCCATAGTGCCCATCCCAGCCACACCATTAAGAACATTCCTTATGGCGAATTCATTAGAATCCGCAGAATCTGCAGTGATGAGGTGATTTCTGATCTTCTTCTTGCTGAATCGGTACAAAGATTCTTACAGAGAGGATACAAGAAGAAGGTCTTAGATGAAGCTTTATTGAAGCTAAGATTAGAAACAGAGAAGACCTTCTTAAATCTAGAGCTGATGCACCTCCTGATCCGACAGCAACTAATTCTGTTCGCCTCATCACCACTTTTTGTGCCCAGGCTAATACTATCCCCCGGGTCATACTTGCAGAGTGGCCAATTGTCCTTACGGATAACATCTTAGGTCCCATTATGCCCAGTCAACCTGCCATCACCTTTCGACCGGCACCTTCCATGAGGGATGCCCTAGACAGATCTATGCCAGAAGTTCAGATCAAAGAAACTTGGTTATCCAAAACGGGTTTCTTCAAGTGCACGTCATGTCGTGCTTGTACGTTTGCCAAGAATAGTACCTACTATAAGACTGCTTTCAGTGAGAAGGAGATTCCCTTTCGGGAACACCTCACATGTAAATCTGAATTTGTAGTCTACAAGCTTAGATTTACCTGCAATTTGTCATACATTGGCAGCACTAAGCTTCCAGTAAACAAATGTATCTTACAACACATTAGAGCTATTGTTAATTCTGATAGCAATTACCCAGTGGCCAGACATTTTAAATCAATTCATAGTAACAAACTTAAAGATTTTGAATATACGGTCTTGGGTTCAGTCCCTAACCCCGGACGGGGTGGGAATCGTGAGAAGTTGTTGCGACAGAAAGAAACTCACTTCATTCTTTCTTTGGATACCAGGGTCCCTAATGGGCTAAATATCAATAAGGACCTACATAACTTTCTGTAATTCTGGGGTGACAAACGTTTATTGCACTTTTGCCATCATTGAGTATCTTTAGTTTCCAGTATGAGCTGTGTCTTTTCGTATGAGCTGTGTCTTTTCGTTGTTGAGTTTCTGTATATCAGGATAGTTATTATGAGATGAATTGATGTTTTCACACATTATACCTTTCTGCCATTGTTGAAATTTATTAAGTATGCTCTTTTTTTAGAACTTGTAATTTCTGCACTGCACTTTTTTGTGGGATTTTTCTAGACAGCAATATGGTACCTGTGATATTAGCACTGATTTTTGGATATGGCCATTACTCATAATTTCTGCACTTGCATTTTGTGTGTATGAAGGCTGCTACTTAGATACCCACGGTTTCAGAATTCTATATTCCTGCACTAGCATTGTTTTATATTGACAACACTATTTGACTATCTCTGTGTATGAATACTTGTGAAATTTGATTGATATTTACTTGTATCATGTGTTTTCAACCTGGGCGAACAGGCACTTGCCATCATTAATCAGGTTTCATTTTATGGATTTTAACTTGTGGATATCTGTATATGTCCTCCCATTAGAGGTTTGAATTTTGTTACCATTTGCAGTCGTTTTGTTGATGCTTTGCACACTTTCAGCCCTTCAGTGTATTTTTTAAACCTGTTGGGCTTTTTAAAATTACTGAGCACTTTAAATTCCCAATGCCTGCTGGGGCGCGTTATGTGAGCAAGCTCCTTTGCGGAGTGAAACGTGTCATGGAGGACACTGGTCCAGCATTTTCACGCTAAAATAAACAGACAAAACTGTTTACACGAATGTTCGTGGCTTTGGCTCTTCATTGAGGGATTATAAGTTGGGGAAGCGGTCCTTGCCTGGTGTAGTCCGCCGTACCATTGGCGGTCAGATTCTGCAAAGACATATATATATATATATATATATATATATATATATATATATATATATATATATATATATATACATATACACATATATACATATACATATATATATAGCGGGACTGGGAGGGGAAGAAAAGATTAGGTATGGGGATATAAAACATCAGTACAAGGGATTAATTAATTAATTAATTGTGGGTTTATATAGCGCTAGAATCAACTCCCGGAGGAGTATCTCCGCGCTTCGACCACTGGGGAACCCGTCCTGGCTCACCCTGAGAGATGGTCCCTAATGGGTATCTCTAAGGTGCAACCAAGCATCCCCGGCGGTCTGGGGGGCCGTTGTGAAGATGAGGCAAGCTAATGCCCAGAGTTGCCGAGTGTGGTCCCTGACTGGAGTAGGCACCGAGGCGAGAATTATCGAGCCCGCTGACCCTGGTCCACGACCCTGCCGCGTCGGGTATCGAACCCTGGTCCCGGGCCGTCCTCTGCTTACGGGTCTGCCGCCTCTAACCAGTGAGCCACACCACTCCATGAGGGTATAAGTCCAGTATGTTGATGCTGGAGATAATTGAGCTCTCCTGTGATCCCTGGTTCAGTCCAGTGGTCTGGATAACAACAGCTGCCCAATTGGACACCACCCCAGTATTGTCATTCTATGTGGATTATCGGTGACTCAATTCAGTCACCAAAACGGACACACACTCCATACTGAGAGCTGATGAATTCATTGGCAAGTTTGGGGCTGCCAAGATCCTCAGTACCTTTGGCTTGCCATCAGGGTATTGGCAGATTACCATAACTGAGGGAGCAAAGGAGAGGTCAGCATTTTCAATCCCTATGGGACAGTTTCAATTCCGGGGAATGCCCTTTAGATTATTGAATGCCTATGCCAACATCCAAAGATTGGTCAACTTGGTCAGGGCTGGGCTGGAGAACGTTTGTGCCGCCTATCTGGATGACATTGCTGTCTTCAGCTCCAGCTAGGAAGACCACCTGATCCACAAGAGGAAAGTGCTTCAGGCTCTACAACAGGCAGACCGAACTCTCAAGGCCATTAAGAGCTAGATAGGGCAGGGCTCTGTAGTGTACCTAGGCTACCAAGTTGTTGGGGGACATGTATATCCTCTCCATCCCAAAGATTCAAACCTTCCTGGCCGAGGTGTTGCCCAAAACACAAACCCAAGTGACAGCATTTCTTCACCTCACTGGGTATATTACAGCACATATGTGAAGGGGTATGGAACCGTTGTTGCCCACTGACTGAGCTGACTTCCAAAAAGCAGCCCAGAAATGTGATCTGGACAGAGGTGCACCTAAACACATTTGCCACCCTGAAGAAGGCCATGTGGACAGCACCAGTCCTCAAAGTACCTGACTTCCACAAGGAATTCATTGTGCAGACAGATACTTCAGAGAATGGAATTTGGGTTATTACCTCAGTGCTGAATAAGGATGGCCTAGACCAATGTGTACCCTGTATTAGCAGAAGGCTACTACCCAAGGAGCAGAGGTCAAGTGTCATGAAAAGAAAATAATTTTCTGTTGTCTAGGTATAGAAGAATCTGATGTCATATCTATTTAGGACTCATTTCAGGCTTTAGACAGATCACAGGCCTCTCAGGTGGCTGATGCATATTTTAAGTGAGAACCCTAAACTGCTGATGTGGTCCATCTCTCTACCGGGCGTGGACTTCACAGTGCAACACTGTCCTGGGACTGACTACATCAATACTGATGGTCTTTCCAGGTTTGTTCCCATTATCAATGACAGCTCCTATGGGGGTGTGTAGCTCTCCCCCATTCTGCTTGGGGAACCTAAGTAGGGAACAATCGTTTGCATTGTATACCCCAGCTTTTGCTGGCTGTAGAACTTTATGCACTTTACCCCTCCTTGCCGTAGATAAAATGCATGTGCTCCTTCTTTCAACATGATGAAATTGATCTGCCCCTAACTGGCAATATAAACTTAGCTATAAGTACATAGTATATGGTACAAAATGTACCCATGGCCTGTAAGTTAAGTGTCACTAGCAGACTTCCCCATTCATTGTGCCACATGCTACAGTGACAGTGTGCAATATGGGTTCAGGCCTACAATTGTAGCCTGACCAGGACAGGTTTCAAACTGCAATGCAACCTGCCAAAATAAACCCTTTTTGACATTTCCAAACCTCCCTTTCAAATATTAATAAGTCACCCTTAAATTATGCATCACTGCTAATAATGCAGGGTGCGTGATATTTAAAAGTAGGACATGCAGAAATGTAATTGTATACATGTCCTTACAATAACAATGCCCCAAATGCTATTTTTACTATAGCAAGGCTGGCTGTTCCATAGGAAAACAATGGGATGCAAGATAACATTTAACCCCCTGCATGTGTCGGATGGCCCGCGGCCATCCGACGACACAGTGAGCGTGTGCGAAGGATGGCTGGGGGCCGTCTGAACCCTGCCCACTCATTAATTTCTCCAGCACCGCGGCGGAATTTACACCCGGTCAAGGGGTTAATAATGCTATTTCGGGGAAGGAAATACCTACAAATTTTATTCTTGAACTCGTTATAATATTTATTTAAAGTCCAATTCACTGGTGAAGTCGGATGTTTAGTAAGTGTTAAGGTAAAGGTAATTTTAGAAAGTTACCTTCTCCCTGCCTAAAGCCTCTGGAAGTTAATTTGCATCAGCCTCCAGCTGCAATCCTCTGACTGCTTAACCCTGAATGAGGTGTGAAAACTGTTTGCAGAGCGGGAGACAAAGGCGTGGCTGTGGGGAGGTGTTTCTGTTCCTCCAGCAGGATGGTCTTATGGGCAGTGCCAAGGAACTTAATTATCTTCAAAAGGACATCCCCTATCACAAGCAGATATCAGGTGACACCTGTGCAGACCACTTCTTTGTTCCTCAGCCAGCCAGGCTCTAGTCACAGTATGGAGGGAGCGGCCCCCAAACCTAGTTTGAGGTGGCCACAGAGGAGGGGTTGTTCATTTCCATGGCCACACTTCAGGGGTGGGCACACAGGTTCTGCACAAAGGGAGAAGGGTTTCGCCATCTTTGATTTAAGGAGAGAGGGGCACTGTGGCATTGTTTGCAGTAGGACACACAGGAAAGGCTGCAAAAGTGGGTAGGATAACCCCAGGGAAAATTCCCCCCAGTATTTAGCAAGAAGCCAGGAGTCACCTCCACAGAGGCTGGTAGCAGGCATAAATGTAACACCATCAGAGCCTTACTCAGAAAGCTTTCTAGACATGAGGAAGATCATACGAGAACTAAAACTGCTGTCTGAAACCTGATAAGAGCCCTGAAGGACTTGACCTGTTCTCCCTCTTGTGCCCAGGATAAAGAAGTGGACTCCAAGTGTTATAGAGCTGACCTCCTGTTCGAGGTACAGGGATACAACAAGCTACAGGAGGCCTTTCCTGTAACTGCCCAGCTGACAAGTTCCAACTGGACCTGCCCAGGATTGTGCTAGTGGCTTCTGACTTGACCCCTAAGTGTTGTTCCTGAGGTTCTGAAAACATGGGATGTGTCAAAAGGTACCCCTCTTAACATCCTGGGACTTAGACACTTTTAAGCTCCAATGGCCTCTGGAGGACAGGGACAATCTTGCCAAACCATTTCAATGAAGGTGCATGGGCGCTGGGCTAAAGAACCAGGCATTTCTGCAACAGTGAATGAAATTCAGGAGGACCTCAAAGAGAGGGTATCTGGCTTTGTGGAGCCCTCTTTGTCTACAGCCTGCAGCCATACCATGGCGCAGGAATCTGAGCTCCAAAAAAGTGACTAAATTACAAATGTAGAAATCTTGACTGGGCGAAGATGTCAAATGTATTCGGCCATCGAGGCACCTTCCTTGACACAGAAATTCGAATTTCTCCCACTCAGAGCTTTCCCGCCAAAAGTCAAAAGCATCACTAGCACCTTGTCCAACAACTGTCCAGCCTAGTTGGGCCCTTTGTAGTGTTCCACAGGAAACAAATGACAGGAACTGTCGGTGGGTGTAGAAAGGGGTTTATTTCCACAGGAGCTGCCGGGGAAAACGCCCACCCAGCAAAGCAGAAAAGATCAACCGTGCCGATAAGAATGGTACATTACCAATAATCCAGCATTCCACATTCCAACAGCAATCTCAGTCCAAACTACCGCACATGAAGGAACCAGAGATTGCTGTTGGGATGCTACATACACATTTTCCCTTCTCTAAAATAACAGGCGTGGAACAGGCGCTTCTGGATCACCCCTGCCATCTTTCGGGCGATCTGGAAAGCGACACAGAGGCTTTACAGCTATGGCTCATGGATAGGTTGGATGATCTGGCCCCTAAGGGAGCCCCCCAGTCCACGGCGGCACGGCAATCTGCACCGTGGTTCACAGAGGCGCTTCGAGCGGCTCGCAGCCAATGCAAGGTGGCTGAGAGGGCCTGGCGCCTTCGGTATGACGGGGAGGCTAAACTCGCCTATAAGGCGAGGGTGAAGGCCTACCATCGAGACATCCTGGGAGCCAAGAGGGACTATTTGGCTAGGAGGATCGAGGCTTCAGTGAACTCCTGTAAGGAGATCTTCACTATCGTGAAGGAGTTCACGACCCCTAGCTCTCAACTGCCCCCTTTAGTCTCTTCAGATGCGTGGGCATGTGATCTTGCCGGTTTCTTTACTAATAAGATCAAGGCGATTCAGGCCTCCTTTGTGGAAGGACCGGAGGATGGAAGCGGTGTCACCAGGGCGGGCTGCGGACTTCCGCATACACCTGCGGCGGTGCTGTCGGATTTCCCTGCTGTATCCAGCGAGGAGTCCAGGCAGCTGATGGCCAATCTGAAATCTGGCTCGCCACTTGACCCCTGCCCCGCCAAATTTTTGGCTGGGATTTCGGCGGTGGTGAACCCGCTGGTCAATCCCATCCTCAATGCCTCTTTGAGGGAGGGGAGGGTCCCTAGCTCTTGGAAAAGAGCGATGGTGATCCCCCTCCTAAAGAAACCGGGTCTCGACACCGAGGTTCTGGCCAATTATAGGCCAATTTCACTTCTTCCGGCCCTCGCGAAGATCACGGAAAAACACGTCCACGGTGTCCTGTCGAGCTTTCTGGAAGCTAACAATCTGCTCCACCCATCTCAATCCGGTTTCCGTCCTAATTTTAGTACGGAGACGGCCTTGTTAGAAGTTACGGAGATCATCAGGGAGACTCTGGATGTCGGCGGGAGGGCTATGTTGGTCATGTTAGACCTATCGGCGGCTTTCGACACCGTCCCCCATAGGGCGCTCCTAGCGAGGCTTTATGACATCGGCCTTAGGGGGACGGTGCTCAGGTGGTTTACATCTTTCCTTGAAGGCCGCCGCCAGACGATCTGGGTTTCCCAGAGCTCTGCCGAGATGCCACCATTGGGAATTGGGGTTCCACAGGGTTCTGTGTTGAGCCCCACGTTGTTTAACATCTTTATGTCCCCTTTGGCGGCCTTGGTGGAAGCATATGGGGCCCAGATCGTCTCCTACGCCGACGACACGCAACTCCTCTTCACATGCGAGAAAGACCAGGAGTTTGATGGAGGGAGAATTCGGGACTGTCTTGCTTTGGTCTTTGACTGGTTCCAACGGAGCAGTCTAAGGGCCAACTCAAGCAAGTCCGAGGTTCTATTCTTTGGTTGCGTGGCCGATCCGGAGTGGCAGCATTGGTGGCCGTCTGACATGAGCCCTCCTGCACAGTCTTCCGTGGTAGCAAAAAATCTGGGTGTCAAGCTAGACAACCAGCTGTCGCTGAGAGCTCACATTCTGGGTCTGGCTGGCACCTGCTATGGAATCCTGAAAATGCTCCGTAAATTCCTGCCCTTGCTATCTGAGGAGCACAGGCGGATTACTGTGAAGGCTCTCGTGGGCTCAAGGCTAGACTACGCCAATGCCCTCTTTCTGGGCCTCCCTGACTACCTAGTCCAGCGTCTACAGGTGGTACAGAACTCGGCCGCCCGGGCTATTTTTGGCCTGTGTAGACGAGCCCGAGCCTCCGGCTTGTTAGAGGCGTTACATTGGCTGCCCATCCGGAAGCGGATCCAGTTCAAATCCCTGACCCTGATGCACAAAGCCTTGCATGGATCTGGGGCTGGATACCTTCGGCGGAGACTCGCTTTCTATCGACCAGTCCGCTCTTTGCGTTCAGAATCCCTTTATAAAGCGGTGGTCCCGCGGGTGAGGAAGGCCCTTGCGGGAGGGCGCTCTTTTAGCTGCAAAGCTCCTCAGCTGTGGAATTCGCTCCCGCTCACGCTCCGCAGCACTGCCAATTTGTTCCAGTTCAGGAAAAGCCTGAAGACCTGGCTTTTTAGTCTTTAGGCTCTTTTCACCATTCTCTGTTTAGACCATTTTTATTTCTGCTGTGTTGTGTTATTTTTATCCTGAGCTGCAGGTGGAAAGCGCCGGGACACTCCTTTCGAGTAGCCGTGCGCTATACAAAAGCGCTATAACATAACATAACATAACATAAATAGGGAGGATGATGACTCAGAGGCGGATGAGGACTGAGATGCGGTGGGTGGCAGGACAGGGCTTGATTATACCTGTTAACAGCTGGCGGAACTGTGCATTTGTAATAATGGTTGACCTGTGTAACAATGGAGTGTGGTGCTATGATGATTTCTTATGCAAAAGACTGTCTCATTTTGTTGAAACTCTGAAAATGATTAAAAAGTAAAAAATAAAAAAGAACACTAAATCATTAGAACAATAAAACCCAAAACAAACAATTCTACATATACCTTTTACCTTTCCTAAAATAACAAAAATAACACTAAATCATTAGAACAACAAAACCCCAAACTAACATATGTAAATACAAAAGAAATTTGCAACAACTGTCATCAGATAAAAAAGCAATACATGAATGCCGGAAAAAATAAAGAGCAATATAATTGCCTGAATCGAACAGGCAACCTTAAACATCGCACACTCCTACGCAGAACAGACCCAGGTTCATACACTGATTTCTCTCCTCCAACAGAACTTTTAGCAATAGAATCACTCGCAGAGTTGGAACCTGAGAAGGATTACTGGGACCAACCAACTCCCCCGGGAGAACAGAACCATGTACAGATTTAACCACATGTCCTTTATTCCCCCAACAAGAACCATTCACCCGTACAGCATTACCACACACTCTGTTCACCACAAATGGACCATTAAACTTATTGCAAGTTTTGTGTACGTAACTTCCTTTTTTGATAAAAACAGCATCACCAACCTGAATATCACAAGACTTAACTCTATTCCAATTATGAAAATGAATAATTTCTTTCAACTTGGCAACCTCCACATTATTCCTTACGATAGCATCAGATGACTTGACATCAAATCCAAACTTGACCCATTTGCTCATTCATTCTGGACATATTTTGGTTGCAGGTTTCCTCACTCTTAACAATTCAAAGGGCAAAAACTGTGTGGAAGACTGTGGAGACACATTCCACCACATCATTAGTAAATTGAACACCATTGTCTGAAATCAAGGAATGAGGGAACCCTTCCCTGAGAAAAAGTTCCTGGAGAATGCATTGGCATTGGCATTGGGTTCAGCCACACATTTAACTTCTGGCCACTTTGAGTATAGATCTACTGCTACCAATGCAAAACGAGACTGAGCAGGCAATCTATTAAAGGGTCCAACAAGATTCACTCCTGTTTTTCCCAAGGTCTTTCTGGACATTCAATAGGAGTCAAAGGTTGTTTTCTGATACACAGATTCTTTTCAGAAGATATGCATATAACACAATTGCCCACATATGATTGAATTTCAGTATCCATTGAGGGCTACCACAAAGTCTGTCCTTGGCCTTCATGTGTCATTTTGAAGAGCTTAGATCTCAAACCAATAGGGGGAACTAATTTATCATTCCTAAGAAGGAAACCACCATCAATGGATAATTCATTTGACACTTTCCAAAATTGGTGACACTGTAGAAAATGATTTTTGCTTGGGCCACCCTTTTGACGCACAGTCCATGACTACGTTCATGACTTCATCCTGTACCATTCCATCTCTCCATTCTCATTCAGTAACCGCACACAATCCTTCAAAAATTAACGAGGCAATAAAAAAATTCTCATCTGTGTCATCTCCATAATCCGGATCACCATCAGAAATGGGAAAACAAGACAAAAAAATCTGTACGTACATTCATGCCTCCTTTGATATGAAAAATGGCAAGATTATATTGCAACAACTTGGAGTCTAATCACGAAATTCTAGGAGTTTGTTCCTTATTTTTTTCCCCGACAAAATAGCTGCAACCAGTTTGTGGTCAGTTTTGACAGTAAATTTTGTCCCCCAAAGATATGGTTTAAATTTTTTAATAGATCATCAACATACCAAAAGTTATTTTTCAATAGTAGAATATTGCATTTCAACATCCCGCAAAACTCTAGATGCATAACCGACAGTGTGTTCAACTGTCCCATGCTGTTGCGTACGTATAGCCCCAAACCGTATCCACATGCATCAACCGTAACGCAACATGCTACACTAGGATCAAATGGATTCAAAATTCCGGAGACAGCTAACTGTTTTTTAATCCACTCAAAAGCATTGGAACATGACATATCCCACACAAAAACAAAAATATTTCGTAGTAAATTGGTTAAAGGTGTGATGTGAGAAACATACTCAGGAACAAAACGGGAATTCAATTTGTATATCCCTATGAATGACTTACGTGCAGACTTGTCCTTAGGCACCTGGACCTCAATTATGGCATTAACAAGACCATGTCTGGGTTCAATGCCTCCACCAGAAATGACATGACCCAAGTATTCAACTCTGTTTTTCACAAATTGACACTTGTTCAACTTCAGAACAATGCCATTATCTTGTAAGATAGACAGAACATGTTCTAATATTGCCAAGTGTTCAGCCTTGGTTTTACCATAGACTAACATATTGTCTTGAAAGACAACAACTCCATCCACACCTCTGAATAACTGATACATAATTCTCTGGAAAACAGAAGCAGCCAAAGCAAGCCCGAACAGCATTCTGCAAAATTGAAAAGTACCAATTGGTGAGACAAAAGCTGTATACTGTCTAGAACTAGGATCCCAATAAACAACCCCGTATCCCTCAGAACCTGGGCATATATATCATACGTAACAATAGGTTCTGTCGGGTAAGACAATTTCTTTACAGTTCATAATATTTATGAAAATCAATAACTCTGGAGGCGACGCTGGAATACATATAATGTGACAATGTGATTCGTAGTGTTAAAGGAATTTTCACTTTTTCTCAGTAAGGGATTTTTTTGGGTGATACCACAAAAATTCAGAAGACAACAGGCTTCTACTAATTCATTGAATGAAACAACGCAGGTGACAGATATTTACAGTGAAAAAAAGTGCACAATTGACAGAGTGAATCCATGTATTATGCATGTAAGTGAGAAAATAAGTTGGTAAAACATGTACATAGGGGAGAAAAATGTAAAGTAAGTCCAAACAAACTATATAATACAAGTATTTCTGGCCTAAGCAGTGATTGCTTAATGATTTGAAAGCAGCAAGACCTATGGATATGTGGACATATGTAACCGTCGACGTGTCGATCCTGACAGGAGCATAATTAAGGGATTGTCATGGCAGGTCTTCTTCAGGACACAGGAGGCAAACAGACAGCCAAATCCATAAGTGTTTACGGATATTGTTAGCGGTGTCAACAAATGTTCTATAGTTCAGGTGGATATGAGAGTCCTACCAGTGGCCTGGCAGGTTGATTCCGGTTTATCGTTTTGGAATTGAGGGCATTATAATAAAGCGACTCCTGGTGGCACTGAGGAGACCCGGTACTCCTTGGAGCAAGGACTTCGATAAGGCTCAGGTAGTTGTGTGAAGTCGATGCCTGCATGACCTCATGGTTCAAAGAGGGTTTATAATTGGCAACACCACTTAAATCATGAGTTATGTGTGAAAAAGTATCCATTGCTTTGAAAGCGAACTGCGAGATTGCTAATCCTCTGATGCAGTGAACTAGAATGTTATGTTATGTTAAAAATACTTGTTAAGCACACATACACCGATGGTTTCATGGCGCTGGAATAAAGGACATGGCAGTAGACAGAGAATGCACTTAAACAGAGTATGCTTGAATAAATAACCAGGTCTTTAACTGTTTCCTAAACTGAGCTAAGGAAGTGAGAGACCTAAGCTCAGCCGGGAGAGAATTCCAAAATTGTGGTGCTAAAACTGCGAACCTTAGTCCACCATACTTCTTCCGTTTAGCAGATGGAACTTCCAATAAGTTCAGGTGGGAGGATCTAAGGTTTCAGATTGGAATGTACTGATGTAAGCGAGCCGAGATGAAGGCCGGGCCGTTACCATGTAGCGCTTTAAAGATGATGCAACTCATCTTAAAAGCACAGCGTTTACTCACTGGGAGCCAGTGAAGACTTGTCATTAGTGGGCTGACATGATGCCATTTAGGCTGGTGAAAGATCAGCCTTGCCGCCTGGTTCTGAACAAGCTGGAGGCGCTTCAGTTGGTAAGCCGGGATGCCAGCGTACAATGAGTTGGCATAATCCAGTCGAGAGATCACTAGAGCTAGAGTGACCAAGATCATGGCTTCCCTGCTCAGAAATCTGCTGATCTTTTTTATTCTGCGCAGCTGAAAGAAGCCGGCCGATACAACCAAGCTGATCTGGGCTGTCATGGAGTGATCATTACTTATTATGAACTCCAAGCTTTTAGCAGAAGCAACTGGCACAGGTGGTTTGCCTAATTTCGGGGGCCAGAAGTTGGAATGCCAAGGATTTGCCAGACCACCCGTAAGAATTAATTCTGTTTTCTCTGGGTTCAGCTTCAACTGGTTGTTGTTCATCCAGTCACTGATGAAGAACATCGTGTCTTGAACATTGGACTTGGACGTAAGAGAAGAATTGATGTTAAACACCAGTTGAAGGTCATCTGCGTAGTTAAAAATTCTGACATTCCTTTCCCTCAGTGAATGAATTAAGGGGAGAAGATAGAGGTTGAAAAGGAGCGGGGAGAGAGAGGAGTCCTGAGGAACCCCACAGGTGATATCTCTATGACTGGAGGAGAAATTGGCAAGGAGCACTGCTTGGGAACGGTTGCTCAAAAAGGAAGACAGCCACTTTAGGGCTAGGCCCTGAATTCCGGAGTTACTGACACGGTCAACCAGAATACTATGATCGACTGTGTCAAACGCTGCGGAAAGATCCAAAAGTATCAGGGCCTGAGAGATACCTGTGTCTGCCCCTCCTCTGAGCTCGTCCATCACAGAAAGAATGGCCGACTCAGTTGAGTGGGCGGGCCGAAAACCTGCTTGATAAGGATCCAGAATTTGAAAATGCTCAACAAAGGAGCTAAGACAGTTTTTTTTTGTTTTTTTTTGCATTATGATACGTTTATTTGTGGCACGCTGTGGTTACCATTTTTTTTTTTTTTTTGAAAATGTGTTTATTCGCATATCAAGTAGAGCATCAACGTGTTACAGTCCGCACAGAATAAAACATGGAAAGGAGGGCATGCTCTTCGCTGTATGATAATAACAATCATAATAGAAATTTCCGTATTTTGTTGTGACGTAATTAGCTCAACAGAGCTCCCAAAAAACCTCCCTCCCACCACCCCAACTATACCCACCCACGGCATTCATATCCATAATTTAGATAATCAAGCGTCATTTGGCTACTCCCTTACATAGCACCTTCCTATTATTTCGTCCCATAAAGGTAGTTAGAGGTATAAACAACACACAGTACAGGTACTTTGGTTATCATATTTCAAGACGCACCCGGTGTTAATTGAGGTAGGGTGCAGCATGGCAAAGGCATATGGCACATCAGACAGTAGATAGCGAGACATCAGATCCTTCTTCCCCACTCATTTCAAAGGCCCCCAGCATGGTGAACCAGTCCAGTGAAATCGGCATCTTTCTGTGGCCCCTACGCTCTTCACGCTGCAGTGCCTCACCCTCTGCCTTACCCCAACGTATAACTTCAGCTTTCCATGTGTCTGGGTCTGGCGGTTTGGGTGATTTCCACCGCATTGTGATCGCGCGTTTTGCTAGCAGCAAGGCCATATCAGTGAAGCGTGAGGACACACTCCGTTTAAGCGCGCCCGGCCCTAGTCCTAATATCGTGTGTTCTAACGTGCGGGGTAATAGGGAAGACCCTGCTTTGGCGAGCAAATCATGTACGTTTGTCCAGTAGTAGCCCAATTTAGGGCCGTCCCATATCATGTGTAGTAGTGTGGCGTCATCAGCCTGGCATCTGGGGCAGGCATCAGTAGCGTCAGGGAACATAACATGTATGCGGTGTGGCGTGAGGTAAGCCCGGTGCAATACCATTAGTTGGATAAACTTGAATTTCGGGCTTCTGGCCACCCTTTTGGGAAATTGTAGAATCCGCTCCCATTCTTTCTCTTCTAGTGGCCGCCCTATGTCGCCCTCCCATTTGGTCCTAAGGGGTGATAAGGGGATCGCCCTTCCAGTTCTAACACCTGCAGTGAGCCATCTAGTGAGGTGACTTCCCGTTCCCATGAGGTATTGCATGGACAGTAGTGGGTTTATGGGTGGCTCCGTGTTGTCTCCCGCCCATGTCTCTGACACATAATGCCGTATACTAGCGTGTAAGAGGAACGAGCCTTCGGGCACGTTATGCGTGGCCCTAAAGTCCTCAAAGGATAGTAAGCGTCCATCTGCGAATAGATATCCGATGTGTACGACCCCTGCGTCATGCCATGGAGCTAGTTTGTGGGTTGTGAGCAGGCCGGATTCCAGCGGAATACCGAGTAGTGGGACGGTAGGGGCGTAGGAAGTCGTGGGGGATGTATATTTCACCGCCTTCCGCCAATAGCGAATGGCAAGGCGGAGAAGGGGAGGGGCATGTCTGGGTAGTCCCGAACGGGGCAAAAGTAAGGTGTGGATTTTCCCTTTGGACCGGTCCTCCTCCGTCATGTCAATCTCATGTAGGTTCCTACCCGCCAGCCAGTAAGCTAGCCATTGAAGCTGGCACGCGTAGTTGTACGCCCTAAAGTCTGGTGCTCCCAAACCCCCGGCCCCGGTAGTGAGTTGCATCTTAGCCAGGCCAATACGTCTCCGCCCTGATCCCCATATTAGCTCCGTCAGTAATGTGTCTAGTGTTTTGAAAGTAGAGGCTGGGATCAGGAATGGCAAGTTAGTAAAGTAATAAAGGAGTCGGGGAAGCACTACCATTTTCGAGATGGCTACTCTGCCTGCCACTGACAGTGGTAGCGACTGCCAGAACTGCACCTGTGATTTGAGTGATCGTATTGCCCTGTCCAGGTTGCCATGTAGCATCGCCTCCCCTCCCCTGTATATTTGGATCCCGAGGTAACGGAAAGTGGTGTCCGCCATTTGTAAGGCGTACGGCGGAAACGGTAGTGGCGCGGACGGACCAGTGTCAGTAAAGCAGTAACCAAAGGACTTGGATTCGCTGATCTCGAGACCCGATAGCAACCGATAGGTCTCAAAGAGAGCGGGTATAGGGTGTAGGTCCCCTCGTAAGTCACGGAGGTATAGGACAATGTCGTCAGCATAGGCAGACACTACATGTGTCCTCCCGCCCCTCTGAATGCCCAAGTGAGGAGCTTCTTCACGGAGCTTACATAACAACGGTTCTAGTGCTAGAACAAATAAGAGTGGAGAAAGTGGGCATCCCTGCCTGGTACCCTTCGCAACGGCGAGGGGTTCAGAAATGCATCTGGACGTCCGAACCCTTGCCGTGGGCTGGGAGTAAAGCAATCTGACCCATGCAACATATTCTGGGGGTAACCCGAACTTCTCGAAGGCGGCAAACATGAAATCCCAGCGGAGGGAGTCGAAGGCTTGCTTGAGATCTAGCGTAATACAGCCCTCTGCGTTCCCGGTCGCCCGGTTCGGTAACATCAGTTGGGCTAGTCTACGGAGGTTCAAGGCCGTGCTCCTACCAGGGACAAACCCGCACTGGTCTTGGTGAATCAGTTGGGGAATGTATTGTGTCAGCCTAGTTGCCAGCACTTTGCTCAATATTTTGTAATCGGTATTAAGAAGGGACAGGGGCCTGTAGTTAGCTAGGTGCATGCCATCCCTGCCCGGCTTCAACAGGGAGGTTATCAGGGCCTGTAGGGAGGACGGCGGCAGAGATTCAGTCTGTAGTGCTTCTCGATAGATGGTTTGTAAACGTGGGGCGAGAAGGTCAATAAACGTCTCGTAAAATTCTACTGGCAGGCCGTCCGTACCTGGAGTTTTATTCCTCGGTAAGGCGTGTATTGCCTGCTTGATCTCTGACGTAGTGATTGTACGTTTCAGTTCATCCCGCTGTCTATCTGTGAGCCGTGGCAGTTCCAGGCCTTCCATGAAAGCCTCTAGAGTCGTGTGCGAGAGGGGTTGGTGCGGGCCGTACAATGTGGCGTAATAGTCTGTGAAGGCCTTGTTGACTCCTAATTGAGTCGAGGCTATGGAGCCGTTTTGGTCTGTAACTGCAAGAATCGGGAGGTGTGCCGGGGCGTCCCGTATTATGCGGGCTAGGAGTGGGCCTGACCGGTCAGCCTGGGTGTGCTGTCTGTTGGTGTATTCCCGGAAGTCCAGTAGCCTAAGTTCTTCCAGGAGCTCAGCGTGTCGTATGTGTGCTTCCTGTAGCGGTGTAAAATGGAGGTGTGTGCCTGCTGCTTCTTTTTCTAGCAATGCCAGTTTACCTTCTACTTCCTTAAGGCTGTCCATCACCACTCTTTTCATGCCCACTCGTGTTGCCATTGCCTCCCCCCTGATGCAGACTTTGAATGTGTCCCACTCCATTCGTCTGGAGCTAGCGGTACCAGTGTTTGTGGTGAAGAAAGCCACAATAGTGTCCGCCATGGTCGATTTGAAGGCAATATCTTCCAACAGGTCCGTGGGCAGCCTCCATGTTGGTATAGGTGACAGTAGTCTACCCCATTGTATCGCGAGCTCCACAGGGTTATGATCTGAAAATGTCTTACCCATGTGTTGCGCTGTGAGGATCGCCCCCAGTAGAGAGCGTGAGCAGAACACTCTGTCTATCCTGGTGTGCAGTTGGTGAGGTGGGGAGAAAAAGGTATATTCTTTGTCTAGCAAGTGTTTGCTGCGCCACGCATCTGCTAAATCCCACCCGTCCGCCCATTGCGTCAGCGCGGCTGCCTGTTTCCTGCTGTCGGTGGCGTGTAAGGGTGGGTGTGACCTGTCCAACATAACATCAAGTACAGCATTAAAATCCCCTCCAATAATCCATTGATAGTCCGCCCAGTCCGCCAATACACCATTAAGTACAGTTAAAAAGATTGATTGGCCCGAGTTCGGGGCATACACACAGCCAAGTACAACAGTTACACCATCCAGCTCGCCCCGCACAAATACATATCGTACCTCCTTGTCAATCCTCTGTTCAATGGGTTTGAAGGGCACAGAATTACGAACCCATATAGCCGCCCCTCTGGAAAGTGCAGAGTAGGATGTGGCAAAGAGTTGGCCCCTCCATTTCTTCGACAGTTTCAAGTTCTCGGCACCACTTAAATGCGTCTCTTGTAGGCAGGCTATCACTATCCCTCTGCGGTTAAGTTGAGCCAGTACTCTGTGCCGTTTGTGGATCGAGCCCATGCCTCTCACATTCCAGGTGCATACGTTATATAAATTAAGTGACCCCATACCTGTGCGCTGCATAAGGGAGCGTCGTGCCAGTAGGCGAGCAAGCCGAAAGTGTTCTGTGTCGGTGGTAGAATGCCATTCGAAAAAACAACCCCTGAACTCTAAGGTCCCCAAGGAAACAGACTCGGGGTCCAAACTGTGATACCCAACGTGGGTAGCAGTCTAACTTAACCATGTCCATACGATGGGGGGTGCAGGCTATCCAATCCCGTTATGTGCTGGTCCGTGGTGATCCAGCAAGCCCTCAGCACATACAGCCCCCGTACCACCCACCTGCGTGTGGCTAAGCGTGCTGTTCATACATTACCAATCGTGCATCGAGCAAGGCGTCGTAGTCAAAATTCTGCAGCCATTTGTGCCGTGATTTTGGGGAAGAGTTGCAAACTATCCGCAGACCCCGATACCTCCGTGCGTGTGTCTGAGTTGCTGGCCAGGTCCCTTGCTGCGCCCGCGTCGTGGGCGGCTAGTGCGGCCTCCGTCAGCTGTGTCACCTTTGTACTTTTCATTGAGTGAGTCGTCGCATCTGGACCTTTTGGTGGAGTACGCGTCGAGGGGCCTTGGCCAGTATCAGAGGTAGTGCGACTGCGGCTAGGTCGGTCTCGGCGGCCGCTGTTGGCGCCATTGGCGAACGGGTCCTGTGATGCCGGTGGGGTGAGAGTGACTTCCATCCATTCCTCCGCGTCCTCCGGGGAGTCAAAGAAGTGTGATTTGTTGCCGTGTAGGATCTTGAGGCGGGCTGGGAAGAGGAGTGCATATTTCAGTTCTCGTTCGCGCAGTTTGCGTTTGACACCCAGGAAGGTGGACCTGGCTCATTGTACTGCTGGTGTGAAGTCCGGGTACACCGATATGGTCTTGTCTTCATACCGGATAGGCGCCTTCTCCCTGGCCGCGCGTAACACCGTGTCACGGTCTTTATAGTGAAGGAGACGTGCGATCAGAGGGCGCGGCGGCGCTCCTGGTTGAGGCGGCTTCGAGGGCATCCGGTGTGCTCTCTCCACACTGTATAGGGCAGTAAGATCTTCCGGTCCCACCATCTGCTTGAGCCAGTCTTCCACGAATTGGGTGGGATTCCTCCCTTCACTCCGCTCCGGAATGCCCAAAATCCGGACGTTGTTGCGGCGGGCCCGCCCTCCGCATCGTCCACCCTGTCCCACAGTTGGCGAAGTTGTTTTTCCATACCTTCTAGTTTGGTGGAGTGTTCCGTCTGTTGGGGGATCAGGTCATTGAGCGCAATTTTCTGCTCCGACACTCTCTCAGCCAGCTTATTGTGGTCCGCTCTGAGCAGTGAGAGGCCTGTTGCCATAGTGTCCATACGTGTTTCGAGTGCCTCTCTTGTCGCCCTAATTTCATTCAGGATGAGGTCCAGTTTGGCGTCTTGGGTCCCCTTCCCGGTCGGTGGAATGACATCCGCGTTGGAGGAGGCCAGAGGGTCCTCAGATCCAGTAGACTGCATGTCCGTCGGTGCGCCCTGATCCTGTGACTTGCCCAGGTTCCTCCCCATGGATCTGGTGTGCAGGGCGACGCTGCGTAGATCGCGCGTCCTTAAGGCAGGCTCCACTCCGTGGTGACTCGTGGTGCCCTGTGCACCGGCGAGTGGTGAGAGATGTGAACCTGTAGCTGGGAACCAGTCGTCACTGCGTCTCTCTGAGAGCCTGTGTGGGACACTGAGGTGGTATGAGCAATGTTCTCTGTGGGGTGCGTCCAGGTACAGGTAGTGGTAGCTGGGGTGGCCTCCGGTTGGCGGAAGAGGTTCCGCGAAGACGGTTCGGGGTCACCGCTATCTGGCCTGTAGTAGGAGAGACCTTAGGAATGGCGCCCTTGCGCTCGGACCCCTGTCCACAGGAGGGTCGGGGTCATCTCACGCAGGAAGGTGAGTGGGTCCTCAACGTTGCTTCGATGCTCCTCCTGTGCCCAGCAGTCCTGGCCCAGGCGCAGAGCCCCCCGGTGGGCAGGAATCACCGCGCTGCGATCGCGGCCCGTCCCGAAGCCTCGGAGGGAGGCAAGATGGCGTCCGTTGGCGGTGCCGCCGCGGCCGTTCACTGCGCTCTGCTCGCGCCTGTTGCCTGCCTGGGAGGGCGATCTGTTGTGAGACCCTGTTGTGGCCCGGGTACACAGACCGTGCTCAGTGTTCAGGGGCCCTGGGACACATATGCCGTATTGGTGGAGCTGGCTCCCACAGGCTGCGGCGGTGGAGCTCCGAACGCGGCGTTCCCTTGTGCTTGTGTCCGCTCTCGGTCGGGGGCCAGGGCCGGGCCGGTCCCACAGCGCGCTCCGGCGGGGCTGCCCCCAGGCTGCACAGGCAGGGCAGTCGGTGCGGGAGCGGCCGTACTCCAAAGTTTGGCGTACCTGTAGAGAGCCCCCCGGGTCGCCTGCCAAATCCAGACCGCGGCTTCACACGAGGCCGCAGGCCGCCGTAGGTGTCGTTTCCTCTCCTGGGTCCCAGGACGCGCCGGGGGACAGCAAGATCTCGTCGCCGCTTCCCTCTGCCCTCTCGATGCTCCGGAGGGCAATTATAGGTGGGTGGCGTACACGGGGTACAGGATATTCAGCTAGTTTTGCGAGCTAGGGACGGAGCTCAAGGGCTATGCGTCCACCATTGTCGGCTCGTAGCCACGCCCCCCCAAGGAGCTAAGACAGTTAGCTACATGCACCTCTAAAACTTTTCCCAGATAGGGCAACAAAGAGATGGGGTAATAGTTACAAAGGGCTGAAGAATTGGCACCCGTTTCTTTCAAGATTGGAATGATTTCTGCCCTTCTAAAGGAGTCCGGGACAATGCCAAGCTCAAGTGAATTATTCAAAAATGCACGAGAGGGGTTGGGGCATGTAGAAAAAGCTTCTTGGAGAATGTGGGGAGGGCATCAATCCAAGGGGAAGCCTGAACTGACTTTAATTAGTAAAGTCAAAAAAGTTTCCTCTGAAATCAGGGGGATTTGGGCAAGACAATGTTGACTCAGGTCATTGTTAGAATCCTGCATAATGCAGGCCACAGAAGAGATACTGGCCTTGATAGTAGCTATTTTCTCTAGGAAGTATAAATTAAGAGAGTCGTATAACATTTGAGAGGGAGCTGGTTTTGCCATGACTCTATCTGACTTTGAAATTTGGTCGACTATGGAAAAAATCTCTTAAGATTTGTCTGATGCATTACAATTTTTTGTGAGAAGTAATTAGCCTTGGTTAGTGTGATCAATGTTTTATATTCACCCAACAAGGCTAAGTAGGACACTTTTTTTCTGGGAGATAATGACGACGCAATCGGCGTTCAGTTTGTCTAAGTTCGAGTTTCTTTACTTTTAGGTCATCCGAGAACCACCGTTGAGCATCGTGCGGCCTCATGATCTTAGTCTTTTTGAGAGGAGCAACACAATTGCTGGCAGACTCCAGCCATGAGTAAATACTCTCATCCTGAGTCTGGAAATGATCTAGTGTGGAGGTGGGCATGCTCACTAAGATTGAACGAAAATGGGCCATGTCTGCTCGTTTCCAATTTCTGAACATTTGGGCCCCGATGTAGGTAAAACGCATTTACCGATTTTAAAATACCGAATCATACCGAATCAGTATTTTCAAATCGGTAAATGAAATGTAGGTAAAAAAAAATCGGCTAATTACCGAATCGGTAACAATCGGTATCGTGGTTCGATACTTACCGAATTGATATTTGCCGAATCGGTAAATACCGAATCGGCAAACACGGAATCGGCGAGAAAGAAAAAGTGAAACTGATGACAAAAGCCAATGAGGTGGAAGCACCCTACCCCACCCTAGCAGGGAGTGGCTACCCAGGCAGGTGCAACTCATTAGAACTTTCTGGAGAGGCAGCCTGAGCTGAGCATTCAGAGTGAGCAGCAGTGGTAGCACTATCCTGAACTGTGTGGAAATGGCAAGCAGCTCTGAGAGGCAGAAGGCTGAGCGCAAGCGCAAGGCCAAGTTCAGCAACAAGGAGCTGCAAGTGTTGGTGGAGGAGGTGGTGAGGGTACACAGGCAGCTGTTTGGGAGGCTGTCCCTCACACTCCCAGAGAGCACCAAGAGGAACCTGTGGATTGCAATCGGTGGGAGGGTGAACGCAGTAGGTGTCACCCCCAGGAGCCTGGACAACCTCAAGAAGAGGTTTTACGACATTCGCAGCCTCACCAAGAGGAAACTGGCCGAGCTGCACAAGCAGGCAGGACTAACAGGTGGAGGCAGGAACCCCGCGCCCCCCCTCACTGACCTTGAGGAACTTGTGTCCACGACAATTGAGAAAGAGAGTGTGGTGGGAGTTGGCGACCTGGACAGCTCATCCAGATCCACAGCAAAAGGTAAGAAGCATGCGCAGCATGACACACCCTACCAGACACCTCCCCTTTAGCCCCAATGCACAGCCAAACCCCAGCCCAGTACTGCTAGCAACATACATGAGCAATGCATCATGGTAACTGTAGTCAGCTAATGTAGTAACAAATGCCAGTGCACATTCAAATGAAATGCACCTAGAAAATGAATCAGAGTATTGAAAATGGGATGTGCAATGCTTTTATTGTAGTGACTGCAAGACATTTGCACTCAGTTCACAAATGCTTCTTTATACCTAGGGGCACCATCAGGCAGTGGAGCAGCAGCTACACAAGCTCCAGCTCCAGCGGCATCAGACAGTGCGGTGGCAGGGCAAAGCAGCATTCTACCATCACAGGAGGAGGAGGAGGAGAACAGCAGTGCCGGGGGCAATGAGGATGACACAGGACATACCCTCTCATTTCCGCACTCCCCCCTACTGTCACTAACGCCCCCAGTGCAGTTCTCACCCGAAAATGTCCCAACACAGACCCACCCAGCACCTGCCACATCTCCTGCCAGGAGGATCACCGTTGCACCATTGAACAACATGGAGGGAGCAGCGGCTCAGTCTCCAGCACCCACTCCTGCAACACCCATGGCACACCAGCCCACACAGCAGGCCAGCAGCATTCGGCGCAGGCCACGCACATCCAGCCCTGCTTTACCAGCACGGGAGGGCAGTGTATTCCAAGGGCTGGAGGGGAGTATGGTCCGGATCCAAAGGATGCAGGCCAAGTTGATCCTGGCTTGCCATCGCCAATTGCGGGAGCACAACCTGCACATGGGGGAGATGAGAAAGGGGTTTAAGAGTCTCGTTGAGAGCAACAAGGAAATAGCTACTGGACTGGGGGCGCATGACTACTGCCATTACCCAGCTATGCAATAAGATGGAGGAGCACGAGCACTGTAGGCGCAGGGATGCCCGCATGCAAAACCGGTCACTCAACCGCCTTGCTGCAGCAACCGCCCAGCTATGCCGCCGAGGGGCTAACATGGAGGACTGCCTCATCAAGAACACTGCTGAGATGACCAGGGGCATGTCCCGCATCACCACTGCCATGGAGACACTAATCATATCAAACACGGTGGTGAATCCTGCCCTGGACGTGGGCGAGGCTGGGGACAGCAGCAGCCGCAGCAGCCCGGCCAGCGCTGTATCTGAGCTGCGCCGGAGCAGCAGGCGCTCCGCTGAGGCAGCCGGACACACAGAAGGGGGTGAGCCACATCCAAGTGGGTCAGCTAAGCGCAGCAAGAAGTAAGACTGCCAGGGTGGGTGAGGCAAACCGGACAATTTACAATCCCCACCTATTCTGTTATAGTTAAATTTGTAGCACATCAGTGCAGTAACGTTGTGCCAACATTAGTCAATTTTAATATGTTCCACATACATTGACGTGTCTGTGCATCTGTACTCACTCAGAAATAGTTGTCTGTTATCTCCTCACGTCTGTACCTCCCGTCACTTGGTGTAGACACTCCAGCAGGTTGTGTTAGTGGCACAGCTATGTCATCGTCAGGGTCTTCGTAGTCAGACAACTCTACCTCTGTGCCCTTCTTGACCGCAAGGTTGTGCAACATTGCAGATACAGCAATTATCTTGCAGCAGGTGATGGGGGTATATTGTCTAGCACCTCCGGTCTTGTGCAGGCATCTGAACCTGCTTTTCCAGATGCCGAAGGTCCGTTCAACTACATTCCTTGTGCTTTTGTGCGCACGGTTATACCTCCTTTCGCTAGAGGTTGAGGTAAGGGGTGAGAATGAATGAGCGGAGGGCATATGCACTTTCGCCTAGAAGAGAATGGGGTAACATTACTCACATGCATACATGTACTTCACACTGCTATTTAGGTTATGGGGGTCTGACACTGTGTCTTACCTAGGAGGTATCCTTCACCGAATTCCCCTGCCGTCAGCCGTGCATAAATGCCACTATTTTGAAAGATATAGGAGTCATGGGTACTCCCTGGAAATTTTGCTACCACGTCAGTGATGACACACTTGGCATTACAAATCACCTGCACATTTATGGTGTGCGTTGACTTCCGATTACAGTATATGTATTCCGTGTCAGCAGGGGGACAAATCGGAATGTGTGTGCCATCTATGCAGCCAATGATGTGGGGGAATCCTGCCATCTGGTAGAAGTCTGCTTTTGTCTGTACCAGTTCTGCATGGGTTGCAGGGAAGGAAATGTATTGGTCCATCCTTTCAATCATGGCGTCTAGGAACTTGTGGAAGAACCGGGACAGGCAGCTCTGGCTCACCCCTCCTACCGCAGCTACTGCACTTTGAAAGCTGCCAGACGCAAGCAGGTGTAGGCTACATAGCACCTGCACGTGCACTGGGATTGCGTGTGCCCTTGGGGTGGGGTGCTGCAACAGGGGTTGGAGGTCCCTAATGAGCTGTAAGATGGTCTCTGGGTCCAGCCTGTACCTCTGTAGGATCTCTGCATCTGTCTGCATGGACAGGGTGAGACGCTCTCTATACACCTGCTCCTCTCTCTGCCATTCCCTCTCTCCATCCTGCTGTAGCCGTAGCCGTCTTGCTATGACATAAAAAGCTGCAATGGTGCAAGCAGAAATGCATTTTGGGTCCTTTTTTATAGGTTGCACCTGGTTACCACCTGATTCAAATATATGGTAAATACCGATTCTTAAATACCGAATTTGACTCAAAATCTGTATTTCAGAGCTTTCCTACATCTCACTCTTCAGTAGAATCGGTATTCTACCGAATCGGTAATTTTACCGATTCGATAACATTACCGATTCGGAATTTTTGCCGATTCTGTTTTTTCCGATTCGGTATAGTACAGATTCGGTGATTTTTCCGATTCCCTAATTTTTTAACGATTCGGTTTGGTTACCGATTCGGTATATTTGCCGATTCGGTTTAATTTCCGATTCGATATACTACCGACACGGTAACTTTTCCGATTCGGAATTTTTACCGAATCGGGCGTTTTTGGGACTCCTACATCCCGAAATCTCGATACCGGTGGGTAACGGCCGAAAATACCGATTTTCGGCCGTTACCGACCGACCTACATCGGGCCCTTGGTTCTCAGTTAGTTGGAGTTTTGGAGGAAGGATACATTGAAGAGTAAAATCAGATAGTGGTCCGACCAGACACACAGAACTATTAGAGTGGTGGGAATGTTCATGTTTTGTGTCCAAAGTTGGTCTAAGATGTGCCCCTTAATGTGAGTGGCTTCTTTCACATGAGAGATGCAGTTCATCCCTGGTCAACAAATTCCCTTGAGCTGGGACTCTCCCGATTATCGCTAGGCCAATAGTTGAAGTCCCCGATTATAAGAATCCTGGCGTGATTAATGACAAGGTGGGAAATCATCTCACCCAGTGCCTGAGGAAAAGAGGGCAGGTTGCCGGGGGGTCTATAGAAAAGAGCACAGATAAAAAATGAATGGGGAGAGTCCAATTTTAGAATTAGAAAGTTGGTTGCGGGCAACCCAGGGGTCACTAAAGAGGTGAACTGGTGTTCCTTGCGAATAATAGCAGCAACCCCGCATCCCACTTTCCCTGAAGAGCGATTTGCCTGAAGGAGGTAATAGCCAGCCGGGATAGCTGCTAATATATCCGGGGCGCAATCGTCAGTCAACCAGGTTTCAGTTAAAAGAAGTAAGTCAGGCTTTTTAGATTGTAGGAGTAGGGCAAGTTCAACTTGATGTTTCACCAAAGAACGAGTATTTAAATAGCAAACTGTCAATTCAGTAGGTGTTTGGCCTGTGGGGGGGAGGAAAGGGGGGAGAAAGAGAGGGCAGGACGGAGTTCATGAGAGGGGGGAGGTCAAAGATTATTTCAGGAAAGTCATGTCTGACTGTAAAAATTCCTGCCAGTTCTAAGATGCATTTGGTCTTCTCATTAATTAGATAGGTACCTTTACACCGTTTCAACTCATTAGAAGAGTACCCAGAAATTTGGGCAGGAGGGGTGGCCCCTAGCCCCAGTCGGTCACGGACGGGCGCAGACGGGCTTGCCTTAGGCGCACCGTTGCCGTGCCAGCGGCGCACCCGTGTCCGCTGCGCGTCCGAGGGAGCATCTCTTTAAATCCCTGCTGAGTTACCGCCCACCAGCCCGACAACCAACCAGAAGAGGAGGTGGTCTGGAAGGGGAGGGGAGTGGACCTATCGCGTTTCTCTGTACAACCGGCACCAACAGCCGTGACGGACTGAAGGCACTAAGCAGCTTTTAGAGTAAAGTGCAGAGAAAAGACAGAATGTGCAAACACGCTTATTACAACCAAAGTTCTAAAAAATGCTTTCATGTGCGTTATCTAGACAGTGCGATTAGCCCGTCCTGCGGCCAGACCTAAAGCCCAACACAACTTGATAATAGTCTGATGCAGGGTCCAGCTTACTAAACCAATCCACCCCAGTTACAAAAGCCAACAAATCTGAGATTTTGGGGAGAGGGTGGGAATCAACCCAAATTGCTCTATTAAGGTGACGCAAGTCCACACAGGCTCTCAGATCTCCATTTTTTACGAGCAACAACAAGTAGAGACAACCATAGAGATGATGCAATGGGTCTGATGATTCCAGAATCGGATAATCTAGTTAATTCTTTATCTAAATCATCTTTGACAGAAAAAGGAACAGTGCGTAACTTATGCTTCACTGGAGAGGACCCCTCCTTAACTTTGATCCTGTGTTGAAACCCTTGGATGCACCCAATCTCATCAGAAAAGACTTTAGGAAATTTGTAACGCAGATTAGAGACTGAGGAGGAATTATCGGGAGAGATGTCCACATCAACAACAGACACCTGTTCACTGCTACCAGGCTTTAAAATCATTCTAAAAAGACCCCGATGAAACCAGCCTGGTATACGTAACCCTTTAACCGCTACATACACATTCCCAACAGTCTTCCTCCCCTTGAAAATTAACACATCTTAAAAAAAACAGCCAGATCTATGTGACGACTTTCGTAAAAAACTGGCGCACGGTCAGGAGGCTCCAGGGTCCTACCTGGCCACTACTCGTTAATAATTTTTTGCGGTAACATAGTAATATGTGCTCCTGAATCAACAATAGGGATATACACAGGAGGAAGGACCACCAGTTGTAACAACCTTTTCGCCTACCACTGATACAATGTATTGCAAATCTTTTTGTAATTTATCCAGACAACTTTCAGGAATTTCTTCACCTAGATTGGCACAACATAAGATTTCCTATTTTTCACTTTTACATGGCTCTGACATATTTTTGCAAAATGACTTACTTTGTTGCAAAGATTGTAAGTGACATTTTTTGGCAGGACAAGGTTTACCACTCCTAAAATGTGTCAAATTACCGCATCTAAAACAAATATTAGATTGTTTAAAGAACTCGTCTGATTTAGAGTTCTCTTTACTTTGAACATTTCCGGCGACTTTGAATTTCTGTTTAACAACATTTACATTTTCAGCTTTCTTTTCTTCCAACTCCTTCACAGATATTTGAGACATTTCAATGCTTTTAGCAATGTGAATCGTTTCTTCAAGTGACGGGTTAGTTAATGACAACAGTTTTTGCTGACTAGACTTATTCGAGCAATGACAAATTAATTGGTCTCTTACTAACTGATCTGTAAAGTTTTTGAAACGACAATCAGCAACTAATCTCCTTAACGCAGAAACATAAGCGTCAACACTTACCCCAGACATTTGTTTTCTCATGAGAAATGTGTGCCTTAGGACCACTATGCTGGGTTGAACATCAAACCGCGGCCAGACCTAAAGCCCAACACAACTTGATAATAGTCTGCTGCAGGATCCAGCTTACTAAACCAATCCACCAGTTACAAATGCCAACAAATCTGAGATTTTGGGGAGAGGGTGGAAATCAACCCAAATTGCTCTATTAAGGTGACGCAAGTCCACACAGGCTCTCAGATCTCCAACAATGTGTGTAATCGTCCAGTTGCTCCTCATCAGAACCTTCAATGTTGGGCAAAGGCTTGAAAATGGCACGACCTTCAAAACCCAAAGAATGTAATAAGAAGAATTTTTTCCTATCCGGGCAAAATATTGAGGCTCCAATAGCCCCTAAATAAGTTTCAAAAGCGTCATACTAATTTTTCCAACAAACTAGTGGATCGTCTGGAGCTTATAGAAATGGAGGAGGAGGGTTTACAGACTGCAAGGTTACAAACAGTAAACAGGTGTAAAACTATGTGAAAACTTAATAGAGTGAAGAACAAAAAAAAGAATTGTGGATGAAAACAGTATCACAGTGTGCTCATATCGTAATCAGGCCTAGATCCGTGGACACCAGCGTTGGAAAACCAAAGGAAGCTTGAATGCGTCAGGACGAGCCACAAAAACAGCTACACACAATCTGAATTAGCTGAACACTGGATAGAAAGATAACAGCAATAACTCCGAGGGTGTACCAATTTAGAAAATACTTATGCATCAGCTAATTAAAAGAAAGCTGTGCACATCAGCGAAGATAAACTGTAGCTGAGTGCGTCGATATAATAAATAATTAAATAAACAACTGTGTGCATCAGTGAATTGCACATGCCGCTTTGCACACTGAATAAAATAAAGCTGTGCACAGCAGCGAAATATGCATGAAGATGAGCAGTATTGAAGTTTAAACAGCTTTGCACATCCGCAAAGTATAGCAGTGGTGCGCATCAGCGAATTACTTAAATTAAAGTTGTTTACAGTACCAATGTAGATGGAAGCTGTGCACATCAGCGAAGTAAAAATGACTGTGTGCATTAAATCCTCTGAGCTTGTAATCATGAATACAGTCAAGCCATGGAGCAGGCGGAGGCAACATGGAACATACGACGTCACAGTAGAAGGAGTACGCGATGAAGACAGGAAATGGATGACGTGCCTGAATACTGACAAGGCTGAAAATGACAGTGCGGCCTTTGTGGAACGCACCGCGTAACGAAGTGCCACGCAGGAGTCTGAGGTACAAACAAGACAGCAACAAACCAGACCAACACACAGAAAAGAGGGACCACAAAGGAGACTACAGGGAGCAAGGTAAACTGTATCAGTTAAGCATATAAAAGTACGTGCGGTTAGAATTGAACTTAAAATTCACAATGGGTTCGATAATGTGCTGGCAGCTCCAGATTGTCACCAAAAGAGTTGTAGTGTTCCACAGGAAACAAATGACAGGAACAGTCATCAGGTGTAGAAAGGAGTTCAATTTTCAATTTATAAACTTTATTCGGTTCTTAAAAAGACACCATAAAAGCACTGATACAATATACATACACAAGTTAAAAAGCGATATTAATGATATTCAATAAAAAAAGTATGAATGTTTAAAATTTTTGTACTTGATGTGGGGGCCAGGATAGTTTTTTTTTAAATGTCCAATTCCATTAAGGGACAATGTCTCTGGTAGTCCTCAGTCTTGTTGCGATCCGAATAAAATTTATCGTGCAAAATAGGGTAAAAGCGTCCTCGGCTTCCTGTAGGAATCTCAACGCCAGTTTCGCGTGCTTAAATTTTAGCTCTTTCAGGATGCCCACCAGGAACTTGCGTCTTGGTGTCGCATAAAATGGACACAGTAAGACAAAGTGAAGGGTATCCTGCGGAGATCTATGATCGCAGCCGCAGGTACCCTTCTCCTCCACTGTGTGGGTAAATCCAGATGGCACTGCAAGGATGTGGTGTAACATGTTGATTCTAAATCGGGTTATGAGATAGCGATCCTGCGCATTGTACATGACCCTTAAGTAAGGTTCCATGCCTTGCTTCGGTGTGAGATTATTGTAAGAGAGATTGGTAGGTTTAAGCCCCTCTTTTTCTGCCCTTATTAACTTCAGCTGCGTGAGGAAAAGTTTTTTGACCAATGTTTTGCACTCCGGAGTTAAAGAGTCGGGGGCTGAGAAGTATTTAGAACAGCCAATCTCTGTTAGCGACTCTTTAACAAATTTCAGCCAGGGGATTACATGGCCTTTGTCTCTTTTGAGGCAATCCTCAATGATTTGTCTGGTTAGGGCCGCCTCGGGGTTGGTCCATACCTTCACCCATGCTAGAAGAGGTTTAATTTTAATTTTGTCCTCCAGGAAAGGTTCTCCCAGCTCTTCATGTATAATGTGGGCCGAAACACTCTGTGGGACTTTTAGTATTCTTCGTAGGAATTTGTTTTCTTCCGTCTGGAGTGGCTGAGCTTTTTTACCCAGAAAGCCCCACACTTCCGCTCCATAACTTACTTTCGCGCAACAGATGGATCTGTACAAGGTCAGGATTTGTTCCGGGGACCATTTCCCTAGTCTCTGCCCATACCCCATGATGGCTCCTACTGCGGCCGCCAATTTGGTCGAGTGTTTTTCAATCAGGGGTTTAAACGATAGGTCGTGATCGAATAACACCCCTAGATATGTGAAGGACTTGACCTGGTCTATTTTGTGTGACCCGATGTTATAGGTAAAAGATCCTTTTGTTGGTTTCCCTGATGTCATAATGAAGGACTTTTCCAGGTTTGTTGCCAGGTCCAATTTGTCCATAAATTTGACAAACCCGTCAATTAGTTTTTGTAGGCCCAGGGGAGTTCTCGAGAGCAAAACCGCATCATCGGCATAAAGTAGTACGGGTACAGCTCGATGACCGATTTGGGGTGAATCAACTTTTAGTTTAAGGAGGTCCTGTTCCAGTGCATTAATGTAAATGGAGAAGAGGAATGGGGCGAGGATGCATCCCTGCCTTACTCCACTATTGCAAAAAAAGGGATCGGTCTTTTTTCCTTCCTGGCTGTATCTTATACTTGCTGAGGTATTGCTATGTAGGTTTTGTAAGGTGTCAGCTAATGAATGATCCACACCCAGATCCATTAGCATAGCCCAGAGCTTTCTCCTGAGAGAGATCCATAAACCCCATATGTATTGACCCCCTCCCGGCGATGGTGTATTTTGCAATCAGGAGGTATAAATTTAGGCACTGGTCGGTGGTGGATCTGCCTTTCCTGAAGCCGTATTGGATTTCGGAGAGAATTTGTTGCTCCTCTGCCCAATCTTGCAATCTTGATAGGATGACTCGACCCAGGACCTTAGCTGTCACGTCGATGAGCGAGATGGGTCGATAACATTGGGGGTCGTCCCGATTGCCTTTTTTGTAGATAGGGACTATGGTCGCCGTTGACCAGGACTGGGGGAGGCCTACCTCCGTTGCCTCATTTAGCACCCTCGTGAGTAACGGAGCCCATAGATCTGGTTTGCTTAGGAATAGGTCTGGTGGTATTCCGTCCGGGCCCGGCGCCTTATTTTTGCTCAGTCCGGTTATTCCTAGTTCGACCTCCTTTAAGGTGAAGTTTAGTTTAACGGGCTGGTGGGCCTTCGATAGCTCCTCTTGGGGTGCTTGGTTTGAATGGTTGTATAAACTCTGGAAATGTTTCTGCCATTGCTCCGGCAAGATGATGTTCAAGATTTTTGGGGCCCCTTGGTCCTGGAAGCAGGGGGCATTGATCACTTTCCAGAAGGCGGTAGAGTCCTTTCTTTCTGCCGCATCCCTTAAATCTTCCCAAGCCTGGTTTTGTATACTCTGCTTTCGTACCTTCACGGCTTTTTTATATTCGGCTCTGTTTTTTGCCACCTTCATTTTGTCCCTTGGTTGGGCGTGTAGACTGACCTTCAGGTTTTTCAGCGCCTTTGTGCATTTACGGTCAAACCAGCGGGGGCTTGTAGAAGTATTGATATTCGCTCCTTTGGTTTGGAGAGAATTATTTACAACCTGCGCGATTTCTTCAAATGCCTTCACCACCGCACCTCCAGTTACGCAGGGGTCGAGACATTTATCGATCGCTGCTGAGGCTTCACATAGGAGTCTTTTATAAAAACAGTTCCCATCAATTTTGGCCCATTTAATTCTTCTACCCTGGTCCACTGCTCTTTCCAATATGACCGGTCTCTTTTCCGCTGAAAAGACAAAACCTTCCATTTTAATGATCACCGGATTGTGATCACTGAAGCTACTGGCCTCTATGAGGATTGTACTGATAAGGCTTTTTAAATTAGGAGAAACTAATGCAAAGTCAATATAAGAATGACAGCCTCTGCCTTTAAATGTTGGGGTTAGTTCTCCTCTCTTGTTTAAGATAGAAAGGAGTTTAATTCCACAGGAGCTGCCGGGGAAAACGCCCACCCAGCAAAGCAGAAAAGATCAACCGTCCCGATAAGAACGGTACATTACCAGCAATCCAGCATTCCAAATTCCAATAGCAATCTCGGTCCAAACTACTGCACATGAAGGAACCAGTGTTTGCTGTTGGGATGCTACACCCTTCTTAGCTAAAACCTGCTGTCTTACCCCACTGAAGATTTTGGGCTTTCAAGTCAGAGACTGAAGTCTGAAGGTAAAACCTCTGAGATGCTTAAGCCTGGTTTCTGTATCTGACCTGCGTACCATTGCAGTTAACCTCAAATCACACCTAGTTCCCAACCTATAAAAGCCAGTTGACTAAAATTATTGCTCTATGCTTCTTGGCGCTGTTTTAAACCTTAAATTTGTGTAATTCATATCTTTGGTTCTCCTTATTGAATCTTTTATGTTTTGATGTCTTTTTATTTTTTAAATTGGTTTGTGAGTTTTCTTGAGTTTTGCTTTGATTTTATTACTGTTTTGTTACTAAATACTTTCCATATTGTCCTAGGTTAAGCTTGTCTGCTCTGTGCCATATGTACTGGGGGGTTGAGCTAAGGTTAATTTAGCAACTTTAGTTGTTCATCCTGACAAGGAATGTGGTTATTGCTTAAGGTAGGTCATCACTCAACCACCTAAATAATACCCCCAATTTCTTACACCAATCTACTGGTATCTTTTTCAGTACCTACGCTGGTGATACTCACTTTTTTTCTTGCTAACTCATTTCCCTCAGCTTCCAGTATTAGACAATGCATTCAGTTAATGCATACCTGTAAGCATAATGTCTGGCCGAAAGTTACCCAAGTATAGGAACTGAGCATCTAGGTCGATCAACCTTACCAATGGGTCACAAACTCTGGCTGACTGACATCATAGGCCTTCACTCAATTCCAAGAGACAAAATGTAGCATTTGCCGTTCCTCATGGATTTCATTCTCCCTCGCCCTAAAACAACACATCTCTGTCTCTGGTCCAGTTTGTTTCCACATTAAATGCCTGCACTGCACCCTTGCTGCCACCCTTGCTGGCTTGCAACGGCTGTATGTCCACAATCTTTACAGTAATTTCCTTTCAATTGGGTCATGGAAACATCTACCTGTACCACCATTTTATCCACCAAACAAAAGGGCAACTGCATCTCCCCTGCAGTTCAATCCCTCATTGGCTGCCTGGTGGTAAAAAGACTCGACTGAAGAAATTCCAAACTTTGCTCAAGCGCTTCTATAATGTTACAAATTATCTCTCAGTTCTCTCTGGGATCCAGCTATGGTAGGCTGCTTATCATCTCAAATGTGGTACAAAAAACAGTGGTCCTAGAACCTTTTTTTCAAAAATCAATTAGTCAAAATAACAAAAGTTACGTTTGATTCTTATGTTTATACTGGAGCCAGAAAGCAATTTAATTAGAAACAGGCTCCTACCATCAATATTCAATAATTTAAGCATCAATTTAGCATAAAGATAAACAAACAGTCAGACCCAGAGGGGTATTCTTATTCACCAAGTCATTTAATGTACTTAGTCAGGTGAAAGTTCTGAACATATTCAAGAATTGACAGTTTATTAGGAAGGTGGTTGCTCCAAGAGGGAACGTGCTAGAAGAAATAAAGGAGTGCTTCAGTGTTGGTGATTGAAAGAAGAGGGAGGAAGGAATTTCAAGGCATAGAAGAGAAGGGATTCTATATTTTGAAAACAATACAGATGGTTAACATTCACCGTCATATGCAGCCTAGCTACACATCTGTTTATGAACAGTTTGGATTATATTTACAAATAAAAATACAGAATTAAATTCCAAGTTCGCACGATGGGGGACACAGAAGTGGTAAGTCTAGGCCTTTCCAAGGGCGTCGACGTTTCGATCCGACTTAGGGCGCAAGGGTGGTTTGCTGCCTCGGCCGTGTGGATCTTCTTCAGGACAGGGGGGAATCGGGGCAACCAGGCAAGGCTGAATGGATCACCTAGTAGAAAAAAGGGTTGTTGGGACAGGTCTGTGGATATGGTTAGGAAGGGGCGCCTCAGAATTGCGCTAGGTAGAAAATAAAATAAGGGCTTACCTTAGATAGTGAATCTATGGACTACCACACCCAGAAGGCCGTGCTGTTGGCCACGCCCTGGTCGACAGGTGGCTTAAACTGAACTGGTATCACAGCGCTCAGAGGTAGTCACTACACAACGCCACTGAGGAAGAGAGTATGTGGACTCTTGAAACGCGTCTGGCGTGGAACATTCGATGTGACTTTTCGTTGTGTTACTGCATGCAGATTGCCATTAAATGTGAAAAGATGACTTCGAGTGGCTTTCTTCGAATTTGGGTTCTTGCAACGTTGGATGTGTTACCGGCTGTTCCCGGTCGGTGAAGAAAGCCTACCGCTGAAGGGCGGGTCCCTGCAGGCTCCCTACCGGGTGCGTGCAAAGGAGCGAGGTTGAGCAGGCGCTTATGCAAGGTAGCGCTTGTCTCAGCTCACTTTGGCAACGGTGAAGCAAGACAGTTAACACACGGTCTCGAGCATCCACCCACTTGGGATTGAAAAGTTTTAATTTTCTATTTTTGAGCGCTCCCACTGGGGATGAATCTATGGACTACCACACCCAGAAGGCCGTGCTGTTGGCCACGCCCTGGTCGACAGGTGGCTTAAACTGAACTGGTATCACAGCGCTCAGAGGTAGTCACTACACAACGCCACTGAGGAAGAGAGTATGTGGACTCTTGAAACGCGTCTGGCGTGGAACATTCGATGTGACTTTTCGTTGTGTTACTGCATGCAGATTGCCATTAAATGTGAAAAGATGACTTCGAGTGGCTTTCTTCGAATTTGGGTTCTTGCAACGTTGGATGTGTTACCGGCTGTTCCCGGTCGGTGAAGAAAGCCTACCGCTGAAGGGCGGGTCCCTGCAGGCTCCCTACCGGGTGCGTGCAAAGGAGCGAGGTTGAGCAGGCGCTTATGCAAGGTAGCGCTTGTCTCAGCTCACTTTGGCAACGGTGAAGCAAGACAGTTAACACACGGTCTCGAGCATCCACCCACTTGGGATTGAAAAGTTTTAATTTTCTATTTTTGAGCGCTCCCACTGGGGATGAATCTATGGACTACCACACCCAGAAGGCCGTGCTGTTGGCCACGCCCTGGTCGACAGGTGGCTTAAACTGAACTGGTATCACAGCGCTCAGAGGTAGTCACTACACAACGCCACTGAGGAAGAGAGTATGTGGACTCTTGAAACGCGTCTGGCGTGGAACATTCGATGTGACTTTTCGTTGTGTTACTGCATGCAGATTGCCATTAAATGTGAAAAGATGACTTCGAGTGGCTTTCTTCGAATTTGGGTTCTTGCAACGTTGGATGTGTTACTGGCTGTTCCCGGTCGGTGAAGAAAGCCTACCGCTGAAGGGCGGGTCCCTGCAGGCTCCCTACCGGGTGCGTGCAAAGGAGCGAGGTTGAGCAGGCGCTTATGCAAGGTAGCGCTTGTCTCAGCTCACTTTGGCAACGGTGAAGCAAGACAGTTAACACACGGTCTCGAGCATCCACCCACTTGGGATTGAAAAGTTTTAATTTTCTATTTTTGAGCGCTCCCACTGGGGATGAATCTATGGACTTCCACACCCAGAAGGCCGTGCTGTTGGCCATGCCCTGGTCGACAGGTGGCTTAAACTGAACTGGTATCACAGCGCTCAGAGGTTGTCACTACACAACGCCACTGAGGAAGAGAGTATGTGGACTCTTGAAACGCGTCTGGCGTGGAACATTCGATGTGACTTTTCGTTGTGTTACTGCATGCAGATTGCCATTAAATGTGAAAAGATGACTTCGAGTGGCTTTCTTCGAATTTGGGTTCTTGCAACGTTGGATGTGTTACCGGCTGTTCCTGGTCGGTGAAGAAAGCCTACCGCTGAAGGGCGGGTCCCTGCAGGCTCCCTACCGGGTGCGTGCAAAGGAGCGAGGTTGAGCAGGCGCTTATGCAAGGTAGCGCTTGTCTCAGCTCACTTTGGCAACGGTGAAGCAAGACAGTTAACACACGGTCTCGAGCATCCACCCACTTGGGATTGAAAAGTTTTAATTTTCTATTTTTGAGCGCTCCCACTGGGGATGAATCTATGGACTACCACACCCAGAAGGCCGTGCTGTTGGCCACGCCCTGGTCGACAGGTGGCTTAAACTGAACTGGTATCACAGCGCTCAGAGGTAGTCACTACACAACGCCACTGAGGAAGAGAGTATGTGGACTCTTGAAACGCGTCTGGCGTGGAACATTCGATGTGACTTTTCGTTGTGTTACTGCATGCAGATTGCCATTAAATGTGAAAAGATGACTTCGAGTGGCTTTCTTCGAATTTGGGTTCTTGCAACGTTGGATGTGTTACCGGCTGTTCCCGGTCGGTGAAGAAAGCCTACCGCTGAAGGGCGGGTCCCTGCAGGCTCCCTACCGGGTGCGTGCAAAGGAGCGAGGTTGAGCAGGCGCTTATGCAAGGTAGCGCTTGTCTCAGCTCACTTTGGCAACGGTGAAGCAAGACAGTTAACACACGGTCTCGAGCATCCACCAACTTGGGATTGAAAAGTTTTAATTTTCTATTTTTGAGCGCTCCCACTGGGGATGAATCTATGGACTACCACACCCAGAAGGCCGTGCTGTTGGCCACGCCCTGGTCGACAGGTGGCTTAAACTGAACTGGTATCACAGCGCTCAGAGGTAGTCACTACACAACGCCACTGAGGAAGAGAGTATGTGGACTCTTGAAACGCGTCTGGCGTGGAACATTCGATGTGACTTTTCGTTGTGTTACTGCATGCAGATTGCCATTAAATGTGAAAAGATGACTTCGAGTGGCTTTGTTCGAATTTGGGTTCTTGCAACGTTGGATGTGTTACCGGCTGTTCCCGGTCGGTGAAGAAAGCCTACCGCTGAAGGGCGGGTCCCTGCAGGCTCCCTACCGGGTGCGTGCAAAGGAGCGAGGTTGAGCAGGCGCTTATGCAAGGTAGCGCTTGTCTCAGCTCACTTTGGCAACGGTGAAGCAAGACAGTTAACACACGGTCTCGAGCATCCACCCACTTGGGATTGAAAAGTTTTAATTTTCTATTTTTGAGCGCTCCCACTGGGGATGAATCTATGGACTACCACACCCAGAAGGCCGTGCTGTTGGCCACGCCCTGGTCGACAGGTGGCTTAAACTGAACTGGTATCACAGCGCTCAGAGGTAGTCACTACACAACGCCACTGAGGAAGAGAGTATGTGGACTCTTGAAACGCGTCTGGCGTGGAACATTCGATGTGACTTTTCGTTGTGTTACTGCATGCAGATTGCCATTAAATGTGAAAAGATGACTTCGAGTGGCTTTCTTCGAATTTGGGTTCTTGCAACGTTGGACATATATATATATATACACATATACATATATATATATACATATACACACATATATATACATATACACATATATATATATATACATATACATATACACATATATACTTTTTTTTTTTTTAGTAGAGTAGATCCCATAGATAGAAAGGAGCTTTTGAAGAATAAAAGTAAGGAAAACTAATCTGAGGCAGTAACAAGGATGATCCCTATTTAGAACATGAGATCGAGGGAGTTAGTCCAGATTTTTAACAAAAACTGGCACATTCTTAAAACGGATACAGTAATGAAGGATAGGCTGCCCCCTAAACCCTCCATAACATATAGACGGTGTCAGTCCCTCAGCGACCATCTGATTAGAAGTCATTATGAGGATCCCCGAAGCCATCAAAGTCCAAATCCATCCAAGGCTTCTTCCCCTGCATGCACTGCAAGGCGTGCAAACACAGTAAGAAGAGGACAAAGTACCAAGGGAAACCGTATGACTCACGACCCACTAGAGATATCGTCGAATTCCTAAACTGCAACTCGGAATTTGTAATTTACTGTTTAGAGTGTCCCTGCCAGAAAAGATACGTCGGGAGTACCATCAACCCGGCAAAAAAACGTATCTTGGAGCATATGCGTGCCATAACCAACAGAGACAAGAGTTACCCAGTGGAACGCCACTTCAAAACCCACCATAACAGTAATCGAGATCTACTGACCTTCTTTCTTATAGACCAACTAGACAGGAAGGAACGAGGGGAGACAGGGTAAGAGCCCTGAGGGTACTAGAATCAAAATATATCATTGATTTCCAAAGCACGCAACCGACAGGAATAAACAATGACGAAGAATTGTGGGTACATCTAGAATGAACATAGTACAAACAGATTCCACACAGAGGAAACAGACAGACAGATATGAGAACCAAATGTTTTCCTTTTTCCTTCCCCCTTCCCTATCTGCATAAGGGACATATAAGTAACCCTGACACATAAACCCATCCAGGGCGTAACTAAACTATGTACCAACTTCTCATGGTCGAGCAAGCCCATTCAGGGCAGCATAGCAACGCTAGTACCCATAGAAACAAGTAAATACATTTGATATAATTGGGATAAAAACAAACGGTTACCACAAAATCTATCAATAAGAGTTAAATTCTAGGACTTCTCATAAAGAGTAAACAACGTGTACACTTGAAAACAAATAATACATATAATCTTGGTACACTAAGGAATTATCAAAGCGAACTAGATAATCTAGAATGTGTGGTAATTTTGTCTGTTTCTCGTGATATTTCTTATATGTGGAAAGCGTTGAAAAGATATTTGAAAAATAATGTACTGTGGCTGAAACCACGTTGTTTTTAATGGCACGAGCACTTTATTGACACCATTTTTCTGTATTTATATATATGTAATAATGAACTGTTATTTATATGAAACACATTACAAGATGGCCGCTGAAATGTAGTAACACTGTTAGTCCTCTTTCTGTGTTGGGAGAAGGGCGGTAATAAAATTGTGCCTCCTACAATGCACTGGTTGATACTGAAGAAGCCGAATAGGTGAAACGCGTCTGTCGAGGGGGTAGGGGTCTGCCAATAAAATCACTTTTGGAGAAACAACTTGGAGTGCCGTCTACTTTCGTTAAAAAACAAGTGTTTTGCAACAACACATATATACATACATACATATATACATATACATATACATATATATATAGCGGGACTGGGTGGGGAAGAAAATATTAGGTATGGGGATATAAAACATCAATACAAGTGATGAGGGTATAAGTCCAGTATCTTCAAGCAAATAAAAAAAGCCAAGTTAGGATAAGAACCTGCACATAAGGAATCGTTTTACTTCCATTTTGAAGGCAATCGAGGAGGTGAGTCTGCGAATTTCAGGAGGGAGAGAGTTCCAGATCTGTGGAGTGGAGCCAGAGAAAGCTCTTTGACAACTTCTCTTTTTGCGAAATATCTCTGGTTTAAGAAGGAAGGTGTTAGCACTTCTTGAGAGTCTACCACCTCCAGATAGTTCTAGCATAGGTATTTGGGAGTATTGAGATGGAGAGCTTTATGAGTCAGGCAGGCAATCTTTAGCTGTACTCTTGCTTCAAAAGGCAACCAATTTAGAGATTTTAGAACTGGGGAAATGGGCGCAGATCTTTTTGTGACCGTGGTCAGTCTGGCCGCTGCATTCAATACAGCTTTAAGGGGTGCCAAGGTATATTTCAGGAGGCTACATAGTGTAGCACTGCCATAGTCTAGCCTCTGCAAAACCAGTGCTTGAACCACCTGCTTGAAGTCAGCTTGTGGGAGGAAAGGTTTGAGATGAGTGAATCCGAGCGATTTGGCTGAATCAATAATGACAGGGGCAGTTGAAGGCAGTGAGATGGTTCAACCAGAGGTCTACCTTAGGGGTATGATTCGGAGGAGAAATGAGCAAGAATTCGGTTTTGGATGTGTTGAGTAGGAGGTGGTTCTCGGTTAGCCAGTTTTGAGAGTTCATTAGGGTAGTGATATGGGATTGTCAGGGGAGGAGATTTTTAGGTAAAGTTGTGTGTAGTCTGCATACATGTGGAAGAGAATGTTCATTGAGTTTAGTGCATATGCAAGAGGTTTCAGGAATAGGTTGAATGGTATGGGGGATAAGGCAGACCCTTGTGGGACACCCATGGATATAGCCGTGGGGTGGGATAGGGAGTGGTTCACCGTTATTCTTTGAGATCTGAGGTGGAGGTAGGACGAGAACCATTGCAGCACCAGAGTTCCAGAACTGATAAAAGGTTGCTGTGATTTACAGTGTTAAATGCAGGGGAAAGGTCAAGGAGGATCAGGAGGCAGGATTCATTGTAGTCAAGCAGTTTTAAAATGTCATCAAAAACATGAATGAGAGACGATTCAGTGCTTTGTCCGGTCTGAAAGCCAGATTGGTGATGGTCTAGGAGTTGGACATTTTCAATGTGAGCACAAAGTTGGGATTGGACACATTTATCAAGGACTTTGGACAGAGTAGTGATGTTGGAGATAGGGCGGAAGTTGTTGAAGTCTGCACTATCAGCATTAGTTTTTTTTTTTAAATAGACGAAACCTGAGTTGCTTTTAGGCAGTCAGGGATCATACCTTGAGACAGTGAGGCATTGACAATATTTGTCCAGATGGGGTGATGACTTCCTATATTTCCTTGAAAACAGCAGGAGGTAGCTGGTCGTTAGAGTGAATTGATGGGTTAATACTCTGAAGAATTTTGTTAATGTCTCTTTCGCTAAAAGGGGTGAAGGTGTTCCAAGAGGCATTCTTTTTGGTTCTCAGACTAGCTGATACGGGCTGTTCAGAGGGGGCTGGGGGGAGCCAATGGGATGGTAATGAGGCCTTTTTAGATTCCAGTTCCATATTGATGAGTCTCGATTTCTCAGAGAAAACGTAGCCAAAGGGTTGCAAGAGGGTGGGCTGTGTCCTGGGTCAGAACGAGTGAGTGAGTCACCCGATTGTTGTTTAGATATGGCTCAGGTCTTAAGTATTAGCCCTTTTAAAGAATGTGTTCATTCTCTGTACAAACATGCAAGCCTTGCGACATGATCCCAGAGAAAATAACGATAAAATGCTATCACAGAATCGCAATAAAAAGCTGGATGTTTACTGAAACATAATACTAACAGACACAGCCCACAAGAACTGCATGTCTGCAAACCTTTGTTGCATTCATCATGTAATATTGTGCAGCAACATACCTGTTACGACATAACTTGACCATAGTACCACTCCTTTAGGCAAAGGCCTTATCAAAATTTGATGCTCAGATCACCCGTTATGTCATTCATTATCATCCTTTAGACATGAAAATTCACTTTTCAGCAGAGGCAACAGATGATATGGGAAAGGGGTGAATGCAAGTTCATATTACTATGGTTCACACTTAGCAGGTATAATTCCCTTCAACCTGGAAATATTTCTCCTTTGTATAATTAAATCTCCCACCAACAGACAAAAGATCTGAAAAATCCTACATCCCCCTAAATACATTGGGGCTATACCTCTAAATATATGGATGAAATATAACCAACTGTTAATAAAATGGAGAAATAAAGGATGTTTTTCATGGTAAAAATTATTTAATAAGTAGCAGTGTTTCATCTTGCAAAGAGTGAAGCGAATGTCAACAAGTGGATCTGACACTGTGTGACAGACGACGTACACTCTGGAGAGGGCTGTACCCTGTAATTGCTTTACTCTCATCACAGTCCTCATCTCGCTGCACTGATTTTCAGTCAAATATCAGATATATTCACAATGACCAGCTTGTCTTACCAGACTCTCTAACTAAACATCTCAAGGAGGTAGGCCCATTTTAAGAAGCGAAAAAAATGTAAATGGAGATCCCAAAACTCAGCTGACAACAATCCCAGATGTAACCATTCTCAGGGACCACCCCAAAGATTTGGGATTCTCTCCCCTTCACTGTACCATGTACATCTCTCTTGGAATTCTAGAAGGGACTCAAGAGTTCTTCCTCACCCATAGGATCTCACAAATGGTAACCCTGCTAATCTGGCTGACAAGCTCCCAATCTCCAGTGTCTCTCAGTACATGAACAGACTGAAGGCGAAGAAGTGAAGAAATAAAAAACTAGGCACCAGGCCTACTCCATGTATGTAGCCAGGATCTAGAACGACATCCACATATCAATCAAGACTGCCCTATGAGATGAACACACATGTAATATCAGCTCACTTTCGCTATACCCAGCTACTCCAATGAAGTGTGTCTCTTTGCGTTAAGCTAGATTTGTCCTACATAATATCACATTCATACATACAAGACTTAACACAATCTGGTACACTGCAAACAGGCAGCTAAGAGAGCCTGCTTACAGAATTGTCCAAATCGACCCTGATTGCCATACCTAGCCTAGAAATCTTAACTTTCTTTTCTCCTGTTGCCTCCTCCGTCACCCAGACCCTTCTAGTTATTGTTTAAGCCCACCACAAACTTGCTTTTCCCTCAAAACTCATTTTCCTTCTGCATTTATTGTATTATTGTAGTTTATTCTGGTTCTGTAAACAGGAGCTCATTAAAAATGGAGAGCACAATTATTTTAGCAGAGCTAGATACAAAAAGAAGTGTTAAGACTAAGCTTAAGCTGGAAGCTACCGTGATAAGCTGCATGTCTGATGCTCCATGAAAGATCATTCAAACCTTGGGTACAAGAAGAGAGAAAGCATGCTTGACAGTTCTTGATATACGGGGCAAGGAATGGTGAAACAGCAGTTAGAAGAACACATGAGTCCCCTAAGAGAGGAGTATGGCTTAAAGAAACTACAAATGAATATCTAGCCCTGCTTGGCTCTAATGTTACAGATGGCTTACCTAATAGGGGCACTGGAGTACAATGATGAATTAAATGTGAAGATGAAATCATCTTGGAGAAGTGATTTCTTTAGTGGGCCAAGAGATAGATTGAGTATGGAAAAATGTAAAGGGACAAGGGAAAATTATTAAAGAAGATCAGTGTTGGTTTTTTTACAGTTAAAATTGCATTCTATCAATCAATCAATCAAGTCATTTGTAGAGCGCGCTACTCACCCGTAGGGTCTCAAGGCGCTAGGTGGGGGTGGGGGGGGTGTCGTTACTGCTCGAACAGCCAGGTCTTGAGCTTCTTCCTGAAGGAGAGGTGGTCTTGGGTCAGGCGCAGGTCGGTCGGGAGTGAGTTCCAGGTCTTGGCGGCCAGGTAGGAGAAGGACCTTCCTCCTGTTGTCGCTCTTCGGATGCGGGGGACGGCGGCGAGGGCGTGGCTGGTTGATCTGAGGTGGCGCTTGGGAGTGTAGAAGTTGATTCGGTTGTTGAGGTAGCTCGGGCCTTGGTCGTGTAGGGCTTTGTGTGCGTGGGTGAGGAGACGGAAGGTGATTCTTTTGTTGACGGGGAGCCAGTGCAGGTCTCTCAGATGTCCGGAGATGTGGCTGTTTCGTGGGATGTCGAGGATGAGTCTGGCTGAGGCGTTCTGGATCCGCTGGAGTCTTTTCTGGAGCTTGGCGGTGGTTCCGGCGTAGAGGGCGTTGCCGTAGTCCAGTCGGCTAGTGACGAGGGCCTGGGTGACAGTCTTCCTGGTCTCGGTGGGGATCCACCAGAAGATCTTCCGTAGCATGCGTAGGATGTTTAAACATTTGAGATCGTCGTGAATTGGGTTTTCGCTGGCCAAATATATGATTTGTTTACTTCAGCTAGAGTCCTTGATTTAAAACACTTTTAATGAGCAGTATATCTTTGGTATGTTATGTTAGGTTATAGCTGTTTAGCACACCACCACCGTCATGACTCTAATGTAAATGTATAACTAAAAGGAGAAGAGGAACCATGCCCCAGTTCTACAGCATAGTATCAGGTTGATTTCAAGGGATGACGAAATAAAAGGCAATGTAGACAATGTGCTGTAGATTTGCACTTATATTTCCCATTAGAAATTATTTTAAACTTGGGGGTAAAAGTTGTTAATGCCCAAACATCTAAAATCAAATACTGAAATTTAAAAGCTTAAATTCATGATTACAGTGGTTCTTAATATAGTCCTGAAAATATAATTCTCAAGTTCATTACAAAAAGAAAAGAAGTGAAATAGATTAATGAGCCAACGGTAAACTTAAGCCAAAATCCAGAATGTAACCTATATGCTAGCCTTAAACCTAAACCTAGCCCTCAAAACTAACCCTCTCAGTGTTCTGTCCTGAGCCTAAATTCAGGCATTGAAAAATCTACTCACCCGCTCACAATGGCCAATCAGATTTTATCAAGTAGAGCTATTTTCAGAACCTACGAATCAGTTCTGTTCTGGTGAACTTAAGCTGGAAAGGAACAGGTGATCTGTTCATTCAGAAAGTGAAAGAGCAAAAAAGATGCCATTAAATCTTGTTTTTATCATGACACATTTGCAGTCTGTTCAAGGAAAGAGGTAAAATGTCAGTTTGTCTTTTTACTAATTGCTGCTGGGAAAATTTTGTTTATTTTTGCTTCGCTTACTACAGTTAGAGGTTTTTGTCAAGTAAGCTGTCTGAAGATGTCAGTTTTTTTTTCTAACACATAACATTCAAAGTAAGCCTGTAAGTGGATGGTACAAATATTTCAAAATATATCAGGAATTATGAAAGCACATTTATTTTGCAAATAAGAAGTGTGATGCAAACAAAGATTTAAATAGGAGCAACACAATTCAGATCACTTTACTTGGTGATGTGCAAATGACACATGTTTGCAGAAATTTAATTTTCAAACATTATTGTTTGTACACTATTTAGTTCTATTTGTAAAACCATGTCAGTAGGAACTTTTGTGGCCACTTCAATGTAAAATCTGCAGACTGCACATGGCAGTGTGCTACCACTTAATGCTTTAGTTATTCATTTATCAAAAGTGATAGTTTTTAAACATGATTTGATAAACATCCTTGCACCCGCCCTGATGACGTTTGGTCTATTAAATCAAACAAGTGTTTTTTGTACAGCAGACGTGTAGGTGCTCTCATATGTGATAATGAAGAAAATGTCGGCTCAGTGAATTAAAATATCTGCCCACGATCACATCATTGGAAACCAATTTATGGGTAAAGAGCATTCAAACTAGGTCGAGTAGATTAAGTCACTAGACCTGCAACTCTAGTAATAATTTAATGATTTAATGATTTTTCGCTCTTTAGATGTGGGGGACTGCGGCGAGGGCGAGGTCAGTGGAGCGGAGCTGGCGGGTGGGGGTTCAGACGCTGAGTCGCCTATTGAGGTATGCTGGCACGGTGTTGTGGAGTGCTTTGTGTGCATGGGTGAGGAGTTTGAAGGTTATCCTCTTGTTGATGGGGAGCCAGTGCAAGTTTCTCAGGTGAGGTGTGATGTGGCTGCGGCGGGGGATGTCGAGGATTAGACGTGCAGAGGCGTTCTGGATGCGTTGCCGCCGTCTCAGGAGTTTGGCCGAAGCTCCTGCATAGAGTGCGTTTCCATAGTCCAACCTGCTGCTGACGAGGGCCTGGGTGACTGTTCTTCTCGTATCGGTGGGTATCCACTTGTAAAGCCTGCAGAGCATACGTAGGGTGTTGAAGCAGGAGGAGGAGACGGCGTTGAACTGCTTAGGCATGGAGAGGGTGGAGTCGAGGATGACCCCTTAGTTGCGTGCGTGGTCGTGGGTGTTGGGGCTGTTCCCAGTGCGGTCAGCCACCAGGAGTCGTCCCGGGCCGAGGGGGTGGATCCAAGGATGAGGACCTCCATCTTGTACGAGTTCAGATTCAGACGGCTGATCCTCATCCATTCGGCGATGGCCTTCATTCCTTCGTGGAGGTTGGTTTTGGCGGTGTGGGGGTCTTTGGTGAGGGAGAGGATCAGCTGGGTGTTATCAGCGTAGGAGATGATGTTGAGGTCGTGCTGTTGGGCGACGTGGGCGAGGGGTGCCATGTAGATGTTGAACAGCGTTGGGCTGAGAGATGAGCCCAGGGGTACGCTGCAGATGATCTCGGTGGCATCGGAGCGGAAGGGGGGGAGGCTGACGCTCTATGTTCTGCCGAAGAGGAAGGATGTGGTCCAGTCCAGGGCCTTCTCTTGGATCCCGGCTTCGTGGAGGCGTGTGCGTAGTGTGCAGTGGCAGACCGTGTCGAAGGCGGCTGACAGGTCCAGGAGGATGAGAGCAGCTGTGTCTGCATTGTCTAGCAGGGTCCTGATGTCATCGGTGGCGGCTATGAGGGTGGTTTCAGTGCTGTGCTGCTGCGGAACCTGGACTGGGACGGGTCCAGGATGTTGTTCTCCTCGAGGTAGTGGTTCAGTTGTTTGTTGACAGCTTTCTCAATGACGTTTGCAGTTCATAATATTCATGAAAATCAATAACTCAGGAGGGGACTCTAGAATACATATAATGTGACAATGTGATTCGTAGCATCAAAGGGATTTTTACTTTTTCTCTATAAGGAATTTGTTTGGGTGACACCACAAAACTTCAGAAGACAACAGGCTTCTAGTAATTCGTTGAATGAAACAGCGCAGGAGACAGATATTTACAGTGAATAAAAAGTGCCCAAGTGACAGTGAATCCATGTATTATGCATGCAAGTGAGAAAATAAGTTGGTAAAACATTTACATTGGGGAGTAAATTTAAAGCAAGTCCAAACAAACTATATAATACAAGTATTTCTGGCCTAAGCAGTGATTGCTTAATGATTTGAAAGCAGCGATACCTATATCCATAGGTTACATATGTGGACATATGTAACCGTCGATGTGTCGACCCTGACATGAGCATAATTAAGGGATTGTCATGGCAGGTCTTCTTCAGGACACAGGAGGCAAACAGACAGCCAAATCCATAAGTGTATATGGATATTGTTAGCGGTGTCAACAAATGTTCTATAGCTCAAGTGGATATGAGAGTCCTACCAGTAGGCCTGGCTGGTTGATTCCGGCTTATCGTTTTGGAATTGAGGGCATTATGATGAAGCGACTCCTGGTGGCACTGAGGAGACCCGGTACTCCTTGGAGCAAGGACTTCGATAAGGCTCAGATAGTTGTGTGAAGTCAATGCATGCATGACCTCATGGTTCAAAGAGGGTTTATAATTGCCAACAACACTTAAATCATGAGTTAATCATGAAAAAGTATCCATTGCTTTGAAAGCGAACCGCGAGATCGCTGATCCTCTGATGCAGTGAACTAGGATCCAACACAACTTGATAGTAGTCTGATGCAGGATCCAGCTTACTAAACCAATCCGCACCAGATACAAAAGCCAACAAATCTGAGATTTTGGGGAGAGGGTGGGAATCAACCCAAATTGCTCTATTAAGGTGACGCAAGTCCACACAGGCTCTCAGATCTCCATTTCTTACAAGCAACAACAAGTGGAGACAACCATAGAGATGATGCAACAGGTTTGCAAAAGAGTTGTAGTGTTCTGCAGGAAACAAATGACAGGAACAGTCATCTGGTGTAGAAAGGAGTTTAATTCCACAGGAGCTGCCCGGGAAAACGCTCACCCAGCAAAGCAGAAAAGATCAACCGTCCCGATAAGAACGGTACATTACCAACAATCCAGCATTCCAAATTCCAACAGCAATCTCGGTCCAAACTACTGCACATGAGGGAACCAGAGTTTGCTGTTGGGATGCTACACCCTTCTCAGCTACAACCTGCTGTCTTACCTCACTGAAGATTTTGCACTTTCAAGTCAGAGACTGAAGTCTGAAGGTAAAACCTCTGAGATGCTCAAGCCTGGTTTCTGTATCTGACCTGCGTACCATTGCAGTTAACCCCAAATCACACCTAGTTCCCAATCTATAAAAGCCAGTTGACTGCAATTATTGCTCTATGCTTTTTGGCGCTATTTTAAACCTTACATTTTTGTAATTCATGCCCTTGGTTCTCTGTATTGTATCTTTTATGTTTTGATGTCATTTTATTTTTTTAATTGGTTTGCGGGTTTTCTTGAGTTGTGCTTTGATTTTATTGCTGTTTTGTTACTAAATGATTTCCGTATTGTCCTACGTTAAGCTTGTCTGCTCTGTGCCCTATGTGCTGGGGGGTTGAGCTAAGGTTAATTTAGCAACTTTAGTTCTTCATCCTGACATGGAATGTGGTTATTGCTTAAGGTAGGTCATCACTCAACCACCTAAAAAATAACACCAATTTCTTACATCAATCTACTGGTATATTTTTCAGTACCTATGCTGGTGATACTCACTTTCTTTCCTTGCTAACTCATTTCCCTCAGCTTCCAGTATAAGACAATGCATTCAGTTAATGCATACCTTTAAGCATAATGTCTAGCCTAAAGTTAACCAAGTAAATAGGAACTGAGCATCTAGGTCGATCAACATTACCAATGGGTCACAAACTCTGGCCTGACTGTCATCATAGGCCCTCACTCAATTCCAAGAGACAAAATTTAGCATTTGCCATTCCTCATGGATTTCATTCTCCCTCGCCCTAAAACAACACATCTCTGTCTCTGGTCCACTTTCTTTCCACATTAAATGCCTACACTGCACCCTTGCTGGCTTGCAACGGCTGTATGTCCACAATCATTACATTAATTGCCTTTCAATTGGGTCATGGAAACAGATCTACCTGTACCACCATTTTATCCGTCAAACAAAAGGGCAACTGCATTTCCCCTGCAGTTCAATCTCTGCAGGTGGTAAAAAGAATCGACTGAAGAAATTCCAAACTTTGCTCAAGCGCTTCCACAATGTTGGTTCTTTCTTTCAAACCCCCAAATATACAAATTATCACTCAGTTCTCTCTGGGATCCAGCTATGGTAGGCTGCTTAATATCTCAAATGGGCATTAGCTGGGTAAGGAGGCAAATGATCCCCCATCTGTAATTCACTAAGCCCATCAGTCAAATATTGCCATATAGACTAGATCCCACTCCTTCCCTGCCCCTTGGAGCACTTTTTACTGCAATAGCTCATGAATATCTTTCAGTTTTTCAAACCCCCCACATTCTGTACAGTGTCAACTGTCTCCTTGCTCTAGGGTTCTTCATTTATAATTTTTAAAATGTCTGAATCTCTTCCCACCTCAGAAATGTTAAATAGACATCTCTTATCCCTCCATTTTTAGGCTTGACACTTCCTGGTAAATGTGTGTCCCCTTCAACAATTGCACTAACTCAGATAGGCTTACCTGTCAATACCAGTCACTTTTCTGACAATGATGTAGTACTAATCATAATTTGGGATGACCACAAGAACACAATAGACAGTGTTATTACCCATCAACTATGGTTTCAGATGCTGAGTGCCACATTAATCCAAGGTATCATTCTTAATTGGATCAATAGCTACCTAACAGAAAGGCTGCACATATTCAGGCTTCAAGCTTTCTGCACTCCACCATTCACCAACCGAATAAATGCTCCTTAAGGCTCAACAATCACCCCCACCTTGCTTTCGATGTATAACTGGCCCCACTGCCCGAGCCTGTTAACTCATTCAAACTCCACTTGCTACGACTACTCTGCCAACAACCAAATCACCACACACAGTGATTAAAAAACCACTAGAGTTGTACATGTCAGTCCATTCATAAGAATGATCAACACTTGAATGCTACAGATCCGACTACAGAAAAAACTATTTAAAACACGTATCCTTTCTTGAATGAAATCGTTTTGTAAAGTGTGCAATACCCAAAGGCGTCTTAGCACTAGGTGGATCAAGGACGGAAAAGGGACGAAGGCCAAAAAATAAGTCAACAAACACTTGCTCTAAGCCGGTGGAAACAGCCAGGTCTGTAGCTGCTTTCTAAACAGCTGCAGGCTGAGTTGGGAGCGGAGGGCCAGAGGAAGGGAATTCCATAACTTTCCCCCTGGAATGTCAGTGTCCTCCCGCTCCATTTTTCTCAATTATTCTGGGAATATGAACCTTGTGCTCCTTGTTAGATCTAAGCGTTCTAGTGAGTGTATACCATGTTAATAGCTCTTGGAAATAGAGGGGGCTAGTTCCGTGAAGCGCCTTGTGCATTAAGCACACTGTTTTAAAAGAAATTCTCCTCTCTACTGGTAGCCAGTAAAGGCCATGCAATAAATGCAACACCAGTTTAAACTTGGGGATGTTCAAGAGTGTTCTGGCCACTGCATTTTGAAGAGACTGCAATTTTTTTATCAGGTATTTTGAGGTACCAAGATAAAGTGCATTGCAGTAGTCTAGCTTCGACCCAATGAGGGCCAACATTACGGTCTTCTGGAGATCTGTTGGAATAAAAGGAAGTCTTTTTTTAGAATCCTTAACTAAAAATAGCCCCCAGAGGTCACTGCATTAATCTGAACACTGAAGCATAACTTGTTGTCAAAGATTACTCCCATATTTTTAGCCTGCAGAACTGGCTCAGGTAGTTCCCCCAACTCCTGGAGCCACCAAGATGCGTTCCAGAAGGAGGTTTTGTTCCCAAAAATCAGTACCATAGTTTTCCCAGAGTTTAATTGCAGATAGTTCTCCTTCATCCAACATGCATATCCCCGATCCTGACAGGCAAGACATGCTGTAACAGAGGTTGTTCACATATTGGCCTCGACCCCATTCCTTGTCACTAGAGACCGCTGACGCGGCTCACAGGTTACTTGCTTGCCCCGATATACAGCAACCCACTGCAATAGGTCACTCTGATTTTGAGACCGCTCCGCAGTGCAAACATTTGAAACGCCTCCCTTACGCTGTTACAGCCTTTATTAGGTCGACTCTGACCCAGCAACTAACTGCATCCTTTACTCTCCTTTTACTTGGCCTGGACTTCTTCTCAGACTTCGCCTGACACAAACCTCCTCCAAATCACTCTGACCTGGATCTAGGCAAAATGTATACAGGCATGCCATTGTTAATGTCCTGATGATGATCCTATATCTTTTGTAAGGATCGAACCGCCGTTGACTTGTAATACGCTGATGGAGCGAGGCGCTGAATGAAATTTCGTTCAAACTCGCAAAGTTAAACTTTCATAAAGCTGTAACCGTATTAATAAGCATGAAATAAAAAGCATTAATCAACCTAGTTTTAAAATGCATCTACACAGAAACACGAGGGACTAACTTATGTGCTCTAGGTTGCAGTTGCAAGTACGTTGAAAAATAATAAACTAACCTTGTCTATTGTCTTTGTCAGTATTAAATGCGGCTGTATAACTAATAGCATGTGCTTATTTATGTGCTTATGTTATGTCTTCTGTGATAAATATGCATAAAAGAGTTCCAGCAATTCCAGAAGAAGAAGGTAGATATAAACGCTGCTTTGTGTGCTAAAGCCAGGTAACATAAATTAATGGGTTAATAATTAACAAAGGGGGTGGGTATCAGAATGGGTTTCAATACTCTAATTAATTAATGTTTTGTGTTTGTTTGAATAATAGTTTCCGAGAGAGAGGCCTAGCTTGTAAAGATGGCGTTTAGAATCCTGTCCAGAGAAGAGCCTTGCACAGAAAATGGAGACTTTTACCACATCGACAGTTTTGTCAGAAAAATGCGGTTTTAATAAGTTGTGCTTAACGTGCTCTTGGAGAGAAAGATTCAAGGACAGGAAGCGGCAAGATTGCCAAGCCAAGGTAGTCATGAACTGTAACTCGAGTGAATGTTTAATTTTCGAGGAAGCTAAAAGTCACGAAAGCAAAGGACAATAGAGCTTAAGAAAAGCTCGATCTAGGTTTGAAAAATGATGATGACACGTTATGGACTGACATCAGACAGCCAATGAAAACTCTGGATGGCAAGGAAAAGTGTACAGTTTTGTGGAGATTAGTTAGTTAGAAAGGTATAAAACCTGACCCCATGGGCAGGAGGGCGCTTCTCGCTTTCCGATTCCTGAAGGGCGTGACGTGCTGTTGGACTCTTTGGCGCACGTAAGGACAGCAGTCTTTAAAGACTATTCTTTTTAGGTGGAGCGAGTTTTAGACAGGGAAAATAGAATTTAAGGAATGGAAACTGTTATTTGCTTTTAATTCATGCTAACTGATTTGCCTTTGAAATGTCAGTCTAATAAGTCTTTTCCTTAATAAAATGCTGCTTTTACTTTGCTAATAAAATAAAGATTCTTTTTGAAAATGCTCTTTCTTTGAATAATAAAGTAAATAAAAATAGATTTTGAAACGACAAGCTGGTCTTGTTTATTCATGTCTAGTTACCATCAGTTGATCCATTTGGCTAAGTGACTTAATTAAATGATATATGTAGGCTGTCCGGTTTTAGGTTTAAACCTATTATAACTGATACAACCCCACCGAAAGGAAAATAGACCTCACCAGTGTAAACACATAAACACTGAAAAAACACCTTCCCAACCACAAACTAAATGCCATTCAAAGAAAAGAAAAGGTGAGTGAAATAGTCATTTTTATTTCTTCCTGAAGAGGTCGATACAATGTAACTTTGTTACATAAGGCAGCAGCAAGAAAGACTGGGCTAACATTATTCTGATTGAGTTTTTTTGTGTAGGGATGGCACTAAAAAATTGTTTCTTCTGGTCTTCGGTCTAATGATACAGGGTTTAGAAGCATGTTTTAGGTCTTATTTAATTATTTTATAAACTGTAGAGAATCAGAAAATGCATTGATTCTTTCACTGATTAGTAAAATGGCTGGTTTCATACAAATCTTTCCCAATATGTACCATCAGATTTACCCACAGACAAAGAATGGGTGAAAACCATTTACCCACAGACAAAGAATGGGTGAAAACCTTTGATACATCAGCCCCCTTTTCTAGCAAGTCATTGTTGATAGTAGGTGAATTGCCAAACACCCTAGGCTTTAAACATTCAATGCAAGGTGTAGTGGCAGTTATATGTGAAAAGAGTGCTGTCACCAAGCATCTGGGATAGTTGAGAAAACATGACACCAGATGTTTGGAAAATATGGAACGCAGTGTCACCTGGAATGCTGCTGCTAAAAGGTCTTACCAAGTTTAACAAAGATGTGAGGATATTGTTTGTATTTGTAGTAATTCAGCTACGTATATGAAAAATTTGCGTGATAACCTGTCAAAATCAATACCTGAGCTCAAGTGCTTCCCTGTAAGAGATTCTTGCCATTTGCATGATGGTATACTGAAAGTATCTTTACAATCTTCAGAGTTAATGAAAAATGCTATTGACTTTGTAGTCCATTCTGGTGCTCTGTTTCATTATGCGCGGGAACTAAAATGAAAATATTTCTTCTTTTGTGCTTTGTGCGGCATCAATGAAAGAGTAATCCCAACTATGTCATTTAGCCAGTGATTCCCAGTCCTAGAGGCCGTGAATGCTATATTATCCATGTGGAAACCGTTTCCAGAATTTGTGCTTAGTGATGTCAAAAGTCAAGAAATGTGAGAATCTTTGGTTGCATATTTATACTGATGTGAAAAGAAGTACACTCTTCTGCATTCTTAGATTTTTACAGGAAAACATGTTTGCTGTGGTGAACATAATAAAAAAACTTGAGTCTGAAACCACCCTTGTCTACCAAGTGTTCAGCGTAATTAGAGTAGATGTGAAACATCTCCTTGTGAGTTGGCTAGGCGACACTTTTAGTCACTTTGGCACTGTAACATGTTCCATGTTAGAATTCTTGCCACTTGGTAAGCAAAGATAATGTTGAGGAGAAATTCAGGAAATTTCATTTTACAGTGCATGAGAAATGGCTGGCAATCATGAATCGAAATGTCCCTTCGCCAACCATGGAATTTGAAGTCAATAAAGCCTCATTGAGGTACTCTGTACAAGTTCTAGATCCTTTAAGTAAATAGGAATTTTCTCCAGACATTGTAAAGAACTGCTTAATTTTTTACCGCTTCATTAACTGAGGGCATATGCACCCAGTTCAACGCATAATTTGCAGAACCTGTCCCAGAGAATCGCAATCCTCAGGTGCACCAGTATTGGAATGGAAAGCTATGTCAGTGGCCAGAGATAACAAATTGTGAACAGGCTGTTTTTAAGTTGCCTGTCTCAAGTGCCAACGTTGAGAGGGCCTTTTCACAGATAAATGTTTACATGGGAAGGAAAGAGCAAGTGCGCATGACAAAAGGCTCACTAAAGAAGTACTGTATGGTGCACTACAATAGGTTTGATTTTTAAAATGTATTTGAACCTCATACACCCTGTATGCACATTGTCTATACTCATGCACTGTCAGTGCAGGAAGCAAGCAAGCAATAATAAAAGCAAAATGTTTCATAAACACCGGAAAAACACTGTTTCTGTTGTTTTTAATGGCGCGAAAATTTGTAACCACTGATAAACACTGTTTTTTAAGGTATTGAAAACACTGAATAAACCCCACCAGATTTTACCAAAAATAGAAACTGAAAACAGGAAAGCCTAGATATATGTTTAAAAACCATGGTTAGAAAAGATAAACTGCAGTTGTATATAAACTTGTAAATAGTTTGTGAATAGTACTGAATAATTAGGTCACATGATTCAGTCGCTCAAAGATTGTCTCTTAGGTTGATGGGCCTGTGTTAATGATTTATGATTAATGGTGAGTATTGTGGTGTTGGGTAGCGTTGGTGAGACAGTTTTTCATTAGGAGCGCTGGATCAATAACTTGGTAACAGAGTTACGGGTACTATGGTAACGGACATGCTACATGGTAATTACATAGGATTGATGACTAAAACATGTTAAGTTTGTTCGGTTGTTATATGTTGTCGAAAGGTTTTTTCCAGCAGTGTGAAAATTCCTGGTATGCCGGCTAAAGTGTAGTGTAATAGGTGAAGTTGCACAGTGTATTTGTTCTGTTTCAAAATAGTGGTATTGTCATATATCACTAGTGTTGTGGACGTACAGCACAAGTTTAGGGATTTTTAGGTGTGCTAGGTAAATTATATAATGAGGATTGTCTATGAAATCGTAGCTTTCAAGTATAGGGACACCTGTCCTGTTTTAAAACTTACTGCGAAAAGAGTAGTAGAATATATCCAAGCTTGAGTGAAGGGTAAGGAAGCGTCGTCTATCTTACTAGCGAGTGAGGGTGTCTATGGTTGGTTAAAGTCCTACTTAGATTCATGTATGTATGGTTAGGGTTTCTTCCGTTTGAATGTGTGTAAATGATTTTGTAATTACGATCGAGTCAAACTTTGAATTGTTACTATATGTGCATTCAGAGAGAAACAAGTTTGTTATTACATGTTAGAGGGGCAGAGTAGCCTTACGTGGAGAAGTGTGGCTCAATGGTTAGAGCAGGCAGACCTTGATGCAGACCTCTGGCCAAGGACCAGGGTTCGATTCCTGCCTCGGCAGGTCTCCGGCTCATTAATTCCCCAGACTGGATATTCTCGCCTCAGTGCCTGTTCTGATCATGGGTCCCACGCTGCAACTCTGGGCAATAGCTTGCTTAGTCTCCACAACGGCCCCAAAAGCGCTGGGATGCCTGGCTGCACCTGGGGGGTGCCCAGGAGTGGACATTTCCCAGGAAAGCCAGGAAGGGTTCCTAAGCGGTATACGGACAGCGCCGGGTGGAGGTAGCTGTGCGCTTTACAAATTCCGACATTTATTTACATTTACTTTATCAATGAATCTGAATATTCTGTGAGAATAGCATCGTCTATTTCACGCAAAAGGATAGTTGAATGACTGTAAAAGCTATCACTTTATTTTAGCGAAACAGACACATGGTTTGTTTTTGTGTAGTTACTAACTGAAATTCCATTGAAAAGATTTGTAAAAATGGCGCTGTGAAAATATTTTGAAAAGGAGGGGTGAGTTTACGGAGCGGAGCTTCTCTGTCTGAAACTGCAGCGGCAGTGTACGTCACTAGTGTCGCGCTGTGATTGGCTAGCATACGTCACAGTATTTGCGCACTGATTGGCTCATGTGACTGGGCAGGCTTGCAGCTGATTGGCTTATCCTGAAAAGCTTTCTAGAGAGAGAGTACCCCACTATCACCAGGGAACAGGGTACAGTGACAAACAGTCAGAAGGAAATCCCTGGGCACACACTTAAGTATGGACTTCTTCTAATACCATACCTATCTAACCAGGCATTCAATCGTCAAATTTAGGGAACTACACAAACAGAATTTTAAATTTCCACACTAAAATTCGAACGTTCACAGTCTTTTTAATTAAAACATAAGACAATTTATACACGAATTGGCAATTTCAAAGAGAGATCTTTGAAAAGGTTTTCTCAAAAGACATAAGTAGTCATAGCAATTTACTACAATTCATTACATACATATACAAAAAAAAATCAAATATTAAGCATCACATTCATATAAGATAAAAATGATTTTTATAAGCACCAAATACATTAAATCACAGTAAAAAACATTGACAACCCCCTGTAATGTGGCTAACTGATATCTTTACCACTCCTAATTTGTTGGATCCAAAGGTCATTAATTGATCAAAGAGTGACATCCAACAGTACCACTTATGCGTGCGTATCAGTTGTTCACTAGACCTTGGTTGGATTTTAGCAAGTCTCATGCACGTGGATAGACGCCCTCTTCAGTTTTTGTATTGATATGTAGGGGAACTTCCACTTTTCTTGGTCAGAGTCGGTATTTATCTTTAAAAGTTAAAACAAGTCTTGAACGGGCATATGTCGGCGCGTTTAACTCCATGAACTGGATATGTTCGTTTTGAATCGAGGGTAGCGCGTCTGCCTCGTTCTCTCGCCGTGCATGAGACTTGCTCAGAGACTCCTATAGAGTGGGCCTAAGGAAATCCGAGGAGCCACTACTTACAAACTAGGAAGATCAGAGGTCTCCAACTATTTTCTTCCCTTGAATTGAAAAGGGTGACAAGCAATACGATCGGAAGCCGGTGACCCCAAAGAAACGGCAGTCCTGAGGAAGGTGCCACAGTATCTAATGTTCCTCGCACCGAAACGCGTCGACGCACTGTTTATGTAAAATCCAACCAAGGTCTAGTGAACAACTGATACGCACGCATAAGTGGTACTGTTGGATGTCACTCTTTGATCAATTAATGACCTTTGGATCCAACAAATTAGGAGTGGTAAAGATATCAGTTAGCCACATTACAGGGGGTTGTCAATGTTTTTTACTGTGATTTAATGTATTTGGTGCTTATAAAAATCCTTTTTATCTTATATGAATGTGATGCTTAATATTTGATTTTTTTTGTATATGTATGTAATGAATTGTAGTAAATTGCTATGACTACTTATGTCTTTTGAGAAAACCTTTTCAAAGATCTCTCTTTGAAACTTTAATTTGCCAATTCGTGTATAAATTGTCTTATGTTTTAATTAAAAAGACTGTGAACGTTCGAATTTTAGTGTGGAAATTTAAAATTCTTTTTGTGTAGTTCCCTAAATTTGACGATTGAATGCCTGGTTAGATAGGTATGGTATTAGAAGAAGTCCATACTTAAGTGTGTACCCAGGGATTTCCCTCTGACTGTTTATCCTGAAAAGCGGCAATTCTATTGGTTGAGCAGAATAGTGACGAAGCTTAACCTGATTGGCTTGTTGGTGAGTTTCACGCACGGATTGGTTGATTTTGCGGAACAACCAGGAAATAGTTACGATCTTTCAGAAGTAAGCGGATTTGTTTAAAAACATGGATTATTATTACATGAAAGAGGAAAAGAAGCTTTCATGGTTTCAGAAATTGAAAAATATATTTAAACCTGACAAGAAAATTGAAATGCGAGGTGGAAGATTACTTCATAAGTACAAAACACCAGCACCTTATATGTTCGGTGAATATGTTTATCATACTTGTCTTTGGATGGAGAATTGGATGGAATATACCAAAAATGATGGTGTATTGGCATGGCCGGAAGATGGGTCATTTAACATTAAGGTTTTGAAAAACTTAAGAGAAAAAATGAAGATTCTTGTACCAAAGCATAGACCTACCCAATTTGAGGCTTTAGCTGAATGGGAGGATGAGATGTTTGAATTAGAACGAGAAAGCAGAGGTGTAACAAGAGGTAGAAGATTAGACATTAACAGGGAAACTCATGAGGATAGAATGCGTCGATGGAGACGTGCCGACATGTGCGATGGTTTGTATCCAGCAAGATTTGGAGAGGCTACTGGTCAAAAGAATGCCCAAAAGAAAAATAATAATGATGAAGAAAATGAGTCAGAAGATGCGGTTTTAGAAGAGATTTACATTACAAAACAGAAACCGCCACCTTATCAACCAGTTTGTTCATGGTCTTCCCCGAGAGTTCCTCCAGGAACTTCTCCGAGTGCTCCACCTAGAGAAATTATTGATGAGATACCTCCTAGATTAAATCCGAATATTGCAAAAACTCCTGAAAGAGTAGAAACAAGAACTAATTCTAGTATATCTGGAGAAAATAGAAATTATGCTGAAACCCCAGTGCAGAGAAATGAAACCCCAAGAAATGTAATGAGAACAGAAAGATGTGAGGAAATACGTCAGAATATTTTCGATCAAAAGATGAATTAATACAACAGTTACCTAAAAGCATGGAAGCAGTAACAGTAACAGTAACGATTGGACCTGTTCTTCCTGTATTTGATCAAAGAGAAGTTAGACATTCAGCTTTAACTGTTCCATTAAATGTGGAAATTCTGAAAGTGGCTGAAAATTTTTATTCAGACTTAGCAGAAATTCACCGAGAGAAAACAATGATGCCCGATTTAACTTTTAATCAAAGTTTGACAAGTAGAACACCAACTGGTGCAGAATCTGATACTGAAACTCCAGAAAAGAGCATAAATAAAATAGATTTAACAAATACCCCACAAACTCCTGAATTTAAATTACTTGATGTTGCAAAGTTGAAAGCGGATTTGGAGGAATTGATTATTGGTACAATTGGACCTGGCAGTTTAAAGCTATATCAGGATGATGAATTATTGTTTATTTTTAAAAGCATACAATGGAAAACAAAAACGAAGTATGACCAATTAGAAGAAATAGCTGCTGAATTAGAAGTTGATTTAAGTAGACAGAAAAATTTGGGAAAGCATTACAGAGTGGATTTCACTGAAAAAGACATTGAGAATATGAATACCACAGGAAGAATAATTCATGTAAAAGAATTAATTGTGTTCCTAAAAAGATTAGGTGAATTAAGTAAATGGAGAGTAAAATGGACAAAGAAAAGAGAGGAAGAAAGAAGAGAAAGAGAAGAAGTAGCAAATCGGTTTCCAATGAGAGAAATAGCAGGAGGTGGGTATGTGCATGTTCCTTAGACAAGACAGGACATTTTATTGTTCACAAATGATTTCCATCGGCTGAGAGAGAAACCTGTGGAATGGTATAGACAGGTGGACAGATTTGTTAAGGTTTCAAAAGTTCTGTGGATTGATCTAGGTGGATTCTTTGACATTGTTGTCCCATCGGATCTTTGTATATACTAATCAAATGGATGGGGGAGAAGGAAAACGCTGATCCCTCAATTTCCTTAGGTAAATGCAAATAATCAGATAGGGAGGGATCACTTGTCCTGCGTGAACCAGGGTATGCAGGAGATCGTACAACGGTGTCTCCAAATAAAAACCCTCATGCACGTGTTGGGTAGTGTGGTAAGCGGTATAGCTTGATTCTCCGCTCTTCGAACACGTGTGTGCATAATCATCGGGTTAGTTTCGGTATGCAGCCTCCACCAGGAGGATCTTACCCTTGGTAAAAACAGTAGTGACCCAGTGATGTGGAGGGAGTGTAGAACAATTAAAAATCCCCCGGAAACCCAGTAGTAGGAATTTTATTAAGTCTGGGTTCGGGTGGATCCCATTAGGGGAATGCTCAAGTAGCGTGCGCTCTCTTGAAAAGATTAGGTTCTCAGGACGCACTAGCATTCGAAAAGATTTAAAATGGCCGACATGTTTCAGCCCTCTATGCCGGGATTCGGACTTTAGGGCTTTCTTCAGGACCCGTGGTGAAAGGTGAAAGTGATACTAGTTTACTAAATTATAGCAAGCAAGTGTATAGAAAAGGGAAATTTTCAACCTGTTTCTTTTTTTCTCAAGGTCACGATGTACCTATAGTTCAAACATAATAGAGACATACACAAAGGGAAAACAAGGGTAAGGGAGACACATAGCGTAGCAAATTCACTACTGGACAATACAAGTTATAGCAACTTAAAATGGCAATACTTCGTAACCCCCAGTAAATGGCAGTATCAACTCTCTCTTTATCCAGCAAGCTATTTCATGCAAAAAGTGAATATCTGGTAATAGGTGGTATATCATACTTTAATGCAGAACGAGTGTATAGGGTTGGGAAATACCCCACCACTCGGATAACTATTGTGGTGGGTCAAGTATATGGCATTCGATTAACACGTGATCATATGACATGCAATAATATTAATAAACATGTGCAGTCTCTACTTGGAGACACCGTTGTACGATCTCCTGCATACCCTGGTTCACGCAGGACAAGTGATCCCTCCCTATCTGATTATTTCCATCGGATCTTTGGACAGAATGTAAAATTTCTATAGATTGGCCCAAAGAAGAACCTGCCCGAGATAGAATAACAGGTGCTCCTTCAGCAGATGTTATAAATCTGTACGATAAGGTAATTGTGTGGTTGAAAAACAAGATTCCCCCAAAAGAAGTCGATTGGGTTAAAATAGACAGAACAAATCAAGAGCCAAAAGAATCAGTACATTCATGTTATGAAAGATTGCTGCTGGTATTTAAACAATACAGTGGTTATGAAAAATTGAATGAAAAGGATATGAGCCACTTCATATACAGATTTGTTTATGGTTTAAGACCTGAAATTGGTGAAATGATTAGATCAGGAATTGTTGGTTGGCAATCACTTTCAGTTGATGACATTTTGAGAAAAGCAAAATACTGCAGTGATTAAATAGATGCTAAACAAAAGAAGCTTAAAGAAAAAGGTATGTGGGCACAGGTGAAAGTGGCTGAACAACAAATAGCAACACTAGAAAACAAAAATGTTCATCAGAATCAAGGAAAATGTAAAGGTAATTTTAATAAGCCAAAACTGATGGGAAATATTGAAGAGTTAAAGCAGAAACTCCCATGTTTTAATTGCGGCGAAATTGGACACTGGAAGCGCGAATGTAAGAATCCGCCCAGAAATTTTAAAAGTGCATCATTAAATCCACAGATGCAGAATGAGATATATCAGCAGCAACAGCTACAGCGACAGGTAGTGAATCAGCAAAGTCAAATTCCACCACCGCCACTTCCAAACTGTGTGAATGTGCAGAGATACAGTACAGGATTCTGCGGAGGTGAACAGGTAAACAGACCGCCAAGAGTGAATGTGTCAAATGTTCCCCAACAATATTGGTTGAAAGAAAATGGAGGGAGTGATTCTGAGGATTACTTATGACGGCGCCTGAGAGAGGAGGAAGAGTGTGTGCTTGGAGCCACTCTTGAGGTAGATCAGTCTGGTCCATTTGTAAACAATAAAGTGAATGATGTAGAAATCACTTTTCTAGTGGGCACAGGTGCTACCCGTTATACTGTTAGATCAGTAGAAATAGAAAACCTGCCTCTCTCTGGGGACACAATCCAAGTAGTTGGCGTAGCTAATCAACAAATTAAAACAGATTTAACAAAACCAGTTGAGGTTGAAATTGGCAAATTTAATGACAAACATAGATTTATAGTTTATAACAGCAGTCCTGTAAACTTGTTAGGAAGGGACATACTTTGCAAGATGAATTGTAAAATATATTGCTCCCTTGATGGTATTGAGCTTCAAACTCAAGATGGGCTTTACAGGTTAACAATGTTAATGGTTGAAGCAGAAGAAAGTACATTATTTCCTGCATTTGATAAAGATAACCTACCTGAAGAATTAAAAGAGACAGTCAATGCTAAAATTTGGGATTTGACAGGAGATGAAATGGGTTTGAGGAAAAATGTTGACCCAGTGAAAATAACAGTAAAACAAGGAGTAGATTTCCCAAACATTCCTCAGTATAAAATGAAAGCAGAAGTTATTGAAGGTGTCATACCTGTAATTGACAAATTCATAAAGCAAGGTGTTCTAAAAGAAATTGAAAGCAGTCCATGTAATTCACCGATTATGGGGATTAACAAGCCAAACGGAACTTTCAGGATTGTTCAATACCTGAGAAAGGTTAATCAAATAGTTGTTCCATGTTGCCCAGTCGTACCAAACCCAGCGGTAATTCCTTATCAGATTCCGCATGATGCAGAATGGTATACAGTTATTGACCTTTGTAATGCATTCTTTACTGTTCCATTGCATCCAGAAAGTCAACACATTTTTGCGTTCAGGTTCCAAGAGCGTATCCTAGCATGGTGTCGTATTCCTCAAGGGTATACAGAGAGTCCATCTATTTTTAATCAGTTGCTAAAAAAATCCTTGGAAAATCTAGATTTACCTGGAAAATCAACGTTAGTGCAGTACATAGATGATCTCCTTGTGGTTGCAAAAACAAGAGATAATTGTGTAACAGATACCATTACACTTTTTAATCATTTGGCAGATGAGGGACATAAAGTGTCTCCTGCAAAATTACAGTTTTGCAAACAAGAAGTAAAATATCTTGGTCACAGAATCGCAAAAGGAATCAGGCAAGTGACAATTGAAAGAATAAAAATGATTCAGGGAATGCAACCTCCAAAAACACAGAGACAGGTCAGAATGTTTCTAGGAATGGTTGGTTATTGTCGTCAATGGATTAGTGGATTTTCAGTAATTGCAAAGCCTTTGCAGAGATTGACGAAAGCAGACATAAAAGACCCGATTACCCTATCAGAAACTGAGTTAGAAGCTTTTGAAAAACTAAAAAGAAGTTTGTGTGAAGCTCCAGCATTGGGAATGCCGGACTACGAAAAGGAATTTGAGCTGTATTGCAGTGAAAGGGAAGGATGTGCATATCAGTTTTGATTCAAAGACAAGGAAAATTGAGAAAGCCAATAGCTTATTTCTCAGCAGTTCTTGATCCTGTTGCAAAAGCATTACCAGGCTGCTTAAAGGCAGTAGCTGCAACTAGTGTAAGTTTGGAACAAAGTGAAGGGATAGTAATGGGATTTCCTGTAAAAGTATATGTGCCCCATTCAGTTGAAATTCTCCTCACTAGAAGCAAAACACAGCATTTGACAAGTAATAGGCTAACCAAATATGAGAAAGTTATTCTGGGATCAGATAACGTTTCAATTGCAAGATGTGTGAATTTAAATCCTTCCACATTGTTGCCTGATGGTACTGTAACAGAAATCAGAAATGAAAATGATATTGACCATGAATGCTTGGATGTTTTAGAATATTGCACCAAACCTAGGCAGGACATTAAATATGTCCCATTAGCTGAATCAGATTTTGTTTATTTTGTTGATGGTTCATGCTTAGGAACAAATGAAGGTGTTCTAAGCGCAGCATATTCTGTCTGCACAGTTGCAGATGTAGTTGAAGCCTCTTGTCTCAAAGGAATTTGTTCAGCTCAAGTAGCAGAATTAATAGCTTTGATTCATGCATGTGAAAGAGCAAAAGAGTTAAAAGTTACCATAGTGACTGATAGTCAGTATGGATATGGCGTAGTCCATGACTATGGCCAGCTCTGGTCTCAAAGAGGTTATTTAACTTCTGTGGGAACGCCTATCAGGAATGCAATATCGATCAAAAGATTGATCAATGGTATTCAGTTGCGAGAGAAAATTGCTGTCGTGAAATGTACAGCACATAAAAAAGGTGATGACTACATGACGAAATGGAATGCATATGCAAATGAAATTGCGAAATTCTGCGCAAAGAATAATATGTCCATTAATCGGGAAAAAGACAATGAACATGTTTTGAACTCACTTATGCTAACATCTGTAGTTGAGACACGGCAAGGAGATAAAGATTTACAAGATGAGGCAGACGATGAGGAAAAAGACATATGGTTAAAAGCAGGTTGCAGACAGTGAGAAGAAGATGAGATTTGGGTTTACAAAGATGACAGACCAGTAATGCCAGACTGCATGATTGCTGACATGGCCCGAATGTATCATGGTCCAGGACATTTAGGAAGAGATTCAATGATCAGGTTGTTTAGGCAGACATGGTACAATCCAAAATTCAGAATAATTGCAGAATCTTTTTGTCCGAGATGCTTGATTTGCCAACAAATCAATCCAAACAGAAAAACAGTTGTGAGCATGGGAACCATAGGACGGGAGGGTGGTCCTTTTACCAGATTACAGCTTGATTTTATTGACATGCCACCACACAATATGTTGAGATACGTTCTGGTGATAATCTGTCTGTTTTCGAGATGGGTGGAATCGTTCCCAACACGTCACAATGATTCAGTTACTGTGGCAAAATTGCTTTTAAGAGAAGTCATACCTAGGTATGGATTTCCGGTGACGGTCGAGACTGATCGTGGCACACATTTTCAAAACAGATTGTTACAATTGATTTATGAAGCACTGAACATAAAACAAAAGCTACACTGTGCTTACAGACCAGAAGCATCAGGTGTTGTTGAACAAGTGAATGGTACGATCAAGAATAGGATAGCTAAAATGTGTCAAGCTACAGGAATGAAATGGACTGATGCACTTCCACTTGTTTTGATGTCTTTGAGAAGTACCCCAGATAGAAAAACAGGTTTGAGCCCCCATGAAATACTCATGGGCAGAGTCATGAGACAAGCATTTGTTCCAGTTGACAAACTATTGAGCATTAATGATAGGGTCATATTGGAATATTGCAAGAAACTATCTGACGTGGTGACTTCTGTGTTCCATCAGGTGGGAACTGATGTGATTACAAAAGAAAAGGAACAAGCTCATGATCTGTTACCCGGAGACTGGGTAAGGACAAAAGTACACTGAAGAAGAAATTGTCTAGTACCCAGGTGGCAGAAGGCAAGACAGGTGATACTTGTCACAACAAATGCAGTAAAGTGTAACGGTTTAAAGAGATGAATTCATGCTAGTCACACCATTTGAGTTCCACCACCTGAAGATCCTGACAAAGGTGACACAACAGCTGATTCAGATTATGAAGAAGAACCTGAAAGAAATCCAGATTATGAAGATCGACAAGAAGGTTGACATTTGGAAAATTCAAATGCGAATGAGGCATTGAATGATGAAATTGAAGAGATTGTGATACAAGACTCTGAAAATGATGAAGATCTGCTAGAAAAAGAAGCAGAAAAGGAGTCTGAACGAGAAGTGAATCAAGATCAGGACGGTATTGAAAAGCAGATTGGAAGCTCTGGAAGAAGGGACGAAAATTCTTAAACTGGTGGATTGGAAGTAATTGAAGAAGAAGAAGACGAATTACCAAGCACCAGCTATAAGGATGATGTTCCTAACAGAGTGAAGCTGCCGAGTAAAGAAGTACCTGAATCTAAAGCTGATATCACAGACAGCGAAACAGATGAAAGTGATGATGAATTCAAAGTGAGAAGATCAAGGAAAAGGTCTTGGAAAGTAGAGTGTAATCTAACTGAGCCAAAGAAGAAATTGACAAGAAAAGGAGATAATTGGCCAGATGAAAATGAGTGCCTAAAATTCAAATTAGTGAACAGATCAAAGGAGCAGGTTAATGAAGTCTCAAGTCAGAAAGGAGACTCAGATAGGAAAGATCAAGCAGGAAAGAAAATAGAAGTGATTAGCAGTAGGGCAAAGAGAGTGATAAAACCAAATCAGAAGTATAAGTCCCCTGAGTGGACGTATATAATTATCCCACCAGTAGTGGAAGTGAATAGTAGTAGTCAGGAAGATTTAAATGACACAAGTGACAATGATTGATTTTGTTTCCACACTAGGTTGAAATTTGTATTTGGCACAAGGCTGAAGAAATTGTGTTAGGTGACACAAGGTCGAAGAAATTGTGTTAGCTGGAAAAACACATTGATGTAAGACATAAGGTCGAAGAAAAGCTGTTAGAAAGTAGGATTTTCTTTTTTTTTTTTAAAGTAAAAATAGGGGGGGTGAATATTTAGTGATTTTTAGTGATTTAGTGATTTTTTTTTTTGGTAAGGCTCTTGTTTCAAAGTAAAGATGCCTTCTACTAATAACAATTCAAGATGCTCTATTTTAAGAAGATGTTGCAAAATGTCTTCTATTTGTGTGATTTTAATAATTTTGGTTTGGTTAATTTTAGCTGTCATTTTTCCTTTTGGAATTGACAAAGAATTGTACAAAACTAATATGACAAGTAAAGTTGTGGCTAAACAAGATAACCATGGTGCAGTAGGTAAAACTAACAGAGTCATTGAACACAAACCAGAGATCCACCTTTTGGAATTGACAAAGAATTGTACAAAACTAATATGACAAGTAAAGTTGTGGCTAAACAAGATAACCATGGTGCAGTAGGTAAAACTAACAGAGTCATTGAACACAAACCAGAGATCCACCAAGATAGATCTGTTGGTGATTTTTCTAGTAATACCTTTTCAAGACTTTTATCTGAATATGTTAGGGTGATGGATGTGAAAGATTGTTATATTTGTGTGAAATTACCTGCTTCCGTTTCGGAAGGGGTTACCTATAATATGCTTCCTCCTACTTATGGCATCACATGTAGTGTAATAGCTAGTTTGTTTTATCGGACAGGTCGTTTAGAGTATTATTACTCTAATTATGACGAGATTTTTGCAAATTTAAAAGTTGACAACAGCCTGAATAAACTGAAACATGCTAAACAGATGAGGGAATTTTTCATAGTAACTAATGAACTTACTTATGAGTATGCTTTTAGAAATAATTTAACATGCAAGTTGAGATCGGAAGAGAAATCTTTCTTAAACATGGTTGAAGACAGAAGAGCAATTGACAAACGAAACGAGATGTTGAAACAAACCAAATCTAAGTTTTGGGAGATTGAGGATGAAAAGCTCAATGTTAGAACTGAGAATGTTGCTATTCACATAGATAAACCTGTTATTGGAAAGCTTTGTATTAGGAGAGATAACACGTTATTTGACAATTACTTTGTAGGTGCTAGTAAATGTGAAGATACTTATCAAATCCTAGGCGGATGGGGATTGAAAGGTGGCAAAGATCCAATTTTTCCTGGAATTTATTTTGTGTGTGGGGACAAAGCTTATTACAATCTCCCAGACCACTGGTATGGGACTTGCTACGTGGGTTTAGTTTTTCCAAAGATTTTTCATGTAGATAGAAATGCAAAAGGTTCATTTGAAATTGGCAATCACCTGAATAGGTTAAAGAGGGAAAGCTTTTCAGAAATTTTGGGTGACATATTTGGCGCAGTAATACCTATGGTGGGTATAACCCTGAATGCAATCAAAATCAGAAAAATGTCTACAATTGTTGATAGATTGTCTACCGATACTGCTGGTGGATTTCAATTAGTTAATACAGAACTTATTGCCATGAGATCGATGGAGAAACGTCTTGCTCTAGACATTCTGCTAGCTAAAGAGGGAGGAGGCTGTGGAATTTTGCATGTCCAGCATTGCTGCACATATATCCCAGACAAGAGCCAGAACATAGAATAATATATCAAAAATATTACAGAATTACATGCTGAGATAGAACCTATAGGAGATGAAGATTTTTCAGAACGTTTGAGCAAAAGATTTGCAGCAATCAAAAATTGGTTTCAAGAGATTGGTAGTTCAATTTTAGGAAAAATACTGTGTCCTTTATTAGTCATAGTCTTTGTGATACTTTTGTTAAAAATTAGTTGCATGTTACACAAGAGAAAGAAATATCTAAGGGAAAAAAAAGAATTTACAAACCCAGAAAAGAACAGGAAAATGAAATAGAATTAGAAGAGTTTCGTAGATCCCAATATGAAAGTTGCAGACAAACAGCTGAATCAAGAGTTTAGAAACACTAATATTGTGAATGTCCAAAACATGTTCAAGGGTTAAAATTTTTGCTAAAAATTTTGGGTGTAGTTTGGTGATTTTGAAATCACCAGATGAGGGAGTTGATGGAGCGAGGCGCTGAATGAAATTTTGTTCAAACTCGCAAAGTTAAACTTTCATAAAACATGCTTATTAATAAGCATGAAATAAAAAGCATTAATCAACCTAGTTTTAAAATGCATCTACAGAGAAACACGAGGGACTAACTTATGTGCTCTAGGTTGCAGTTGCAAGTACGTTGAAAAAAATAAACTAACCTTGTCTATTGTCTTTGTCAGTATTAAATGCGGCTGTATAACTAATGGCATGTGCTTATTTATGTGCTTATGTTATGTCTTCTGTGATAAATATGCATAAAAGAGTTCCAGCAATTCCAGAAGAAGAAGGTAGATATAAACGCTGCTTTGTGTGCTAAAGCCAGGTAACATAAATTAATGGGTTAATAATTAACAAAGGGGGTGGGTAACAGAATGGGTTTCAATACTCTAATTAATTAATGTTTTGTGTTTGTTTGAATAATAGTTTCCGAGAGAGAGGCCTAGCTTGTAAAGATGGCGTTTAGAATCCTGTCCAGAGAAGAGCCTTGCACAGAAAATGGAGACTTTTACCACATCGACAGTTTTGTCAGAAAAATGCGGTTTTAATAAGTTGTGCTTAACGTGCTCTTGGAGAGAAAGATTCAAGGACAGGAAGCGGCAAGATTGTCAAGCCAAGGTAGTCATGAACTGTAACTCGAATGAATGTTTCATTTTCGAGGAAGCTAAAAGTCACGAAAGCAAAGGACAATAGAGCTTAAGAAAAGCTCGATCTAGGTTTGAAAAATGATGATGACACGTTATGGACTGACATCAGACAGCCAATGAAAACTCTGGATGGCAAGGAAAAGTGTACAGTTTTGTGGAGATTAGTTAGTTAGAAAGGTATAAAACCTGGCCCCATGGGCAGGAGGGCGCTTCTCGCTTTCCGATTCCTGAAGGGCGTGACGTGCTGTTGGACTCTTTGGCGCACGTAAGGACAGCAGTCTTTAAAGACTATTCTTTTTAGGTGGAGCGAGTTTTAGACAGGGAAAATAGAATTTAAGGAATGGAAACTGTTATTTGCTTTTAATTCATGCTAACTGATTTGCCTTTGAAATGTCAGTCTAATAAGTCTGTTCCTTAATAAAATGCTGCTTTTACTTTGCTAATAAAATAAAGATTCTTTTTGAAAATGCTCTTTCTTTGAATAATAAAGTAAATAAAAATTGATTTTGAAACGACAAGCTAGTCTTGTTTATTCATGTCTAGTTACCATCAGTTGATCCATTTGGCTAAGTGACTTAATTAAATGATATATGTTTAAAAACCATGGTTAGAAAAGATAAACTGCAGTTGTATATAAACTTGTAAATAGTTTGTGAATAGTACTGAATAATTAGGTCACATGATTCAGTCACTCAAAGATTGTCTCTTAGGTTTATGGACCTGTGGTAATGATTTATGATTAAAGGTGAGTATTGTGGTGTTGGGTAGCGTTGGTGAGACAGTTTTTCATTAGGAGCGCTGGATCAACGCCATATACACCTCTTTATTTAATACTAATTATGTGTTATGATGTATCCACGATAATTTGTTTGTCCTACCAAAATGTGTCTCATACAAAAAATTTACTCTGCTTGAGCCTTTTTGTTTCATGTAGTACGTCCTTCCCACTAAGTTGGATACAGGCTTGTGTCCCATTTTACTTGTTTCTTGCTGCATTTTGTGTATATTTAAGCAACTATATATTAAAAACACCTGTCCGGTTGGACAGCTGTAAAATATAGTAATGTTAGGTCTATATTTATTGTTTGCTCTCTTTAATCCTTGTCTAGGGGCCACTGTCTTTAGAAATAATTGATTACCCAAGGTCCCTGACCAACCTTATTTGTCATAACACACTGCAGAAAATGTTGGAATCATTTTCAACCTGAGATGATACCGACACCACAATCTGAGTGTCGTCAGCGTAAGAGAGCACGGACAAGCAAAAACTCACGATAAGCTGTATTAAAGAGGTGACATATACATTGAAAAGCGTAGGACTGAGCGCTGAGCCCTGGGAGGGAGAAGGGACAGGATTTTACCTCTCCCATCTCGACCCACTGTGGCCTGTTTTCAAGAAAAGAGCTCAGCAGCGATAGTGTTGTGCTCCTGAAGCCCAGCGAGTTCAGGCGTTTCCTAAGGAGCACATGGTGGACCATATCAAAGGTGGCAAAAAGATCAAGCAGAATTAGTGCTGCTCTGCTGCCCTTGTCCACCCTCCCTCTAATTTCCTATGATGCGCCACCAGTGCGGACTCAGTGCAGTGGTTAGCTCTGAAACCATGCTGTGCCGGATCCAGCAGTCGATGGGCACCCAGAAAGGTCAGCCTTCTCTAAGACCTTAGCCGGGAACGGGAGTCGAGAGATAGGTCTATAACTGTCCACTGACTTAGGGTCCAGAGAGGGTTTTTTCACTAGCAGAAGAATAGAGGCCTTTTTCTAAATGTCTGGATATAGCCCAGAGCTCAGTACTTCGTTCAGAAGATCTTTAAGTGGTCCCGCCACCTGATTGGCCAACTTATTGATGATCCCTGGGGGGCATGGATCGGAGGGAGCCCCAGACCTAATAGAGCTCATAAGGGTAATAGTTTTGTCCTGCATAAGGCGAGAAAACGTATCAAAAGTGGGAGAGACTTCCTGCCCAATAACTGTGCTTGAGACCAAAGCCTCTTTTGAGTTGCAAATGAAGCCAGCGCTGGAAGGCTGCTGAGAGAATGCCTGAAAGATGGAATTGACCTTTATTTGAAAGAATTGCGCCAGCTTGCCGCAGAAGGCTTTGTCAATCTCAAAGGTGTTGTTATTGCTCCAGTTTGACAGATCTTTAACAGTTTTTAAAAAGTTCCCTGGAGGAGTTTCCTGCTATTCTAATTTTCCCTGAGAAAAATGATGTATTTTCGGCTTTAATAAGCTCTTTGTACTCTGCAAGGATCTTTTTATACCTAGCTTTTTTCCCGGGTGAGTAATCTACTCTCCAGATACGCCCTACCCGCTTGCACCTCAGTTGTACTTCTTTCAACGTTGGAGAAAACCAGGGAGCAGAGGGATTTTTCCTATGGCTTTTTAGTATTCTCACGGGTACTATTTTACTGCATGCTGTCTCCAGCCATTTTGTAAGGCTGGTAGCAGCCTTATCGTTATCCTTGACAAAGTCTTGTATAGCATTGAATAGAGCCTCCTGTAAAGCCTCTATCTTGCCAGTTTTCCATGGCCGGAACTTAACAACTTTAGCTGTTTTACCCATTTCCGCTACTTTACATTGGTTCACGATAGAGATAAATATAGCTGAATCATCCGTCCATGGAAGTGGAAGGGTCTTAACTGTGCCAAAATCTGCATTGTTAGTGAAGATGCCATCCAGACTATGGTTGACTGTAGGAGTATGCGCCTCAATATGTTGGGACAAATCAAAGCTATTAAGAATGTCCACCAGATGTCCTATATCTACATCAGATGTGGACTTTAGATGAAAATTAAAGTCCCCTAACAGCATGAAATTTGCATAGGTGATGCTGGATTCCATGAAGGATTGTATGTTATCAATGTAACCCCTCCTGGGGCCAGGGGGAGGATATACTAATAGTCCTTGAAATGTGTAGGATTTCGTCAGACTGAGGCTGAATCTAAGAGCCTGAAACTCTAGGTGAAATACCGGTGTGCAACTGGCCTCAAACAAATTGTATTCCCCCCCCTCTGTAGTCTGGTCTATCCAATCTTTCAATGTTGAACCCACACGGGACAGCCTTGAAGTTTGGATCAGATGCACTATCAGCCCAGGTCTCCGTGAGAAAAATAATGTCAGGGTCATGGTGGACCATTAAATTAGCAAATTCAAGCTTGTGCTTGATAAGAGACCTCATGTTAAGAAGCAGGCCGTGGTATGCCTTTGCGGCTGGGGGCTCTTCCAAGGAATTTTTAATAGAGGCACAGGGGGGAACATACACTTACCCAATCTTGGGAAGTCTGGCAAAATATGACACCGCCACAGCACTGCCTAGGAAAATTGGACTTCCCTCAAAAACCTATACAGAGTCATAGAACCTTTCCAGGATCATGGGCTCCAATCTCTCACACCAACCTCAGCTTACACAAGTCAAGAAAATTGAACAACATTAGAACAGTATGCCTAATCCTGGCAGAAAGACCTTGAAAACTTGACTTTTTCAATCACTAGTTTCCTTCCTCTTCCCTTATTTATCTGACTTCTGTTGTTTTTTCAAGGCCGCGCCAAGATACCTTCGGATATTTGAGCACTATACAAAACATATTAATTTAACATATTAACACAACAATCTTCACTCACCTGGGATCCACACCCAAAGCTCTAGTCTTGTCATGCCTTATCTATGCCGATGGGATACATACCGGCACCCGAGACACTTAATCAGCAGACTGCAACAAATACTGAACACTTGAGCTAGATAACTGTTAAGCCAGAGCAGACATGACAACACCAATCCTACCCTCACACCTTGCACTGGCTTCCAGTCTTTAAACAATATTGCTAGTGGAATATTGTTTAAAGCTCCCAGCTTCACCCACTAGGCTATTCACGAGTGTTGGCCTGTCTTTCTAAGAAACTCAGATTTCCCTTTAAAGTATGAACCTTATTTATTTATAAAGTTTTATATAGCGCGAACATGATCCCGAAGGATATCAGAGCGCTTCACAATTAAGGATGGGCAGGCAGGCATCAAATACAAATCAAAGCAAACAGTTACAAATGTTACAACAAAGCAGTGCAATAGTTAAAGAAACAAAACAAAGCATATATGTAAATAAACACACATGTATACATATATATATATATATATATATATATATATATATATATATTCACTGAAAAAACCATAGGTTATAGACCATATATAGTTAGGAATTAGCATTTACAAAACCTTAAAAATTCACTGAAAAAACCATAGGTTATAGACCATATATAGTTAGGAATTAGCATTTAAAAAACCTTATTTTACTCACACAAAACCATTGAAATTCCATATATAGTTAGTTGCACTAACTATATATCGCGCACCCGCAATCCACTGCTGATGATGTCACATATTACATCATTCATGACATGGTCAGTGACATCACTGATGACATCACTGATGACAACATCCAGTGATTATGTGTTTCTGTAAAGTTTAAATATGTTTTACATATTGAAGAATGAGTGGATGTATAAGTGTCTGAATGAAGGTTTTAGTAGGTGCGTGATTGACTGTATGAGTGAGTGATTAAATGCGTCTTACTGAATGCACGGGTTAGTGACTAAACTGTCTGAAAGTGTGCATCAGTATGTCTGTTGTTGTGCAAGCTGCTGCATGTGTTGATCAGTAGCTATATAAGTAGCTATATGGGTTATTGATTGGTTGCACAAGTATTTGTATGGGAGACTGAGTGTGTGTATGGCTGGCTGGGAGGTGTGTGACTCTGTGCAGATCAATGTGTACTTGTATCAGTGATTCTATAAGAGAGTAACTATGTGTTAGTATATGTTTCAAAAATGTAAGGTGTTCTGTGTTTAACTGTATAGATGAGAAAATGGAAGTGTGATTGATTCTTTTCAGGACTGACTAGGTGTGTGAGTAACTCCATGGATGAGTGGCAGAGTGTGAGTGTCTGTATAGGTGTATGAGTGCATATGATAGTGTTGTAAAGATGAGTGATTGTATGTATGAATGATTGTATGAGTGAATGTGTGTGTAGACATAGGAATCAGTGAGTGCGTATGTAGTAACTAGTATTGGTGTGTCAATGGTTTCAAAAATGATACTCTCTATTTAACACTGGGTGTAACGGAGGTTATATTACAGTGTGAGGAGATGCATTGTATTATCACATGAATGATATCATCAGTGATGTGATCATTGATGTCAAGTGAGATGTCATCAGTGATGTCATTTGAGATGTCATCAGTGATGTCATCAGTGATGTCACTGACCATGTCATGAATGATGTAATATGTGACATCATCAGCAGTGGATTGCGGGTGCGCGATATATAGTTAGTGCAACTAACTATATATGGAATTTCAATGGTTTTGTGTGAGTAAAATAAGGTTTTTTAAATGCTAATTCCTAACTATATATGGTCTATAACCTATGGTTTTTTCAGTGAATTTTCAAGGTTTTGTAAATGCTAATTCCTAACTATATATGGTCTATAACCTATGGTTTTTTCAGTGAATTTCAATGGTTTTTTAATAGCAAATATCATAAGCTGTCGAATGTCAAGTACGTGGTAAGTAAAAACATTTTCGTGTTTATGCACACTGATCTGCTTTGAATGCTGCCCCCCACCCCTCATTTCTATTAGGAGTACTCTCTCTTTGCAGATAGTGAAGGGTAGTTAACGCAGCCCTTTGCCCCCTTTGTAATCCGTCGTGCCTGCTTCTCTCTCCATTTGATTGATTGTTCTCTTTGGTTCATTCTCTATTTACAAACAAGCACAGAGTCAAAATACTCTGTTTAGTCTTTGCAGATAGCGAAAAACCGTGTAAAAAAACAAAAGGAATCGAGCAAAATCAGTAGGCCACTAATGGGATCTCTTTTTGACCTCGCTAAAATAGAAATATTAGGAACAACCTGTTGAAAATAGCAATGCGTATGTACATAAGCGGCGTTCATTTGTGTTCACAGTACCCCTTGTTGATTGTTTGAATCGAGCATTGAATTGTTCGAAGTTGGTTCTCTTAAGGATCTTCTCTACCTGCAAACGAGGAAGAATAGGAATATTCTCTCTCCCTTTGCAGATAGTGAAGGGTAGATAACGCAAGCCTTTAACACGTCGTACCTATTTCATTCCTCATTGATTGATTGATTGTCCGAACATTGACTGTTTGGGAATTAGTTCTTTTTGCAGGTATTCCCTGTTTGCAAATAAACGTAGGAAAATCTTTGCAAGTAGTGAAAGGGTACGTAATGCGGACCTTTCTCCCCCGTTGTAATCTGTCATGCCTATCTACTCCCCACTGATTGATGCACCTGTTTCACCCGGACCATTTACTAGACATACGTCATCTGGCCCGACCAGAGAGCACCCCTAGTGAAAAGGACATATGCAATAATAACGAAGTGATCACTGTATCCTGTTAACAGAAACTTTAGCATGAAACAACCTGGAAAGAAAAGAATAGGAAATCGAAAATCAGTAGGCCACTGATGAACATGAACTTTTATTAAACAACGAACAAAGAAACGATAACATAATGTAATGATAAAACCTATTAATGTCCTAGAAACAAGAAAACGTTAGAAATATGCCAGTGGTGAGAGACCAGAAAAACAGTAAGAGAAACCAAATCACCCCTCGCTGTCCCACCGCCTGCCACGCCAAAAAAATCGATAGACTAGGGAAAATGCAAGTCAGTAGAACATCCGCCCCCACTCTGGAAACTTCCAAGGTGGGGCAGGGATCCGACTACGCCCAGCCGGGAGCAGCCCATATAAGGCAGGTCCTGCTGCCACGCCTCGGCCAGGAGATCCTAACGTAGGGTGTAGCCGGAGGAGAGGCCGAGACCAGCGGGACCCGGCCAGGGGATTGCCTTTACAACGCTGAACAGTTGCAGGGGGGGGGGGAATGTCTCCTCGACCCTCCCCTCTCTCTCCCAGTCCGGCCGCGGTGGCCCTTGAGAGTTGCAGGTAGTCCCGCCACATGCTCTTCCGGTCCGGCCACCAACGGTCGGGGGGCCGAGGCCGACGGGATCCGGCTGCAGCCAATAAACCAAGAAACCCGTTCATGGGGCCAGAGCCAGGGGCGTCCGGCCGACATCTACCGGAAGCCCGGCCCGAAGACGGACGGGACACTTCTTCTTTCTTGTATAATTGCTGCAACAACCCTGGGGGGGGATGTCTTGCACATGCCTCCGACCCCCCCCCCCCTCGTCCTCATCGCCTGGTCCGGCCATAACAAATCTCAAGCGAGACGCCGTGGGGTGCACTGGGAGGGAGAGACGGTGCGAACAGGCCTCTCCCGCCTCCCCAGGTGGAGGCTTCCCAGCTGCACCCTCAGCGCTCCAGGCGCCCGGAAAAGGGTTCTTCCACTGTGGCCATGCTGCAACGTCTCGCCCGGCAGGGTGGAGCCCGTCCGCTCATTTGACCCCGCGATCGCCAGTAGCTACCGAACTCTCAAAATGGCGGTCGACCTGGCAAGAGCGGGCCCAGCATAAAGAAATGGCCCGGTCACTGGTTGACTCCACCACCGTAGTCCTCCACGACCTTGAAGATTCTAGAGGAGCCGCGGGAGTCTCCGACCCCCGATGGGGAATGACTGCCATGATCACCCGTGGAGTGACGAAACTGTATCCGCGGGACGTCGGCGCCAGCCTCACTTTGAATTACTAGAATCCTGCAGACCTCACTTCCGGTGAAAGCACAGTGTGACCCGGTAGGAAAAATTGTTGCACCCCCTCCCCTTTTTGACTGATAGTTCAAACCACCGATCCTTTCCTTTGCCCTTTTAACGGAACTTTGGACTGCCTCCCCCTCTTTTACATTTTCTAGAGAAAACAAAACATTAACCACTACAATAACATAGCAGTTGACACCAGAACTGTTTTCAAATTGAAAACCAACAACATCTTCAACAGAATCCTTTTTGTTTCTGCTGTGACCCTGCTACAGCACAGGCATTGTCCCCAGCAGTAATTCTGCAATGCCGGTAAGAATAGCTGTGGTACCTACTGGACTCACTCACCCCCGCGGCGCCCCACGCCGTTATTTGCTGGGCGGCAACTTGCTAGACATCACTTTCGTGCCATCTAGATTTCAGCGCGTTCTGCTGCCTTGGAACTATTCGCACAACAGACCGCTACTGACAAGAATATTTCATTATTGGTGCTGTCAATTTCAATAAATCTATTGGATAATTCAAAAGAAATTGCCACGGTCTCTTCGTTGTTTAAATGTTTTTACTGTTTTTGTTTTGTTGTATATATTTATATGTTATTAAAGTTTTATATTCCTACTACTTTGTTGGAGTGCTATATATTTTTAATGTGACACATAATTGTAAAAACTTTGATGTACAAAGAGTGATTCCTGGAATCTTCCGCTTCAGGCTCGGTCCCCTCCCCAATCACAATACAGGATAGTTTTCAGATAGTAGGAACACGTGTGGTGTGACGGATCTCATCGGGTGTGGGCCTTGATCTACTATAACTCCTTTGAAGAGGGGTGATTCTTTACAGCTGGGGCCATAAACTACATCTGCAGGGCTAGCTGATAGCCTGGACAATCGGACACAGAGGAAGAGGAGTGTCAGAGGGTGCGGTAGTGAATAGGGCGAAAGGGAGGTGTCGGGCGGGCACAGTGTGATTCTCAGGGAAGAGCAGCGCAGATGGGAGGAGGTTTATTGCCCATGCATAAGACAGAGAGCGGGGGTGACCAGTGCCTGGGGAAGATGCTTGCGAGGGTGAGGAGCCATGCTACGAATCGACAGCGTGCAGAGAGTGGGTCTGGTCAAGACATCTAAAATGGCTGCCGTGCACGACAAAAGTGTGGCATTTCAAAAAAGGCAAGATGGCGCAGACAATGTTTTTCAACACTTCCTCATTTCCTTCGAATCGAAGTTAACAGACGTTGGGGCATATTACCAAAGTTAAGCGATATTTATCGCTAACGATGCTTACCAACGAATTTTTTACCGCTAAGCATCATCAGAAATTATCGAAGATAAACCTTGCTATTATCAAGGTTTATCACAAATGCGATAATAAACGGCCGCAATGCATGAATATCGCTAAAAACTCAGCGATATTCATACATTACCGAGCTAATGCTCTTAGCCATGTTATCCACCTCCCATTGGATAACATGGCTAAGAACTGCTCAGGGCAGGTGTTACTTTTTGGAGATATTCGCGCTTAGCGCGAATATCTCCAAAAGTTGGTAATAGGAGATAGATATCTTGCATGTTGTAATGCAAGTTATTGTGGTATATGGAACTCATACCTTAATCTCTCAGGAAAGCAGAAACTGATCCTTTTGGGACCGCCTAAAAAGGCCTAGGGGGTGAGGAGTACTCTACTTTGCCCCCTTTTCACGTTCCGAACTATTTTATTTTACTCTCTTCTGTAATTACACAAAATAGCAGCGATAAGATGCATCAGAGACACACAGTGAGAGAAAGGAGGCCGGAGATGAAGAAGAGATGTCAAATACACATTGGAGATAATATAGTGGCAGAAGGGAAGTAAATATGAGTAAACTTACCATGTAACATAAAAATGTTGCACTCTATACTATAAGTCTCATTTTATACTACAATCACTTCGCTACAACCTCATAAATTAAAAATAAAAATGAATAATGTCTCAAACTATTTTTGATTTCTAAATATAAATTTATTCTTCAGAATTTTCTAAATTTGAAAGAACTAGTAACATGTCCTCATCAGCAATGTCCTCATTAAAAGTCTCCAATGATGATTCTTGTAACTCTATGGTCTCCAAACACTCGATAAATTCGCCATCAAGAGATTGATCAAAAAAATCATTCAAGTCATCTCCTCCTTGTGACAATATTTCATTATTGGTGCTGTCAATTTCAATCAATGTAGTGGAATCATTCAAGTCATCTCCTCGTGACAATATTTCATTATTGGTGCTCTCAATTTCAATCAATGTAGTGGAATCATTCATGTCATCTCCTCCTTGTGACAATATTTCATTATTGGTGCTGTCCATTTCAATCAATCTAATGGAATCATACAAGTCATCTCCTCCTTGTGACAATATTTCATTATTGGTGCTCTCAATTTCAATCAATGTAGTGGAATCATTCAAGTCATCTCCTTGTGACAATATTTCATTCTTGGTGCTGTCCATTTCAATCAATCTAATGGAATCATACAAGTCATGTCCTCCTTGTGACAATATTTCATTATTGGTGCTCTCAATTTCAATCAATGTAGTGGACAATTCAAAAGAAATTGCCACGGTCTCTTCATTGTGAGCCATTTTATTTTGAAATTGCTTGCTGTAAATTGCAGAAAAAAATAATCACTTTCATTTATCGTTTTTAGTAATACATAATATAAAACTAACTTTATCAAGTATTTAGTATAACAGAAGGACTGCAAATAAATAACAGAAAACATTTTTCAAATTATCTTCAAGTGTACAACATAGTTCCCCTTACAAATTAACAACTCACCTTTTTAAAAGTAGCAGAAGTGTTAGTACTGTGTAAATCAAACACCAGAAATTCACCACCAAAAATTCCTCACAAATGTACCTCAGACAGTAGTATCACAAAATGGCTGTGGTTTCCTCTCATTTGACATATATACATAACCAATTAACTTTCATCACACACAAATACAAAACCAAAGTAACATTTTAATTGGTTCTAAATTTCAACACTTTCAAATGTGTTTTCCCCATGCAATTTTCCATAGGACATTTACATACGTCAAACCAAACTGGGTAGGGGAGGGCCTAAGGGGAGAAATGTTTAAAGACTTACTGGTACCTTGTCCCCCAACTAAGTCATACACAACACGAGAGGTACCAGACGTCTATACATGGGAGCCTATGAAGTACTCACTCTGTGAAAAGACAAAACCAACAGGTCAGTGTACAGATAATCCACGATTGAAATATATAATCATACCAGGAGAAGAACGAAGAGAGAAACCTGAAGGGAAAGAAAAGCCCCAGAGGTTCTTGGAAAAATTCCCATCAGCCTGCTCAGTAGCAGAATGTCGTCATATGGGTAGAATGGTTGACAAAGGCAATGTCCATGATGCCCTTCCTTAGGAAGCACCCAAGGCTAGCAACAACTTTGGACCATTGCGTTGACCCTCAACCAACATAGACACAGACTGAAAAGGATTGAATTGCAGTGCTCAAAAGAATATGTGATAAGGAAAAGAAACAAAGTTCATAATCCAAGTGTTGTTAAAAATACCTACCTTGATGTCATAAGAAAACTTTATTGGGTCTGACCATCAAGGTGGTATGGTTAAAAGCAGAGTGCCAATAGCATGCAAGAAATTGCTATTAATCATGAATTTTAATTGGTCGACATGTTTCAGCCTTGAAAAGGCTTTCTTCAGGACCTATGATGTACTACTGCAATATAGAAAAAAACGTGAATACACTTACTGGTATATTGGAGGAAACAATATGGGAAGGGGGAGGAGTCGTGGCGGTCGAGCGAATCGCAGACAAAACACACGTGGTAACATGTACCAATCGGGTCCATGGTGGCCTCCAGCCCCTTGGGGTTACCCACAATTTCCAATGCCCATGGCTAACTACCCTCCACAATACCCTTACAATCAGCCTCCTTTTTTAGGACAGGGCCGGGGAGGCAATCGGGGGAAGCGGAGAGGACAAAACTCAGGTCAAGTCCAATGGGCGGACAATCTTTAACACAAGCAGATCCAGGAGACACAGAACCAGCAATGGACACACCCAGCATCACGGGTGATCTGGTTGTAAACTTGAGTGCACGAATATTGACACCCTTGGAGAAAATAGTGCTCAATAAGGGTTTAGGATTTGTCCCTACCAACACTGGTGATTCGTTCCAAATCCGATCGGAGATGGAACGTTTTTTTAGGACAGTCAGACTACATTTCTTCTTTAAGAACAAGGAATTGGATGTAGATGCTGACAATAACACCGGACTTAGGGTGAAGTCCACCTTCATGCCCTTGCTCCAACAGGTTCCACCTAAGGTTGGAGCCTTTGAGGCCGCAGTGCTGGAAGACATGAAAGCTTTGGATTTCTCTAGTCATATAGGCTATCAGAATCTGTCCAAAAAAGAGAGATCTGCACTTGAGACTTTGTCCAATGATTCTGGTATTACGATCAAACCAGCAGACAAGGGTGGGGCTATTGTCATCCAGGACACCACAGCGTACCGCGTGGAATGCCTGAGGCAACTAGGCAACACCCAGTTCTATGCACTACTCGATCAGGATCCAACCACCAGGATCACCAATGAGATTAAACATCTAACAGAGGAGGCTAGCGCAGAAGGCTGGATTACCTCCCAAGAGGCGACTTATTTGGTGGCTAAATCCCCCACAGTCCCGTACTTTTACACACTACCCAAGGTGCATAAACCAACCAGACCACCTCCGGGTCGGCCAATCATCTCTGGCATTGGTTCCCTTCTAGAACCGCTGTCATCTTTTGTTGATGTCTTCCTACAACCATTGGTAAAACGGATGCCGTCATACCTTCAGGACACGAAGGATGTCCTTCGTCTGTTACCAGAGATTGACTTCAATACAGATACCGACATCCTAGCGAGCTTTGATGTAGAATCATTGTATACTTGCATACCCCAGAGGGAGACTCTGCAAACTGTACAGGAACTTTTGGAAGAGTCCCCCCCAGTCAGTGTGACACCTGTCCATTTCATAATAGAACTGGCCAGGATCGCAATGACCCAAAACTTTTTTGCTTTTGAGGAGTCCTTATATTTACAAACATCTGGGACCTCGATGGGCAGCAAGTTTGCGCCGAGTCTGGCGAACCTCTACATGCACAACTTTGAAAGCCAGCATGTATTGAGTACCACCAATCCGCATCACCAGCATTTGGTGGTGTGGAAAAGGTATATAGACGACATCTTGGTGGTGTGGCGCGGCGATGAGCCTTCTTTACTAGCTTTCCACGTCTGGCTTAATGGCCTTAACCCGTTTTTGAGGTTCACTCAGGAGCACAGTAAAGACCAATTACCATTCTTGGATTTGGTGGTCTTTCCACTAGACGGTCACCTAGCCAGCTCACTGTACAGAAAACCAATGGCACGGAACTCACTTTTAAGGTTTGATAGTCATCATCCACGCTCACTGAGGGAGAACCTCCCCTTTGGGCAGTTTTTAAGAGTGAGGAGAAACTGTTCAGAGAAAAGAGATTTTCAAGTGCAGGCCAGGGACCTCTCCACAAGACTGAGGATGCGACAGTACCCCAGCCGGCTGATCAAGACATCATGTAAACGGGCCGCGAATAACCATCGGGAGTCATTACTAGAGGCACCTGTGGCTAAGCCACCCCTGGGACAAATGGTTTGTGTTACAACGTTTAACACCTCTTCGTCTAAACTTCAGAAGATTGTCAGACAGAAATGGAAGATTTTGAACAGTTCTGGTGACAAGATTCCCCTGCCTCTTTTTGCGTTTAAAAGAGGCTCAAATCTAAAGGATGAACTGGTCCACACTAGACCACGCAGAGTGGGAGATGTTTCCACGTCCACTCTGTGGAACCTCCCACCCGTGCAGGGCCATCATCCCTGTGGGAATTGTTCAGTTTGTCCTCAGACCAAGAAGACTACATCAGTGGACATAGGCACCTCTCGACCGTGGATACTCAAACGCCACACAAATTGTAATAGCGAAAGAGTTATCTACCAGATCACTTGCCCATGCATGCTGAGATATATTGGGATGACAACGAGGAAAATCAAACTACGCGTCCAAGAACACAAGAGTACGATCAGACGCAGCAAACAAGCAACTCGCCTTACATCCCACTTTTTACAAGCGAAGCATACGGCAAATGACTTACAGTGGGTGGTCCTGGAACAGCCTTATATACCTGACCACATAACAGATATCTCACAGTTCTTACTGAGAAGGGAACAAAAGTGGGTGTATAAATTACGGAGTGACACGGAGGGGTTGAATGATGACATCCCGTGGTTACAACTGTAAGGCTCTGTTTTTCTAGTACACCATGGGTACCAGTTTTTCATGAATTTGTCATGGTCCCTCGATCTGTTCCACCTTTGAGTAAAGTGGCGTTTTGCCTTTTGGCTCTTTGTACTCTTGCTGGCCTATACCATCGGACAGGCTGTGATGTGATGTGAGCCTGTGTACACCCTCTCACGCCTGTTCCTAACGTTGGTTCATGCCTCCATTCAAGGGCGAGCCCATACCATCATGGGGCATTGAGGGAGGACATAGGATTTTATGTAACTGCGTCATGTGGTTTGACTGTGTGGGAGCTTATTCTAGGCTGCATTGCATTGCATTAGAACGGATGGCCCTCTGTGAATGGTTTATATCTATCTAATGTCTGGAAATGAGAGATGCGATATTTTACCAACAGCCCATTTCCAGGGAATGTTAGAGAACGGAGCGCTGAAAGTGGTCCGTTTTTAAGCATGATCAGTCTATTTTCGGACTGATAGTTCTATTTCTATTTGTCCCTGCAGAGTAACATTAAGTATTCTGCCTTTATGCATGGCCGCACTCGCGTTGTGCAGATTCGGTCTGTGTACATTTCACTTAACACGGACAAGCATAAACTCCATTGGTCTACAATTTGATCCAATCACGGCACGGCTTTGAAACTACATATTCAACTTCTCTGTGCGCTTTATGGATTGGTCCGGAATCGGACCAATAGCGGGGCCTGTTCGCCTTTGAACAGCCCCCGAGGCCTGCACGCATATGGAATGAGGTCCGCCTTGGCTCGCTCGCATTTGATTGGCCGCCAAAGGAGACGGCCTCGTTCCCTTTCAGGTCCGCAGTCTGACTATTTTACCGTGTCGCTGTCCTGATGTCCTCACCTCCCCCTCGACTCACAGTCTTGAGCGAGGTAACGACGGAGAGGTGAGCGCTTGGGGCCGGACACGGGGGCTGCCTTCATTCTACGAGCATGTGTTGGGTAGACCTGTTTCTATAACTACAAGCTGGGGTTCAGGCACTATTTTTGACTTACTGGCGACCTGCCTCAGATCTTCAAGACACCTTAAGTGTAAGGAGATGTCTGTTTTGTTAATGTTTGAATGGGACTTACCCGTTTAGCCTGGATTTAGTTCTACACAGTTTTATGGCCTTCTGGGTTGACGGGCCTTTTTAAACTTAAGCTTGATGTGCGGCCTTGTAGAGGGATGCCATACCCTCCAGAGGCCCTTGGGTCAGAGGTGTCGCCATGACACAGGGTCTCCCTATTTACACTATTGTGAGTGTTGATCTTCACAAAACTCATTTAATGATACGTATGCTGTTGTACTTTCTTCTTTTTTCTTCTTAGTGCGTGGCCTCCTTCACTGTGAGCAAGTGCCAGGTGAGGTGAGGTTTTTCCTCCCTGCAATTCGGGTGAGTGGATTTATATAGGAGCCTGTAGTGTACTTCACACTTAGATGTTTCCTTTGCAGACAATAAGAAATCATGTTTGTCGCTTTGTATTTTGATTGTTTTATATACAGGAGAAGATTTCTGACTCCTCACTTTTGGAGGACAGACTCACTTATTGAGGCTTTCATCCAGTAAGTGTATTCACGTTTTTTTCTATATTGCAGTAGTACATCATAGGTCCTGAAGAAAGCCTTTTCAAGGCTGAAACATGTCGACCAATTAAAATTCATGATTAATAGCAATTTCTTGCATGCTATTGGCACTCTGCTTTTAACCATACCACCTTGATGGTCAGACCCAATAAAGTTTTCTTATGACATCAAGGTAGGTATTTTTAACAACACTTGGATTATGAACTTTGTTTCTTTTCCTTATCACATATTCTTTTGAGCACTGCAATTCAATCCTTTTCAGTCTGTGTCTATGTTGGTTGAGGGTCAACGCAATGGTCCAAAGTTGTTGCTAGCCTTGGGTGCTTCCTAAGGAAGGGCATCATGGACATTGCCTTTGTCAACCATTCTACCCATATGACGACATTCTGCTACTGAGCAGGCTGATGGGAATTTTTCCAAGAACCTCTGGGGCTTTTCTTTCCCTTCAGGTTTCTCTCTTCGTTCTTCTCCTGGTATGATTATATATTTCAATCGTGGATTATCTGTACACTGACCTGTTGGTTTTGTCTTTTCACAGAGTGAGTACTTCATAGGCTCCCATGTATAGACGTCTGGTACCTCTCGTGTTGTGCATTTACATACGTCTACAGCCTGAATGGCTGAACGGAATTACACCAAACTTGACAAAATGGTACATCAAACCTAAGAGGTCAGGAAGGATCTACTATGCCCCCTTATGGTCATTTCCCCCTTCGCTTTGGCCTCCTCTTGTCTCTCAATCCTACCGAGAGACAAGATGGCGGCCGCTACGGACTGTTTGGAATGTTGACAGACGCCGGAGAACCAATCAGCTTCGCAAAGCTCCGTAACGCGAAAAGTACGCGAAGCGGAGCGCTGTTACAGATATATATCTTTTTTTGAACGTTAATTTCTCAAAATCCACTGGAGCACATATATTGAGACCTAGCAAAGGCACATCGGGCTACCAGTCCCTAATATTTTGCCAAGTTTCGTGCAAATCCATTCAGCCGTTCGATTATTATTATTTTTATTTTTTTTTGCCCCGCGGAGCCCTTTTAAAACCTCCACATCAAACGTAGGGGGTCAGCGAGGATCTACTATTCCCCCTTATGGTCATTTGCCCCTTCGCTTTGGCCTCCTCTTGTCTCTCGATCCTACCGAGAGACAAGATGGCGGCCGCTACGGACTGTTTGGAATGTTGACAGACGCCGGAGAACCAATCAGCTTCGCTTCACAAAGCTCCGTTGCGCGAAAAGTACGCGTCCTGGAGCGCTGCCCGGTCCGCTGTTACAGATATATATCTTTTTTTAAACGTTAATTTCTCAAAATCCACTGTAGCACATATATTGAGACCTACAAAAGGCACATCGGGCTACCAGTCCCTACAATTTTGCCAAGTTTCGTGCAAATCCATTCACCCGTTCGGGCTAAAAGTGAGGCCAACCGCCCTATGGAAAACTCAATGTTAAAAACACGTTTTGGGACCCCCCTTTTTCTCAGCCCCCCCTTGACGAACCCCCCCCAAATTTTCAAGGGCTGCTCAGAAACAAAATGTTCCATTTTCCTGAAAGTTTCAGCCAATTCCGTCCACAAACGCCAAAGTTATTAGACATAGAATTTTCAAAAAACCCATAGAGAAAAAATCCTAACTATATATACCTACTGGCGACCGCCAGTAGGTAATATATATATATATATATATATATATATATATATTCACTGAAAAAACCATAGGTTATAGATCATATATAGTTAGGAATTAGCATTTACAAAACCTTGAAAATTCACTGAAAAAACCATAGGTTATAGACCATATATAGTTAGGAATTAGCATTTAAAAAACCTTATTTTACTCACACAAAACCATTGAAATTCCATATATAGTTAGTTGCACTAACTATATATCGCGCACCCGCAATCCACTGCTGATGATGTCACATATTACATCATTCATGACATGGTCAGTGACATCACTGATGACATCACTGATGACATCTCAAATGACATCACTGATGACATCACTGATGACAACATCCAGTGACTGTATGTTTCTGTAAAGTTAAAATGTGTCTTACATATTGAAGAATGAGTGGAAGTATAAGTGTCTGGACAAAGGATTTAGTAGGTGCGTGACTGACTGTATGAGTGAGTGATTAAATGTGTCTCACTGAGTGCATGGGTTAGTGACTAAACTGTCTTAATTTGTGCATCATTATGTCTGTTGTTCTGTAAACTGCTGCATGTGTTGGTCAGTAGCTATATGAGTAACTATATGGGTTATTGATTGATTGCCCAAGTATTTGTATGGGAGACTGAGTGTGTGTGTGGCTGGCTGGGAGGTGTGTGACTCTGTGCAGATCAATGTGTACTTGTATCAATGATTGTATAAGAGAGTAAGTATGTGTTAGTATATGTTTCAAAATGTAAGGTGCTCTATGTTTAAGTGTATAGATTAGAAAATGGAAGTGTGATTGATTATTTACAGGACTGACTAGGTGTGTGAGTAACTCCATGGATGAGTGACAGAGTGTGAGAGTCTGTATAGGTGTATGAGTGCATATGATAGTGTTGTAAAGATGAGTGATTGTATGTATGAATGATTGTATGGGTAAATGAGTGAATGTGTGTGTAAACATAGGAATCACTGAGTGCGTATGTAGTAACTAGTATTGGTGTGTCAATGGTTTCAAAAATTATACTCTGTATTTAACACTGGGTGTAACAGAGGTTATATTAAAGTGTGAGGAGATGCATTGTATTGTCACATGAATGATATCATCAGTGATGTGGTCATTGATGTCAAATGAGATGTCATCAGTGATGTCATCAGTGATGTCATTTGAGATGTCATCAGTGATGTCATTTGAGATGTTATCAGTGATGTCATTTCAGATGTCATCAGTGATGTCATCAGTGATGTCATTTGAGATGTCATCAGTGATGTCATCAGTGATGTCACTGACCATGTCATGAATGATGTAATATGTGACATCATCAGCAGTGGATTGCGGGTGCGCGATATATAGTTAGTGCAACTAACTATATATGGAATTTCAATGGTTTTGTGTGAGTAAAATAAGGTTTTTTAAATGCTAATTCCTAACTATATATGGTCTATATCCTATGGTTTTTTCAGTGAATTTTCAAGGTTTTGTAAATGCTAATTCCTAACTATATATGATCTATAACCTATGGTTTTTTCTGTGAATTTCAATGGTTTTTTAATAGCAAATATCATAAGCTGTCGAATGTCAAGTACGTGGTAAGTGAAAACATTTTCGTGTTTATGCACACTGATCTGCTTTGAATGGTGCCCCCCCCCCCTCATTTCTATTAGGAGTACTCTCTCTTTGCACATAGTGAAGGGTAGTTAACGCAGGCCTTTGCCCCCGTTGTAATACGTCGTGCCTGCTTCTCTCTCCATTTGATTGATTGTTATCCAAGTATTTACTGTTTTAGAATTGGTTCTCTTTGGTTCATTCTCTATTTACAAACAAACACAGAGTCGCAATACTCTGTTTAGTCTTTGCAGATAACGAAAAATCGTGTAAAAAAAAAAGAAAAGGAATCGAGCAAAATCAGTAGGCCACTAACGGGATCTCTTTTTGACCTCGCTAAAATAGAAACATTAGGAACAACCCCTCATGACAAATACAAAACTAGTGAGATGAACTGAACTCCACACAATGATGGCTGCAAAACAGCTCGGCTCCGCCACCCACCCCGCCCAAAATAACGATAAAGAGCGGCTGCCATGATTGGTTGCGGAATGGCCACGACGGAGCTACGAAATGGTACTGCTCTCATGCTAACCCCAGCTTCAGTCTGAAACATCCAGAAACACTGTAGACTACCAATTCGATCAGTTCCGGTAGCGCCCCAATGTAACCCGGTAGAGAAGAACTAGCCCTCCCCTCTTTGACTGATGGTTCTTGTTGCCTGTCCCTTCTGTTGTCATTTAACAGAACTATTTAGCCTGCTGAAAGGGGTTGTGTTCCGACCGCTGGTTGGTGGAGACATTTTGACTATATTCTGGACCTGCGTTGTCGCGTAATGCGTCATATGACGCGCCGCGTTAGCGCATCCGGAAGTCATCCGGGGCGCGCAGCGCGTAACGTAAGCATAACAAGTCATGTGACTTGTTAATAAAACTTTTCATTGGTTCATTTTACTTTTCTTATTCTAATGATGAAAGGCTTGGTCATATGACCTAAAAATTACGCTTTTTATTACTTCCGAACATTATTTTTTCTTAAATATATGTTATAATGTTCCAGGCTAATGTACTTTCCCGGAAAATTTACAACTGTCCTGCACGTAAAATATATTCTTTTTTCGCAAAAATGAGCGTTTCTTCGTCCCATGACGGAGCCGTTGAGCAAAAGTGGGTCGACCTGCTGTCTTAGTCGCCGATACGCCTGAATATGAGATTCTTACCGATCACTTTATGTTGCAGGAATAGAAAACACAACAGCCCTTGACCATTTATCTTTACTGCGTTCCTTCGTATTATACCTTTTACCCTTCATGTAATTGGTCTGCTTTATTTCACTTGCCTTTTAATGATTCTAAAACAGTGACTATTATTAAAAACTTTACCAATGTATATACTACTACCATGTTTTCTTTTAAAAACCTTTATTGTGAAAATTTCATTATACAAATACGAGCCTATAACCACGTGGGCCGGCCACGGAGCAAACTGTAATCGTATATGATGAGTAGACATTTACACTGTAGAGGAACGTAACGGGCGGGCCATTAGGTTGCAAGAACTAAGGTGTCTAACAGTTACGGAATCGGTGGACGTACATTTTATAATTAAAATACGACAGGGCCAGTTACAATAAAATTATCTAGATATACATTTGCGGGCAAGTACCATGGGTGACGTTAATTCGAACTTTCAATAGTACAGTAATCAATAACACATCAGAACTTAATATCAATAGGGATGTCGAAATATTCAATCAATTCTCGTCCCCGCCCGCCATGTGCTTCAAAACTGCATACGTATCTCGTGATTTCAAGGTTCTGCAACCAGTACACAACAAGGAGTTACGAGTCCCATTTATTCCGGCGCCATTTTGGGCGTGGACGGGCAGGTCCAGGATATAGTCAAAATGTCTCTACCAACCATCGACTATGATGATGTTCATATGCTGTATTTATTAGAGTAACACTCATCTGTCCACATGAAATTAATTTGCCACAATCTAAACATGTCATTTTAATCTTTCCAAAGTTCTTCTAAATATTTGGGACCGTTTCCCTTGCCTCTGATGCTGTCAGTGCCACTTCTTTGATGAATGTACTAGCAGGTCAGGGGTTCTCCTCCAAATCTCTCTTTTATGCAGCACTATAATTAATTGGTGCCACCTCTCCATATGACGATGCATGGTATAGTTACCATAACTATATTTTTTTTCGGTTCCTCTGGAGAGTTCATCGTGGCAGATGAAGCGTGTAACGTACAGGGCATTTACCTTTTTTTGCATGTACAGGAAAGGAAAAAAAAATCGAGCGTCCGAGTTCTAAGGTGTCCCAGGGCCATTTTAGTGGACCAGGCCCAAATCCAAAGAACAGGCCGCCATTTTGAGAGTCCTGTTGCAGCCGCCTGTCGCTGTAGCATCAAGAGCAGCCGAAACTCAGCTGAATGGCAACTGAAACGGTAAAGGGGCGCCCCACTACAGCAGACGAGCCTCCACCTAGGAAGGCCCGTTCACGCCGCCTCCCCCCCCCCCTTCGGGCACCCCACGCCGTTATTCGGAGCAGTATTGTAGGATGGCCACACCAGTGCGGCAACTTGCTAGACATCACCTCGGTGGTAACCGAATCTCAACGCCTTGTGGTGTCTTCTATTCAGAAAACATTGTTATGCTGCCTTCGACCTATTCGCCGCAAGTGCGCACACAACTCAACTGCATAGCTTGCTAGACACCACCTCGATGCCATCCGGATCTTGGAATCTCAGCGCCTTTTGGTGTCTTCTCTTCAGAAAATATTGTTGCGCTGCCTTTGGCCCCATTCGCACATCGGTCCGCTACTGACGCCATCTCACAGGCTAATGGGGCGCCCCTCGCCGACTTTCAGCATTGTAGGATGACCACACCAGTACAGCAACTTGCTAGACATCACCTCGGTGCCATCCGGATCTCGGCGCCCCACTGCAGATGAAGTGCCTCTCAACTATGAAACCACCACGGTGACATCCGGATCTTGGCGCGTTGTGCTGCCTTCGGCCTATTCGCACATCGGTCCGCTACTGACGCCATCTCACAGGCTAATGGGGCGCCCCACGCCGACTTTTACCATTGTAGGATGGCCACACCAGTGCCACAACTTGCTAGACACCACCTCGGTGCCATCCGGATCTTGGCATCTCAGCGCCTTGTGGTGTCTTCTATTCCGAAAATATTGTTGCGCTGCCTTTGGCCCCATTCGCACATCGGTCCGCTACTGCCGCCATCTCACAGGCCAACGGGGCGCCCCACGCCGACTTTCAACATTGTAGGATGGCCACACCAGTGCGGCAACTCACTAGACACCACCTCGGTACCATCCGGATCTTGGCGCGTTGTGCTGCCTTCGGCCTATTCGCACATCGGTCCGCTACTGACGCAAACTCACAGGCCAACGGGGCGCCCCACGCCGACTTTCAGCATTGTAGGATGGCCACACCAGTGCTGCAACTTGCTGGACACCACCTCGGTGCCATCCGGATCTTGGCGCGTTGTATTGCCTTTGGCCTATTCGCACATCGGTCCGCTACTGACGCCGCCTCACGTGCCAACGTATTTTCTCCGCATTTTATACCCTATGCCGCATAACAGGTCATGTGACTTGTTTATAAAACTTTTCATTGGTTCATTTTACTTTTGGTTTCCTAATGATGGAAGGCTTGATCATATGACCTAAAAACAACACTTTTCATTGGATGAAAACTTTTTTTTTTTCCCAAACGATGAAAGCCCCACCTTGTTTCTGGATGTTTCAGACTGAAGCTGGCGTCAGCATGAGAGCACCACCATCTCGTAGCTCCGTCGTGGTCATTCCGCGAGCAATCATGGCAACCGCTCCCCACCAGAAGCCTACAGGAGTCGGGGGCCCCCAAAACTTTTGATGAATCCTCAAGGCGGAGGGGACGCTTTCGAGAATGGGGTCCAAGACCTAGCAGACAAGCGTCCGATTTCCAAGGTGTCCCAGGGCCATTTCAGTGGACCAGGCCCAAAAAGGAAAGAGCCTGCCGCCATTTTGAGAGTCCTGTGACAGCCGCCTATCGCTGCACCGCAAGAGTGGGCGCAACTCAGCTGAATGGCGGATTTTGACACAGTGGACCAAAAACGGACGGAATGGCAACTGAAACGGTAAAGGGGCGCCCCACTACAACAGATGACACTCCACCTGGAGAGGCCCGTTCACGCCGCCTCCCCCGGGGCGCCCCACGCCGTTATTCGGAGCAGCATTGTAGGATACCAAAACCAGTGCGGCAACTTACTGGACATCACCTTGGTGCCATCGTTCTGCTGCCTTGAAACTATTCGCACAACAGTTTGCTACTGATGACCCACCCCCCGCGACGCCCCACGCCGGAAATCTGGACGTTGTGCTGCGTTGGGACTATTCGCACAGCCGACCGCTACTTCGTTGTTTTTCCCTAAAAATGTTTATATGTTATTACTATTTTTGTTTTCTTGTATATATTTATAAGTTATTAAAGTTTTATAATCTTACTACTTTGTCGGAGTGCTATATATTTTTAATGTGACACATAATTGTAAAAACTTTGATGTACAAAGAGTCATCCCTGGAATCTTCCGCTTCAGGCTCGGTCCCCTCCCCAATCACAATACAGGATGGTTTTCAGATAATAGGAACGCGTCTGCTGTGACGGATCTCATCGAGTGTGGGCCTTGATCTACTATAACTCCTTTGAAGAGGGGTGATTCTTTACAGCTGGGGCCATAAACTACATCTGCAGGGCTAGCTGATACCCTAGGACCAGCCTGGACAATCGGACACAGAGGAAAAGGAGTGTCAGAGGGTGCGGTAGTGAATAGGGCGAAAGGAAGGTGTCGGGCGGGCACAGGGTGTGATTCTCAGGGAAGAGCAGCGCAGATGGGGGGAGGTTTATTACCCATGCATAAGACAGAGAGCGGGGGTGACCACTGCCTGGGGGAGATGCTTGCGAGGGTGGGGAGCCATGCTAAGGATCGACAGCGTGCACAGAGTGGGTCTGGTCAAGGCATCTAAAATGGCTGCCGTGCACGACAAAAGTGTGGCATTTGAAAAAAGACAAGATGGCGCAGACAATGTTTTTCAACACTTCCTGATTTCCTTCGAATCGAACGTTAACAGACGTTGGGGCATATTACCAAAGTTAAGCGATATTTATCCCTAACGATGCTTAGCAACGATTTTTTTACCGCTAAGCATCGTCAGAAATTATCGCGAGATAAACCTTGCTATTATCAAGGTTTATCGCAAATACGATAATAAACGACCGCAATGCATTAATATCGCTGAAAACTCAGCGATATTCATGCATTACCGAGCTAATGCTCTTAGCCATGTTATCCACCTCCCATTGGATAACATGGCTAAGAACTGCTCAGGGCAGGTGCTAGCTTTTGGAGATATTCGCGCTTATCTCGAATATTTCCAAAAGTTTATAATAGGAGATAGCGATGTTAGCGACTGTTTCCAGTCGCTAACATCTTGGCATGCCCACTTTGCATGTCATTAGTGATAAATATCACTCACATGCAAAGTGGGGCCCAAGATGGTCGCTATCTCCTACTAGCCGTCGCTAACTGGTGTTAGCAACAGCTAGGTAATACAGATATAATTTTATCTCCGCGAAGCGGAGCGCTGTTACAGATATATATCTTGTTTTTGAACGTTAATTTCTCAAAATCCACTGAAGCACATATATTGAGACCTAGCAAAGGCACATCGAGCTACCAGTCCCTACAATTTTGCCAAGTTTCGTGCAAATCCATTCAGCCGTTCGATTATTATTATTATTATTTTTTTTTCCCCACGGGGCCCTTTTAAAACCTCCACATCAAACCTAAGAGGTCAAGGAGGATCTACTATGCCCCCTTATGGTCATTTGCCCCTTCGCTTTGGCCTCCTCTTGTCTCTCGATCCTACCGAGAGACAAGATGGCGGCCGCTACGGACTGTTTGCAATGTTTACAGACGCCGGAGAACCAATCAGCTTCGCAAACCTCCGTTACGCGAAGCGGAGCGCTGTTACAGATATATATCTTTTTTTGAACGTTAATTTCTCAAAATCCACTGGAGCACATATATTGAGACCTAGCAAAGGCACATCGGGCTACCAGTCCCTAATATTTTACCAAGTTTCGTGCAAATCCATTCAGCCGTTCGATTATTATTATTATTTTTTTTTTTTGCCACGCGGGACCCTTTTAAAACCTCCACATCAAACCTAGGGGGTCAGCGAGGATCTACTATGCCCCCTTATGGTCATTTGCCCCTTCGCTTTGGCCTCCTCTTGTCTCTCGATCCTACCGAGAGACAAGATGGCGGCCGCTACGGACTGTTTGGAATGTTCACAGACGCCGGAGAGCCAATCAGCTTCGCTACGCGAAGTTCCGTTACGCGTAAAGTCCGCGAACCGGAGCGCTGCCCGGTCCGCTGTTACAGATATATATCTTTTTTTGAACGTTAATCTCTCAAAATCCACTGGAGCACATATATTGAGACCTAGCAAAGGCACATCGGGCTACCAGTCCCTAATATTTTACCAAGTTTCGTGCAAATCCATTCAGCCGTTCGATTATTATTATTATTATTTTTTTTTGCCACGCGGGACCCTTTTAAAACCTCCACATCAAACCTAGGGGGTCAGCGAGGATCTACTATGCCCCCTTATGGTCATTTGCCCCTTCGCTTTGGCCTCCTCTTGTCTCTCGATCCTACCGAGAGACAAGATGGCGGCCGCTACGGACTGTTTGGAATGTTCACAGACGCCGGAGAGCCAATCAGCTTCGCTACGCGAAGTTCCGTTACGCGTAAAGTCCGCGAACCGGAGCGCTGCCCGGTCCGCTGTTACAGATATATATCTTTTTTTGAACGTTAATCTCTCAAAATCCACTGGAGCACATATATTGAGACCTAGCAAAGGCACATCGGGCTACCAGTCCCTACAATTTTGCCAAGTTTCGTGCAAATCCATTCAGCCGTTCGGGCTAAAAGTGAGGCCAACCGCCCTATGGAAAACTCAATGTTAAAAACACGTTTTGGGACCCCCCTTTTTTCTCGGCCCCCCCTTGACAAACCCCCCCCAAATTTTCAAGGGCTGCTCAGAAACAAAATGTGCCATTTTCCTGAAAATTTCAGCCAATTCCGTCCACAAACGCCAAAGTTATTAGACATAGAATTTTCAAAAATCCCATAGAGAAAAAATCCTAACTATATATACCTACTGGCGACCGCCAGTAGGTAATATATGCATATATATATATATATACATATACACATATATACATAGGGAGATAGCCATGTCAACGCGGGCTTTACAACGCGCTGCCATTACGACGCTGCCATCAAAACGCAAGTCGTTACAAAGACTTGCGCTGGAGGGCGCTCTTGGTAAAGGAATAGTTTTATTTTCTATTCCAACACCTTCCCTACTGTTACGTGGGCTGGAGTTGGAATAGAAAATTAAACAATTCCACAATCCAGCGCCTACAGCGCAAGTCGTTGTAACAACTTTTCGTTGTAATGGATGCGTCGTAATGGCAGCGCGGGGTAAAGCCCGCGTTGTCATGACAGACATCCATATACATATACATATATATATATAGCGGGACTGGGCGGGGAAGGAAAGATTAGGTATGGGGATATAAAACATCAGTACAAGTTATGAGGGTATAAGTCGAGTACCTTCAAGCAAATGAAAAGAGCCAAATAAGGGTAAGAACCTGCACATAAGGAATCGTTTTACTTTTATTTTGAAGGCAACTGAGGAGATGAGTCTGCGAATTTCAGGAGGGAGAGAGTTCCAGATCCATGGAGTGGATCCAGAGAAAGCTCCTTGACAACTTCTCTTTTTGCGAAATATCTCTGGTTTAAGAAGGAAGGTGTTAGCACTTCTTGAGAGTCTATCACCTCCAGATAGTTCTAGCTTTTGGCATAGGTATTTGGGAGTATTGAAATCTAGAGCTTTGTGCGTCAAGCAGGCAATCTTTAGCTGTATTCTTGCTTCAAAAGGCAACCAATTTAGAGATTTTAGAACTGGGGAAATGTGCGCAGATCTTTTTGTGCCCGCGGTCTGTCTGGCCGCTGCATTCAATTTAGCCTTAAGGGGTGCCAAGGTATATTTCGGGAGGCCACATAATGTAGCACTGCCATAGTCTAGCCTCGGCAAAACCAGCACTTGAACCACCTGCTTGAAGTCAGCTTGTGGGAGGAAAGGTTTGAGATTCCTGGGTAGTCTCATCTGGTGATTCGCACCCTTACAGACATTACTAATGTTATGTATTATTGAGCTGAAGTTCCTTCGTTGTGAGCAAATATTGAGACAGCTAGGATGAATCCTCGTTTTCAAATATTACGCTGATTACCAGCTAATACTCCATTTTAAATATTGTATCACTTATTTAATCAATGATACTCGTTATTTGGTCATCAATTTTTATTGAATTGAGGCAGCCAGCTTAAGTTGACAATGACAGAAAACAGCCGACACGTGTTTCACCCTTAGTGGCAGATTGAGCCAGGGCTTTCTCAAGGCTAAGCCATAACAGTAGTTATTGCCATTCAATCGCAGTAGGCAGTGTTTCAAGTCTTGCAGTAGAACATTCAAGTTTTCGAATAGTCGGTTCGTCAGGGTCCACGGATAAATCCGGTATGGTATAGGTTCGCGCAACACGTGCCGGCTGTTTTCTGTCATTGTCAACATAAGCTGGCTGCCTCACTTCAATAAAAACTGATGAACCAAATAACGCGTATTATGGATTAAATAAGTGATAAAATATTTAAAATGGAGTATTAGCTGGTAATCAGCGTAATATTTGAAAAAGAGGATTCATCCTAGCTATCTCAATATTTGCTCACAACGAAGGAACTTCTGCTCAATAATACATAACCCTATTTGACTTTGTGAAGCCAATACGGTCCAGAGCTTCGAGCACGGTTCCTTCACCGTTCAATATATTAGGAATCAATATCTAGAACTAGGATCCCTGGACCTGTTGTTCTTGCTGTACTCAGACATTACTAATGTGGCTCTTCAAATTTAAGTGTTTGTCCAGAGTGAATCCGAGCGATTTGGCTGAATCAAAAATGACATGGGCAGTTGAAGGCAGTGAGATGGTTCAACCAGAGTTTTACCTTAGGGGTATGATTCGGAGGAGTAATAAGCAAGAATTCGGTTTTGGATGTGTTGAGTAGGAGGTGGTTCTCCGTTAGCCAGTTTTGAGTGTTCATGAGGGTAGTGATGTGGGATTGTCAGGGGGGGAGATTTTCAGGTAAAGTTGTGTGTAGTCTGCATACATGTGGAAGAGAATGTTCATTGAGTTTAGTGCATTTGCAAGAGGTTCCAGGAGTAGGTTGAATAGTATGGGGGATAAGGCAGACCCTTGTGGGACACCCATGGATACAGGCGTGGGGTGGGATAGGGAGTTGCTCACCTTTATTCTTTGAGATCTGAGGTGGAGGTAGGATGAGAACCATTGCAGCACCAGAGTTCCAGGACTGATAAAAGGTTGTCGTGATTTACAGTGTTAAATGCAGAGGAAAGGTCAAGGAGGATCAGGAGGCAGGATTCATTGTAGTCGAGCATTTTTAAAATGTCATCAAAAATATGAATGAGAGCCAATTCAGTGCTTTGTCCACTCTGAAAGCAAGATTGTTGATGGTCTAGGAGTTGGAAGTTTTCAATGTGAGCAAAAGTTGGGATTGGACACATTTTTCAAGGAGTTTGGCCAGAGTAGTGATGTTGGAGATAGGTCGGAAGTAGTTGAAGTCTGCACTATCAGCATTAGTTGTTTTTTTAAATAGGACAAACCTGAGCCGCTTTTAGGCAGTCAGGGATCATACCTTGAGACAGTGAGGCAATGACAATATTTGTCCAGATGGGGGTGATGACTTCCTTTATTTCCTTGAAAACAGCAGGAGGTAGCTGGTCGTTAAAGCGATTGGATGGGTTAATACTCCGAAGAATTTTGTTAATGTCTCTTTCGCTAAAAGGGGTGAAGGTGTCCCAAGAAGCATTTATTTTGGTGCTCAGACTAGCTGGAACGGGCTGTTCAGAGGGGTTGGGGGAGCCAATGGGATGGTAATGAGGCCTTTTTAGATTCCAGTTCCATATTGATGAGTCTCGATTTCTCAGAGAAAACGTAGCCAAAGCGTTGCAAGAGGGTGGGCTGTGTCCTGGGTCAGAACGAGTGAGTGCGTCACCCGATTTTTTTTTAGATATGGCTCTAGTCTTAAGTATTAGCCCTTTTAAAGCATGTGTTCATTCTCTGTACAAACATGCAAGCTTTGCAACATGATCCCAGAGAAAAAAACGATAAAATGCTAACACAGAATCGCAATATAAAGCTGGATGTTTACTGAAACATAATAATAACAAGACACAGCCCACAAGAACTGCATGTCTGCAGAGGCAAGATATAATCCTATCACGACATGATTGACCATGGTACCACACTTTTAGGCAAAGGCCTTATCAAAGTTGGATGTTCAGATCACCCGTTGATGTCATTCATTATCAACCTTTAGACATGAAAATTCACTTTTCAACAGAGGCAACAGATGATATGGGAAAGGGGTGAATGCAAGTTCATATTACTATGGTGCACACTTAGCAAGTATAAATCCCTTCAACCTGGAAATATTTGTCCTTCCTATAATTAAATCTCCCACCAACAGACAGAAGATCTGAAAAATCCTACATCTCCCTAAATACATTGGGCCTATACCTCTAAATATATGGATGAAATATAACCAACTGTTAAAAAAATTGAGAAATAAAGGATGTTTGTCATGGTAAAAATTATTTATTAAGTAGCAGTGTTTCATCCTGCAAAGAGTTGTGAAGCGAATGTCAACAAGTGGATCTGACACTGTGTGACAGACGACGTACACTCTGGAGAGGGCTGTACCCTGCAATTGCTTTACTCTCATCACAGTCCTCATCTTGCTGCACTGATTTTTTCAGTCAAATATCAGATATATTCTCAATGAACAGCTTGTTTTACTGGACTCTCCAACTAAACATCTCAAGGAGGTAGGCCCACTTTAAGAAACGAAAAAAATGTACATGGATATCCCAAAACTCAGCAGACAACAATCCCAGATGTAACCATTCTCAGGGAACACCCCAAAGATTTGGCATCCTCTCCCCTTCACTGTACTATGTACATCTCTCTTGGAATTCTAGAAGGGACTCAATAGTTCTTCTTCACCCATAGGATCTCACAAATGATACCCCTGCTAATCTGGCTGACAAGCTCCCAATCTCCAGTGTCTCTCAGCACATGAACAGACTTAAGGCGAAGAAGTGAACAAATAAAAAACTAGGCACCAGGCCTACTCCATGTATGTGCCCAGGATCTAGAACGACATCCACATATCAATCAAGACTGCCCTATGAGAAGAACACACGTGTAATATCAGCTCACTTTCACTATAGCCAGCTACTCCAATGAAGTGTGTCTCTTTGCCTTAAGCTAGATTTGTCCTACATAATATCACATTCATACATACAAGACTTAACACAATCTGGTACACTGCAAACAGGCAGCTAAGAGAGCCTGCTTACAGAATTGTCCAAATCGACCCTGATTGCCATACCTAGCCTAGAAATCTTAACTTTCTTTTCTCCTGTTGCCTCCTCCATCACCCAGACTCTTCTAGTTATTGTTTAAGCCCACCACAAACTTGCTTTTCCCTCAAAACTCATTTTCCTTCTGCATTTATTGTATTATTGTAGTTTATTCTGGTTCTGTAAACAGGAGTTCATTAAAAATGGAGAGCATAATTATTTTAGCGGAGCTAGATACAAAAAGAAGTGTTAAGACTAAGCTTAAGCTGGAAGCTACCGTGATAAGCTGCATGTCTGATGCTCCATGGAAGATCATTCAAACCTTGGGTACAAGAAGAGAGAAAGCATGCTTGACAGTTCTTGATATACGGGGCAAGGAATGGTGAAACAGCAGTTAGAAGAACACATGAGTCCCCTAAGAGAGGAGTATGGCTTAAAGAAACTACAAATTAATATCTAGCCCTGCTTGGCTCTAATGTTACAGATGGCTTACCTAATAGGGGCACTGGAGTACAATGATGATTTAAATGTGAAGATGAAATCATCTTGGAGAAGTGATTTCTTTAGTGGGCCAAGAGATAGATTGAGTATGGAAAAATGTAAAGGGATGAGGGAAAACATTTATAGAAGATCAGTGTTGCTTTTTTTCACAGTTAAAATTACATTCTAAAATGCTATGTTTAAACATTTGAGATAGTTGTGAATTGGGTTTTCACTGGCCAAATATATGATTTGTTTACTTCAGCCAGAGTCCTTGATTTAAAAAAGCTTTTAATAAGCAGGATATCTTTGGTATGTTATGTTAGGTTATAGCTGTTTAGTACACCACCACCGTCATTACAATGTAAATGTATATCTAAAAGGAGAAGACGAACCATACTACAGTTCTACAGCATAGTATCAGGTTGATTTCAAGGGATGATGAAATAAAAGGCAATGTAGACAATGTGCTGTAGATTTGCACTTATATTTCACATTAGAAATTATCTTAAATTATTTTAAAATTGAGGGTAATAGTTGTTAATACCTAAACATCTAAAATCAAATACTGACATTTAAAAGCTTAAATTCATGATTACAGTGGTTCTTAATATAGTCCTGAAAATATAATTCTCAAGTTCATTACAAAAAGAAAAGAAGTCAAAAAGATTAATCACCCAACGGTAAACTTAAGCCAAAATCCAGAATGTAACCCATATGCTAACCTTAAACCTAAACTTAGCCCTTAAAGCTAACCCTCAGTGTTCTTTCCTGAGCCTTAATCCAGGCATTGAAAAATCTACTCGCCCACTCGCAATGGTCAGTCAGATTTACTTACTACAGTTAGAGGTTTTTGTCAAGTAAGCTGTCTGAAGATGTCAGGTTTTTTTTCTAACACATAAAATTCAAAGTAAGCCTGTAAGTGGATGGTACAAATATTTCAAAATATATCAGGAATTATGAAAGCACATTTATTTTGCAAATAAGATTGAAATAGGAGCAACACAATTCAGAACACTTTACTTGGTGATGTGCAAATGACACATGTTTGTAGAAATTTGATTTTCAAACATTATTGTTTGTACACTATTTAATTCTATTTGTAAAACCATGTCAGTAGGAACTTTTGTGGCCACTTCAATGTAAAATCTGCTGATTGCACATAGCAGTGTGCTACCACTTAATGCTTTAGTTATTCATTTATTAAAAGTGATAGTTTTTAAACATGATTTGAGAAACATTCTTGCCCCGCCCTGATGACGTTTGGTCAATTAAATCAAACAAGAGTTTTTTTGCACAGCAGACGTGTAGGTGCTCTCATATGTGATAATGAAGAAAATGTCGGCTCTGTGGATTAAAATATCTGCCCACGATCACATAACTGGAAACCAATTTATGGGTCAATAGCATTCAAACTAGGTCGATTATATTAGGTCACTAGACCTGCAACTCTAGTAATAATTTAATGATTTAATGATTTTTCGCAGCTTGTAAATGTAATGGCAACTATAAGACCGCAACACAAGCCGAATTCTAACATTCATTATATGCCTACCCATCATCCTAAGAATACCCTACTTTAACCCTAGCCAAGACGGTAAGCTAATACTAGCTCTTAACCCCTTGAACGCTCATGACGAGCTCAGCTCGTCATGAGCCACGGTGCTCGTGTGCTCATGACAAGCTGAGCTCGTCATGACCGTTAGAAGGCTCGCACGCTGGGGAAATTCCCCTGCTGTGCGAACGTTCTACACAAACGGGAGTGGTCATGACGAGCTCAGCTCGTCAAGAGCACGTGAGCACCGTGGCTCATGACAAGCTGAGCGCGTCATGAGCACCGTGGCGTTGTGCGCGCCCCCCGCCCCCCAGCACAGCGGGGGAATCCGCCCCACATACATGGGGTTAAACTAAGGGCCTAATTTTGATCCCGGTGAGCAACCCACCTTCCGTCAGCATGGCAGACGTCATCACCTCCTCCACGGTGGATAGAGTGCCACCAGCCACATTAATAAATGACTACAGACAGTGCAGCAATTGTTGTTTGGTGCATGCCTGCTGTCTTTTAGGCGGCTGTGCGCCAAACATTTTGTTTTGTCAAAATAAAACTCCTTAAGCTGGGAGTAGGGGTCTGAAAATAAAATACTATTGACTCCCATACTCAAAGAGTTTTCGCCCAAGGTGGGGAGGGTGGCATTATTTATTTTTTCTGTTCATGACTGCCAGATATTTGCTAGTAACAGGCAAGAAAAGAAAGGACTTCAGAACATCCACTTGATTGGGTGGGCAGTCTGGTGCTCTTAGTCCAACGGCTCCTATGCTGTTTGAACATCAGAGTTTGTTTTCGGACTATTGAGCTACTTAGAAAACTGATGGTCCAATCAACTCATAATTGAGCAGGCATATAGAGGGTTTTGCAGACAGAGTACTCCATTACATTTGTGTTGGAGTATCCTGCCTGACAAACTCTTAAATAGGGCCTTCAGTTTAGCTACATGCCTGATTGTCAGAGTACCCATGAACCTAAGCCCTCAACTGAAACCTAATACTAACATGTTTTACATTTAGATTATAAACACCATAACTCGTATTTTCAGGCTAACACTATTCAAATGTAAAGTATTTCATTACTTTAGCATTTGTCGTTTTGTACTCTGATAGCAGAAAGTATTCCTAAATGGGAATAGGTCAGGTTGGACATATTCCTGTCCAGGGCATCACTCAAATAGTTCACCAAAAACATCTGTGTAGTTTCAGAAAATACATTTCCACAGTAATTACACCATATGCTATATTTTAGCAATGTTTTAAAATCAACCGTATTGTAAGAGCATATAATGAGCTATGGATATAATAACATCTATAGAAGGCTTGGAAGTGGGATAGCTATAATCAATCATTTGCAACGCACACTACTTACCCGTGAGGGTCTCAAGGCACTGGGGGAGGGGTGCTGCTGCTACTGCTCGAAGAGCCAGGTCTTGAGGAGTCTTCTGAAGGTAAGTAGGTCTTGGGTCTGCCGTAGGTGAGTGGGAGGGTGTTCCAGGTCTTGGCGGCGAGGTGGGAGAAAGATCTGCCTCCGGAAGTCGCTCTTTGGATGCGGAGGACTGTGGCTAGGGTGAGGCCAGTAGAGCGGAGCTGGCAGGTGGGGGTGAAGACGCTGAGTCGCCTGTTGAGGTATACTGGTACGGTGTTGTGGAGTGCTTTGTGTGCGTGGGTGAGGAGCTTGAACGTTATCCTCTTGTTGATGGGGAGCCAGTGCAAGTCTCTCAGGTGAGGTGTGATGTGGCTGCGGTGGGGGATGTCGAGGATCAGACGTGCAGAGGCGTTCTGGATGCGTTACAGCCATCTCAGGAGTTTGGCCAAAGCTCCTGTGCAGAGTGTGTTTCCGTAGTCCAACCTGCTGCTGACGAGGGCCTGGGTGACCGTTTTTCTAGCATCGGTGGGGAGCATACGTAGGGTATTGAAGCAAGAGGAGGAGACGGCGTTGACCTGCTTAGTCATGGAGAGGGTGGAGTCGAGAATGATTCCTAGGTTGCGTGCGTGGTCGTGGGTGTTGGGGCTGTTCCCAGTGCGGTCGGCCATCAGGAGTCGTCCTAGGCCGAGGGGGTGGATCCGAGGATGAGGATCTACGTCTTGTCCGAGTTCAGCTTCAGTCGGCTGTACCTCATCCATTCGGCGATGGCCTTCATTCCTTTGTGGAGGTTGGTTTTGGCGGTGTTGGGGTCTTTGGTGAGGGAGAGGATCAGCTGGGTGTTATCCGCGTAGGAGATGATGTTGAGGTCGTGCTGTCGGGCGACGTGGGCGAGGGGTGCAATTTAAATGTTGAACAGCGTTGGCCTGAGAGATGAGCCCTGGGGTACGCCGCAGATGATCTCGGTGGCATCGGAGTGGAAGGGGGAGGCGGACGCTCTGTGTTCTGCCGAAGAGGAAGGATGTGGTCCAGTTCAGGGCCTTCTCTTGGATCCCGGCATCGTGGAGGCGGGTGCGTAGTGTGCAGTGGCAGACCATGTCGAAGGTGGCTGACAGGTCCAGGGGTATGAGGGCAGCTGTATCTCTGTTGTCTAGCAGGGTCCTGATGTCATCGGTGGCGAAGATGAGGGCGGTTTCGATGCTGTGGTTGCTGCGGAACCCGGACTGGGACGGGTCCAGGATGTTGTTCTCCTCGAGGTAGCGGGTCAGTTGTTTGTTGACAGTTTTCTCAATGACGTTTCCCGGGAACGGGAGCAGGGAGATTGGCCGGGAGTTCTTGAGGTCCCTGGGTCCGCCTTGGGTTTCTTGAGTAAGGCGTTGATCTCAGCATGCTTCCAGCTTTCCGGGAAGTTTGCTGTCTCAAAGGAGATGTTGATTACTTTCTGGAGATGAGGTGCGATGGCTGTGCTGGCTTTGTTGAAGATATGGTGTGGGCATGGGTCTGAGGGTGATCCGGAGTAGATGGGGTTCATGATCTTGCTGGTTTCGTCGTCATTGATATTGGTTCAGGAGAGCAGGCGGTTGGTGCGGGTGGTGGTCGTGGGGGTTGGGGTGGAGGTCTCAGTGGTCGTCTGGGCAGTTGTGACGTTGAAGCTGTCGTGGATGTCTGCGATATTGTGGTGGAAGAAGGTGGCCAGCGAGTTGCACAGGTCTTGCGAAGGAGGGATGTCGTTGGTGTTGGAGCTGGGGTTGGAGAGTTTCTTCATGATGTTAAAGAGCTCTTTGCTGTTGTGTGCATTATTGACTAGGCGGTCTTTGAATGAGGTCCTTTTGGCGGATCTGATGAGGTGGTGATGTCTGCGGGTGGCGTTCTTGTGGGCTGCGTAGCTGTCCGGTGTTTTTTCGCGTAGCCAGTTCTTCTCCAGTTATCAGCATGTTCGCTTGGAGGTCTGTAGGTTTTATAGGTTATAGGCTACAGGTGCCTAGCAGTTCTAATCTGCAATGACTGTGTATGGGATCAATCCACAAAGATAGATTTTCACATTATCCAACCCACCTGCTTTCGGCCTCCCCTCCACATAAGCCAGGAATCAATGCTGTTCTGATCCTTGAGGAGGGTCCACGTTGCATTTTATTTATTTATATCACTGGCAAAATTGGCAAAATAAGCAAGATCTGTGGTACGTTGAGGGTGGATCCTTTCTGGGTTATGCTTGGAATGTGAACCTCCACAATCACAGCCGTAAGCCTGCTTGCTTGAACAGAGCACCACCAATTTCAGAAAAAGACTAAGGCCTTCATTACAATGGCGGATGGACGAGCGTCCATCCACCATTGCTGCGGACAGGTGTCCATCCAACAATGAGTCGGAGATCCCACATGCCTGATTAGGATAGGACCACCAGCAAGGTGGTCAGAATGTGCCTTTTTTTACTGTGTCTTGCGCTGCGGGCCAGGAAAAGAGCTGCAGTTCAAACATGCACTTTTCAAACATCCATGCACAGTTTGTCAGACAGCATGGATGTTTTTGTGGGGCACCACATATACCATCCTAGCCACTTAGCAGTGGCCCATGGGGCCCTACTTGGGGACCCCAAAGTCCCTTTCCGACAGCCTTTCCATGGCGGTGGGATGGCCATCAAAAGGCTGTGGGAAATGGACATCCTAATCCCTACAGCACTGCCTGCGCAGGCACCAACTCCATTGTAGGGATTAGCGTCCGACCCCTGACCCCGACGGGCTCCTTGAGCCTGTTGGAAGAGGAGGTCTGTCCCGAGACTGCTACGATCCAACCGTCCGTCTTGTAATGCAGCAGTCAGACCGCCGCCTGTCAGTGAAGGTCACACCAACATCAAAATGAGGCCCTATGACCATGAAGGTGCCAGGCTCAGGCCTAGCTAGGCCATATTTCTTAATGTCATCGGTAATTTGCAGAGTGTGAACAGAGCAAAATAGAATATTCAGTCAGTGCAAATATCGTTCTTGCACTAATTAGTGAGTAGAAATGTTACTTTCGCCTGGTTAGCTACCACAAATGCTACTGTTGCTTCCTAATCCCCAGTGCACAGTTGTCCAGACACTGTAGCAATATCTTAAACATGTTCCCAGCTTAGAGCAATATTTGAGGATTGAACGTGTGCACACAGGACTGAAAAACGGACCCCGTGTGTGAACGTAATAATGTTATTGTAGTGTTTATCGATATGGGACTCAAATCAAGGACCATTTGTGATAGTGAAATGTGGAAAAAAGAGGGAGGGGTCTTTGTCAGAATTGTTTTTTAAGTTTAAAGAAGTGTATTCACTCGAGCGTGTACTAGATGATATCTTCCCAGTCCTTACAAGGAAAATCTTTTTATAATGGCGCTATGGTACACTTCCAACTAGGGCTTTTACAAAACACTGGGCCCAGTCCGCATCGAGAGAGCATTGCCCATCATGCAAGTACCATCTGGAGAATGATCTTACATTATATTTTTCTGTAAGGCCTATCGAAGACCGAGGAAAAATTGGCTTGTCCCCCTTCTTAAACAACTGGGTTTTACCCGTTACCTCCCAGCTTACAGGATATTAGAAACGGACCTTTCACCTATTATTGTATTCGGGGTGGCAACATTTTTAACTGCGATGTGGCATATCCGTAATTGCTTTTTAAAATTGGACCAAGAGTCGGCATAATTGTAATGTTTTGATTTTAGGACACTGTTACACCTAGATAATGTTGTCTATACCTTTTTAAATGTACCCTAATCATGTTTGGTTGTTCTTGTTATTTTAAAATGAATATATTCTGTACATCTTTTATGATCTAAAGTTGATCGAAATAAAGATTGAAAATGAAAATGAATGAAATGTGGAAAACCAGCGGTAATTGCTCTAAGGGTTTACTGGACCCTAAACACAACAGGTACAGAAGATACGAATATTTTACAAATCTATTTTATGTATTGCTCAAGTCAATTTTCCTATATTTTTTTTTTAATGGAGGTTGTGCTGATCACTATTTTTGATTCCTAAGTGATGAACACAGACCTTGATTAAGAGTGCCTCCTGAAGTTGCGGCTCCTTCACAAACGCCTGTTTGCAAAGGGATCAAAGAAGAACCATGCCAACATTTAATGCGGTATAATGTAAATACCAGCACCAAAAAGCACATTATGCCCCATTTTTTAGGGGCAAACATATAGTGGGCGATATTTATCCCACTTGGTGAATTGCAATCCCCATTTCAAGAACAATTAAAAAGCACCAAAAACTCTGGGGTGCTCGTAATCAAGACTTTATTAATGATGTTAGAATTCAAAAAGTCTACAACCAACACAATTTCAAATGTTTACAAAACGCCGCTTATCTAACAGTATGGAGAGTTTTCAGGCCAACATTTAGTCAGTCTATGTTTGTCTAAAGACCCTCCATTCTATATAGTATCGCACAAGCAGCAACGTATATGGTTGGAGTCAGCAATCAGGTGGAGCTTGTCCCTTCAACCCTGCTGTGAGGAGGAATTATTCGGTAAAGTAAAAGTCCTTAGGTGGTGTGTAAAAGGCCTGCCTCGCTGTGATGTTAAATAATACTTTCAATTTTCTACTTTGTTCTCGCCTCCTTCTCTTTCCTGCCTTCTCGCTTCCCACTTAAAAGACACTGTGGTTATGTTTTTGCAATTTACCTTTTATTCTTTTAACGGCAGATGAAAAGATACTATGTTTATACAATTCAACATTTAGCAATATATAATCTCACGAATAACATGCAATCATTTTCAGCAAAGGGGTTTGCACGATTAACAAAAGTAATAAGTATACTCAGTCAAAAGATAATTATTATAATTGTGACTTGATGAAGAACTAGTGTGGAAAACAAAGACTGGGTGATGGAGGGGGTGTTTTAAAGCAAGGGCCTATTAAGTAAGGCACTCAGACTAGTTTATTTTGACACCCCAGGGGTATTAATCAGTTTATGCTAAGCGAATGAAAAAATATTGGTAAATAATCACTTTATTTTTACGGATAACAACATGAAATGAAAAATTATTATTTTCTTTCTAACTAATAGAAGTTGTACATCCGCATTGCGTCGTCCCTGGCATATTAAACAGTAGTGGCTCTTTCGTGGCTACCTGTGCTGGAACCTTGCATATTAAACACTATTGGCTCTGTCACTGGGTACCTGTGCTGGAACCTGTCATATTAAACATTAGGGGCTCTGTCACTGGGTACCTGTGCTGGAACCTGGCATATTAAACATTAGGGGCTCTGTCACTGGGTACCTGTGCTCGACCGGGCATATTAAACATCAGGAGCTCTGTCATTGGGTACCTGTGCTGGACCGGGCCTATTAAAGATCAGGGGCTCTGTTATTGGGTACCTGTGCTGGACCGGGCACATTAAACATCAGGAGCTCTGTCATTGGATACCTGTGCTGGAACCTGGCATATTAAACCTTAGGGGCTCTGTCACTAGGTACCTGTGCTGGAATCTGGCTTATTAGCCATTATATGCTCTGTCATTGGGTACCTGTGCTGGAACCTGGCATATTAAACATTAGGGGCTCTGTCATTGGGTACCTGTGCTGGACCAGGCATATTAAACATTAGAGGCTGTGTCTATGGGTACCTGTGTTGGAACCTCTAATCAAACAAATTAGAACTATTGGTTTAAAGTATTCTGATTTGGAGGGATGCTAGGTGGCGCACTGGGTACCTCCAGTAAGCGCCACAGAGCTGTGTTCCAGAGAGGTGTAAAAAGGGGCGTGGCCTCTGAACACCTGTCTGCAACGCAGCTCTGTGGTGCTTACTGGAAGTACCTAGTGGGTTAGTTGGACCCCAGGGACCCTCAGGATTCAAGGGGACTTAATCCCCCAAATTAAAACGTGCCACAGGACGTGTTTGCACACATGTCACCTCAGCCTCCCCTCCCTTCACCAGTGTACAAATGCGCCCGTGGCGCATTTTAAGAGGTAATTTTAATCCCCCTGCCCTATTATATACTAGGGGCTTACAGAGGAGGTCATGCTAATAACAGGGGTAGCCCAACGCAGAGTGTTCCCTAGTGTATGAAGGTGTTTTAACTGTATTCTAAGTGTCTTTTAGCGTAGCACTGACTCTAGGACTGGTTAGTCAGAGTCAGTTGCCACCAGTACCCATCTGAAGAAATTGAGGGTACAGGATGATTTTGCAAAAAGGCCTCTTTCTGCTCCTCTGTTTGTTCTTTCTGCATCTCTTCCTTCTTCGTGCACTTTTCGTCGTCTTTGAGGACTTCTGTTGCTTCTTTCTGCATTTCTTTTTTGTCTTTCTCGGTGTTTTTCTTCTTTCTTCACATGTCTTATCTCTTTAGGCATATTTAGAAATTAGCATTTAAAAAACCTTTGAAATTCACTGAAAAAACCATAGGTTTCAGGCACGTTATAGTTAGGAATTAGCATTTAAAAAACCTTAGATATTCACTGAGAAAACCAAAGCGTTTCAGGGGCGTTATAGTTGTTTGGACATTTCGCTCGTACAAAACCATTGAAATTCCACCGTTATAGTTAGTTCAGCTGACTATAACTTGCGCGTCAGCAATGCACTGCTGATGACGTCACATATTACATCACTCATGACATGGTCAGTGACATCACTCATGACATCACTCATGACATCTCAAATGACATCACTCATGACATCATCCTTGTGATAGAGTGGCAGACCTCCTCTTACCCTAATAAAACCTATGGTACACACACTCAAAAATAGAAAATAACATTTTAAAAACAATGGACATACCAATACCACTTACAACACGCCTATTCAGTAATTCCAAGATCTACGCACACATCCACTCATTTACCAACAGTCCTATACAGTCACTCATACATGTACTCACTTATCATATATACTTATAAACCTATACATCCTGTTACACAGTGACACTCAGCCATAGAGTTACTCACACACATAGTCACACATGCAAACAAAGTATCAAACATCCATTAAATTGCATATAGTTATACACACACCACCGCACTTAGAGCTCCAGAAACTTACACATATTTACTCTCTTAAGCAATCACTTATAGAAACGCATACTACTTTATACAGGAACTCTTCCAATCTCTCATTCTCACATATACTCATGTATATACACCAATACTCACATATACTAGTTTAAAACATAAGTAGTTACTCATAAAGACACTATTGAGACAGTCATTCACTCACTAACACAACCCTACACACACTGATCCACCCATAAAGTCCTGCACACATGCTGTCTTCAACACATACAAACAGTGAGTCACTCAGTTATGCATCTATGCACTACGTAATACCCCCACCGAACCATACAGACACTCAGACACTCATACTGATACTCAAAAAAACAACTAATAACCTATATAGATACTCATGTAGCTACTCAGCAACCTATGCAGCCACTTATACACAAAGTGAGAGACTGATACAGATATTTACATATTTAAACATTACTCACTAGCCCATTTATTCATTAAGATACACTTAACCAGTCAGTTATAAAATCAATTTTTCCCCTAAAAAATCATCCAAAGTCAAAGTCAAAGTCAAAATTTAGCTTTATTCGGTAAAAAATTTTAAAACCATCAAAGCATACACAATAAGTTCCTTTTCACAGTTAATCACGTCAGTGGGTGCTAATTACACGACAAAGTATATTACAATATAAATTGGTGAATACATAAATACAATAAATACGATAAGAAAGTTTGTCACCAAACAGAGAGTTAATAATCTTTAAAATACATGGATCCAAAATTTTCCACATACAATTATATAAAAACTATCTAATAAACTACGTGCAAGGAATGCGAAGGGGGGTAATTTATGGTAGCAGCATTTTATTGCGACATCTCACAGCCCCTGTGATGTAGCTCGCCACCTCAAAACATATCACAACAGATCCTAACATTTGCAAATAAACCAGGGCTGGTCGGGCCTGTTCAAAATTACACCCTCTTAATAGTGGGAGAATACATTTCTTTCACTGCGATGCATAAAATTTACAGAAAAAGATCATATGAAGGGCATTTTGTCCCAATTTGCTGTCACACGGACACAGTCCCAACATCCCACTTTTGGCAAATCCTCTGGGGAAAGATAACAGCCAAGGCAGCATACCATGTTTAAACCTTAGCAGAACAAACATGTGGAATGGCTTATTTATGTATGTCAAGTATGGCTGGATCTCTCTCCCCGTGCTTAACATAACAAATTTTCTCACCGAAGGTTTAGCCAATTCCTCCTCTTCCCTCTGTACCTTCAACCTGTTTAAATACTGGGATTTTACTGCCTTAATCATGATTTTACTTAGGGCCCTAGGGTTTGTGAACAAGTCAGGGCTACCCATTAAGTCTGCTTGCGTTTTAATGTATCGGATCCATGGTATCACCAAGGCCTTATCTAGGGACAGGCAATACTGGATAATTAGTCGGTTCAAGTTCGGTGCTTCCTGTGCCCAGGTTCTTAGCCACCCTAGTAACGGCGCTACCGCAATCTGGTCAGAGATATAGCCAGCCCCCAAATCTTCATGCACATTAAAAGATGTTACAGATTGAGGGAGCGATAGAACTTTCCTAAAGAAGACGTTTTCTGCCATTTGGATCTCACTTGAGTTAATATTGCCCCACACCTCACTCCCATACAACACCATGGGTAAACACTTAGCGTTATAAATTTTCATAATGGCCGGTAATGGCTTACAGCCTAAACGTTTAGCAAAGCCCAACAGAGCCCCTGTCGCCCTCGCTAATGTGTTTTTTCAGCGCACGCTGCGTGGCCCATGATCTTCTGTCATCAAAAACTATACCCAAGTATGGGAAGGTGGGTACTTTACTAAGTTCCAGCCCCTTGCAGACAAACGATGCCCCTTTCGCCTGTCTGCTGCCTAGCGACATAGCGTGTGATTTTTAAAAATGAGTTTTTAAGTCCAAAGAGTCCATAAAGTTAATAAAGCAGTCTAACAGGGATTGTAAACCTCGTGCAGTCCTAGCTACTAGGACGGCATCATCTGCATATAATAATGCAGGTATCTTTTTTTTACCAACTCTGGGGATGTCCTTACATGATAAAATCAAGGCTTCACCCAACTTATTTATATAGAGTGGAAATAACAGAGGAGCAAGGATACAGCCTTGCCTTACCCCTCGCTTTACCGGCCATGTGTTTGTCAGGCTCCCGTCCTCATTGTAGCGAACTGCTGCGCTTGTGTCTTTATGCATATTGGCTAGGAAGGATATCAGCACAGGGTCTAGTCCTATGTCAGACAGGGCACTCCAGAGTTTCTGGCGATTTACAAGGTCGAAAGCAGTGGACAAATCCATAAAAGGTAGATGTATATCCCCCTGCTTTGCGACCGTGTACTTCCCTATGAGAAGATGTAAGTTGAGGCACTGCCCAGCAGTACCTCTTCCCTTTCTAAACCTGTACTGTAGGTCTGAAATGACTGCATTCACTTCCAACCAGTCTGTCACCGTTCCAAGACTACTTTCCCCATTATTTTGGCAGCTGAGTCCAAAAGAGAGATTGGCCGATAACATGCCGGATCCTCTCTAGAGCCCATTTTAAATATTGGAACAATGACTGCTTTACCCCAGGAGGCTGGAGGACCCGCTATCATGGCTGCATTAAAAACGGAGGTTAAAACCTTTGCCCATAGATGCAAGTCTGCTCTATAGAGATCTGCCGGAACCCCGTCCGGGCCGGGTGCTTTCCCATGTGCAGTGGTGGCCTTCAGCACTTACTCTTCTGAAAAAACTATCTTCCCTAACTGGGTGAGAACACTTTGATATACAGAAAATAAATTGTTTGTTCCAGCATAGAGGCCGCCATAATGCTCCACCCACTTGTCTGGAGGGATGAGGCAGTCCTGATTTAAGTTTTCTGTCTCATTGTACATAGGGCTATTAATTATTTTCCAAAATTGAGTGCTACTTTTCAGTACACTCCCTTTGGTCAGTTCCTCCCATGCCATGTCTTTCAACTCCAATTTTCTTCCTTTAATTGCCTTTTTATAGGCCCTTCTTACTTCCGCAACCTTCTGTGCATCCTTGCCAGGCTCTTTAAGCACCTCTAAGAGTGCCGCGTGGGAGTCGCTACAGGCTTTGTTAACCAGTTTTTCAGTTTCTTGGGCCTTGTTTAACTTTTCCTAGTCAGATTGACTGCTACCTGAGCTGTAATACGATTAAAATCGGACAAAATCTCCGTGGGATCTGAATTACCTCCTAAGCAGGTGGTCAGATCCACAGTATTACTGCTATACAGGTTTTCCAGAAAGTCACTAGGAGTGACCGCCTCCCACCGTAACCTGCGGCCTTGACATTTAGGGGCTATATTAGAGTTTGAGATACTAGATGAGACAGATGCAGTATTGAGTGCCTTGCTATTGATAGTCAGCGTGAGTGGATTGTGATCACTATAGGCTCTCTGTGTGACACTAAAAGGACATAGTGAATCCCTCAACAAACATGACACAAAAATATAATCAATTGTAGACTCTTTACCATGGCCATTAAAAGTTGGAACGGGGTGCTGACTTTCCCCCTGCGCTGGGGCAAACAAATAATATAATGATAAAAAACTCTCCAAATAAACCCCACTGCTGGTGTGCTCAAAGTGAGTGGCCTCGAATAGGTCTTCCTCAGAGTCCATATTCTGTAAACATTTAGTGGAACAAACATGAGTATTAAAATCACCAAGCACTAACAAATAATAAAAAGTGTTGTTACGATCATCATAGTCATCCAGGAACCCATCTAGTACATGTAAATGTTCTAATTCGTCATTCCTGGTAAAGGAATTATAAAAATTTACCACTAAAATATTTGGCAGGTTATCATCCTCCAATCTTACTGCTAAAATATATGGGGAACTTGTTGTTACTAATACAGCTTATATACCCATTTATTCTTCCATCGACCTTGAGATACACATATATAAAACATATTTATTTTTCAGAAAAACACACATTCACTGGATGATGTCATCAGTGATGTCATCAGTGATGTCATTGGAGATGTCATCAGTGATGTTATGAGTGATGTCACTGACCATGTCATGAGTGATGTAATATGTGATGTCATCAGCAGTGCATGAGGGCGCGCAAGTTTTAGTTTGCTGAACTATCTATAACGGGGGAATTTCCGTAATCAGCAAAGACTAGCAGTGGGCCTGGGTGTATCCAGAGAACAACCTGACGGAAAATACTGTTTGGAGGGGAGTTGAAAACGGCATCCACTACGAAGTATATTTAAGCTGGGTACTTCTTTGACCACAGTGCTTCACTGCTGACACGCCCATTGAGGCGGGACTTACCAACACCTGCAATGCCTCATAAAGACCCTGCTGCTTTCTTTCCCACCTACGAGCACCATGCCATGATTAAGGGAGAGTATTTCCGAAACGCGTCGGTAAATGGTGGACTTTGCTCAAAGGAACATGCATTTCCTCTGCTGCTGCCCTGCAAATTAAAGGATGAAACTTATGATGCGTGGGTGTCTTCACTTGCAGAGCACCCCATCATTTGCACTGTCTTTCGCCTCCAGCCTCGAGAACATTTGGCTATGAGGGCTTGGAAGTAGGGGACCCAAGGACGTTTGTTTGCAGCACTCTCGGGGGTTACTCTTTTCCCTGCGGCACATCTGATACCAACAAGATGCACGACGGGATCAGTGGTCCGTGGCAGAGACTACTGTGACGTCAGCGAAAGTATGTGCTGCAGCTGGGCCTCTCATTACTCAATGGGAGGGGCTCGACATTAACTCAAGGAAAACACCTCATACGAACTGCGGCATCTGAAGAGGCTTGACGCCGAAACCGGTCATGCTGACTTTTCTGCTTCAATAAATGTCCTGAATGAACCCCGCTGTGTCCCTTCCCCTTTTTCAACTGAGAGAGGATTTTCGGCATTTAATAAGTGCCTTCCTGTGGCACTTTTTGAAGGGACCCTTCCTATTTTGGGCAGTGATACCTACAGGACGTTGGGCAACTAACTTCAAGTATCCGAGGTATCGGAAGATCACATGCCCGCCCTCACAGCGGCGATATCGAGGAGCTGCTGTCACATGGCGGTCTGGGACTTCCCGGGTGAGAGGCGTCTGCACTGTCTTTCGCCTCCAGCCTCGAGAACATTTGGCTATGGGGGCTTGGAAGTAGGGGACCCAAGGACGTTTGTTTGCAGCACTCTCGGGGGTTACTCTTTTCCCTGCGGCACATCTGATATCAACAAGATGCACGACGGGATCAGTGGTCCGTGGCAGAGACTACTGTGACGTCAGCGAAAGTATGTGCTGCAGCTGGGCCTCTCATTACTCAATGGGAGGAGCTCAACATTAACTCAAAGAAAACACCTCATACGAACTGCAGCATCTGAAGAGGCTTGACGCCGAAACCGGTCATGCTGACTTTTCTGCTTCAATAAATGTCCTGAATGAACCCCGCTGTGTCCCTTCCCCTTTTTCAACTGAGAGAGGATTTTCGGTATATATATATATATATATATATATATATATATATATATATATATTATATATATATACATATATATATATATCCAATTACCGCTCCGACGTCTGTAACCACCAAACGGAGAAAGACACGGACTCCAAAGCCAGCATACACTGCTGGCTGCAGTGACTTTATTTAATTATAAATGGTGCGAGATGTCAGACAGGATATATAAAATGGGGAAGTGGATCGGCGGTTGCGCACACCGCTTTCGTTAAAGCCCCTGAAGAGAAGCACATGGAGCTTCGAAACGCGCCGGGCAGATCCCGTACGGAGCGACGCCTACGAGTGGATCTCGTCCTCACCTATACATAAACCAAGCTGCTGTTTGCGTGCTACTCAAAGGTGGACACCTTCGAGCATTGATTTATACGCGGCCGTCCAGCCGCGGAGTATGCACCACCCCGGTACCCTGGGGGTCACTAAAGTGAAGCAGCAGTCGTACTTGGAATCGAGGACGGGCCTACTTGTGGAATCCATACAGGACTTGATTGTGTGCTTCCTGGACCACACTTCCCAGAATGCACAGTCTCATTTGAGCCTCCCATCGGTGGGTGTGTTATATATAAAATGGGGAAGTAGGTCGGCGGTTGCGCACACCGCTTCCGTTAAAGCCCCTGAAGAGAAGCACATGGAGCTTCGAAACGCGTCGGGCAGATCCCGTACGGAGCGGCGTCTACGAGTGGATCCCCGTCCTCACCTATACATAAACTAAGCTGCTGTTCGCGTGCTACTCAAAGGTGGACACCTTCGAGCATTGATTTATACGTGGCCGTCCAGCCGCGGAGTATGCACCACCCCGGTACCCTGGGGGTCACTAAAGTGAAGCAGCAGTCGTACTTGGAATCGAGGACGGGCCCACTTGTGGAGTCCATACAGGACTTGATTGTGTGCTTCCCGGACCACACTTCCCACAATGCACAGTCTCATTTGAGCCTCCCATCGGTGGGTGTGTTATATATAAAATTGGGAAGTGGGTCGGCAGTTGCGCACACCGCTTCCGTTAAAGCCCCTGAAGAGAAGCACATGGAGCTTCGAAACGCGTCGGGCAGATCCCGTACGGAGCGGCGTCTACGAGTGGATTCCCGTCCTCACCTATACATAAACCAAGCTGCGGTTCGCGTGCTACTCAAAGGTGGACACCTTCGAGCATTGATTTATACGCGGCCGTCCAGCCGCGGAGTATGCACCATCCCGGTACCCTGGGGGTCACTAAAGTGAAGCAGCAGTCGTACTTGGAATCGAGGACGGGCCCACTTGTGGAGTCGATACAGGACTTGATTGTGTGCCTCCCGGACCACACTTCCCAGAATGCACAGTCTCATTTGAGCTTCCCATCGGTGGGTGTGTTATATATAAAATGGGGAAGTGGGTCGGCGGTTGCGGACACCGCTTCCGTTAAAGCCTCTGAAGAGAAGCACATGGAGCTTTGAAACGCGTCGGGCAGATCCCGTACGGAGCGGCGTCTACGAGTGGATCCCCATCCTCACCTATAAATAAACCAAGCTGCTGTTCGCGTGCTACTCAAAGGTGGACACCTTCGAGCATTGATTTATACGCGGCCGTCCAGCCGCGGAGTATGCACCACCCCGGTACCCTGGGGGTCACTAAAGTGAAGCAGCAGTCGTACTTGGAATCGAGGACGGGCCCACTTGTGGAGTCCATACAGGACTTGATTGTGTGCTTCCCGGACCACACTTCCCAGAATGCACAGTCTCATTTGAGCCTCCCATCGGTGGGTGTGTTATATATAAAATGGGGAAGTCGGTCGGCGGTTGCGCACACCGCTTTCGTTAAAGCCCCTGAAGAGAAGCACATGGAGCTTCGAAACGCGCCGGGCAGATCCTGTACGGAGCGACGCCTACGAGTGGATCTCGTCCTCACCTATACATAAACCAAGCTGCTGTTTGCGTGCTACTCAAAGGTGGACACCTTCGAGCATTGATTTATACGCGGCCGTCCAGCCGCGGAGTATGCACCACCCCGGTACCCTGGGGGTCACTAAAGTGAAGCAGCAGTCGTACTTGGAATCGAGGACGGGCCTACTTGTGGAATCCATACAGGACTTGATTGTGTGCTTCCTGGACCACACTTCCCAGAATGCACAGTCTCATTTGAGCCTCCCATCGGTGGGTGTGTTATATATAAAATGGGGAAGTAGGTCGGCGGTTGCGCACACCGCTTCCGTTAAAGCCCCTGAAGAGAAGCACATGGAGCTTCGAAACGCGTCGGGCAGATCCCGTACGGAGCGGCGTCTACGAGTGGATTCCCGTCCTCACCTATACATAAACCAAGCTGCTGTTCGCGTGCTACTCAAAGGTGGACACCTTCGAGCATTGATTTATACGCGGCCGTCCAGCCGCGGAGTATGCACCACCCCGGTACCCTGGGGGTCACTAAAGTGAAGCAGCAGTCGTACTTGGAATCGAGGACGGGCCCACTTGTGGAGTCCATACAGGACTTGATTGTGTGCTTCCCGGACCACACTTCCCAGAATGCACAGTCTCATTTGAGCCTCCCATCGGTGGGTGTGTTATATATAAAATGGGGAAGTGGGTCGGCGGTTGCGCACACCGCTTCCGTTAAAGCCCCTGAAGAGAAGCACATGGAGCTTCGAAACGCGTCGGGCAGATCCCGTACCGAGCGGCATCTACGAGTGGATCCCCGTCCTAACCTATACATAAACCAAGCTGCTGTTCGCGTGCTACTCAAAGGTCGACACCTTCGAGCATTGATTTATACGCGGCCGTTCAGCCACGGAGTATGCATTACCCCGGTACCCTGGGGGTCACTAAAGTGAAGCAGCAGTCGCACTTGGAATCGAGGACGGGCCCACTTGTGGAGTCCATACAGGACTTGATTGTGTGCTTCCCAGACCACACTTCCCAGAATGCACAGTCTCATTTGAGCCTCCCATCGGTGGGTGTGTTATATATAAAATGGGAAAGTGGGTCGGCGGTTGCGCACACCGCTTCCGTTAAAGCCCCTGAAGAGAAACACATGGAGCTTCGAAACGCATCGGGCAGATCCCGTACGGAGCGGCGTCTACGAGTGGATCCCCGTCCTCACCTATACATAAACCAAGCTGCTGTTCGCGTGCTACTCAAAGGTGGACACCTTCGAGCATTGATTTATACGCGGCCGTCCAGCCGCAGAGTATGCACCACCCCAGTACCCTGGGGGTCACTAAAGTGAAGCAGCAGTCATACTTGGAATCGAGGACGGGCCCACTTGTGGAGTCCATACAGGACTTGATTGTGTGCTTCCCGGACCACACTTCCCAGAATGCACAGTCTCATTTGAGCCTCCCATCGGTGGGTGTGTTATATATAAAATGGGGAAGTGGGTCGGCGGTTGCGCACACCGCTTCCGTTAAAGCCCCTGAAGAGAAGCACATGGAGCTTCGAAACGCGTCAGGCAGATCCCGTACGGAGCGGCGTCTACGAGTGGATCCCCATCCTCTCCTATACATAAACCAAGCTGCTGTTTGCGTGCTACTCAAAGGTGGACACCTTCGAGCATTGATTTATACGCGGCCGTCCAGCCGTGGAGTATGCACCACCCCGGTACCCTGGGGGTCACTAAAGTGAAGCAGCAGTCGTACTTGGAATCGAGGACGGGCCCACATGTGGAGTCCATACAGGACTTGATTGTGTGCTTCCAGGTCCACACTTCCCAGAATGCACAGTCTCATTTGAGCCTCCCATCGGTGGGTGTGTTATACATAAAATGGGGAAGTGGGTCGGCGGTTGCGCACACCGCTTCCGTTAGAGCGCCTGAAGAGAAGCACATGGAGTTTCGAAACGCGTCGGGCAGATCCTGTACGGAGCGGCTTCTACGGGTGGATCCCCGTCCTCACCTATACATAAACCAAGCTGCTGTTCGCGTGCTACTCAAAGGTGGACACCTTCGAGCATTGATTTATACACGGCCGTCCAGCCGCGGAGTATGCACCACCCCGGTACCCTGGGGGTCACTAAAGTGAAGCAGCAGTCGTACTTGGAATCGAGGACAGGCCCACTTGTGGAGTCCATACAGGACTTGATTGTGTGCTTCCCGGACCACACTTCCCAGAATGCACAGTCTCATTGGAGCCTCCCATCGGTGGGTGTGTTATATATAAAATGGGGAAGTGGGTCGGCGGTTGCGCACACCGCTTTTGTTAAAGCCCCTGAAGAGAAGCACATGGAGCTTCGAAACGCGTCAGGCAGATCCCGTACGGAGCGGCGTCTACGAGTGGATCCCCCTCCTCTCCTATACATAAACCAAGCTGCTGTTTGCGTGCTACTCAAAGGTGGACACCTTCGAGCATTGATTTATACGCGGCCGTCCAGCCGCGGAGTATGCACCACCCCGGTACCCTGGGGGTCAGTAAAGTGAAGCAGCAGTCGTACTTGGAATCGAGGATGGGCCCACTTGTGGAGTCCATACAGGACCGGATTGTGTGCTTCCCGGACCACACTTCCCAGAATGCACAGTCTCATTTGAGCCTCCCATCGGTGGGTGTGTTATATATAAAATGGGGAAGTGGGTCGGCGGTTGCGCACACCATTTCCGTTAAAGCCCCTGAAGAGAAGCACATGGAGCTTTGAAAAGCGTCGGGCAGATCCCGTACGGAGCGGCGTCTACGAGTGGATCCCCGTCCTCACCTATAGATAAACCAAGCTGCTGTTCGCGTGCTACTCAAAGGTGGACACCTTCGAGCATTGATTTATACGCGGCCGTCCAGCCGCGGAGTATGCACCACCCCGGTACCCTGGGGGTCACTAAAGTGAAGCAGCAGTCGTACTTGGAATCGAGGACAGGCCCACTTGTGGAGTCCATACAGGACTTGATTGTGTGCTTCCCGGACCACACTTCCCAAAATGCACAGTCTCATTTGAGCCTCCCATCGGTGGGTGTGTTATATATAAAATGGGGAAGTGGGTCGGCGGTTGCGCACACCGCTTCCGTTAAAGCCCCTGAAGAGAAGCACATGGAGCTTCAAAACGCGCCGGGCAGATCCCGTACGGAGCGACGCCTACGAGTGGATCTCGTCCTCACCTATACATAAACCAAGCTGCTGTTCGCGTGCTACTCAATGGTGGACACCTTCGAGCATTGATTTATACGCGGCCGTCCAGCCGCGGAGTATGCACCACCCCGGTACCCTGGGGGTCACTAAAGTGAAGTAGCAGTCGTACTTGGAATTGAGGACGGGCCCACTTGTGGAGTCCATACAGGACTTGATTGTGTGCTTCCCGGACCACACTTCCCAGAATGCACAGTCTCATTTGAGCCTCCCATCGGTGGGTGTGTTCTATATAAAATGGGGAAGTGGGTCGGCGGTTGCGCACACCGCTTCCGTTAAAGCCCCTGAAGAGAAGCACATGGAGCTTCGAAACGCGTCAGGCAGATCCCGTACGGAGCGGCGTCTACGAGTGGATCCCCCTCCTCTCCTATACATAAACCAAGCTGCTGTTTGCGTGCTACTCAAAGGTGGACACCTTCGAGCATTGATTTATATGCGGCCGTCCAGCCGCGGAGTAAGCACCACCCCGGTACCCTGGGGGTCACTAAAGTGAAGCAGCAGTCGTACTTGGAATCGAGGACGGGCCCACATGTGGAGTCCATACAGGACTTGATTGTGTGCTTCCCGGACCACACTTCCCACAATGCACAGTCTCATTTGAGCTCCCATCGGTGGGTGTGTTATATATAAAATGGGGAAGTGGGTCGGCGGTTGCGCACACCGCTTCCGTTAAAGCGTCTGAAGAGAAGCACATGGAGCTTCGAAACGCGTCGGGCAGATCCCGTATGGAGCGGCGTCTACAAGTGGATCCCCGTCCTCACCTATAAATAAACCAAGCTGCTGTTCGCGTGCTACTCAAAGGTGGACACCTTCGAGCACTGATTTATACGCGGCCGTCCAGCCGCGGAGTATGCATTACCCCGGTACCCTGGGGGTCACTAAAGTGAAGCAGCAGTCGTACTTGGAATCGAGGACGGGCCCACTTGTGGAGTCCATACAGGACTTGATTGTGTGCTTCCCGGACCACACTTCCCAGAATGCACAGTCTCATTTGAGCCTCCCATCGGTGGGTGTGTTATATATAAAATGGGGAAGTGGGTCGGCGGTTGCGCACACCGCTTCCGTTAAAACCCCTGAAGAAAAGCACATGGAGCTTCGAAACGCGTCGGGCAGATCCCGTACGGAGCGGCGTCTACGAGTGGATCCCCGTCCTCACCTATACATAAACCAAGCTGCTGTTCGCGTGCTACTCAAAGGTGCACACCTTCGAGCATTGATATATATATATATACTTGTAGCAAATCAAGTTTAGAGCGCATGAGACATAGAGGTTATACTGAAGACATCCTCAAGAAAGCCATACTCAAAACCAATGAGAGACCTAGATCTGCCTTGCTACCTAACACCATTGAACATGACACAAACATAACTGAAGAGAATGATTCACCTAGACTAATCACCACGTACAGCAGACAGGAACGTAAGATACGGAGCATCTTGAACAAAAATTGGCCCATAATATTAATAGATCCAATTTTGAAAACCACCTTACCTGAACATCTCAGTGTGACATTTAGAAAAGCCAAAAATATGGCTACTCTATTGTCTCAGAAAACACCCACTGTGATTCAAAACACTCAAACATGGTTACCAACTACATCTGGTTTTCGTAAATGCGCGACATGTCGGGCATGTAACTTTGGAGCCAACACCATAAAATACAGGACCCCCTTCAAAATTAAAGAACAATTTATTAGGGGCAAATTTGACTGCCGCACAGAATATGCTGTATACGTTCTCACCTGTACTTGCGGTTTGAGATACGTAGGCAGCACCAAGAATCCTGTATACATGCGAATCTTACAACACATCCGTGCCATCATTAATTGTGACCCGGCATATCCGGTAGCCAGACATTTTAAGCTTAGTCACAACAAAGATGTCAATTGTCTCTCCTATTTTGTGATTGACATGGCTCCGGCACAAAAAAGAGGCGGAGACAGAGATAAAGCATTAAGACAGCTTGAGACGAGATATATACTCAACCTTAATAGTAAACATCCTAACGGTCTTAATGACAGAGAGGATATGCACACCTTTCTATAATATACTCTACCTGTCTCATTATTGCGCCTATCATCTGTCCCAAAATATCATTAGAGTATACCAGCCCTAACAGCAAGAACTGTAACTGACTTGTAAATATGTCGTGTCATGGATCATAATTTTGACCTTCTTTGACCTTCTTTGCATTTCATTTTCATACTCTTTTAATCACTTTTTTAAACACTAAATAAATGTGCACTATTATCACTCAGTATTTTAAACACTAATGGGTATTTGCAAAATATGGATAATTAACAAAATAGTTGGCCATTTCCGGGAGCGGGATGGATCCTTAACCTATTAGAATTACCTTTGCCTGCTTGTGACAGCATCAGCACACATAACATCATATGCAGGATCTAGCATAGATCTTAGCGAGGCAGTTTTACTCTATATCATGGAATACGCATTCATGCAAGGAAACCATTTATTGCATTAGTTAAGAGTGTTATTTGCACATTTAACCTGGCATAAATTTTGCACATGTAATATAAGATTCATTTTATGGTTTTTACATGAGGTTGTTTTAACATAATTTTAGCATATCTATATGTTATTTATTAGGTGTATATAACATGCTATTTGAAAACAATTCGCTCTAATGCTGCTAGCCTATCTCTACACAGTTCCACACATTGAAGCGGAAATAATGTATAGATGTTGTTGAAAAATATAAACAAGAATGTGTTTTTAACATGATCTAAATAATTTTCATGTCACTAAGCAGGAGTGCTATAAACCCAGTTAACATTTAGCACTTTATGTTTATAGTATGTTTTCACTGTCCATCACTAGATCACGTGGTGAGATCACGAATGAAAAAAAGAGTGTGTGCATTATTTAAAGTGACCATTACTGCATGTCTGCTATGTGATCAAGGGCAGTTCCTGCCCGAAACGTGTCGTGCCTATCTTAACCCGAGATGGATAATAAACTACCTCTGTAACACTCGTTGAGCTGCGTGGTGGTCCGTGATTTTCTGTAGTCAAAACCGTTCCAAGCAGAAATTGACCTATATATATATATATATATATATCTATACTACTATAATAAAGGAAGAACTTTCAGCCTTTGAAGCGGGTAAACTCGGGAACCACAGCGCCAATCCACACTACCGATACACCGTTGGAATCGTCGGGGTGTGTAGATGGTTATAGGATATATAAATGTAAAAAAAAAACGTTATTTAAAAAATTGACAGTAAAAAAAAAAGTAGTCCCCCCGAAGTAGCGCCGGCCGCGATGTGCGTGCTCACGTCAGGAGCGCGGGGAGGAGTGGCGTCCAGGAGCGCGACGAGGAGCGGCGGACATGGCGCAGGGGAGGAGTGGTGACGTGAGGAGCAGCGGACAGGCCAGCGGCGGTGCGAGCAGCGGACAGGCTGGAGGAGCAGCGGCTGAGGTAAGGGAGCGGCGGACAGGGCGCGGGGGAGAAGCGCTGACGGGAGGAGCAGCGGACAGGCCAGCGGCGGTGCGAGCAGCGGACATGCGGGAGGAGCGGCGGCTGAGGTAAGGGGACCCATGTCGGGGCAGGCGGGGGACGGGCTGGGCGGGGGCCCGGGCTGCAGGAGAAAAGAGAATGATCCCGTGTTTTTATTGTGAAATAGCAATCATTAACACACCTCTAGGCCAAACAGATTAGCTATGATGTAAGCTTTCCCAGCCAATGTACACTCTGTAGAACGGATTGGTCAGCTATACACCTCTTTTCACGCTGTACTTAACCACGCATGCTTTACAATGCAATCGTGGTTTCCACGTAGAGCCTTTACCACGCATTTCTTTACTACGAAATACGTAGTAACCGAATGTGTGGTAAAGGTAGAATTAAAAAAGGGGGCTGGGGGGCGTTTGGGGGGAGTCCCCCCAAAAAAAGAGAGAGTTTAAAAAAACAAACACTTACCATAAAGACGATGATTTGTACCTTTCGTAATTCCTGAAATAAGCCAGCCTCCCTAACGATGTAATAACGTACGTGAGTCTACGTACTGGCTTACAACAAAAATAGAAAAGGGACCACATAACATTGAAGGAGCAGTCCGTCTATGAAAAACTGTGAGTAATTATTTTAAATTATACTAATTTTAAATGATTTTAGAAAACATATAAGGAATTGGGGCAAAAGCATTTACAATGAAAATGCCATTATCATGCATAGTTATACAACGAAAATCGTTATATAACTATGCGTGGTAAAGGCATTTTCGTTGTAAAGCATATTCGTGGTAGTGGCATTCGCGTTGTAACGCATGCGTGGAAAAGGCATGCGTTACAAAGGAATGCGTAGTAACATCATACAACCTATTTATATATACATACACACACATACATACATATATATATTTAAACTTACTTTAGTAATGTGTGGTAAAGGCATGCAAGGTAAAAGCATTTGTTTGCTAAACAAATTCGAGGTAACAAATGCGTTTTAAAGGAATGCAATGTTTTCACTAGCAGGCCGTCATACAACCTCAATGGTAAACAGTCTTTGCAACACAATTTTTACATCGCAGTGCCTTTACCACGCATTTGTTACCACACATTTGTTTAGCATGTATAGGCCTTTACCAAGCATTTAAGGTAAGTATGAGGGGTTGGTTGGGGGGTGGAGCTTGCCTGACAACATGATGGCCGCAGCTTGAGAGAGCTCCAGAGACCGCCCGAACTATCCTTCAGGAATCGAATACATCCAGGAAACTATAATGTCCTGAGCATAGCAGACGGGGTGTCGCTAGTTCAGAGCAAGCCAGGCGTGCACGACTCTAGGCTCTGCGAGCCTGCTACGATTGTTGCCAGTGAAAAAGATAACGTGTGGCCCACCTGACTGCGGGTGCTGCTAATCGAGCTGCGTAGGGGCTGTGGTCACAGGCCTGGGAGCTGGCCCTTGCGTCTGTTCTGAGGTGTGCAGGATCGTGCACCGGGTGCCACACACCCGTGTGTGCGGGCTGGCGGTGGAGTGCAGTGGAGCCTTATCAACTGTCTGCTGTGAGCCTGGGCATCTGAGGCTGGCGTGTAGGTACGGTCACGGTGCGCAGAGGAGGCCGAACGGAGCCGTTCCCGCGATCGGCACAAGTAGCGATCGACTGGGGGGGGCAGTGGAATGGCTCGGGCCACCCCTCAACGAAAGCGACAAGGCAGGGCTGAGGAAAACGCCCGGTGGCTCCACGCGGTGTTGAGGTGCGGACCGCCTGCATACTATTAACATCGGTGAGTGAACGCTGGGAGTGACCCGCTCCCCCCTGGCAGTTAGCGGTAGAGCACAGCTGGGCCTGAGTAGAGGATCCTGGTCCTTCACAGAGTGGACGGGCGGTAATATCGCGCCGCTGACAAAGAGAGACATCGCAATAAAATGGTGTACCAGGAGCATAACAGCTATAGATACAACCTGGCCGGGTGGCCTGGTGGCCATGAGAGGCAGATATAGGTGGTCCTGCGACTGTCACTTGTGGTAGCCCACAAGTATTAAATCTGCACCTGAGGCAGAATAGCACAGCCCACACTATGGTGAAGTCCGACAAGACACAGCCAAAACTCAATTTCGAATGACGCAAGACAACTGGGGTCCGCAAGGAGGATAGGGACCCCATGACGTCCGCACAGGGGAATGTGGCAGCTGAACCAGTTGATGACATACATCACACCCTAGCGACAATGCAGCAAACCCTGGTTACCATAATGGCAAAATAGACTCATTATCATACAGAATGGATCGTATGTCTGAGCGTGTGGATAAACATGCCGAAAGGGTAGATATGGTGGAGCCCAGGATGTCAGAGACAGGGATGCGCAAGTTGAAGCTTGGGCCGCTCAAAAGCAATTGGGCAAAATATTGGCAACATTGCATGATAAAGCGGAGGACTTCGAGGCGCGCTCTAAGTGCAATAAGGTGCGCATACTAGGCCTACCTGAGTCTACAGTAACTAGAAATATGGAACTATTCACAGAGCAGCTCCTGGTGATCTTGCTTTGACCTGAAATAGTCTTGTCGGTGTTTGTTGTGGAACGTTCTCACTACTCGTTGGCCAACAAGCCACCGCTGGGGGCGCCCCTTCGACCTCTGGTAGCAAGGTTACTGATCTACAGAGATAGGGATGCAGCACTTCGATGAGCCAGGGAGTTGTGAGTGATCAAGTGCAAGGGATCTAAACAGGCTCTCTTCCCGGACTTCACCACACAAGTTCAGGAGGCATGTAGACAATCCGCACCCATGAAACGCAAGTTAAGAGAGCTTTAGCTAGAATATGCAACTTTATCCGGCTAGATTGAGAGTGACCTTCGATGGCAAGACCGAGATATATAATGACCCTCAGCTATGGCAGCAAGAACCTAAAAAGCACAGCAAAGATAATAAAAGGAAACTTTCACAGATGCCCACAGAAGAGGAAGACAATGTGCAAGACGACCTAGAATAGCAGGACTGGCAGTACGAGAATGCTTTTAAGATGTGCTCAACAAGTCAAAAAGAAGCACATGGCACAACACTTACGACGGATAACCACCCCATCGGTACCATGCATTGATATCAGTTGCTTTGTAATGAAACTGGTAGATTTAAATGGGGGCATAAATGTTAACAAAGTATGTATGACATGTTGTTCTACAAGATGAAAAGCGTTGCACTCCCTATAGTTGCCAGTCATAGTAACTACCTGAATGGCACTTTAATAGGAGGGTGATATCGGCCATCACGTAGCACCGGGAGGCGGGCAACCTCCGTCCCCAAGTGTATCATTTTAACAAGTTTTTTTGTTTTTGGGGAGGGGAGTAACCAGATGTTCAAGTTTAGCCATGTCGCATTTTTTGGGCTATGGCGTGGATGGGGGGGTGGTGTTAATTCAGTCAGTTGGTCAGCCGGCAGTACTAGTTTAATTGTGTATAGCAGTGTCCAACAAGATAATTGGTCACGCATTGTGTATATTTTGTACAAATATAACCGTGCATGCTATGTACGTGAAACAAGCCACTAACACCGATGTGCATTTAAAATTTGTGTCATGGAATGTGAAGGGCCTTAGTGACCAAAGAGACATTCGAAAGGTAGTGGCCTATTTACAAAGACATTGCGTTGATTTGGCCATAATACAAGAGAACCACCAAACCCCAGGCTCTGGCCTGCTGACATCAAAAAGAGTAAAAGGCACATATGTTGAATCAGTGTTTACTTCTCAAGCCAGAAGGGTGTTGATCTGGGTGTGCAGGAATTCAGATTACAGGTGCATGTGGTGGAAGTAGAGACTGGGGGTAGGTACGTGTTAGCCAGATGTCATAAGGATAATTTTAATGTGTTATTGTTTGGTGTCTACGGACCCAATCATGATGACCCACAATTTTATCACTTTACATGGCAAAGTAATGCGATACACACATTTACCGCAACTCCTGGGGGGAGATTTTAATTGTATACAGAATCCAAATTTAGATAGATCGAAAGGCCCCCACAGGCCTATTGCTGCTAGAGGCATAGCTAGTACTGCAGAAGCGGAGGGACTAGCTGACGTTTGGCGACATCGCTCACCTTTGGGTGGAGAATATACGCACAATTTTTCCGTACATGATACTCATACCAGAATAGATTATTGGTTTGCATAGCGGGAGTTGCTTACCTTCATGGGAGAATGTACAAATATGGCGCGCACGTTCTCTGACCACTCACCTGTCATGCTGATGTTGTTTATTAGTGATATGCATCGTAGGGAACCCACCTGGCGATTCCCACAGTATTCTCTGCTAGACAGTCTTACGAGACGAATTGGGAAAGGTAATAGATGAGTTTTTTGCTACCAATCTGGGAAGCGTACCCAAGTTGAGCACTGTTTGGGAAATATTTAAGGTGTTCATCAGAGGACTGACGTTTTCAAAACAGGAAACTGGGGTCCTTAAATCGATCAGAACACAACTACAAAAAGCAGAAATGGCATTGAAAATATTAGAGAGACAATTTCAGGAAAGCGGAGACCCTAAACTACTTTCACAAATCAGGTCTCAAATAGATGAATTCATTTATTTCTATTTTATTTTATTTTAAAAGTTTTATATAGCGCTGGCTAGACCCGGAGCTATCAGAGCGCTTTACATGAGCAGCAGATCATAGTTACAGGTTACATTGTTACAAAGGTTACACAGTTCTTAGAGCATGGCAACATAGTTACTTGTAGGGTTGAGATAAACAATAAGCACAAATACGTAAGGGGAACAGCAGGCAAGGTGAGAGATTCAGGGGAGGGGGGTTGGATCAGGGGAAGCAGACAGATAATGATGGCGGTAAAGAGGAGGGGAGGGTGAGAGACACAGCATGGGAAGAGGAGGGGAAGGGTGACGGGTACACAAACCGGTAGATGAGTCAAGGCAATGTCCAAAGTCCAGTAAGCTGCGATCCCAGGGGAAGTGGTATCACTTCCCTATCTCTGTTGCGAGAGGCTCCCTTTACGCAGTGGACTCTCTCAGAGGGATCTCTTAGACTCCAAGGCCTACACACTGGATCCTTCCCCAAAAAGGGGAGAGGGAGTGCTTTGGCAAGGGGTGCCATAACATACCTCAAGTGTGAGTGGCTCCCTTGGCACAGTGGACTCACTCAGCGGGTTCGCTGAGACTCCAGAGTATAAATATTGGATATTACCCCAACAAGGGGAGGAGAAGTGCTTAGTCAAAGGGCACAAAGGACAGTGGGTAGGCTGAGTAGCAGGCAAGGGGAGAGATTCAGGGGAGAGGGGATAGGAGCTAGGGAAGAGACAATAAGGAGAGACGAAAAGAAGTCTGCCTAAAGACCGACTGGGTAGGTGGCGACCAAGGAGGGAATCCACGGCCCATCTCCCCTATAGCTAAACCAGGTAGCTCCATCGGGCATCAGATAAAATAGTTTGGTCTCAATACATTGAGAGAGGAGGTAAGGAGAGACATAAATAAAGGGAGGATGCAGGAGGAGACGACAGGGGAGACGAAAGGAAGCGCAATAATGTAGTTCAACAATTTACCAGAAAATTATCAACAAGTAAACATTAAATCAAACAGTCGGCAATACATTAGGGGAGGACAGAAAGGAGAGAGAAATCAGTGGGGGGTAGGGGAGGAGAGAGCGTGGGGATAAGGGAAGAGACAACCGTAGAGACGAAAGGAAGTCTGTCTAAAGACCGACTGGGTAGGTGACGACCAAGGAGGGAATCCACGGCCCATCTCCCCTATAGCTAAACCAGGTAGCTACATCGGGCATCAGACAAAATAGTTCAGTCTCAAGTGGCGAGGTAAGAGGTTCACAGAAAAACAGGGTGGGGACAAAGGGCATGTGAGGGCAGAGGACAGAAGCTGGAAAGAGTTGGAGCGGAGAGGGGGAGGGTTGGGGGAAGAGAGAGGGGGAAGGTGAGGTCAGGAGAGATGCGGGAGCTTTAGCCCGAAGTCCGGCTGGGTAGGTGATAGTCAAAGGAGGGAGCCCAGAGTCAATCTCCCCCATAGCTGGCGAGGTAGCTCCACCGGGCATCATACAAAAGTATGCAGGTGGCCCCTCAAGTCGTATGCCCCAAGTCCAGCAGTAGAGCTCCAGTCTGCACTCATACACCACTCGCGGTCAGCACAATACCAGGGCATCAATATTGCATAGGGGGAAGGGTGCAAGTCACGCAGTACAGCGCGCCTTGCAGCCTGCACATCACCCCACCTCCGTGCTCTTACAATGATGTCAGTGTCCCATCAAGAACACCTCTTTCAGTCGGCAGCTTCCAGGTGCAATCCCCACAGTCTTGCAGCACCTCAGCCTCCCGTTTTTCTGCACCCAACTGCGTGTCTCTTGAGCCTTCCAATGCACACGCCATCCGCTAGTTGATAGTGGGTCCGAGCAGTCGGCTTCTCACTTTGTGCGCCCTAGCACTAACGGCATATCCCAGACTGCACGCCTTCACTGTACGCGGTCTCCACAATTCCAGGGCCCGAGCATTGCATGGGTGGAGGGGCACAAAGCATTCAGCAAGGCGCTTATTTAAGTCTATGCACCACCCTACTCTTGCACCCCTATCATGATGCCAATGTCCCTGTTAGTATCTCGTTTGCACACCCCAGCTGCCAGACTCAGGACCCGCATCCTCGCAGTACCTCAGCCACTCGTCTCCAGCACTTTCACAATACTCCGGACGCCATCTTGCAGCCCCTACGTTTTCCAAGGCTGCCGGAACTCTCCCTCAGTTCCAGGGACCGCAGGCAAGGCTGCGAGCGTCCGCCACAGCTTGCCACGGCGCCCACTCGTCTTAGGTTTCACCCGCTCCGTTGATTCTGCCATTTACACCAGCGGCCACCATTATATTAATCCAAACAGGTCTACCCGGATGTGGCCTACAACCTGGCGATTGGAGCGCACAACCTGGTACCTGATAACGTTAGTATAGTGTGCAATAAAGGAGCGCTCCCCGATCCATATCGCTGATTGTACCGGTTTTGTACACCTACTCAGCATAGGACGCCGCCACATCGGGTCCCGTCCGCCATTTTGTAGAGGTGCTCAGGGAGTCCCACATCCTTACCACATCAGCCCTCCGTAATGACGATCAGGCGGCTATTACACAGAGTTCGCTCTCGTCCACGTACTGCGCTACAAACATCTGGGAAAATATGACACAGCTTTGGTTTATGCCAAAGGGGGACTGGTCCAGCTCTGTACTGCCTAGGTTAACACAACCCCCTAGAAGTGAAAATATTATTTTGCAAAAATATCATGAAAAAGGAGACTTGGTCAGGAGTACGCTCAAGATAGTGGAGGCATTTTGTGGTTGTCATAATAAACTATATGCCACACGCGGATCTAATACAGAAGAATCCGATGAAGATTATCTTGAAAATATTGCGATGAAATGGCTTGTCAACATATACAGGGAAAGACTTATGGCCCCTCTCCGCCCAACGGGAATCACAACAGCACTAAAAGACATGCCTAATGATAAAGCGCCAGGGTCGGATGGCCTGACTGAGGCCTTTTACAAAGCATATCAAGATCGGCTTACGCCCCACTTGATTAATCTATTTGAGGAAATGGCGAAAGAGGGAATAATGCCACCCTCAATGCGAGAAGCCATCATTATCACATTACTAAAGCTGTAGAAGCAGCCTGATCAACGCTCCTCTTATAGATGCTAAGCTGTATGCCAAGATTCTGGCGAACAAGTTGGCACCCCTTTTTGCCAAAACTGGTTGGGCAAGAGCAGACCGGTTTTGTGCCGGGTCGTTCCCTCATGTGTAATTTGAGAACCCTTTTCGGCACCATTGCACGAATCGACTTGAATGTTAGAGCTGCCCCCCTCTTCATAGATATTGAGAAGGCATTCAACTTAGTCGAATGGCGATTTTTGTATGCTATCCTTAGGAGGGTAGGAGTAGGAGAGGTATTCTTGAAAATAGTTGAGGTGCTGTACACAAAGCCGTCAGCACGCGTACCGGTCAATGGGTTATTCTCACAGCCGATAACAATTACAAGAGGTACTACGCAGGGATGCCCCCTCTCCCCGCTATTGTATGCCCTGGCAGCAGAACCTCTTGCCTGCGCTATGCGCGAATATCACGCTCACAGATGCATACGTTCCCTACATTATAACCTAGTCATTGCAGCATATGCAGATGACACGCTGCTATATATACACAACCCCAAACTCAAATTAAAGCCTGTGCTCCAAGAGGTTGAGATATACTGCCAACATTCGGGCTGAAAATGTTAATTGCCATAAATCAATGATACTTCCACTTACAAGCGTGACCGCTAACACTGATTATCCTATTGCATGGACCACAGACCCAGTGCGTTACCTGGGAATTCAGATAAATACTGACCCAGAAGTGATACAGCTGGAAAACTACGGGTGCACAATGCAGAAATTAAAAGATTCAATTGATAAATGGATAAGACTCCAACTGTCTCTAATAGGCCACATTGCCTTAATGAAAATGATCGTACTTCCTTGTTTCCTTTTCTTATTCATGAATATCCCAATCATACTGCCTAATATCATTTTTTCAGAGTCTTCGCACCCTCATGATATGGCTTGAAAGCAGACTCTGACTAAATGGGATACATTAACAAAAACATACTCGGAGGGTGGGTTAAACGCCCCAGACTTGGAAAGATACTATAGGGTCGCACAGTTGTTGCAGGCGTACTATTGGATACATGGACCCCATGACATATCACAATTATATATTGAAAGAAACGAGGTCAACCCTACTCCATTGCCGAAAACACTATTAAGTGGGTCCCAGGGGAGACCTCGCATCATAGATCCGGTTGGATGCACAAGAACTCAAATGAAGAACACAGCAGCAGTCCAGCAGCTTACACTCATATACTCTCCCAAATTGCCGATTGTATGGTGTGACTGGTTCCCAATGTGTGAAGATAAGGCAGTTATACAAACACTTTGCACGTTGCAAATTGAACGGATGGGAGTTTTCTTTCTAGACGGTGTAGTGAGAACATGGGATCAAACACTAGCACATGCACCTCAGACATCACCGCTTGATGTGTATCAATACTACAGGGCGTGTCAAGTGCTGCGCACCAAACTAGGGCAGACATGAAGGAACCACAAGAGATGAAGTCATTGACATATCTTCTTCAGACCAATTCTCCACAACGCAGTATCACAATGTTATATGCACTCATCAAGGGGCCTAACACTTAGCGTTTTGAGACACTCACGGGTATGTAGCACGCTTATAATTCCCTGATTGATTGATTGATTGACTCAGATACCGTTGTGCCTGTATGCGTGGTTGGCAAATTAATGGTTGGCGGAAACACGAAGATGTCCTCATGACGCATGCGCGAGGAGCAGCGTCTCTGCATTGAAGCACGAAGCGTATTTATACCCGCCTCATGCTCCTGGATACGCTTCGCGTTTAGCCAGAGTTCAGTATTGTCGTTCCGGGTCACGGGGTTTCAGGCGTCCGAGGAGTCAGTGGCGTGGCATCGTGTTTGTTGGCGCGCTCTGCTTTCCATGTAAGTACTTGCCTTAACGGCCTTATTGGCATTTAAATATTGATTTCCTCGTTATTTTTGGTATTGCAGTGAGGTGTTAGACTAGTGGTTTTGCATGTGCACACGGAGACTGGTTCTCGATACTAACGTCCCCTCGCCTTCGGTGTGATCTTACCATTTTGATGTGTAGAAATTAGTTATCGTGGGCGTGTTGCATGCTGAAGTCAAGCATGATGATTTACGCCATAGCTATATTGTCCTAATCTGTGAAGTGGAACATATTGGGTATTTTTTCTGTTATTTACTGCCTTCTTTAGAGAGCAGTGTAACTAGCCTACTATTGGTTTATGCTGGTTAAGTGTTACACTCCTTACTACTTCTTGCAGTTCTCGTTAAGGTGAGCATAGCTTACATAGACTCCTACATAATTATCTTGCCACATAGAATTATTGCTAATTCTTTATTCCTTACCTTTAGGTCTAGGATCCTGTCTTGTTTACACACTGTGTATGCTCTATGCCAATGAAGAAATAGAATAGAACAAACACCCTGCTCGCTAAGGTATATTAAGAATCATTAGTAAGAACTATCTATTCACATTAGAATAGGGAGGGCCTGTATTAATGTGTTATTTTCTTTTCATGTAGTTTCCACACACACTGAAGACTGTCAGGAAGTTTTGGGCCTTACTGAAGACTGCAGATTGCTGCCTTTTTCCCCTCCTACCCTTGTTTTGTTGCCCTCTTTCCCCCTGGTCACCACCTAAGTATTAGTGGTAGCTCCTGACACGGGTTGGTGATAGGGCGAAGTTGGGTACTTATCTCCGAGCCTCCACGACACTCCCGAGACAACAAGGCGTAAGCAGGACAGATACCAGGCAAAACCCAACGGGAGTGGCAGTAAGAGCTGGGCATAGAAATCACTGAGGCACAATGGGCATGTTGCTTTGCAAACACTAAGACCATCTCACAGAATGGGCAACATAGGTTGATACATTATAAATACCTTCACAGAGTATATAACACTCCAGCTCGGCTGTGCAAATATGGCTTGAGGGAGGATGATAGACGCCTGAGAAGTAGGGCTGGTAGCGCGAATTTCACCCACCTGGGGTGGGAGTGCCCTGGGATACATGCGTTCTGGAGGGAGGTGTTCATGGCTCTATCAAAGACGCTGGAGCTGCCAACGCCAGAGACCCCACTGGTTGCGCTTATAGTCTATGATAAGGAAATACACAAATCAGGCCGCAAACTGGCAGCTATTAGCTTACTTTTAGGGAAAGGGAGGATAGTAATGCGATGGATGCAGGCCCTCTGCCCAAGCTAACAGATTAGCTTATTGCTCCACACAATCAGACAATTATAATGCTCTAATTCCAGATCGTTATGGAAAAATGAGGACCGTATCAGACCTATATGTAGCAGAAGTCTACCAAAGATGGAGAGCCGAAGGGGCCAAGTAGAACAGGTGTGGACAGAGGCGCTGGAAGGCGGGTGGAGTCACTAATGGACTACCCGAGATGGGCTTAATTTATATGCATAGAAATGTAGATAATAGGTGGTGGGAGCAACACCCATATGTCAAAATTGCACCCTGAACAACAGAGCATAAAGGTGGCAGGCATACAGGGGTGACCATAAAATTGCTTACAATGAGTTGACCGCTGAATATATGAAACAGTATTTGTATTGATGATTGTGTATTATTTGTGCTGCTTGACTGAATGTAAGACTTTAAAATTTAAATAAAGTTTTTAAAAAAAGTATGAGGGGTTGTGGGGGTCTCCCCCCAAAAAGATAAAAAATAATTTTAAACGTACCTTAGTAATTTGTGGTAATGGCATGCGAGGTAAAAGCATATGAATGCTAAACAAATGCGTTTTAAAGCCAAGTCATGTTTTTATGGTGTTGTACCGTCATACAACCAAATCTACTGGGTTCACCCTCATCCAACAGCCTGCTAGCATCCACTGTGCCCAATAAAAAAACACGCCCTACCAGAGGGACTTTCTGATGAAAGAGCCAGGATCCTGCATCCGGTTTTTCCCTGAATCCCACTAATCATCAAGCACCCTATCAGCTAAAATATATAATTAATTAATTTGTAGCTGGTGTTTTGCATTGTAATATTTTCTATTTGTTTATGAAACAGCAAACAATTAAACGTTAAACCTTAACATTGACCCTACCATGTTAAACATTATAAACTCTGCCTCACGACAACTGTGCTTTATCTTTTACATTTGTTGGATCAAACTATTAGAATTTGACAAATTAAGCCAACAATATTAGACTGCAAGTAATGTAAGCAGGCGCATGTGAGTCTCAATGAGGTCAAAGTAGGAATCACAGGTATGACTTTACCATCTCATGTCTAACATACCCTTTTACCAGGATTTAAGACAAGCCCTTCATCGCCTAGCTCTTTTACTTCAGAAAGAGTATAGGACACCATCTACCAATAGGCTATAATACTACGAAAATCAGGCAATGACTTTCTAGCTGTCTCCCACTAACCCCCATTCTAAGGTCTACAACATGATACGGTCAAGTCACCAAGTTTTCTTGAGAATGAGTCACCAATCGTGATATGCCCATGTCTACTCACAACACCTACTGCCCCCTTTCCAAGACAGTGCAGCCTTTCCTGCCTATTGTCTGGCGCCATCTGTCTTGGTCCAAGTAGAATCAGATCATAGCTCCCCGCTCACTCAGCCTTAAAAATTCACCCTATCAGAACACACACTCACCACCACTCAATGGAGCCCTAGGCTGTGCAGCCACCTGATAAAGCTGCATATAAATCTATACCACTCTTTCATGATCCACACAGGCCTTCTCTGGTCCTCAATTGCAGGCCACTTTCACAATCACCATCTTTCAGAAAATATCCTTATGATAGTTTCGCTATCTTCCTATATCACAAGAAGAGATAGAAGGCCACAAGTAAACATTCTGCTCTGCTGCGCATGTCTGCAATGAAACACGGGTATATACACAAACACACTGTAAACACCTTCATTGTAAACACTCTGTGAGAGCTGACACAAAAGCTCCAGTTTTTGTATCTGACGATTTCTACCTTGCTTCAAATGACTGTGAGTGCTATGAGAAATTTACAACAACACATCTGGAGTGTGTTAACACTTTGAGCCTCAGGTTTGCAAAGAACAACGTTTATTAGAGTCTTGGGCCCAGATGTAGGTAATAGCAAATTACCGAATAGTAAATACCGAATTTTACCGATTCGGTATTTACTAATCGGTAATTGCTATGAAGGTAAAAAATTCGGTAAAAATACCGAATCGGTAAGATTCGGTAATTACCGATTCGGTAATTACCGAATCAGTATTTGCCATTGATTCCTATGGGCCTTGAAGCCCATAGGATTAAATAGCAAATACCGATTCGGTAATTACCGATTCGGTAAAATTACCGATTTTACAAGGGGGACAGGGTGTCACTTTGACACCCTGTTGCACCCCTGTTTCTGGCTTGTGTGCCATGTGGCACACAGACATGCCCTTAGGGCATGTCTGTGTGCCACATGGCACAGGTGTACATGCACAGATGTGCATGTACACTGGAATTCGTTATTTACCGTGTAATAGTATTACATGGTAAATAACGAATCGGTAATGGCCTGTGGCACTGTTTTCAGTGCCACCTACATCTGTATTTACCGAGTCGGTAAATTTACTGATTCGGTATTTTACAGAATCGGTAAATTTACAGAATCGGTAAATATACCGATTCTGTAAAGCCTACCTACATGCCAGATCCCAATTACCGGTCGGTAACGGCCGAAATTGGCCGTTACCGACCGGTAGTTGGCGACCTACATCGGGCCCTTGGACTTTTTGCATGCTACACTAAGGAGACTAGGCTTTTAAGAAAGTGTGGAGAAGGTGCTGTTTGAAAGGTGATATTTGAGTTGTTTTCAAAATAGCTAAAAAAGGGGGTGGGGTGTCAGGGTTATTTATCCGTAGTTATTTCCCTTTTGCAATATTGTAGTTCCAATTTGGTGAACAATTCGATTCAGATGAGGCGGAAGTTCCATAAATAACAACATTTGCTAACAAATACAGACACACCGAAGAGGCCAGAATTAGGTCAATGACAACCAGTTCGCAATGGTTCCCAGTCTGAATAATATCTGGTGGTACAAAAGGACATCTTAAATGGCAAAGTAATTTACTGAAAAACAATTAGGAGAGGTAGGACTACAAGACAGCCGTCTGTGTCCCAGCTAATATGTTGACCATGGACCACTGCCTACACTTAAATAATGGAAACAAAACTTTTCATTTTTGTTTTAGAAAAGCATCCTGTTTTCCTTTAACCCCTTGCATACGTTAAACGGCACCTGGCCGTCCGACGTCACAGTGGGCATCTGCGGAGGACGGCCGGGGGCCGTCCGAACTCCGCCCACTCTTTATTTCCCCAGCACCATGGCGGAATTTGTGCAACGGTCAAGGGGCTAAGGAAAACGGGTTGCATTTAAGAAAAATTGCTTTATTTAAAAGCAATCACAGACATGGTGGTCTGCTGACCCCAGCAGGCCACGATCCCTGTGATTTTTGCGAACCCTAGGGGTTGCAAATTGCGACCTACCTCATTAATATTTAGATCTGGCATCCTTGCCATGGTTTTCCCCTAACATTTTGCCTTAAACCCTCCTGTTTTTGCTGGCTTTAGGACTCTGCACATTTTACTACTGCTAACCAGTGCTAAAGTGCTTGTGCTCTCTTGTTAAAACATGACAGAACTGGCTTACACCCAATTGGCCCATTTCATTGACTTGTAAGATCATAATAAAGTGGTACTACATGTGCACATGGCCTGTAAATTAAATGCTACTAGTGGGCCTGCAGTAGTGATTCTGCCACCCACTTAAGTAGCCGTTTAAAACATCCAGGGCCTGCTATTGTTGTCTTTGATTGCAGTTTTAAACTGCTATTTCGACCTGGCAACATAAACATAAACCTTTTCCTATAATATCTATAGGTCACCCCAAGGGTATGTCCTAAACAGTCATGAGTGCAGGTGCAATGTATTTAAAAAGTAGGTTTTGAGTTTTACATGCTCTGGTAGTGAAAAACTCCTAAATTCGTTTTTACTACTGCAAGGCCTACCTCTCTCATAGGATAACATTGGAGTTACCTTATTACATTTCATAAGCTGTAACTTCCAATTGGGAGCAGGTAGACAGCTTGAGTTTGGTGTCTTAAGAATTCTAATTAAAATCCCTTTTTGATGGTGAAGTCAGATTTTTTATCACAATTCTAAAAATGCCACTTTTAGAAAGTTGCCATTTCCTGTCTAAAGCATATCACGCCAACTCAGTCCTGGACCCTTGGAAGTGGACCTGATAGTGCTCTGCAAGCCCACCTGTGGACCCAGTAGAGCCACCACATCTCCTTCACAACACGGCACATCTCCCGTAGAACCGACACATCAGCTTTAATGCTCGATGCACTGCCCTCAGAACCGACGCATCGCATCTGCTGTGCGACTCACCCTCAAAGCTTGACTCAGTATCTCTTCGCAAACAGGATTAGGTTATTGTCTTTAACGGACATAAGTGGGTCCCTGTAGCCAATCCGTACTCCATCGTGATCAGCCTGATCTTGTAACGTTGTCCCAGCCCCGTGCAACCAGATAACCACAGTTGCTGCTATTTTCACTTAAATGTTTAAACTTGCATATCTCCAATTCTACTCTATTGATTTTTGTTGTTGGGCTCTTGATTCATTTATTAGAATGTACTCTATTTTCATAAATTGGTGTGGGAGTTTTGTTGTGTTGTGTTGTGTTTTCATTTTATTACTGTTCGAAGTGCTGCATAAATACTTCACACATTGCCTCTAAGCTAAACCTGCCTCTAAGCTAAACCTGACGGCTCTGTGCCAAGCTACCATAGGATTGAGCACAGGTTAATTTGGGGTTTGTGTGTGCCTTTTCCCTCACCAGTATTGTGGTTCCTGCTAGAGTAGGGTTCCATTCCATTCAACCAGTAACCCAATTTCTTACAGCGACTAATGTATTTCTAATGGCAGGCTCTTGATAAGCTCATCCTTTTGTCCAACCAGCAGGCTGGCATGACTGACTGCACTAGCCTGATGGCATTTCTTCCTCAATAGGAATATCCTTGTGGTTCCTGTTAGAGTAGGGTTCCATTCCATTCAACCAGTAACCCAATTTCTCACAGCAACTAATGTATTTCTAATGGCAGGCTCTTGATAAGTTGCAAGAAGGGTACGAAGTTCCCCACTGAGGAACTTCATACCCTTCTTGTAACATAGCCTTCTGGGGCATGTACGCTGGACCTCAATAAACTAGCCCCCAGTCCCTCTTCCTGTTCAACAGGCTCTTGATAAGCTCATCCTTTTGTCCAACAAGCAGGCTGGCATGACTGACTGCACTAGCCTAATGGCATTTCTTCCTCAACCTAATAGCAGAACATTATAGGGTAGATGTACTTGTAGTTATTATTACTGTCATTGTCCTGGTGAAGGATTCACATGTGTTTTTCGGGGGAGAGGGGTTGGGCCTGGTTCTTCTATAGACAAGGCTTTCAGTGACCTTCAACAGGCCAGTATGTGCTTCTTCCCGTTTCCTTCACAGGGGAAATGGTTACATAGAGTTGGTTCCGGGGTCATTATTGCCTTCTTCATGTACCCAGTAGACAAGAGGGTATTTCATGGAATGGTTGAATTTGATTAAATACACTTCACTTCAGTATCACAGGATCTTTTTTACCCTAGACAACAAAGAGAGGGGGATTTGGATTTGCATTAGTCTTGTTGTAGAGTTGTATTTGTCAATGTTCGCTGTTTAACTAAATGCTCATGTCCTCCAGCAGGGCTTTTTTGTTATTATCTCAGATATGAAAATATTCAGCAATATATGGCATTAAGATCATATCCTATGCGGACGACACTCAGCTAGTGGTCTCCTTGGCGCAGGAGCCGGGCTTACCATCCCCAGGTGGTCTGGCAAAATGCTTGGAGGAGGTGAAGGGATGGATGACTTCCTCTCTTCTTAAGCTGAATGGGGACAAAACGGAGTTGATGCTCCTGGGTCCCACTAACTCCATTTCTGTCAAACCCTTGTGGCCCTCATGTCTTGGTACCCCCCCAACACCCAGAGACAATATAAAAAGCCTTGGGGTTTGGTTGGAGAAGTCTCTTTCTTTTAATACTTAGGCCACCAAACTTGCGGCCACTTGATTTGGCCTCCTAAGGATGTTGAGGAAAGTTCTTCCTCTTCTTCCGATGGAGGCCAAGCAGGTGGCCATTCAGGGTTTGATTCAGTCCCGTTTGGATTCCAACAACGTTCTCTATCTTGGCGCTCCAGAATATACATTGCGCAAGCTTCAGATTGTGCAAAATTGTGCGGCTCGCACTGTGCTCCAGCTGCCGCGCAGGCTGTCAGCCAAACCTGGTCTGTAAAGCCTGCACTGGCTTCCAGTGCGACAAAGAATCGCCTTTAAGGCATTATGTATATTCCACCAAGCTTTCTGGGACACGGGTCCGGCCATTACTCGGGACCTAGCAAGACAGTACCAACCTGGCAGAATTCTTCGTTCTAGCCAGGCATGTAATGCTACAGTCCCCAGAATAAAAAAGGCAAGAGCTGGCGGCAGGATGTTTAGTTACAACGCCGCCAAGCTGTGGAATTCACTCCCTTTTCAACTTAGATCTAACACAAACCTTTCCACCTTTCGGAAACAGCTTAAGACTTTTCTGTTTAACGCTTCTTTCTAAACTTCTTTTCTGCCTTCTTTAAGCAATTTTACAGCGCTTGGACGCCCCAGGGCAGCAACCGCGCTTTATAAGTTGACATTTCATTTCATATAGGGCCTCTAAGGCATGCATCTTATTGGGACAATCTTAGTGGTGCTCCACTGGCAAGAGACAGTGTTCAACATAACAGAGAAATTAGTGTCCTTCTCTATTCACCAGCGATATCCCACAGAGCAAGGGTGTTTAGTTCTGAAGATGGAGACGTGCTTTTAATACCTCAACAGGCTTCCCACAGCTCTACTCCTCAAATGCTGAAAACAGTGCCCCCAAGTTCAGACCTGGAGAATTTGAATAACTTGCCGTGGGCACTTCTTTTATACATTTAAAAGTGATAACTAGGTGATCCTAGCAATGGTGTGGCAAATGGAGGGAAATTAAGGCTACAGAAAGTGTTTCATGTTTTCAGTTATCTACTTCCTCACCAGTCAGTTGGTTATTTGCGATGTTATGTGTCAGGACCTAACACTTGAATAGAAAAACCTGAATAAATGTTCCTGTTGATTCATTTAGGAATATCTACTTTGATGAATGGCCTGGGCCACTGCAAATCTAGGATATGTTGCTTCAAACATCTATTCTGTATAGCCAAAAGGAATGCGAAAATGGAGTTGGTGTGGAGGGACTAGCCATCTATCGTCCTACTCACTGGCATTGGTGGGATCAACCCAACTAATTTTTCATAACCAACAATGCCTGGCCAACAGAGTCAGGCCCAACTGTTAGATCTCTCTAGTCAATTAATGGAAGAAGGTTTTGCAATCAAAGAGGATACTCACTGTGCATGGTCTTCCTTTGAGGCATTCTGGCAATCATAAAGCAGGCAGCACTCTCTAACTACAGTGGACCTCAATGATGGGTCCTCTCTGTGGGTCTAAAAATCTGATACATTAATAGCACATTTACTGAGACAACTGCTGTTGGAAATTACCAACTTTTGAGTGGCATTCCTCCAGATGTTTGTCTTCTGTAGCTGAACCCATTTTTGATATTTATTAGGACTCTTTGTAGTGCTGGTGCTCTTCCTTCCAAACACAGTAAAACTGGTATAATCTTAATTGATACGTTTACTTTACTTATAAGTTCCTAGTATATGATAATATTGGTACCCAGGGCCTGTAAATTAAATGCTGTTAGTGGGGTGCAGCACCGAATGTGACACCCACTGAAGTAGCACTGAAAAACATTTCCCAAGCCTGCTATTTCAGCCCGCAGTGCAGTTTAATACTGTCATATCGACCTGGAAAAAATAAATCTTCTGTCAGGCCTAAGCCTTTCTCATACTTTTAAGTAATCGATGAAGTAGGCCCTAAAAACTCCTAGGGTAGAGTGCTTGGCATTTAAAAAGTGGGGCATATATATTAATTTTGTACATGCCCTGACAGTAAAAAACCTCCAAAGTCATTTTTCACAGTGGCAGACTGGCTCTCCCATAAAAGTTTTTTTTTAAACACTAGGTTAGATTAGAACACCTTATAATGCATAACTACAGTTTGGGACTAGCTCGAAAATAATTCAAAGACCCATTGTAGAACAAGTTACTTACCTTTAGTAACGCATTATCTGGTAGAGACTCTATCTAGCGGCAGATTCCTTACCTTTGAATTTCCCAGGCATCAGGCCGGAACTGGAAACTTTTGCTTAGCAATACCCCTCTGCATGACATCGGCGTCATCTTTAGAGTTGGTTATGACTTTGCTGTACTTAATTAGGCACCACCCAGGCATGCGGACGTCAGTACTTTTCATTTTTTCCACACCAGAAGCGCAGAGCCATGAAGTAATTGAAGTAGTCGTGTGCAAAACTAGGTCCCTGAAAAGGAGCGTGACCGTAGCCCTACAACTGCAGTCTGCAAGCAGGGAGTCATTGGTGGGGCTATAAAGAATTTGCAGCTAGATCGAGTCTCTATCAGATATGTGTTACCGAAGGTAAGTAACTTGTTCATCTGATAGGGACTTCCAGCTGCAGATTCCTTACCTTTGAATTAGATACCCAAGCCATACCATCCCGACGGTGGGTTGCGGACGAATAACTCAAACTAGGAAGTCCTGCTGGACCGAACGGGCAAAATGCCCATCCCTGGGGACCTGACTGTCCAGGCAGTAGTGTGTGGCAAACGAGTGCAAATATCCCCACATTGCTTTCTGACAGATATCAAGGACTGGGACACCCCGAGCCAAGGCCGTGGTCGCAGCCTTCCGCCTTGTGGAATGGGCCCTAAATCCCTCAGGGGGCTGCTTCTTTTCCGGGGCATAGCAAATCTTTATGCAGAGAATGACCAAGGGAAAGATGGTCCTTTTCTGCACTTGCCTTCCCTTCTTATATACCCCACAAAGAGTTGGTCGTCCACCTGGAATCTTATGACGGTCAAGGTAGAACAACAAAGCTCTTTTGGGGTCCCGTCAGTGAAGACACTCCTCCTCTTTAGAGGGATGCGGGGGGAGAAAAGGTGGGCAACGTGATGGATTGACCCAAATGGAATGGGGTCACAACCTTTGGTAAAAGGAAATCTTGATGCGAAGCACTACTTTGTCTGGAAAAGACATCAGATAGGGAGGCGTGTAAGATAACACCTGATACTCACTCACCCGACGGGTAGATGTAATCACCGCTAAAATGGCTGTTTATATGGTCAACAGCCAGAGGGGAAAGTCATGTAAAGGCTTGAAGGGAGAACACATTAGGTTGGGGAGGACCAAATTAAGGTCCCACTGTGGCATAACAAAGAGCGTGGGTGGAAACAAGTGGGACAGCCCTTATAGATACCTATGTAGAATCAGAGACTTAAAGAGAGAGGCCTGGTCTGGCCGCTGCAAAAAAGCAGACAGAGCAGAGAGGTATCCCTTGAGAGTTACCAAAGCAGATCCCTGCTTCGGCAAAGGTCAGAATGAATAAAAGGACAGTGGAAAGAGAAGCAGAAAGAGGGTCAATAGACCTTTCTGTACAGTAAAATAAAAATGTCTGCCAACAGCAGACGTATACTGTCTTAGTGCAGGGCCGCCTGGCTACCAAAATACCTTTACATACTTAGGGAGGAAGGTCAAAAGCCATCAACTGCCACCACTCAATCTCCACACATGGAGGTGCAGAGTTGACAAGGTAGGGTGGAGAACCCTCCCATGCTGCTGCAACAGAAGATACGCCCGAAGGGGCAGCCTGATCGGAGGATTGATGCTCATCTTCAGAAGCTCTGGATACCAGACACTCCTTGCCCAGTCCAAAGCCACAAGGATGACTTGGGCCCGGTCATTCTTGATCTTCTTCAGAACCTTGGGAAGGAGTGGTATGGGTGGAAAGGCATACAGCAAGCCTGAGCTCCACTCGAGATGAAAGGCATCACCGAGCGATAGCCGTCTTGGAAACTCCAGCGTGCAGTGCTGCTGACACTGCGCGTTCTCTCTGGAGGTGAACAAATTTAACCAAGGTTCTCCCCACTGCTGAAAGAGACCTTGCGCCACCTCCGACTGGAGATGCCATTCGTGATCCGCTAGGCATCGACGGCTGAGTTCCTCCGCCCTGGCATTCAGAGAACCTGCCAGGTGTTGAACCACCAGGGTCATGCCCGGCTGTTCCAGCCATGTCCAGAGATGCAGGGCTTTCCGACAAAGGCTCCACGACCCCACCCGCCCTGCTTATTATAGTACCACATGGCAGTGGTGTTGTCCGTGAACACCTGCACCAACTTCCCCTTGACAAGGAGAAGAAATGCTTTAAATGCCAATTGAATCGCTTGGAGCTCCAGCAAATTTATGTGGAGCCCTGACTCCGCCAGAGACCAATGTCCCCTGATCTGCATCTCTCCCAGATGGCCGCCCCATCCCAGAAGTGACGCATCTGTCATGACTGAAAGATCTGGTTGGGGAAGGGAGAGGAGTCTGCCATTGACCCAATAAAGGTCTGTCATCCACAACTGCAGATCTCTTGCAGTTCCTTCTGAGAGCTGAACCACATCGGTGAGATTTCACTGATGCTGTGCCCATTGGAACTTCAAGTCCCACTGCAGAGCCTGCATAAGCCACCTGGCATGCTTTACCAACAGTATGCAGGAGGCCATGAGGCGCAACAGCCTCAGAGTCAGTCTCACTGAAATCCAGGATAGAGGTGAAACATCGGAATCATAACCTGAATATCGTGGACTTGTTGCTTGTGAGGATAGACCCGAAACTGCACTGTGCCCAGAACAGCTCAGATGAAAAGGAGAATCTGAGTCAGGTGTGACTTTGGCACGTTTATAGAGAACCCCAGAGAATGCAGGAGGTTCGCTGTAGTCTGCAGGTGGGAGACGACAGCCAGTCGTCAAGCTAGGAAAAGACTGACACTCCTAACCTGCGCAGGTAAGCTGAGGCCACCGCCATTACCTTGGTGAACACCCGAGGGGGCACTGGTAAGGCCGAAGGGGAGCACGGTAAACTGAAAGTACTCATGGCCTACATTGAACTGCAGGTAATGCCCGTGGCCCAGCAGGATGGAGATGTGACAGGTTCAACGCTACCATCCAGTCTTCAAGGTCTAGGTCAGACAAGACCTGAGCTAGAGTGACCATCTTGAATTTTTCCTTCTTGAGAGATTGACTGTTTGAAGATCTAAAATGGGCCGCAACCCTTTGTTTTTCTTCAGAATCAGAAAGTAGCAAAAATAACAGCCACTGCCGACTTCTGAAACCGGGACCCTTTCTATAGCTCCCTTGGCCAAGAGAGCTGTAACTTTCTCTTTGAGTAATTTGAAATGATCCTCCATTAGCCGTTCCCGATTTGGTGGAATGGGAGAAGGAAAAGAAAGGAAAGGCAGAGAATAGCCTTTCTGAATGATCTGCAAGACCCACTTGTCCGATGTTACGGACCTCCAGTGGGGAAGATAATGGTAGATTCTCCCACCAACTGGAGAGGTGTGTTCTTGCAGAGTGAGACTAGGAGTGCTTGGAGGCTGTGGCTGCCGAGGGCAGGGTGGCCGACGACTTCTGGCTTACATACTTAGGCCAGAATGAACCACATCCACGTCCCCTTCTGGCTTGTGAAGCCTGCGCTGGACGGTGGCTGAGATAGGGTTGATGCAGCTGGAAATCTCTTCCGTTGCCACGAAAGGGGCGAAAGGTAGACTGGCCATGAGGAGTTGAAGAGAGGCCCATGGATCTAGCCATAGCTTGAGAGTCCTTGAACCTCACTAGGGCGGAAGCTGTCTTTTCCCCAAAAAGTCAGGTTCCATCAAAGGGCAAGTCCATAAGATTTGCCTGCACATCACCCGAGAAGCCAATTGTCCTAAGCCAGGCGTGGTGGCTCAAGGCCACTGTCGCGGAAATCAATCTACCCACTGAATCCGTTGTATCAAAGCCAGCCCTTATGGTGAATTTTCCTGCATCTCTCCAATTCTTAACTGCCTGAGAGAGCACAGCCTAGGCCTCCTCCAGGGCTCGTGGCAGCACTTGCACAACCGTCTCCCACAGGGAGTGGGAGAAACGGCCCAATAAGTATGCAGTATTCACCGACTGAAATGCCAGGACGGAGGAAGAAAGCAATATCTTTCGAAATGAATCCAGCCTTCTGGATACCCTATCCGGGGGATTGGAACGGTACGCGCCATTTGACGTGGAGGCCTGCACCACAAAGCTTTCTGGGGTGGGGTGTTGGCTGAGGAACCTTGGTTCACCCAGAGATGGGCGATGGTGGGGGGCGATTGTCCCATTCACAGGAGCCTCTGTGCTAGGCTTGGCCCAAGTGCCTAGAAGGACATCAGTAAGCACTTCATTCAAAGAAAAAGGGGTTCTGAGGTGGACGCCACAGGCTGAAGCCCTTCAGTCAGGAGAATAGTCCTGCCTTCCACTGAGGGTAGCTCCAGTCTAAGGTGCTCGGCTGCCCTCTTAAACACCATGGCATAATATGCCCCCTCCTCCGTAACCACAGTTGGCGGAGAGAGCATGTCAGTATCCGGGGTAGTGTTCAATCCACATGCTTCCCCAAGTTCCCATACCAGTCCAACTGCTCTGCAGAGTCATCCTGGTGTTCCAGAAGATCCATAGACCTCTCCTATGCCTCTCCCAAGCCTAACACATCCACAAAGTGTTCAGGAGACAACATAAAACCCCTGGGTTCAATAGACGTCGGAATCGGCGTTGAGTGACATCATTCCGACTTCATGTCATTAGGGATAAGGATGGGGCTGGCTCTGCCGATGGACATCGGCGGCACGACAGGCACCGAGGTCCGACGCCAGGGGAGGTCGCGGTGGCACAACCGACGTCGACCCAGATCTGTTATCGGGTCTCTGAGGCCCAACCTGCACCGTGGCCAGAGCCCACAGTATCAAATTCGATGGGGCCCATTCCGACCCGTGGGTCCCACAGGTTCACCAGAGGGGTCGGCCTGCTCAAATATGCCTCGTAGAATTCCTTTATCTGAGCGGGGGTCGCTCAGCTCCTGGAAAAGAAGGGAGGCGTGAAGTTGACCCAAGCTCTGTGGAACCATGCCTAGAGCGTCGATGCTCCTTACCTGCTTCGTCGACGGATGACAGTTGAGGTGAAGATGAAGTCCACCTGGACTTCTTCTTCTTCTGCCCCTTCACCGAGTGTTCCAATGACCTTGAGTGGGACGAAGAGGACTTTGGGCTCGGAGAGAAGTCTTGTGACCTCCTCTTCCTCGATCGGGACCAGGACCTCAGCAGAGTCTTGCTTGACAGTGTCAGCTGTCTTGCTGCACGGAACTTCAAAGCCTGCTCCCGTAAAGTCTTAGGAGCCATGGCAATGACAGTGCAAGCACAACTTTAGATCATGGTTGGGATCAAGACCGGGGGGCGTGGCTGAGCGCGCAATGAAAGCAGACGTGCCCGGGTAGAGCTCCGTGCTGAGCTCCCCCTCCACAGGCAATTTCTCCGTTAAAATTCTTCACACAATTCGGTTTTGGGCCTGAGTTTATTGGTTGGGTGAAGTTGTTATACGCCGAACCCTTGGCACAGGTAGTAGTAAACGGTCGAGTTTCTGTCCCCTTCTGTCTTGGTAGGGGGACCCGTCAGGGGTGCCCCCTGTCTCCGTTGCTTTTCGCGCTTGCTCTGGAACCGTTGGCTGCGTGGCTTCGATGGGAACCTTCACTCAAAGGGATCCGTTGGTCACCGGATTTTGAAGACCGCGTCTCGCTTTACGCGGATGATATTCTTCTGTATCTTACTTCCCCGCGTAAATCTTTAAATGTCTTATTCGACGTTCTTACTTCGTTTGGTGCTAACTCGGGTCCGGTTATTAATTGGGCTAAGTCCTGTGTATATGTTCTCTCGGGTGTTTTGCCCCCATTACCGGACAGGTTTCCTATCCAGGTTGTCCACTCTGGCTTCAAATATTTGGGGATTTTTATCACGCTGGACTCCTCACTCCGGTTCGAGCGTAACCTCCTTCCCCCGCTTCTTAGACTGCGACTGGATGTGGCCCGTTGGCGTAAGCTACCCCTGTCTCCTCTGGGCAGGGCTGCCCTTTTTAAAATGATGTCTTTGCCGCGATTCCTATATGCGCTTCAAAATTCTTATGACGACATTCCCGCTACCTATTTCCGGGAGATCGAGAGTCTTCAAAGGCAACTGATCTGGGACGGGCGTCCACGTATCGCCCTTGCGAAACTTACTATCCCTTGGTATGACGGGGGCATGGCGCTCCCCGATATCAAGAGATATTATTGGGCTGCCCAGCTGTCTGCCATTAACCACGTAATGTATTCCCCGGGTCGAGATCCGGCCTTTGAGATGGATAGACTCCAGCTGCCGGGAGGGGATTTTAATAGAGCGCTTTATTCCAGATCGGCCGGGCGCCATCTTGTGGGCCCGTCCAGGATCGCAGTCAATGTGTGGCGCGCCGCGAATGTGAGTTTGGGATGGGAGAACCGACTGACAATGGCGACCCCGCTTTATGCTTCTGAACGTTTGGGGTGTCTCTGGTCTACCAAGGGCTTTGGCCGCTGGGATATGATTGGGATATGTAAAGTGGGTGACGTCTGTGTGCAGGGTAGAGTGAAGTCTTTCCAGGCCCTTAAGGCAGATTATGACTTGAGTGATAGAGAGTTTTTTCGGTATTTGCAGGTCCGGCATGCCCTGGCCTCAGTTCTGACTCCTGATGTGACCCTGCCCGAGTCCTCTCCCCTTGAGGATCGTATACTGGATGGACACCTGCCCGATAGCACTATCTCCCTTATCTACAAGAAACTTATTAATAATCGCGCTGACTTATTGGTCCGACTTCGGGAGGTTTGGGTCGATGACGGATTGGACTTGGATGACGAGGATTGGCAGTCGGCACTCTCTTCTCCGAAAGAGGTCGCCATCCCCGCCCGTCTCCGTTTGGTTCAACTTAAGATCCTCCACCGGGTGTATGTAACTGGTCCGCGTCTGGTTGTGATGGGTTTTTCCCCGGATGGTTTCTGTAAGCGTGGTTGTGGGATGAGTGCCACATTTCTGCATATTCTTTGGGAGTGCCCGGTGGTAGCAGCCTACTGGATTGATGTGCTTGCGGTGATGACTGTTGTGCCTGGTATTACCCTGCGGCCTGAAGCCCGACGATGCCTGTTGAACGTGTGGGAACCCACCGACTATTCTGTGGCCCAGACCAGATGGGCGACCTTGGGATACATGGTCGCGAAGCGGGACATTGCGCAACTTTGGGGCGCATCCAGACCTCCCGAAGTTTCGGTGTGGGAGGATAACATGGACTGGTCCATGTTCCGAGAGAAGACCGTCTATGTGGCTAGGGGCAGACCCAGGGCGTGGACGAAGATTTGGGGTCAGTGGAATGCATATCGTGGAGATATTTGTGCCCCTCCCCTGGTTGACGCTCCAGATGTGACCCTATCTCCCTAGGCTGACGTTCCCAAAAATTTTTCATATGGTTTTAGGATTTTCCTGCCCTCCTTGCTGCCCCCCCCCCCCTCCCGGCCATGCCGAGTTTCATTGCTTTGCTTTTGTCTTCCTGATTAGTTGCTTTCCCCTCCGCCTCCTGGGCTGACTTGATTACTGTGCATTCGCCTTGTTTTAGAGTTTGTTGTTTGTATGATTATTATAAAAATTGTCATGTCCTGTCCTATGCTTCGAGCAATAATTGGTACCTTCCTTGTGCCCGGCCACGGGAATGATCGTTCGCTACATATGTTGTGCGTTGCTACTAGCGGCCAGCCAGGGTGGCTGTAGGCCCATCTCTGTAACTTTTATTTTATTGCTCAATAAAAGTTTTTAATTAAAAAAAAATAAAAAATAAAAAAATTCTTCACACATGGTTCCAATAGACATCGGAGCTGTATGTGGCAGTTCCCCGCATTTTGGTGAAGTCTGGGGCCGGAAGGCGGTTCCTGGTCGCTCCTGCGGGGCTGTGAGATCTTAGCCTCATCTACGGACCCTGTGAGCCGGCGTGAACATCTACGCGAGCCTGGGGTCGGCCAGTACGTGATAGGCCTAGAGACAACGGGACGAGCCCCGACCCCTATGGCCTGCTGTGACCCACCTGCAATTCCCTGGATGTCAGCGAAGATCAGTCGGATGTAGAACTGGACCCCCTTGTGACTGTGATCCGTGGCGGGAGCAGTGGCTCGTCTCTGGGGTAAAGGACTGGAGCGGCCATCTTGTCGGGCCCCCTCGGACCTATGCCTGGGGGTAATCGGACTTGGGAGCCGCGGAGGTGAGCTCGACAGTGGCCATCAGCGCGACGGCTCCTAAGGGTCATCTCTTCACACCTGCTTTCCCCCCCAGGGACCCCCGGAAGATCGTTGTGTGGTGACTCTGGCCCTCTGATGCCCAAGGTCTGGGGGAGGGTCTGGCGCGGCCTGCTTGGCGGACCCTCCTCGTCTGGCGTGCAGACCGACACGGATCTGGGAGGCCACGGCGCCATTCACTGTGGCGCCCGAAAATACCGCTGAATTGGTGCATCCGTTGCCTACGCCAGCCTCAACAGCCTGCGATGTTACTTACTGTGCCCAAGGCGTCGTGGGACTGATGGTGGCATTGGTGATGTGGCAGCCCTGAGGCGGAAGAGTTCATATCCCTGGGCCCCCCCGGCGGTGGTGCGACTTGACCCGAGGCCGGGCCTGAGGAGTCCGCGTTGATTCCTTCCTGCTGGAGGTGCAGCTGAGACCATCTTGAGCGGTGAGGTGGGGTGCCTGTGAGGGCTGAAGTGCATACGCAGAGAGTGCGCTAAATCTAATAATTTACTATTCCCTGGCCCTCATTGCACGTACTTTTACTGGAGCGCTGGGGTCCCTACCTCCACTGCGGTAGGCATAGCGTGGCTCAAACTGCAGACCCACTCCCTGCACTGTGCCCGAGAGATACGGGGGGAGTTGCACTAGAATTGGACTGGGAACTTGCAACAGTCCGCATTGAGGCTGGGAACTTCGTGCACTTTAAGAGGCTGGTGATGGACACTGGAGTGACACCATAACAGTCCTGTACCCATAGCTGAGGTGAGACAGGGCGGCTGGACCCGGCTGAGCGGTTGTCCGATCAGGTGGACTGTCCTGGTGGAGGCTATGAACTGATTCTACTACTGGAATTGCACCTTCTCAACTGGTGGGTCACAGACTTCCTGGGGGCCCTGATCCAAGGTGCAGGGAATATTGTATTTATCTCACTATGCCCACCGGGCGACCTACACCTTTCCTGGTATATACTGCGATGGCCTATGTGCTGTGAAGACACTGTAGCCCCATTGATTCTTTGAGCTGCACATACCTCTTGTCACAGGTGCTAAGATCGTTTCCGGACTGCTGGGGGTCTACTTCGTGAGGTGGTGCCATACTGACCTGCACTACATTGCTCATGTCTGGAGGATCTAAAACAAGAGCCGGCACCGGCGGCACGCTAGTAAAAGGAAAGATGGCGAAACCGGCGGATCAAGACCAAACAACTTCCAAACTGGATACCATGCTGGCAGCAATGGAGCGCTTGGAGGAATCCCTACAACTCACTCGTACGTCACTGGAGACGAAGATTGATAGCGTAGCCAGTAACCTCACGCACCTGCGAGCTGAACATAAGAAACTTGCTGAACGCACGACGGCCCTTGAAACTACAATGGAGGACCTCACGCCCAAGGTAACACAGCCAGATAAGCATGTTCAGGACCTCCTCAATCGTGTTGAGTTCCTAGAAGACCGCGCGGAGGATGTGGAAGGGAGGGCGTGAAGAAATAACGTCCGTATCGTAGGACTGCCGGAAAGATGGGAAGGTAGAGAGCCAGAGGTGCGAGTGGAGAAATGGCTTATGGACCTCCTTCCTGAAGGATCCCTCTCTCCCCACTTTGTGGTAGAACGTGCACACAGAGTACCTGCGAGGCCCCTCCCTGAGGGCTCCAACCCGAGACCCATGCTTATCCGAATACTGAATTATTGGGATCGTGACACTGTGCTACGAGAGACAAGGAAGCTGTCTGAAGTCAGGGTTGAGAAGGCGAAGATAATGTTCTTCCCTGATTATACCATACAGGTACAACGCCAAAGACACTCCTTCCTGGCGGTGAAACAGCGTCTCCGTAGTCTAGCACTGAAGTATTCCTTACTTTTCCCGGCGAGGTTGCGCGTGGTGGCTCACTTCAAGACTCACTTTTTCGATGCCCCGGAAGCAGTGGAAGCCTGGTTGGACTCGGGAAATGATACGGAGCCTGGCACCATGCCCTCTACGTCAGCTGTAAGACATCATCGAGGTCCCCGGTGTCGCCGCAAGAGGAGGCTTTCGCCGGTGGGCCAGACACGGATGGAGACCGACATGGGCCCTTCAACCGAACTCATGCGCAGCGAGCAGCAGGAGGCCCTGCGGATGGTGGTGAAAATCAGTGGCTCGATGGAAGAGGACCCGCTTCTAGCAACTAGCCCTCGTGATCTTCCCAGCGAAGATGAGCGCATATATGGTCTGCCGGACTCGCAGATATCGGCGGACCTACCTGATGTCACGCCACAAACTGCGGATTTCATCCACTGACTGCCTCCTGGATCGAATGGCTCTACTTGTTGGGCATCGGGCTCTCGTGAGCCTTGCGATGGACTCTTGCTTGTCTCCGTTATGCTCCACTGGCGCTCTGCTGGATCTGACATCTCCCCTGTGGGGGTGCCGGGGTCCGCCTGGAGTGTGCCCCGGAAACACCGTGAACATTCACTGGACTTAGCCCGAGAGACCTGAGCTACCTGTGGAGGAGGGTGCTCCTTGTCTGCTCATATGCTGGGTTCTTTAACTTTGGAGTCAAGTGCTCAGCAACCTCGCCCTTGAACTTACGTTTTATTGCAGCTCACTAGAGCGTTTGGATGACATGTTCTGCTGTCGACCTTTTGGTATTGTATTACTGTCCCACTGGGTTTCGGGATTCTTTGTTTTTCTGTTTTTTGTTCCCCTTTCATTTTTGTGTGATGGGTGCATGAGGCGTTTTTTTGCCGATCTCCGTGACTATCTGAGTGGTGCGGCGGGGCTGTTGGCCGGGGGGGGAGAGGTACACTGATTTGGGTGCGACCTGGGGTTCCCTTTGCGCTCTCCCACTACGTGGTAGACACGGAGGGTAGATATGTAGTGATACAGGGTTCCTTAGGTGGGCAGCCCATCGTTCTAGCCTCCCTTTATGCCCCTAACACTGAGCAATTTCGTTTTTTTGAACGATTGTCGGCTGTGTTTGCTCCATGGCATGGAATACCATTCCTGTTAGGTGGGGGCTATAATTGTGTCTTAGATGTAACCCTGGATCGTTTGTTTCCCCCCTTAGCCAGTGCACCGGTGAATGGGGCAATGCGGGCATTTAAGGGTTGGGCCGAACAGTGGGATCTTCATGATGTCTGGAGACAGCGTAACCCATACACGAAGACATACTCATATTACTCTAGGGCACACACACTCCACGTCCGATTGGACAGATATATGCTGACGAGTGATCTACTTCCCCAAGTGGTGGACACCTGCTATTTGGGCCGCAACCACTCAGACCATAACCCCCACACTCTAGACTTCGCCTGGGAGCGCCCACACCCGCCAGTGCCCGTCTGGCGCCTCCAACCGGATCTCCTCCTGGACGCCCCGTTCAGAGGAGCACTTGAAACCCGCCTCCTGCAATATTTTGAGGAGAACTCAGACACTGCCACCTCCCCGCAACTGGAGTGGGACACTTTCAAGGTGGTCGTTAGGGGCCACTGTCTGGGCACGCAAGCAGGGATGCGCAGACAGGTTGAGGGCGAGCTAGCCAGAATTGAGTCCACACTGCTGGATGGGGAGTGCGAAGCGATTGAAGGTGATGACACGGATTTATTGGCAAACAGGGCACGTCACACGATACTACTAGACAGACTGAAACACCTGAATTATGCTGCACACTCAGCACGCACGCACACTTCTGGGGACAAACCAGGCAAGCTGCTGTCATGGTTGATATAGCGCGACGCTCATACCACCCCGGTGATGTCCTTACTGTGACCCCGGACACCACAGTGTATACACAACGAGACATACATGCTGCCTTCACGAAACACTACGAGGAACTTTATAGTTCTCGGATACGGGCCACTGCCGAGCAGATATTGGCATATTTATTCACCCTGTCCCTGCCAGAAGTTACTGATGCCCAACGAGATGATCTTGGTGCGCCCCTTACATCGGAAGAGCTTAGAACAGCCATATTCTCTCTTTCAAATGGTAAATCCCCAGGTCCAGGCGGGTTGCCCACAGAGTTTTATAAGGTCTTTTCTGTTTTATTGATTCCGGAACTATTGCGCATGTTTGCGGCAGCTGCCCTCCTGCCCACACTAAATGAGGCTACTCTAGTGTCGCTCTTGAAGCCAGGCAGAGATGAAGCCAATTTGGGGTCATACCGCCCACTGGCGCTCCTAAACACAGACTATAAACTCTTGGCGTCCGCATTGGCGCAGAGACTGGCACCCAATCTTGTACATGCTGATCAAAATGGTTTTGTGCCTATGCGCAGCACGTCATATAATATCAGACGGTTATTCCAAGTGCAGAGTATAGCTTTGCCCAGATGGCCCAACTCGGGGTGTTTGGTGCTTGACCTGGAGAAGGCATTTGACTCTGTGGAATGGCCTTACCTCATGTCCGTGTTGCGTAAATATGATCTGGGTGAGGGATTTCTACAATTGGTGGAGCTGCTGTATCGGAGACCGGTGGTGCGTGTCCGTACGGGCAGACTCATATCCGACTCGATCAGAGTGCGAAGGGGCACTAGACAAGGGTGTCCCCTCTCCCCTCTTATATTCGATCTTATGATGGAACCACTGGCGGCACGACTGCGCGCTTCAGGCGAAACCTGGGGTATACGACTAGCGGACGGAATGCATTCGGTGTCACTATATGCTGACGATTTGTTGCTTTATGTCAACGATTTGACCTGCTTCCCGCCGGAGCTCACTAACATTTTTCGCGAATTTGGCGTCATGTCAGGGCTTAAAGTCAATCGGGCGAAATCAGGAGTCTATCCCTTTAATGCAGCCGCACCAGAGCAGGATATCGTGGTCTTGGGGGAGCGGCTGATGTGGTACTCTACCATGTTCCGCTATCTGGGGTTGCTCATATATCGCGACCCTGTTTACGTGTTGGAAGGGAACCTGGTGCGGGCGATCTCCTCGCTAGATGCTCAGGTGACATTCTGGAACTCTCTCCCACTAAATGTTCCGGCTCGTATTACCCTGACGAAAATGGTGGTATTGCCCAGATTACTGTATTACTATACCAATATGCCGGTTTATGTCCCTGCCCGTATATTTCGTGAGCTGGAGTCTCTGATTGGGCGGTTGATATGGAACGCGGGTCGACCCAGAGTCGCACTACGCACCCTGCATGCATCGGTGGACACTGGAGGGCTGGCTGTGCCAAATCAAGAATTATATTACTTAGCCGCCCAATTGCAGTGGGTAGCCTACTGGCTGAGTGGGAAAAATGTAAATGATACTGCCACAGATGCGACGATTTTGTCAGCTGCTCAGGTGCATGAGCTTTTTCATCCACTATCCAAATCACGTTGCCCCACACAGTTACACCTGGCGGTGGCGCGGAAGTGCTATAAACGCAGCCTAAAGATTACAAGTTACACCAAGCCGTATGCCCCTAACCTGCCATTATTGGGAACGCCCCGGGACGCCGGAGCGTTCACGGAAGCGACGCTAGGCAGCTGGCTGCAGGCTGGTGTAGAAACACTGGGCGATCTATTTGAAGATGGCGCATTAATCCCTTTCTAGACGCTGGTTACTGAAGCAGGAATTCCTGCAGGCCAATTCCTCACATATGCAGCACTCATACGAGTACTTGTAGGAGCTTGGGGTGACCTTGCGGTGGAATTGCCGCCCCATCTCTTGATACAATAGATGATACAATTGATACAATATCTACATGTGCTGGGGAATGGATCCCATTTGGTGCACTGGCTAGCGCAGGCCTTGCACACGCACTTCTCTACACAGCGACTGCGAGATAAATGGACTAGGGACCGGGGACGGGACTGGACCGACAAAGAGTGGGACAGAGCACTAGCCGGAACGCTTGAAATCCCGCGCAACTCACGATTCAAAATTATCCAATATTATATTATACATCGGGCGTACCTATCCCCAGACAAGATAAACCGCTATTTCGGGCTGGCGACAGCGTCCTGTCCTAGATGTGGATTAATAGATGCGGACTTCTTACATATGCTTTGGGCGTGCCCTTCCCTGCACAACTAACAACTATTGCACAACGGTCTCGTCCACACTGGCATCGAGGACAGGTGGTGGATTGACACATACTTGGGAGGCGTGTCTTTTGGGTCTTTATAGGCGAACGAAGTTGACGAAAGTCACGGCCAGGTTCTGGGATCTTGGACTCATTACCGCAAAAAGGCTTATCACCAAGTGCTGGAAAAATAGCGAACCCCCACAGGCTGTATACTGGCGTCATTCATTTGACAATTGGGCGAGAGCAGAGAGCGTGGCGTTGCACAGGGAGGGGACTGCAGGTCTCTGTAAATACCCATAGCCCAGACCTGGGATGACTTCTTGGCTGCTTTTCACCGAGTGTGCGTGCAGAGAGGCATTACTTAGACCTGTTTCTCCTTCCCTCCCCGGTCCTGGGCTGACATTCAGACAGGGAAACTACTTCGATGGCATTCCCAGGCTTGCATCCCCTTAAAGGTCGCAGTTACCATTTCCATTTGGACACATGGTCATGTCCGTGCGATCCCGGCTGAAGCAGAGCAGATAGTGTTTACCTCTTCCCACCTTGCTCCTCTTCTCCCCCCCCCCCGGGGGCTGCCGTTGTATTAGCCACTTCACATTATGGACGGAAACACGTGCACCGGACTCACACACTCACACACACGTTTGATTTGATCTGTTCTGCTTTATATGTTGTTTGGTTCCCGATTTCATGAGCATAGGTTTGGATTATTATCCTTAGAATGGGATATTGAATGTTGCCTCAGTTATGACTCTTTCTGGGCTTCATCCGAAGTCCACTAGTGAGATTTACACGGTGCCGATGCACTGGGGTTCCCGGTAGTGAGTGTGTACTATTAGGTGGCTGAACAGATGACATAATAGCATGTACGGGGGCATTATGACGGGGTAGCTGCACCTGAACATATGGGAATGCGCCTAGTCTCCAAATCACATGTACTCTGGCACATCTTCTGCCCGACATGATACCTGTAGCCAAAACTGGGCCAGCGCTGCCTTGCCTTGGGCATATCTGCTGGCTACTATACACCTAGCCAAGTGCCTGTACTGTATGGTTTTGGCGCAAGATGTCTAATAATATTTCCTTAACATGAAGGGAGAATATGGCACTGGCGCCAACTGTCATGTACTGTTGTTGTTTATAGTAATCCTTGTGAACACTATTGGATACGTCTGTCATATTTCATTTCCCCTTGCTAGAGCATGAGAAATGTGTATAATGTATGATGAGAAAACTAGCCTGAATGCTGTGATATTTTACACTATGTGTCGCATTCATGTAACCTTCTATCAAAAAAGCATTAATAAAAATATTCAACCAAAAAAAAAAAATGGTTGGGATCGAGACACCAGAGGCAGACGAAGTGAGGATCGGTGACCGACATCGCTTAAATCCTGTTATCCTCTATGACATCCTTCGCAGGCGATGGAAAAATCTTGGAATGTGACAAAAAGTCGAGAAAAAGCCTGTCACAAAGAGACAGACGGGTAGCTCTTCCTAGATCATCACTTAACTGGCTCAGAAAGAAAAGAACTGACGTACGCGTGTCTGGGTGGCAACTTTATGGGTACCACAACGTCATAACCGATGCTAACGATGTAGACGATGTCACGCGGAGCCGAATGGAGCCACCTGAATGTGCGGGCAAGGGGTATTGCTCGGAAAATGTTTCCAGATCCAGCCTGATGCCTAGGAAAATCAAAGGTAAGGAATCTGTAGCTAGAAATCTCTATCAGATATAGGAATTTAAAATCTAACCTAATAGTCAAGTTCCATTTTAAATTACTATTTTGAAAATGCCAATTTAGAAAGTTGAAGACACACAGTTGATGGAAGGAATGCAGAACACATCAAAGCATTCACCCCCAGTGAAGAGATCTGGGTTAAATCCATCATTCTTTTGCTCACTATGCCACCGCAGTTTAGGCCTGGCCATTTGCAAATCAATCTTGACCCCGTGCCTCAAGGGAACAGTCTAGCCCGAACTGAAACCCCGGAATTGGTCCTAGGATGCTTATTTCCAGTCCGGAGAGGACCTGGCCTGGCAGTTGGGGATGGAGGGTCCCATTGGGCGCAGGGTCTAGGCTGTATAAGGCTGGGTTCAACTTGGAATGGCATGGGGAGCAAAACAACGATGGATTTAGCCCCAGATCTCTGTATTGGGCTGAATGTATGACATTGTTCTGCATTCTGTCCATCAATTGTTTTTTTACATTTATCACCCTGAGTGAGAAGGGTATGCCCAGACGTGGGTCCTGTACTTTCCATGCCACTGGAGTCAAGCCATCCTGGCTGATGAGGGGTGAAACACCAAAACTCGTCCTAGGATGCTTGTTTCCAGTCAAGAGAGGACCTGGCCTGGCAGTTTGGGCTGGACTGTTCCCATTGGGCGCAGGGTCAAGACTGATTTGCATAAGGCTGGTGTTGGATTTGGGGGTCTCTAGTTGGCACAGGTAGGTACTTGTAACAACTAGGGACCCTTGACTCTAGTGAGGGAAAGGGGGTACACTCCTAAAATAACCCCTGCTTACTCCCTTGGTAGCTTGGCATGAGCAGACAGGCTTATCTCAGAGGCAGTGTGTGAAGCATTTGTGAACACATACAGTAACCCAGTGACTACACTACAGATGGACACTACACAGTTGTATATTAAAAATAAGTATTCTTTATATAGACTTAACACAAGACCATAAACGACAAAAATCCACAATACTGTACTTAAAATGGTAGGATTAGCTTAGTTCTCTTTAGATCTTAAAATGCAACACTTTGAATCAATGTACCTTAAGATGCGACGCGCAGGGCAACAAAAGTGTTGCAGGAAAGTTGATGCGTTAGTCCCTTACACACAAGGACGGTGATGAGTTGAAGATCTGGTGCAAAGAAACAAAGATGGCGCTTTCTCCTTGATGCGACATGCTTCCCGGTGATACAGCGGCTTCTGCGGCGACGTCAATCCTCTTCTCCGGCGATGCGAGATGCTTTACACAATGCGAGCCGCAACAGGCCCTGCAACACACTTCCCAGTGATGCGGCAGTGTCTGCTGCGACGTCGATCCTCTCCCCTGGCAATTCGAGTTTCTTCTACAACTATGCGAGCTGCGACAGGCTCTGCGACACTCTTCCCGGTGATGCGGCGAGTCTGCTGTGACGTCGATCCTCTTCTCCGGCAATGAGCCACAACAGGCCTTGCGACACACTTTTCGGAGATGCGGCAGCATCTGATGCGATGTCGATCCTCTTCTCCTGCGACACGCTTCCTGGTGATGTGGTGGCGTCTGTTGTGACGTCGATCCTCTTCTCTGGCGATGCAAGAGGCTTCGTGTTGTGAAGCGGCAGCGGCAGTTCGGCGACACGCTTCTTGATCTTGAGTCGCGCTTCCAGCTCCTTGCGACACACAAGTCCTCAAAAAGTCCAGCACAACTGCAGGCAATTCAGGAGAACTATTGGGGAGCTGGTGGGTGAAGTCTGTTGTTCCTGAGACTTCAGCAGGAGGCAAGCTCTGTTTCAAAGACCTTGGAGATCCTTACACAAGTTGATTAAAGTACACACAAAGTTCCTCTCTCCTTTCTTTGGCAGTCAGGCAACCACTGCAGACCAATCCCCCAAGCAGCACTTCAGCTTAGGGATAGTCTCTCCTCAGTCTCCCTGGTTCCACTCCTCAGCAAAGGTTTCTTCTTCTTGTCCCAAAAGTGATCTAATTCTATGGGGTTTGGAACCCCTCTTTTATACCCAGTTTCTCTTTGTTCTCTTTAGGCAGAGAGGCCTTTTCCTAGTCCAAACCAGTTCTGGTCAGTCCTGGAGCACTCTGTTTACATGACTCCTTCTTTCCTTTCACAGTGCAGAGCAGAGACATCAGACGCATCACAGGAGGTGGAGCCAGCATTGTGGAGGAAAGGCACAGTCCTATTCAGGTCCCAGGTGCAACTCCTCCCACCCATCTAGATGCAGATCTCTCTATTCACCACTGGGCTGACTCACCCGGTCTCCTGGAATCCCCCAGCCCCTGTCACTCAAACTCCAGACAAGGAATACACAGAGGCAGGCTTGGATAGTTGGACAAAAAAATACCTACTTTCTAAAAGTGGTATTTTCAAACACAGAATGTTAAAATCAACTTCACTAAAAGATGTATTTTATCATTCTGAGTTCAGGCACACTAAACTCGAATTTCTAACATGTTCCCCGAGTCAGTTAGGTTTATAAGATGTAATAATCTAACTGCCCATTCTGGCCTATGGGGAATAGGTACCCTTGCAATAGTGAAAAACGAAAATGGCTGTAATTCACTATTAGGACATGCCACACACACCAGGGCTTGTCCTACCTTACACTAACAAAGCACCTTGCCCTTGGGCCTACCTTAGGGGTGTCTGATATCAAGAAAAGGGAAGGTTTAGGGACTAGCAAGTGGGTGCACGTGCTCAGTTCACACAGGCTCTGCAATGGCAAGCCTTAGACACACTTTTACAGGCTGCTTCTGTGGGTGGCACAACCAGTGCTGCAAGCCCACCAGCAAAATTTGGTTTACAAGCCCCGGGCACTCCTGATGCACTGAACTAGGATCTGATAGGTAAACCAAACCAGACAATCATGGAATCACTAATCCATACATACATTTACAATAGGGAGCATTTGCACTGTGGCACTGGACAGCAGTGGCACAGTGCCCAAAGCATCTAACACCAGCAAAAACACATGAGGCAACAGCAAAAAATGGACAGGAGACCCACGTCAAGGTGCCAGGTCTAAAAGCTGGGTTCAAACTGGAATGGCATGGGGAGCAGAAAAAGGATGGATTTAGGCCCAGATCTCTGTACTGGGGTGAATGTATGATATTGTTCTGAATTCTGTCCATCAATTGTTCTTTTAAAGTTGGCATTATCCTTCCAAAGCAAATTTGCCTTTCTGCCAATGTCCAGTGTACCCCTGACTGATGGCTAGCGAGGAGCTGTGTCCCTGTACTAATTGCACTTCAAAGAGAAGCCTGGGGTCTTTACTCAGCCTTTCCTGATGTCTGAAGAAGCCTACCTTGTCACAGGTAAATGCAGCTCAGATCTGAGCCTGCCTACCCTTTGTTGAACTAGCTAGTAATAAACCAAACCTAGAGGAAAGAGAAAAATTGACCAGAACTAGTTTCAAAGTTAGACAAAGGGGTGTCCCCACAACCACAGGCTGGCACTTGGCATAAAAGTGGCATCCCCGAACCTGAAATCAGAAACCTCATGTACCAGGGAAGATTCATCAGAAGTACTGTCCAGCTGTCTGAAGGAGGAGGATTGGACCTGCTTGCCTTGAACCCAGGACCCCAGAAGGGACTCTAAAGGTCAGTTAGCTGACTTCTTGTTTGAGCGACAGGAAAACAACAACTTTCCAGAGGCCTTTCCTGATTTCCAGCTGACTAGACTCAACTGACCTTGACCTGTTCCCTTTGGTGGCCTCTATGGAGTGGGTCCTGACCAGCAAGTGCTTTCCTCAACATCCTGGATTGTTAGCTGGAGTCAGAGTGTACTTCTCTTATCTGAAAGTGTCACCGTAACCGACGCTGGTCCTTGCAATGCACAGCTCTTCACCAGCAGCTTCACCAGATCTGATGCAGACACTCACATCGCAGCACCGCTCTGGATCACCAGCTTTAACTGACCCAATGCACAGTGACGCAAAGCCTCAAATCACAGCACCGCGCAGCCCCCACACCAAGGTACAAAGTCACAACTCCCAGTGGGCCAGACCTGGTTCCACACTCGGCTAGCAGTTGGCCTAATCTTGTGACTTTGTCCTGGTCCGACACTATCAGATAATCACAGTTGGTGCTAGTTTTATCTAAAACGAAAAAAAGCGTATAACTCCAGTTCTAATGATTGGATTTTTGTTGTTTTGGTGTCATTTTATTTATTAAAATATGTTCTATAGCTCTAAATTGGTTTGGGATACTTCTTGCGTTGTGTTTTCACTCCATTACTGTTTGAGTACTGCATTGATAATTTACACATTGCTTCTAAGTTAAGTCTAACTGGTTGTGTTTCACACTACCAGAAGGTTAAGTGCAGGATTATTTTGTAAACCTGACAAGGATTGTGATCATTCATTTGAATGGGTTCTCACCCCTTCAACAGATAACCCAATTTCTCATAGCTGCATTTAGCAGGGAATATTGCTTTGAGATTCTATAATAGCCACTCACACATATGCTCAATAGAAATTAAGCTATTTATACCTGATCTGACGAATCCTTATACTACAAAAGTAGTTATGCTGTTACTGGATATGTTCATTAAAAAGCACTAACAGCTGCATGCTACTGAGCGCTAAAGAGGAGAAACAATGAGTGTGAGGAGTCAGAATACTAATTCACCAATAGGATCTGTGGACAGAGCATAACAGAAAAGCCTTCACTAACGGTGAAGAGCCATTTTTCGCCAGAGAGGTATTTTAGGATAAGAGAAGAGGCTCTGGCAGGAGGCAAAAGATGACCTATTGCCTAAGTTTGTTGGAAAAGGCGGCACATAACGTTTGGAGTAGGCAGTCCAACATTGCCATTACAGAGTAGTGGGGGCTTTGAAGCAATTAAATCAGCTGTGGAGTGTCAATAGGTTATTGTTAGAACTGGTGGTCTCTACTTGGCAGAGGTACGGAACCTTTGACCAAATAGGGACACTTGCTTCTAGTCATGGTAAGGGAGTACCCTTCTAAAATAACCCCGGCTCACCCCCTTGGTAGCTTGGCAAGAGCAGAAGGGCTTATCTCAGAGGCAGAGTGTAAAGCATTTGTGAACACATACAGTAATACAGTGAATAAACCACAAATGGACACCACACCAGTTTAGAAAAAATAAGTAATCTTTACTAGACTTAACACAAGACCAAACGACAAAAATCCACAATACTGTAATCAAAAATAGACTTTAAAATGGTAGAAATTGCTTAGTTCAATGTAGGTGGTAAATGCAACACTTTACTTTCAAAGTACCTTGGATACGTTGCGCATTACAAACAAAAGGGTCGCAGGGAAGGTGATGCATCAGTTCCTTGCTTCAGGGGAAGTAGTGCGTCGGTTCCTTACTGCAGCGCAGGGGAGGTGATGCGTCGGTTCCTTCCCGGAGAGGAGGTGATGCGTCGGCTTCTTACTGTGATCTGGTGCCATGCGACAAGATGGGGACTCGATGCGATGCGACGATCCGGTGCGATGCGAGAAAATGGCATCTTGATGCGATGCAACAACGTTGGATGTGATGCGTGCACGCCTGACGGCAGTGCGCGAACATAATAGACATTCCCCAGCACATGTGATTTCAAGAAATGACAGTTTCAGATGTTATTCACATATAATTCAATATACGAAAAATCGATCAGTTTTTTCTTTCGTATTTTATTCTTTCTTCAAGCCTTTAATGAAGGAACTGTTCCCAAGCCAACACGTGTTTCGTCGCCTCAGTATGGTTGCATTCGAGAAGAAGCGGTGTGAGGAGCGAGGACGTGGATCGGCGATTCGCCAATAAGATTTGGGAGCAGGAATAATGGAGAATCAGTGAAAACTGAATCATAAGCCCAGCACATTTTATATATCACCTCGCGCCACAGGATTAGTGTGGTCCGGAATTATTGCCACATTAGATACTGCTACTTAGTGAATCCATTAAGCTGTGAACAAGTCGCGTGTACAACCATACTGAGGCAACGAAACACGTGTTGCCTTGGGAACAGTTCACTCATTAAAGGCTTGAAGGAAGAATAAAAGACGAAAGAAACGACTGATCGATTTTTCGTGTGTTGAATTATATTTGAATAACATCAGAAACTGTCATTTCTTGAAATCACGTGTGCTGGGGAATGTCTTATATGTTGTCTTGTTGCTTAGGCCGCAAAATTTAGGGAGGCAGGTGGTTCTCTCCAACCCTTCAGCACCGTCACTACTCAGAGCAAAACCATATATATTTAAGTGGAATAACCTAATGGCTCCTATACCCTATTGCTTATACCACCATTCCAAGTAAGGCCGTGCGGCGAACTCAGTAACTTCTGTGCCACGACAGGCCCGGCGGCATGCTTCTTTGGCGATGCGACGGCAACTACAGCGCTGAAACGCTTCTCCTTGTTGCATCATGCTTACAGCTCCCAGTGACTCGCAGTCTTCTCAGAGGGCCCAAACAACAGTAGGCACATCTCTGCAGGCAGAATTCCACAGGAAGGGAATTCAGGGGAGATGAGGGGTGAAGTATTGTATCCCTGAGACTTCAGACAGTCGGCAAGCTCAGTTCAGCCCTCGGAGATTCTTCTTCAAGATTGCAAAAGTACACACAAGGTTCCTTTTCTCCTTTTCTTGGCAATAAAGTAACTATTGCAGGCCAACCCCAACAGCACAGCACACCTCCTTCAGCTTCCTTGGTTCTTCTCCTTGGCAAAGGGTCGTCTTGAATCCCAGAAGTGATCTAAAGTTCTGGGGTCTGGGTCCCTCCTTTTATACACCAAAATCCTTTGTCTCTGAAGACAGAGAGTGTCTGTACCAAGGCCAAACCAGTTCTGTGTGGTCCTGGAACACTTTGTTTACAGGACTCCTTTCCTTTGACAGCGTGGGCCAGGGTCATCAGACGCACCACAGGAGGTGGAGCCAGCATTGTGGAAGGCAGGCACAGCCCTATTCAGGCCCAGGTAATACTACTCCCACCACTCTCCATGCAGATAGGTCTATTCAGCCCTGTGCTGACTCACCCTGTCTCCTGGAGCCCCCCAGCCCCTGTCACTCACAAAGCAGACATGGAATACACAACCTAGCAGAGACAGGCTTGAATGGTTAGGCAAGAAAATACCTACTTTCTAAAAGTGGTATTTTCAAACACAGAATGTTAAAACCACTAAAAGATGTATTTTATCATTCTGAGTTCAGGCATACTAAACTCAAATTTCTACCTAGTTTTCTGAGTCAGTTAGGATTGTAAGATGTTATAATCAAACTGCCCTTTCTGGCCTTGCAATAGTTAAAAAGGAAATTGGCTGTAATTCACTATAAGGACATGCTACACACATCAGGGCATGTCCTACCTTTTACATACAATGCACCCTGCCCTTGGGCCTACCTTAGGGATGACTAATATGTAGAAAAGAGAATGTTTGGGGACGGGCAAGTGGATGCACTTGCCAAGTCGACATGGCAGCCCCGGGCTGCACACAGGCTCTGCAATGGCAGGTCTGAGTCACATTTTACAAGCTGCTTCTGTGGCTGCCACAATCAGTGCTGCAAGCCCACGAGCAGCATTTTATTTACAGGCCCTGGGTACACATGGTGCACTGTACTAGGGTCTGACAAGTAAATCAAATGAACCAATCATGGAGTCACTAATCCAATACAATACTTTACAATAGGGAGCACTTGAACTGTGGCACTGAATAGCAGTGGCACAGTGCCCAAAGCATCTAGACCAGAACAACACATAGTAAAAACACAGGAGGGAACAGCAAAAAATGGAAGGGAGACCCACGCCATTGGTGCCAGGTCTAACAGTTATGATGAATGCTTTGGATTATAGATGTGGAGTAGGAGCAGGCTAAAGGTGAGCATAATGCAGTTATTTACATTCAGCGCTCAAGTGTTGGCACTCTGGCATCACAATATGATGGGAATGAGTGTCTGCTCTCACACCAATCACTTGCCAAAAAGTAGTCGTTTTAATTAGGACGAAAGGGTATGTTTACATGCTCAAAAAATTGTGACATTGAGAGTCTACAGCCAGAGAGAAATGTCTAAACCTTTCCTTGCTCATTTGCTGGGCTGCATAGGCTCCTCTGCAGTAGTGGCTGCCTGAGTGATGAGTCTTCAGGGGATCTCTTGACATCACAGCATACCTACGGGTGAAGGACCTCTGAAGCAATCAGTCTGTATTTGCTTATATACGTTTAACTGTAGCCACAAGATGATACTTTCGTTGCTTTTAAGTGTGAGCGTTGAGTCTGTTTTGACTGCGTTTCAGTATTCCAAATGTTTATCTATAGTTTGTTGTCACTTTCATTTTTTTCAATTCAATTTTATTGGTTTTTTTAAACATACAGATTAGAGGTAAAGCACGTTATATGACACTACTGGAATTATACGAAATTTGTGCTGACAAGATACAAGGCCCATGCGATAAACACACAAGTCTGTGATGCCTGTGGGGAACAGCTTTGTGCCAGTGGGCTATTGGCTTATATGGGCACCTGAAAATCAGCAGTAGTGACTGTAACTTTCTGGTTAGAAAATTAATCAACAGAAACATAGAACACGCAGAAGGCATGTAGGCTGGGGGGGTGTAACGATCTGAGTGAGCTACAGAGATGGAGTCTAAGGTGCAAGAGTGTCAGAAGAGGATTAGCAAAAAATCTAACTAATGGCAACAAGCGTCCTAACACGGAATGCCAGACATGCTCATAGGGCCACCCCCTACTCTGCTGATGAGGGCAGGGAAGCTACAGGCAGAGAAGGGGACGCATCCCCACAAGGTGCTGTTTTCCAGGTAGCAATAGAGCTTTATCTGCGGGAGATGGGAGGTTCCAATACTCAAGCCGGGCACGTGTCATCTCTAATGAGATATTTGAAGGCCATGAACAGCGAGATCCATGACTGCTTGAGGGAGTTTTTCTGCAGACCCCTGGTCTCTTCCCGTAGCAATACAGCATATTCAGCCCTGGCCCTGATCATTTCAAGCATTGCCAGGCGACTATTGGGGGTGGCGCTGTTGACTTGCCGTGTCTGGTCACTCAGTGCTTCACTAGTATGAGGGCATTGTCTAAAAATCTGGACCTAAGTCTATATTTCTGGGATCTGGGGCAGATCCCCAGCGCAGGGGACTCCCAGCTATGTAATGTGGTACTACCTGTGAGACAGCCGAGGTAGGATGTGACGCATGCCAATGGGGTGCAAAAGAGGGGCCGGACTACATCATTCGGAGCAGGTCAGCTCTGTGTGATTTGTAGAAAGGGCAGTCTACTTGCAAACCAGGGATGTATTCATTTAGTTTAGCCTGGCCATGAGAGGCCCTATAGATGAGAAAAAAATTAATAAGTTTGACTTGTGGAGTCAAGGGTCTCCTGAAATGTCTAGTTAGAGTCCAGAAAACATAGGTAGAGCGTCTAGAAATAGGAAACTGAACTTATCCTTTGCCAAAGTTGACCATGGGTTGGGTGAGGATCTGGCTCTGAGTGGAGGCCTCTAGTAAGGGATTTCGGAGCACTAGAGCCCCACATGCAGCAGATGTGGCCAAGCTGCCCCTGAGATGACAGCTCTCCCATATGTAGCTTACAACTCTGCGACTGCATCAAGCCAGTACGACTGTAATGGAGATGATAAGAACGATAGTTAATATATCTCGATATAAGGAATGCAGCTTAAATTGCATAGCAAGTCAAACATAGCATCTTTTTCATTATCTGCACATGAGTGTGAGGTAACACAATGTCTAGACAAAGAAAGATGTGGAGTGCCTAACTTGTAGTGAGATCACGAAATATTTCATAGATAGTCCATGTCATCACCTCTTGAATGACAAAGGGATAGGAGTGTTCAACTCAGAGGGTAAATAATTATTTAAGTCAGAGTAGTTCTTTAAAAGCCAAAAGCCGGAGTAGTTATTCAAAATAAAGGCAGAACTGACCAGGAACTCAATGAAGGACAGTACATGGTATCAGCAGGCAGAGAGGAATTGGACTGACCAGGGAGCATGAAAGAAATTGTAGTCCAGAGAAGATTAGAAGTGAAATTGATAAGTAGCTGCCGAATTAAAGAGGAAATAGAGCTAGAAACAGTAAAGCAAGAATATGTCAGCGGCTTCATAAACATTGGAACAAGCACAGTTGTGAAGTGTCACTTTCAGAGTGTGAATATAAAGAAAGAAAGACTGGGTCAGTGAATTTCATCTCCAGAGGAAAGATTTACATCAATGTACCGTCTTCCTTTTCATCACAGTGGATCCTGCAGATACAAGAGGTATTCCAGCATTCTGGTGTGGTCATTTTCATAGTACAAAGGCTTTCATGCATGCATAGCATTAAACTTCCATGGGCTACTGTATTCTGTCCAAGGGCATGACCTGACTTCGTGGTGTTTCGTCTGATTCCAATCTCAAACTACTGGGCTTCTAGGCCATCATGGACAAGTATAGTGACATTACTCTTCTCAGTAGTCGGAGCGTCCATGAATGGTTGTGGAATTCCTCCACAGTCATCCTCTCACATCAGACACCTGTGCTGAACATTGTTAAAAAAGGCCTAGCCATTGACAGGAACCAATAGCTGAAAGTGTCTATGAAGGCGCAACTGAGAAGCTGTGAAGGGGTGAGCCTGCGCTCTGGCATTCAAGTAAGGACAGTGCCAGCAGAAAGTGTGGCTCGCTTTGGCTGTTTGCTTTGTGCGCCTGTGTGTACTGAAGATCCTGATGCTGTGCTTCCCATGATACTACTGTCGCTGTGAAGATAATATATTTAAAAAGCCAAGTGTGGGGCTTGAGACTTGAGTTCTAGACTACCCCGCCATCTGCCTCAATTGCCTATACACTCCCTCCCCTCCACTCCCTAAAAATATTTAAAGAATTTCCAGGAGGCTGCTTCTCACTTCGGTCATTTGATCACTCTCAATTGGAACTGTAATGAATGAATGATAGGATTTGTAGAGAGCAGACAGCTGCCCAAACGGGTGTCTGTGTGCTAACCCAAAAGAGCAGGAACCCATATTTAATTTAACACCAAAACTATTGCGAAGAAAACAGCCATGTTCTTAACATTTTCCTGAACTGAGAATTGCCATCCAACTACCGCAATAATAAGGGAGTTATTCTTCAATTTGGCTGCCAAATAAGAAAAAAGTGTTTCCTTGCATCTTCCTCAGTCTGATAGTGGGAAGCTGAAGGAACCCTGCTCTACTGGAGCTCAAGTTTCTAACCGGATGTTAAGGCTGAAATCTGCCTCTCAAGTATTTTTGGCCAATCACATGGAATTTGTGGTGTACCATTGTCAAAGATTTAAATTGAATGTGCTTTTGCACAAACAGCCAATGTAACTGTCCAAGATGACTGGATATCGGTGAATACTTTGGCAGCTTTAAAATCATGTGTCTCTGCATTATGCACTACCTGAAGTTTGTTGATAAGAGTTTTAGGAAAACCAAGATAGAGATTTTTGGAGCAGTCGATACAAGACGTGATTAAAGCATGTACCACTGTTTTTCGCAAAGCATGTGTCCGTGGTGTTAAAAATTTGCTGGTGACATGACAACTTATTATCTAATATAACCGCAAGTTCTTTACCACAGTTGCCGGGGGAGGGGCTGGTAGACCAACTAGATTCCATTCATCCGAGGTAAAATTATTCGCTTTCACAAAGATTAATATCTCTGTCTTCTCTGAGTCATATTTCAAATAACTCTATTTCATCCATTTAATGAACTGCTTTAAACAGTTCTAAAGTTGCTTCTGACATGCCATATGAAACTCTGTCCAGAGGTAGGATGAGCGGAGTACCATCTGCATAGGATACTGTTTTGATCATAAGAGATTCAACCGACACAGCTAATTGGGTTAAATTCACATTGTAAAGCATTGGACTAAAGGAGGAGCCCTGAGGGACACCATACTAAAGCTCCTTGTTCTATGAGTAGTACCGGGACATCACAACCGATTGCTATCCATCCAATAGAAAAGATTGCACCCATCTCAATGACTGGTCACAAACTCCCACCTCTACCAGCCTTTGAAGCAAAAAGGGAGTGGCATATGGTATCAGACACTGCCCATGAATCCAAAAGAAGGAAGACAGCTTTTGTGTCACTATCTAAAGTGACCTATAAGTACTCGGAGAATTCTAGCAAGGCAGACTCAGTTATGAATTTCCATCTAAACTCTGACTGTGAATGATGTAACAGCACTGCCATTTCCAAATATCCAGACAACTGAGTTTTCACCAGTTTTCCTGACATCTTGGAGAAGGCTGGTAGTAGAGAAATGGGCCGGAAAGTGGCTAGTACTTCAGAATTAGCAGATGGTTTTTTCAGTTTTGGTTTCATCTTTGCCTGTTTCTGGAGTGATGGCACCATTGCTGTAGTCAGAGAATTTTTAAACAGCGCATTTATCACTGGATTAAGGACCTCAATAGCCTTAACCTTCAGTAGAAGATCCAGTTTTACATTCTCCAATTGCTTTGTAATTAATACATTTTTATACCCAGAAACAGGAATCCCAAATCCTCTTTTCGCATACCCATCCTGAACCATGGTCGGATTTTCTTGCTTATTTGTAGCTCCAATGCAGACACAAACTCCCTAACTTTAGGTAGAGCTCAGCCAAATTAACTCCTCAAAAGTTTGTATAATCAGGAATTAATGCTGAACAAGGAAAGCAGGAATGCACTGCCTCACAAATCTTCCTCAGAGATTTGGAGTACAAACAGACTACAGAGGAGCAGAGGTGGTTTTGCCTGCAGGACCTTTACTGAGATTAGTGCCTAGAGAAGAATAGCATGCAATGTTAAGTGTGTACCAACTATCTTGGTGACTACTATGAAGAAAAGCTAAAGTAGGAAAAATACCCCAAAACCAACAGAGAACATTCAATAAAACATTTTCTAGCCTTTGATTACCATTTTCAGTCTTTGCTGTCCTTTGCACACCGTCTGAGGTACCTGGGGCTGCAATAACAATTTGAACTCTCAAGACCGACATCTCAATACAGTTTTTACAACGCAAAGTCACCCATGATGCTTGCCCCTCAAAATGTAGGAGACTAATTAGATCCCAAATGCTCTAACAATGTCAGATGTTTGGTAGATTTATTACATTTACAAAGTACAGCTAAACGTTGCATGTCTCTAGGCTCTGTCTAGATGTTTGGCTTTACACTACATTGTTTGTATTATTTACATTTTTCATCAGTTCCATCAGGCCTTCTTGCACTGACACGACACAACTGAAACGACTTACCTCCTTGAAAGACAATTTTCTAGCCTGTGTTCATCCTTTTTTTTGCTTCTGACTATGGCTGGTTCTCTGGTTACTCAAGCGAAAGCCCGATATACCTACCCTGAAAATGCCCTGTCTTTGCAATAACCCCTAGTATACCAAAGCAACATGAGGTTTTTGAAGTGGCACATAAATTGTGCTTACTAGTGTTGTATACTGAACACAATTTAAATTGTAGAAGTCTCTGAGTTACGTCTTGTTCATAATTCATATTATCCAATCAAATACTTTCAGCATTCAGAACACAAAAGGATGCACTCAGGAATGTTATAGCACTGTCTAACCCTCAAGCCACATATTTGATCACTTATCCAATTCAAACATTTCTCTCTGAAATGTCTAAATCTACATTGGCAAACAAGAAGAGATCTCCCCTGGACACTTGCCATTCCTAGCACAGATTTCCTGTAGGTGCCACTAATTTTTTTAATTTAAAATTGGATATGTTGGTCAGTTGAAGTCTGGTTCTCCTTGTGAGACCTGTCTAATTTGGCTTTTCTGGGGCATATGCTGCCTTGGCTAGCATCTTGTTTTCTAGCAATCCTTGATAAATCACACACTAGCGATCATGACCAAGTGATTTTTCAGCTAGGATGTTTAGCATTCAAAATAAAGCCTGTAGGATCCTGGTAACCTGCCCAACTTCCAGCGTGTTTGCCTGTAGCTGGCTTCCTCAAAGATTCTGCTGTATCCTTGGCTGTAGGAATTAAATGATTGCCTTCACCGTTTTCACACAGGGTAAACTTTGGATTCATGCTGGATATAGACTTAAAGCTTGGATTCCAAATTACTCAGGTATCTATCACCAACCGTTTTTTTTTTCAGTTGACAGTCCTACAGAAGATTTTATGCTGCCTCACTCTAGCATCACTTCTGCAGCCACGGAAATTCTTAATTTATGAATGGACTACAAAAATCTATATTTGGGTCTCCATGTGTACGGTTTCTCATGGTTGAAAACTGTCTAAAAAACTGTTGGAAAGCTAACAGTGGTAAAAAAACTGTACGTCATCATCTCACTTTTGGAGGCCTGCCCCTTCTCTCTATCTCATAAATGCTGTATGGAACACCTATACAGCTCTTAAAAGTGAAGCTTCCTGCTTTTGTGTCCTTTCAGGCAGCTCTTCGCTCTTCATCCTTTGCTGTGGAGCACTGCAAGTTTCAGTAAGCGGTGGGAAGGAGGTCAGTCTCCTGTTCTAGACTCCTCTGTGGGACAACTTTCCTGTTAATATACAATACACTGAAAATCACTTCTTTTGACATGAGAATTAAAACATGCTTCTTTGTAAACTTCTAATTTTGTTCTGGATCTTCAGAGATGTATCCGCCATGAAAACATATTGGCTGTGCTGTAGAAATAATAGACTTAATGTAACACACACAACAGATCCCTATCAGAGAAAATAGCTTCGGCTGGTATGATAAATGTACTGATTGAGTTTCACTTGTAACTGCCCGGTGTGCATTTTTGTCCATACTTTTTGTATTTTAATTATAATTAACGTCCACATTATGAGAAAATGCTCAAAGTTTGCCTAGGGCTAACATCACAGAAGAACTGCTTAGAGCAACTTTGAGAAGTAAAGAGAGCTAAAGGATGATATTTCTTCAGATGTTAAAGCCTGGCTGGATGTTGGCCCCACGTCACCTCCAGGGTTCTTGGACTCTTACTGGCAGTTCTCAAAATTCTTCAGTTAATTTCCATAAGTGCTATCATTAGTGATTATTGGTAACTGCATTTTTTATATCCTGTTCCAGACCATAAGTGCCTTCCTTCACTCTCAGTGGACTGAGCGAGAGACAATGCCTCAGTCCATATTTGCCTATCTACATAAATATAGATTCTTCCATGGCCCAGAACTGTTAAATTCTTTGTTCTAGGACACACACTAAAGGAAGCAGTGCAAGACCAGTAGAAATGTTAATGACCCAGTTAAGCATATAAGCATATACTTTGTGCACTGTCTGAGTTCCTCACATTTCCATCAAAAATACATATCTGTGAGAAAGGGAGCTTGGAGGGGACTATGATGACTGCTTTCTCATGAGATTCAGCTCCCTAAGCCTCTCTTTGAATGCCAGTGTAAATGCTGTTGATTCCTTGGTGTCAATAGGGACAGTAGCATTGAAGGAGTGATGGCTGGTCCTTTCTGTTAAGAGCCTGCCCATGGAAGTATGTAGATGGATGATTGACAGACCGAATCCCCAGCTACTGAAATTTAAGCAAGATGTTATGTGAAGAGTATGTCAGAGGGCTGCCTGCTACTAGTGAGAGTTGAGATCATTCGACTGTCTGGCTGCCAAAATCTAATTTCCTACTGTAGAAGTGGAGTTTTCGTCCAACAAATACAGTGGGTGTTGGATTGACTGCAACTGACTTGGACCACGTCAGACCCTTGAACTTACCAGCAAGGAATCAAGAGAGTAAAGAAACATCCCCAGAGAAAGTGGGGGTTCCAGGAAGATCCAAGGGAGCCTTCACCACTGCATGGCAAGTTGTGCCCAAATGAGAGAAAGGCATATAAAGAAGGATAAGCAGATTTGTGTTGTGCCCCAATCGTGAAGACACGCAACTGCTCCCAAAGAAGAGGCTGGGATTGTCTGGCTACAGAACTACGTCAATTAAAATGAAATGCTGGCAGCTTTGGATAATATTGCGAAGAAATAGGGGTCGGTTGAGATGTCAGTCAATTTACATATGTGTAAATGTTTATTTAAAGTACATTTTAACTCCACTGGAAAAAAAAAATTCTCTGTGGAGAAAATCCATCCACTATGTCATAATTCATTCCCAACCTGCACAATATCGAAATGAGAGGGGGCCTACTGCTTAACTAAATTGGATAGACGTATATCCCTGATCATAAGTAGGGTATAAATGCACCCCTTGGTAAGTTTGAGGGTGTACAACAACTTCTCAAGGAAAAACACCAAATCTGTAGCTTTAGAGGAAATTACACAATAATCATTTATTTTTTTGTGAGGCGATCCATTAGTAATTCTAAAGGAAATAGGTCCTCAGTTTGTCTACCTCATTCCATTTTTTGTAGTTGTGAATTGTTCATATATGCTCATGTGTCTAACAAATTGACAGTTTTTATGAAAAACAATTGTTCACAAATTTCTTGGTATATCAAAATTAAGGGCCACGTCTTCCCAGATCAATCAGAATTCGCACATTAAGTGAAGAGATTTTCTAAGACAATGTTTATACAAATCTACTAAAAAGGTTTTAATGTATATTTCAAAAGTTACTATATTAACTCGTGACTGCCACTTCGTTAGGAGAGTGGCCTACAACAACAACTGAGTCATGAAAGTCCAGAATCATCCTAACCACTGACATCAAAGGTAATGTGGGAAGATTTTTCATGGGAATTGACGTCAAAGCAACATGATTAGGAAAGCCTGGAATTATTAAGACAGCAGCCCCCAGAAGCTAATCACTTCTCCAAATCCATTTTCAACTTACCTGGGACTAAGAGAAGTCCCAAAAGAGATACCATAAGTGAAGGATATCAAAGATACATTTAAGTGCAAAGGAGTTTGCATGCTTTAATTGGTGCCCATTGTTATCTTTAATTTCAATTGTTTTGTTGGCGTATGTAAATCTTATAGCAAATGCATATAACAGAAAACCGAATATAACATGAAACATGTTCGTTAAGTGGCTCTTTAGCAACTCATAAACCTCTTTTCACCAATTTTTTAATTTATTATTATACTCTTTATTGAAAGGGTTAATTTATATCTTACATATTCAAACAAAAGCAAGGAGTATGAATTAAAACATTGAATCATACATCTTCTTAGTTTGTGATCAGCCTCATAGGAATATGGATTTCTCAGTTCCACTTGATTAAAACATCCTCCCAATTCTCTACAGATTAGTGGCACTACCAACGTTCAATTTCTCCTACCTTTCAAACAAGAACACCACAGTGCTATAAATGATAAACATTCTACTTACCAGCACCACTTTCTGCTGCACCATCATTGCTTCCTCCAAAAACCATATAATCCAAAGATTTGTGTAATGAGATTTAAATACATGTCAGATAAGACTCTACCAAAAACCAGGGACATATTATTAATTTAAACTGCATAACAAGTTGCCTCTCTCTGCCGTCAGTTTAAATAAACCATGCAATATAATCTTAAAACGATCAATGTCAGTATGAATAAAAATATTCCCTTAAATATATAAAACTACAGTTAACTACTTCTGCACCATTGTTGAAATGTAAAATCTGAATTCTCTCATTTTTTAATTAAGCTGTGCTTCATCCATTTTTCACCTCTGCCCTGCTTTCAGCCTGGCTCTCTCTCGCTCTCTCCTGGACACTGCAGCTGCATAAACATTGGTAAAGAATCTAGATTGGGACATTGTAGGCTCTGTAAACATGCAAAGTCAGCGCAAAATAACAGCTGGCAATCTGCTCGAGGGTTTTCAGGCAATGGTTAATCCACAAGTAAAGTCTATTCAAATAGCATATCTTGTTGTTGAATGAATGAATGAAGTGGGATTTACACATGCGCAACTTAGCCCCATGGGCGTCAAGGCGCCTACCAATAATCTAGCTGAGTCGACGGATGTAAAGAGCTTACTGATATGCATCAACAAAAAAACAAGTTTTTAGAGCCTTCCTAAAGAGATCCAATGAGGGTTGTGACTTAATCTCAAAGGGAAGTGAGTTCCATACTTGGGGTGCCAGGATGGAAAAGGCCTTGCTCCCCCATCTAACCCTCATAGAACGAGGAACTACCAGGTGATTAAGCTCAGAAGAGCGTAGGCACCTACTCGGAACATATCGAGTGAGCCGAGATCCCAGAGCATCAGTAGGACCAGCCATGAGAGCACGATATGTAAGGCACAGAAGTTTAAAAGATACTCTCGAGGTGATAGGGAGCCAATGAAGACTCTTCCTTGCCATGGTCACAGACGACATCCAGGGCAAGGCCAAAACAAACCGTGCCGCCGCATTCTGTACGACCTGTAGGCGCTGTAGGAGGCCCTTGTTAGCTCCGGCATAGAGGGAGTTACAGTAATCAAGCCTTGAGCCAACAAGGGCAACCACAACCTGCTTACGTGCCTGTAGGGGGAGATAGTGAAGGATCCTCTTCAGAGTCCTAATAACACCCCAACAGGTGGCCACAGTTTTGTTAACCTGGGCTTCTATAGAAATCCGAGTATCAAAGATGACCCCAAGGTTCCTCGCCGATTGAGTGGGAGCAGGGCAATTGCCTAAAGATGGAGGCCACCAGGCACCAGACCATATGTCCTGGTCTTTACCAAAGACCAGGACCTCTGTTTTGTCACCGTTCAACTTTAGGGAGTTGAGAATCATCCACTCTGCAACAAGTTGCATACAGGACCTAAAGTTAGAAGCGGTGACAGTCACAGAGTGGGTCAGGGAGACCATGATCTGCGTGTCATCAGCGTACGATACTACCTCCATCCCCTGAGATCTTACAAGTCTAGCAAGGGGGGCCACGTAGATATTACACAGGGTCGGACTCAATGCCGACCCCTGTGGCACCCCACATTGCAAGAGCTTAGCAGGGGAGAGGAGATCACCCAGCATCACACGCTGCTCTCTTTGCAGTAAGAAGGAGCTCAGGATACTAAGGGCAGGTCCTGTTACTCCTGCCTCCCTTAACCTAGATGTTAATATAATGGGAGACAGGGTATCGAAAGCTGCTGTTAGATCTAACAATACTAGCACGGTGGTATGGCCCAAGTCTACTTTCCTACGTATGTTGTCCGTAACCATAGTCAGGGCAGACTCAGTGCTATGCAGCTTTCTAAAACCATGCTGAGACCCATCCAAGAATCCCGAGCCATCCAAAAAGCGAGAGAGATGTCGATTTAGGTGGGCTTCAAGCATCTTAGCAGGAGCCAGCAGGAGAGATATGGGTCTAAAATTCTGTAACATTCCTGGGTCCAGGGTAGGTTTCTTGAGCAGGGGTTTTACTATGGCTTTCTTCCAAGCTGCGGGGAAAATGCCATGTTCCATCGCATTATTCATGATTTTCAACATGGGAGGAAGAATAGTATCCCTGTAGGCCTTAAGTACTTTCAGAGGGACCGGATCTAAGGGAGAGGCAGATTTAATTCCATCCAGCAGGCAGTACAGCCCCTCCAGAGAGAGCTCAGGAAAGTGGTTAAACACCTGGGAAGGGTTATCGACCGCAGCTTCAAGATGTCTAACTCGAGCGGAATCCTCTTCACTCAGGACACTCCTCTGAGTTTGCAGTGCCAAATAGATATCATCTATTTTTTTTAAAAAGAAGTCCGAGATGTTGTTGCAAAGCTCCTGTGTGACTACCACGGGGTCAGGGGCCTGAAGAGAGCAGAGAGAGTTCACGATCTTAAAGAGCTCTTTAGAAAAAGTGGGAGAACGAATTAAGTTGGTAAAATAATCCTGTTTCTCGTTGATGACTCTACTTTTGTACTCTCGTATCAGGCGCCTGTATACTTCCCGGTCAGATGGATCCCAGGATTTACGCCAACACCTTTCCTTCCTTCTACATTTCTGTCTGAGTAGCCTCAGAGTTTCCGTAAACCAGGGGGCAGTGGGTTTTTGTCGCGCAACATACTTGAAAGAGGCAAGGGCTAGCTCATCCACCGCTGTGGAGAGAGAGTCAGCCAGCTCTTGAGCTGCATCATCTACTTTCATCTGGGATGTCCTATTTACAGTCGGGACAAAAGGTAGAAGTCCCTCATTCGTAATGTTTCCAAAATTTCTTTTAAGGCATTTCTTAGTTATAACCAAGTTACCTTCCATATTGGGCATATTCAGATATAGTGGTACTGCCAGATGATCAGACCAGACTATCGGCAAAGGAATGCCGAACGTTAGCCTGGAATCATTAGAGAACACACCGTCAAGGGTGTGACCCGCCTTGTGCATCGGGAAGGACACCCTTTGGACCAGCTCACCTGCGTCCAGGGCATTAACCAAAGAGCATGTCTCCAAGGATAACCGATCATCTAAGTGGAAGTTAATATCACCAAGGACTGTAAAGGAAGATCTCCCAAGATAGGGTTCCATAATTCTGAATAGTTCAGGGCAAAAATTAGCCCTGGGTCCCGGGGGTCTATATACCAAAATTCCGGTAAAAGAGATCGAAGAAGCACATATAATGCAAAAGTATATAGCCTCAAAGGGATCCGAGGGAATTGACAGAGGTTTGATAGTGCAAGAGAGGGTGGTTTTATAAAGGACTGCTAGCCCCCCCCCTACGTCGCACTCTATCTAACCTATGAAGAGAATATCCTTCCGGTACAGCCAGAAGAAGATCATGGCCCGAAGAGTCAGAGGCCCATGTCTCGGTTACAAAAACCCAATCCGGTTGCATGTCGCTAACAAAATCATGGAACTCAATGTTGTGTTTGATGAGGGAACGTGCATTAATCAGAAAGCCCTGCCTAAGTTGAGGGGGTCTGCCTCCATCATGGGAAGGGGGAAGAAAATTAGTAGCAACCCGTGAAGTAGTATTACAGCAGTATTTACATGAGGAACATACCCAAGTCTAACGAAGAATCTCAGGGCGCAGCCGATGGTGGCAGGGAAGCACAGAGGGTCTGTAACGCAGTAGATCACGCAATAGATCAGTCTTAGGATGTAGCAATTGCACAAGACACCAAGGTTGTCAATTTTTGCCTTACCTCATTTGTGTGTTTTTCCCAAAGCTCTAGTTACCTCTGGGCGTCCCTTGTTTGTGATCTCTTGCTATAAAACCCCATGTAACCATCATTCAGTGTGCTCTCTTCTTGAGTATCTCTATGGTGCTTGTTGGACGGAGCCCCATTCATGAATGATAAATAAATTACCTATGGTTTGTACTTCGCTCCACTGTTCATTCCTCCTTACTTGTTAAGAACCAGTGGGCTAAGGGTGAGTTATTAATAATCCACTTCCACAATTTGGCGCCCGAACGTGGATCTCCATCAAGGTCTTGCAGTTGGACCAGGGGAGATCAGGTCGGGAGGACGAACTACGCTGAGAGGCGCACCGCCTGAAGATTCTAGTGTTTCTCGTGGTCCAAGGTGATTTTTCAGCTCTCCGACTCTTCTCTTCGTGGCGGCTGCTGGCCTTGACTGGGGCCTTCGGACGGTCAATTTTTTGGGGGATCGACAGGTGGGAGTTGAAGACTACACATAAGGTAAATCTGTATTGAACTGGTTTATTTGGTTAGAAGTTGTATTGGTTTTTGGAATCTGTTTTGACTTGGTATTTGGAATCTGTTTTGATTTGGTATTTGGAATCTGTTTTGAAGCTTGCTATTTGTTTTGACTTAACATTTTTTCCTTACAGGTAATGTGAGAATATGTTTTATTTCTCTCTGTTTATAAGTTTTTTTATACATCTTATATAACATGCCTGTACTCAGTACGCTTTGGAAGTTTTGTTGTTGTTGCTGCTGCAATAAGCAGAGTATTTTGGAAGCAAGTTAGCCGGCGCCACCAGAAGGCACGCCGAATTTTGAGATGTACATCAAATATGGTATTTGTCCTATCATGTATAATGCATTGTGGAATAAATATACAAAAGGGGATCCCCAGTTTCAATGGCCATTAGAGGGAACCATGGACCCTCATAAACTCGAGAATCTAGAGAAACAATTGGTTTTTTTTAAAAAAAGAGCTAGGCCAGCTATGTTTGACAGTTTGCGTATGTGGAGGAAAGAAGTAAAGGAGCGGCAGCTCAAGGCAGAGGTAGAAAGGAAGCAAGAAAGGAAGACAGAGTATAACAAGTTTAAGGAGATTTTAGATAGAGAGAATAGATTGTTAATATTTCAGGAATATATAGTTAGATCAACAGTAGCAGTTAAGATCCACTAAGAAGATTTGGATTCAGATATTGATGGATTATTGATTGAACGACCCCCGCCCCCATATGTACCTTTAACACCTCTACCCCCTGGACCCCCCTGTACCTCCGGTTTCACCTCCTTTGCCCGCGGTTACCCAGCTCCCTATTTTCCAACCAGTACCGGTACATCCCTTACCTCCCCCATCTCAGGCCACTGCACCCCCATCTCAGGCCACTGCACCTGAAATGACTAATGATCCTGAACTTCCTGTATCTGTCTCTATCCCTCGAATTTTTCGTTCTACTGTACCTCAGTTTTATTGGTTGAGTTATTTAGAAATGGAAGTAGAAGAAATGATAGATCAGATAAAGGATTTTTCAGAGGGCGAACTTCTTTGTCTGATAAATAAGCTTTCTCATCGACTTATGGTCCAATGGGAGACGACTACAGGACAGAATGACCCGATAAAGTTAGAGCTATTAATCGACAGTGGCAGATAGGGGCCTTCCCATTAAGTAGAGTTAATAACGCTATAGAAGCAATAACTGGATATCGTTATGAACTCTCTTCCTCTCCTCGAATAAGACCTATGAGGGAAGCTGCGCCACAGTTCATTCCTGGAAGAGGGAATGCAGACAATAATGACCCTAAAAGTCCCAATGCTAGAGCCCTTTTATTTTTGTTTGTATAATTGGATATATACGCCCTGGAAAAGGAAGGATTTACTCACTTTAAAAGCCTCCTTACCAGACATACGATGATGTACAGGCAGCCATTGATTCCTATATCATGACTTTAGCAGATATTGATATGTTTTTTGGTATGATCCTGCCACCAGATATATGGCGAATCACCCAGAAACAGGATCATGTTGTTGACTTGGGAGGAGACTGGGCTGCCATAGTAGCAGCTGATAGGAAAAGGAAAGCTTATCAGCTCATACTGTACCTCCCTGGCATATAAAAACAATAGCTCTGGCACAGAAAATATATTGGACACTCCTTTTTGCTTGTAAGCAAAGATAGGGCGAGTCCGTCCATGATGTCTTTACTTGCTTTGAGGAAGGTTCCTCTAATGTATGTAATAGCCCTAATCTTCCTGTCTTAAAAGAGGGGATGGAATACAGGATAAAAGTTTATCGATTAGTGATTAATTTGAGAGAAATAACAAGATAGTAGTCCCTCACTATCCTATTGTTTCTCAGGTAAAGTTAATACTCTTTTTTTCTGGCATCTCCTTTCAAAACCCTATCTTCACAACAACGAAGTGTTAGTACATGGGTCTCCAACTTTTTCTGTAACAAAAGTCACTAGTGATGAAAAAGTGACCACCCCATCCAAGAGTATCAGTAGTGATCACCTTGGTGCATTAGCCAGGGTTTTCAGCATCAATGAAAAAAAGGCTTTGACAATTTGAACTGAAATACTACATGGGTACTAGATACAAACAATAGTTGCAATACTCCCTTGCACCAAGATATAATTATGAGTTGTGAAAATACAAAAGAAATGTTGTCTTGAATGCATGAGTTTTATTTTTTAAATACAGGTTGGACTGCATACAGGAGAGCTACTCACAGGTACCAGGTGATCCACTGGTAGCTCACGAGCCACTCATTGGAGACATAGCAATGCAGCAGAAGGTTGCAAACAGACTACAGTAAAATTATTGCATCACTTAGCCTCCTTGGGACAAATTATCTCTTTTCCAATTACATTATTGTCAACAGAAGGTTACCTCTTTAGGTCACCTCCTGTCGAAGGGGGGTAAGATGCTACACCAACATAGGATATAATTGGTGCAGAACTTACAGAAACCACTGACTCAATCTATTATCTGTGCATTTATTACCAAAATGTACACTAATTGCAAAACCCCTGCTTGCTTTAACATTAAAGCACGTATGCACGCTGCTTCCTTGGACTAATCAGTGTGAGGCTGTCTTTTTGCAATTGAAAAATGCTTTATGTAATGCTACTGCTTTAGGTAAAACCTGATTACTACAAATATATGCATGCAAAAGATGGTTGTAGCTTGGCACGCTCCCATGTAGGAAGGAATAGGTCATGCACATATTTCTCCTCCACATTGGACCTCACTGCGATAAAGCAATCTGAAATGTATATTTAAGGTCACAATTTGACAGTTATAGTACCACATTTAGTGGATATCTGAAAAATAATTCAGACCCAGCACCTGACCAGTGCGATATTAACAGGGTATGAGTGGCCACTTTTTTGCTCCAAAAATCACTCTGAAATGCTGTAACATTTTAAATACAGCCACTGTACTGCCCTTTTCTGAGTTCCAACAAGATGAGAAGCATGATTGTATATTTATTACTGAGAAGGAGACTAAGGGACAGGTAGACCTGACAGATACCCCTATATCTGACCCACTAGGGGAACTGCCCATGGATTGTTCATGTTACAAACTACCTGATGCTCTAGTACAGCGGCCTATACATTTATTCCCTCGAAATCTGCTGTTGAGTTATGTAAAATACAACAAATGTCAGTGCAATCTGTAGAGCTGACAGCTTTGAGCTTAGAGCTTAGAGCCTGTGACTTAAGTAAAGATTTGACTGTAAATATCAATGTACTTGCCTTTGGAGATGCCCACTCATTCAGGCGACTCTAAAACAAAAAAGGGGGGCTTTTTGACTTTGCATTGTGATGAGATACAGTATGGAGAATGAATAGTAAAGATACTGGAAACCTTGATACCTTGGGGAGCCGTTTTTCTCACAGAAGGGAACCGCACCTTGTTTTACCCTCGCTGCTGGGGAACCACTGACTCGGGCCCTGTATTGCTGAACGGGAGTGCTGCCATCTGGGTGCCTGGTCCCCCCGCCGCCGCACTTCTACATCGCGGCCGCCGAGCGGGGGGACTACAGCCCCCACAATTCCCGCAAGCCCCGCCCACCGACCTCATCGCCCGTGCCCGGAGGCGCTCAAAAGCAGCGGCGCTCCACTGGAGGAGCAGGAGCCGTTTTTCTCACAGAAGGGAACCGCACCTTGTTTTACCCTCGCTGCTGGGGAACCACTGACTCGGGCCTTGTATTGCTGAACGGGAGTGCTGCCATCTGGGTGCCTGGTCCCCCCCGCCGCCGCGCTTCTACATCGCGGCCGCCGAGCGGGGGGACTACAGCCCCCACAATTCCTGCAAGCCCCGCCCACCGACCTCATCGCCCCACCCGGAGGCGCTCAAAAGCAGCGGCGCTCCACTGGAGGAGCGGGAGCCGTTTTCCTCACAGAAGGGAACCACACCTTGTTGTACCCTCGCTGCTGGGGAACCACTGACTCGGGCCCTGTATTGCTGAACGGGAGTGCTGCCGTCTGGGGGCCTGGTCCCCCCCGCCGCTGCGCTTCTACATCGCGGCCGCCGAGCGGGGGGACTACAGCCTCCACAATTCCCGCAAGCCCCGCCCACCAACCTCATCGACCGCGCCCGGAGGCGCTCAAAAGCAACGGCGCTTCTCCCGCAACGCAGGAGGCGCGCGGGACCAGCCGGGCTAAGCCCGGGCCAAGGGCGGGCCCGTTTAAGCCCGTTCAAGACCGGATAAGGACGGGACGGGCCACCCCTCTGACATCTGGTGCAGCAATTTAAAGGTCAGTGTCGTAATACAATAAATTGTTGTGACATCTACTTTGTATTATCGGCTAATTACACTGAGTATCATCCAGGTCAAACCAAGGAAGGCTACTCCACCAGATGTTGGCCCAAGCAGCAGGAAATCCACGGGGGGGGTCATTACTGGGAACCTTAGATAACTTCCTCATCGGGGTATCTACCGCACTTGCTAAGGACATTGAATTAACTGAGAAAAGACTATCCTTGGACACATCTTTTCACAAAAGGTCTTCGCTGGGCCCTCTGGCAGAAGCCAGATCTCCGATACATTTACATACCGACTCACAGGGCACGCTTCCTTCGTCGGGGGTGGTAACTACCCTCTCGCCTCAGCCAGTAACCATCCTGAATATAAGTGAAAAATCGTTAGGAGATGGAGTACTTGCAAGTGACACAGAGAGAGCACCACTATCTAACATTAAAACTAGATCAGCTGGGCAAGTAAAACCACCTATGGTCCAGCCGAAGGGGAGGGTGCAAGCAAAAAGTAAGCGTCCTGGGCCGCAAATCAATGCTGGAGGGAAAAAAGCACGGTCATGTAAAAATACTGTTCCTGTTGACGACCCAGCACTGACTACACCAAACAGCCCGGGACAACATGGCATGGCCGATAAAAATGGGCAGGAAAGCCATTTGGACACCAGGGGGGAGGAGTCACATCCGGACTTGGGACCTTTACTTTGGAAAAGACTGGAGGGCACTTTTAAGAAAATCTGCCACCCATTGCACGAGCGGTTGGACTCTATTGAAAATAGACTAGTGTGCCTTGAACTGAATTTGGTAACATCTCAGAAACAAGCAGGACCAAGGCACAGTGGCCACATAGCCCGGGCGAAAACACCTGCAGCCCATGGTACCACTGGCCCCAATAGTGGTGCCGGCTCAGGACAGGGGGTTGGGCCACCCCTGACTACCGACAAGGTGCACATTACTAACTCTCAACCCCCTGCCTCGACAGGGGTGGGTAATGCATGCAAGGATAGTGGGGCGCCCCAAACTTCTTTGGTTTGTAAATATCTCCGCCAGGTGCCCAACCATACAGGGGTGGGAGTGACACTATTGAGTAAAGAGAGTAATCAAGATGTCATTAACAGGTTGGACGCTAGACAGCAAAAATTGCCCGCCTTACCCAGGACTAATAATGAGCCTTCTTTACCCTACATTGACCTCGCTCTCCAATCAGCCCCTTTTGTGGTAGTCTTGGTAGGGGTTCCACCAGTAATTTAGGGAAAATGAGAATCATACCTAGACCTAAAGCATAAATGTATTTTCTGGCTTAACAAGAACCGCCCTTTGCCAGTGAATACGCGAGCTGATATAATGGGGGTTAGGAGAGTTAATTGGATAGGCAGGGGCTGTAAGACGGTGGCAGGAGACTGCATCATTATCAATTTTAGAGACCAGAAATGTGTAAACTACATCTGTATTTGGCCCCATAATGATCAGCTAACTGGGATACACGTTCTACCCCTAGCTTATTTTTATAGCCCCCCGATTCCGGTCTCCTTTGAGAGGGATACGTTCCCGCATGGAGCTGTATCAAACCCTTGTCCACTAGGGAACGTAAGGCTGTTTAACAGATTTCAGGCCTTGTCGGGCCTAGGGGACTGTGATTGACAGTATGAACTGCAAAGGTCTACCCTGGGTAGCAGAGCAGGGGATACAAGGGAGGGAACAGAGACCAGGACTGGGCAAGTGTCTTTTTTAAAAACTAGGGATGAAGGGGAGGCTGAGGTTGGTCAAGGTAATACATGTGATATCACTACAGAGGTCCCAAATGTAGATCTGCTCTTGGGCAAGCACAACAATGTACATCTTGGCACAGGGGGCTGCCACTTAAGGGGCGAATTGGACGCAACACCTGATGGACCTCTATGTCACACATCGTTGGTCTCGTGGAATGTTGCGGGACTGGGGTCAAAACTAAATTCCCAGGCTTGGACAGAATTTATTGATCGATTTGACATCGGTTTGTTTCAAGAGGTGTGGACGGTTGAACCAATGTTTAGAGTAGGATATTTGAATTTCTTTGTGCCTGCTATTAAGAAAAGCCATGGTCGTCCTATGGGGGGTTTAGTGATGTGGGTTAGGCAGTCTCTAAAATGTCAAACCCAGCTGCTCCCAGTTGTAAGCAATGATATTCTTGGTGTTAGGTTTAGTTTCCCTGCTAACTTAGCAATTGATATTTACAATGTTTATGCAAGGGGGCTCCAGGGTGGAAAGAAATCTGAAGTTGTAGTGGAACTGGATAAAATACTTCAGGCAACCCCCCCCCCCAATATATTGTCACTAAATGCCGGTGATTTTAACACTACTTTTGAACCCCTAGGCTTGGATGATATACATTTAACAGAGGACGATGATGCTAGGTGGGGAGTTCCTCAGCTCGACACCAAACCCATAAGAAAATGGACTGAGGCGGCTATACAGTTAAAGGGCCTCTGTATTGAAAACGAACTCCGAGCTGCCAATGGACGCACATGGTCGGTTAAAATGGGAAAAGAAACTTTCGACAATGGCGTCAGGGCAAGCAATATTGACTATTTACTTGTCCCCTTGAAGATGTGGTCTACTCTCCTTGATATGGAGGTAGTGACTCGTATCGAGAGTGACCACAATCCCCTGACCGCAATATTTAATCTGGGCATACATAAAGTGGATGATCCCTACAAGGGTAATACCCCTTCAGATTCAGTCCTAGCAAATGATGAGCGCCACCTCAAATGGTGCCAAGTTGCAGATTTCCATGACATTATTGACAATCTTGAGGAAGATCTGGCAGGGGCCCTAGAGGCTATGGAGGTAGCCACCCAGAATGGATCTCCCCCTAATCTTCTGCTGGAGGTACATAATAGGTTTTTTACTAAAATAAAAACATATTTTTGCAAACCTAGCTCAGGAAAAAAAAGAACACAAACTAAAAAACCTGAGAGATGGTACGACGGATCTTGCCGCCAAGCCAGGGTTGAGCTGGGTCAAGCCTTAAAATCCAAAGATATGTGTATAATAAAACAGGCCCGAGCAAATTATAGGTTTAAGCAATACAAAGCTAAAAGGGAATGGGAGGAGGGCATGTGGCAGGATCTAAAAGCGGCGTGTAACGCAAAGAATCCCAAACTTTTTTGGGACATTTTTAAATGGGACAGGGGAGGGCACCGTGAGAACCCCCAAAATAATGTCGACCGAAAGTCATGGGTTGCCTATTTCAAGCCCCAATACGCCAATAGTGCTTCTGAAAATAGTGAAGGTTCTTTTGATTATACCTTTTATGAGGAGCCTGTTTTTACTCTAGGGGAAGTCGATAGGGCTTTGGACCAAGTCACAGAGGGTCGCGCCACCGGCATGGATTGTGTCCCCGCAGATTTATTTCTAAACAACAGAGGGCGATGGCGGATCTACATTTTGTATGTGGCTAACGCCGTAGCACAAGGTATGGACATACCTAAATCTTGGAAAGGGGCAGAAATAGTGCTGGTGTATAAGAAGGGGGACAAGTCGCTCGCAGCCAACTATAGACCAATAAGACTAATTGACTGCATACAAAAAATCATGGGACGGCTGGTTTTGGGCAGAATCCAGACCTGGATGGATAATGACAATATTTTGAGTCACCTCCAGGCTGGTTTCCGCCCAAAAACAAGCACCATAGACCAGGTCTTTCGGTTTATAATGTTATACTGGCGTACCGTGGTCCTGGTAAAGGGTACTTTGTTTGCCGTCTTTGTTGATTTAAAGGCGGCTTTCGACCTGGTCCCACGAAACATATTATGGTAAGTCCTTGCGGGGCAGGGGATGCCACCTGAACTGTTAAACTTGATTGTCCGCTTACATGAGGGTGCGTTTGCTTGGGTCCGGTGGGGTCGCCAGGGGGAGGTCACGGAACCCTTCCCTGTAGAGCGGGGTGTGAGGCAGGGCTGTGTCATGGCACCGACCCTGTTCTCGCTCTTCGTGAACGGGGTTGCAGATTTCCTCTCCCTGGTCCCGACCGACGCCCCTGCATTGTCTGGTGAGCGGGTCCCGATCCTCTTGTTTGCGGACAATACCCTCATCATTTCAAAAACACCTAGTGGGCTTCAGCAAGCGCTCCGGCGCTATGAAGACTTTTGTCTCGATAGGGGCTTAGAAATAAATACAGCAAAAACCAAGTTTATGGTCCTTACTGGCCGTAAAGCACATGGGACTGCCAGGCCTTTTAGACGGACGATACATATGAATGGCTCCCCGCTGGAGCGGGTAGAAGCCTTCACTTACTTGGGGGTTACCCTACAGAGAGATCTGGGGTGGTCTAGACAATTAGACATTGCAGTTCTAAAACACCGCCAGCAGGTAGGCATTCTCTTGAAAAAATGTACCTCCTCATTGACAAAGCCCATTAGCCCACTATTAGAAGTATATGGGATGAAGGTCCTAAGTTCGGCACTTTATGGAGCCGAACTTTGGGGTTTTGAAGATCTAGGGAAATTGACGCTAGCAGAAAATGAATTTCTGCGAAAAGCTACTAGCGTTCCCGTAAGTACCCCGTTAACACCACTAATGTGGGACCTTGGAAAAAAGGCAGTACAGGACCTCGCCCTTTTACGGCCACTATTTTACTGGCGCCGCCTATGGACTACAGAAGAACTAAGCCACTATGCCCAGGGCCTGAGGGAGTTAATGACTAAGGATTCCGCTCGAAAAATACACTGGTTGAGGGCCATTCGGTCTTTACTCTTTAAATTGGGAATGAGGAAACTGTGGGAAGACCCGGAAAATGCTCTTTTCCCCTCCAAAACTTTTCTTTAAAAAAAGTACTGGGAGATGGTGATTACAGAAGAGAGGTCAGAGGGTCTCTCCCGGCACCTGACAGGTCGTTTCATGATATTAAGACCCATCCGATTCTGGAGCCTTACTGGGACATAATTGAGAAACAGCTGGATCGTAAGCTCTATTTTCAGCTTAGAGTGGGCACCCTCCCAGTAAGGTCTTTTACTGCAAATTGGGCAGGAAAAAATGGTAACGATAGATGCCCAAAGTGTGGGGAGGAACAAGAGTCTATAAGCCATTTTCTATTCTTCTGCCCCATGTATACTGCCCCCAGAACGATGTGGATCAAGCCTATATGTACATTGCTTGGGATATTTAGGCATGAAGAGGCTCTTAGAATCTTATGTACAGACCCAACCCCTACAATTGCTGTTGCTGTGGCTAAGTTTTTAAAATGGGCTTGGGTAATCCATTCAAAACAAATAGGGTTAGACACATGAAGTTTTAGCTTTATATTTAAACTCCTGTGTAATATACCTCTGGAAGAACTGTATATTGATGAGATTGATCTTAACTTATATTTGAAACAATGTAATTTGATATTCGGCAATAGTCTACTGTAGTTTAATTTTTTTTTATATTTATTGTATGAATTTTAATGGATTTTAAAATACTAACTCTTTTTATGTATACTTCTATGACTTAATTGTCGAATAAAGTTAATGAAATGAAATGGATACCTTGATGTTACCAAAAAGAGTTGCTATTGTTAAATTTTTTGTCCACAAGAAAATTATAGATGAGATAATACAGGGAAATACTTTTGCCAATGAAACAGCTAAGGAACAGCCTACTTAGAGTATAGTTTAATGTATATTGTAGGGACAGCTAGATGGACACCAGAAGTGCCTATGTTTAATCAGACTAGAGATTGCATTAGGGAAGTACAGGAAGTAGCTATGGAGGAAGAGAAGGAACAGTGTAAAAGATATGGGTGTCAGAATGCGACAGGATGTTGGATAGATCTGTCAGGAAAGTAAAGATGAATGCTTCCAAATTGTTATGTGAATGCTATTGTTACCATGGCCCACAGTTCAGCCCAGATCAGTGCTAAAGTAATAGTGGCCACGTCAGATAACATATGGTTCAATAATCTGATTCCCAGGGTGGGAGAGTTCTATGTCAAGAGGTGCCTGATGTGCCATACTTATAGTTGCACAAAATGGGTGTACAAAGTTCCCCGGGCCATACTTATAGCACAGGAAAAGGTACCCCGTTTCAACAGGCTATTTTGCACCCCCAGATCTGCCCTTCGAGGTCTTGCAACCAGTTGAGGTGGTTATGGGGAGGCCTGCAAATGAATAGGGTGTACCAAGATCAAGGACAATCTGACATTGAATTGACCTTTCTTGTTAATTACTGTGTTGACTAAAGATTTGCATTTGATCCATTCACAGGTGAAGGCCAGTCTCTCTCCCAGTCTTAAAGGTCCAGGTCACAAGCTGAGGCCTAGAGACTGTGTCTTTACCCAACAGTTTCAGAGGCCAGTACAAGTTATCTTCACCACTCTTACTGCTGTTAAGTGCACAGGGCATAGACACTGGATCCATGCCAGTGATGTGGAGAATGCAGGCGCCACTCCCTTTGCCATATGTTCAGTGGATAACAAGAGGAATACCTGATTTTGAATATAATCAGATCTCTCAGCAAGTGCCTTTTGGGGATGGTGATCTTTTTGAAACATGGTGAAGTGGTGTCATTGGAACAATAACTTGCTGCCATCATGCCTGACCCAGATGAACAGATTCTGTTCGAACATCCTGACATTGTTCAGACCTGATACGAAATGCGGCCAAGGGCCGAAAATAACTATAGACTTTGATTGAAGAAACTATCTCTGGAGAGGTAGCAACCCATGCAGGTGGTCAAGGCCGCCAATGTCCGGACCGGTACATAATCTTGACAGTGAGGCTTTGAAGCAAAAGACACTTGGGACTTAATGCTCTCTGATAGTGTAATGAGGGAGTTTTAGGAGAGTTGAGATTACATTGCTCTGTTTCTGGCTGATCGTTACGCTACGCTTTGTTACCTTGGCAATCAAACAACGAATACTACAGTAAGAGGAAGGAAGGTTTAGAAACATACAGGTTGAATATAAAAGATCAGTATAGGGAACAGTGTTAGGTGTTCTTCTGAAATAGGTATTGTATATAGATTACGTTGAAATGGGTAGAGTTGTCGACCTGCCATTAAGGCACTTTGGGAAAGTGTTTTTTGACCTATTAGGAGGAATAGAAGTACTTTCCCCGAATGCCCCCGCTAAAGCTGACAATTCTGGATTAAAAGGAGAAAAATAGAGATACTTATATGTTTTCTATTGTTAGTATTGGGATTTTTGGGTCTATTCTGGAGGCTTGAAACATATTACCCTGTTGATAGCCTAGTCCCCCCTGCTCCTACCGCATCTGAACATTATCACTTCACCTTGTCCTCTCTTAAGGATTCACTCTGCCAAATATATAAGCACAATACATTTGTTCAATATTTACATAAAACACCCTTAATTTTAATTGAGCCACACAAAAGCTTCATCAAATAGCTGCAGAAATACACCAGGAAAATGGAGCATGGACGTGGTCAGAATGGTTTTGGGGTATTGTTTCTGCTTGGGGTTGGAAATTATTAATGGGAATAGTAATTATAGGAGCCATCTTTCTCACTTGCTGTTGCTGCATTCAGCATGTCCCTTTAATATGTACAGCTTGTATGGCTACTTGTAACAGTATTAAGCCTTCCCCAATTAATGTTCATGAATAAAATAGAGAAATGATGATGCAAAATGAAATTTACTAACTTATGAATATTGACATCAGAGATTAATACATGTACTTTTAAAATGGATTCAGCATAGCTGGAAAGGAAGGACTGTTGAAATGCAAAATCTGAATTATCTCATTTTTTAATTAAACAGTGCTTCATCCATTTGTCACCTCTGCCCTGCTTTCAGCCTGGCTCTCTCTCTCTCTCTCCTTGACACCGCACCTGCATAAACATTGGTAAAGAATCTAGATTGGGACATTGTAGGCTCCGTAAACATGCAAAGTCAGCGCAAAAGAACAGCTGGCAATCTGCTCAAGGCTTTTCAGGCAATGGTTAATCCACAAGTAAAGTCTACTTAGATAGCATATCTTGTTGTTCAGTCTTAGGACGTAGCAATTGCACAAGACACCAAGGCTGTCAATTCTTGCCTTACCTCATTTGTGTGTTTTTCCCAAAGCTCTATTTACCTCTGGGCGTCCCTTGTTTGTGATCTCTTGCTATAAAAACCCATGTAACCATCGTTCAGTGTGCTCTCTCCTTGAGTATCTCTATGGTGCTGGTTGTATGGAGCCCCATTCATGAATGATAAATAAAAGACCTATGGTTTGTACTTCGCTCCACTGTTGATTCCTCCTTACTTGTTAAGAACCTTTGGGCTAAGGGTGACCCCTGCACTGGTGGGTTATTAATAATCGACTTCCACACTAAAACCTATAAACATATTTGCAGACTAACGGTAAGACGCTAGGCTAATTTGGAGCAGCAAAAGCATGTATAAGGGCTAGACAGCATTTCGTATATCATTTAACTTGCCAGTTCTAGGTATAAAATGCAGTTTTTTTATCACTGATACAGTATCAGGAGTAAATATGACTTTTGTATAGAGCAGGATTTGTAATTTTGCACAGTCAAGCAGATATAGTTAATCATATTATTCCATGGAGCACCTTTTGTAAAGGATGTTTTATAAGGGTAGTTTAATACTAAGAGTGGACAGGGACAAAGAGTGGCCTCAGAAGCGTCACCGGAAAGACCCCATTCTACACCAACTTCTCGAATACCTTAGTAGGTTTTTAAATCAACAATTCCTAGAATTACCTTTTTATGTATGTTGCCCAGTTATGCATATGTATTTCTCTTTTCCACACAACAAGCGCTTTCACCTGGTGCAATCCACACGCACAAGCACAAATATTAGGTTGTACTATCACGTTATTAAGACAAATTAACTAAGTTTACAAATGTCCACAATGTTCGAATGTTAATCCATGTGACATTACAGCCTTTGTAGTGTAGTTCCTATTATCCCAATAGGCTCTGCGCATTGGAATAATACCTTCAATAGTATAGGCCTAGACCAGACGTTAACTAGGTCTTCTATTGTCGATATTAGACTTAAAGTTTTGGGTTTGCCAGCTAGCTCAGAGTTCACTAGAAACTTTCTCGAATAGGCAAGGAGGAGTTGAACCTCCCTGGATAGACAAGAAGGGATTTAGTTTCTGACAACCATAGAACATGACAACTTTGCTCTCCCCTAATCAAGAGTGTATCTCTAGAGTCGTGTGAAAACAAAAGACAACTTATTTTACTCAGTCAGTACGTGCATTCTTAGTCTCACCAGATTGTAGAGAAAAGGGAGAGACGGGCGTGTTCAATAAAAGATGTTATTTATTGATCAGTCTCTTTTCTCATACAAGAGAAATGGATCGATATTATCGCAATACTTATGGTTAAGTAAAGTGCATACAATAAAAGCAGAAGTATAAAATAATACTGTAAAAACATTTATATGGTTTCTAAGCCATAAGGTGGTTTAAAATGGATAAAATAGATACATACACATATACATTTGACTAATCGTACTCAACTGGTGTTTCTAACTACGCCTACCCCGGTGTACCTGACCTAAGCCTAATACGTGGGCGGGAATAGAAAGTAGCAGTTTAAGTTAAGTTTGTTTTGCCAAGTGACTGACTCAAGAATTCTCTGCAAGGGGTTATTCAGTTCTGTACCTGGAATCTAGGATGAATGAGGGATGGTATCTCTCGTCTCTGGTCTCGATATTCCAGGCTGCCTGCGAGGGCTACCCGGAAGCGCCGGAGCTGGATTTCTCGGCAGGAGAAAGCAGCGTCTCGTTCTCAGCGCGTCAGGAAGGCGGGGCTGCGCCAGCGGGGTCTGCTCTGCTCTGGGCTTCGGCAAGTCTGGCTGCTCCGATCTCGTCACCACCGCGTGTGTTTGCTTAAGGCAATACCGGTAATATTTATACCTGTAAGGTGCCGAGATTGACGTAAGGATGGACATAGATACGTCAATAAGGATGTCATACGACTTGGTCGTTAGCACATTCTTTTGCTGAAGTTCTCGATGAAATCAAAACAATGGCCGCAGAGTTTTTCCCAGGTTGTCATAGGTTTGATTTGTTTTGAGAACTCCGTATGCCTTATCAGGGGCTGGAGGAATATCGCTTGTCTAATTAGATGGCAAGCGTTCTGACCTAATCAGAAAACACATTCCTGTGCCGTAGTGTGGCTTAATCAGATAGCGGTTTCTGCATCATGGGATGGCTTCTAGTTAACTTGTTAACCAGAACAGGGTCAGGAATAGGGGGATCGATACAGAACCTATAAGAATACATCACACCTTAAAATCTTTCCTCAAATAATTGATACACTGGATGAGTTTCTTCTCCTTTACATTAAAGCCATCAAAAACAAATGGTTTTCCTCCACTATTTCATAGAAATGCAAATGGCAGTCCAAAAAGGGCCCCTTCAACTCCCACACCTGGGCATCACCTCCAAATTGGTTACATCTGCTAAATCGATGGGTTTCACTACCAACCAATATCTCACTATTGTACACGACATTGAGAAACCTGCGAAAACTGCCTCTTTCCCACTGTTAGAAGCTGTACTGCGTGACCTAGGCTCCCACTATCACATGAACAATGCTCTAATATCAAATCCTCCAAAATCCGCCCTGGCACCCCTCAAAGCCATTCTCCTTGCAGCAGCTTGCCTTATTAAACGTGCAAAAGTATCATAGCATACAACTCCAATTAGAAGATGACTGCATTGACTTCCCCTTGAACAAAGAATTAACTGTAAAATGGTCTGTATCCTTTGCTAAGTGCTACATTCAGGCCTCCACAGATACGCAAAACGCGTACGTCAGGAGGTGAGAAGACAAACCAAGCCACCAATCGAGGAGACCCCAGTCCCCCCTCGCCCCCTCAAAAAAGACAAGGAAAATGAAATAGACATTCTCATGTCCAGTTCAAAGCATTTGGACCAACTCCCAGAAAACCTAAGTGTGACCTGCAATCCTCTTTTATTTCTAAAGGCCCTAAAAACCCACCTTTTCAAATTATGTGTAGCAATCTAGACACTTCCGAAAACATAATTATTTGTACTGATTTTCCTCAGAATTCTGAGGAGAAAGAAACTTGCAGAAACAACCCCACTTATCTGGTCCCCGAAAGTGAGTCTGTTACCCAGAATAACCACAGATTCTTCACTTACTTGATCGGTCCCTGGAGAGTTCCCAATTCTTCCGGCCACCATTCAGGCGTCCAGAGGTTCAAGTTGTTACCAAATATAATAACCTCTGTTTTTCCGGAGTTGAGTTTCAGGCAATTAGATGACATCCACCCTGAGATGGGTTTCATGCAGCCATGACATCTTGTTCCCGTTTCAGCTTCTTGCCCGCGCTGGAGGGACAACACTATTTGCGTGTCATCCTTATAGGATGTCAGTTGGAACCCGAATGATCTTATCAAGGCTGCCAGTGGGGACACTTATACATTAAAAAGTGAAGGACTGAGGGACGACCCCTGAGGTACCCCACAAAGAAGGGAAAACGGCTTTGACCTGTCTTTATCCAAGTCCCCCGTTTGAATTCTGTCAGTAAGAGAGGAATTCATGAGGTTCCAGGCATTGCCTTGTACCCCACCTTCTGACAGACGGTCCATCAAAACCTCATGATGAACCATGTCGAAGGCTGCCGAGAGATCCAACATGATCAATATCGCAGCACCTCCCTGGTCCAATGCCTCTCTTACCTCCTCTGTAGATTTAATCAAGGCCAGATCTGTACTATGTTCAGCTCGAAAGCCATATTGTGTTGGATCCAGTATATTGTTAGTCTGGAGAAACAGACTGAGTTGAACATTCAAGGCTTTCTCAATCATTTTTGCCGGTAGTGGGAGGCGCAAGATTGGTCTATAGTTATTCAGGTCCTTCGGATCGACGTTTTGTTTTTTAAGCAATGGAAGAACAAATGCCGTTTTCCATTTATTAGGGATCTGGCCTGCGTTGAGAATAGTATTAATCAGAGGGGTAAGGGCTGTCCCAATAATCTTAGGGATTTGTTTAATCACAGACGCAGGGCACAGATCCAAAGGGGATCCTGATCGGATCTACATCTTAAGTTTAATAGAATCTTGTGTCTCTAGTGGCGTAAAGCAGTCTAGTGTCTGTGTCGTTTTGGAGCCAGTGGGCACCGCCTTAGCTAATGCCTCAATATCCTCTTTCTGCGCATGCGTGAATGAGGAAAAGATGGCTTCCACCGTATGCTGAAAGAAGGAGGCCAGACTTTCACATAATTCGGAGCTGCTTAGTATTTTAGGAGTATTGGGGCAGTGAGTTTGGCTACAGTTTTAAAAAGTTCTTTAGATGATTTAGCCTGATTGATCTGCTCCGAAAAGAATGTCCTTTTAGTGTCAAGGAGTAGTTTTTTATAAAGTGTAAGAACTGATTTATACACCTCTTTGTCGATCTTGTTGTAGCCTCTTCTCCAAGCTCGCTCCAGTCGCTTGCAGTCAAGTTTTTGCTTTCTTAAATCCTCTGAATACCAGGGAGCTGATGGGAGACCCCGCTTGGGAGTCCACATTTTTAACAGAGCTAGTTTGCCGCATGCAGCATCTACCTATTCCGTGTAAGCGGCCGTGGCTTCCTCATCTCTCAAGGGAAAGTTATGGGCTGTAGCTTTAAGAAGATTTCTGAGCTCTGTGCTAATGATAGCTATCCAGACCCTTATTGCTATCTTTTCCTTGGGCTTAAGTTTGCATTGATGGTATGTTGGCTGCGACAGTTCAAATAGAATGGCGGAGTGATCTGTCCAAGGGAGCGGCAGCACCTCAGTGCAGGTCAGATTGGGATTGTTGGAGTAAATCCCATCTAGCGTATGTCCTGCTACATGAGTGGGGCCTTCTACACGCTGCTTAAGATCCCCCTCGCTCATCACTTGATGCAGCCTCATAGTATCGGGGTTGTTGTGATCCTCAAGATGAAAATTAAAATCCCCCATGATGGTAAAAGAGTTTGCGCAGAGCCCCTCCTCTGAAAGGATTCCAATGAACTCTAAAAAAAAAGCCTTGTGGGCCAAGGGGGCGACAAAGGAGGATCACCTTGAATCTATCATGGCAAGAAGTACGTACACTGAGCGACAGTGATTCGCATGCCAGATTGGAGGCTGTGAGGAAGGAGGGCTCCAGGGCGTAATCTTTAATAGCCGCCAGTCCTCCAGCCCTCCTATCAGGTCTGTCTTGCGTGGGGCAAAGAATGCCTGGAGGTGTAGCTTTCGCTAGGTCGGTTCCTGATGCTTTGTCTAACCAGGACTCGGTTATGAGGGCCAGCTCAATGTTGTGTTCCTTAATGAACAATGCGCATACTATACTGTGCTTAATCAGAGACCTTGCACTAAGGAGTAAACATTTAAGGGGGGCAGAGTCTCCAATCTTTTTTGTCACTCCTTTCTTATTCACACGACGGTTAATAGTGTGATCCATAATATGATGAAGAAACCTGTGGCATTTTGGAGTTGCTATAAATGAATTCCTTGGGCAGGTCGAGTTTCCATCTGCTGAATTCATCCCCATGAGATAGTCTCTGGAGTATGACACAAAATCTGATTTCTGAGAGCCAGGGGACCATGCCCCGAGCCCTGTCGGAGCGTGGCTGGGTGCGGACGGGCTTGCCTTTGACGCGCCAGTGGCGCGCCCGCTGCGTGGACGTGACAGTGTTCCTATTTGTAGGTAGCGGCTAAAACAACTAGCCCGTTAACCTCATAATGGATGCCCCACTCCCTGCCCCCGATTCCCTCAAGAATAGAGCAATCCCCGGTGAGCAGCAAAAGTCAGTAAAGTGCCCTGTGCAATATAATCAGCGATTAAAATATCCTAAGCAGCAATTATCTGAACATAAACAACGGTATCATAAAATCAGTTAAAAAGCATTAAAAAAAGGTACATCCCTGGCAAGCATTGAACACAGCTCGAACAACCAGGAAGGCAGCGCTGCAGGGTCGCGACAGCGTGCCAATTTGTAGGAAGCGGCTATAACAACTAGCCCGCTAATCTCGTAATGGCTGACCCGCTCCCTGCCCCCGATTCACTCAAGAATGGAGCAATCCCCGGTGAGCAGCAACAGTCAGTAACGTGCCCCGTGCAATATAAGTAGTGATTAAAATATCCTAAGCAGCAATCATCTGAATATCAACAACGGTATCATAAAATAGATTAAAAAGCATTTTAAAAAGGTACATCCCTAGCGAGCATTCAACACAGCTCGAACAACCAGGAAGGCAGCGATGCGTGGTCGCGGCAGCATGCCTATTTGTAGGTAGTGCCTAAAACAACTAGCCCGCTAACCTCGTAATGGCTGCCCCGCTCCCTGCCCCCGATTCTCTCAAGAACGTAGCAATCCCCGGTGAGCAGCAACAGTCAGTAAAGTGCCCCGTGCAATATAAGCAGCGATTAAAATATCCTAAGCAGCATTTATCTGAACATAACAACGGCATCATAAAATCAGTTAAAAAGCATTAAAAAAAGGTACATTCCTGGCGAGCATTGAACACAGCTTGAACAACCAGGAAGGCAGCGATGCGCGGTCGAGACAGCTTGCCTATTTGTGGGTAGAGGAAAAAACAACTAGCCCGCTAACCTCGTAATGGCTGCACCGCTCCCTACCCCTGATTCCCTCCAGAACGGAGCAATCCCCTGTGAGCAGCAACAGTCAGCAAAGTGCCCCGTGCAATAAAAGCAGCAATTAAAATATCCTAAGCAACAATTATCTGAACATAAACAACGGTATCATAAAATCAGTTAAAATGCATTTAAAAAGGTACATCCCTGGCGAGCATTGAACACAGCTTGAACAACCAGGAAGGCAGCTGAATTGCTGCTGAGGTGGTGTAGCGCTGAGGCTGAGTGAGAGCCCGGGCCTCTTGCTGCCACATTCTATGACAACAGAAAGTGTGGGGTGGAGGAAGTCAAAAAAGCTAAAGTAATTTTTTGTGTTTAAAAAAAATTAATTTAACCAACTTCAAAGCAAACGGTAGTTGTGCAAGGTATAGGATTAAAACCTATGACCTACACCTTACCCACAGTAGAAAACATGCTAAAGACCAGAGGTATTGTACTACTACATGAAGCACATACTTTCTGAATAAACACATTGTAGTTGTCGGTACCTTCCACTGAGCTTTACTGCCCGCTGATTCATTTGGCTAGCAAATATGGTCATTAATTCTCAGGGTTAATTTCCTACAGCAAATATTACTAAGGTTATTGGTCAAACGTTAAAAGCTCATTGTGGCCAACAGCCCTTTTCAAACTTCCAAACTTGATAAAACATGCATCACTGAGATGGTAATAACAGCTAGTATTTATAGTGCTAAGTAACAAAAAGACTGGAATGGAATAGCAGGTCCCATGGAAAAATAACCACAAATGTGCTGGGAATTCCTTTACATTTGTATTTGTCTATTATATGAGTGTATAAATTAGCTCTGGAAAGGGGAATTTAGTTTTTGATTTGAAGTCCAAATTCCAAAGGTGTAAAACAAAGAGTAAATGTCCTTAAATGCACTGCTTACACGTACCCTGTATTATTGCTAATGGCCCAGGATTAGGGTCCTTTATACACTGTCATATTCTTACTGACTACTAATTTGTTACTCTTGTAAAGGAAGACTGTATTTATTAATTTGTCAAGCACATGTTTCTATTCCACGAGTATTAAAACAAGCAATAAGTCAAACTCCCAGAGCAAACTAACTTTACGTGTTAGGAAGTAGGATTGTCAACAGCAGTGTAAAAATAAGAAAACTAGTTAGTTTTGCTAGAAAATGCAAGAATATAAGTGAGCAGGGTCTGTTGACCTTAGTGGGTCAACCAGCATCATGACCTTATTTTATAACAAGTTTACAATCTATAGCCAATTTAAAGTTTGACATACTGACTGTAGATTTTGTGAGGGGTAACTTGAAAGCACTACTCACAAAGCACATCCTTTCACGGGGCAAAACATGAATGAAATCATTTAGAGAAAGGATTGTGTACCAAATCATACAGCCCAAACAAACTAAAAACAGAGGTGCGTAATGATGCAACAATTAATAAAAACCAAAATGTGTAAAGAAAAGAAATTGCTTCCCCCAGAAATAGGAGAAGACGCATCTTTGGTAACATTACCTGGGGATCCTGATGAGTAGAGCCATTTGCCATGCCGAGGGCGAGGGCACTGGCCGCTGTACCATACGTGCTCATTAAATAGGGGGATATTGCAGCTTAATGTAGTACGGCTGGAGCCAGAACTGCAACAAACCACGTGTGTATGTGGTGGTGCTGGAAAATGTAGTCGAGGCCCCTGTATACAGCAGTGGGCTGAGGTTGAGAGTCGCTACGCTTAAAATTAAACATGCAGCTCGAACCATGAGGATCACACAAGAGGGCGAGAGCCATATATGTTAAGGTCAAGATAGTAGGCATTGGAATATCCAAACGAGTCCTGGAAAATGATTCCTAGAGCTGAATAGATAATGCCGGAACCGTGAGTGATCACATGATCGTGGGAATGCTGGGGACTGTAGTTGCAGCAGTTGATAACAAACAAGCGAACAAAATGCAAAAAAAGGGTAAAATAAACTGTGCGATACAATATATAAAATGTGTGGTGAATTTGCATTTTTCCCGTTACAAGATAATGTCTGTTAAGCTAAATAGAATGTGCGGTGAACAAGATAAAACGTGTCTCAATTCCAGACTGTAAAAGAGTGTGGTAGAGCGCTTTTGTTTCTGTTGCCAAAACTATCTATAAATAAACCTACAATAGACAGATGGAAGGAGAGAGAAGAGGCCATCACACACTATAACAGTGATTGCCAAACAAAATGTTCTCTCAGTGAAATTGCCAGGGAAGGAGCTAAGCACACAAAGGAATGGCATTTAAACAAATCCACTAATAACAAGCCAGCGTTTTTAAATGACACAGATACAAGCCAATTGCAATCGGTGGATGTGCCAAACGCCCATATAAGAGATACAACAGGTCTTGCAGACAGCGCAAGCACCGTCAAGGCTCGACCTAGAAAGGGACGGTGTGGTGGAATGGGATCACCTCTAAGAGAAATCTGGCACCAAAAGTAACAATCGACTTATAAACACATACATGTATAGCCGCGCACCAGAGCAGTTTAGAAGACCAACCGAGCAAAGACATCCAAAGCACATACAAGTACCAAAGACAAATAGCAGAGCAAGTTGGTTACCATCCACAGAATAAGACACCAAATGCAGAAGTTGGTCAGATAGAGAGTCAGACTGGCCCATAGATCAATCTGGCAGTGCAGGTGGTCGTTTTGTTTTGGGCTGTTTGTGGGCCTATTTAATGACGAATTGGGATGGCTTTTTATGGTGGATTTCGCCAGTATCTCCTCAAACATTCAGTCTTCCATACCTTGCAAACCACCTATACTACATGTCTTTACAAGTTTAAAACTGCTCCGACTTGCAAAGTTGGTTCACTTTTGTGGCTAACAGATTAAGATTATTTCACCATGCATCGACTGTGATGGTCTTTTACAGCATTAGTGATTTGGTATTAACCATTCGTGACCAAACTTGCTCCACCACCAACTGTGAAGACAGCCTACAGGGAGTCTGGGTCAATCACCAAGGACATGTGTGTGCCTGCACTATTAAGATGGATGTATAGGTCTGATTCAGGTCCTGAAGACTTCAGGTGGGGAGGATTAACCTTCTTATTAAAATTTGTCTGGAATGTGCAGCACATGGTGCTATTAAAGAGTGAGGAAAATGGAAGGCAGATTTAGAATGTGAATTCATGGATCTCCAATGGCAGATCATCTGTGACCAAAGCAAGGCTGTTTTTTATTAATGATTGCTTTCAGATGATATAATATTATCTTTTAGGTCACAGTTATCTTATCGCCCTGGTGATCAATTAGGTTAAACTTTCAAGCCAATTCTTCTAGTCCCCGACATGGATCTTAAGGGGTGGGATTCTTGCATAATAGTTGGTCCTGCAGCTCCCTAGACTTATCTTTCCATGGTCCTGCGGATATGAACTGAAAATCATTTTTTATTCCACAATTACTCAAAATCATTTGCAACATATCTTACATATGTGAAAAGAACACATGAACAATTCTATCCGATTACAGAGCCCCGCCTGCTGACATACTGGTGTGTTTGCAAGACTTTAAAACTAAGGAAGTAATCCTCACAAAGGCATGGTCCTTCCATCCTATCTCCTATCAAGAACACTCACCGGTTCTATACCAAGACTTGGCTTTGATTACCTTACAACGCAGGTGGCAGTTTCGCTTTGTCACGGAGCACCTCCGACAGCAGAACATAACTTACTCCTGGGGCCATCCGTTCCGACTTTTTTTCCGTTTCAACGGCAAACTGCACCAGATGCGGTCCTTCATCGACACATGCTGATTGCTGGGACTTACAGAACCAAGCAGAGATTAAGGGCTGCCTTTTGACGTACCAATTTTCCATCGGGGATCTGACTTTTGTTGTGGGCTCCATCTACGCCCCCAACAAAGGGCAGGTAAAATTCCTATACACGGCCTTGCGAGAGGCAGCCACCACCCCAGATAGACACTTGCTGCTTGGAGGGGTTCTCAACGTTGTGTTTGACAACGAGCTGGACCGATCCTGTCAGAGAACGACGCAGGCTGGAGTCCTGCACCCTCAGGGCGAGCTCTACTCCAGGAGTTGGGGGTGACTGACCTCTGGCGCCTCTTTAATGCCCGATCCCGCAGCTACACATTCTATTCGGGGGCCCACAAAACGTACGCACGCTTGGATTATCTTCTTGGTTCCCCCCTTTTTCAAACCCAAGCAACCACTGTAGATATTCTAACGGCCTCTCTCTCAGACCACTCCCCGGTGCTAGTCAGCCTCCATATCCCGCGCACACCGTGCCCCCGCAGACTCTGGTGCCTGCGCGACACAATGCTCCAGCTTCCACCCGTGGTCACTCAAATCCAGAAGGCCATTACGGACTTTGGATCTAGATGCCTCCGTGGCTACGCAGTGGGCAGCTCTAAAGGCAGTCCTTAGAGGGGAATTTATAGCAATTTCCTCGGCCCACAACCGAGATAGAGAGCGCAAGAGGGCAGACCTCACTTAGGGCCATATGTATCAAGGCAAAATGGGTTCGCAAACGCCGAAATTCGCAGAATTCCGGCGTTTGCGAACCCATTTTCGCTAAATGGTATGTATAAACATTTTTGGTGCAAAATAAGGAATCGCTAAATTTGCCATTCCTTATTTTGCGATTGCATTTAAGGAATTGCAAATCTTGCGATTCCTTAAATGCAATGTATCAAGGAAAAAAACATTCCAAAATGCCATTAAGGATTCGCAAATTACCACCAACTTCTAGTTGGAGGTAAGTTGCGAATTCTTTTAAAAAATATATTTTTTTTTAAATCAAAAGGTGCCATGTGACGCTCATACATGCCCTTAGGGCATGTATGTGCATCATATGCGCACACATGTAATTTTCAGGGGTGCAGCAGGGTGTTCTTGAGACACCCCTGCACCCTTGCAATGATTCTCAAATTGTGATTAGCAAATTGCTAATCGCAAATTGAGAATAATTTCACATTCATTCCTATGTGCCTCCTGGCCCATAGCAATGAATGGGAAATTGTTCCTTAATTTGCTAATCGCAATTAAGGAATTTTAAGGAATCACTAAAAACCAGCGATTTTCTTCATACATACCATTTTGCGATTTCTAAATAGCGATTCCTTAAAAATCGCTATTTAGGAATCGCAAAACAGAATGTTGATACATATAGCCCCAAGAGAGTCTTAGAACTTGAACAACTCCACCAGAGAACAGGGGCCTCTAGGGCTTGGCGCCAACTCTGCATAGAACAGAAACAGCTTGCGGCCTTAGACCAGGATAAAGCGGAAAATGCAGCACTCAGGCTGCGACATTCTTATTATACCGGAGGAGATAGGTGTAGCCGCCTCCTCGCCAATAAACTTTGTGAAGCCAGGCAGCAACAAAGAGTTCAAAATATACATGCTAGCCTGTAACAGACGACGCTGCCATAGCCGAAGTCTTCCGTGACTTTTATGCCGACCTTTATGCTGGAGACCCCCTCGATCTCCAATTCAGCGCAGACTACATAACTTCTGCAGGCTTGCCCTCCCTCTCCCAGGCGCAGGCAGATCATCTTGACAGGGTCATAGAGGTAGAAGAGGTTATCTCGGCAATTTCCCGTCTTAAACTGGGTAAATCTCCGGGTCCGGACGGCTATACAGCCGCCTTCTACAAGACCTTTTGCAACCAACTGGCCCCCACCTTGACAAGCTTAATCAACACCTTCGAACACACAGGGGCAAACCCGGGTGAGATGCTGGAGGCGGCGGTGGTCGTCATTTCGAAACCTGGTAAGGATAGGACAGCTTGCAGCGCCTACAGACCAATCTCGCTGCTTAACATAGACATCAAACTTTATACGAGCATCATTGCGACCCGACTGGCGCCTTATATGGCACAACTGGTTGAGCCTGACCAAGCCAGGTTTATCTCCCAAAGGCAGACCAGTGACAACACTAAAAGCATATTGCATCTTGTTGAGAAGTCCTCCCGCACCCAAGGCGAGAATATGCTTTTAGCTATTGACGCGGAGAAGGCATTCAATAGGGTCCACTGGCCTTACCTGGAACTGGTGATGATAGCAGCTGGCTTCGGGGAGAAGATCCGTACCTACATCCTGAATTGCTATAGGGCGCCAATAGTTCAAGTTCAAGTTCAGGCATTTATAAAGAGCACTACTCACCCAGAGGGTCTCAAGGCGCTAGAGGGAGGGGTTCATTGTTTGTCGAATATCCATGTTTTCAGTTCTTTTCTGAAGGAGGTGTGATTCTGAGTAAGGCGGAGGTGGGTGGGGAGTGAGTTCCAGGTCTTGGCAGCCAGGAAGGAGAAGGATCTGCCACCCATGGTGGTTTTTCGGATGCGCGGGACTGCGGCGAGGGCTTGATTGGATGATCTTAGTTGGCGGGTGGGATAGTAGAAGGACAGTCGGGTGTTGAGGCATTCGGGTCCTAGATTATAAAGGGCCTTGTGTGCGTGGGTAAGAAAGCGGAAAGTAATTCTTTTGTTGACGGGAAGCCAGTGGAGGTTTTTTAAGTGACCGGTGATGTGCTCTTGGCGCGGGATGTCTAATATGAGTCTCGCTGATGCGTTTTGGATGCGCTGGAGCTTTTTCTGCAATTTTGTTGTAATTCCGGCGTAGAGTGTGTTGCCATAGTCCAGTCGGCTCGTGACCAGTGCATGGGTGACAGTTTTTCTCGTTTCGAGGGGGATCCAGCGGAAGATCTTTTTGAGAATGCGAAGGACGTTAAAGCAGGAGGACGATATGGCGTTGACTTGTCTGGAGATTGAGAGAGAGGAGTCTAGAATGAAGCCAAGGTTACGTGCATGGTCTGTGGGTGAGGGCGCTGATCCCAAAGCGGAAGGCCACCAGGAGTCGTCCCAAGCTGAGGGGGAGGATCCTAGGATGAGCACCTCCGTTTTGTCTGAGTTGAGTTTTAAGCGGCTCTGTTTCATCCATTCGGCTACTTCTTTCATACCTTCGTGGAGGTTGTTTTTGGCGGTGTTGGGGTCTTTGGTGAGGGAAAGGATTAGCTGGGTGTCGTCGGCGTAGGAGATGATGTTGAGGTTGTGTTGACGTGCGATTGAGGCGAGGGGACTCATGTAGACGTTGAAGAGGGTGGGACTGAGTGAGGAGCCTTGAGGTACGCCGCAGATGACTTCGGTGGGCTCTGAGTAGAAAGGGGGGAGTCGGACTCTCTGGGTTCTCCCGGCTAGGAACGAGATGATCCAGTCCAAGGCTTTACCTTGAATGCCGATGTTGTTGAGGCGTTGTATGAGGGTGTTATGACAGACAGTGTCGAAGGCGGCGGAGAGGTCGAGTAGAATGAGGGCCACTGTTTCACCGTTGTCCAGGAGTGCTCGGATGTCGTCGGTCGCCGCAATGAGGGCGGTTTCGGTGCTGTGTTTGGCTCGAAAGCCGTTCTGTGAGGGATCCAGGGAGTTGTTGGATTCAAGGAAGGCTGCGAGTTGGCTATTGACGGCTTTCTCGATGACTTTGGCCGGGAAGGGGAGGAGGGAAATGGATCGGTAGTTTTTCAGTTCTGAGGGGTCTGCTGTTGGTTTTTTCAGAAGGGCGCTGAGTTCGGCGTGTTTCCATATTTCTGGAAAGGTGGCGGAGTTGAAGGAGCAGTTGATGACGTCGCGGAGATGGGGGGCGATGATGGAGTCAGCTTTGTTGAAGATGTAGTGGGGACAGGGGTCAGAAGGTGAGCCAGAGTGGATTGAGTTCATGAGGCGAATGGTGTCTTCAATGGTGACTGGGTTCCAAGAGTTAAGGTAGTTAGTTGGAAGGGTGGGATCTGAAGGGGGTGGGATGAGTTGTTCATTGGGAGTATTCTTGAAGCTGTTGTGGATGTCGGCAATTCTGTTGTAGAAGAAGGAGGATAACGCATCGCAGAGGACTTGGGAGTTAGTGATGTCGTTGGATGCTGCGGGAGGGTTGGTGAATTCTTTGACCATATTGAAGAGTTCCTTGCTGTTATGAGAGTTGTTGTCGAGCCGGTCCTTAAATGCTGATTTCTTGGCGGATCGAATCAGTTGGTGGTGTTTGCGGGTGGCTGTCTTGAGGGAGGTCATGTTGTCTGAGGTTGGTTCTTTTCTCCAATTCTTCTCCAGGGTGCGGCATGTCTTCTTGGATTTTTTAAGGTCATCATTGAACCAGGGAGCCTTCTTGCTGGATGATTTCAACTGGTGTTTTTTCAGGGGTGCTAGTTCGTCTGCACTGTGGGTAATCCACTGCCTGAGATTGGTGGCCGCTTGGTCTGGGTCCGTTGCAGGGGTGGGAGTATTTAGGCTGAGTGATGTGAGGAGTTGGTCGGTGGTGATTTTGTTCCATTTTCTTCGGGGAATGGGTTGTGGACGGTTGTGGGTCAGGGTTGTTTTGTAGCTGAAGTGAACACAGCTGTGATCCGTCCAGTGGAGAGCTGTAGTGTGATCGAAGGAGATGTGTTTGCTGGAGGTGAAAATAGGGTCGAGCGTGTGTCCGGCTGTGTGAGTGGGGGCGTTAACAAGTTGTTTGAGTCCGAGATTGGCCATGTTGTCCAGAAGGGTGGTGGTGTTGTTGTCGAGAATGTTGTCAAGGTGGTAGTTGAGGTCTCCTAGAAGAATGTAGTTCTCTGAGGCGAGGGCGTGCGGGGTGACGAAGTCAGTGATGATGTCGCTGAATTGAGATCGGGAGCCTGGGGGTCTGTAAATGAGGGTTCCTCTAAGTGTGGTCCTGGGGTCGGTGTGGATCTGAAAGTGGAGGTGTTCGGCGGATGCAAGATTGTCGTCAGAGCTGGTTGTAATTTTGATGGTGTTTCTATGGACGATGGCGATGCCTCCTCCAGTTTGATCGGTGCGGTCTTTCCGAATGATCTTGTAAGAGTCCGGTATGGCTATGGCGATGTCAGGGGCAGAGGATGCATTCATCCATGTTTCAGTGAGGAAAGCAATTGTCAGGTGACGCGGTGTCGATTAGGTCCCAGAGTTCGGTTGCATGTCTGTGGACCGAGCGGGTGTTCAGTAGGATGCATTTCAAGTCGTTGGGTTCGGAGCTGAGTGTGGAGGAAGTGTGTTTGGTGAGGGTCCTGAAGCAGTTGAACTTACAGGAGAGGCAAGAGAATGGGCCGTGGGTACGTCCTGGGGTTGCTGCGCAGCAAAGTGGGGTGCGTCCGGGGTTGAGGGCGATGAGAGTAGCGGCATCATAAGTTACTCTGGGGGGTTGGGAGCGGCATAGAGCAGGGGGACGGGCGCTGGGTGCGGTCCAGGCGCGGACGGGCGCAGACGGGCTTACCTTTGGCGCACCTTCGGCGCAACTGGGGCGCGACCGCTGCGCGTGACCGCTGCGCGCAAAAGCTTCTGTCATAGGTGGATAGTGGAAGGGGAGGGGCGAGGCAGGCTCAGCTGGGAGGCGGGAGCGTGATTGGAGGGACGGGCTTGGACGTCACAAGAAGCAAATGGCTGCAACAATAACAACTACTTAACGCAGGGAGAGGTTGGGGCGAGCAGTGGAGCGCTTATTACAAAATAGTTATTTTACAAATGAAATGGCTGAGACAAAGTAGCGCTATGGTGACAGTCAGCGTTAACGGCCTCACATCTTCCCGGTTTCCCATTGAGAGGGGCACTAGGCAGGGGTGCCCAGTTGCCCCTCCTCTTCGCACTCTATAAGGAACTACTGGCGCTTAGGGTTCGCCATCACCCGTTGATAACCGGGATTAAATTTGGTGTAGACACTCACACCATTAGTCTCTACACTGATGACATTCTGCTGTCCTTATCAGATCCGGCCACCTCGGTGTGCGCCCTATTCACTGAACTACACAATTTCGCTCAGGGTTCAGGCTTCAAAATTAATACGGACAAATCCTTGGCCCTTAGTCTCTCCCTTTCCCCGCAAACTCTCAGCCACCTCCAGGAGGAACATCCGATGCAGTGGCCGACGGAGGCAATTCTGTATCTGGGTATTCCGCTCGCGCCCACTCTCCAAGCGACCTCTAACATTAATTATTCTAAAGTCCGTAGCCGCGTCCGGACGATGCTGAACAGATGGAAATACTGCACACTGTCCTGGCTGGGCAGGTTAGCAGCCGTCAAAATGACCATACACCCCAAGTTTTGTATTTATTTCAGACTCTTCCTCTCCGGCCCACTATGGGCTGGATTCAGCGGATGCAGGCGGACCTTTCGCGCTTCATTTGAAATGGTCGTAAGCCTCGCTTCCGACACCAGGTCGCCATTCTTCCACCGGAAGAGGGGGGGTAGGGGTGCCCGACCTTCAGTCTCATTTCCATGCCGCTCAGTTTAGAAATCTAGTGGAATGGCAGAGGGCGGAATCGGAAAAGCACTGGCTGTTCCAGGATCAGCCATTGGCAGGCAGACCGCTACAAGGGGTTCCCTTGCTCCATAAACGTCACCACCCAGCCAACCTCAATGCATCAGACATCACAGGCACCATCCTGGAATCCTGGGATCGCACCAACTCCCATGCACAATTAACCACATTCCGGTCACCCCTCATGCTGCTGTGGGACAACCCGGAATTCCAACCTGGCACGGAAACCCGAGCCTTTCAGGCTTGGCGCTCTTCCCCCTGCAGGTCCCTAGGGTATCTCTTTAACCTAGAGGCCATCATCCCATTTCCACAGTTGAGGGAGCATTATGGCCTAACCGAGATGGAACGCCTTGCATATCTGCAGGTGCGACATTGGGCACTACACCCGCACATTAAACCACAGGCGCAACGCTTACTATCCCCTTACGAAAAGTGGTTGATAACCCATACCTCTGACAAGAGAATCATCTCGGACCTCTACAAAATGCTCCTAGGCCCTACCACACACACCTATAATGCAAGTCGCGCTAGATGGGAGAGAGACCTTGGCAGGCCCCTGACTCACAAGGAGTGGGAGGGTGTCTACTATAGGGCACGGCATTCAGCGTATCATATGGGCCTCACGGAGACCCTGACCAAAATCGTTACCTATTGGTACTATACCCCAGAGCGGATACACCACTTTGACCCCCGGCGCAGCGACCTATGTTGGAGGGGTTGTGGAGGGAAGGGCACATTGGAACATATCCTCTGGGGCTGCGCTTGCATACAGCCATATTGGTCACAGGTTCTCAATGAAATAGACCGACACCTGGACACCCAATTACCCCGCTTTCCCTCATACATATTGTTGGGTTTACCTAACCCCTTAACCTATCCACTTAAATCCCGACGGGGTCGCTTGATAGCGATTGCTCTAGGAGCGGCTTTGCAAAACATCTCCACTGGCGCACCGCCCACCTCCCTACGCTCTCTGGCTGGCTTCAGCGCTTATGGATGGTATTGGGCATGGAGAAACTTACACTTACACTAGCAGGGAGAGGATCAGAATTCCCGGAGTTATGGCGGCCCTTTTTGACACTTCTGGTGTCTGAGTTTCGGGAAACGACATGCCCCAGATACCTCCGTTTTCTCCGTCTCCCTGACACGCAGATACCAGAGGACAGCTCCGCAAAGAGCCGTACAAAACGCTGCTAATCAGTGGATTATCTTCTCCCCACTTCCCTTCCCTTCCCTATTGTTTTGTTTTGGTGGACGGGGATGGGTGGGACTTGGGTTGAGGGTGGGTTTGGGGTTTTTTCCTTTTGTTTTGTTATTGCTATATTTGCTGACCCGCTTCATGCTTATTACCAACAGGTGATGTCAGTTACTGCGACTTATATGTCTCATTCGCATGTTGCCAGTGGAGCTGGGGTCTTGTTTGTTACTTTCTGTGAGAACAAATAAAGGTTTTAAACCATAAAAACCATTATATCAGCAGCATTATTGAAAAAAAAGCTAATATCAAATTCCATGGCCAACTTGTGGGACAGAAAAGACCTCTATATCGCCTCCCATGATATGTGAGCGCCACTCGATTTAAAGTTACTAAGTGCCGTGTATCGTTTTAAACTATGGTGTTGACATTAAAAAGTGGGTCTGTTTTCTATTTGATCGCTTGCTGCTGTTCAAATTCCTTTGGTGTCTTCTGAACATTCTTTTTCGGTAAGCCTGACGCACAGCTCGACCATGTATTTCATAAATTTGGCCAAGTCTGTTGGTACAGTGCAGGAGAACTGAACCGATACGGCTTCTGTCCGAACTCCCTTAAATAGACACATTGGTTTTAGCAGCTTCTGACAACACTGTCACAGGCCGGGGCAGCAGCACAACAAATGAAGCAGGGATTCCATTTTAAAGTTGCAAATTCTGCACCTGGTCATAGAAGAAAGGCATTTCCATCCGGAGTTTAGTTCTGTAATTGGAAGGGGCACTAGTCTGGTCCACTGAATATTTTTTAGTGCCTTCCTCCCCAATGCTTCCCTCAAGTAGGGCTGTATTTTTTGCTCCTTATATGACGTAATCAGCCCAGGGAGCCCTCCCCCGCTATGTAGTTTGGTAAGTCTGCTTCATGTGACAATTGGTGAATTTATTTATTAAGCGCATTTTTAATTGCCACGTAGCTTAGGCCGTCTTGTCCCCAATTCTGTGTTGCCAGGCCCAATGTTTCCAATGCTTTTTGCATATAAATTTGCCATGGATTAGTAGTCCCTTCATAGATGGGCTTTAGCATGCTTTTTACACTTCCAATAGCCGCTTTCAAGACTTGGTAAATATTTTGCCTGCATTCCCAGGCATTCTTGGTTTTGCTGCACCAGTCCAAACTCCAGGCGAATCAAGCTATTGCGGGTGTATTTTGGTAGCTTGAATATGCATTTGTATGCCTGGTATTGTGCTTTTCCTAATATGCTGTCCATTTTACCGGGGAAGGCCTGCTGAGTGTACCTCACTAATGAACTTATTTTAGATTGTATTACCTTTCTTATTGGGACTGTCATTGAACTCTGCAGTTTCTCGTGAAGTTTACACAAAGCATAAATTGTCGACTGCACTTTTGAATTAATTTTTTATAAGTGTAGAGTCGTTGTTCCACAATCACTGAGCCATGCTCCAATATAATTATATGTTTTTGTAGTGGAGATTGTCTCCCTGCCCACATTCTATTTAAGTAGTGCTTTTTTGTACAACTCCCATAAATCATTACTTTAGCCTTGTGTGAATTTATGGTTAAATCATTGGTCTAATTATAGATGTATAGGGTGGTCCTGTGGATATCTCCCAAATTACTAATACTACAAGGCAGCAGCAGGGTCCCAGTATGGTGCTGGTGGGCCTCATAACAAAAAAACAATGTTGGAGTCCTGCTTCATAGTCTGGTTCTTGATTTGATTTGATTTGATTATAGGACTTATAGAGCGCACGAATGCCCGCGGGCGTCTTGGCGCTAACATGACTGAGAACTGATGAGCGGAGGGCCACGGGTAGGTCGGGGCTAGGCTACCCCGAGAAGAGCCAGGTCTTTATATTCTTTCTACAGATTAACAGAGATGAGCTGGTTTTTATTTCTTCAGGGAGTATATTCCAGGTTGTCGCAGAGTGCAGCAGAAAACCTCTCCCTCCCCATCTCAGTTGTTTGAAACGTGGGATGCGGAGGAGGTTAGCACCGCTATATCTCAGCGTCCTAGCTGGAATGTAAGGTTTCATGTTTGTTTTCATGAAATGTGGCCCTGACCCATGCATGGATTTATATGCCAGACAAGCCAGCTTAAATTGGATTCGTTTCTCAACCGGTAGCCAGTGAAGGTTACTAGGCTTGGAGGCCACCGGCTCAAACCTGGGGATGTTCAAAATCAGCCGGGCCGCAGCATTCTGCAAACGCTGAAGTTTTGAGAGAAGCTGTTTTTGTAGGCCCGCGTATAAGGCGTTCCCGTAATCCATTTTGGACAAGGCCAACATGGTTACCAGTGTTTTACAGGCGTCAGGCGGGATGTACGGCAGTAGTTTATGAATAAGCTTCAGGGTGAACCATACCGAGGACGTGAGTTTGTTGATTTGGGCCTTAAACGTAAGTTTGGAATCGAACATGAAACCAAGGTTCCTTACACTTTCCACAGGTGATGGGCAGTTGCCTAAGCCGTCCGGCCACCAGTTGGGTGACCAGATGTTAGTATCGGCTCCCAGCAGCATAACCTCGGACTTGTCTCCGTGTAGTTTCAAGAAATTCGCTTGCATCCAGAGACTAACTGGGTTCATACAGATACGGATTTACCTGCCGTCTCTGAGATGTTATTGGATATGTCCACCACTATTTGTGTGTCGTCCGCGTAAGAAACAGGTATAAAACCGTGATCCCTAATAATGTTTGCTAGCGGGGCTGTATAAACATTAAAAAGGGTGGGGCTTAGAGAGGAGCCCTGCGGAACCCCCAAGGGGATTTAAAAGATTTAGATGAAAAATCCCCAAGCTGCACCGTGAAGGGTCCTTCTCCCAGAAAAGAGGCCAAAATTGAGGTAGCCGATGCGTGCAGACCTATTTCTCTAAGACGGGACAGAAGCAGCACGTGGTTGACGGTGTCGAAGGCTGCCGACAGATCTAATAAAATCAAGGCAGCCTTCCCAGCCCTGTCCAGAATCCTCCTAATCTCCTCCGCCGCGGTAATCAGGGCGGTTTCCGTCCCATGTTCTCCCGGAACCCATGTTGTGAGATATCAAGAGCCTGGGAGCCTGGATCTTCTTGCAAAGTGCCGTCCTGCCCTCCCTTGGGTGAGAAGGACGCTCTTAGTTACAAGTGTTGAGTGTGTGATTTAAACAGGCCATGAGGGAGAGGAACTTTTCCAGAGTCTGCTCCATTCTGCCCAGAGGTTCAAGGATAAGTGGGGCAACTACAAGAATTACTTTACCCAAAAGGAATAGGTCTCAGAGAAATCTTTGAAGGGTGATGCACTGGAGGAGATTGAGGGTCAATGAACTGTTCAGATGCTGTTGATTGATAATGATAGGTATTCTGTTTGTGCACAACATCAGCAGGCATATTGTAATATATGTTTGCACATATTATGTCAGTTTGCCTGCATGGCCTGCTTTGATTCTATTGTTATGTCTGGTACGACTAATTGTGTTAATGTTTTTAAATAAATGTATAGGTTGATCGTGGAACCTAGGTTAGTAATGGGAACAGGGGGGTGATTCATTTTTACCAAAACCTTTAAAGACATGTTATAGTAGCTGTGGATGCTATTTTGTGCTGTGGAGGGTGAACACCTGTGATGATAAAATAGCATCTAATTAACTGATAGTGGTATTGTGATTTACAGAAATGTGAGGGAGCATATGGTCAAAATCAGTCATGCATGTGAAGCCTTTTGGTGACAGCTGTACTTTGAAGACTTTAGAGCTTATTTTGACTTGGGTTCATTGTATTACAAGTACATTCATGTCAATGGCCCTTTGTTTAAGGTTTCATGTCTGAGGATGAAGATGATTAAAGCATGCTTACTGAGCACACACAGAGATAACACATGCAATCCACCTGAGAGCAATGTGAAAAGTGAATGGAAGATGTTGTCCCCAAAGGAAGGCCCCATGTAGTCCTTTTATGTGCATGGGATATCAAACCAGCATCCTCAGCAGGCAAGTGCTCTTTGGCATGGACTTGTATGATAGGCCAGCTAGGAGTAAGCCATTATGAGAACATTCAGCTCACAAACTCCATTATGTATATCTGAGCTACAAATGATGTGCTTATTTCTCAGCAGTGTTTTTGCACAGGGAAGTTCGAGAGTGGGCACCCTGTTCCGCTACAGTTGTACATATATCTCAAACACTATACACATCTCCTGGTGTGCTGTTGAAATGTAGTTTCATAGGACTAAAGTTCCTGCAAGTTACAGTGAGCTTAACATAAGGTGTTGTAGAGCAGGTACCAAGCATAGCGTTGTGCACAAATCTTAAGATGGTTTCGTGGATTGTGGCTATTGGCTGATGGCAACAAAATACTATTCGCGAACAGATTGGAGGCCGACGTAGTATGCATCCAAGAATCCTGGCTTACTATTGGTTGGGTATTAGAGGGATCTTTTGTGTAAAACTGCCTTGCAATACCCTCAAGGAGGGGCCATACAAAAGGAGGTATAGCAATATTGCGAAGTACCAATTATAGTTGGACATTTAATGAATTTACTCATGACTCAAAACTAATCCAGGCTGTAAAAATAAGCTTTAATGGGAAACAAGATAGCATTGAGCCATTATTAGTTATTAGTGGTGAATGCATATATTCCACCTCATCCCATCTACGGCCATGGACATGTCTTCCTTTATCACTAGTATTATTCAGAGCGAGACTTGTAAACTTACAGTACTAGTAGGTGACCTAAATGCTAAAGTTTCTAAATATGCTTTGTGGTCATTAGCAAATGAACCTAAAGAGGAAGCATTAAAACTACCCCCTGTCATCTTCCCTTCTAATTGTAGAGTGGAAAAAGAGGATTGCTGCTGCTAGAAGATGTAATGAATAACAAATTTTTAATAGTAAATGGAAGGCTCGAGAATGATACCCAAGCAAATTGTACTTATGAATCTTCTTCCAGATGTTCCATTATTGACTATGTGATCGCTCCATTTTATACTATTAATATGATCTTGAACATTAATGCTCTTGATAATCCCTATAGTGATCATCATTATGTTTCCTGAATGATTGACGCGAACTTAATGGATGTAGGAATGTGAAATTTTAATGATATAACATTGGGGTTCAAGAGATCTAATGGTAGAGCTCATTGGAATTCCAAGGCAACTGGTAAACTAAATCACTGACAGCGTTAATAGGGGACCCATAGTTTTTGTATTCTGATCCACTAATTAAGCATGGAATTTGTTTTGAAAACATTGGTCACTGCTTGTAAAATAAACAATTCACCCTCACACAGGAGACCATATCTTAACCCTGTTATTTGTTTAATTAGGGAGAAAGACTACTGAGGATGCAATATCTTTTCTTTACCACTGAGCAAAGTAAATTAAATAATCTTCTGAAACAAATAAGCCACATATCTTTTTCTTTCTTTAAAGAATACGTAAATGACTATAATTCAGCCTAAAGAAGCAGCCTTTTGTAAAGACACTAAAGGATACTGGGAAATTGTCTTTAATAGTTGTGGCACTAGAGTACAATCCCTCAGAATTCCAATCAAGGAAGCAGTGTGAAGAGCTTATCTAGATGACGTTTACTCAGATAATGTCAATATAGAGTGGTCTCATACTCCCTCTATCAAATCCTCACCTTCTCCCTCTGTATATAATGTCCTTAATACGAAAGAGATTGAGGGTATTATTAGGAGAATGAGGGCCTCTGGGGTAATTGGTCGGGATTAGGTGCCTATAACCATTATTAAACGGGAGCCCTTCCTGTGGACCACATATATTACTCCTCTTTTCGACACTGTTGTCATTATGGAGTCACCCCGCTTTTGTTCTGGAAGCATTTAATTTCGCTACATAAAACGGGTCCAAGACATCTCCCCTGTAATTATGGCCATATAGCCTTGCAGGATGCAGTAGGGAAAATATTTGCAAGGAATATTTGGAACACCTCATTGAGTGGGTCGAAGAGGAAAAGACCCACCCAATTGAACAAGCGGGTTTTCAAAAAGCAACTCTGTACACATATGCATGTTGAAACCTATAGAGAAAAAGTATATTAATATTCGAGGGCTCAATGTATATGTGGCATTCATAGATTATTCCATGGCATTCGATGGGATGGACTGTCCAACATTATGGAAAAAAATTAAGAAGTTAGGAATGCCCGAGATTCTCCTTTCATTAGTAATCCCTTTCCATTCCTCTACCTGGTGTCAACTGCTGCTCGGCGGGGATCAGGGATTGTCCTCAATAATTCTGCTCTTCTCATTGCACGTTTCAGATCCCCCTGACAGTCTAGCAATAAACACAGGGGATGCCCCTAAGATAGGTGGCCGCCCTTTTCCTTGCCAAATGAATGTGGATCATATCGCAATCCTGGATCTAACTCGTAAGGGCTTGAATAATACGCTGACCACATTACAGCAGTATGCCACTCTTCATTATCTGAAGATTAATGCCTCCAACAGCAAAGTATTGATTCTTAAAAATAGAAAAGCCAAGAAGAGAAGAAATTATGGAAAAGGCACATATTGAACATTGCTCCTCTAAGGCCTCTTCACATGCCTGTGGGTTACGTGCATTCTATAAGGCGATGGGGCAGAGACATTTTATTCATCTACTCTCTGTTTTTAAAGTGAAAGTTCCTCCCATATTAATATATGCCATCAAATCAATTGTGTCAAAGTGGGATTACTTAGAGAAAATGGAAAGGGCAAATTTTACAAAAACGTTGTAAATTTAATTCCTCTAGACCGACCCCTGCTTTGAGGCTGAAATTTGGTTTAACACGCTGGTATGTGTAAGAGCATGCCAGTGAGATCCGGTGGGACTTTCAGCTTAAGAATGGTAAAATGAGTTCTATGAGCGGCTTTCTGCATCTTGATATTTTTGGCTCAGAGCTAGGAAAATATACATTTTCCTGGGACTTTGCCCATGCTCTAAACCAATTTGAACTGCAGTAAGCGGCATTGGCATCTCTCTCTCCCACTCAACTCAAAAGCTTTTCAAAGGATGCCTCTAGTTCTACCAGTCAACGCTTAGACATAATGTACTGTATGTCAAAGAAAAAGTCAGAGGTGGTGATTTCTTCCCGTGGGCCCAAAGTAGCTCAGCGGTACCTGACCTGGAATTTGAACCAAGGTCCGTGCTGTTTCTGAACACTATGGCAAATGAATTTTCTCCCGCGTAATGTGTTAACAGCAACCTGGTCCCAATTATGGAGAAAAGGGGAAAGTGTACAATCTGTGTAACATTGGTATCCAGGATCCTATTTATTTATTTGAAAAGTTTTATATAGCAACCGTGTGTTATTTGTCTGTCCCACATTGGCCCATGCTTTAAGGCCAATGTTTTTGAGACTAATAATAAATCAGTTGCAGTGGCACAAGAATTCCTTTATCGCCCAAAATGAAGTTTTTTGTACAAAAGTTTTGTTCCGCTTGAGCCATCTGATTCTAAGCACAATGTTTTTAAACAACATTATTAATTAATTTAGCTGTGGTGGCAGTGGAACTTCTTTATCTGAAAAAGGTTACTTGCACAAATGTTCTTAAAATCTTTTAATGTTATTTGTACTAATGTGTTTCACACTTCCTGCTACATCTTGTTTGTATGTGGATCTCCTTTGAATTCCAAAACATAAATAAAGAATTGAACTGAGATAACTTCATAAACAGGCAGATCCTTCCAACGGAATGGCCACAATTGTTCTTTCTAGCATTTTTGAAACTACGGTGTTGACCACCAGACAAGAGTAGTTTTTCTACTCCTCGATACTTGGAAAGCTTTGCATCACAACTTTATATATGGTGTAGCAGGGCTTAAAGATGATGTGAACGTGCTGGGGTGCCAAGGAAAGTCAATGAAGGTAAGACTAAAAGGGTGAATCTGTTTAGTTGTTCCATGATAAGTCAGTGGTTGCTTGCAAGATGTCTTTTTTTCAAAGCTACCAGCATGTTGTCTGGAATACCTGGAAAGACAGGCTTGCTGTCGGTTAGATGTATAAAAACTGGGGACAGAAAGATGGCTTTGATGCCAGATTCTTGTAGGTATGACTTACATATGCAAATCAGAGAAAGCTGTTATCTGACTTTCCATTGCAGGTCATGTCTGGGTACCAGAGATGTTGGAGAGAAGAACCCATTCTCCTTAATTTGAATCAAATTTCAGATATGCTTAGATTTCACGGGGCATGCAGATGTATATTTATTCAGTAACCAGAAGATTCCATATGGTTGTTATCAGGAGATTGGGTGGATACTTGGACCGATGGAGAAGCAGATGAATCTGTGCAGGATTGCATATGTGGCTAAGATCTGTTGTGTCCCATGTGTACTCATCAGTGTCTTATCAATCAATCAATCAATCAATCAATCAATCAATCAAGGGGTTTATAAAAGCACGCTACTCACCCGTAAGGGTCTAAAGGCGCTGGAGGCGGGAGGGGGCAACTCGGGATTAGTCGAAGAACCAGGTTTTGAGGTCCTTCCTGAACGTGTGCAGGGTTGGGGAGCATCTGATGTTCACGGGGAGCGCGTTCCAGGTCTTGGCTGCGATGTAGGAGAATGCTCTCCTGCCTTCTCTGTTCCTGCAGATGCAAGGGGCTTCTGCCAGGGCGAGGTCGGCAGAGCGGAGGTTCCTCTTGGGTACGTGGAAGGAGACACTCTCGTTGAGGTATTTGGGTCCGATGTTGTTGAGGGATCTGTAGTTGTAGATGAGGAGCATGAAAGAGACCCTCTTCTCGACAGGGAGCCAGTGGAGGTCTTGTAGGTGTTGGGCCATGTGCTTGTGGCATGGTGTTCGAAGGACGAGTCTGGCTGCGGCGTTCTGAATGGTTTGGAGGTTGTGTAGAAAAGTTCTGTTGATTCGGGCGTATAGGGTGTTGCCGTAGACCAATCTGCTGGTTATGAGCGCGTGGGTGACGGTCCTTCTGCAATTGGGGGGGATCCATTTGAAGGCCTTGCGGAGGATGCGCAGGCAGTTGAAACCGGTGGAAGCGACAGCGTTGATCTGGCGGTTCATGGAGAGGGAGGATTTGAGGATGATGCCGAGGTTTTGTGGGTGGTCTGTAGGGGTGGGTGGCTTCCCGAGGGTGGAGGGCCACCAGGTGTTGTCCCAGGCAGAGGTGCAGGGGCGAGGATGAGGACCTCTGGTTTTTCTGAGTTGAGCTTCAAGCAACTGTCCTTCATTCAAAATGTGCGGTCCTTCATTCCTTCGTGGAAGCGGAGTCTGGTGTCTTCGGGGTCTTTGTGAGCAAGAGGATGAGCTGGGTGTCGTCGGCGTAGGATACTATGCTGGGACCATGCTGTCTGACGATGGTGGCGAGGGGGGCCATGTAGATGTTGAAAAGCGTTGGGCTGAGCAATGATCCTTGGGGTACTCCGCAGTTGACGTCAGTGGGTTCGGAGAGGAAGGAAGGCAGTCTGATCCTCTGAGTTCTGCCGGAGAGGAAGGATTGGATCCAGTCGAGGGCGGCTCCTTATATCCCTGCATCGTGAAGTCTGGCTGCGAGCTTGCGATGAGAGACGGTGTTGAAGGCTGCGGAGAGGTCTTGGAGGATGAGGGCCACGGTGTGTCCCTGGTCGAGTAGTATGCAGTTGTCATCCGTGGTGGCGAGGAGGACAGTCTTGGTGCTGTGGTTGTTGCGGAATCCAGATTGTGTGGTGTCATGGATGGAGTTCCATTCGATGAAGGTAGTCAGCTGGGCGTTTACGAGTCTCTCTGTGACTTTGGCCACGAAGGGGAGGAGAGAGATGGGCCAGTAGTTTTTCAGGTCTGTTGGGTCGGCTGCTGGCTTCTTGAGGAGGGGTTTAACCTCCGCCCGCTTCCGGTCGTCTGGGAAGATGCCGGATCTGAAGGAGGCGTTGATGGTCTGTCCTAGTTTGGGTGCGATGGCGGTGGTGGCCTGTGGAATATGTGCAGTGGGCAGGGATCCGTAGGGGCCCCTGAGTGGGTTTTCTTCACGGTCGCTGTGATGTGTTCGATGGTTGCGGGATTCCAGATAATGATGATTGGCTTGTCTGCGGTGGTGGAGAGGGGGGTGGTGTCCAGCGTCTGTTTGCTGAAGTTATCATAGAGGGCCTGGATCTTCAGATGGAAGTAGGAGCTGAGCTTGTCGCAGAGTTCCTGGGATGGTGTGACGTCCGTGGCTTCGCTGGGGAGTTTGTTGAACTGCTGTGTGACGATGAACAGTTCCTTGACCTTTGCCGCGTTGGTCTGGACTTTGTCTCTTAGGAAGGCCTGTCTGGTGTCTCTTATGCGCTGGTGGTATTCCTTCAGGGCGTTCCTGTGGTTGTTCCATGCTTCCGTGGCTTTCTGGTTTCGCCAGGTTTTCTCTCGTGGTGGGCGAGGGTCGGGCTTGCGTGCGGTGGTGGTGTTGAAGGTGAAATGGACGCAGAGGTGATCCATCCAGTGGGGTTGAGTGGTGTGGCTGAAACGGATGTTTGTTCCTCCTGCGAAGATGGGGTTTAGGGTGTGTCCAGCTCTGTGAGTGGGCGTGTTGATCAGCTGCTTCAGTCCGAGGTTGGCAAGGTTATCGAGGAGGGTGGCGAAGTCGGGGTTGTTGAGGTGGAAGTTAAGGTCTCCTAGTAGAATGGAGTCCGTGGAGGTGATGGCGTGGGGTGCGGCGAGCTCGGAGATGGTGGCTGTGGACTGGGTATGAGGTCCTGGCGGTCTGTAGATGAGGGTGCCGTGTAGTATGGTCCTGGGGCTGGTCTGGATCTGGAAGTGGAGGTGTTCTGTGTTGGAAAGGTGATCACTTGTCTGGAGGTTGAGCGTCGGAGGGGGGTCTTGTGTGCGATGGCGAGCCCCCTACCTGGGCGGTGGGGGCGGTCCTTTCTCTGGATTTTGTAGCCGTCGGGGATGGCAGTGAAGTCAGGGCCGGAGGTGGTGTTGGTCCAACTTTCCGTGAAGAAGATGAAGTCGGGCGAGAGGGCGTCAATTAGGTTCCAGATCTCTTCGGCGTGTCGGTGCTGGTAGCGTATGTTGAGGAGGATGCATGTCAAGGTTTAGGAAGTGCGTGCATCAGGCGGGCCTTCAGCGGTAGTGGGTGCTTTGTCAATGGTGAAGGATCTACGTCAGGGTCTGCATAAGAACTGTCCATGGGTGGTGTTCAGCGAGGATCTTTCGCAGTCGGTTCACATCCGGGATTGAGGGCGTGGAGGGTGGCGGAGTCGTAGCGGTGGGGCCAAGGAGTACCAGGGTTCCTGGTGCTGGCCGCAGTCGGGACGTGGACGGGCGCAGACAGGCTTGCCATTGGTGCGCCAGCTGCAGGCCTGCTGCGTGTGTCTGCTGCGCGACCGCTCAGCTGTCGGCATTATGCAGGGGAGGGGAGGCGGGAAACAGGTGAGGGCAGGGGGCAGGCCGCGGGTCAGGGAGAAGGGAACGGCGAGGGGATGCGACAGGGCAGTGAAACACAGGGACCAATAGCAGAAAGACACAGCAAAATGGGGCACTTATACAACAGCAATGAGGATGAAAAGTGGCAACATTGCAGAAATACAGTGATAAAACAGAGAACAACTATGATGAACAAAACAGAGAAACAATGCAACAATACTCAGCACAGTTACCGCGTTGCGGCAGGCAGTGGGACAGCAGCCTCGAACACCCAGACAGGGGGCTCAGCGGCAGGGACGGAGCGATGGAGCTGCCGGGGAGAGTGCAGGCCTGTGACCGAGGTCAAGGTCTATACTTTCATATGACGTACACTAAAGTAGAACTTCCTCTATAAAGTTAATTCTATAGGAAAGGGTGTCAGAGTATCAATGAGGAAGATCGTTGATATGTCTTGACGTATACAGGAGGTTGCCATGACACTTCAGTCATGCATAGGATGTCATCTATAACATAAATTGTTACTGTTTCTGTGCTTTACTTGGACTAGGAAACTAAAAAGGCCCTAGGTGTTGATGAGGTTTTCTTTCTGAATGGAGACACTTTTCTTGAAATGGAAGAGGGCTTCTTGTCTAAAAGCTACTAAGTATGCCTAGATACAGACATAGATTTTCAGGAAGAGAAAGACCTGGCTTGTTTTGAGGGCTGGGTGAATGGTAATTCTATGGGGGTGGATCAAAAGTGGGACTGATTAGTTACCTGATCAAATTAGAGGTTTAGGAGTGGTTTTCAAGGGTTGGAGTGTAGTGATAATCATGCCAAGATGTCATGAGCCTTTGTTGTTAAAATGGTATTTGTGGTGTGGTCCAGTGTGCAATGGAGCACAAGAAGGGAATATTTGCTCTTGTCAGTGGTGGATTTAACCAAAACATTTTAGTTAAAGTTGTGAGTTCCTGCACTCCCTTCAGCTGGTTGTAAAGGAAACTTCCATTTTAACTCAGTTTGGATTGAAATTTTATTGCATAGAAATTACGTTTTAGTGACACTTGTTTTCCATGAACTTAGTGTCTGTCCCATTGCCTTTGCAAGGCCTTTGGTCCTAATCTGGGGTCCTCTTCCTGTATAAAGGTAGCAATGTGCTAATCAAAATTCGATCTGTATTATGGATTTCAGTAAACAGGCACATTTTCCTTAATTTATGTTGGTGTCTTAATCTCTGGGGTTGATCTCTGTATTTGTGTTCTGTAGATTAGTCATGCCCAAAGCACACTTCAGAGCTAAGTGAAAAAAAAACACAACTGTAGCGGCAGACTTCCGGAAGTACTGCCACTTCCCCAAAGAGATGTAAAGCATAAAGTTTGTTTGGGAGCAGAAGAAACCACTCACATTTTTGTACAGCAGTTGTCTTGCATTTGTTATGTTGTGCACAGCTGCTTTTAACACAGACTTCTTGTCATCCAACTTTTGCTTCGGCCCAGGGTACCCCGTCGATCCCTACCCCGCCCCGCATGTGCTTAGCCTTTCTTTGGCCATTTGGGGTAGTTTGCGCTTACGGCTCCATAACTTTTTTCCACATAAGGTATCCATGCCAGATTTGCACCATTTTTTCCAATATGCTGGGGATACTAAAGGTATCCAGGGTTTATGGATTCCCCTGGAGGGGACCAAGAAAATAGGCAAAATATAGCTAGATTTTAAGTTTTTGGATAGGAAAAAAGTGCTCCGGATAAAAGTGGCTGCTTTTATTCTCCCTAAAAATGGCATCCAAAAACGGCTTGCCGTGCTAAAGTCACCATGTTCCCAGCTTTCAGGAACCTGCAGAGCTAAATAAAAAATAAAAAATTACCACGGGGTTGCCATTTTTCAAAGAGGTAGCTGATTTCCTATTTTTGTGCCCTCAACCAACAGCCAGTTTGTGGTAGAAACCGGTGTGAAACCCATGGGGGATTCAGGGAAGCTATAGGCTTCCCGAAAATAGACAAAATTTCAAATTCAGCATGGGCTCATATGTGTAGATCCCTCACGGTTTTACAGAAAAAGCTAACTGTTAAAATATAGAAACATTGAAAATGAGTAGTAAAAAAACAGCCATTTGTGAAAAGGTTTTCCTCTGAAACTTTTTGTCACGATTGCTGATTTACAAAGGAAATATACCATTACATCCACTGTACCCTTCTGGTTGCAGGAATAGATAGGGTTTGTAGGTTCTCTAAGAACCCCAGGTACCCAGAGCCAACTGAAGTGCACCGTACAATGTTTTTCCATTGTGTACTGAGTAATAGACCAATTCATATGGTGAAATATGCAGCGTGAAAAATGGGTATCAAGGAAACCTGTGCATTTCTGAAATGGGCACAGGATACGGAATTTAAGAGCAGTGGTTATTTGTACATCTCTGAATTAGTGGGTGCATGTTCTGGCATATGATTTAGATTATGGGTGCTTACAAACATTTCCCAAGGTCCTCAAAGTGTGGTCTGTGATGTGCCCGAGGGCTGCATTGATGTCAACAAGGTGGGAGTGGAGCTTTGTGAGGAGAGGGGTTAAGGTGTGCGCTGTGGCTAGATTAGGAGATTCAAGTGTAAAAAAGGAGGTAACTTGATTATTGAATTAGAATAAAATAGAATTGAACAATGTAAAACCAGACAACCTGGTATCAGTCCTGGCTTCCCGCCTTGATCAAATTGTGTGATCCTAGACAACTGTCTAATTTCAGTTTGCCTCCTTGTTCTTCATTATGACACATAAGACCACCTCGAAATACATGATTTCAGGATATGTGCCATACAAAACCTTATCTCTTGTGTTTGATTTATTCACTATAATGTTGTTCATGTATAATAAGAACCCAGACAACCAGAAGGTACTATGTGGCAAATGACTTGCCTCTTAGTTCAATATTGTCCAGGTGGGCAGAGGTATAAATGTTACTGCATTCATTTTTTTAAACTATCAGTTTTAAAAATACTTCTGAATGCACTGATATAATCTGATGTACTAAGGTGAAATGCATCTGCATGTTAATGAAATACACTTTCTGAATTCTGAACAGAGTTTATAATATTGTTACATGTTTTTTGCAAAATGTCTTAAAAACAGTAATGGTTTCCTAAGGTTAAGAGGTGAAGGACACCTTATTTGCTTCTTCTCTCTTACTTCAGTTAGTGTGTTTATTTAACATCTTTCTGAATGCTACTGTTCGATCTAGTAAGCAGCAGCACAGTGCAGTCATTCTGCTGGGGGCCGCGTGTGAAGGTTGGGAGGGCCACATGTGACCTCCAGGCGGTACTTTGGGTATCATTGGATTGTGTGTGTGTGAAGGCAGCCTGGGTAGCGAAAACCGGGACTGTTTACTTGAATTGTGAAACGCGACCTAAGCAGACTTACTTGCTTTCTTTCTCCAGAATTTTAAAAATCATATCAAGACTTTTATTATGTGAATGCTCATTTTAATCTTTAATGAAATTTTCTGTGTCCTGTTGTGTTTGCACATTTGCACTGTAGCTCGCCCTACCTCTCCCTGTTTATCCTCGCAGAGCCGATCTTAGGGCTGCTGCGAGTCAGGAGCGGGCGCCATCTTGGGGGGGAAGGCAGGCCGAGCGCTCTAGTTGCTGGCTGCCTCCCGCCCTCCCACACTATTTAGGAGCTTCCTTTTTCGCGCGCACACAGATTGAATTGTGTGTGTGTGAAGGCAGCCTGGGTAGCGAAAACCGGGACTGTTTACTTGAATTGTGAAACGCGACCTAAGCAGACTTACTTGCTTTCTTTCTCAAGAATTTTAAAAATCATATCAAGACTTTTATTATGTGAATGCTCATTTTAATCTTTAATGAAATTTTCTGTGTCCTGTTGTGTTTGCACATTTGCACTGTAGCTCGCCCTACCTCTCCCTGTTTATCCTCGCCGAGCCGATCTTAGGGCTGCTGCGAGTCAGGAGCGGGCGCCATCTTGGGGGGGAAGGCAGGCCGAGCGCTCTAGTTGCTGGCTGCCTCCCGCCCTCCCACACTATTTAGGAGCTTCCTTTTTCGCGCGCACACAGATTGAATTGTGTGTGTGTGAAGGCAGCCTGGGTAGCGAAAACCGGGACTGTTTACTTGAATTGTGAAACGCGACCTAAGCAGACTTACTTGCTTTCTTTCTCAAGAATTTTAAAAATCATATCAAGACTTTTATTATGTGAATGCTCATTTTAATCTTTAATGAAATTTTCTGTGTCCTGTTGTGTTTGCACATTTGCACTGTAGCTCGCCCTACCTCTCCCTGTTTATCCTCGCCGAGCCGATCTTAGGGCTGCTGCGAGTCAGGAGCGGGCGCCATCTTGGGGGGGAAGGCAGGCCGAGCGCTCTAGTTGCTGGCTGCCTCCCGCCCTCCCACACTATTTAGGAGCTTCCTTTTTCGCGCGCACACAGATTGAATTGTGTGTGTGTGAAGGCAGCCTGGGTAGCGAAAACCGGGACTGTTTACTTGAATTGTGAAACGCGACCTAAGCAGACTTACTTGCTTTCTTTCTCAAGAATTTTAAAAATCATATCAAGACTTTTATTATGTGAATGCTCATTTTAATCTTTAATGAAATTTTCTGTGTCCTGTTGTGTTTGCACATTTGCACTGTAGCTCGCCCTACCTCTCCCTGTTTATCCTCGCCGAGCCGATCTTAGGGCTGCTGCGAGTCAGGAGCGGGCGCCATCTTGGGGGGGAAGGCAGGCCGAGCGCTCTAGTTGCTGGCTGCCTCCCACCCTCCTCCTCTGACTATAAATGTGTAACACCTCCCGACGGCGCAGCGGGCGGGCGCAGCGGGCGCGCCGGTGGCGCGCCGAAGGCGCGCCAAAGGCAAGCCCGTCTGTGCCCGTCCGTGCCTCGGACGGGCCCAGGGCCAACATCTCTACTAACACCCTCAGGCGCCCCTCTAACAATTCTATGCGGTACTCACGCGGGTACCTCATGATGCTGAAACCTAGCCCCTGCCCATGTAACACCCCTTGGGATGTGGGAAACAGTGCATCTCGAGTCTGCCAGGTTTGTAACTTCTGCTTTCAGCCTATGCTCAACTATGTACATCTCCGACCCTCTGATTCTTCACTGGTTCAAGCGGGATTGATCAATGCCAGGTCATTGGTTAAACATGCCGCAGATATCTATGAGCTGCTGAGTGAAAGTCAACTAGATCTACTTTTTATAACGGAAACCTGGCTTAATGAAACCTGTGCCCCCTCTGTTGAATTGGCCATTCCACGCGGTTTCAAGATTTCTAGATCAGACCGACCCCTAGGTAGAGGTGGTGGGATTGCGGTTGTCTTTAGGGAACAGTGGACTTTCTCTTATGATTCCCAACAACAACTGCCTGAAGCCGAGATGCTCCACTTCTCCCTAAAATTCAATGCTCATTTCTCCATCGGCGGTACATTGGTCTATCGCCCTCCTGGCCACGTGGGTAATTTTGTACAAGCCCTAGAAGAGCTAATAGTCCCTCGGATCTTACGCCATTCCCGGTATCTCCTCCTGGGGGACTTTAATATTCATGTTGACTGCCCGGACCTGCCAGAGGCAGTTCGCCTTACAGAAGCTCTTTCTATGGCCCAGTTAAGACAATGGGTGGATGCTCCAACCCATCTAGGAGGACATATCTTGGATCTGGTATGTTCAAATTTCGACATTACCATGGCTCAACCTGAGCCAGTAATCTGGTCTGACCATAAGCTTGTCAGATTTTCCTGGCCTCTTTTGACTTCTGTTGCGGCTCAACCCCAAACTGCCCACACACAGAAGATTAACTTGAATACCCTCTCTGAGGGACTTGATGCGTCTCGTCCTCTGCTTCCCCCTGATATTGAGGCTGCTGTCAGCACATTTAATTCATGGATGGAATGTGCGACTGCTACATCAACTAATAGCAGCCGGGTTTGCAGGCTCCGCTCTACCCCCTCCAAACCTTGGTTTTCCCATGCCCTCCGTGACCTCAAATCAGGCTGCAAAAAACTTGAGAGGGCGTGGAGACAAGCTTATCTCCCCGAGGCAAAAAAAGATCTGCGGGCCGCACAAAAAAGTATTATGCAGCCATCAGATCTGCCAAGCGTAGCTATTTTACAGGACGTATTAACAAAGCGAACAACAACAGTAAGGAAATCTTTACTATTGTAAAAAGCTTTACATCTCCCTGTGCTTCTCAACCTATGTTACCTGCATCAAAGGAATGGTGTGAAGAACTATCTGAGTTCTTCATTGAAAAAATTGTTAAAATCCAGGAGGACCTGCAAAAGGTTTGTAATGGCTCTACATTACCTTTAACTACTCTGCTTCCCTCAATGCCCCCACGCACTGAGCAGTTGGCTGAATTCACCCTCCAATTAAATTCTGATATCAGCTCTACTATTACTGCCTTAAAATCAGGATCTCCTTCTGACCCTTGCCCGGCTAGAGTATTTGCGGGCTTAGCAGAAACAGTGGGAAATGAGGTTACCCAGCTTATTAACCTCTCACTCCTTACAGCTACTGTCCCCGCTTGTTGGAAGCAAGCAAAATTGCTCCCATTGCTTAAAAAAAATGGTCTAGACCCGACCACGCCGTCCAATTTTCGGCCTATATCTCTGCTCCCAGCTCTTGCAAAAATCTGTGAAAAGACCGTCTTCAAGCAGCTGGATACATTTGTCGAATCAACAGAGGCTCTACATCCAGCTCAGTCTGGCTTTAGGGCTACTTATAGCACCGAGACGGCCTTAGTTGAAATCTCGGAGGCCATTCGGGAGTGTCTTGACGAGGGCGGCAGAGCGGCTCTGATCTTATTGGACCTCTCTGCTGCCTTCGATACGGTGCCTCACTCCCTCCTACTCGCCAGACTAGTTGATATAGGTGTTACCGGCCCTGCACTTGATTGGCTAACTTCATTCTTAGATAACCGCACACAACAAATTTGGCTGCCTCCTTTTGCCTCCACCCCTAAAATACTTTCTACAGGTGTTCCCCAGGGGTCCATCCTAAGCCCTCTACTTTTTAATGTTTATCTCACCCCTTTGATTTACCTTGCTGAACAGTTGGGTGCAAAAATTATGGCATATGCCGACGACACGCAGCTTTTGTTTACCTGGCCCAGAGGTAATTTAGATACGTCGGTGGCCCAACACTGTTTGTCCTCGGTCCTCCAATGGTTAGCACGTGCCCAGCTGAAATGCAACGAAAGTAAATCTGAGATCTTGTTGTATGGCTCTTTTCCTGAGGACTTTAATGAACGTCTCTGGCCTGCTGACCTACCCCCTCCAAAAGCCACATCTGGCCCAGTAAAAAACCTAGGAGTCTGGTTCAGTAAGAACCTTAAGTTTGAGGATCATATTAAGAAACTCACGGGGGTCTGTTTTGCTACCCTAAAAACTCTACGTAGGTTCTTCCCTCTCCTGCCGAAAGAAGCTAAAGAGACCGTTATTCGCGCCTTGATACTCTCTAGGTTGGATTACGCGAATGGTCTGTTTGGCGGACTACCAGCATACCTGATTCACCGCCTCCAGGTCATTCAGAACGCTGCTGCCAGGCTCCTATTCAATGTTCCTAGGCGTTCTAGTGCACACCCTTTGCTGTGTGCTCTCCATTGGCTTCCTGTTGCCCTCAGGATTCAGTTCAAAATCTTAGTGATGGCCTACCGAGCTATTCATCAAATTGGCCCTATCTACTTGTGGAAAAGGTTCCGCTTGTATGTCCCTAATCGCCTCCTGCGATCGGCCAACCTGTGCCAAATGTCCGTTCCCAAATTCAAATACTGCAGACTTGGCGGCCAATCTATTTCGGTAAGAGCAGCAAAATCCTGGAACACCCTTCCCCTTCACCTAAAAACTGCTTCGACTCTCAATGTTTTTAAGAAAGGACTAAAAACCCACCTTTTTAATACAATAGTTTAAACTGTTTTTTCCTATGTTCAGTTATTAGTCTTTGGCTCTCTCCCTACTGTTCTGCCTTCAACGCGCCAGGATACTATTTTTTTAGTAATAGAGCGCGATATAAAAGCCTTAATAATAATAATAATAATAATAATAATCACTGATTTAGAGGGTATTTTTCAAAGTGTCTTCTTTCTTACACACTGGCTTACTATTGGAAGGCACAAATACAGCAAAATCCAACTGATAACAACAAATGTTCTACTATGGTATGCTCCCACATGTCTTTGGTCAAAAATGGTTCTTCACTTGTGTACGGCATTTGTGCGCTTTACAAGCCCTTTACTTAGTTTCTTACTTTAGGACAGTATAGTGCCCATGACAGATACAGGCCAAAACACAACATTAACGCATCACATTTTTCCACTGAAAACAAACCCCTTTTTCCAATGTGGGTAACTGTGGATTTTGGGCCCTAGCTCAGCCGGCACCTGGGGAAAACTAGAAATCTTGCAGTTTTGGAAACTAGATACCTGGGAGAATCCATGATGGGGTGACTGGATTGCCTCTCACTGTTTTTGTTATACAAAGAATCCATTGCAAAACTCAGACTCTGACTAAAAAAACACATTTCTGTAATGGTGACTTCTGGAATCTTCAGGAAGTCAAAAACTTCTACCAACCCAGCATTCCCCCAAGTCTCCCAATAAAAATGGTACCTCGCCTGTGTGATTAGATCTAGTGCCAGCGATGGGAAATGGTCCAAAATGCAACATGGATACATAACATTTTCCATTTAAAACTGCCCCTTTTTTGCAAAGTGGGTAGCTGTCGCTTTTGAAGCCTAGCTCAACCGGAACCTAGGAAAACCTAGCAAACTTGCACATTTTTTAAAACTAGACAACTGGTGGAGTCTAGGGTGGAGTGATCTGCATGGTTCTCACCACGTTTTTTCACCCAGAAACTCTTGCAATCCTTAAACCTTGACTAAAAGAAATCGATTTTCCTCCCATTTCTGTGATGGAACGTTCTGGAATATGGGAGGAGTCACAAACTTCTTTCCATCCAGAATTTCCCTAAGTCTCCCAATGAAAATGGCACCTCACATGTGTGGGTAGGCCTTCTGACCGTGGCAGAATACAGACCAAACCGCAACATGGATACACTCAAAAATGACCCTTTTCTCCAGAGAGGGTCGCTGGGGATTTTGGGCCCTAGCTCAGCTGCACCCAGTAAAACATAGCAAACCTGCAAATTTTTTAAACACTGGACAACTAACGGAGTGCAGGGGTGTGTGGTGTGCGTGTCTCTCACTAGGTAATTTCACCCAGAAGCCCTAGCAAACATCAAACTTTGGGAAACATCAGATTTTCCTTACATTTCTGTGACAGAATGTTCTGGAATCAGTGAGGAGCCACACATTTCCTACTACCCTCAGCTCCCACATATACCCCAATAAGAACAGTACCCCTCTTTGGAGGGTGAGCCAAGAGACCATGACACAAGACAACCAGGGGATTTTAAGGTGATGTGCCTTGAGTGGATGCCATGAGGTTTTTTTTACCCACAATGCTCTGGAAACTTCAACTATGCCTGAAATCACACAAAATTCCTACCACTCAGCCTTAACCCACATGTGCTGATAAAAAGGCTGCACCATGTGTGTGGCTGGACCTGCTGCCTGCGACAGGAACAGATCAAGCCAAGGCCAATGGGAGCTCTTTACTATTCTGCATTGACCTCAGTGTGCCCTCCCTGCTCATCATCATTACAGTAAAGAAAAAAAAGACTGCTCCAGAAGCTCTTCCAGAGCAGACTGATGTCAAAACAAATAAAGGACTCAGGCTGGTGCAGAGCCCCAGAGGGCCTTTAAATACCTCCCCAATGTCAGCCATGGCTGACATGCACTAAAAAGGTTAATCTGGTATTAATGATATCGCTAGACTCAGACTCTCAATTGTCCTTCTTAATTAAAGACAATTTACGGGGATTACATAATGTATATCCCCTCAACCAGCTAAATCATTTAGAGACGCGATCCCTAACTGGGTTACCAATTCTTTTAGCACTGGTCAATGTAGGAAACTCAACTTTTCTGCATGGTTTCCCCATATATTTTTGCCTTTGATAGACCCTATTTTTGTTTGCTTGCCTCTGTGCACTTTACACCCCAAATAATAATCCTATTTCTTACAGTTACGTATTTGATCCCTATGTTATTTAACAAGTGTCTCAATCTTTGTTTCTAAGAGTCTGATGTCGCTGGACCTTGAGAACTGAATAGCTGTAATTTGGCTATCATTGATCAAGGAAAAGACAAGAAGAGTTTGTTATCAGTTTGTGCAATTTAGCAATTTGTTAATGCACCGGTCGTCATCAGTTATGCTGGCCCAACACCTCATTTTTTAAACAAATATTAGAAGTCCTAGGGCCACACTGAATAATATGCTGCCTGTGAGTGTACAAGTTAATTGTACAGTCAAAACTAGTATACCTCAACTGTCCTTTCACTGGAAAAAACTCGCTTTAAATGTGGTTACAATGGTTTGTCATCAATTAGGAGTAAAGAGGATACATATTTGGAATGCTCTTTCACCAAATGTTATTCAAATAATTCCAAACAGAAACTCAAACCATTCCCATTCTGAACTCAGGTGGTTGCCTTTATCTTGGATTCTTTGACATCTGACATCAGAAGACCATCCTCACTAATATCGGCCCTCCACTAACCAATGTACAGTAGGTTAGGATCAGTCAGAGTAAGGGTGGAATTAAGCACTTATGCAATGGAAGATGTGGTGACAAAACACCATTGGTAGAATGGGATGAGGAAGCATGTGGCTGACAGCTGAATGTCACTTGTGAAGTGGGAGTGAATACAGTGAAACGTGGCTCTCCTTTTCTACATGTTATTCTTCATCAGATCTCTAAGTATTCCTGTGGCATATGCGCTATTGAACAAGCCCCTACCTGAGTCATCGACACACAGAGCTGAACTTCAAACCGAGAAAAGCATGAATGCTGTTTCAGGGACTACATTCTGACTAAATTAGTCAGAAAATCTAACTCCAGACTGCAGTGCGGGTTATCTGCCACACTTTGCCCCTCTTATTTATTTATTTTATTTTTGACATTTGTACAGCGCTCTGTTGCCCGTAGGTGTCCTGGCGCTAATTATCACTCCTTAGGCAAAGTCGAGTTGGAATTAATTGGTAAACAGCCAGGTCTTCAGCGCCCTCCTAAAGGCCAAAAGGTCAGTCATCTTTCTAAGAGCCAGGGGCAGGACATTCCAAACCTTGGTTGCGCCCAGCACAAAACTTCTGCCTCCCCAGCAAGCTCTCCTAATGCGAGGCACTGCAATCAACCCTGCATCAGCAGAGCTAAGGTGTCTGGTCGAGCGATACCAATAGAAGTACTGCCAGAGGAATGATGGCACTAGGCCTCGTAAGGCCTTAAATACCAGGCACAGTGCTTTAAACAAGATCCGCTTTCGCACCGGGAGCCAATGAAGTTTGGCTAGCTCCTGGGACATGGGGGCGTATTTTGGGATGCCCAGAATGAGCCGGGCTTTAGCATTCTGCAGAACCTGCAATTTGTTTAATATGCCCTATTGGGCGTTAAGAAACAGACTGTTACAATAATCCAGCCGCGCCAAGACCAGAGTAGTAACCACTGTTTTTCTGCCACTTCCTGGTATAAATGGCAGAATCTTACGAATGGATTTGAGCAGAAAGGCAATGGAGGAGGAAAGCGCGTTGACCTGAGGACAAAAGGTAAGCTGATTATCGATCAGCACCCCCAAGTTTTTAACTTTGGACACGGGGGTGGGAGCATTACCAATCCGCTCCGGCCACCAGTTTGGACTCCAGAAGTTGACATTTGAGCCAAACACTATGACTTCTGTTTTGGGTGAATTCAATTTAAGGTAGTTTACAGCCATCCAGTTTCCGACCGCCAGCATGCAGTCCTGAAATTTCCTGGCTACTCCTTCTTCCTTCCCTGGTAACAAGGACACCACAATCTGGGTGTCATCAGCGTAGGAGGTAAGATCAAAGGCAAAAGCCCGAATGACTGGGGCCAGTGAGCTGACGTATATATTAAATAGCGTGGGGCTCAAGGACGAGCCCTGAGGAACCCCACAGGGTAAGGCGAAAGGTTTTGATTCAAATTCGCCTAGAGCCACAATCTGAACTCTGCTGGAAAGGAATGCTTTGAGAATGTTAAACGCATTTCCTTGTACTCCACATGCCTTCAAGCGGTCCAGCAAAATCACATGGTGGACCGTGTCGAAGGCCGCACAGAGGTCCAACAACACCAGCGCAGCCCTGCCTCCCGCATCGGTCACCGCTCTGATCTCCTCCGTTGTTTTAATTAGGGCGGATTCGGTGCTATGGCTGGCTCTAAAACCGTGTTGGGAAGGATCCAGTGCCTGAGTGGCCATGAGAAACGAGCTCAGTTGGGTATTCATCACCTTTTCTATTAGTTTGGCTGGTAGAGGGAGCCTCGCTATGGGGCGATAGTTATTTGGATCCCTGATATCCAAGTTTGATTTTTTTAATAAGGGCAAAATTGAAGCATGTTTCCAGCAGGGCGGAAAGTCTCCTGTCAAGAACATAATATTAAACACGGTTACCAATGATGTAACTATCGGACCTGGGGCCAGTTTAATCACAGCAACTGGGCATGAATCTGATGGGGAGCCTGATCTTGCCACTTGAAGCAAACACATAATTTCTTCAACATTTACCGGGGAAAAACACTCCAGTTTTGCCCCTGCGGTAACCTCGGCTGTGTTTGCCGGGCAGAACCGTATATGTAAGCCGGAGAAAGCTTTGAAAATTGTCTCTACTTTGCCTAAAAAGAATTTGGCTTGTCCCTCACATAGTTCAGGGCTAGCGGGTGTAACCGCAGGTATAGGAGCAGCCAAAGCGGAAACCGTTTTAAACAATTCCTTCGCTGAGTTCTTGGCGAGGTTTATGCGATTTGTGTAATAGTCTTGTTTTGCCATCCCCACCATTTATTTTATATAATAGCAGGCTTTCTTTGAATAACTTTTTGTCAGTTTCCTTGTAGTCTTTGCGCCACACCCTTTCCAGTTTTTTACACCCTAGCTTTTGATTTCTAAGTGCCTCAGAGAACCAGGGGGCTGAGGGATGAGCTCTGGCCGGGAGGCGGAGTTTAGGTGGAGCGAGGGTAGCACAGGCCTTTTCAATCCAGCTTGTATATGCAAGGGTCGCCGCCTCAACCTCTAATGGGAGTGACTCTTTAGAAGAAAGCAGGAGATCCTCAAGCGCTCGCCCCTCAATCTTATTCCAGGCCATGCAGGTTCTGGCAGATTTGGACGGACACCCTGCGCTTTGAGGCTTCAACACCGATATAGCGAATAACACTACCATGTGGTCTGACCAAATGACCGGTATTGTTTTTGTAAACTCTAAGGTTGGATGGTTAGAGAAAATACCATCTAAAGTATGGCCTACATTGTGCGTGGGTCCCTTCAGCAATTGTTTCAGGTCAGCGCCATCCATCAATTCAATAAGTGCTTTAGTGTCAGCATCCATGAGGTTTTCCAAGTAGAAATTAAGGTCCCCCAAAACCGTAAAGGCCTTAGAGCAGAGACCTTCCTCCAGTATACTTCCCACAGAACTAAGGAAGGTATTTTTAGGACCTGGAGGTCTGTAGACTAAGCATCCTCTGAAAGAATGGTGATTGAAAAGGGTAACATTGAAAGCTAGAGCTTCACACCCTTCCACGATTAAGGGTTGAAAGAAGACATTAACCCCTTCCATGCTCATGACGGAACGGTTCCGTCATGAGCGTCGGTTGAGCTGTGCTCATGACGGAACCGTTCCGTCATGAGCCCATAGGCTCATTAGAACCTTCAGCACAGCGCGAAAATTTGCGCCGCGCTGAAGGGGTTAAGGGAGTTAATATATATTACTGCCAGTCCCCCCCCTTTTCTCAAAGGTCTGTCCCTCGTATAGATGAGGTAGCCTGGTGGGGTAGCCTTAACTAAGTCCGGGCCAGAGGCCGCATCAGTCCATGATTCGGTTACAAAAGCAATTTTAATATTTTCATCCTGAATTAGCAAAGCACATTCAATACTGTGTTTTACCATCGACCTGGCATTCAAAAGGAGGCAATTAAGGTTTAACACTCCTTCCTTACCTTCCCCTTGGTTTGTTTTAGATAAGGCCTGAACAGGAGACATTTGAATGGCTGGGATCGAACTCTTGCAGCTTGGGCAGGCACATGGCTCGTTGCTAACCCCTTCTCAATATTCAAAACAATGCAGTTGGTTTTTCTCTCTACATGGAGCAACTAAACTTCCTGACAACATGGCCATTGACGGTCCTTCAGAAAAGAGCTACTTAACTGCCAATTTCTTTTTCCTAACAGCAGTTACCTTTCAGAATTAAAATCAATCAATCAATCAATCAAAATGGGTAAGTTACTTGGCAATAGAAAGCCCTAAGACAGGGCTCAACTCCTCTTTTCCAAATCCTCAGGGCATCCAGACATAGCATACGAAGCAAGTAAAGACATGAGTGACGTCTACAGCAACTTCATATTTTGCCCTGCCTAAGGAGGTACAAGCATTCCCTGCCACAGTGAGAAACATTATTAAGAAATGCTGAACTATATAAATGAATCACTAATAACTAGGACAAACCCCTACCTGAAAAACTTAGAATGTCAAAAAAAACACAAGAGACGAAGCAACTACATCACCAGACTTGAAATCAAGATGTACAAATAGGGAAGAAGCAGAAATGAGCTTTTGCAAACGACATCTGAGTAATCTATAACAAAATCAACCTCAAAAATAAAACTTACCGCAGCAGTCCTATAATTATTAACATTTTCAAGAAAGACATCTGTAAAAAGAGCCCTACTGTGGTCCAAGATGCCAGTGAAGAAGCTAGAAACACACTACATAATGTTACTCTAAAATAAGTTCAGCAGTTAACAAGGATGATACCCTCCAAACCACCCACATGATAAGCGCAGGGGAAGAAAGCTTACATCCTATGTGCAACAGTGTGTCTGACTTTTGGATGTCCAAATTTGCATATACAAGAAAGAATATTAACATGACACCATTTCAATACTATAAGATGAAATTCATATTGTTCTTTATTTAGGTGTAATCAGTTAATCAATCTACTCAGGAATGGGGTATGTCACATCTCTTCAAAGAGTACGTCTTTTGGGGGCGCTAGAGGGCGCACTGCAGAATGCCCGCCTAAGGGTTAGGCTCCTGTAGCCTGGTACATAGTCCGGCATTTATCCTAATTAACCGGTAACGGAGTCGGCTAAGACTGCGTACGATTGTGCATCGTACTATATCCTACCCTCGGTGTAAGTTTCATGCAAATCGGACTGCAGGAATTGCCGTGTCGGAGCCCTTGAAGTTCGCCCGGGACTGGAGCTGGAGGTCGAAGTGTGGCTGGTGCAGGGGACTGCAGCTAGGAAAACGCCGTGGCTGCACACGTGCAGTGCAGGCCGCACGACCCAGCAGACGTACTGAGGACGAGAGAAGAATTCGGAATTGGCGGGCAAGAACGTGGAACAGAGGAGAGAGATAGACGCTGTACCTGCCTCCTGATGAGAGGTGTTATGCACTCGGCAGCGGATGCATCAACTGCCTGAGGGGATATTAGCTCAGAGGGACGCGATTCACCCGCAGGCGCCATTTTAATTTGTCACGGCGACGGACGGCCGTACATAGAGTGGGAACGTTTGCTACCGTCCTAAGGTATGGAGACTCAGTGAGGGACGCTTCATAGATCCCGGTTAGACCACGTATGTCGCTGGTTGGCTTTAGGTGTGCACGAGGAGCCTAACGGGAGCGGCAATCACTAGTGGATGTGGCGCCTTGGACAGAGAGTTGATTCCAGGCATAGTTTGAATCTGTACGTGTCTGGCCTGAACTCCACTCATTTGCGGTGTCACGCGAAAAGTATTGGCTATATTGAGCTACACTTTGGCGGCACAGAAGCGTCCACACTGGGCTGGATGAGCTGCACTGACTGGCGGAGGAGAGTGTATCGTAGTGCTCGGTCACAATGGGGTCTTGCTGACGACTGAGTTGATTTAACCTCGCCACGGATACTGGATAGTGTCGCATTCTGGACTGACCACTATACCCATGAACACTGCAGCAGAGGCTGCCCTTAGCAAACCTGCACACTTACTGGCCAAGACGAATGCGACAGCACAACGCTGCACGAGGAGGTGCTTACATCAGGAGAGCCAGGTATTGAAAGTTTATTTTTTCTCTTCCTCTTTCCCATTCTGTGTCCGGCTTTGGCCCTGGCATTGGGGCAACGCAGGGGGTGGGCTGTGACGAACTGCCCTCTCTCCATCAGAAGATCTGGAGTACCAGTGAGAAGGCGGACATTAGCAGCTGAACAAGTGGTGAATGGCTTGCGTAACACCTGTGAGTGCGCAACCATGGGACGCCCGGATTCTCGCCAACCTAAACTTACATTTGATAATACGAAAAAAGGCTCGACCTCTAGTAAGGACAATGCACAGTCACAGACGGCTGACCAGGCGACAGGTGGACCATCCACCACGGAGATGACTAACCAGCAGCTCCTGCATGAAATTAGGCAAGGATTTGCCACGGTGGTGGACAAGGTGGATAAAATGTCGTCCCGAATGGACGCCATAGTACACAAAATGGACCAGCATGAAGAGCGCATTGTAGAGACGGAACGGAGGATATCCGATAATGATGACGTCACTGCGGGACATACGGCACAGCTACAGCGAATGGAGAACCTACTGCGGGTCATAGCGGCGAAGAACGAGGATTTGGAGGCCCGCAGTAGACGCAATAATATACGCATAACGGGGGTGCCGGAGTCCACAAATACCGGACATATGGAAGAATATGTTGAGAAATTGCTGTTGTCCGCGGTTGGTTCTGATGCCTTCTCCACTCAATTTATTGTGGAACGGGCCCACCGTTCTCTCGGTCCGGTGCGGAAGCCTGGGACGCCGCCGAGGCCAATCATCGCACGTTTACTAAATTATAGGGATCGAGATGTAGCACTGCGAGCGGCCCGTACTAAACAAACCCTAACTTATGATGGAGTGTCTTTTTCCATATATCCGGATTTCACCCCGATGGTCCAGGAAGAGAGACGCAAATTCCTAGAGGTGAAGAAGAAGCTCAGGACTGCGCAGATAGACTATGCTTTGATGTATCCGGCCAAGCTCAGGGTTACCCATCAAGGGAAGCAAAAATTCTTTACTAATCCGCAACAGGCAGAAGATTACCTGCGTTCACTGAAGACGGCGCAACGTGGACCGGCGGGTTGTGGCCCGGCGGGGCAGGCACGCTCACCTGAGAATGACGAAGAATCTTGAGGTTCCATTTTCGGGCCGGGGAAGGCCCCCACAATGACCTTGTGCTGCTGTCTGGACGAGATTTTACTATGTTACCAAGGGCTGTGAACACGTAAGGTCCATCCATCTCGCAGATTCCGGCTGTTCCGGTGGTAATGTAATCCAGGCCCACTTCCCCTCCCTGACACAGCCCGGAGGTGCCCCGGGTCGTAGGGCTTGGGGAGGGTGGGTGGCTGTGTAGCCAGCTAGAAGTGTCCCCCAACGGGTGTTCCCCCTTATTACGAACTATTGACTGGATGATGACAACGTTGTGTATGGGTATGTGGGGAGGGGGGGTACAGTATCTTGGCAAGTTGGAGTTGTCTAAGTGGGAGGGGGTGGGGGGAGGAGCTTGCAGTATTGTGGATCTCCACAGATTTGTGTTCTTTGTTTATCATTGAATGAGAATGACTCAGGAATGTTGGGGGAAGGGGTGGGGACAGGGGGGACGATCTGACATCTTTGTCTTCTGTCAGTGAGTGGGGGTTGGGGTGGGAAAATGTTGTTCAGAAGTTGCGCGGATGCAGGTGCGGGTACATATCTCCATACAGCTACGAGTTAATAGGAACGAGTATTTGATTGGTCTTAGGCAATGATTCAGTTGTAATGTGTACACCAACAATGATGCATGATAATGTAGCTGGGAGGGTTTCAGTGATGTCCTGGAATGTGCGGGGCTTAAACAATGCTAGAAAGTGCAGAAATGTATTGGCATACTTGGATAGGCACAAAGTGCACATAGCTATGCTACAAGAGACACATATACACAATCAATCAATCAATCATAGGCATTTATACCGCGCACTACTCACCCGGAGGGTCTCAAGGCGCTGGGGGGGGGGGGTTGGGGGGTCCGCTACTGCTCGAACAGCCAGGTCTTGAGCTTCTTCCTGAAGGAGAGGTGGTCTTGGGTCAAGCGTAGGTCGGTCGGGAGGGAGTTCCAGGTCTTGGCGGCCAGGTGGGAGAAGGACCTTCCTCCTGTTGGCGCTCTTCGGATGCGGGGGACGGCGGCGAGGGCGTGACTGGTCGAGCGGAGATGGCGTTTGGGAGCGTAGAAGTTGAGGCGGCTGTTGAGGTAAGTCGGGCCTTGGTTGTGTAGGGCTTTGTGTGCGTGGGTGAGGAGCCGGAAGGTGATTCTTTTGTTGATCGGGAGCCAGTGCAGGTCTCTCAGGTGTCTGGAGATGTGGCTTCGTCTGGGGACGTCGAGGATGAGTCTCGCCGAGGCGTTCTGGATACGCTGGAGTCTCTTCTGGAGCTTGGCGGTGGTTCCGGCGTAGAGGGCGTTGCCGTAGTCCAGACGGCTGGTGACGAGGGCCTGGGTGACCGTCTTCCTGGTCTCGGTGGGGATCCACCGGAAGATCTTACGTAGCATGCGCAGGATGTTGAAACAGGACGAGGAGACGGCGTTGACTTGTCTGGTCATGGAGAGGGAGGAGTCCAGGATGAAGCCCAGGTTGCGTGCGTGGTCTGTCGGTTTGGGTGCGTTGCCCAGGGCGGGGGGCCACCAGGAGTCATCCCATGCGGAGGGTGAGGAGCCCAGGATGAGGACTTCCGTCTTGTCTGTGTTCAGTTTCAGGCGGCTGGTCGTCATCCACTCGGCCACGTCTTTCATCCCTTCGTGTAGGTTGGCTCTGGCGGTGGCGGGGTCGTTGGTCAGGGAGAGGATCAGCTGGGTGTCATCGGCGTAGGAGATGATGTTCAGGTTGTGTTGGCGTGCGATGGCCGCAAGGGGGCTCATGTAGACATTGAAGAGGGTGGGGCTGAGCGAGGAGCCCTGAGGGACGCCGCAGATGACTTCCGTGGCTTCTGATCTGAACGGGGGGAGGCGGACTCTCTGTGTCCTACACCCACGCTCCAGCCACACTTTCGCAGCTAGATGGGCTTCGGTTAGGAAATTCTCCTCATATTCTTCATACGCCAGAGGAACAGGGGTGTTGATTCATAAATCAGTCCATTTTCAGGTACTTAGGGATATACTGGACCCTGATGGACGCTATGTGGTGCTGTGGGGTAGACTTGGCACTGACACGGTTGCGATTGTGAATTGCTACGCTCCAAATGTAGATACACCTGAGTTTTTCACAACACTGTGGGGCAGGGTGCTCAGCATTGGATCTATGCACATTATATGGGGTGGTGATTTCAATGTAGCATTGAAATCAGGTATGGACAGATCGGATGGATGTGGGCAGTATAACAAGCAGGCCAGGGAGGCTTTTAGTGGAATTATAGAGGAGAGTAGACTGATAGACAGCTGGCGTTTTGCTCACCCTATGCAAAAAGAAGGGACACATTTTACGACATATGCTAATACATGGGCTCGCCTGGACTACTGTCTATTGTCCCGGGGTCTGAGTGTGGATTTAGGGAAAGTTGCACATCTGGCTAGAACATACTCGGATCATTGTCCGGTGTTGGTACAGCTTGGTATACCTGGATATGGTAGACCATGTCCCCCATGGCGGCTTATACCCACGGCACTGCTAGATACGGTTTTTAAAACTGAGCTGGGTGAGGAGATCGCGGCCTTCTTTCCCAGGAACAATGGCTCTGTAGATAGTGTGGAAATGATATGGGAGGCATTTAAAGTCACGGTGAGAGGGTACTGTATATCTAAGAGTTTTGGGGTATTGAGAGACATAAAGGATACTATCAGGAAGCTGGAGCTAGATTTGAGAGGTTTGGAAATGCAGGTGGTGCAGGGCGTCAATGCAAAGTTACATAGGGAATTTAGAGACAAACTGTCACAATATGAAGAAGAAGCGGCTAGGGAGGCAAACTTTAGGGGTAAACACTGGACTGCAAAGAGGTATTGCGAGGGGGGGAGGCCGGGTAAGGTATTAGCAACAATCACGAGGAACCCACGATGTAATACACACATTTTGGATATAAATACTTCAGACGGCGGCAGGTGTCGAGATACTAAAGGGATACAAGAACTTTTTATGGCACACTATGGCCGACTATACACCACGAACCAAATGGGAGAAGTAAGATATGAGGATTTTCTAGATGATATAGCACTATGTTGGTTGAGCGATCACCACAGAACATTCCTTAGTGCTCCACTTGAAGTGGATGAGATAAAGGATGCGATAATGTTATTAAACAATGGTAAAGCGACAGGACTCAACGGCTTACCTGACGAGTTCTATAAATGCTATATAGACATCATGGCGCCAGTATTGAAGGAAGTATTTGAAGAATCGTTAGAGGTCGGTGTGTTGCCTTAATCAATGCGGGAGGTGGTGATAACGTCGCTTTTGAAATCAGACAAGGACCCTGCGGAGTGCGATTCCTATCGACCACTCTCGCTCATTAATTGTGATGCCAAAATACTTGCCAAAGTTCTCGCGACTCGGCTGACCCTCATTATGCAGAAGATTGTGTTACCGGACCAAGCCGGGTTTGTCCCTGGTAGGTCCACTAATCATAATGTACGCACTCTCTTCTCCCTAGTTCACACTATAGCTCCAGAGCTCCCGGTAGCTGCGATATTCCTTGACGCTACTAAAGCGTTTGACTCAGTTGAATGGAACTACCTCTTCGCCATATTAAATAGAATGGGTTTCCCTAAAATGTTTGTAGCTTGGATAAAATTGCTTTATACTAAGCATGTTGCAAAGGTTATTGTTAATGGAGGATTGTTTACTCAGCTGCCCATCACAAGAGGCACCAGACAGGGATGCCCTCTATCCCCATTGCTCTTCGCTATAGCGATTGAGCCGTTAGCATGTCGCATTCGGCAACTGCATGGAGCGAGTGCCTTTAAATGTTTTCAACGACAAATTTGAGTGTCGCTATATGCAGATGATATAACCCTATATGTCGTGAACCCTCAAACTAATCTTAATCCTATACTACGCGAATTTCTGGTGTTTGGGCACCTCTCCGGTATACACATAAATTGGACAAAAACGCAGTTCTTTCCACTCACACCGGCAGTTGCGCGATTTCCGCTGGATTACCCACTTGAGTGGTGTGGGTCAGACCTTCGCTACCTGGGTATCATGTTGTCTACGGATAGGGAAGAGACACTTAGACTGAATTATGGCACAGCTATTACCAAATTGGCCGATAACGTTACCCGTTGGATGGCGCTGCCACTGTCTATGGTGGGTAGGGCATCCCTAATCAAAATGGTGATACTGCTACGTTTTTATATCTCTTTCAAAATATTCCTTATTTTCCAGGTGCATATTTTTTTAAAAGACTGAGATCGGAACTCCTTCGCTTGTTCTGGGGCGGCAGGCAGCCGCGGTTGAAATGGTCCATCATTACACAGCCTTATAGCAAGGGTGGATTTGATGTCCCAGATTTTTAGATATATTACATGAGTGCACAAGCTCAATACGCGTATCATTGGATTAATCCAACACCGTTTATGCCGCAGTTAGCAGTTGAGGATTGGATAGCACGACCTCTTCCACTAAATGGCTTGATTCATGGCTCAGTAGAAATTCTGGAGACTCCGTACACCACGGTGACTTGCACGATAGACGTCTGGAGGAGGATAGCGAGGGTCTTAAACACCACCCTGCTGTACTCTCCACGTATGCCACTCGCCTATCATCCCCGGATGGTACTCTTACAGGAAACGGGCTTCCAATTAATGTGTAGACGCCTTAAGATCACTACATGGGGAGACTTGTTTTTAAATGGGAAATTTCGCACACAGGAAAAGATGTTCCAGGATATACACCCCACACCTTTAGAGATGTTTTAATATGTACGATTAAGACAAGCACTGAAGGAAGTATTGCTGTAATACCCGGATGAGCCGGAAATAGTGTTACCGCTACACACTATGCTGACGACGTCGGATGGTCGTCATCTGGTCTCCAGACTGTACAATGCTATTAGAATGCAACGCAATGGCGTTGAGAATAATGCTTGCCGGTTATGGAGTGCGGATATAGGTAGTGATATTTCTGAAGAGCAGTGGGACTACTGTTGTGGCATTACTGCCAATATATCATCTAGTTGTGGACTCAAAATTATTCATTTTAAATTCCTGCAGAGGTTCTATTACATGCCAGCCAGGAAGTTACAGTTCCAACTTACAGATAATGATAGATGCGAAAGATGTCATGCAGAGGGAGCGGGGTTTATCCACTTGGCATGGGAATGTCCAGGGGTATAAGAGTATTGGACTCAAGTACATGCTGCACTGCAAATCATGCTGGAAGGGGAGAGTGATAGGGACCCACTCATCATGCTCCTGGGTTACACTTTGCGGACACCCAAGCCTACCAGAAAGTTCCTTGATCTTGCTTTATTGCTTGCGAAACAAAGGGTTGCATGTCGGTGGGGGAGGGGGAGAGCTCCAAAATTTAAGGATTGGCTAAACGACATTATTTACTGTCAAGACCAGAATACTGCCTATGCTGAATTACAACCTGTTCGTAGTTGGCCCAAAGATATTTGGGGCCCGTTACAGGTGTATTTATCAGAGCGTGCTGAAAGACAAGAAAGTGCAGAGTCCGATGGCAACGATGGAGGGACGCGTGCATAGTTTTTGATTGCATTCGTTAATCTCTCAGTCAGAAGATATACTCAATGGTTTTAGCGAATGTACCTTCTGGTGGGTTTGATGTGGTCACGTTGCTTATGTCTACGGGAGCTTTGTCCTGCTGGTTAAAATGATACCATGTGCACAATATAATAGAAATAATCACTGCACTTTCAGAATGGACTTTGTGTGACCAGCCCCAGACTCACGATTGCCTCCATGTTTTATTGTATGACATGTATTATTGCAGACTTACATACGTCGTTTCTTCAAATTGATTGTCATTTCTGAGAATGTACCGATAATTTGTGTTTGAGTGATGAGAGAATGTACTGTTCATGTTTCTTAAAGAACAAAAGCAATAAATAAAGTGTTAAAAAAAAGAGTTGTAAGTCTAGGTCATGGTTCCATTTGATCGCACTGCCTTCTACTAAAATCTCACTGATTGTCATGTGCAGTCTTATCTTCTGAGTTACTAGCTCCTGAACAAAGCAAGTTGATATTGGCTGAGGCCTTGATAACATCTTACTTGCCTGGACATTGTGCTGCACATTTGGGTGATTCCACACACCTTCTCAAAGTAAATACATTTCCCACATTGGAAGCACGTCTTTTGGTTGCTGCCTCATATAAAAAACAGCACCAAAGTATCCACACCTCTTTACTGTTAATCATGTTAACGTTAGGCAATGTGCCTTTTTCGGACACAGGTCCTCACCTCTGGTGCCGTCTTTGTATCTTTATGCCAATAACCACCATAGAACTTTCTTGTTGGAGGAGTACTCTCCTAACGCCTGACTCCATATCAGAAGCCTATGAATGCTCTTGCGTGTGTGCCCTCTTTAGGCTTAATATGCTGGGCAAGAAAATGCTAGGTTCAACAATATCTGTATAACAAGCATGTTAGCATGTGCTAGGTAGCTCCCAAGCTTAGCATTAAAGACATCAGCAAACTCCACAGGGCATTGACCTGAGGGCTGAAGTATAGGAGATGTACTTTTAAGTTTTGCACGTCTTGGTAGTGAAAAACACCCACATTTGTTTTTCATCACTGTGAGGCCGACCCCTCTCATAGGTTAACATTGGAAATCTCTGATTGCACTTATAAGCTGTAATTTCTGATTGAGAAGGAGTAGGTCTGTCATGTTTCATATCACTGGAATGGTAATGATGAATCCTTTTTTCTGGTAAAGTCGAATTTATCATTATCCTTTTAACAATGACACTTAAAAAGATTGCATTTTTCTGCTCTTAGCCCTGTGTGCTTACAGCCGATTTCAATACACGTTTGGGGTGGGTGACAGCTGGATATTTATGCATCCCTCTAGACAGCCACACACAACGGGAACTTAGGTGTGACTGAGTGATCATCCTCATTCTGAGGGGTCATCATGGGCAGGACGGGCAGGGGGAGCTGACACTTAAACCTGACTAGGACGTGTCCTGGCCCCACACAAAGGGCTGAGTAACCTCCTTGAGTGAGTCTGGAACCAGAACTGGGAGGGAGGACCTTTGTGTTCCTTACTTAAGAAGCCTAATCTTGATACCAATGACCTCAAGTATTACACGTCTATCTTGCTGCTTCCGGTCTCAGCCAAGATCATGGAAAACCAACTCAATCAAGCTCTGATGAGGCATGTAGAGGAACAGTATCTGCTGAATACTTCGCAGTATGGCTTTCATAGAAACTCCAGGATTTAAACTGCCTTGGTAGCTGCATGACAGCATCAGATGCTTGATTGACGATGGGATGGCTGCAGCACTGATATTGTTAGGTCTTTCCGCAGCTTTCAGTACCATCTCTCCCACCCTGCTGATGCAGTGCTTGACGACACTGGGTATCAAGGACAAAGCTCTGAATTTGTTGTCCTCCTCTCTTTCGGGTAGATCACAGAGGGTTGCTCTGAATCAGTTCCATTTGGAAGGTTTTTCACTGTCTTGTGGGGTCCCTCAGGGCTTTTCTGATACTGTTTAATCTGTACATTACCCCTCTTGCCAAAGTCATTCATTCTTTTCGATTGAAGGCTGTGTCATATGCTCATGACACACTGATTGCACAATTGCACAGTGTCAACTTGCTGTTGGACAACCAAAATGTTGCAGAAAATGTTTCACTACATGACCCATTCGGTTCAGAAATGGGTTGTGCTTGCGCTGGTTACATCTAGGATAGATCATTGTTATGCACTCTACATCCAGGCCAACAAGACGAACATTGCAAAGTTGCAATTGGTGCAGAATGCAGCAGCTAGACTCACACAGGATATACCTACGGGCAGTCTGCATCAAAAGGTCTTGGTGATCTACACTGGCTCTCAGCGGAATAGTGCATATCATTTAAGGCACTCTCTGTTATTCGTAAAGCCCTCTACTCGGCAAGTCCAGCATTTATTAAAGCTACATTCAAATGGTATGTACTAGCCATAAATATACGCTCTGTAGCTTGCAATCAGTTGATCATTGCCAGAGTCTGCAGGAAGAAATGGGGCAGTTAGAGTCCATTCAGTCACAGCTGCAAGGCTGTGGAACAGTCTACTCCACAATCTTACCTCCATGAAGCCACATCTTCCTTTTAGGAAGGCGTTAACAACTTGGCTCTTCACACTATAGTAAGACATAGCAGATTCTGAGAACCTTTTCTCATCTCTTTCCCGTTTTCAGCTCCTGCCTAGCAGCGGTATAAGACTACAGAGCCTTGATGCCCATGGGCATTTGTTGCGCTCTAGAAATTTCCAATCAAATCAACGCCCTTCTTTGAAGTCAACCCCACTTCAAATGCACCACTGGGTAAAAGTACTGGGTCTCTGACCCCACTAAATCAGTACACTACTGTACCTGTGAAGCACTCTGCCGCGAGGAAGGACTGCTGTTGTGCTACAAGAAATGCCAAACTGCTGGACAGCTGCTCTGGAAAAACTGTTTTTCTGCTGTGCTTCCCTGCTGCCTGCTACCCTCTGCCCTGCTGAAGAAGGACTGGACCCATCTCACTAGAACTCAGAGTGACTTCAAAGGCATGCAGGCTTGGTCCCTGTTTTAAGTCTCTGGGACATCAAAGACTTCTCAACCTGCAACAGAACCTGGATTTTGCTTTCTGTAACTCTTGCCCAGCCAAGTGGTGTCAATCCAGTCCTGGGTCCTTGGAAATGGCTATAAAGAGCTGCAATGCCAGACCCCACGCATTGACGAGGTTGTGCCAATCGGAACCGGCGCTTCTCTCTTGATGCATTGCCACTGCTGCACAGACCGCGGATATCACATTGCCGACTATGCGGTGCACCGTCTCCAGTTTCTGACGCATCTCTGACTTTGCTCCGCGCCAATGCATCGCCTTCAATCCAGCGGTTTAATTGCAACACATCGCCTCTTTGCTTCAGTATCTCGACTATGTCGACCCACATCTAAGGTACTTTGCAGCGGGCTAAGGCTAGTCCCTGTATCTGACCTACGCTCCATTGCAGTTGGCCCGAACTTTCTGATTTGCCCCGGTCTAGCGCAACTAGATATCCCCAGTTGCTGCTTTAAGCACAACATTTTAATTTACTCTTTAAAAATTCATAACTCCATTTATACTTATTGGAATTTTGTTATTTATTTGTTCATATATATATATAAACTATTTTTTAAACTGTTGTGGTGTCTTTCGTGGTGTTTTTACTGTGTTACTATTTAAAGTGTTGACCAATACTTTACACATTGCCTATTACATTAAGCCTGACTGCTCTGTGCCAAGCTACCAGAGGGTGAGAACAGGCTAAGTTATGGTGTGTATCTGACTTACTCTAACTAGGACTGTGTCTTGCTGGGATAGGGTACATTCCTCTTCCACCCAGAAACCCAATTTCTAAAATACATGCACCAAAGTCATTACTTTGCCTGGCCAGTACAAGGGTTAGCTTTTGTGCTGTTACAAAATTTGGGAACTATCAGCTCCAGATATCTGGGTTCTGTACATTGTGAGAGAGAAGTACAGATTAGAGTTTCTAGAACCCCTAGAAGATAGTTTTTCAGTAAAACATTGTCTAAAGAACCCCTTAAAAAAGTATGTGATTCTTCATGAGATGCAGGGACAACTGCTATAGTTGGCAATAGCCCTGTAGAGAATGCAGAAAAGGTAATGGGTTGTTAGTCTATAATGCGTGTGGTGCAGAAGCAATTAGAAGATTTAAGGCTGATTCTGGACCTCAAAGTTGTGCCTACATTTCTTCAGAGAAGACCGTTGAAGGTATTGACTATTCAGTCAATTCACTGGATGCTTATCTGCACATAACTGTCCGCCACAAATTCCAAAAGTATCTAAGATACCGCATTTGGAGATAGCATTTTCCGTTCAGGGGACTGTAATTTGATTTTTCTCTATCCCCAAGAGTTTTCACATGATTGTTGATGCACATGGTGGGTAACATACACACCAAAGGTATTCATCTTGTCCCTTATTTAGGGGATTTATTAATTTGATCTTCTTGTTTAAACACCAGGAGCCAGATGTAGGAAGCCTAATTCCGGTCGATAACGGCCGAAATTACCGAATTTCGGCCGTTACCGACCGGAATTAGGCTTTTCAGATGTAGGTGGCTACATTTTAGATTCGGTAATTTACCAAATCGGTAATTTAAGGAATCGGTAAATTACCGGATCGGTAAATTATCGAATCTGAAATGTAGAGAGCACTCAAGTGAGTGCTTTTTACATTTAAGGATTCTTTATTTACCACCAACTAATAGTTGGTGGTAAATACAGAATACCTTATAAAAAGCAATGTTGTGCTTTGTATTCAATGCCATGTGGCAGACATGCATGCCCTTAGGGCATGTATGTGTGTCACATGTGCACACAAGCACAATTCAGGGGTGCAACAGGGTGTCAAAGTGACACCCTGGCACCCTTGAATGTTTTCCTCATTTTACCGAATCGGTATTTACCGATTCGGTAATTGCCATTCATTCCTATAGGCCTGGAGGCCCCTAGGAATGAATGGCAATTAACGAATCGGTAAATACCGATTCTGTAAATACCGAATCTTACCGATTCGGTAATACTTACCAAATATTTAGCTACATAGCATTTACCGATTCTAGAATACAGAATCGGTAAAATTCGGTATTCTAGAATCGGTAAATGTACTTTACCTACATCTGGCCCGTGGAGGGGTAATCACTCACATACAATCTGGCAATTTGTTACATTGTGGACTATCTATAGGCAGAATATGCTCAATATGAAAAACTGGACGTCCTATCTTTCAAACTGTGATAATAACGAGAACAGTGTGGCAACATATTGGCTATTTTAAATGCGGTAACTAAACGTAATGCAGAATAAATGCTCATTGGATGAGATGCATTTTCTTGACTCTTACACCTACACAATTAATATGGGAGTTGGAAAGGAGCTATCTGTGTTTAAGAAATATAATCAGTTTATCAAAACAGTAGTTGAGTACATGTATTATTATTGACAACATACCACAGGCATATCTGTCCTGCTAGAGTTCCTTTGTTTTATATATTGAAAGTCCATGTTGAGATGAAGAAGTACTCTACTGCAGCATGGGCTGAGGTTGTCAGTATCCCTGCTACACTAGTTGCGAGTTCATGTACCTTCCTGCAACTCTGGGCAGCCTGAAATCATATCTGCTGTCATGGCTATGCTCAAAGACTTGCCTCTTGACCTAGGTGAAAAAAAGCTTATGTCTCTGTAATTGTCAATGTAAATGGTATTTATATGGCGCATACTACCCCTGACGAGGCTTTGAAGAGCTTTGCGGCGAATATCCCGGGAACAATGCTAAACCCTATTTCTTGCCCTAGCAGCAAACAGACATGACACATGTCACAGCTATATGCAGCCTGCACAACGTCTACTGTGTTAACTATGCAACAAGTGCTGTCAGACGCTTGCACATCTGGTTGCTAGAGGACTTGTCTTACTTTTCTTCCTGTGCGAGAGCCACTCAGAAGACCTAGCTATTTTTAGGTAGAAAGGACCTCCTCATAACTTTGTATGAGGAGATCCCACGATTGCCTCCTTTCTTTGCTTTGACAAGCTCACCATCCTAGCTACTATAGTTGCCCCATCAATAAGGAGCTAACAAACCTGACTGTTGTTACAGCCATGTGCAACTTGTTTGCTGCTTTCAAGCTTACAAACTTGCCTAATTCACATAACTCTCACCTAAATGCAAGAGTTAATTACCCAGTTCAGTTTTTAGGTAGAGCCTAGCAGCAGCGCGCCTGCACTGCTCGCTCTGCGAGGCATGCAGTAGTCGAGTATGTTGTGGAAGCGTCACCTTCTCTCCGCCCATATTTTTGATTGGCTAGTGTCATTGACCTCGGTAAATGCTGGCTTCTGATTGATAATGAGGCTTGTTAGTCCCTCCTTGTTACCACCCTGTCGCCATTTGTTACCTGTGTTCATTTGTTACCCATGTAGACTGGAACTTTTACTTGTGGCATTACACGGTCCCCTTCATAAGTCTGTAAGCACTATTTTTTTTTATTTGCAGCACAGCTGCGCCTGCTTATTTCATTAATTTGCCGCGCAGGGCGAAAGGGAGCGTTTCTACTCACTAATCTAACAAGCATTTGCAATTAAATGGGTCTCGCATTTACACAAGTTTGAGCTTTTGACATTGCAAATAACAATGCCTTTTACTTTTGTTTTCGTTGTTAAAACATAAATAAAAGGCATTGTCATTAACAATGCCAATAGCATAAACTCGCGTAAATGCGAGACCTATTGCACTGCAAATGCTTGTTTTTTTGTATTTTGAGATATTGTCTATTGACAATCAGGAGGAGGACTACAAGTGCCAGAAAGCAACGAAAAACGTGAACTTGCGAATTAAAGGGTTGAAAGGTTGCAATTTTTACTGATGGGCAGTGTTGCCTTTAGGCCACCGCTTAAGAAAAACAAAATATGTAAATATTTTTGTCACGCGTGGATACGAAACAGGACAGGAGAGTTTTCAGCCGAATGCGGGCATCTATCCTGCTTTTTTTCTCCTTAACAGTACACAGTAAGTTCACGTATGTGAGAAAACAGGGACCAGAAACATCCAAGAAGGAAATGTTACAACCCCAAGAAAGATAAATGCATTTCACACGGGTTACATTTGAGCGGGGATGCTCGAGGACGGTCCAAGTCAACTTCTATCACTATTTTCAACATAAGTAGCTAATAAGTCGCTAATAAGTAAATTCAGTAAAGTCACCCATTAAAAGGGAATTTTTGTGTTTATTTTTCCTGCATTGGCCGAGGCTAGCTGACCTGCTCCACTGTTTGTAAGCAGGTCCTGTACGTAGCCACAGCAGTGATTCTCATTATCTCGCCCGATAGCTTGGCTGTGAGCAGCTCAAAGACCTCTCAGAGAACAGCAGGTGTAAACAAAACACGCCTGCAAAACGGGTTAACGACATAACGCCTTATATGAACAGCAAAGGGATAGGGCTTGCTGCACCTGAATACTGTAAAGGTTCGTTGTGGGCGCACTGACTTGCCTGAGCAGCGGCGGAGACATGCATATTGTCACCCACCTGCCTCTGCGCTCTTGCCTTTCTCCGCCATGTTTGTTTTGATCCCGCACTCCAGGTGGACGCTAGCGGCTCGTTTCCATGCCAACCAAAACGTCACGGAGGAGAAAGTCCTTCTCCGCCACGCCTTCGGTATTGCATCAAGTGACCGTCTCATGATGGGTCGGCGAGGAACGACAAAGAAAGAGGACAATTTTTGCAGAGCAGCCACAGCATTGTCAAAATATATAAACCTGTAGTGGCCATCTTGCAATTGAAAAATGTGTTAATGCTTCAATAAGAAACGGCCAAAATTGAAAGGATATGACCTTCTCCATCAATATCAATGTATATACATCAAATCGCGTCATTGAATTGAGTTTCTAAGCTTTTCATTTACAACTTAGAACATGTATTGTTTATTTTATAATACATTTTTAACAATCAGTTGAATATGTTTTATTTCCTTTAAGATTTTTGTTGTGATTTTACGATTTATCAGTGCTATCATTCTATGATTTTATTTCACAATGAGAGGCACTGAGAGTTAGAATCTCTTTTATTCCAAAGACACATTCAGAACCAATTTCCTCCTTCTCAGACCCCACCAGGAAGTTCTTTAGTCATTGTAAATTTGTCACAAATATTTTTATTTTTGTTTGTACATCCTGTGCTTGCTGTGTTTGATATTGTGTTCCTTTTGCCTGCGTTGTTTTGATTCTATGGCCTGCTATTGTTCGCCAGGAAGTTCTTTAGTCATTGTATAATTTATCATATTTATTCTTAGTTTTGCTTGTACAGTCTGTTCATGCTGTGCTTGAGATTGTGTGCCTTTTGCCTGCGTCGCTCCGATTCTATGGCATGCTATTTTTGTTTGTTCTATTCCTGCAACAGTTCTCTCATGTAACGTAACTGATTCTATTGTACAGTGCTCTGACACCTTCGGGTAAACTCAGCGCTTTATAAAAATGCATTAAATAAATAAATAAAATGTGTACCAACAGATGTTCATGTGTGTATTTCATACATGCCAACATTTGATGAAAGAGACGTGGTAGATTTAAAATAAAAAATCGGGAGAACGAACATTCACCATTGACTTCTATTGTAGAAAATGCAATTTAAGGCGGAAGACAGCTAAAATAAAGCAATTTTTGGCTTGAAAAATCAGTAGTCTCTCGCCTGGATCGGGTCAATTGGCATGTTTGGTATTTCAATACCTGTGCCCTTAACATACCTGTTTCTGTGTCAGCACGCAAATCTGCGTCACCTTGACTTACCAAGGCTCAACCAAGAACAGTTTACTCCCTATATTGGCATGTATGCTTTGATGCTCCTCTACTGGACCCGTATCTATCTTTTGTAAGACTCAGTAATTAATAGGACTGTGACATTCGCAGTAAGAATGACAGATACAGCTCAAAGTTTCATGGCTTTCGGTAGAAGATTATTATTAGGCAAATTGCAAGAAATATCAGCAATCAGGTTAGCAGCAAGAATACAGATCATAAGCACAAAGGGCTCAGTAAAGTTCAATAGAGAATCCACCATAGATTTGCCCACTAAGAGTAGGAACATGAATGTTTTGTCAACATGAAAAATGCAAGTCTATTTAGAGGACTTTAGACAAAGAATTTCACACATTACCACACGGTTCTCAGGATATGCACCAACTGGAAACAGGCAACAAGAAACATTTTAGTACTGAATACAGTCTAATATTCTCTCATAATACTATGTAATTGATTTCCGATGTCCGATGTTTCCAGAGTCAATTCAGGTTACAGAAACTGTAATGTATACAGAGTTGTCTGGAACATCCAGGTTGTCCTTGGTTAGGTATATCTTAATCCCAAAGACTAGAAAAGCTCTCGACTTTCAGTTACAGCAGAGATAACGGTAAATACAATGTTCATTTGGTGTAGTGCGATATCACTTTATAACAGAAGACAGTACACTTTCGGTTATTTTAGCACCAGCTCGATTTCAAACACATTAAAACCTTACAAAAGATAAATAATGTTCAGAACCGTCCTCTGATGATTTCTAAATCATCACATCTACATCTTTACTACAACACACCTTTAATCAGATATGGGTCCTTTTCTTTTGATTTTCACAAATCTTTCGAAGTACCATAGAGTATACTTTGCATCTTTTCAACTTTTACTTCAGTTCTCTTCTTTTTTCTTCCTATCATTGTTGACAGCTTCTTAAACCCACAATTCACCCCATTGCTTGATGAAATTACCTCACAGAGTTTAAGAAAAAGAGTACACTTGCAACACCAATTAGTGTAATCACGAGAGGAGTTAATATCAATTTCAGTATTCCTCCACCGACATTCCCTAACCATTTGCCCATCTTAGCAAATGTTCGTCCAGTTTAATTATGCACGATATTTGTAATGTTAGTGATACAGCTATTAAGTTGGTTACCTATTTTTGGAAAGTATGCTCAACATTCCCTTGCATGGATTTCCCTACAGACTCCGCCTTCCTTCGCAAGCAGCAAATGTATACCAAGGCGATTCTGCGTGATCATAAACCTCATAGCAAGCAATTCCTTATTAATGACAAGCACCTGCAGTATTAGTGGCAAGTCTATCCTCTCAAGTTGACCGTTTTCTAATCTTAACGTCATTAAAAGCAGATCCTACTGAGTGTATGAATACTCCAAAGATATCACTAAGGATCTGCTTAAAGTCTTGCTTACTCTGTTTTATGTAAAGGTCAAGGAGAGAATCTAGCTCATTTGAGTGTGATTCTGGAAAAGACTAAAGCTGCATAACAACTACCTATCCGAAAATGCGCTAACTGGAAACAAGCTGATTTACAACATATATAGCAGATACCCTTGATACCTCTAATTCGGCATAGGTTCTAACATTCACTCTATAACTATGCTCACACTCACTTCAAACCCCTATCTTGAAGGTCCCATTCCCCTCCCATTTCCTTATCAATCAAAAAGTTCCCTTCTTGGCAACATCAATAATTAATCTTTGGAGCGTCTCCTTCAAAATTCCTTTCCCTTTTCTAATAACATGCTCTGAGTTAACTTTATTGCTCCCCTTCTCACTGTTTAGCGTTATCCTTTCATTTAGTGCATCAACAAAGACCCTCTCATAAATCATGAATGCTTTGATAAGTAGAGCTTGAGTTAGTCACAGGGATCTCATCATAGTGCCCTGGAAGTCCATCTCTCCATTACCCTTAACAATTTCCTCAAATTGCCTTCAGTAGGGGGACTATTTTCTTTGTGGGGTCTTTTCCTTACTATGTGGGTTGAATCGTAGAGTCACAGTGGCTATGGGACCTTCCGCCATAGGGTTTGTCTAGACCTCCCCCTGAGGTAGGCCGGACGCTATAACGCTGGACACCACTGTAATGTCCTGAGAGACACTAAGAAAGGTTTAACTTTGGGACATGTTGACAGTAGTCACAATACAGGAAACATTTGGGCCTGAGTTGAGTTTGAAATACCTGTTGCTACAGGGGTTGAGGTCTGAGCAGGAGGTGGATCATTGATGTCTGAGTAACTTGGAGGCATGCTAACTACAGAGGTGGCGACAGTGTTTGTATTGGTTTTATACGCTTGTGCTGTAGCACTTGGTGAGTTTGCTGCATTATATGGGGGCAGTCTTAATCTAAGGAGGTCATCCATAAAGGCATCTTCATCCTTGCTCTCTATTTCTGGCTCCTCCTAGGATTTCATTTTCTCAATAGATTTTTTCCTTTCAATCTCCTTGCCTACTATTAGCGGGTCAGCTACAATTGTCTCAATTACTTACTTCCTCCATTTCATTTGCCTCTCCTCTCCCTGAGCATTCATTCATAAATAAGCTTATGACTGATTTTTCATGCAAACTTCTTTCTTTCTTTTCTTCCGATTTGCAACTTATTCCTAAGGCTTCAGGACCTCAAGCTGTGTGGGTCTAGGCTGAGGTCTCATGTCATACATTCTCCGTCTTTAATTTTTAATTCTGAGAATGTAAAAGGTTCCGCTCAATGGGAATGGTGATTCCCCATCCTCAGACATATATCCGTGCCATTGGCTAAGCCAAATGCACATGTGTATTCTCTGCCACCATATCCTTAGCTGAAGTACCTTCTGTCAGTAGTTTTTCTTCCTTAGATCTCTTTCTCTTTCTGAAAATGGATTTACCATTCTGACAGTGTTTTCAGTCACTCCTTACCAGATGTTTTCACTTTTCCTTCACAACCGTGCTCACGGTCGGGCCGACCAGTACCAGTGTGTCTCAGTCAGGAGTCACCCTATCGTAGAGCAGCTTTAGCATTTGCTAGCCAATCCCTGCGGGGAACCAAATGATGTAAACACTTGACTAGGACCAAGCTCTCCTGACCTCCTTTCACCAAAATTAACGCTCTGTTTACTTCCCCTAATCAGAAACCTCTACAGTACCAAGAAGACTACTTACTTTCACACAGCAGCAGACTCTCGACGTGTGGGAGTTGCTGTACTTAGTGGGCACACTCACGTGCACCTAGGAATGAACTGCCACTGAGCTCGATTAATGCACTTGCTCAATTGAAATGTTACATCCCTATCTTGGTGAAACTGATAGCGCCTCAGAGTACACCTCGCCTTAACAGACAGTTCAACAAAATCTAACTGAGGTACCTCACTTCAACTTTATGCGTATAGATGTACTAAATAAAAATGATATATATATATAACCAAAACTACAATAACTGTCATCCCTTCAAGTCCAAGAACTAGTTTCACAGAGTAATTAATTTCAAAGTCCATCAACTACATTCCACCACAATACACCTAATACAATTCTCAACATGTTCTGCCTTAAGGCTCACTTCTTATTCACACATAGCATGCTCATAGGTCCCTATTGATACTCACGTCTTTCTTCTCTTTGTTATCGCCAGTGACACTGAAATTATGCGGCAGAGGAAGATCCAATTATGCAACCAAGATTGACAAAATTATGCAGCAAGAAAAGATTAATTATACAGCATATTGCAGCACGTTTTGTGGTAGTATTAATTAATTCGTTTGACATTTTTACACCTGGTACAGTGTCAGAGGAAAGAGTTCACCATAATTAATTCCAATTTAACACCCAAATACAACAATTAGCAACTGAAAGATGACCAATCAACCTTTGCAAAAAGCCTTCCAGTGCACAGGAGCCTGAGCCGCCATAATGTTTGTAACTGTTGATCTATTTGAGCTAGAAACAAGTGTTTTTTTGTTAAAATCTGTAGCTTATGCTGCAAATGATGGATTATGTGGCAAATGCAGCAAATCTATAATCATGCAAAATTCACAGCAGCCACAGAATCACATAATTCCAGTGGCCTAGGTTACCCCTGCCTCATCCTCAGCAACCAGGATCAGATGAGGGCAGGGTCAATTTGGATAAGGGGAAAAACTGCCGGAACCATAAAGGTACAGTAATTGATTCTATAGCAAAATAGGTTTGTTTGACGCTGATCGGATCCATTCAGAAGCAAGAGCTCTTCTACCAGATCTATCAGCGCACAAATCTATATCATTTTGACTTACCCTCTGGGTGCTAAAATTTGGGACTGGGAGCGATGTGCTCCCTATAGGGACTTTGGTAATTCCCAATTGGACCCGCCTTTGCCTTTTGTAAGGCTGTGTAATGAACTAGGACTGTGACATTCTCAAAATGAATGAAAGACACAGGTACAAGTTTCAAGGATTTATGTAGAAGATTATTAGGCAAATTGCTTGAAATATTATTGATCAGCTAAGCAGCAAGAATACAGATCATAAGCACAAATGGAAAATCAAGCATAGAATTGCCCTCTAAGAGTGGGAGAATAGGAGTTGTGTCATCGTGGCAAATGCATTTATTTTTATAGGACTTTAGACAAAGGATTTGACACATTACTACACGAATACAAGGTGCACTAAATAGGCAGCAATAAGGAACAGTCAAAAACATTTTACTAAAGAATACATTCAAAGATTCTCTCATAATATTATGGCATTGGATTCTGAGGCTTCCAGAGTCGATTCAGGTGACATGAACTTTAACATTAGACAGAGTGGTCTGGGACAGCTAGGTTGTCTTTGGTGTTGTGTCTTGTAACTTAAAAATGACTGAACCCTTTAGCTCCTGATGAACTCTGTAGATCTATTGCGTAATGAATAGAGTGTATTGCTACTTTAGAATGTTTGATTCACAGTTACACGCAGGCAAATAAAGACATGTATCACTAAGCTCAATGTTGACTGGGAAGACACTACAAATGGTGATGAGATAGGGGAGCAGTAACCCAAAGATTGACAGTGCGCTCTTAGAGAGTTCGCTGTGGTCCAAGCAAACTGCTCGTGCATGCCACATGTGCAGTCGTCGAAGTACAGAATCAACGATGAATGCATGTGGAGTCAGAACAGTTTTAGCCATGGCAAAGCAGTTGAAAGGATAGAAATTGCAGAAAATCTACACATCATAGGTCGAAAACCTGTTGGGCCAGCCAAACATAAAGGTACAGCACTACCACGCAACATAGAGCTATACAAAGTACAGAGAGATGAAGCTGCGATCACTAGCGCTGCCAAGCAGAGAGCAACCTGATGTGAAAAAATACAAAGAGACAGTCAAGCGCAACATAACGTTGCAATTATAAGTGCTGTAATGCAGAGATTAACCAGGGGTAAGCTAGTACATAGTGACGTCAGAGACAAAGCTAACTAGATTCATGAAACAGTTGCCTGCTTACCAGAAGTAATTAAAGAAAGTCTTCACACTGCAGTATTTGGCACAGCAGCCCAATGAGAAGTGCTTGGGGTTGTGCTTATGGAGCCGTAGATACCTGAAGAGGTGAGCCACCAATGCCACAGAATGGGGCTCAGAATAACTTAACAGGTCTTTGAAGAGTTAAAGTCAGTAAGGAGTTCAGAATAGTGGCAGGCTGTTGTTCTGATGGAGACCAAGAAAAAAAACATGTTCCCTGTTATTATCAAGAATGATCCAGCAGCCAGTATGTCACAGGGTTTCAGAGAGAATGAGCTAGAAGCAGTGGCCAAAAGACTTCCACGTCCCGCCTCAGTAAGTTCCACACTCCTCTACAAAGCTGCTGCTTTCTTGAAACCACCATCATCGTCCGATACCATCAAAAAGCTAAATATTGGTGACCAATGGACTACGTGGATGGAGACATTTGAAGATTTCATTGATGCACTTTAGGGGACAGATAACAAAAAGATTATCAAATACCTCAAAAATCGTGCTGTTGATGGCATGAAAGGAAGTCATAAAAAATGCACAAACTGCCAAAAAACTCATATACCATCAGATTAAATAAATGTTGAATCTCAACTTTAATCCAGTGCCAAATGTTGATTATGAAAGATATATCTTCAATTAAGAACAACAGAAAGGTGGTGAAACCATGAATACATTTGTAGAGATACTGGATAAACTCATCAAACACTGTAAGTTCAATGAATTTCATGATGAAGAGGCCATTTGTCTTAGGTTCGTTGATGAATGCTTGTCCAACTCATTCAGACAGCGAGTGCTGAAAGAAACATTGAGTCTGGAATGAGTGTTGATGTCTGCTAGATCTGAAGAGCGTGCTTATCGACAAGCTGTTTATATGGAGGCTGGAGGTGCCCAGAATGAATCAGTCATGAGTGTGAAACCAAGTCAAAGCAAAAGACTGAAGGACACATGGTGATGTCTAAACATGAAAAGAAGTTATATTTTAGATGTGGATTTTCATTTCCACGTGAAAACAAATGTCCTGCCATTGTACAGACATGTAAGGGCTGTGGAAAGCAGAACCCTTTCATAATGGTATGGAAAGGGAAAAACAAGTGCTCACAATGTGAAGACAAAATGGCCACCCAAAAGTTCCAGAAGCAACATTCGACATGCACCCACAGGGCCCATTAGAGGCATCAGGTATGACGAACCAACACCATATAAAGTCGATTGTCATTGAGAGAGCGCAAATTGAGAAAAATTAGAAGTGCACCATATTTACAAGCACGTTGCATCAGTTTAGTAAAGATTACATAAGAGTGTCGAATTTATAGAGAGAAAATACATAAGAGTGTTTAATTAAAATATAATGCATATATCAGTGTGAAAAGCTAATGTAGAAGTGTGTAGAGATGTTAGAATGATGTTGAAATCCCATGTTATGTGGCTGATGTAGAGGAGAATGTAATACTGCTAAACGTAGAAATGTGTAGGCCACATGGCAGTTCACAGAGAATGAAAGGTGCTGTTACACTCTCACATGATATGGTTTTTAATGTTGTTGTAGTTCAAAGTACTATTGATCATAGAACTGAAATATATGTTTTATAGAAGTGTTTCATATAACCATTGTGTGTAATAAGTTAGAATACTGTTTAGACTAAGAAATTAAAGGTTTACAGCGTGCACAGGCCTGTTTCATGTAATTCTAATAGGCCTGAATAGATAAGGTCATTTCTTTTGATCTGCATGTGTTAGTTAGAGGAATGTCATGTTAAGCATAAATTGCGGAGCCTGCCCGAAGGTTTACGACTTAGAAGATACGGTGGAGGCCGGAATTTGGGGCCCACTGTACAAGTGTCTGTTTGCAGGTGCGAGGAGGTTCCAATCAAGAGAGTGATGAATAGAGTTTTGTTCAGGGAGTCAGGCACAGGCCTGGAGGAGGCTTCAGGAATTTCCTTGAGGGGCACCGTCCTCCCGGAGAAGAGCCTGAGAAGCAAGGTCAACGCTAACGATGGGCCCAGAGGAGTATCAGCATGGAAAATGCCAGAACCGACACCACGTGAGGGGCGTCTCTAAAGGGCGTTTCTATTGTAAATGTGATTTTTGTATTAGGGACAGCATCCCTGGGTGGAGTTAGGGCAGATGGTCTGAGGAACCTAAGAGAGCGGATGGGTAGGCAGATAGGGTAACTGCGAGACACCGATTCACAACGAAGACTAAGGGAAGTGAGTGATCTTCTTTGGAAGTCACCACGGCTGACACCTTTTTAGGTTAAGATTTTACTAAGTAGGGATGTCACTTAGTCTAGTGTAGGGACAGTCTAATCTAGATTTTCTTCCTTTCTGTAAATGACTCACAAGTTACAGCTTGTGTCTATTCTTGCAACTCTGATGATTTTTGAATTGGTTTTGGTGATATTCTTTTGCCGACTAAGAGCATTTAGAAAATTTATGTTTGTATTGATACCAGTATATCTTTTGAACCTTATTTTGAGATGTTTGTATCTCCAGTTAACTTTGGCTTTATAATAAACTTTTAAAACTTATTTGTAGTAAGTGGTTCTTTAGAGTGGTGTAAGTCCTTAACTGATTGACCTAGTAGTGGATTGCCTTTTACTCTATGACAGGTATCAACGGTTAGTCGACCTGAGTTGGGATCTAGACCTATAGCAATAGATCAGAAATCCCGCCGTAACAGTTGGTAGCAGAGACGGATGGTTACCTTCTAGAGGAAGGTGATCTAGACTAGGTTAGGATTACCCCAAGGTCCCTAGAGATCGAGAGATGAGCAGCGGAAGAATCGCCTGCCGAAGAAGGTGCTGACGGTGCGAGAGAAAAGCAGCAGGGTCGGACGAGAGTGAGTATAACAAGGGTCATGCGTTGACAGATTGCGGTGTTTTGTGTTGTATCTGTATTGTAATGTCATGTGGAGTTGAATGACTGTAGTGTGATTATGAGAGGGTTGTGAGCGCGTGCAACCTGGTTGAAAATCTTAAGTTCGGAGAAGAGCTTAAGTGGTTCGGGTGTATCGAACATCCAGAGTAGTTGTTGACCGGAGTAAAGGGGGTCATGAGGTACCATTGATCGCCCGCAGGACCGAGATAGGGGGAACGCAAGAGTGAGTGTGTGGGTAACGGACGCAGGTCGAAAGTTACCGTGTGTAAGTAACCTATCAGTTAAGGCGATTGTCTGGACGTACACGGAAAGACATTTCGTCAGTTAAGGTGACAATTACAGTTAGACTTTGGGCGTACAGTCAAGGAAAGTGATCGCTTGGTCGGAAGTAATCATTTTTCAGAGTATGAATGGGACGCATGCATGACCGGGAGACGAGCTGAGAAAGGAGGGGAACTGCTGCGAAGGGGAGACGAGTGACGTCAGCGAGAGCCGCGCTGTGATAGGCCGGTTGGTGTGAAGCCGCGCTGTGATAGGCCGGTTGGTGTGACGTCAGCGAGAGCTGCGCTGTGATAGGCCGGTTGGTGTGAAGCCGCGCTGTGATAGGCCGGTTGGTGTGACGTCAGCGAGAGCCACGCTGTGATAGGCCGGTTAGCGAGAACCGCGCTGGGATTGGTGGATTGTCATCAGGAAGTAAACGAACGCGGAGAAAATAGAAATTTTGTGGATTTTGAACATGAAGTGTTTTAAATGTTTGAGAGCGATCTTTAAGAGAAAAAGAAGAGAATCTTATTACGGGGAAGAGGCACCGCCGGAGGGTACACCAGCTCACTATATGGCAACGAATGTTGGGTTGCATACTATACTGTGGCTTGATACTTGGAGTAAGATTACAGAAGGGAATGAGGAACTGACTTTTCCGAAATACGGAACGTTTAGACTAGAAGTGTTGCATCAGCTGAAAGCAGTTATGTACTCATTGAGACCTTTGCCTAGACCAACTCAGTTTGAGGCCCTTAATGCGTGGATTAGGGCGGCGCACAACAGGAATCAGAACAGGCGCCAAGAAAGGGTAAGGCGATCAGTAAGGGCAGTGCAAGATGCCAAATGGGATGAGGAAGCCAAGAAATGGAGGGTACAGACGATTGAAGTGGATAAGTTGTACCCAGTGAGAGAGGTTACAGGAGAAAAGAGACCCATGGTAGAGGATGACGAGAGCGAGTCGGAGGATGGCCTAATAAATAGGTTGTTGATAGATAGACCGCCTCCGGACAATAGGGAGATAGAAGGTACTGAGCTCCCAAGGGAAGATAGGGTTGACATAGAAGGGAATAGGCCACTCCCTATAACGAATTGGGTACCTACCAAAGGTGAGGAGACACCTCAACATAGTCCGGTACAGAGAGTAGTCGGAAGGGTTGTGGTGCAGAAGATGGCAGCGACAGAGAGGGTTGAGTCCTATGGATTGCCAGATGCTCTTCAAGTACCCGTTACCATAGGTCCTATAGTGTCGGTTTATCACCCAGAGAAAGGGAGAGAGGAAGAACAGGTACGGCTAGACAGGGAAAGAGTTGAGATGGAAAGAAGGAATAACACGACAAATGCCTGGAGGCAATTGCCAGGATCGATAACGTGGAGCACCCCATTGGATTCAGCAGTGGATCCCGTAACAGAACAGGGGGGTCAGAGAGGACCGATGGACCTGAGGGGACCACGGCCGAAATCCTATAAAGAGTTGAGGGCTGACTTGAAGGAATGGGATAGATCCACAGAAGCACCGAGCAACAGGTCAAGAGCAGAAGCTGAATGGGGAAGTCGAGGCAACGGGACATTATCTCACTGCGGGGCTAGCGAAAGCAGTCAGGAGTGGGACGGTAAAAGTCAGGAGAGTAGAGGAGTTACACGTCATATTGACGGTGGAAATGGGCAGGAGCGAAAAGGTAGAAGTACGGAGTGTGGAGAGACGTCTCGTCTCATTCAAAGTGAGGGAGACCAAAGGACACAAGAGTACAGGGATAGGTTTAAGTGCACTCTCCACGCACCTGATGATAACGTACAGCACTGGAATCGTGGGAACATGGGGAACCGCGAAGGATCTTGCCATGCGTCGAGTGATCAGAAATCACAGGCAAATTGCGAAGGCATGGGGAATTATGGAATGTCTTACCATGCACCTAGAGAAACCAGGCAGAACGGGAAATGTTGGACTATGGGAAATAGAGAAGTGTTTCACTATACACCCAGAGAGGATGGAACTGCATGGGACCTGGAGAGATGGGAGCATGGGAGGACTCCCCATAACACGCCTGAGCCCAGACGTAGGACTCAGAGCTGTGATGGGAGAGATGTAAATGGACTCTCTAGAGATAGCATACTGAAAGCTGTGATAAAAGCCAAAAGACTCGATGTGACCAGCTTAAAATCTGACCTGGACGAGATAATAGATGGTGCGTTGCCTTTAGAAAGGATTGACATGTACGAACAAGATGAGCTGCTGTTTATAGCAAAGGATATTACTCGAAAGGCAAGAGCAACTCATGAGAAACTGTCTGAACTGGCAGACAAGTATATGGTAGATTTGTCCAGAACAAAGGCATTGCAGGGTAACCATAGGTTGCATTATTCAGATCAGGACTTAGAAGAGAGGAGGACGACTGGATTAAAAACACACATAAGGGAACTGATCACAGGAATAAGGGCATGGAGAGATCTGGACAAATGGGAAGAGAGGTGGTCCAAAAAGGGAACTGTTAGACGGAGCGCGAATGTGATGTCTCCGGAGGGAAGGCTACTGCAGATGGAGGCATTCCCTTTGCGAGAAATAGCGAATGGGAGTTATGTACACGTGCCCTGGAGTAGGGGAGATTTGGCTGCATTTACCAACTCATTTCCGAAGTTAAGGGAAAATCCCGTAGAGTGGTACAAGCAGGTAGAGAGGTTTGTCAAGATTTCAAAAGTATTGTGGATTGATTTGAACACTTTATTCGACATTGTGGTCCCAGGAGACTTGTGGATAGCATGCAAGGTTAGTGTCGAATGGCCAACTGCAGAACCATAAAGGGATGCTCGTACTAATGGACCGTCAGAAAGAGTAATGTTAAAATATGAAAAGGTGATGACATGGCTGAAGGAGAAGGTGCCACCACAAGACATAGATTGGGTAAATATAGATCGAACAAGACAGGAACCCAAGGAGACAGTTCATGAGTTTTATGAGCGATTGCTGAAAACGTTCAAACAATACAGTGGATTAGATGTAATGGATCCCAAAGATATAGGACAGTTTGTATCGAAGTTCGTTTTGGGGTTGAGACCTGATATTTGTTTGATGATTCAGCAACATTTAATTTGTTGGCAAAACAAACCATTGGATGAAATTTTGAGATACGCAAGGTATTGCAGTGATGAAATAATAATAATAATAATAAAGGGGTTTATAGAGCGCATGGTGACGCCATCCCGGCGTATCCCCGCGTTCTGGAGAGAGTCGGACGAGAGGAAGAGGGCTGGAGACCTAAAGAGTATACAGGTAAGTTTTTAGTAATTTCCTAAATTTTATTTCCGTGTCTGCTAGTCTGATGTTCATAGGAAGAGAGTTCCATTTGTTGGCCGCTAACACCCGGAAGGAACGTCCTCCCATTTTGGCTTTTTTTATCCGGGGGATTTTGAGTAAGCCAACTCCCTCAGAGCGGAGAGTTCTGTTGGGCACATATGGGATGGCTAGATCCGTCAGATAGGCAGGGGCTTTGTGCGCGGTAATCTTATAGCACATTAGGAGTGCTTTAAATAAGATCCTCTTTTTTATTGGTAGCCAATGTAGAGCTGCCAGGGTGGGTTTGGCGGCTGCTCTTTTGGGTAATCTGAGGACTAGTCGAGCTGCCGTGTTTTGTAGAAGCTGCAATCTCCTGATGTTTTTTTCCATAGTTCCAAGAAGTAGCACATTACCGTAGTCTAGCCTAGAGGTCACTAGGGCTTGGGTCATGGTTCGTCTGGCTTCTAAAGGAAGAAGGTCCAGCGTGCGATTAAGGGTCTTCAAGACCCCGAAGCATTTCCCAACTACTTTGTTAATGTGATCATCAAAAGAGAGTTTAGGATAAATTCCTAAATTCTTTGCTGCCTTACACGGGGTGGGTAAGGGACCAAGACAAGACGGCCACCATTCTTTGGTCCAGCTAGAATCATTACCTCCTATTATTACAACCTCCGTTTTGGAGCCGTTTAGTTTCAAGCAATGGTGGTTCATCCAACCTGCAAGATCCTGCAAGCAGGTTTTAAAATTGGCAGCTGCACAGGTGGAAGCTTGGGACAGGGAGATAAGCAGTTGGGTATGGTCGGCGTAAGAAACTAATTCGACACCGTACGATTGAACTATCTCTGCCAAAGTAGCCATATACAGGTTGAACAGGGTGGGGCTAAGGGCAGAGCCCTGTGGCACCCCCTGTTCCAACGCTATGCTGTCTGAGAGGAAGGTACCTCTCTGAACCTGAAAGCAGCGGTCTACGAGAAATGCTTTCAGCCACCCCAGTGCCGCCTTGGTTACCCCGGCTTTGTTTAGACACTGCAGCAGGATGGAATGTGCTACAGTGTCAAACGCGGCACTGAGGTCTAGCATAACAAGTGCCATAGTATGACCCTCATCTGCTCCAACCCGTAGGGATTCGGTCGCTCTTAGCAGAGCTGTCTCAGTGGAGTAGCCCGACCTAAAGCCAGATTGTGAGCTATGAAGGATGTTGTTGGTTTCTAGATGGGCCATAAGCTGTTTATTGGCTATTTTCTCCGCCACCTTCGCAAGGTAAGGCAACAGAGAGATAGGTCGCAGGTTTTCCAAGGACTCTTGGCTCACATTGGATTTTTTCTTAATAGGGAGTACGATGGCTCTCTTCCAAGCTTCGGGAAGACTGGGCGAGGCACAGGAGACCTGAAGCACATGTCTAAAGTAAGGTTCCAGTACTTTTAGGCTAGCTACTAGTACCTTGGGAGGGGCAGGATCATGGGGGGAACCCGACTTAATACTTTTACAGTAGATAGATTCCAAAGCAAAGAAACTAAAGGAGAAACTGATGATGGTGCAGATGCAGTCGGCTGGGAAGGGTGGACAGCAACAACAGGGAACAGGGACGATGGTACGGAAACCAAATAGTCAGAATAAGGACAACGAGGAAAACCCGAGACCTAGAATAGACGTTGCTACATTGAAAAAAACACCAGTGTCACCAGGTGGGACATTGGAAACGCGAGTGTCCCTATAACCCTGAAAACGGAGAACTAGAAGTAGGGGAGGAGGAAGTTCAAGAAGTTCCAGTTCAAGGGGTGACAGTGCCAAAGAGTAAGGTGGCCAAAGGGGGGACTTCGGCTCCACGAGCTCAGTTCCCGCAGCCACCAAAGATTACGACAGGGGGAAAGACCTATAGACAAATGCCTCTTTTTATAGACGAAGAAGAGTGTTACTACGTTGATCCATTGACGGGACGACGTGTAAGTAGAGAGGAGGATTGTACCCTCGGGGCAGTTCTAGAGGTGGATCAAAGAGGACCGTTTGTTGAGGCTGAAGTGGCAGGGTGTCCTACAACATTCTTAGTAGATACCGGAGCTACTCGATCAACTTTGAGATCGGCAGCGGTTCCAGATCTACCAATGTCGGGGGAAACAATTCAAGTGGTAGGAGTCGCAAATAGGAGAATGACTAGCCCTTTGACGGAACCAGTGCCAGTGAGAATAGGAAACTACACCGATGAACATCAGTTTGTAGTATGTGATTCTAGTCCTGTGTGTCTGTTAGGAAGAGACTTATTGTGCAAACTGAACTGCACAATATACTGCACACCTCAGGGAGTGGAGGTACAGACTACAGACGATGATGCTACCTTTAAAGTTGCAAATTCGAGAGTATGCGTAGAACTGTATCCTACCCTGACTGTGGAGGAGCTTCCTTGGAACTTACGAGATACAGTGTCATCAGAGGTATGGGATTATACTGGAGAAGAGATAGGATTGATCAAAGGAGTAGAACCAGTGAAGATCATGGTAAAACCAAATGTTGAATATCCAAGAACGCCTCAATACAAATTGACCCCGGAGACGATTGCAGGAATAAAACCCGTAATCGACTCTATGATTCAACAGGGAATACTGAAGGAAATCGTGGGTAGTCCATGCAACTCCCCGATTATGGGTTTGCAGAAACCTAGTGGGAAATTTATAATAGTACAAAATCTTCGAAGGATTAATAACATAGTTGTTTCATGTTGTCCAGTGGTACCGAATCCATCAGTGATATTGTTTCAGATACCATTCCAAGCTGAGTGGTTCACAGTGATAGATCTTTGTCAGGCTTTCTTCTCAATTCCATTAGATGAGGAGAGCCAGTTTCTTTTCGCTTTTAAGCTGGAAAATCGTGTCCTAACATGGTGTCGTATCCCACAAGGGTATACAGAAAGCCCATCAATTTTCAAACAGCTATTGAAAAAAAATCTTGAAAGTCTAGTACTGCCACAGAACTCGGTTCTGGTCCAGTACATAGACGACCTACTTGTTGCGTCAGGAACGGAAGAAGCTTGTAAGATAGATACCATCGCCTTGCTGAACCATTTAGCTGAAAATGGGCATAAGGTATCTCCGAGCAAATTGCAGTACTGTCTGACAGAAGTACAGTACTTGGGTCACCGGATAGAAAAAGGAAAACGCAAGGTGTCACCAGATAGGATAGAGGCGATAATGAAGATGAACTCGCCTACGACACAGAGAGAAGTCAGGATGTTCCTAGGAATGGTCGGTTATTGCAGACAGTGGATAGCTAACTTTTCCCTGAAGGCAAAACCCTTACAAAAACTGACGCACAAGGAGGTGAGTGATCCGGTACCATGGGACAAGGATTGTTTGATGTCGTTCCTACAGCTGAGAGAGGACTTGTGCCGTGCTCCAGCTTTGGGGATGCCTGATTACGAAAAACCATTTTCATTTTACTGCTGCGAAAGAGAGGGTTGTGCTTTGTCAGTTTTAGTACAAACTCATGGAAATGCCCGTAGACCAGTTGCATACTTTTCGGCTACTTTAGATCCGGTAGCCGCAGCGTTGCCCGGATGTCTCAAATCCGTTGCTGCAACAGGTGTCAGCATTGAAAGGTGTGAAAATATAGTAATAGGACACCAATTAGTGGTGTATGTACCTCATTCTGTAGAACTGTTAATGACCAGGACCAAGACACAGCACTTAACCAATAATAGGCTCACGCGCTACGAGCAAGTTATTCTTGCTGCGGAGAACGTGACCCTTAAGAGATGCTCTGTTTTGAATCCTGCTACATTGATGCCACTTCCTAATGATATAGAAGGTGAAGAATGTGAAGATCACGATTGCCTTGATGTGACTGAACTATGCACCAAGCCAAGACCAGATATTGTGGATGAGCCGTTGACTGACCCTGATGAAATTTTCTTTGTTGATGGCTCATGTTTAAGAGACGATACTGGTCGGTTGAGAGCAGCTTATGCTGTTTGCACCATTACTGGAGTTGTGGAAGCCGCTTGCCTGGAAGGAGTACACTCCGCTCAGGTAGCAGAAATCATTGCAATGACACGTGCCTGTTTAGCAGGTAGCAAAATTAGAGTCACCATTTATACCGATAGCCAATATGGTTTCGATGTAGTTCATGATTTTGGGCAATTGTGGTCTCAGAGGGGTTACATGACCTCCTCTGGTTCGCCTATTCGAAATGGGGAATTTGTGCGACTGTTGTTAGAAGCATTACAAGGTCCAGCAGCAATTGCGGTTGTTAAATGGGTAGCCCACACCAAAAATACAGATTTTGTGTCGCAAGGTAATCGATATGCAGACAAAATTGCTCGCTATTGCGCGGAGCAAGGATATTCTTTCACGGAAGTGGAAGTAGGTGGGACTCAGGAAAAGACAGAGTTAAACATGATGCTAGAAACAGTTGATACTTGGGAGGATTTAAAAGACATGCAAGAGAACGCACCTGATTCTGAGAAAAAGGCATGGGAAACAGCAGGTTGTGTGAAAAGTGAAATGGATTTGTGGGTTTCAGCAGATGGAAGGGCAGTATTACCTGATGAATTAGTGAGTCCAATGGCACGACAGATACATGGTCCAGTACACTTAGGAAGAGATGCCATGCTGAGGTTATTTAGGCAGACTTTGTTAAAACTAAGGTCAATGGACAATCAATATTTGCCCGGCGGTATCGCCTCTTTAACCCACAAAATATTAACCAATGAAGAGGCAGGCGCTGGAGACTGGAAGGCAGGAAACAAGGTTTATTCTCTCCGGAGGAGAACACATCAGTTCAGACAGCCAGTATCGTCACGAGGTGCTCTACCCGCATCTCTGAGGCCTGGCCTCTTATACACAGTTAAATGAATTTTATTGCAGGTAACACAGTCTTGTAATGCTTTGAAGTATGAAAGGACATCCTCTGAATCTCCCCTACAGGCCCGTTCCCACACACATTTACAGTTGAAGTCCCCACCCCGGTCACAACAGGTGATGATTATCGCGCAGCTGGACCTTCCGCCGATTCACAAAATGTGGGGGTTTGATCGGATCTCATAGGGTGGGGGCTTTGATCAACTCGGGGGTCCTTTGATGAGGGAAGCTTTCTACTGTATGGGGAGGGGCAATAAACAGTATGGGCAGAGCTAGGTGTCGGCCTGGGAAAGAGGAAGACAAACGGGCACACAGGAAAGGGGGTTTGTATCAAAGGGCCTGGGACCATGAAAGGAATGAAGAGAGGTGTCGCGCTGGGAACAGGATGGGGTTCTGAGGCAGAGCTGCGTTGAAGGGGGGTTTATGACCCAAGGCATGCGAGTGTGGGGGTTGTCAGCGTGCGGGCTTTGCGAGGGCGAAGGGCTATGCTGGGGGCCAGTGGCGTGCAGAGGGTGGTTCTGATCGAGGCACCTAAAATGGCGGGTGCACACGACAAAAAGTGTGGCATCCGGGGAAAAAGGCAAGATGGCGCAGATAATGTTTACCAAACCGTACTAATTTTCCACAGTCCTCCCTTTAACATATCCAAGACATCTTGCTGGCCTATTTCCTATCCATGTCTACTGTGGCGGTCATAAGTAAAGAAATGGGAACCCAGGTGAAGGAGCTATAAACATTACATTTAAAATATCTCGTCTTAGGAGGCGGGTCTATCGATAAACTCGTTTGCAGGAAGGTCATAGTAATGCAATATCGGACAAAACGATTCTGTAGTGTGATCATTGAGTACATTTCATAGATACTTGTAGTCATTCGGAATGTGAACTGATAGGTTATTACATATGTAAGTTCTGTTCATTTTTAGTTGGAGCATGATCAATTCAATGGTGGCTGGGAGAGAAATGAGACGTAGTAAAAACGATAATCAGAGGCGCCATTGTTCGAAGGGGAGGTCCTATTGTCATGGACCGTTATTAGTGAGTTCTCAGCATTCTTTGTCGTCTTCTGTTGGCACGGTGGAGCGATGAGTCCAGCTCTCTTCTGAGCTCCGCGTTGCAGGGCATGATCTTTTCCTCGCTTTCCTGGTCAAGAAGGTCCTTTTCGCCCTGTGTCCTTTGGAGTCGATTGTCAAAAAGTTCAGGTGGAAGAAGAGTGTGTGTAAGTAGTCCATAGGGTAGGTCGGAGAAAAAGGGGGGATGGAGCAGGGCCAAATCGGGAACAGACCAGGGGGGCGGAAAATTTCAGGTAGGCGGGCTCATGACCGAATTCAGAGAGCAGGGACTTTCCGGCGCACGTTGAACATTGAGCAGGGGCATCAGGTCAGCCCTTTCCTCTCATTTTGTCGGAAACAGTGCCTCGTCCTGCAACTCCTTTCTGTCGTGGTCTCGCCTTGGCCAATGTCGCAGATGTTCCACGATCTGTAGTCAGGCCACGTGCTCCCACATCCGGTCTCTCTTTCCTCCGACAGCGGTACCCTTAAATGAGTTTGAAAAGACAGTCTTTAGAGAATTGGCAGAGGAAGGTAATCACATAAGTCTATTTCTCTCCCAGCTCCACGCAAATGAGAAACATCCGTTACATTGGGGTTCACAACCATCATATAAATAATTGATGATGGGCTCGTTGGATTTCCTATAACTTTCCTTCGTAACTATTTCTTTGGTGCTGGTTGGCGTTACATTCATTGTCGTGGTACGAAATCTGGTGCCTATTCATCGTATTTTGTGTATTACAGTTACGTCAGATCTTCTGACAGAGACCCACCTTCCTAGTACGTGCCTTACAAAGCTATACCGTTCTCCAGGACTTTATATTTTTTTTAAAAAGTGCAACGTGCTATCACCATGGTCTGATGGGTATCTTTCTGAGGGACGAACATAGGCTAAACATTTTTCCAAAAGGTCAAAGGGAAATCCCTGGGGTGTATCAATACGTTACTAGTGTCTATGCTCGCACGGTTGCACTATGGTCCCCAGTTAACAGGTTACTGTAGGTCACCGTCAGAAGAACAGAGAACTTTATAATGATTCCCACAACGAAAAGTACTTGTTAACAGTCTAGATTTTTATTAAAGATAAAACGACAATTTACAATAAAAATGTACACATTTAAAATTTCAAAGGAACCTTTCCCTGAAAAGTAAAAATTAATCAACAAGATGTCATTGAATGATAAAAAACTGTAAAGCATATAAGTATATTCACATTACATTGCATATCATGAGCACACACATTGGTTATTATAGACAACACATATAAGGACAAGAAAAGAAGACAGACCCCTTTAAAACAGTGGCACTTTGATGTTTCTACCACAATTGATTCCTGGATCCACTAACAGAAAATGGCCTGTATATTATAATATAACACACATGTGACAATAATATATGTGCATCCATTGCGTTTGGGCTAAAGGTGGATTCTCTCATATAGAAATGCGTCGACGCGTTTCGGTGCTTTGCACTTGGTAATGTGGCACCTTCCTCAGGACTTCTTGATAGGGGTTTTCCGTACAAGAAAGACTTCACTTTCCCTGTATATAGGGCGAAATAATATCATGTCAGAGTCTATTTGGCCCTGAATTCATAGTCATACTCTCTACATACTTTTATCTACTTTATTATACTAATGTTCAGGATATATTCATATTAGCCCACCTCAATGACCAATGGTGTGAGCCTCTTCAATTTTCCTAAATGTGAGTACCATCTTCTAATTGCTCTTAGCATTAGGAAGCTCCACAATCAATAAATATGCCAGTCCCCCCCTTTCTAGTAATGATTTCCATATACGAATAGTATTTGAAGGGAATGAAATGTTGCATATGACGTCCAAGTATTTCAATGGTAATATCAATTGTACACTACTGGCATATTTATTGATTGTGGAGCTTCCTAATGCTAAGAGCAATTAGAAGATGGTACTCACATTTAGGAAAATTGAAGAGGCTCACACCATTGGTCATTGAGGTGGGCTAATATGAATATATCCTGAACATTAGTATAATAAAGTAGATAAAAGTATGTAGAGAGTATGACTATGAATTCAGGGCCAAATAGACTCTGACATGATATTATTTCGCCCTATATACAGGGAAAGTGAAGTCTTTCTTGTACGGAAAACCCCTATCAAGAAGTCCTGAGGAAGGTGCCACATTACCAAGTGCAAAGCACCGAAACGCGTCGACGCATTTCTATATGAGAGAATCCACCTTTAGCCCAAACGCACTGGATGCACATATATTATTGTCACATGTGTGTTATATTATAATATACAGGCCATTTTCTGTTAGTGGATCCAGGAATCAATTGTGGTAGAAACATCAAAGTGCCACTGTTTTAAAGGGGTCTGTCTTCTTTTCTTGTCCTTATATGTGTTGTCTATAATAACCAATGTGTGTGCTCATGATATGCAATGTAATGTGAATATACTTATATGCTTTACAGTTTTTTATCATTCAATGACATCTTGTTGATTAATTTTTACTTTTCAGGGAAAGGTTCCTTTGAAATTTTAAATGTGTACATTTTTATTGTAAATTGTCGTTTTATCTTTAATAAAAATCTAGACTGTTAACAAGTACTTTTCGTTGTGGGAATCATTATAAAGTTCTCTGTTCTTCTGACGGTGACCTACAGTAACCTGTTAACTGGGGACCATAGTGCAACCGTGCGAGCATAGACACTAGTAACGTATTGATACACCCCAGGGATTTCCCTTTGACCTTTTGTCCTTCGTGCCCTGTTCCCTGGCGACAGTGGGGTAACCTCTCTTGTGAAATCTAAACATTTTTCCATCCTATAAATGCATCCTACCTTTCAGCTAAACATTTTACTTTCAACAGGGTTAATTGCAACGATTTCTTCATTTCGGCCTAATCTTTAACTTCGCAAACATCAGTCTAGTTCCTACATAGCCTCTTACAACCTTATTACTTTATTAAAAAAAAAAACGGGGTCTTATGGAAACAACTAGGGACATAGCAAACTGTGGTTGGGGACTATCATCTTGCTTTGTGTCATAAGGGCGTTATTGAGCAGAAGGCCACAGTTCAGTTGGTAAGTGTTCAGTGACATTTCTCGAATTCTAAAACTCCGTAGCTTGCTCACCAACAGATCATTTCTAGGAACAACGGCTGGCCCGTGTTAGTTGTAAGTCGACTTGTTTCCTACAACAGGGGGTGAGGGACATTTTTAAAACTCTCGTCCGGGGCAGCTGATACAAAACTGAGGGGGTTCTGGGAAGACGGGGATGTTTCGATCACTTTTTACTGTTCGGGGATTGCGACAATTCGGGATGGGGAAGGTCGCATTATCCTGAGGCAATTTTTTATAGAAGCCACTGACATGTAGTTCCCTTATTACGGGCCAGATTAGGGAACCTTAGTCGTCTTACATGTCCTTTCCCGTTTGGCCAATTCTAGGTTTCATCAATATTTAGCAGAAAGGAGAGGTAGTGACGCGGCATCAGGGTGATTATATTTAAGACAAATTTTGTGCAAATACTTGCGGTATTTGGAGCCAATTGGGGGGGTGCACTAGGGGTGGCGGTCTGCCAATTTCGGTGTTAGTCGTTCGGAAGGGCGAGAGTGTGGAGGGGAGGGAGAGAGAGAGAGAGAGAGAGAGAGAGAGAGAGAGAGAGAGAGAGAGAGAGAGAGAGAGAGAGAGACGTGCAACAATAGGCTAAATAGTACACGTGCGACATGGGGAGTGGCCGTGTATTAAGCGCACTACACAACATAAGACATTTACGGGTCCGTGTTAGAATTTCGAAAGCATGCAGTTTGGGACGGACGAGCATTAGGCAGGGTAGAGGGGGCATGCATTGAGTAAAAGACACCATTGTATCGCACTTCTCGCACTCTCGGTCCGCCGACCAGTCAAGTCAGCGCCTCAGTCACACAAAAACATGTTCTCATAGTTTCAGACATACGTGACACGTGTCCATTCGCACAGCACGGATTAGGGGTGACCGTGTTTTCAGACATACGTGACACGTGCCCATTCACGCAACACGGATTAGGGGTGACCGTGTTTTATCATATTATACAACTTATTAGCTCTTTCGTTACAAGAGCAGTTGGTGGGTGTGCTTAGGTGGCACCTTGCAGTGTTGGTCCGCTTCATGTATCAGACATGGCGAGGCTTCAGATTTTCACCATACCTTGGTCGTAATTTCTGGTGTAACCTGTAGAGGGAGGAAAAGAGGGGAAGGGAGGGGGACAACATTCGGGCATATCAAATGCATGGGTATGAAAGTTCTTTACTCACCTCATACTCGTCTTGTCTCCTCGGGATAGAATCCCTGGGGTCTTGGTTTCTGAAGCCAGGGGGGGGGGGAAAAGGGGCAGTGTGTCCTTATAGGTCGTGCATAGGGAAACGTTAAAAATCAGGGGCTCTTAGTGCGGGGTATCTAGTTGGTAGATGTATCTAGCTATCGGGGCCCTTAAATCTTTTCCAATGCTGTGATGGTCTAAGGCATACCAGCTCTTCGGCCAACTCTGTTCCCTAGTACCTTTGAGTGTCGTACCTTCATAACGTTCTATCATTTACACCGCTTCACGTTACCCGTCCTCAGAAGTCAAGGTCCTTCTCCATGCGTTAGTTCCAGGGCCAGTCGAATACTTGGAGGCAGAGTATCGTGTCTTAGATTCGATCCTCCCTCTGGAGCTGAGCAACCATCTTCTAATAACCTTAAAAAGAGAACAAAGCAGGGTGCACAAAAAACTCTCCCGCTGACCCCACATTTTTCAAAAAAAAGCATGCAATATCCATTTCATAGTTCGGAAAACCTTTATTTGCACAATCGTTCAGCATGTAGATATGACAGTGCAATCGTATTTGGCCGGGCACGGCAAATGGCTAAAGTGCGTACAGTAGGGGGGTTATTTTGCAGTATTGGGAATATTAAAAATTTTAAAAAGGCTTATTCATTCATTTGCAGGGAACTAAAATGTCTATCGATAGTTGAGGGATCAAGGGGCATTCATTTCATAGTTGGCAGTACAGTTGGACTAGTTGCAATCAAATTTCCTATATGTATACCGTGGGTGTGTGTCGTAAGCGAGGTTATGTATCGGCTACAATAAACATCATAATAAATTGTACATTTGAAAAAAAAAAATTTCACGGGACCCTTTTACATGTTCGTCGAGTGAACCCTCCCTCCTTTTCGTCAAGTGTACAAAGGATCATATACACATTTCAGAACATCGAGTCTTTTTAGCTAAAAAAACACCACGAGGCGTTCGCAAGTTCTCATTGATTCCGGCGCCATTTTGGGCGGGGCCGGGTTAGTCCGGAAGTAGCATCAGAGACAAAATGTTTCCCATAACCGGCGGTTGGACCAGAGTCCTCTTCGGCAGTTCAAACACTCGTGCTAACAGAAGGGGTGGCTATGTCGTTTTTTATTTTCGTTAGCGACCAAGGCAGTCGTTCCTCACAGGGAGCCGGCAGGGGCCGAGGGCTCCTGGGACTTTTGTAGAATCTTCAAGGCTGTGGGGATGCTGTCGGAGGTGGGGGCTCGTGCCCCGGTGGACAAGCGTCCGAGTTATATTGCTGGTCAAAGTTACTCTAGCGGCCTAGACCCGCCTTCCAGGGGGCCCTGACGCCATTTTGAGGCCTGCAGCAGCCGCCCTTCGTCGAGTCTGCAAGAGTGGAGGAGACCTTTTGGAGTGAACCCATGTTCAGTGCTGCGGAAGTATGGCCACCTGCGGTGCATGTTCGGTGCTGTGCGAGTATTGGCGCAGCCGTTGCATGTTCGGTGCTGCGCAAGTATCGGCACCGTTGCATGTTCGGTGCTGCGCAAGTATCGGCACCGTTGCATGTTCGGTGCTGCGCAAGTATCGGCACCGTTGATCGCGCCGCCCGGCTGGAGGATTTCGGTGCCGGGCCGGGGGCTGGGAAGCCTCCTATCCGTGGAGGTGGGAGAGGCTCGTCCGCGTCGCCTCTCCCTCCCAGCCCAACCTGGACAAATTTCTGCAGAGGTATTTGTGATGGCCGGACTGGGGCTGGGAAGCCTCCTATCCGTGGAGGTGGGAGAGGCTCGTCCGCGTCGCCTCTCCCTCCCAGCCCGACCTGGACTAATTTTCGCGGAGGTATGTACGAGACATCCCCGTCCAGAGTTGTCGCAGCCATTATTCAAGAAAGAAGTGGCGCCTGGCGTGTTGCTGCTGCCATTACGGAGGAGAAAAGAAAGAAGTGGCGCCTGGTGTGTTGTCGCTGCCATTACGAAGGAGAAAAGGAAAAAATGTCCCGTCCGTCTCTGGGCCGGGCTTCCGGTGGATGTCGGCCGGACGCCCCTTGCTCTGGCCCCATGAACGGGTTCGTTGGCTTATCGGCTGCAGCCGGATCCAGTTGGCCCCAGTCCCCGGCCATTGGTGGCCGGACCGGGGGAGAGAGGGAGGAGGGTCGAGGACATAGACATTCCGCCCCTTACAACTCTCCAGTGTGGTCAAGGCGATCCCCTGGCTGGGTCCCGCTGGCCCCTGTCTCTCCTCCGGCTCCACCCTATGTTACGATTTCCTGGCCGACTGTTGGCAGCAGGACCCGCCTTATATGGGTTGCTGCCGGCTGGGCGTAGCCGCAACCCTGCCCCACCTAGGAAGTTTCCAGAGTGGGGGGGTGTTCTGCTGACTTTCATTTTCTACAGTTTACCGTTCTTGTTTCTAACGTTTCCTGTTGTTAGGGCATTAATAGGTGTTATTATTACGTATTGTTATTGTTTCTTGCTCGTTATGTTAAATAAAAGTTCATGTTCATCAGTGGCCTACTGATTTCGTTTTCCCATTCCTTTCTTTCCAGGTTGTTTCATGCTAAAGCTTCTGATAACAGAAGTTAAGTAACACGGAAACACAGGCAGAGGGATGACGTAGATTCATGCATCACGTACACACAAACTCAGACGGGGAGACAGTACAAGTATTATATACAAAGACCCAAGACAAACATAAAACAGTTATTGGCCATAATTATCTTTTTCTGTATGCTGCGCATACTTATTGTTCTGAGTTCTTTTTACCTGTTTCTTGTCTTTTTATTCGTTGGCTGCCTTTTTCTGGTGGCTTTGATTGTACGCACTTACGCCTTTGGCAACTCGTCATGAACTAACCTAGTCGGGCTAATGTTCACAGAGGTTTTTTTTTTTGAGTCACTTTAGCAAGTACGTTTCCAGGCTGAGACAAACCGTTGGTGTCAATTGGGGAGCAATGGGGCAGCTTTTAGTTATATGCCTATAAGGATGCGGAAAAGGAGGTAGGAGGTTTTCAAATATTGGCAATATCCCTAGTCCTCTCGGCGGAGGATACTCGTGTAACCCTTACCTCGAAATACCCTAAACTTTTCCCTACTTGGCTAAACGTAAGAATGCTTGATCACGTGTGTACATTATTCTTTTTGCTTTATTCGGGGTTTGTCGTGGTTAATTTAGAGCTAGACTGGGTTTCCCGTCTTAGCGTTGTTTGATCTATGAGGACTCGAACATGTCGCTGAAATCGGCCTGGCGAAATCTGTGCCATCGGGCATAATCGAACGTGGTGGTTCTATCTGGCCTGTCCATGTCGGTCTGATTCATCTTTGTCTCGCGCCTTTTCCCTTTCTGCCGGCCTGTTATTCCTGTCGGCCCTCTGCTCCTACTCTCGTTCAGTAGAGTCGGACATTGGGCTTTCCAGTGCCCGGCATATTTACAAAAAGCACATTGGTTTTGCCCTAAGTCTGGTCGCCCTGTGCGCAGTGTCGGGGGATTACTTTCGGGTCGTTGTGTCTTGGGGTTGTCCTGTCGATATATTCCTTTACCTACTCTGTCCTCGTCTCTTTTCTTTCGTTGCATTGCTTCTTTGCGCCACATACCGAGACTGTCGAGCATAATAGGCGTTGTCTTATTATTACGAAGGGCTATTTCTAATGTTTCTATTTTATCAAGATCGAAGGATCCTATCAGTGGCCACTGTTTCTCTTGATTTTCTTTGGTATACCTGTGCCACAGTTTACTATAGGCTATGGTAACTAATCCATAGTTTATGAACATGTCTTTATTAATGCCTTCCAGCGGAGCTAGATGATCCACCTCTAATAAACGGTCCGGGCTGAACCAACTATCGACCAGTGGGGAGAAGACAGACATGACGGCTCGCGAAGAGGACAAAAAGTCAGCACTGCCTATCTTATCACTGTGTGCAAAGACTAGACAGAATATTTCTATTCTACGTTGTTTGCAGGCAGTGAATACCTCATGAACCAATATCAAAACAATAAATAAACGACCAGTGGGAAGAATAAGTAGATCCGCAAAGGTCTGCGTCCTCTACCCTTTCACTATCTGCAAAGGGGAACCTGTTCTTTCCTGTTTGTAGACAGAGAATCTCCAGAAAACAATCCGCGAACAGTAGCTCGGGGTCAAAAAAACAGTTAATCAGTGTGGGAGAGGGAATCTCCCGAAAACAATTCGTGAATAAATAATCAATCAGTGGGGGAGAAAGATAGGCACGCTGGCTGCGTTACTTATCCTTCACTGTTTGCAAAGAGAAAGAGCCTACTGTTTCTCCGTTTGCAGACAGTGAATCTCCAAATAGGTCAACAAAGAGTAATACTAGTATTTTCTGAACAATTAAACAACTATTTCGCAGTTCGTCGTGTCTACACGACCTTACCCGGACCGTATGGACAGTTTCTTATCTTCCGAATCCAGCGCCCGATCGTCCTCCTTTCCTCGTATTCCTCGCGGCACTCCTGATGGTTCCCAGTCAGGACCGTAGATCACTCGAGAGAGGTCTGTTCGGAGCCAGTGAAGTTCGGATGATCGGCTGCCAGACGAGGGTCTATTGGGCAAGAGCTCTCCCGATCGTTGCAGTCGTTCACTCTGTCGTCAGGACCTCTCCCACTGGATCCACGAGTCACTGATGGGCCCCACGCTTGGGACGCCAATTGTTAAAACTAAGGTCAATGGACAATCAATATTTGCCCGGCGGTATCGCCTCTTTAACCCACAAAATATTAACCAATGAAGAGGCAGGCGCTGGAGACTGGAAGGCAGGAAACAAGGTTTATTCTCTCCGGAGGAGGACACATCAGTTCAGACAGCCAGTATCGTCACGAGGTCCTCTACCCGCATCTCTGAGGCCTGGCCTCTTATACACAGTTAAATGAATTTTATTGCAGGTAACACAGTCTTGTAATGCTTTGAAGTATGAAAGGACATCCTCTGAATCTCCCCTACAGGCCCGTTCCCACACACATTTACAGTTGATGTCCCCACCCCGGTCACAACAGGTGATGATTATCGCGCAGCTGGACATTCCGCCGATTCACGGAATGTGGGGGTTTGATCGGATCTCATAGGGTGGGGGCTTTGATCAACTCGGGGGTCCTTTGATGAGGGAAGCTTTCTACTGTACGGGGAGGGGCAATAAACAGTATCGGCAGAGCTAGGTGTCGGCCTGGGAAAGAGGAAGACAAACGGGCACACAGGAAAGGGGGTTTGTATCAAAGGGCCTGGGACCATGAAAGGAATGAAGAGAGGTGTCGCGCTGGGAACAGGATGGGGTTCTGAGGCAGAGCTGCGTTGAAGGGGGGTTTATGACCCAAGGCATGCGAGTGTGGGGGTTGTCAGCGTGCGGGCTTTGCGAGGGCGAAGGGCTATGCTGGGGGCCAGTGGCGTGCAGAGGGTGGTTCTGATCGAGGCACCTAAAATGGCGGGTGCACGCGACAAAAAGTGTGGCATCCGGGGAAAAAGGCAAGATGGCGCAGATAATGTTTACCAAACCGTACTAATTTTCCACAACTTGGTATAACCCTAAGTTTAGGATTGCAGCAGAAGCAGTGTGTCGAAGATGTGTCACGTGTCAGCAATTGAACGTAGGGAAAAGAACACCAGTTACAATGAGTCACATTGGGAGGTCTGGGGGGCCTTTCAACCGAATGCAATTAGATTTCATTGAGATGCTAAAAATCAACCGCCTCAGGTATGTTCTGGTGGTTGTATGCATATTTTCCAGATGGGTCGAAGCATACCCTACACGCAGGTGCGATACACTCACAGTAGCAAAGTTGTTGCTTAGAGAGTTGATCCCGCGCTTTGGGGTGCCGACCTCCTTGGAATCAGACAGAGGAACTCATTTTAACAGTGAAGTTGTGAAGATGCTTTGCTCTGCATTAAACATTGATCAGAAGTTGCACTGTAGCTATCGACCAGAGGCTTCAGGTATCGTGGAGCAGATAAACGGAACTCTAAAGTCCCGAATAGCCAAAGTATGTTCATCAACGTCCTTAAGCTGGCCTGATGCTCTGCCCTTGGTACTCATGAGTATGCGTAGCACACCAGACAGGAGGACAGGTCTCTCTCCACATGAGGTTTTAATGGGGAGGGCAATGAGACTTCCGTCTGTTCCAACTACAGCTTTGTTGAATATTACAGATGACCTGATCCTGGATTACTGCAAGGGACTTTCTGATGTCATTCATTCTGTGTCTCTTCAGGTGCAGGCTGCTGAAGTTCCATCTTCAAGAGACCTGTGTCACGACTTGTGCCCTGGTGATTGGGTGCTTGTGTAAAAACACGTCCGGAAGAACTGCCTAGACGTGCGCTGGAAGGGGCCCTACCAAATAATCCTGACAACGAATACTGCTGTAAAGTGTGGAGGGCTGCCAAACTGGATTCATGCTTCCCATACTCGAAGAGTTCCAGCACCCTTAGAAGAAACAGCTCCTCTCACAGATGAAAATCCAGTTGTGGACGGCGAACCACTAGAGGGGATCAGTCAAGCTGTGGGGGTGTCGAAAGAAGTTGGGAGTGCTACAGATTCAGCAGAAGAAAGACAGGACGACAGTGAAACTGAAGTTGCCACCGAAGGAGAAAGTTGCTGTGAATACGGCTCAGACACAGATCAAGACAAAAGTGATCAAGAACCGAGTGTGAGGACAAGAAATAGGAGAACAAGGTGTGGAGAAGCTAGTTGGCCTCAAAGAAAGAAGAAGCCGAGCTTGAAGCTAACTCCAGAGAGAACTCTTGCTCCTATATCTGAAGACTCGGATTTGGTCGAAGGTGCACAAAGACAGGAACAGGAAGGTCCGAGAAGATCGGGGAGGGTGCGAGTGCCCTGCAGAAGATACGCTACTCCTGAGTGGACCTACCTAGCAGCAGATGTCCAGTGCACGGAGATCCGGGAGGGTGAGGGAAGTGACAGTGACCAGTACTGACCCAATCATAACATTGGAAGTAGTGTTGTTGGTACCAGGAGTGGAGGTCGAAGGGTTGCTGACACTCACTATCCCCAATCCTCCTTATCTGAGCAGGATAAGAGAACTGGTTTTAAACAGAATAGAATTTCCGACTTTTTGTTCAACGATGCCAACACTCGAGGAGATCATTCTTCGTTTAGAAATATTAGAATACGTGATTAGAGCCGCTGGAACACGTATGATTCCAGATTGCTAAAGACTTTGTAAATAAACAGATTGAAAAAATAACCTAGCGCCAAGTGGAAGAAGAAGAAATTTAGGGACTTCCCATTTAGTGGACGGAGAAGGGCTAGGGTTGTCTGTTGCTATAGAACTCAAAAACTGATCTTGCAGAAGGGATTATCAGCTTCCAGGTGTGGTTCGGAAAGGCTGAATAAGCAAAAAAAAGAGACTTTGAGTTGTGAAAGAAAATCAGAACTACACTGTCTTGAGATCATGGAGGCCGGCAACCCAAACCGCAAGACAAAATGCATAGTAGGCACACTTTTAGTGGGAGTAGTTTTTCTTATAGTTTTAGTAGTTACTATATCATATGTAGTGGGACATGAAAATGAAGAGAAGGCAACAAGGGAAGCACAAATTGTATCGATGCAGAAACCTACTACTGCTGATCAAAGGGGGGACAATACAGAGAAAGATAAAGCTTTACTAGCAGCAGAGACTCGTAGGTTGCATGTGGATTAATCACAGGGAAATTTCAAATCAAATGCATATGCTAAATTGCTTTATGAATATATTGATGCCATGGAGGCAAAAGATTGCTATGTGTGCATGCAATTGCCAGCCTCTGTAGACGAAGGTATTAGATATCATCATCTTCCATTGACTTATGGAATCACATGTAGTTTGTTGCTTAGTATATTTTATGAACGTGATGGTTTTGAGTATTATTTTTCAAATTTTGATGCTGTTTTACCAGAAGTTCCAAACTACAAGCACATGAACAAGTGGGATTATTATAAGAGTGAAGATAGATTAAAGAAATTTTTCATTCCTTGGAAAACGTTGGAAACTTCACATGCCCGAAGAAATAATTTGACTTGTAAAGTGTCAGAAATTGAGAAAAGGTTTATAGGACAGGTGGATGATCGGTATAGGAGACAGAAGATCTTAAAGGCTTCAGGCAAATGGAAAACAGATTGGACCGAAGAAGAAAGGTCACACAAAAGAAAGGGTAGTAATGGTCCAATAGCTTTAGATCGAGAGCAAAAAGGGAAACTGTGTATATATAGGGGTAATACCTATTATGAGAATGTGTTTGTGGGAGAAGTAAATTGTGAACACGCTTTCCAATTAGAATATTATACCAAGGATTCCTTGAAGGGAATGCAGGTGATCCCGAATGTATATTTTGTTTGTGGAAGAAATGCATACGTGAAACTACCGGATAATTGGTATGGATCATGTTATTTAGCAATTGTCTTCCCCAAAATATACCATGCTAAGGATCTAGAAATTATAGAGGGAGGAACTCAAGCTAGAGGAAGAAGGGATGTAAGCAATGAGGAGGTAGTTGGAGACGTATTTGGTGCTATGTTTCCTCTTTAAGGGATAGTACTGAATGATGTCAAGATTAGAAGATTGGCAACAGTTGTAGATAGGTTGTCCGCCAGTACTGCTAGATCATTAATGCTGGTGGAGGGAGAGATGCAATCGATAAGGGCAATGGTTCTTCAGAACCGACTTGCTCTAGACGTTCTGTTAGCCAAAGAGGGAGGAGTCTGTAAGGCTTTGAAGGTTCAGGAATGTTGTACTTACATTCCAGACCATTCAAAACCTCTAGAAAAGTATATACGGAACATCACTGAAATTCATCATGAGATTGAGGATTTGACACAGGTAAATGTGTGGGAAAAAGTAGGTCATGGAATGGGTAAAGTTGGAGGTTGGTTTGCCAACCTAGGAAAGGGTTTCATTTGGTACATACTGAAACCTATCATCATAATAGTGATTTGTATAATCACCTTGTGGGGATTGGTGCGGCTGTACCAATGGTATAGATCAAATAGGTTGCAGAGATCCATGAGAGAGCAGGAGAGGAGATTAGCTGCGATGCAGGATAATCAGTACAGGAGTCTGAGGGCTCTAGAGATGATGAAACGAGAGAGTACTGCAACGAGTTCAGTTTGATTCAGTTCATACTTCAGGGATGGTGTTGTGATGGTGATGACTACTAAAAGTCATCAAAGGGGGGAACTGAGAGAGCGCAAATTGAGAAAAATTAGAAGTGCACCATATTTACAAGCACGTTGCATCAGTTTAGTAAAGATTACATAAGAGTGTCGAATTTATAGAGAGAAAATACATAAGAGTGTTTAATTAAAATAGAATGCATATATCAGTGTGAAAAGCTAATGTAGAAGTGTGTAGAGATGTTAGAATGATGTTGAAATCCCATGTTATGTGGCTGATGTAGAGGAGAATGTAATACTGCTAAACGTAGAAATGTGTAGGCCACATGGCAGTTCACAGAGAATGAAAGGTGCTGTTACACTCTCACATGATATGGTTTTTAATGTTGTTGTAGTTCAAAGTACTATTGATCATAGAACTGAAATATATGTTTTATAGAAGTGTTTCATATAACCATTGTGTGTAATAAGTTAGAATACTGTTTAGACTAAGAAATTAAAGGTTTACAGCGTGCACAGGCCTGTTTCATGTAATTCTAATAGGCCTGAATAGATAAGGTCATTTCTTTTGATCTGCATGTGTTAGTTAGAGGAATGTCATGTTAAGCATAAATTGCGGAGCCTGCTCGAAGGTTTACGACTTAGAAGATACGGTGGAGGCCGGAATTTGGGGCCCACTGTACAAGTGTCTGTTTGCAGGTGCGAGGAGGTTCCAATCAAGAGAGTGATGAATAGAGTTTTGTTCAGGGAGTCAGGCACAGGCCTGGAGGAGGCTTCAGGAATTTCCTGGGGGGCACCGTCCTGCCGGAGAAGAGCCTGAGAAGCAAGGTCAACGCTAACGATGGGCCCAGAGGAGTATCAGCATGGAAAATGCCAGAACCGACACCACGTGAGGGGCGTCTCTAAAGGGCGTTTCTATTGTAAATGTGATTTTTGTATTAGGGACAGCATCCCTGGGTGGAGTTAGGGCAGATGGTCTGAGGAACCTAAGAGAGCGGATGGGTAGGCAGATAGGGTAACTGCGAGACACCGATTCACAACGAAGACTAAGGGAAGTGAGTGATCTTCTTTGGAAGTCACCATGGCTGACACCTTTTTAGGTTAAGATTTTACTAAGTAGGGATGTCACTTAGTCTAGTGTAGGGACAGTCTAATCTGGATTTTCTTCCTTTCTGTAAATGACTCACAAGTTACAGCTTGTGTCTATTCTTGCAACTCTGATGATTTTTGAATTGGTTTTGGTGATATTCTTTTGCCGACTAAGAGCATTTAGAAAATGTATGTTTGTATTGATACCAGTATATCTTTTGAACCTTATTTTGAGATGTTTGTATCTCCAGTTAACTTTGGCTTTATAATAAACTTTTAAAACTTATTTGTAGTAAGTGGTTCTTTAGAGTGGTGTAAGTCCTTAACTGATTGACCTAGTAGTCGATTGCCTTTTACTCTATGACAGGTATCAACGGTTAGTCGACCTGAGTTGGGATCTAGACCTATAGCAATAGATCAGAAATCCCGCCGTAACATCATCGAAATCATCGTCAAACAGTTGATCCATATCAGTATCAAGTGATAGTGAAGAAGATGGTTGTGCCATGTCAATGTTTAGTTCAGAAAAAGATGAGTGTGTCGGACTGGCCGCATGTGAAGAAAAATGTCTGTCGCCATGACAAAGCACCAAAGGTATTCAAACATTGTCTGAAAATTACACTGAAAGTAAATGGTTTTTTGATACCTTTCGATACCTTTTATCGACAATGTGCATTAATAAACATTGTGCCTGAGAAATATAATGAATTACATCCCTTACCACAACTTATACTATTTAAAACCAAAATGAATACATGGGCTGCATCAACACTCTTAAAAAGCCTAGGTTTATTTGTAGCAACGATGAAACACAAGAAAAGGAAAGTACAAGCACCCATCCATGCACTTTAAGGAACAGTGTCAAGTTCCTGTCTACTCAGCTTCAGCACAGCTGCTGATATGTCACTGATTTCTGTGAACTACAAAATGAATGCACACCATGAAATAGCAAGTCAGTTCCTTTTGTTGTTTCAAGGATTAGGAAAGCTTAAGACTATGAAAGTAAAATTGCATATTAATAAGGCCTTCTGTCCTACTGCTCAGAAGACATAGGAAAATTACTTTTCATTTACAAGATGCTGCTGAAAAAGTACTTGAATCGTTACTTAAGCGTGATAGATATCATTGAGCGTTCCACTAGTCCAACACCGTGGATTTCACCCATCATGGTAGTGCCCAAAGAGGACAGAGAAGCATTGGTGCGCATATGCGTTGACCTGCATCAGGCCAACAAGGCAATTGAGTGAGAACAACATGCAGGTCCACACATTGCTGACATGATAACTCAACTAAGTGGTGCAAATGTCTTAACTCGCCTTGATTTAAATAAAAGTTATAATAAGGTGGAATTTGAAGAAGATTGAAGGTGCATTATAACATTTTGTAAACATGTTAGTCTGTTTCAATACAAAATACTAAGTTTTGGTGTGTCTTCCGCTGTAGAACTGCTTCAAGATGTCATTTGGTGTATCACATAGCCTGTCATAAATGTGTTCAATTACAGCGATGAGATATTGGTTTTCGGGGCTACAAAAAAAGAACATGATAAAGCTCTTACACCAGTCTGTTGTTTACTTGCTGAAGCAGGTTTGATTTTGAATGCAGATAAAAGTGAATTCCATAAGACACATCTAAAATTCTTTGGCCATATCTTTTCTTATGGGTGTATGACACTAGTGTTGCTAACGTACAAACACTGTCAAATGCTCATCCCCCACAAGATGTTTCCATAGTGCGCCAATTTCTTGGCATGGCTAGCTACTGTTCTAGATAAATACAAGACTTTGCCACTGTAAGTGCACCCTAGTGCCCATAAAAAATAATGTTCTATTTCAGTGGTCAGATGAATTTGAGAACACTTTAAAGGAATCAAACAAGCCATTGAGAATGCTATTTGAATGGCTTATTTCAATCCGAAACTTCATACAGAAGTTGTTGTTGACTCTAGCCCAGATTTGTTAAGAGCTGTCCTTGCACAGCACAGTGGCCATCCAAACAATTCAAAGGCATATTGTGGCGTATTCAAGCAGGAGTTTGTCCCAACCAGAATGTGCTTACTCACAACCTGAGAAAAGAAAGTTTAGCCGTGGTGTGGGCATGTGAACACTTCCATGTATTCCTATACAGAAAGCCTTTTACACTGGTGACAGATCATCAAGCTTTACTGACAATATTTGGCATTCCAAAGGCCAAGATGCCTCCTTACATTGAATGCTGGGGATTACGGCTACAAGAGTACAATTATACCATTATGCATTGTCCAGGAAAAGATCAGAAATCTGCTGACTACTTTTCCAGAGTGTGCATTCAAGGGAACATAATCTTCTGATTGGTGTGAGCCATAGACGTCATCTTGGGAATGAAAGCAGGGTCTGATTTCCAATACCATATTCCAAAACTCTAAGGAAAGGAGGTTCACATAACAGAGCACCAAACTCACCAGTCCTCTTAGCAAAGGTGATTGTCAAAGAAAAGACAACCTTCAAACTTAAATATTTATCCTCTTCTGTATTAAACCCTGGAAAGATTTCAGAATCAGCGACAAATCCCAAGGCGATAAAAAAGGACATACCAATAGTCTGAAAATAGGAACCCCCATCACATGTCTGAAACCAAGGTATTCATTAAGAACACATACACCCTCGTGCCCATAAAAATCTCAAAATTGCTGACCACTGAGCTCTAAGAGTAGCAACAACTAAATTATTCTCAAACCTTTCAGAAAGAAATTGAAAAATAGTAGAAATATTAAAATTAAATAGACATAACAATTTCAAACTACACCAGTGCTGAACGTTTTTCCAATATCTAGAACGGGACTTTAGTGTAGAAGGACCTCTAAATATTTGAACAGCTTCTGCTAAATAAATTAAGGTAAGCATGCTTTGAAGCCCAACACTTTTCACCTCTAAACCAATAGTGGTAGACATCGAACAGGAAGTCACTCTGCTACTGAAAGAGGTAAAGGGGACAGGGGAAACCTCCAAAGAGTAGACACAGACATGGATTGCAGAAGTGGAAACACAGCCCTACGAGACTGGAAAGAAAGAACTACTATCACCTTGTCTGATTCTTCCTGAATTCCCAGATGGCAAAGGATGAGTGTAAAAGGAGGAAAGGCATAATGGATCTGAACTGCCTAAGCTCCTGGAACAGGAATCCAAAAACAGGGTAGTTGAGTATTCTCAGGCGAGTGAAAGAGGTCTAGAAAGATTCCCCGAATTTCATGCATAGAGATCTGAATCCATCAGCGAGAGAGTGAAAAAGAGAGAGAGAGAGATCTAAAGAGGTGCGGAAGACTGCTTAGATTGTCCGCTGTATCATTGTCTTTCCCTCTTCAATGCCTTCAATGAGAGAAGATTTAAAACTGCCAATATTCCAATCTTCACGACTACCATATTGATGGTTCTGTTCTGCTGCTTTATGTAAGACATAATCACCAGATTGTCTGTCTGTATTAGAACAACTTGATGATTCGGAAAGAACTGAAACTGGGTAAGGCATGATGCACAGTGGATGACTCCTTCCAATTTGAAAAGTTCTGTTTTCCCTGTAAGATCATCTGCCCAGATTGACATGGCCTCAAGTTTCCAACCAATTCTTTTTCACTGGCACCTGTTGTTACCACTCTTGGTGGACAAGTATGAGATGGAAACCCATTTAGTACAGATGTCAGATTCAGCCGCTATTGCACAAATAATTTCCTACCTCGTGTTCATGAAAGCAGGATTCTAATACTTCAGAAGATAAATTAGAAGGGGTCTCTGATGTAGTCTTGTCCAGGGTACCAGCACCATATAAGATGTCATATGTTTCTGTGCTCTTATGAAAAGTCTATCCTATGCAGGCACTGGGCATATAAGGGGCATCCCGAGAACCTGAAATCGGAACACTCTGTGAAGAGTCAGAAGAAGGACTGCTCTGTTGTCTGAAGTCTGAAGGAAGACTTAACCTGCTTGCCTTAAGCACTGGACAACGGAAGTGGCTCCAAGAGTAAGTTGGCTATTTTCCGGTATAAAATAGTGAATCAACAAGTGCACAAGGCCTTTCCTGCTTCCCAGCTGACCATATTGAACTGGCCCTGACCTGATCCCCTCTGTGGGAGTGAGTCCTGACCCCCAAATGCTTTCCTCAGCAGAAGTCATAAGGTAATACGTCCAGCAGGCCAAATACATTCCTGTATCTGGACAACGCTGTTTGGTGTTTAGCCTGAATATTTTACTTTGTCCTGGTCCAGCGTAATGAGATACCCACAGTTGCCACTTCAGACCTTTTGGCACTACTTTTATTTATGACTGAAATTTGAAATTGCATATCTTCTGTTTTCTGATCAGATTTTGGTAATTATGATATAATTTAATTTATTAAAACTTACTCCATGTTACTAGATTTGTTTGGGATGTGTTGTTTTTTCACTTTATTACTGCATGAGTGCTACATAAATAATTTACACAATATGTCTAAATTAAGCCTCACTGCTTTTGTGCCAAGCTACTAGAAGGTTGTGGAGAAGTGTGGCTCACTGGTTAGAGGAGGCAGACCTGGAAGCTAGAGGTCAGCCCGGGACCAGGGTTCAATTCCCGGCTCGGCGGGGTCTTGAGTCCTAAAATGTCCATGGACTCGACAATTCTCGCTCCGGTGCCTACTCGATTCACGGGTTCACACTCTGTGACTCTGGGCAATAGCTTGCTTAATCTCCACAACGGCCCCTCGCGGCGGGATGCCTGGCTTTCACCTTGCGGATACCCTGCCGGGGTTATCTCACAGGGGAATACCAGGACGGGTTCCCTAAGCAAGCGCTTAGAAACCGCTTGGTGATTTGCGCTATATAAATTCCTGTACATTTACATTTAAGTGCAGATTTATTTGGTGACTTTCATGGTTCACCCTGACAAGGATTGTGATTGTTATTTGAAGTGGGTTCTTACTGCCCTTCAATCAATAATTCAATTTGTTACAACAATTTTCTAGGTGAAGAGACATTTTGGAGTGTGGGGTGGATACTGGAATAAGCCTTTAAGCAGTGTTATAAGCTCTATTTTGTAGCTCTATTTGCTACAATGTACAGTGCCCTAAAGTCCAAAACCGTAGATTAGGGGTAACGTCTGGGAGTGCAATAGTTTGTTAAATATAAAAGTAGTATCTGATCACACAGACAAATATTTACACAGTTTGTTTCAGTGAAATAAAACAAGTAACCAGTCACATCTATAGCCCCATAGTGCAAATTCAACATTTCAAAACTAGTGGTGAGCTTGGTGCATATTCATCATAACAAGTAGTTGAAATCATACAAAAGAATGACTCACTGCCCCTAAATCAGAAAAAAGCCTCTCTCAGACTACAATAGGATGCCTGAGAGCAGAACCCAGAAAAACTTACTTCATAGTCATAATAGTGTGTCCAATCAAAACAAGTTGTATATTGGAAAAGGTCACTAAATGCAAGTTCACTAGTTGTTATTGTCCTTGGTGCATACAGGTAGATAATGGGGATATGAGAAGTGGTAGTGCCTAATTAAAGTCAGTATTTATTTGTAAATTGCGCCTTGAGGCATTTTTCAGTGAAAATTGTTTTGTGGAGACCTTTAACCCTTCTCGATTAAGACCACCTTCTTCCTTTAATCCTCCCACTAATCGAATGCCAGTTGAATTGCTTGGTTTTGAAACTATGGTGATTAATAATGTAAATATATTAAAGGACAAATTTCAATATATTTCCTACAACATCTCTTTGAGGAACGACAAGCTCTGAGAATATTAAAGATCAATAAAGATTTAACCATCAAACCTGCTGAGAAAGGGGGAGGTATTGTAGTCCAACAACCCTCAACGTATAAAGCTGAGGTACAGAGACAATTGTCGAATAACAATCACTACATGCTGTTGAGATCTAACCCTCTGACTGAAATTCAAAAACTGGTACTCGATATGACTTCGATATGACTTCAAAAGTAAAAAATCTTGGTTATTTAAGTTCTAATGAATTTGAATTGAATTCTTAAACAAAAGGACTTCAAGGACTCCCATCGTTTATATATATTGATGTATTTATAAGTGATTTTGCTATGAATATCCATACTAATATTATAAAGAGAGAGCCCAAACCTTTGAGGCGGGTAATCTCAGTAACCACAGCACCAATCACAACACCCAATACAGCGCTGGAAAGGGCAGTTGTAGCAGAAGGACATAGGCTATGCAGACGGCCACCATATACATTTAAAAGGTAAAAGAACCGTGCTGGCAAAGTAGTCCCTTGTGGGCGTGTCTGCATTCTGCTGTGGGCGTGTGCTGGGGGCTTGACAAACGCTGGGGGCGTGTGGTACGTTCCGCCGCATCAAGGGGCACGCTGGGGGTGTGACACGCTGGGGCTGTGACAAACGCTGTGGGCGTGTGTCTGCCCTTCATGCCATGTGAAGTGCCAATTACGCAATTGCGCCGCATCAAGGGGCATGCTGGGGGCGTGACAAACGCTGGGGGTGTGTGCTACGTTCCGCACTTCATGCCATCTGGGTCGTACATTAATCAGATCGTCTGCTGTGGCCATGTGCGTCACAAAGGCGTTCACCTCGAAGCGTGGTAAGTAACCATTCGCAAGACTCCCTTGGGGGACTGCCCGTTGTCTCACACATACTGGGGTGCCGAATGCAGTGTGTGCCTTGGCGTGGGTGCGTCTGAAAGGGCCGAACGCAGTGTGTGGCTTGGCCTGGGTGCGTCTAAAAAGCACTTGGGGCTGAAGAGCGTCGGTGTGGGTCATAAAAAAAATAAGAACAGCTGGAAACAATCATTCAAGACTCACACAATTCTAATTGTTAGACGGGAGCCGCTGGCCCTCAAACGGGGGCGCACGCGACTGAGCGTGTCTGCGGGGACAATTATTGCAGCCTCTCATGCGCGCTGTTACTGAACTATCACATTAAACCAAATTACACGCGCCTGCTAACATCAGCCAGGGCTGTAGCCGGGCTCAGGCGGCGGATCACTACACTAATTACAATGCGCCTGCTAACATGAACCTGGGCTGCAGCTGGACCTCAAGCGGGGGGATACGTGCCTGCTAACATCAACAAGGGCTGCAGCTGGGCCTCAAGCGGGGGAACACGCGAATGACTGTATCTGAATACACACATTACACACATTCTATTTCATACCCGGACAACGTCGGGACGGGCTGCTAGTATATATATATATTTAATGAAGTTTTTATAGAAATGCAGTTCATAATACATACAGTGCAAAAGAGCAAGCTACATTGTGCTTGCTACAGTATCTGTGTCAGTAACATATTCATCACAGTCATACAGAGCAAACCTTATAAGTGATACAATCTCCCTCTGGGGTCGAGTGTGTATTACACAGTAATCTAATTTTACGGCTTTTTAACAAATATAACCCTCCCACTTATGCAAAGAATTTTAGATCGGTGGTTCCTTGTCTTCTTTGCTTGTTCCCTCCGCCTCACCTATTTCTTTTCCCACCTTTTGCTAAGAATACTTGTAGTTATGTAGGAGACAGTGGAGACATGATTACCCAAATTGAGGATACCTGTTTTAACTCTGAGATGGAATTATTGGAGTGTCTGGACATTGAATCCTTATACACCAATATTCCACAAGTGGAAGGAATAGAGGTAATAAAAGACATTTTGAATACTAGACCAGGTCCTGTATCTGTCCCAACAGAATTTTTGATTGAGCTTCTAAAATTCTCCTTGACCAAAAGCTATTTTGAGTTTGATAGTCAATATTATCTACAAATGTTAAATGTTGTATACTTGTAAAGCGCACAGCTGCCCCAGCAAAGGGGCGTCCCGGCGCTGTATACCGCTGGGGAACCCATCCTGGCTTTCCCTGTGAGATGGTCCCTCCTGGGCATCTCCAAGGTGAAGACAAGCATCCCCGGCGCTGATGGGGCCGTTAGTGGAGATTAAGCAAGCTATTGCCCAGAGTTGCTGAGTGGGACCCATGGTTAGAGTAGGCACCGAGGCGAGAATTATCGAGTCCGCTGACCTTGGCCCAAGACCCTGCCGCGTCGGGAATCGAACCCTGGTCCCGGGCCAACCTCTGCTTCCGGGTCTGCCGCCTCTAACCAGTGAGCCACACCACTCCCAAATAAAGGGGACTTCAATGGGGGCTTCTTATGCCCCCAACTTTGCTATATGTTTGTAACTGACTTTGAAAGGAAATATATCTACGATAATTCCGTTAACCAATTTTTCGATAACGTACGACATTGGTGACGTTATATCGACGATATGTTTTTCATTTTGAAGAGTTATACAATTTTATTGAATAGTTGACCTCATGTTCAATTGAGCTAAAGTTTACTTCCACTCAAGACAACAAATTCATGGATTTTTTGGACCTTACCATTATGTCTTATGATGGAAATTTAGCAACCAAACTGTATACTAAATGAACGGCTCGGAACACCCTGCTCCAATATAAAAGCAACCCTCCCAAAGGATTGCAGGATGGTTTGCCTTTTGGACAGTTTCTTTGAATTCAAAGACATTGTAAATTCAGAAATGATTAATTTTGTGAAGCCAACATTTGAGCAAAAAAGGTTTGTGGTTATCGCTTATGCTTAATTAAGTGGTCGCTAAAGAGAGCATGGTATGACCATCCAGAGTTTCTACTCACTCCATGTCCTACAAAAACAGTTGAAAGGGTGGTCTGTGTTACTAGGTTCTGTACTCAGAGTAATGCTATAAGCAGAATTGTTAAGAAACATTGGCCTTTGGTTAAGTCAGGTGGTATTTCTGATGATTTGCCACTTTTTTCCTTTAAGAGAGGTCGCAATATACAGGACCATTTGGTACGTGCGGCCACAACAAGAACAAGTTCAGCTGATTTAGCATCTGCATGGGGCTAAACAAGATTGTTGGGCACTTTAAATGTGGGAACTGTATTGTTTGTGAATCTACAACAAATACCAAACTTTTTTGACAAGCTAACATCGTTCATAATTTGAGGGCATACACAAATTGCAATACACAAAGTGTGATTTAGGCCATTTGGTGTCCCTGTGACCTCATTTATGTGGGCCAGACATCTCAAAAGTTTAAAACTAGAGTATCACAACACAAGAGCCGCATTCGATGTCGCTCTCCGAATGCCCCGTTGGTGTCTCATTTCCTAGAATTTAAACATCATTAGGATGAGATTAAATGGCAGGTCATTGAACACATAAAAAAACATGCAAGAGGAGGCAACATACAAATGCTACTAAATCTAGCAGAATATCATTGGATCGTAAAATGTGACAGTATTTATAGAGTCTTGACCACATTGGAAGAATGTAACTCTGTTATCTTTATCTAACTATGTATTATATGATTCCCTGCATCACTATATTACAAAATTGCTCCCCTATTGGTGTTTTATTGTGACTTTTTTTGAAAACTGTCACTGTATAATAAGCCTATACAATTTGTGCGAGCTGTGTACTGCCTCTTACATCTGGAATTGCTCTGGCTATTGTTTGAGTTGATTGCTTAGATCTCAATACAAAAACAGAGGCCTTTATTTTACATATATGTAATAGTGTTTTGATTTGACTGGTTTTTTTTGTGGTTTTTTTTAAAAACCTTTATTTGCAAAATAAGGACATATACAGACCTACAACCACCAAGACCGGTCAGTAATACGAAACAGTAATAATAAAGCAGTACACAGCTCATCAGCCGACATCCTGAGGGTCCGGCAGCGGAAAAGCATGACGTGGTTAGGAGCGTCTGGTAAATAAGGATGAATAAAAGGTTTCCATTTTATAACACACAAAGAACACAAAAGAAAACCCAGAAGAAAAAGAATCGAGGCGAATTTACCAATATAAGGGCTGCTACGTGTGACAAGAGGGGGACAATGAAAAGCAAGCATCGGGAAATCATGGGGACGGGTAGTGGGGACCAAGAGCGAGCAATACTTTACAGTGAACAAAAAAACAAAAATACTGGAACGTACAATCAGGGGAATCCTGCATCATCATGGGATTCTGCAAAAGGAGGGTCACAAATCTCACCACGATACGAATTCCACTGACCCCAAATCCTACCCCACTTCTTAGGCCTACCCCGGGAGACGTATACAATTTTTTCCCTAAACATGCACCAGTCCATGTTCTCCTCCCAGGTCGAGACCAGGGGCGCCCTATGAGACCCCCAGAGTTGAGCAATATCTCTTTTTGCGATAATGTTTCCCAGTGTGATCCACTGAGTCTGGGCAACGGTGCAGTCATTCGGTTCCCAAATATTCAGCAAGCAGCGCCGGTCCTCAGGAAGTAGCCCGACGCCCGTCACCTCTCCCATCACCTCATGCACTCGAGTCCAAAAAACCACTACCTCCGGGCACTCCCATATAATATGGAGGAAAGTAGCAAGCAAACCACATCCACGCCGACACAACCCATCCACCGAGTAACCCATATGTATCAATCATGGACCCGTGACATAGGTGCGATGAAGAATCTTTAGCTGCACCAGTCGGAGACGCGCCGGAATAGCAACTTCCTTTGGGGAGAAGACTGCAGCCTGCCAGTCTTCATCGTCTAGCTGCAGTCCGTCACCGGTCCATGCCTCACGCAGCTGTATAAGTAGGTCCGAACAGACATTAATAAGTTTTTTGTATATGAGGGAGATAGTGCTGTCGGGGACATGTCCATCAAGCACTCTATCCTCCAAAGGAGAAGACTCAGGGATCGAGGTGCCAGCAGGGAAAACCGAATCAAGCGCATGGCGGATCTGAAGGTATCGGAAATATTCCCTATCACTCAGCTTATATTCCCGTTGTAACTCGTCAAAAGTTTTGACTCTATTGGTGGCTCAAAGATCACCCACTTTGCTGATACCGATAAGGTCCCACCTTTCGAATCCTTTCGAGGACCACAGACAACCCAACCTCTCAGCTGCAAAGAGAGGAGTCGCCCTAGTGAGTTTATCAGTCCAACCCGTGGCCGACGTTGCACTAGCCCATACACGCAGTGCCACTGCAGTGGGGCCTGTCAAATGCCTCCTGTCACTCTTGGAATAAAGCGCTCTATTATAATCGCCTCCTGGGAGCTGCCACCTATCCATATCATAGGCGGGATTAGGGACAGGGCCATACATGGCGTGATTAATAGCACTCAACTGGGACACCCAATAATAACGTTTGACATCCGGTAAAGCTATCCCACCATCATACCAGGGCAAAGTCAATTTCGCCAGCGCTATACGCGGTCTCCCTCCCCAAACCAATTTCCTCTGGAGACCCTCGATTTCGCTAAAATAACCAGCTGGAACCAGGTCCAGCGTGTTCTGGATTGCGTATAAGCATCGGGGAAGAGACATCATTTTAAACAGAGCCGCCCTCCCCAGGGGGGAAAGAGGCAATCCACACCATGCCGCCACATCCGACCGAAGTCGGGCAAGCGGAGGCAGTAGATTACGCTCAAATCGGACCTTAGGGTCCATAGAGATGTAGATCCCCAAGTATTTGAAACCGCCACCGGAGACAGGTATAGGCAGAAGCGAGGCAGAGAAGGTTGTCCACCCGCGAGCGGGTAAATACAGGATTTAGTCCAGTTAATAACCAGACCAGAATTCTTCCCGAAAGAGCTCAGGACATCAAACAGGACTCCCAATGACTTACGGGGAGAAGTGAGGTACAATAGAATATCATTAGCATAAAGTGACACTCGATCCTCAAAGGTAGGAGACCACCGTATGCCCTTGAGCGAGGGCTCCCAGCGGAGCCACGTGGCAAGGGGTTCGAGAGCAAGCGCAAAAAGGAGAGGCGACAAAGGGCAGCCCTGTCTTGTGCCACGTCCGAGGACAAAGGGATCCGAGGCCCTTCCATTAACCACCGCCTGTGCAAGCGGTTGTTCATATAACAGTTTAACCCATCCAATAAACTTAGGACCAAAGCCAAATTTAGCAAGGGCAGCCCACAAATAGGGCCATTCCACCGTGTCGAAGGCCATCGAGGCGTCAAGGGAAACCAAAATGGCCGGTTCCGCAAGAGACCCCGCCCTCGCCAAAACACCGTGTAGACGGCGAAGATTGAGAGCAGTGTTACGGTGGGGGATAAACCCAGATTGATCAGGGTGCACCAATTCGCCGAACACCATGATCATGCGGTTCGCCAAAATTTTAGCAAGAACCTTAGGCTCCACATTCAGAAGCGAGATCGGCCGATATGACGAACAATGTTCCCGGGGCTTTCCATCCTTGTGGATGACCACAATGGACGCCAGTCTCTGATCTCGGGGAAGAAGCCCGAGATCCCGCAACGCCAAAAATGTCCGACGAAGGTACGGCGCCATTTTATCAGGACACATCTTATACAGCTCGACTGGCAAACCATTCGGGCCCGAAGCCTTACCAGAACGAAGTGCACGGATAGCGAGCGCTACTTCATCGGTAGAAAAATCCGCCTCCATTAGCTCTCTGTCCGAATCCGAGAGACTACGCAACGCGATATCGCGGAGCAACAGGTGCGAGTCCTCCTCAGGTCTGTCCGAGACCGGCGAGTACACCTTCCGAAAATGCTGGGCAAAGACCTCAACGACCTCGACCGGGTCCACAACTCGCACACCATCCACTCGCTCAATAACAGGCACAACACGATTCACTCTTTCCCGCTTATCAAGCCAAGCAAGCAATTTCCCCGCCTTATCACCCAAATCATACAAGCGTCCCTGCTGTTCACGATTCATCGCTTTAGTCGCATCAGTCACCAGAGCTCTGTATTCAAACTGTTTAAACGCCAAGGAGTGTAGGCTATCAGGCGTAATCACAGATTCCATCTGTTCTTCCAATGCAGAGATATCGTTTTCAAGCCGTACCACTTCTTTAGTCCTGCGCCCCCTTTCGCTGGCAATCAAAGAGAGTGTCTGACCCCGGATCACAGTTTTACACGCCTCCCACAAAGTAACAGGGGAGGAAACTGACCCTTCATCTCAGCAAAGTAATAATCCATGCATTTAACCACTTCCTTACTAATGTTGGGGTTACGAAGACGGATTAATAGGAGCAAAACGACCCCCGGACTCCAGCCGCACATCAATGGTGAGCCATAGTGGGGAATGATCTGAGATCCCCCTCGCCAGATGTCTAATTTCTCTCACGGAGACCATCTGTGCCGCTGGAATAAGAATGTAATCGAGTCGCGATAGACTACCATGGGCCCCCGAGAAAAAGGTGTACTGGAGCTGGCCAGGGTGAAGTTGTCTCCAACAGTCCGCTAATCCCAGTGTATCCAGGAAACGACCCAACCATAACTGCGACGTGGGGAGGGTTCTACAAGGGTGTCGATCCTCCTCTCCACTGACCACCGAATTAAAATCTCCACCCACTACGAGCAAACCATCGGGGAGCCCCAGTACTACCCCACCCAAATCAGAAAATGTGGTAGACTGTAGACCAGGGGGAACGTACACAGACAAAATGGAGATCGTCTTCCCCTCCCATCGGCCCACGACAGCAGATTAGCGACCCCTATCATCCAGCACCTCGTCATCTACCTCGAGGGGGAGGGAGTTCCTAACCAAGATCCCCGCCCCCCGCGACCCAGTGGTGAATCCAGAGTGGGCCACCAAACGGTAGCCTCTTCTATTCAGCGTGCGGCACGTATTGCCCACCAAATGCGTCTCTTGTAGTAGAACAATATCCGGGGAGTGCCGCTTCAAATACTGCAAAACTATCCCCCGTTTAATTCGATCCCCGAGACCATTAACGTTCCAGCTCAGCACCCTCAGCCCCCTACCCCCCATCCCAGACAAAAACCAACAGTCCCCCTGCCACAGAGCAAGCACAAAGGATAAAAGAGCAACCGAATCAGAGCCTCGAAATAAACAAACAAGAAAAGACCCCCCCACGACCCCCCAAGGAACCCTCAACACACAACCCCCCTCCCTGCACCCCTGCGGTAGACCAGAAAGCCACCCCAACTTGCAGTGTGCCTGTCGCCCCATTAAACTAACCTACAAGAAGAGAGAAAAACGTCCCCTGAGGAGGAAGAGTCCCGAGTCCAACCACCCCCGGGTATCCGCTACATATAAACATCGCTATCACAGAGCCACTGCAAAGCGTCCAATAATGGCTCATCGGCACCGACTCACTACTCCAGGTCTTCCAGGCCGCCCTCGGCACCCCTCACATTCTCCGAGCTGGTACGCTGTGTCGGCAGAGTGTCCAGCCAGTCAATGGCCGCCTCAGGGCGATCAAAGAAAAATGTACGTTCGTTATGCTCAATCCGCAGGCGAGCCGGGAAAAGCATGGCATATTTCAGTTCCATGTCCCTAAGGCATCGTTTCACCCCCGTAAAGGCCATACGTTGCTTCTGCACTGCCTGGGTGAAGTCCGGATAGAAGCTAATCGAAACATTTTCAAACTTAGTGGGACCATTAACACGGGAGGCCTGCAGGATAGCGTCTCTGTCCCGGTAATTAAAGATCCTGGCTATAATAGGCCTTGGAGCGGCCCCAAGCTTGGGCTTCCCATCTGGAATCCGATGAGCGCGTTCCACCGCAAAAAGACTACTAAGGCCCTTTGGTGACAAATAGTTCTGGATAAGGTCTTCAACCAGAAGGTCAGTCGATACTTCCGTGGAAGTCTCCGGAACGCCCACGATGCGGACATTATTCCGTCTGGCCCGGCTCTCGAAATCATCCAGCCGACGGGCAAACGAGTCCCTGGCCGTGCGAAGATCGCGGACCTCGGTCTGAAGATCTGAGACATCCGTAATTAGGCTCGCCGTCTTCACATCCAAAGATTTGACCCGTTCGTTGGTTTTCCCCAGGTCCGCCCTGATAAGGTTGACCTCAATCGCAACCGTATCCAACTTAGTAGCAAGAGTGTCATATTGCTGCCCCATCGCAGTCTGGATATTGGCAATGGCGCCCATAACATCTGCCAAAGTCGGCTCCTCAGTCGCAGGGGTACCGTCACCAGCCTCTCCGGGGGACTTGCTCGATCCTACCGTGGATCCCTTCGGGCGAGTAAAGCGGTCTATAGTCTGGGTCTGAGCGGCTCCCCCTCGATTCGGGCCTCTGGCGTTGCGCCTCTCAGGGTCCGTCCTGCCCGTCATAATGGTCGACGAGCTCCAGAGGGTCTTCCGAGATCTAGTCAGAGTGATTCCCCCTATGGCACGTTGAAGAAATCGAGAGGTCGAGGAACGACAGCCGAAAGAGAGTCTGCGACTAGAGCAGGGCAGCAGTATCTATCAGCAATGAGTCGGCATCAACAATGACCAAAATCGAAACCGAAAGTACCACAGGGGCAGCGGAGGCGTCTCTCCAGCCGTTGTTGTTCAATTGCCACCTGGGCACCTCGGGAACCCAAGCCCCTGGATGGCCTCTGCCGTAGGCCTCAGATTATGGAGTGGAACAAGTCCAGTTACCAGCGGCCAAATCGAATTCTGGAAGAAGCCTTCGATATCAGCAGGGCATCAACAAGAAGCACCCGTCGTCCAAATCAGGATTTTTGTCAGGATAGATAAGGGTGGTGGAAGGGGTCTCGGGAACCCTCTGCTCACGCGTCCATCTTGGATCCGCGCGTAGCTCCTCCTCGTGATTTGACTGTTTGATAGGTTTTAATTCTTAATATTTCCTAATAATTGAGAGATAACACGTTTTTGGTTATACTCAAAATTAATTCACTACAAATAATTCTTTCTGTTCTTTTCCTGCACAATTTCTATTTGGTAAATAATGCTCTTGTCATTTATGTATCCTGAAATTGAATCTGATCTTTTTCGGAGGTACGTTTTTTTAACCACATTAGCACAACTATAAAAACATAAGGCCTTTGCAATTATTGAGGCTTGTTGTGGGCTTGACCGTGGTCCTTATTGGATCTAGAGTTCTGGGGCAATTCTGAAGTTTCAGTTCCCCGGTGCCATCTTATGTTTCTTAAGAAAATACAAGGAGATGATGGACGGAGCATTGAAACTTTTCAAACACTCCCCCCCAGTCACAGATCTAGGTTGAATCCATCATCGCTCTTTAGCTCACTTCGCCACCTCAGTTCAGACCCAGCTATATGCAAATCAGGCTTGACCCTGTGCCTCATGGGAACAGTCCAGCTCTATCATGTGGTGTCAACCCAGGTCTACCCTGAACCAGAAATAAGCATACTGAGACTGGTTTCGGGGTAACACCCCTAATCAGACAGGCTAGCTTGAATCCAGTGGCAAAGTGAGCAAGGAACCCAAGTCTGGGCATGCCCTGCCACCTTAGGGCAAACAAAGCAATTACAAGGAGATGATGGACGGAGTGCTGACATTTTTCAGACACTACCCCCAGTCACAGATCTGAGTTGAATCCATCATCGTTCTTTAGCTCACTTCGCCGCCTCAGTTCAGACCCAGCTATATGCAAATCAGTCTTGACCCTGTGCCTCATGGGAACTGTCCAGACCAAGCTGCCAAGCCAGGTCTAATGTTTCTTGGCAGCAGCAAAGTATATTAGGGACTGCGGATGCAAGAACATTATGATTGACTTATATGGGTGAAAACTCTGGTGAGTATTGTTTCTATCTGTGCGCATACGCATTAGAGACATTACCCCGATCGCAAAATTTTGGATTCCGTTTCTTTTGCTTTTGGATTTGGTTTAGTGTTTATCCTTTTGGAGTTGAGATATATTTTTTTCTTTTTTCATGAGCACGGGAAATGGATGAGTAAATTTAACTATCCTCCTTGAATTGAAGGTTCAAACCGCCTTTTAAGTCTTTCCTTTAGCTTCATTGCAGAGTAGTGCTCATTTAACCGTGCAGTATTCAGCGTTGGCACTCACATACCTCAGAATGCAGTGACAGAAGGAGTGAACTGTGACTAAAGGTATTTTCGTTTTGGCTGATACTTTGAATTTTCTCCTTTTTCTTGACAGGAATTTAAATTACATATACGAATTGGATTAGGTAGGCATTACGCAATTTAGACTTCGGTAGTCCTCATTCCACGCTAAACCTCTCTTGTTTTTGTGATAATTGTAAGTGAGCAAGGACTTTTTGTGTATTAGTAGATTCTAAATACGAAGTATTAGACAAGATTGTTTAATTGTGGTATCCTGTTGAAGATACTCTAGATTGATTTTAGTGCAGGAATTGCACGGACTTGACGATGGGATTGAATTAGCGATGGTAAATATTTGCTCTATGAATCATGCATGGAGATTTACTATCATGTGGTGTTTCTTGTTCCTTTATTTATTAATATTTCCTTAGGACATATTTATTTATGGTGCCTATTTTAAATATACCCTTTAACCCACTCCTCTACCTTTTTGTTCACTTTTGGATGAATTGTTTTTTTATTAGTATTGGTGTAGGATTCTTCTTTATCACTTTTGGGGTTTTGCTTTCAGAGCATGATTAGCATGATTAATATTCAATGTATTGATTACAACCAAGAAACAGTTTTTTCGTACCCTTTTTTTACTTAAAGTAATTCATTCCATTTCCAGCTTGAACCATTGATGGTTGCTCTCTATATATTATGTCCTGATGATGAACTGTCAAATCAATGGTTGAAATTGAAATGCCGTCAACGCCTTCCTTGGCAAAAAATATGAGGGAGCATGAAGTGCACTTTTTTTTTGTGATCCTAAAACCTGTTGTTGTACATATTTTTCTCTTTTGCCATTATTTTTGTTTACACTTTAGTTTGTTCTTTGTTATTGATGTGTGTTTGTGTAACCTTGTGAGCACCTTTGTATTATTGCATATTTGCACGTTTTATTAATAGAAAACATATTTTGACAATTGTTTGAGGGTACTATATTACTTTATTATTTTTAGGTGGGACTCCTTGAATGGACCATTTAAAAGTAAAATTGTTTTCTCTATAAATTAGGAACCTGAACAACTGTCGTGTTTATAATATAATTAAAGAAAGTAATCAGACATTATGTTACTCCAGTTGACAAAAGTGGAATGATAATCAAATAAATATGATTAGAAATATAGCACAACAGTGCACATCAAATTTTAGCTGTGGAAATAGCATAGAAGAAGCAACCAAAATCCATGTTTGAAAATCAAGTTATGTTGTGCATTATTTAGTGTATGGATGAGAAGATGAAATACTACACAAACCTACCCATGGGTCTGGACAAACATACAATAAACTGAAGAGAGTCTGAAAGAGCAGAATCTACCTCACTGTCAAGTGGAAACTTACTCATGTCCTTAAGGAAATTGGAAGACCCAATCATAAGGACGGATTCTCATCAGTCACCAGTGGTGCCATACATTGTCATCATCTGGGTCTCCTCCTGGTGTCACTGTATTGACTCTGAGGGCTCAACCCCTGTGCAGCATGCCCTCAGACACAAAGGTCCCTTGCGATTGACTTAGGTACTAGTCGCCCATGGGTACAAAAGAAATTGACAAATTGTAACAGCGACAGACATATATACATGATCACATGTCCCTCTAAGTTGAAATATGTGGGCATGACTACCCGGAAGGTGAAGTTGGGAATTTCAGAACACAAGAGTACTGTGAAGTGCAAGAAACAGGCAACTAGATTGACTAGCCACTTTCTAGATGCCAATCACGGTCCAACTGAATTTCACTGGACGGTTCTAGAGCAACCATTCATCCCTGACCACATTACTGATATTTCAAAATGTTTACTGACAAAAGAACAGAAATGGGTCTTCAAACTAGGAAGTGATAAACATGGTTTAAATGATGAAATACTGAGGGTTTTATTGTGACATCAATCCGGATTTATAGTTTAAGTCTTAACCACATCGATGCTCGATGAGTTCCAGCCCTGTGCTGGAATATGCAAAAACCCATTATTCATGACGAGCTGGGCTCGTCATGAGCGTGCTGGGAGGCTACTGCATGACGAGCCCAGCTCGTCATGAGTGTGGAAGGGGTTAAACAAAACATTCAGCATAAGTATGCATGGGGAACCAATATGCAGTCTCATGAGGATGCATATTTCATGATAATGTTTTACATCAAGCAATGGCAGTGTCCTTCCAAGCTGTTTGTCTGCAGACCCCCATTACAACGGGTCTTTGTGGTCTGAATATGCGGTAACGGTACGCTGGGGAGAGTGATTAAATGATATACTAAATGATATACTAAGACACTAGCAGGATACATATTTGTCTGTTTTTGGGCTTTTCAATCATCATGAATAACGGTTCACCCCATATGAACAATATGTTGTAATTACTGATATTGTATCATGATTATAAATACATATGGTCAGAGACAGTACCTGGGTATTATGTAGACTGATGCCTTGTTTATCTACAGGCTAAATGTATGCAGTAACACTTTACAACGTTCAGTACTTCCGGATGGCAGTATGACATACATTTTGGCAAATATCGCATGAATGGGGCAGTTTTCGATATGCTGCCTTGTTTTGGTGATGTAGCCATGGATTTTCACTATATAGTAGTGCACAGGTCGGAATAACAGAGGGAATTAAACTATATCCCCCAGAAGTCCCTTGGACGCCTGCGCCGCGATCACGTGATCGGCCGCAGGATGACGTAGACACTGCGACGATTGCTGAAAACAATGGCGGTCACCGAGGGTAAACACCTCCCCGAGATGGTTCAGATGACCGCCTGGAGTACTGACGGACTGGTAGGGAAAGGTGCTCTTTAGTTGTGGTACATACGTAGGGGCTCGCGCACTATTCTATATAGAACAGTTAAACTTCCTTGTTAATACAGTATGCCAGGTGAGGATATGTCATTGTGTAATCTTTTTTGAGAACCCAGATATAAACGTCGGGCTGATTCACAGAACTAACTTGAGACAAAATCCTAACCCTGCTACCATTTTGATATTCACAGAAGGCACTTACTCATTTTGGTATTCACAGGAGACACTTACTCATTTCGGTATTCACAGAAGTTAGGAGTCCTAACTTTAGGACTCCTAAATGCCTTCTGTGAATACCGAAAGTCTTAAAATCAGGATTTTTCTCAATTTAATAGTAGTAAAGTTTGGACTCCTATCTTTAGGACTCCTAAACTGAGAAAAATCCTAATTTTAAGACTTTCGGTGTTCACAGAAGGCATTTAGGAGTCCTAAAGTTAGGAGTCCTAACTTTACTACTACTAAATTAAGAAAAATCCTAATTTTAAGACTTTCGGTATTCACAGAAGGCATTTAAGTGTCCTAAAGTTAGGAGTCCTAACTTCTGTGAATACCGAAATGAGTAAGTGCCTTCTGTGAATACGAAAATGAGTAAGTGCCTTCTGTGAATACGAAAATGGTAGTAAGTTTAGGATTTTGTTTTTAATTAGTTCTGTGAATCGGGCCCCTAGTGTCTAGGGCAAAGACTATATCTATACCGCTAGGGTGGTACATTGTGTTTATTGATTTCTGAGAGTCTGTATACACAATTGTCTGCCATCTCTAGCATATACCCGGTATTACAAGTACAGTGAATTCAAGGGATAACTGATTTTGATGCAGCCCTAGGATGGGTGTGAGCAATGGATATCCCAAGATAGACCATTATAAGGTGTGTAAGTGTTCTGGCACATACATGATGGCATGAGTAGTAAACAACAAATGGGTTTAGGAGCTTTATTCATCATAGCATACTAAAGCTAACAGTTTGTTCTGACATGTATAAGTATAGTGTGTTGTATGTGTCCATTGTGAATGTGTAGCTGATGCGATTTTTAATTGATGAGTCAAGGTAACACGAGGTGAGTGGGACACTGTTTATTTCTTGTTTTTTATAGAGCGGTGCATCTTCTTCCTGAGCCGCAGCCAGGTGAGGCGAGGGTTGATCCTCATGCTTGACGGGTAAGCATGGAATGGTTGTTCATTATTGAATAATGAGGCACATTATGGTGAGATACATCAGTGCTAGAAATAATTGACACTAAGTTGAGCTAGGATGTTGGGAATTCTGAATATTCATATGTATTTACCTCACAGACAAGGGAAAGATGTCTAAGGACATGGTTTGTTTTATGTTAGAGTGGCCATTTGCACCATGCCATCTGCAGAGGACTTGGTGTACACCTAGGATTCCAGGTGACATGGTTGTATTAATTCCAACCTGTATATTTCACTGAGCTGTATTATTATTATTATTATTTTGCACGTTGTAGTAGCAATATCTTTGAGGTCCTGAAGAAGGCAGAGGTGACCTTTTTTCCTCATTTGCTGAAACATGTCGAACCCGTTAATCATCACGACAGTTATTTGTTGAAAGCTGTCTTTTTGCACTGTTTTTAGATTTGAGCACTGTGAGATAGCATTAAAGTCTTTTCTCTCATTGCCCAATTTTAATTCACTTATTGAAACGTTTTTTCGCACTGTATCTTTTCCTATCACGTTTAACAGTTGTTCACGTCTGTAGGTCACTTAGTTACTCGTGAGTTTTTTAGGACATATTCAACAGGTCCTAATTGTATCATCCACGAGTCACCTCCCCCCTTTTCTTGATAGGGGTTGAGCCCTCAGAGTCACTACAGTGACACCAGGAGGTGACCCAGATGATGACAAAGTATGGCACCACTGGTGACTGATGGTAATCCGTCCTTATGATTGGGTCTTCCAATTTCCTTAAGGACATTAGTAAGTTTCCACTTGACAGTGAGGTAGATTCTGTTCTTTCAAACTCTCCAGTTTATTGTATGTTTGTCCAGACCCATGGGTAGGTTTGTGTAGTATTTGCTATGTATGGGGAGTATGTCCACGCAAGGTCTTTAAATATTCCCTGAGACCCTTTTCTAACTGTTGATTTGTTTGGATGAGAAGATGCCCACACCAAATTCAAAAACTAATGGCTGTTCAAAAAGAAACCTCTGTGACTATGGAGGCTTAAGGTTGGAATGTGGCTTAGCCAAGGCCACTAAGGAGTAAACTGTGAAGATGCTGAAGGAACAATACAGCATACTAAAATACTAATTAGATACAGGTGTGTTATTAGTGTGGTCAGTGATTTGGCATACATGTATGAAGTAATAAGGTTAGTGCACTAAATGGAGCAACCACATTCCTCAGGTGGCAAAAACTGAATGTTCAAGGATGGTGTATTGACATAGTGAAGTGGCACACAACGGTCAATAGAACACCACCTCCGGTCATACATTTAAGTAGCATAAAGGTCTACAAAGTTGCGTGTGTAAAATCCTAGTAGCAAAAAGTTCTAGAAAGTTGTGTGTGTCAGGGTGCAACCCATACAATAAATTCCTTTCTGCACCCTGGCATTGGGCTGGGAGCAATGTAGTCCCTACTGGACTTTGGAGCTCCCTGCAGGACCGTCTCTCTTAGTATGTTAAATACGGAATGTGCAGAAGGCATGCAATAAGCATTTCTGGCAAAGGACGACATCAAAGGATCTCTGTTTTGCGATTTACTTAAGTAAGTAAAATACAGCAGTGCAAAGTTGGACCATTAAATAGAATACTGAATAAGCATACAAATCATCAAGTGCACAGCAAAAATCTCAGTAAAGTTCTGACATAATTCCAGCATTGATTCGCCTTCTAAGAATGGTGAATGGGTCTCTTCCTAGCATGGTGATAGTGTTTTAGACAAAAGCTTCATACATTTACTACATTAGTACATGGTTCTGATACTCATAACTAACAGAAATCAGTCAAAGAGCAACAGTTCCAATGAAATACATTAGGAGATTTTCTTACTGTGGTGTGGCGCCGCGGCCAGGGCGACTGACGCTGGAATCTGGGGACCACGGTTCGATCCCCGGCTCCGGCGGCAGGTTAGCCCAGCACCATGTGACTCTGGGCAATAGCTCGCTTAATCTTCCCGACGGCCCCCAGCGCCTAGAGACCCTTACGGGTGATTGTGCGCTTTACAAATGTGGACTTTACTTTACTTTACTACAGACAGACATAGGAGACTACAACGAGGATGCATTCATGGGTATTTAGATGAATTAAGTATATGTTGTGAAGTAGTCAAAATATTTGCTACTTAATAGGAATCAGTACATCCCCGGTCACTGAATAATAATAAATAAAAGGAAACAGATAAAAGGTGAAAACATACAGTAAACAATAGATATAGAAAACTGAATAAACAGTGGTCTGAATATAAGATTCTTAAAAGAAGATGGAACCCAGCAAAAAAGCCCCCTACAGTGTACTGGGCCAAATAAAACATGAAAAGTGGTAACAATCTGTGCACTGCAAGGGAAAAGTCTATAAATGAGTTACAGAGATCCATAGTATCACTGTATACATTAGCATTTATAAAACCATAAGGTATAACCACGTTTATAGTTAGAATACTGTAGCCCATGCTATCGAAACTGAAGTTAAATGCCTATATTGAAGGACAAATTGTTACATTTTCATTGTGGCCTATTTTATCCACCTGTTGGAAAATAAGAAGATAAAAAGCCCCAAAGTTCTACTCCTAAACCAGGCTGCTCAGCTGGTTTGTTTCCTTACACATATAAACAAAATAATCTGAGACTTTGTCAATGTGCATGGCCCACTACGTTTAGAACCATTAAGTCATGAAACCATCACTTACAAACAGTCCTTGTTAGATCTGGGTGCAAAAAGGTAATTCAGAGCACACTGCACAAAGAGCATCTTTAAGGCAAATATAGGTAGCTTCCTCCAGATCACCAACCAAGTGAATACCCAAAATAAGACATTTAGGGCCAGATGTAGGTAAATAGCATTTACCAATTCTAAAATACCGAATTTTACCGATTCTGTATTTTAGAATGGGTAAATCCGTAATCCGTAATTTTTACAGAATTGGTAAAATTCGGTAAATACTGATTCAGTATTTACCGATTCGGCATTCCCCATTTATTCCTATGGGCCTGGAGGCCCATAGGAATAAATGGGAATTACCGAATCGGTAAATACCGAATCGGTAAGAGGGGGAAGACCTACAAGGGTGGTAGGGTGTCACATTGACACCCTGTTGCACCCCTGAATAGTGCATGGGTGCACATGTGGCACACATACATGCCCTAAGGGCATGTATGTCTGCTACATGGCACTGTTAAAAAAGCACAAAATAGCTTATTTAACGGTTTTCGTTATTTACCACCAACTTTTTGTTGGTGGTAAATAATGAATCCTTACAAGTGAAAAGCACTCACTTGAGTGCTTCCTACATTAAGGATTTGGTACATTTACCGAATCGGTATTTAAGAATTCGGTAATTTACCGATTCCTTAAATTACCGATTCGGTAAATTACCGAATCCTTAAACTAGGCCCCTACATCTCAAATGCCTAATACCGGTCGTTACCGACCGGTATTAGGCTTCCCGCATCAGGCCCTAAGTGCCATATGTACAAACTAATTTTTCCGTAGACAAAGAAATTGGTAAAAACCTTTGCATGTGCTAGTTGCTTTCTACTCTAGCAGACCATAAGCTATTGCTTTTGTAACATTTTTATATTTTCTCTTAAACAAAGAAATACAAAAAGGTAAATTAACAACTAACCTTCCCAGACTATACCATACTTCACCTATTGTGGATTAGAGCATTGGAATATTGAGAGCTGCATTGAAGACAATAGAATCGCTCAAGGCCAATAATGGCTAATATGGGCCTTCTGTTCCAACACTCCAGTGTTTGCTTTCTTTTTTCCCTTTTTGATTTAGAGCATTCTACCCTCAGTGAATGGAATGAACTAATAGACTTATAGCCCTTCTGCCTTGTACTATACGAGTTGGTAAGAGGCTTTTTCCCTCGTTATAGTCTTTTACCAGCAGCTCATATCTGAATTTGGGTTTAGGGACTTTAACAATCAGGCTACATTGCTATATGCAAAAAGATTAGGTGCTCAAACAAACAGAAAAGCTAGTTCTCATGAAGCTATAGTAAAATTTGTGACAACCAGGAGTTTTACATTTGTGGAAGGTACGTTCAAGGTCAAAACAATGTGGATGCAATGTGTGGGAAGCAATAAGGGAACAAAAGAACATACAGTAGAAAAAATTACAAGTTCACGTAATAACTAACCCTGGGCATAGTACTACGCTACGCTAACGGAGCATACGTAGTTTGTACTAATTAGCACTCCGCATATTGCACAGTACAAAAACTGTGCTCAATCACGTAACATAGCAGCTAAATCAACACCATCCTCAGCTGCTTTGATAAAGCAATTTTACATGCTAAAAAGCATTTAACCAATTCACAAAAGTGAACTTTTTCAATGAAAACATTAGGCAATCAGAGAGGTGATGATTTTGGGGTCCCCTAACCTAGGGGGAGGACCAAGCAGATGCATTGAACACACGGAGCATAAAAAAAAGCACATCTTGTTGAACTTCGGTGGTGGTCCCATCCTCTTAGGACCACCTCAAGCACAGTTATTGGCAAAAAAACAATCCCAACCAAAGGCCCTGCAAAGCATTATGGGAGGAGATTAGCAGTGGGCAGCGAATATTATCGTATCCAATATCAAAATAATTCTGCAAAGAGCTGCAGTTCAACTAGTCGTTACTAGATGTCCCTCACGAGTCAAATGCAAAAGCATTGAAATTATTCTTACATCAAGCTGTAGTTCCATTAGTCGTTACTAGATGTCCCTCACGAGTCAAATGCAAAAGCATTGAAACCCTTTCATCAAGCATTTGCATTTGACTCGGCTGATTGGGTTGTATCTCTTGCCGTTTGTGCAGTTGGCAGAGGTCAAACTTTAAAAAAAACATGAAAAGGAATACTAAAGGTGTACCTACATTGTGCTTCATAAGAAATCTAAATGGGTTTATATCATTTGCATGCTGCATGACACTGTGTCCATGCTGTAACATTCAGAGCTGTTTAATGCGTATCACCCAACCTTTCTTCCCATTTGTTCGAGCAAAATCTAGTCACTGTTTAGCAAGGAGACCTATAATTTTTACAATTCTGGGAATCACTGCCTTTTTTAAGCATAGCTACTGAGGATTTTTTGTAAGTCAGAGAAAAGGTTTTTTTTGCTACATTTGTGTTGTGCACACAATACAGCAGCGGTACAATTTCAACTTTTAAAAGATTTTGATGAACTCTTCAAAGAATCCATATAGACCTGCAGCTTTCCACGAAAAAATACTTTCACTTTCTATAATTTATTGATTTTATTTCACCCCTAGCAAAATTGATCATTAATTGTCTCATCCAGAACTATGGATGATGATATACCACCCTAGGCATTAAGACTAAAATAGCTATGTTGTTGGCCATCTGTTTCAACCTGCATGCCAGGAGTCTGCTTCTTTCTCACAGCCCTGCCATAGAGCCTCATTTATGAGGCTGTGCGTCTCTTTTACGCCGCCGGTGAGTCACTTTTTGTGACGCACCAGTGGTGTAAAAAATGCACCTTGTTGCGCCATATTTACAAAGTGACGCATCTAGGTAGATGCGTCACTTTGTAAACCCCTGCGCCACATTATACCTGCGCCAGGTATAATGTATGCAAGGGGGCGTATTCACGCAAGAAAGGGTCGTAGAAGTGACGCAATGAAATCTATGAGATTTCACTGCGCCTCACAGCAGGCGTAAGACTGACGCAAGCCCTTTCACATGGGGCTTGCCCCATGTGAAATGACACATTGCTGGAGTTGCGTCACTTTTGTGACACACTCCAGCAATGCGTCACTTTTGCGCCTACAGATACGTCAGAAATACTGACGTATCTGTAACTCCTTGCGACATGATGTGTCATACTGTAAATATGACGCATCATTGGTGTCGCAAGGAGGGCGCAATGAAAAGTGATGCATCCCTGTTTTCACGCAGCGATGCGTCACTTTTCATAAATGAGGCCCATAGTGTTTAACTACCTTGGTCTTCAAGCTGAGTCCCTCTGTAGTTCTGATAAGGGTTTAAAAAAAGAGTTGCCAGCCCCTATGGAATTATGAATTCTACTGGAACATTGTGGATCCTGGTCTTTCATCTGGCGATTTCAGCAGCAGAAATCTCCTGGTGAAACACAATGGAGAAATGTCCCGTCCAGTCTCCTAGGCCAGGGTGAGGGTCCAATAAGGATTTTCAAGGATGTGCAGCATACTTTTCTACTATTTCCTTCTGGGCATATGCTGCACACTAAGTAACAGAGAAATGCCAGTAGTTTACTGGCCTTATAATTGGCTCCAAAGCGCCTGAGGACGAACTCTAGATAAGTGGCTCTTAACCTGTGGTCTGGGGTCCCCTGGGGGTCCATACCACCTACTTAGGGGCTCTGTGACTGCTTAGAAGATTAAATAATACTTAATGATTGTCAATCTGTATATAAATCAAGAAGCAAAATGTAAAACTGAAAATATTTAAATGTTAGCTTAATATAAAGGAATTTGAAATTGGGAGATGAAAATCAAGCGGGGATCCTCAAATTGATTTGAGGGAATAATGAAAGTGCATCAAACAGAATATACTATGGGCGATAGAAGGTCTAAATTGAATTTAGAAAAGCTCCAACCTTCCCATCAAAACTTAGATTTTTTAATATTTGTTTTTGAATAAATATAATATTTAATCATTTGTGCATTTGTTTTATGAATGCTTCCTATTTGTTTGATGAATGCTTTTTTCATATTTGTGTGCATTATTTTATGGTTCACATTTTAACAAATGCTTAGACTGTGGTCCCTGGATTTCAGTAATGACTCCGTGGGGCTCCACGGGTTTCCAATAAGAATTCAGTTGGGGTCTGTTGACTCAAGTAATGAGTATGTGGGATCCACAAACGCCTTAAAGGTTAAGAATCACTGCTCTAGATCACTCACTATCGGTACTTACAATTTCAACCGAGATCAGGCAAAATGTTTATCTGGGACCCAGGAGGAAAGAAAAAGAAGGCAACAACTCACTGTAGTCCAAAGAAAGGCAGGCATCCTCGGGCCTGGCCTTCTAATTCTTGTATTTTATTATACAGTAGCTGTATCCGGCCACGCGTTGCTGTGGCTCAGTCTGGTTAAATGGAAGAGAAAGAAAAGAGTATGCGCACGTTTCTAATATGTTTAATTTCACAATGCTTGTGGGTATACAATATGTTTTTGTGACTATTGTCTCTATTCGTCCCTTGTAGTTGTTGCGCAGCAAGTAAATCAATAGGGTCTGTTTGGCCTTTTGATTAAAAACACGCACGTATAGTACACACGCGCATTCTAATCCAACGTTGTGTATATATAAACACGCGCTAATGTTGTACAGTGAACCAACTTCTCCCCCCTCCCTCCACCCACTTCCCGTTCTGCCATCCTGACACCAACTGTCCAACCTAATATATGTAGACTATTGTCTCTATGCATCCTTTCTTAATGTTGCAAAGTGAAACCAACTCCATCCCCCTCCCTCCACCCACTTCCCGGTCTGCCATCCTGACACCATCGGTCCATCCTAATATATGTAGACTATTGTCTCTATGCGTCCCTTGTAGTTGTTGCGCAGCATCTCTATGCGTCCTTTCTTAATGTTGCAAAGTGAACCAACTCCTACCCCCTCCCTCCACCCACTTCCTGGTCTGCCATCCTGACACCAACTGTCCATCCTAATATATGTGGACTATTGTCTCTATGCTTCCCTTCTAGTTGTTGCGCAGCAACCAAATCGATAGGGTCTGTTCGGCCTTTCGATTAAAACACGCGTGCATTGGACACGCATGTTTTTGAAACCAACGTTGTTTATATATAAACACATGCTTAATCGAATCCAACGTTGTGTCAAAATTTCAAAGCAAATTTCGGAGATTTAAGATTTTCAACAAACGAACATTGACATTTTTATGTGTCTGTTCTGGCTTTCGATTAAAAACGTGCACGTATTTGACACACGCGTATTGGGTTCCAACATTGTGTATATAAAAACACGCGCGTATTCGAATCCGACGTTGTGTCAAAATTTCAAAGCAATCGGTGAAGAACTTTCGGAGATTTGCGTATATAAAATCACGCGCGTATTGAAATCCGACGTTATCTCTAAATTTCAAAGCAATTGGTGAAGAACTTTCGGAGATTTGCGATTTTGAACAAACAAACATTTACATTTTAATTTATATAGATGAGCATGCATTTCCAATAACTACCTTTCTGGACTAGGGTTTTTTGGGATCTTGCATGAGTTCTGCTCTAGAATACATTAGAATCATTTGATGCTATTTATAGGTTGTGAGAGGGTGTTGGAGATGACTGCTAAAAAAGGCACTTTCAGGCTTACATTTACATGTCTATCTCTTCTTTCGGATATGAATTATTTGAGATTTTCTATTTCGACTGATGTTTTGTACCTGCAATCCAGTACCTTCCTGATGCAACCAGAATTTGAGGATGGTCATTCCTGTTACCATTTGATGCTCTCTATGGGTACCTTGGTCATTGGTTTAATTTTTGGCTCTGGACATATGAGGACTTTAGTATATTGTTGAGTACATTTAAAAGGGGAATATTTAGCAATCCAGAATGCTTTTTGTGGATTCTGCATTTTTTTTATCCTTTGCTGTGGAGGGGTAGTCATACAAGACTTAAAAGCACATAATGCATCTGATCTTTGTTTGTAAAAGATCCTGTGCAAAGAAAATTGCCTCTCATTGCCAAAATGTTCACATAACCTAAACACAAAGGGCCTCATTATGATGGCAGGTGGACCGCCACGAACAGGCTTTCGGTGGCGATCTGCCCGACATCCAGACCATCAGTCCGTTCGCCGGATTACAGTACCAACGGTTGGAGTGCAGAGGTTGGAGGGAAAGATGGGCACCTTCAGCAGGATCCAAGACCCCATCGGGCAGCAGCTGAATCCTAACCCTACAATGGAGGCAGTGCCTGCACAGGCACCACTATATGGATTAGGATTTCGCTATCCGACTGCCTTTTCATGACAGTCCGACTGGAAAGAAAATGCAGACAGAAACGGGCTTTGGGCCCCAAGCAGGGCACATCCCCTGTGGGCCACTGCTAAGTGGCCTTTGGGGCATGTGTAGTGCCCTCCCACAGATCAATGCACTATGAGCCATGCCTGGCACTCGGTGCATGGATGTGCACAAAATGCTTTTTACCACTGCGGCTTGCACTGCAGCCCTTTTCCTGGGCTGCCGCAGCACATGCCGCGGTGGTAAAATGCACTTTCAGACTGCTGTGCTGGCTGTCTCATCATAATAGGACAGGAGGGACAGCTAACTCATTATTAACGGTCTCCTGCCCAATACCATAGCAGTCGGCGGTCTGACCGTCCGCCATTGAAATAAGGCTCTAAATGTGCTATTTGCTTATGCAAAAGAATGAGTTCCCTGCGCAATTTACTTCTCAATGATGTCATAGTGAGCAATGCTTGGTTTCATTCATGACTTTTTTTGGATTTGGCCCTTTTTGCAGGGTCATCCCTGAACATTTTTGCCTTCCTCCTGTATTTTGTCTGACCTGTTGTTGTTAGTTTTATGACTCTGGGCACTTTACCACTGCTGATCAGTGCTAAAGTGCATATGCTCTCCCTATTGTAAATTGATATATGGATTAGTGACTCCATGATTGGTTTATTTGATTTACTGTCAGACCCTAGTACAGTGCACTGCGGGTGCCCAGGGCTGGTGAATGAAATGCTGCTGGTGGGCTTGCATCACTGGCTGTGCCACCCACAGAAGCAGCCTGTAAAGTGTGTCTCAGGTCTGCCATTGCAGAGCCTATGTGCAGTCTGGTACTGCCATGTTGACTGGTCAAGTGCACCCACTTGCCAGTCCGTAAACCTCCCCTTTTCTGTATATTAGTCACCCCTATGGTAGGCCCAAGGGCAGGGTGCATTGTAGGTAAAAGATAGGACATGCCCTGGTGTGTGTGGCATGTCCTAATAGTGAATTACAGCCATTTTCGTTTTTTCACCTTTGCAAGGCTACCTGTTACCCATAGGCCAGAGTGGGCAGTTTGATTATAGCATCTTATAATCCTAACTGACTCAGGGAACTAGGTAGAAATTCGAGTTTAGTATGCCTGAACTCAGAATGATAAAATACATCTTTTAATGAAGTTGGTTTTAACATTCTATGTCCAAGCCAGCCTCTGCTAGGTTGTGTATTCCTTGTCTGGAGTTTAATTGACAGGGGCTAGGAGAATTCCAGGAGACAGGGGGAATCAGCACAAGGCTAAATAGAGCTATCTGCATGTAGGTGGGTGGGATGAGTTGCACCTGGGTCGTAAATAGGGCTGGGCCTGCCTTCCACAATGCTGGCTCCAGTCCTGTGGTGGATCTGATGTCCTTGGCCCACACTGTCAAAGGAAAGAAGGAGTCTAGTCAAAAAGTGCTCCAGGACTACACAGAACTGGTTTGGGCTGGGTACAGGACTCTCTGCCTTCAGAGGACAAAGGATTTGCAAGTATAAATATTGGGACCCAGACCCAAGAACTTTAGATCACTTTTGGGAAACAAGAAGAACCTTTGCTGAGGAGAGGAACCAGAGAAACTGAGGAGGAGACGATCCATAAGCTGAGTGCTGTTTGGGAATTGGCCTGCAGTGGTTGCCTGACTGCCAACGAAAGGAGAAAGGACATTGTGCTACTTTCAAATCAACTTGTAAAGGATCTCCAAGGGGGTATGATAGAGCTTGCCTCCTGCTGAAGTCTCAGGGACAACAGACTTCAACAACCAGCTACCCTGCCTTCCCTTGCTGGGAATTGAAGGGCCTACTGTTGAGCTAAGCCTTCTGAGAGACTGCATGTCGCTGGGAGCTGGAAGTGCGACTCAAGACAAAGAAGCATGTCGCCGGCGCAGCCGTTGTCGTTGCTTCACCCGAGAAGAGTGTCACCGTCGCAGCAGATGCCGTCGCATCACCGGAGAAGCGTGCTGCCGCTGTCGACATCGCATCACCCGAAGCGCCTCGCATCACCGGAGAAGAGTGACGCCCTCGCAGCAGACTTCGTCGCATCACCAGAGAAGCATGTTGCAGGGCCTGTCGCGGCTCAGAAGAATCGAAGAAGACGCCAGTTTGTTTCATTGCACTGGATCTTCATCGCATCACGGCGCTGCTGGTCGCATCGCCAACGGAAGTACAGTAAGAAACCAATGCCTCACCTCCCCACATGGAGAAGAACCAACGCATCCCCTACGCAGCAGTAGGGAACCTACGCATCACCGATCTTGAGTGTAAGGAACCGACGCATCACCTTCCCTGCAACACTTTTGTTGTATAGCGTTACGCATCCACAGGTACATTGAACTTAAAGTGTTGCATTTTACATCTAAAGAAAACGAAGCTATTTCTATCGTTTTTTAAGTATAGTATTGTGGATTTTTGTTGTTTGTGGTCTCGTGTTAAGTCTATATAACAATACTTATTTTTATATCACAACTTGTGTGGTGTCCATCTGTAGTGTTGTCACTGGGTTAGTTACTGTATGTGTTCACAAATGCTTTACACACTGCCTCTGAGATAAGCCTGTCTGCTCGTGCCAAGCTACCAAGGGGGTGAGCAGGGGTTATTTTAGGAGTGTACCCCCTTACCCTGACTAGACGCAAGGGTCCCTATTTGGACAAAGGTACCTACCTCTGCCAACTAGAGACCCCCAAATCTAACAACTTTTAACAAGCCTTCAGGGCTTCTTGTTGGAGGATGGATTCTTTTGGAAGTCGAATCATTTTTAAGGAGAGAATGTAGGACAGTTGGAGCTGGACAGGCCAGACTCCTATTGGTTATGTATAAAGTACCATTTGCTATAGCATCTTCAGTTACCTTAGTTATTTAAATATAGGGATAATAAAAGATTTCAACAAGAAATTATTGGCAAATATATTACAAACTAGCAGGGAAAGATAGCAGGACTCTTAAGGCCTGATTTGTAAAGGTAACTTACACTTTGAGTAACTTATACTTTTGAGTAAATTTACTACTTTTTGCTTATTCACAAAATCTGAGTGTAAGTTGTGTTTAAAAAAACTGTAGTAAATAAATGTTTTGTTATGTTTTGTTATCTGTATTTGTGTAGTGTGCTAATCACCTGCGAGGATATCCAGGCCCTTATGGTTGGTGCGTGAGGCCCGCCCTTTGGGGCTTAATCAAAGAGTCAGGTCTCAGCTTCTTGCAGAATACAAGAAGTAGGGGGTCTCTGATGTGTTGAGGGAGGTGGTTCTAGGCTGTATAAGCCACACCAAAGGAGGCCCCAGCCCTCCAATCTGCTTTTGTGTATGAGTGGGGTATGTGCTGTGCATGTCTGGTCGAGAGGAGGTGTCTGGAAGGTGGTTGCTAATGAATGCAGCTGTTCAGGTATATAGGGCATGAGTTGTGGAGTGCTATAGAGGTGTGGGTGAGGAGTTCAAAGTGTGCACACTTGTGTATCAGGAGCCAGTGGAGTCCTTAAAGGTGAGGTGTGATGAGGGCTTTGCAGGGAAGTTACAGGTCTGGCTGCTGTATTACTGGATGGTCTGAAGTCTTCGTCGGAGCTGGTTGATTATTCCTGCTTATAGGGTGTTCCCATTGTCCAATCTGCTAGTGATAAGAGCTTGAGTGACTGTTTTCCTGGTGCTGTCTGGTAGCCACTTGAAAATTGTCTTCAGCATCCTCAATATCCCGATACTTTATCATTCAAAGATCTGCATCCAACTGCAGAGTCTCCCTATGGTAAAGTAGAGGGAACAGTAAAAAAGAATAATTTGAAAAAAAAATATTAAAACCTGATTTTTTGCTACATATGGACATAGATTAATTTTATATATTTATTTTCAATATAGAACAACACAGCAAAATCCTACAGCACTATCAATTTAATTTTGAAGTAACTGTTTAATGCAAATATAATACATTGGATTACAATTATTTTTCTGAAGTTTAAATTAAAGAATAAATTCCAACCTAAAGAGAAAATATTCTTTGCTATCAATTGACAATGGGAAACATCCTTTACAACGCAACTTTTACCACGCAGTGCCTTTACGACGCAACTTTACAACGCAAACCATTACAACGCATTGCGCTGGGGGGCGCTCTAGGATAGGGAATGTGTTTAATGTACTATCCAACACCTTCCCTACTATCCACGGGGACTGGAGTTGGAATGGTAAATTAAACAATTCACTATCCAGCGCCTAAAAGCATTATGCGTTGTAATGGTATGCGTTGTAAAAACCGCATTGTAAAAGCATGCGATGTAAAATCATGCGTTGTAATGTCATACATCCATTGATAATTATTAAAAGTGATGTTAATTAATTACATCAATTTCTACATTCAAAATTAGAGTATTACAATATATTATACATAAATAAGTGCCATGAGCTTTTTTATACATTTGTTGACTATTACATTATATTTATTTATATTTTAACTATTTTAAATATTTTAAGTTAATGTAACGTTATTTTCTATGGAGTTATATTTTAATTCCATTATTTTCTTTGAGAGGGTATTGCTGTGCCGGTGGTTGGCCATGTGTGGTGCTGTATCTTTGTTTTATTTAGTAATAACATGTATTCCGAATGTGTTAAATAGCAAAAATGTGTAATCAACTTTTGTGAATCAGAACCTTAGAGTAGAAAAATGAGAGTGAGAAATTAAAGAAGACACTAAGCAGCCAAGAAGGAAAAGGCAAGAACTTAAAAAATTGCTATGCATAGACCTTTCTTTTACAATCCAAGGGCATGATTCACCAGGGTACTTTATACTTCTGTGTAATTTTCACTTTTGAGTAAGTTTACCATCTTTTGGATATTCACAAAACCAACGTTTATGTTAGACTTTTAGAGTAAAGTTATACTCGGATTTTGTGAAAAGCCAAAAGCAGTAAAAGTACTCATATGTACTCATATGTATAGCCCCCAGGCCCTTCAATGTGGTGGAGATGAAGAAGAAACATTTTTTGGAGTCAATTTACACTAACATTTTGTCAACAGCCAAAAGCAGTAAAAGTACTCCAAAGTATAAATCGTTCAAAAGTGTATAGCCCCCAGGTCCTTCAATTTGGTGAAGATTTTTGAAGTAAATTTACACTGGATTTTATGAATAGTCAACAAGTAGCAAACTAAGACAAAAGTGCGAATTACTCAAAAGGGTAAAAACCTTTTTGTAAATCAAGCCCCAAATTTAAATCTCAAAAGGCCTTTCTGTTGAGTGGCCTGGATAATTCAGGTATGTGCAGTAACTTCTGTTACTGCATATACCAGAATTATGAGTTCCCATTTTTTCCCAGATACATTTTGGCAAGTCATAAAATGCTTGGTAAACCTGTGGTAAGTGCTTTTTGTCAACTTGATGAATTCCTGTGGTATTAGATTTTATCAGGTCAGATAAATATCAGCCGAAACACTGCACTGCTCATCATGAGAACCAAAGAATGATTCCCTTTCTCTTATGCCCCCACTGCGGCAGTAATTGCTGTGACACATCACTGTTGATAACGGCAGGGGCAGCTCCTTCGATTGAGCGGAGGGCCGTCACCCCACTTGAATTCCCCCATAGCCCCAGTGATGAAAAATAAAATGGTAATTTAGTAACACTTTATTTTTCATCCCCCATCCCGAACAGAGCATCAGGAGGGGGCGGGCAGCTGCTGACTGACAGCAGCATGTCACTCAGCAGGGAGGATGGGCTGGCATTGAACTTGTTTAAAGTGGGCATGTCTTTTTGGCAAGCCGTCATGAGACGGCCAGCCACATATGCAAACTTTAAACATCTCTAATCCAGCTGTCTTAAGACAGCTGGGTTATAGTTAGTGCAGGCCTCCAGAATGCCGTGGAGCGCCGCTTGAGGTCGTTCCACCAATCCTAGGGCTCGATTCACAGAATGAATTTAAGACTCAATACAAAATTTACTACTATTTTGGTATTCACAGAATGCACTTACTACTTTTGGCATTCGCACAATGAACTTACTACTTTTGGTATTCACAGAAGTTAGGATTTTGTCTTAAGTTTGTCTTAAGACAAACTTAAGACAGACTTAAGACAGACTTAAGGCAAAATCCTAACTTAAGTCTGTCTTAAGTTTGTTTTAAGTCTGTCTTAATCCTAACTTCTGTGAATACCAAAAGTAGTAAGTGCATTCTGTGATTGCCAAAAGTAGTAAGTGCATTCTGTGAATACCAAAATAGTAGTAAGTTTAGGATTAAGTCTTAAATTCATTCTGTGAATCGGGCCCCTAGCTCTGCTCTCATGCTAGGGAGAGCAGTGCTGGGATTGGTGGATGGAGTTGCAGCATTCTGTTCCTGTGGGCGTTAGATCGGTGAAGGAAGAGCTCCAGAGCCGAGGATGACATGTTTGGTAGGTCTTAATTTTTTTAATTTAATTATGCATGCGCACGCCCACCCTCCCCCTTTCCCGTAGATGCCAGCCACAGGAGGATAACGGTAATGTCCCTGTGGATTAGGAAAGGTGTATTATCTCGCCTCCACAAACATGATATTCTACTTGAACACCTTACAAAGGGATGCTTACTCAACTCGTAAGCTTACAACTTTTTGCCCAAGGTGTTCTGCAAGTATAAGCACATGTTATATTGTGCTTATACTTGCAGCACGAAAGATCAAATTAATTTTATCAAAGAAGACAAAATTCAGGCCCTGACTCAAGAAAAAAATCTGATTATAATAAATGTTTCAAACTTAGCCAAATGGTAAACCTTGCAAATCCTTGAGTAGGAGTAAAGGTTAGCATTATCCCAGTATATAACATTTCTAAAAGCATTCCTGGTTCGATAATGCGCACCTGAGAGTGACTGTTATCTATGGTTTTGTGGGGTGTAACTTGCCATTACCCCGTGAATCCTCTTATCCAGTAGGCAGTTGAACAGAAAACCCTCCACCCCAAATAAAGGGAAAGACATAACGGGAAGACACAATAAAGGCATTAGTGACTCAGCTGTATATTAACAGGATTTTACCCCTTTTTCAATCATCGTGCGAGGAATTGTTGGAAGGGCAGAAAATGAAAATAATTAACCTAATGTAGTTTCAGAGTGGTGTGTGCTCAAGTGACTGCAACGTGCACCACGTGGATCAATTTCACTTGCAAGTGCAGAGCCTTTCTGACCAGACTACTATAACTTTTTGCAATGAATAAAAAAAATCCTATTTCAAGGACATTATTTTCCATGGGGCAAGCATTCTCAAAGCTGTTTCTCAGCAGGCAGACTTTCTGCTCCGGAATTCATATACCTAAGTGGATTAACATTTTCAGCAGATCAATGAATTGCAACATGATGGGCACTGATTTACTACTTGTTTGCATGCAGCTTTCTTCTGCTTTCAGTAGTTTTTTGCATATTGTGTCAGCATTTTCCCCGAAGGAGATTGATTGATTCCGCCTCTGCTGTAGCATACAAAGTAAAGTTTGGACCAGAAAGGGATGCATATCTGATAGCAGTGGGCATTCTAGTACTGACAATATTGTGGCAGTCTTAAAGGGAAAATCTCATCTTTTGACCCTTTAAAAAATGACATGTTCACCACAAGCCGGGAACCATTTCTTCAAGCATCTGCAATGCTGTCAAACAAACCATAACAAATAACAACGCCTAAAAGCAAAATGAAATTAAATAATAACACATACTCAAACTAACAGATATTACAGGCCCGATCACAGAACTAACTTAAGACAAAATCCTAATCTTACTACCATTTTGGCATTCACAGAAGGCACTTACTCATTTCGGTATTCACAGAAGTTAGAAGTCCTAACTTTAGGATTCCTAAATGCCGTCTGTGAATATCGAAAGTCTTAAAGATAGGATTTTTCTCAGTTTAGGAGTGGTAAAGTTGGACAACATCTCTCAATTGCAATGCATTTTGCTATGCCAGCATGTTCTTTCTTTTCTTGCAGGTGTATTATCATGATTCACATTCGTTAGAGAAATGCTCAATGTTTGTATTAGACTGCTGATAGTGAGGCCTAGAGGGAAGAACTTGGCAGTGAATGTGGAGAATTAATGGTCGTCGAGAATTAATGGTTGAAAGAGGCCTTCTGTTTATCATGAACCAGGACAGAGGGATGTTCGAAATTGAGGTCTACAGTTAAAATTTCAATATTGTGGGTCACTTTAGGAATGTTGCAGATGCTCTTGTGAATAATACTGTGGTTGGTTTCTGGTAGTTTGAAAGGAGATTAAAAAATGTTTCTGATTCAACTCTTCTGCTATTTGATGTTCTTACAGTTGGAGGGCAGAGATTCATTTTAGACTTCGAGCAGTACAGACCTCTCTGCTTGCCTTATTCTGCAAGTGTGAAGCTATATGGTAGACACTTTGAGCCTGATTACGATCTTGGAGGGCAGTGTTATTTCGTCACGAACGTGGTGGATATCCCATCCACTGTTTATTACAATTCTATCATATCATATGGAACTTGTAATAAGGCGGACTGGATATCCGTCACATTTGTGACGGAGTATCCCATTCGCCAATATCGTAATGAGGCCTATACTTGCTTTTGTCCAAGACTTCTACTCAAGTCTGATCATGCTGACACCTTCTATGCTTCCTAGTTTTAGTTGTGGTGTAGATGTGAATGCGCTTAATATTGAGCAGTGGTTATCAGGCTGGACTTAGCCCAAAATCCTGGGAAATAGGAGTGTGAAAACAATGTATTGTAATTCACCTGGTAGGTTTCGTAGTGCAAGTAGTGAGGTATCTTCGGTTGCACAATTGAGATAGGGAGATATAACTTTGTGTGAGAGTAAGTTGTGGATGGTGTAGTGGATCCTGTTGAGGAAAGGAGAAACTGCACTGATCCAGGTGATTCCCCGCTGGTTGAGGTTTTACTTGTGTGTATGTCTGAGTAGGTTCGAAAGTCTCACTATGGATTATTTCTTGTGTGACAGAATACTTAGAATTCTGTAGTCGAGCAGACAAAACTTATTTGTTGAGAAAGGGTGTGCTCATAAAATTGTAAAGGAGGGTGAACAACTGCACGGAGTGAGAAGTATGTTATGGGGTGCCACTCTCGCATTGGACAGTTGGTGTTAATGCTGCATTTTCATTGTTTGATTACGTCACAGAGTGCTTGCTAAGCCAGATTGTTGGTGTCAAACAAGAACGGTGGTTAAAGAAATTATTTCCTGGTTTGAACGAAAATTCTACTTGTGATTATTGATATTATTGTTGAAAATTAAATGTTTCAGGGCTATTAGAGATTTGATTAGGGGAGATGTGAGAGTCCCTATTTGAGAAGGAGAAGAGGTGTGCCAGAAGGCACGACAGTTTATTATATGGCCTTAAATGTGAGGCTCCACACATGCACTTGGCTGAGTCAATAGCATAAGATCACTGAAAAAGAAGGCGGTTTGATGTTTCAATGCTATGGCACATTTAATATGAAAATTATTGAAAATCTGAGAAGGCTATTTTAAGCGATGAAGCCACCTCTCAGACCCGCACAGTATGAGGCACTTAATGCCAGGGAGCTCTCGCTCATGTTAAAGAAAATGAGAAGTATCAGGGTTGAGTGAGAAAGACAGTACGTAGCTGTGCTAGATGGGATGTGGAAAAACAAAAATGGAGAGCTGACATAATTGAAGGAACTAGGTTATACCCTGAATTAACAAGTGAGGAACCTCAGAAATAAAGTAGAGCGTGCAGAAGACTCAGGCCAAAATAGTGATAGTGATTCTAGTGATGAGTTTCTCGATGTGCTATTGTGCACCCTACCACCGTGTTGTAATGTAACCCAATCTGAAGGGATGAATGGTGCTACTACCGGTAGAGACTCTGAGAGACTCCTCAACCCAGTGAATAAAAGTCAGAACCCTATGGGAGAAAATTCAGGGATGTGTGCCCCTGTTAGCCTTACTGTTTAAAATTCCCCAGATGCAATAACTGTTCTGGTTACTATTAGTCCCACAGTTCCTTTGTATAAACCTGAGTCGTTAGGATCATACAATACCTTTGCATGAGGACAGCCAGTACCTTTTTGCCTTCGGTTCCAGAACCGTGTTTTGGCATGGTGCAAATGCCAACAGGAGTGTACAGAGAGTCCCTTAATCATTAATCAGATCCTTAAAAGGAACCTTGAGTTCCTAATAATGGCCTGTGATAATCTATTACTAGTATCAGATACCAAGAAGCATGCAAAGAAGTCACCGTTGCTCTGTTAAACCACGTGGCTGGAAATGGGCATAAAGTGTCCCTGAGCAAGTTGCAGTATTGCCAAGGAGAAGTTTTGTTTTACATCACATTGAGAAGGAAGCGAGGAAGGTGTTACAAGAAAAAATCTCTGCAATTCTGAAAATGGATCCACCAACCTCTCAATGAGAAGTCAGGATGTTTCTGGGACTGGTGGGCTACTGTTGACAGTGGATACTCAACAACTTTCCCTAGTGGCCAAGCCTTTAAAGACGCCGACATAATACGATGTGTTGGATCTGGTACCCTGGAATAACAATTGAAAGGATGCCTTCCTAGATCTGAGAGAAAGTCTTTGTTGTGCCCCGACACTAGGAATGCTTGATTATAATAAAGCTTTTACGGTTTTCTGCCGTGAGAAAGAGAGGGATGTGCTCTCCCAGTCCTCACACAGATGCATTGAAATGCAAGGAGAATTGTGGCTTATTTTTCTGCTATTCTTGATCTTGTTGTCACAGGACTGCCGGATGCCTTAAAGCTGTTGCGGCAGTAGGTGTAAACATTGAAAGATGCAAAAGTTTTGTCATGGGACACCCTCTTACTGTTATGGTGCCCCATTTGGTGGAAATCTTATTGAGGTGTACACACACTCAGGACTTGACCAACAGTTGATTGATTAAATATGAGTAGTTTATACTTACTGCAGAGAACATCACTCTAAAGAGGTGCACTTCTCTGAATCCTGCTACATTGTTACCTTTGCTTGAAAATGAAAGTGAGGATGGTGAAGTAGAGCATGACTGTCTGGATGGTACAGAACTATGAACCAAGCCAAGACCAGATAGTCAAGATGAGCCACTGGTAGAGTCCGATTACAAACTGTTTTTCGATGGATCCTGCCTGAGGGATGATGGAGGAACCCTGAGAGCTACATAAGCAGGCTGTACATTCACAGAGGTAGTAGATGCTTCTGGCTTAGAGGGGGAGGTGCCATCTGCACAAGTGGCTGAACTGATCGCTCTTACTAGAGCTTGTTGTGTTTCTGAACAGCTAAGAGTGGTGATTTCTATTGACAATCAGTATGGCTTTGGTGTGTTCATGGCTTTGAACAGTTATGGTCACAGAGGAGATTCATGATGTCATCAGGATCCCCCATCCAAAATGAAGAACATGTCATGAGATAGTTGGAGGCATTACAATTGCCTGGCACAGTAGCAGTTGCGTAAAGTGTTGGGCTCACAGGAGTGGAGACGACTATGTAACAGTTGGCAACTCATATGCTGATGAGGTTATGACTGTATTGTGCTCATGGGTCCCGATAAATCAATGGAGAGTATGTAAATGAATCTGAAAATGAGATCAATTACAACCTTAAGTTAACCACAGCTGACACATGGCAAGAAGTGAAAAGATTGCAGGAGGAAGTACCAGAGGCAGAACAGCAGGGTTGGGTCAGACCAGATTGTGTTAAAAGAGAAGATGACATTTAGATTTCAGCGGATGGAAGACCGGCATTGCTAGATAGCCTTCTGTACCCAATGGCTAGACATTTTCACTGTCCCGAACATGTTGGGAGGGATGCCATGGTCAGGGTATTTTGACAGAACTGATTTAACCACCGATTCAGATTCATGGTTCAAAGATTGTGTCACAGATGTGTTGTGTACCAGCAGAGGAATGTAGGGATCAGAACCACAGTGACCTTCATCCATATAGGAAGATTAGTAGGGCCATCCAAAAGAATAACGCTGAACTTCATCGGGATGCCATTGTGCAACGGACTGAGATATATCCTGGGATTCCTTGTATCTTTGCGCTTTGGGTTGAAGCATACCCAACAAGGAGAAACAATTTCCTCACAGTAACTAAATTGTTGTTGAGGGAACTTATCCCAAGGTTCAGTTTGCCAACTTCCCTGGAGTTAGACTGAGGAACTAATTTCAACAATGACGTCCTGTAAATGTTGTGTGCAGCACTGCAAGTGGATCAAAAATTACTTTGCAGTTATTGGCCTGAGACTTCAAGCATTGTGGAATAGGTGAACGCAACATTGAAATTCTGTTTGGCCAAGATTTGTGTCAATGTCTCTGAAGTGGCCTGATGCTTTGTCCCTTGTGTTAATGAGTCTTCACAGCATTCCTGATCAGATGACAGGACTGTCCCCACATGAAATCATCAGGGATCAATCAATGAGACTGCCAGAAGTGCCTGCAAATGCACTTTTGAGCATTACAGATGGCATGATTCTTGGTTACTGCAAGCGACTAGCTGATGTGGTGCATTCTGTGTCTCACCAGGTTGGAGTTGCTACCGCCCCAACGCAACAGGAACAGTGCCATGACCTCTGTCCTGGCGTCTGGGTCTTTGTGAAGAAGCATGTTTGAAATACATGTCTGGAGCCTTGATGGAAAGGTGTGTTTTAAGTGAGCCTTGTGACAAACAATTCTGTTAAGTGTGGGAGTCTCCCCAACTGAATCCATGCTGCCCATACTCGCAGAATGGAGTGTCCCCTTGATGATGTGACAGTGCCTCTTCTAGAAGTCCAGATGTGCAGACCACCACTGGAGGGCAGTACGAAGAGGTTAAACGAGCTACAGAAAAACAACAAGAACCTGAGACAGCACTTCCTCGGCCTGAAGAACTTGAATCCACGTCATTATTGTAACAAGTTAGGGCACTGGAAGCAGGAATGCCATCGTAATCCCAACAGAGTAATGAATAAGAACCAGGTTCAAAATCCAGGTTTTGTACAGACAAAGGTTAACAAACCTATACAGCCACAAAATGTGCAGAACAATGCTGTAGTTGTTCTGTCTTTTGTGCTAAGAGAGCAAAAGGTGTGTTCAATATATTATTCTTGCTGAGCAGCTGGAGCTTATCAGCAACGCATAGAAGTTTTTAAAACAGTTTTATTAACATTACAGTGCATGCTTTTGTTCAAGAATGCAGCTCAAAGATCAAAAAGAACGGTATATACAAAAGTATCGGTGGTTAAGAGGTAAACAAATATTAGCAATACCCCAGGTCCTTTCCCAACCCTATGTTAACAAGAACACCGGATTCAAAAACACTGTACTTGCAAATAAAAGAAGTGAGAGAGATAAAGTACGTTCTTCCAATGAATATTAAAATCCTTGCCTGGCCTCAGTCCTTGGTGAGTTCATGTAAAAGCATATATACCCCCATGGGGTAGGAGCACCGTCAGACCATGGACACAGCTAGCACACTGTTCAGTTGGACATGGAGCTCTTTGTCCTGAACCCTCCTGGTCTTCCAGCTTGTCCTCAGAATGTATTTCTGTCAGTTAGTCTCTTTTCGACTAGGTTCAAATATCTCACAAGGTAACAGTTTAGCTGTAAATCCTGTGTGGCAAAGCATGCCATGACCACCTGCCTGCAAGTATGAATGCTTTTCTGAATAAAAAGTGGTCGTAACATAGCTTTGCTCTCACTCAAGAGTTCTTCGCATGTGCATATTAGGTGAGGGATATCTTCTCTCCCTGCCCCGCAGCGACAGCTTCAAGGCTTGACTGGATTGCGTTTCCAAGGTGGAAGATGCAGGGAAGAATACCAAGACGATAGCGCAAATACTTCTCTTAGTGGCTTTAGTAAACCCTACACATAGATAGGGCTGAGGTGCTGCTTTGGAATAGCTATGAAGAACGAAGCAGCCGTGTGCTCTACCTGTCAATGATGCTTGTCCTCTAACAGGTAGATATGAATAATGGTCTTGTAGATCAACTTTTTGAAGATTTCATGAGTTCCCGATGCCTCCCATAAGCCCTGTATGCCCAATTGCTCAATTGATTCATAAAGATAGGCTTTGCTGGGCAGTTTTCCCTGGACGTCAGTACAGCCTGTAGATGAGCGTTCAAGGTCCCAGGCCGCGCGTCCTTGATCATGTGCCAACATTTAATGACTGCCCCTGTTTCTGCAAGCCAAACTCAAGTCTTATTTGAGCTGGTGATGTATACTTAGAAAGACTAAAAATCATTCTGAATGCACCAGATACAATCCCATCTAAAGTAGCTGCATCTCTAACTCTCATTGACTCACTCCCGTAGGTTATTGTTGGGACAAACTTTGCCTGGATTACTTGAAGTAATGAGGCAAAGCTAGAGCTGACTGCTTTGTTCTTTAGATTTTTTTGAGCCAAAAGACAGTGTAATGCCTCTCCTTTGCAGGACTTTCTTCTGAGATGAACAAGCCTTTGCTGTCTATTGCCACATCTAAGTACTTATACTATTTTACTGTCTCAAATAATTGTTTGGCCAAAAACCAACAGGATGCCCCTATTGCCTTTTTTGGTTTCGGTCCATGATCTTAGTCTTGTTTATATTGATGTTCAGGCCATTTTCATTCAAATAGGATTGAGTGGCATCTTGTATTGGATAAAGACCAACAGGGGTGCAACTTATGAATACTAAATCATTAGCATATAGTAAATACAAAAGAACCAGACCCCCCAGCCTCGTGGCATGAGAATTACACCTGTTTAACCTCAATGTTAAGTCTGCCATGAAGAGGTTAAACAAGGTAGGAGCTGTAACTCAGACCTGCTTCAGCCCGTTAGTGGTTGTGATGCGTCTAGAAAGATGGGTTCTTGACCCCAGCTTAACTTGTATCCAGGTGTATGTGTGTCGCAAAATCAGCTGTTTCAAGAGGGCGGATGGAATCTTTCAGATATTCAATTTGTGGCACTATTTATCCCTGTCTATTTGATAAAAAACAGACCTGTATTCAATAAAACTGAGGTACAGGGGAAACGTAGCCCCCTTTGGAGCATTAATTAATAAACAGAGGGTTTAAATATTGGTAGTAGTGCTGGTATGCTTACAGAAACCTGTCTGGTTAAAAAGAATGACAGCATTTTCGCTGTCCCAAGATGTTAACTCCTCTAAGATGACCCCGGCAAAATATTTGGCATCATTGTCATTAAGGGCTACCAATCTGTATATATCACATTATTCTTATCCCTATGTTTATAGATGGGTGAAATGACCAAGCCCCTCTACAAGGCCAGGATTGCCTCCTTCCTTTACATTTGTTGGAAGAACGCCACACGGCAATCTGCCCATTCAGTGGGGTCTAGTTTCAATTAGGCAGGAGGTACGCCATTACTGCCTGGTGCCCCCTCTGCCTCGTGATTTGCTGTGCCGAGATTGTAAGCATGAATGTTATGGAGTTGCTAGGTGATTTATGAGTTGGCACCTCTCCTGCAGCTCCTGCAGTGGTGTTCGCTTTCGGATCATCATTGAAATATTCCCATAGGAACCTTGCCCAGGCCTTCTCCATTAGGTGTGAGCTGACTCCACAATGAGTGAGGTTTTGAAGTGTGTTGATCGTGTGCCAAATGTGCACTGTTATTGCTCTGTAAATCGTAGAGAAGCTCGGCAGAGAGCGATTCTTCTTCCTGTTTTTTTAAAGACCAGTTTAACTTTTTGTTTTATTTATTGATTTATTGAAGAACCTGATCTGCTCTTCCTGTATCATGGGCCAGGGCTACAATGTTGCATGAGCTTCTCCCAATGTCTTTGTGAAATTTTCTAATCCACCTATGGGATTTATGCTTACCATATGTAGTTCTTATGAAAAGGTCTTCGCTGATTCCTGCAGATTTTCTAACGCCTGGGATTTTAATGTGGTTCTTTTATTGTTCATAATGTAAATAGAGCTGGGAGCTTCTACAGGATGAGCAGGGATTAAGGCTTGTGCTGTGAGCGTAATTTCTTGTTGGAGGTGGTCACTATTATCCTTCTCCTCGAGGTGGAAAGAAGAGATTTTACAAAATAAAAGGGGGATTACGAAGGTGTAGTCTATTGTTGTGCTGGCCATTACTGTATGAAACGCTGCTGCTGGCGGGCAATCTTGGGGAACTCGGCCTATTCAAGGCCTGGAAACTGAGATGTTCAAGATCCCCCAGTTACTTCTTAGAAGATTTATTCTGTTCACAGTAGGTGCAAGTTAAAATGCCCCGTGATTATGAAATCAGATATATTTTCCTCTTCTAGAAGCCTTGTTACCCCACCTACCAATAAGTTGACTCCCTTGGTCTTGTCCCTTGGGTGCAGATATACATTTAATATCACCAGCTGCATGTCTTTATTTTCACATTGGACTGTCACTCTAACGGCATATATCGCCTTTGTCATGGAAGACTTTAAATCCAGCTCATTGACTTTGCTGATGCTTACTATTGATGAATATATTGTGAGACCTCTGTTGATGTGGCTGAATCTGGCTCTTTTGCATACAGGGAGATAGTGAACCATAAAGTCCTATAAATGGAATAACTGGTCTAGCTATGTCTCCTGTAGAGGCGGAGATTGCTCGGGTTCAAAATGGACGCATAGCTCTCGAGCTCCGCCACAGCCGACTCAAAAATCCTACAAAATCCTTGGTCCTGCGGTTGCTGGAACCGCTAATCACCCATGCTGGACACTGGTGCCTCTGTTCTGCGTCTGCTGAGCTGCGGCACTCTGCGGGGGCTGCTTGATCCTGTGGTCTAGCGGGGGCCGTCCTGGAGGACAAGCAGGCCCAAAATCCACGGCCTCGATTACTGGTGCCCCCCGCCGACGTAACCTTACGTGCGGCGCACTGTGGGCGGAGCGAGATGCGGGCCCTGTGAGTCCGGACGCTGCCAGGTCAGCGTGAGGAGGCTGATTGCGCGGCTAACGCTGCCCATTGAGCGTGGAGCCAGTTGATGGGACGGCAGGCGGCCATGGGGGCGCCCTGTGGTGGGCCGGCCTGGAGACTGCGGGGGTGCTGAGACCCCCCTGCAGCTGATATCGATCCTGGACCTGCCACTGCGGGACTAAGGGGGAGCCCCTATTACTGGTGAAGAGGTGAAGTGGGGGCTCTGCCACGGGCGCTGCCGGACCCCGGAGGGGGTAGCTGCTCCCGGGGTGGTGGCGATGGGGGGCATTGGCATACGCGGTGGTACTGCAGACCCATGGATTCCCCCCCAACACACGAGGCTAGCCCGGCGGAGGAGGGTGACAATCGGGGGTGCCGTGGCTGAAGAGTGGTGCCAAACTCTATAAGCAGCCTACAGCTAGGAGGTGGTGTGAAGGGCGAATTGGAAGCCCTGGGCACGGGCTAAGACAACCCTTTGGAGATATCTGGCCCCCCTCGAGGCTGTGTGGTGCGGTGACTTGCCTGCGGGTGCGGCCCTGCTCGAAGGAGGGTGCAGGTTTGGAGGTGGCTGCGGTGCGACATCCCTGAAGATCCTGGCTTGACGTCTTGATGGTGTAGTTGTGTGCCCACGGAGATCGCGGCGGGACGGGGGCTTCGGTTCTGCTGTGGCTGTATTGCCCCATCCATTGACGGCGGAGGAGTGGGGTGTGGTTGCGGCCCATTGGACCCCTGGTCTCAGAGCTGAGTGCAACCCATTCGACAACAAAGCTGAAAGTGCGTAACCCTCAGAGAGACAACATGAGGAAACCGGACAGGACTCAATCAAAGTTACCCTTCGCTCAAAAGCGTGCCAAGACACAGGGCAGTGGCGTGGGGGGCAACAGTGCACCTGCCACACCACCGGAACAGGAGCAAGATATACGCTGCATGCTGCGGTCCATGGAGAGAGGGCTGCAGGAGAGCATCTTATCCCTGGGCGCCAAGATGGACGTGCTCAATTACAGGATGGACAGAATGGGAGAGAGGTTTGACAAGCACGCAGAAAGACTTGACATGTCGGAGAGGCGGCTGACGGAGGTGGAAGAGGCGCAAACCACTCTGGACACAGATCATAAACAGCTGGGCAGAGTCTTACAAGTGCTGCAGGACAAGACGGAGGACTTAGAGGCCCGCTCGCGTCGCTGCAACGTACGCATGCTTGGCCTCCCTGAATCGACCTCAACGGGCAGGATGGAGCCCTTTATTGAACGCTTGCTGATCACCTTATTGAGCGAGGGGGTGTTCTCCACCACGTTTATTGTGGAACGCGCGCACCGAACATTAGCTCCACGCCCGAAACCCGGAGCCCCCCCCAAGACCAATAATCATCAAACTGCTAAATTACAGGGACAGAGATGCCGCCTTACGTGTCGCCAGAGAGAAACAAACTCTAATGTATGAGGGATCGACCATCTCCCTGTATCCTGATTTCACGGCCAAGGTCCAGGAGGCAAGGAAGCACTTTGTCCCTATGAAAAGACAGCTACGTGATATGGGGCTGGTCTATTATATGCTTTATCCGGCTAAGCTGAAAGTCAACAGGAATGAACAGTCACATATCTTCACAGAGCCGAAGAAGACACTGCAGAAAGCTCTAAAGACCTGGTCGATGGAGCGGAGGAAACCCCCGGACCGAGATTTGCTGGATGAAGCATCAGGTGGTGGACTGGAAGACCAGGACTTAACAGAGTTTGTTGTCGTGATCCTTGTGGTCAACTCCAGCTGCAGGGAGCAGCCAGTAGTCGGCTGGCGGAGACGAGACAAGCTGTATGAACGGTGACAGTTTTGGACTTCTGCAATGTCTCGAGACAACCTTCGCCCACACGTAGTAACACCTTGTCTGGGTTTGTTGTATGGGGAGTGGCGGGAGGGCTGGGGGTGGCAAGTTCTGGGGCCAGATTTTCGCGACCTAGTTGGGGGTGGTCCGCTGTGGGTGGGAGGGGAGGGCTGTGGAGGAGGAGTTTGCGCGGGAGTGTGGTTGGAGTCGGGGTGGGTGGGCGGCAGGGGGAGAGTGCACAGAGTGTTTGTTTTTGTTTAGAGGCGACGGCCAGCACATGCTTACAGTTATCTATCCCTAAAGAGCTACCAAGACAGGTATACCGTTAACCTCCCATGGCCGTGCAGGGCACACCGAATGACACAGGAGTTGGCGCAGGTGACTGCGGTCTAAGATCCTTGACGTGGAATGTATGAGGGCTGAACGACCACCGCAAATTGCGCAGAGTGCTAAACTATCTCACTAGACACCACATCGATTTAGCCTTAATACAAGAGACACACCTGCCCGAGGGGAGCTCTAGGCTGAATGCCAGGGGGTTGAGAGGACATATAAATGCAGCTGGTTTTACCACACATGCGGGAGGGGTCCTAACATGGGCGAACCCAAAATCGGACCTCACACTGACACTGCTTAGAGCTGATCCGGCTGGCCGCAATGTAATTTCAAAAGTAGCGGGCAGGGGGCTGGAGGCTCTAGTTGTTAATCTCTATGGCCCAAACTATGACTGCCCCGAATTCTACGCCGTGCTAGCATAAACAACCGGGGGTTTGCCAGGCCTGGCTGCCCTGTGGGGCGGGGATTTCAATGTAATCCGCAGCCCTGAGGTGGATCGCTCGAGCGGCCCGCCTAGACAAAAGGCTAAGGCGGCTAGGGAATTGGACAAAATACTAATTAGCGAGGACCTGGCAGACGAATGGCGAAGCTTATACCCTGCGCGGGGGGATACACACACTACTCAGCTTTCCACAACATCTCTACAAGTATTGACTATTGGCTGGCCACGTCTGGCCTGCTTTCACGAGTGCGGAGGTGACAAGTGCTGCCTCGTACACTCTCCGATCATTCCCCCATACTGATAGAACTAACGACGCCTCGGACAGCAATCCCCCCGTTCCTGTCCCGGTTCCCACCGTACTCCCTACAAGATCCGGTGTTTAGAGAAGAGTTACACGTTGCAATAGAGACGTTCTTTGAAGCGAATATTGGGTCAGTTGACAGCTTCCAAACGGTGTGGGAGGCGTTTAAGGTGTATATCAGGGGGATGGCCATGAGCAAGCACTCAGGGGTACTCCGCTCCATCCGGCAGAGGCTGACAGGTCTAGAAAGGCAGGTGTCTGGAGGCACGGATGCGGATAGCGCAGAATTGAAAAAGTTAATAGCGGAGTATCAGGCTGTGGCGGATGCGGGAATCAAACACCTGGGGAAGTATGCCACAGCTAGGGTATATGGTGAGAAGGTGAAGCAACAACTTAGGAAAATCGCGATCCCTGAAATAAGATCTAAGGAGGGTGTCGCCCTCACCGGAGAAGTTGAGATAACACAGAGGTTCAGGGAATACTACACTGACCTAATGGGGGACGGGGGGGAGAAGCGGACATCTTAGACTACCTAGAATACGTAGAGCTCCCGTTTTTTTCTAACGTCTAGAGGGTATTTTGAATGCACCCTATCGAACATGATGAGATCAGAGAGGCCCTGGGTGGGATGAGGGCCGCGAGTGCCCCCGGGGCGGATGGGCTGACGGTCAGTTTCTATAAGACGTACCTGGACCTGCTGCTCCCGTATTTATCAGCTCTGTTCGCAGAAATGGGCGAGATGGGGCAGATGCCACAGACGATGAGGGAAGCACTAATAGTTGCCATACCAAAGCCGGACAAGCCTCTGGAGGCCTGTAGCTCATACAGGCTACTGAACGTGGATACTAAGATATACGCCAAGGTCCTAGCGACTAGGCTGACACTACTAGCCCCTGAGCTGGTGGCACCTGAACATGCTGGGTCGGAACATCACCTATAACCTGCGCACAGTCTTTGGGGGCATCCAGCACACACGGCCGGAGGCAAGGGCACTAGCTGTGTTTATAGACATGGAGAAGGCCTTCAACTACGTGGAGTGTCCTTTTATGAGAGCGGTCCTCACCAGGTTTGGGCTTGGCCCCGTGTTCTTGCAGAGGTTGGCGGCGCTCTACAATGACCCGTCAGCGCGCATTAAGATAGGGAATTTCGTCACTGACCCCATCCACATTCAAAGAGGGACCCGTCAGGGTTGCCCATTGTCGCCCACACTTTATGCGCTAGTTGCAGAGCCACTTGCGAGGGCGATGCGAGAATATCACTCCCATAGGGGCCTGCAATTCCCTTCTTACCAACTAGTCATATCCACATACGCAGACGATACCCTGCTCTATGTCAGGGAGCCGGAGAGGAATATGGCTCCCCTCTTGTGGGAGGTGGTGAGGTTCGGCGCACTGTCCGGGCTATTGGTAAACTGGACCAAGTCCATTGCATTCCCCATTACTGCAGCCACCGAGAGATTTGAAATGGAATACCCGCTGAAGTGGACCACTGACCCCATACGCTACTTGGGAATACAGCTCCACACTGAATTGGAGACGGTATTTCACGAGAACTACGGTAGAGCTATAGCTCGCCTTGAAGACAATGTGGCCGTTTGGGTGGGATAGCCCCTCTCCCTTGTGGGCAGAATATCGATAATGAAAATGGTGGTCCTGCCGCGTCTGTTGTTTTCATTCATGAATATACCTATGGTCTTGCCCAAATGTTTCTTCCACCGCTTACAGTCATTAATGATAGAATTAGCCTGGGCTGGCAAGCAAGCGAGGGTGAAGTGGAAAACTCTCCCCCTACCATGCCACATGGGCGGCTTGGGTGCTCCTGATTTTGAATTATACTATCGGGTGGCAGAAGGGGGCGTTACTACACAGCTGGATACATGACGCCGGGATGGCGCCGTACATAAAGATGGAAGCCCTCTTTGCCGCGCCGTTGCCGCTGCCAGCAATAGTGTTTGAGACGGCAGACCGTCGCACGGGACTGCTGGATTCCCTAAACTCACCTAGACCCGCCTGGAACACCCTGTTGCAGTTCCACGCGGGGGCGCTGTTCTACTCGCCACTGTTATACTCGCCACTGATGCCCACATCTTGGGCTGTATGGCTTGCACCATGCAGGGACAGAGACGGAACCCTAAAGTCTCTAGTGGAGGTGACAGCTCAAAGGGCGCAACCCACACTACTGCAGAGCTTTCAATACCACAGAGTCAGGGATGCCTGGAGGGAGCAACTAGGCGACGACTTGCAGGAACCCCCAGACGTATTGGAGCTCTCCCACGTCATTAAGACGGAGGCCCCGAGGAAACTGGTCTCTATTATGTACAGGATTGCCATGGTGGAAAGAGAGGCTGGGTACACCAAGGCGCGATCTGACTGGCACCGGGACTTGGACACGGTTATAGATGATGGCATGTGGCGCTATTACTGCGGTAGCACGAGGTCCGTTTACCTGAACGGAAGGCATAGACTGGTGCACTTCAAGTACCTCAACCGAGTATACCACACACCGGAACGGTTGCACCACTTTGGGCTTCGTGATAGCACAGCATGCGAGAGGTGTAATGCGCAAAATGCGGGGTTCCTACATCTGGCGAGGGGATGTCCAGGGATGCAGGGCTTTTGGAGTAAAGTATTCACTGAACTAAGCAACACTCTGGAGACAGTCATTGCACCTTCCCCGGCGCTAGCACTACTGGGATTTTCTAGGCCAATGCCGAAAGCACGCTGCAGGATTGTGGAGATGGGCCTCTTGCTGGTAAAGTGACGGCTAGCCATGTGCTGGATGAGAGGGCTCCTCCCCCAGATAGACCAATGGACGAGGGACTTGACCTACTTTTGCATGCAGTCTCAGAACTACAGCGAGCTATTGCCGCTTAAGAGCCGACTCAAACATTTCTGGGGACTGTTTTTAGAATACAGAATGCGGCTGGCGGCGGCGGCCGCGGTGCAGAGCGATGAGGAAGAGCCGACACCTCCCTCACCCCTTCCCCGCTCCCCCTGAGCCTGGTCAGTAAAGCGCCGGTTCCGAACCGGTGGGAGGCGCTTGGTGCTGCGGTAGGCTGTGGCCGCCCCGAGCCTGGGCCAACTTGCACTTCTAATTAGGCAACAGGTCACTACGGGTACAACACATTGGTAGGGAATGTCGATATTACCAGATACGACATGGTTGGTAGCTACCTCATGTTTGGGACTGTTTATAATAAAAAGTGGTGTACATGTCACTGTTCGTGGTTACTGCAATTTTGTCAATTGTACTGTTCTGAGCATCCCTGTTGTTCAACTCCGCCCGACCTCCGGGATGTGGGCTTAACGGCTGTATGATGCGCAAGGGAACTTGGGATGCCGGTCCAGATCTGGATCGCGGGATATTTTGTGTCTATATGCTCAGATAACATCACAATAAAAATTGTTTTAAAAAAAGCTATGTCTCCTGTAAGAAAATAAGGCCAAACGATTGGAGGTAGAGTAGCTGCTGAGAGTCTATAGTTTTGTTTCCCAGACCATTGATATTCCAAGAGCATAGGCATAATGCATCCTTGCTTGTTTGTTAGTGGTTACTGTTGTGCCAGGGATTGGTTCTTCAACCGTTTATTGCTTTTGCTAATCAGGCCTAATCCTGAGTTGCTGTGGCTCCTTTCACATTAGGTATGGCCATCTGGGGGCTTGATTTGGTTACATGCAAAGGTTATGAACTCCAGAGACTTTTTCATACAGAATAGGTACGCTTCGTGGAATTGTCATGGCGGGATCCTGAGTATATTTGACTCATAACTAGCAGTGGCTCCGGGCAACCCGGATTTCGGTAGGGTAACAGCTTTATCCCCCAGAGCCGAAATTGTTCATGTTCATTATGGACCATCCTGGCTGTACCCGGCGATGCCCATGTTGCTTTTGTTGCTTCATTGCCTAGGTGTTTATTGACTTCCACAAATTCTGTGGATAGCAGAACAGATGATTTTAGGTCCTCCAGCCTGTTGATGGCTGTTAATACCTGTAAACTATTCCCTCTGTTTAGAATGTCACCTATATTGAGGTAAACAGAGGGTGGTACTTGTTTTAGCCTGATACTGCAGAGAGTTAGACACACTTGATTGTTGAGTGTTGAGGCGAGACTCTGGTGGTATCAGTGTAACGGACTGATTAGAAAAAGCAGTGAATATTGGGTCTGGCAGTATATCTCCTGTTGGTAATAGTACTGGTAAACCCACTGGAGGTGTTTCAGTTGACTGTATCACTGAAAATGCTTTGGTTTTTGTTATAGGGCTGATACTAGATCTAGCTACCCCCACTGGAGCGCGTACTACTTCTAATGGGACCCTTAGTGCCCTGTGGCCATGGGTTAGATCAGAGTCCCCCAGTGGGATGACACCCTCATCAGGCCACGATGCTGGGCTGCGCCTGGTATGCAGCTTGGCAGGTTGAGAGGATAAGTCCCCGTTATGGTTGCTTCGTTGACTAGAGGCTTGAGCAAGGGCATGTACTCTGATGGGCCTTCTCCACTACACGGCGCTTTATCCTCGATTGCCTCACTACTTGTATCCAGAGAGGCGCAGCTGAATATATTTTGGGCATAATATGCTGTTACGGTAAAGGGCTGTTGAGTTGAACTTAAGGATGTTTGGGACATATTATCAAGGGTGGCAATAGGGAATTTTCGCCGCTTTAGAGGCCGTTTTCGGCCGCTAAGAGGCGATAATTCTATCGCCCTATTAGCAAGCGGTCGCTAAAAGCAGTTAGCGACAGCTTTTAGGGGATAGCGAGCAGTTTGGGCCCCGCTTTGCATGTTAGCGATATTTATCGCTAATGACATACAAAGTGGGCGTACCCAAACTGTAAGCAAATGAAAACAGTCGCTAACATCGCTATCGCCTATTAGCAAGGCAGGCGTAGTGATGGAAATATTCGCGCTAAGCGCGAATATCTCCAAATACTAACACCTGCCCAGACCAGTTCTTAGCCATGTTATCCAATGGGAGGTGGATAACATGGCTAAGAGCATTTTGTCGCTAATGCGTGAATATCGCTGTGTTCTCAGCGATATTCACGCATTTCGCCACTATCGCCGGAAAATGTATCACTTTGGAGATACACGTTGCTAATAGCACGTTATCTCAGCGATAAATTCCGGCGATGCTCAGCTATAAAAAAATCGTCGCTAAGCCTATTTAGCGATAAATATTGCTACTTGTTGGTAATATGCCCCTTTGTGTTTTCGAAATGGCTTGAAAATAAGTTGTAATGTTAGCCTTCCTTTTTCTTCCATTCCTTCTTTGTTTCCATCATGGCTGGGGGCCTGTGGGCACAGTTGTTTGGGCTCCTTCTTTCGGGGATTGAGGTGGCAACCCCAATGATGAATGAACCCTCAAGGGGGAAGCCAGCTGAACGAGAGTCGCAAGCTCCTTGCTTCCCTCATTGTCCTGAAGATTTGAGATTGGGCGCGTTCAATATTTGGTCTTACCACTTGAACATCTTGCACAATTGAGTGAAAGACTGGAGTAGTTGCCTCTCTCCCTGCAGGTTGGGTATTTTGAGCGGCAGCCGTTGAAGGTTTAGTTAATTACTGTAAATCCGTCATAAGGTGACCCAGCAAAGAAGGCAGGGTTGATAATTTCTTCACATTTGGGGCGCAAGTGCAGCTCATTAGCAATAACTGTGTCGGTTTGAGCCCGCTTGATAAGATTGTTTAAATCAGAAAGTTTCAGGTCGGTATTGGAGACAAAAACAGCTAGAGTTATGGAGTGAATGTTGAATATCCATTTTGTCTGATTGGTACTGTAAGGCTTGACTGCATGGTATTCTGTAGCGACGCCTATATGGTATCCGTCTTGTGCTGTTTCACCTGTTTGAAGTTAATTTTAGGAGTTTGATTTATTTTTCTAAGCGAGCAGGTTAGGTGTATATGAAGCTATCTGCTCTTTCCATTCTTGTGTTGTGATGTAGGAAGTGTTGCAATTTGGGGCCTGAGTGTCAGCCTTGCATTGTCATAGATCGAGATTGATGCTACTGAAACGAGCAAAGCTTAGACCCTGAAGAGCTACCTTGTAAAGTGATTTGTCATTGGTGCTGGCAGAAGAGGCTTGTCTGGGGCTGGAGTGTATGGTGGTGGAGTCAGAGAGCTTTGACGTGATAATTAGAATCTCCTTACTTAGTTGCCTATTGTCGTACATTGCTAGCTCATTTCCTATAGGCCACTGTATGGATTGCCCACTTGTCGATGTGCTGGTTGAGACGATAAGGGTGTCGACTATTGAGGCCATTGCTGGATTCCAGTCCGCTGATAAAAGTCCCCTATTGGGTTGGACTCCTGCTTCCTCGGTTTCATTGAATAGCCCTTTCCTTGATCAAGGAGAAGTGGGACAGCAAGCTGCATCGCAACCTAGTGTGGCCGCTTTGTCCATTTGCCACTATCTCCCCTATCCATGGGGACCCAACAGTAATCACGCGGAACCTCTCTCCTCTGCCTTCTGCCCCAGTGGGGAAGCAACTCACTGCAGGGATGCGCATCACCCCACCCAGCCCCCACAACTCCTCAACCTGGCCCACCTTTTCTCGGATGTCCTGGTATGTCACCAGGGGACCAGGGAACTAGGGTTGGAGAGATGGAAGGCCGATCAAATCAAAGGAAAGCCTGATCCACAGTCAAGCCCCCCCAACCCAGCTCGGCACCCTCAACCGGGGGCAGCAGTTGGCCAGACATGAGGAAGCGAGGTGAGACGGGCAGCAGGGCAGCTCTGGCAGCACAGCATTGTGTTGCAGCGTAACGACATTGCAGCTTCAAAAGACTCAGATGAGCTTCTTAAAAAAACAAAGAGGAGGTGAAAAGATACATTAAGAATATTTCAGACTTAAAGGGAGATTTAAAGGAGTTGGAAGCGACAGGTGCTTGGGAAGTAGTTGGAAATGGATTTGCTGCAATATGCAGTGGTTTGGAAACCTTGGAAGAGAACTATTGGGCTCCATTTTGAGACCCCTTGTGATAATTTCCCTTTGTTCAATCTGTCTGTTTGTACTCTTTAAGGGGAATAAGTGCAGGAAAGAAGGGGGATAAAAAGAAAGAGAATGGATGTGGAACTAGAGGACAGTCAGTGTAGATACTATGTTGAAATTAAATACTTGGGCAACTCTAGATGAAAAATTTTGAAAACATCAGGATTTTGACCTGGTATCATCTGATAAGATTCATGTGTTGATTGTGATGGCTAACATCGCCATCAGAGGAAGTATTGGAGCAGTACAACTTTGGCTCCACCCTTACATGTCACCCGTATGCAATTATATACTTATAACTGACATTATATTTACTGTGTGCCTTTACTTCATTAACATGTGTAAAACATTTAAATGTATTAATGAAATGTAATCATTGTAGAGATTTGAGATTTACATACATGTACACTAATATTCAGTTGAAATGCATAAACGTGTATTCTTTTGCTCACATGTTGCACTTATTTGTGGCACTACACATGTGTATGTATAACCATGTATTTGAGCGCATATTAAATTCTCAGTTACACTTGATTTTTCAATTGAAATGCAGTTTGCTTTGCCAGGATGTTCTTTCTTTTCTTTCAGGTATATTATCAGGATTCCCATTAGTGAGAGAAAGTCTTATTGTTTGTATTAGAATGCTGATATTGAGGCCTACAGGGAAGAACTTGGCAGTGGACATGGAGAATCAATGGTCGAAAGAGGCCTTCTTTTATTCATGACGGAGAGATGTTTAAGGTTGAGAATTACCATCCAAGTTTCATTGAGATGGGAAATTTAAGGGATCCTGCAGATGCTCTCTTCAGTAACAATTTGGTTGGTTCCTGGTGGTATGGAAGGAGATAAATATGTTTCTGAATCCCCTGTTACTTTTAATTAGTGTTCTCACAGTTGAAGGGCAGAGATTCCATTTCGTCTTTGAGAGGTACAGACCTCTCTGCTTGCTTTATTCAGCAAGGGTGATGCTTTATGCTAAACACTTATTTCCTTTTTACCGAGACTTCTACTGAAGTCTGATCATGCTCAAACCTTCTATGCTCCCTAAATAGAGACCCCGGCTAGATGATCCCATAATTGACTTATGTTTAGAAGACAGAAGGGAGTTTTCTTTTTGGAACATCTGTTTGCTTTCATCTGTTTTGTTATTTTTGTGGCGGTCACAGTTTTGTATCTCATTTTATTGCGACTCAACCTACTGTGATACTGCAGATCATCTGCCATATTGCTATACATTCTCAACTGTGTTTTTTGTATCACTAAATATCACACAGTGGCAGACGTATCCAGGAGGCCTGAAGACACATCTCCTGGAGGCTAGCCTGAGAGGAGTGGAGGTACCCAACTTGGACTCCCCGCACTGCTTTGTTCCTGCTTGTGACGCAGTTAGTCTGGCCGCAGACAGAGAGAAGTATGCTGGTTCCCACATGGCACAGAACAGTTATGCCAAGCAGGTGAGGAGCCTAATGGGGTCATGCAGGCTTTGGGGCTGCCCTTGCTGTTGGTGCCCCGGGTTGGACTGGGGCTACCTTTAAAGAAAACAATAAGCAGTTTCCCTGCTGTAGCTGCATCAAACGACTGCTGTGGGGCTCCAATCAGCTGATGCTTGGAGCGCCCCATAAGCCCATGCTAGGGCAATTTAAAATCTGCATATTATGCTTGTGGTGCCGTAGAGATTGCAGGGACACCACAAACATGTTTCCAAATGTTTGTGGGAATGCACCCGTCCCCACAGGAGTACCACTTCCAAAATTGCCTGCCCTAAGCCTCTTAGAGGGTTTAATTTGTGACCCCCAGGAGACTTTTTACACAGTTTCAAGAACCCCTAAGCTATGGGCTGTGAGGGATCTCTGTTGATGTGTCCTGGGGCTGCGCTTGTAGAATGTGAAATAAAAAAGACCCATGTATACCCCAATGTCTGAGCTGCGAAAGGTGTGCCTATCAGGGCTCACCTACATATCTCCCTGTTTATAAAAGAAAACTGTGTATCAGAATGAGCACCTATAAGTCTGTCCCTTATTGTTCCTAAGATATTTAACATTTGGTGTTGTAATACCTTTATGTATCCCCTTTCGAGTCTAAATGTAGGAATAACTAGGTCAACCAGCAATGCCACATATCTAAGGAATGAGACAAGAAATGCTATTGTGTATTATTCAAATATCTCTATAGAACTTGCAGAGATATAAAAAATGTACTCCAATGGTATACCTTTTGCATTACTTATGTCTTCATAACTTAGGCTTATACAGCATGTGTGAAATTAGATCGTAAAATAAATAACCACATACAGCTATCTAACAACTTGAGAACATTGCATCATGCACTTAATATACAGCCATCTGGAGTCATTTAAAAAATAAAACATAAAAGGGAAAAATAAAATAAGCCTTATTAAGCATGTAGACGTGCTTAGAGTTCATGCTGTAGTTTTTGCAGACCAGTCATGTTTTTATCTCTGTTATTTCCTCTAGATTTGAATACCACTTGTTCCCTTCAGGACCCATAAACATGTAGCAGTTGAAGACAAAGTCAGATAAATAACATTACTAAAGTAGTTGTGCTGAATATGCATGCAAGCGCATTAGCACGTTACCCAGACCGAATCAGAAGTGGCTTTTGGAGTACGGTTGTCTTTTCTTCTTTTAATCCAGATGGGTTAGCGAAGAGTTCAGGATTTCAGGTATGCAGAGCAAGGAGAATGCGCTGCAAGGGAGGAGTCATGAAACACCACGACTGAATCCAGCCCAATGTCAAAAACGAAAAGAGAACGCTGCAATCCGCAGGGGGAGACCAGAAGAGAAGGTAAGTGACGCGACAGCAGGAAGCTGCAACCCGTACCAGCAAGCAGCTTCCTGCCCGAGCGTTCAAGCTTTAATTCCTGCATGCTCCACCCCCGCTACATTCCGGAGACGGCAGCCACGGCCCGTGGAGGGAGTTTCAGTGGGGCAGAGAGGCGGGGCGGGGACTGCTAAAAACCGGAGTATGGATAATTGAAGGTAAGTAAACAATTTAATAAATAAAATGAATTTCGTAGCACGCCCTGCATCGCAAAATGTGATGCAGGGTGCGCTACGAAATTCGTTTTATTTATCAAATTGTTTACTTACCTTCAATTATCCATACTCCGTTTTTTAGCACCCCCCACCCTGCCCCTCCCCCGCCCCGCCTCTCCGCCCCACCGAAACTCCCTCCACGGGCCGAGGCTGGGAGACGGCTCTGACAGTTGGCAGGACTGGCAACAACTTCTTTTTCCCGGGAGTCATCACTCTGTGTTCCCCTGTCTGGTGCTTTGGCTTTCTTTTCATGTTCATGACTAACTCACCCTGGCCACCTCTGGCCTTCATGTCATCAGCTTGTCGATCAGCAAGCTCTTCAGCTCTGGCAGCCATGAGAACTCGCTCCAGACTAAGAGTTTCTCTTAGCATTGATTGTCAGAATGAATCTGACAGGCATCCATCAATTACTCTGAGGCGAATAGCTTCCTCATCAATAAATACATTGAACTTAGTTTTTGATGAGCGTGTCCAGTCTCTCAACCAATACGTCAATGGTTTCACCAACTTTCTGTCGTTCTTGACTGAACATGTATCTTTCACAATCTACATTTGATATTGGACTGAACCTGAGATTCAAGGCTGCTTTGATTTGACAGAATGTAATTTCATCTGCCTGTGGCATTTTCTTTATGATTTCTTTTACATCTTCACCAGCAAGGTTCTTAACTTATTTGATCATCTTCTTTTTATCTGTTTCTTCTAGTACATCAATGATATAATTTAATGTCTCTATCCAAGCAGTCCATCTGATACCATTATTCAGTTTTTTGGCTGTATCAAAGGGTGGTGGTTGTTTCAAGAAGATGGAGGCATTGTATCCATTTCTGAGATTGGCTAACACTAAGGGTGGAGTTCTCTCTGACATTGTCTGCTCACTAGGATCTGCTTCTTCCATACCATCTCTAAGGCCCTGGGCTGCCATGGCCTCTGGGTCATCTTTTACTGTCTGTGGAACTTTTAGCTCCCTTTTGGTCTCCATGGGAGCCCTTTACTTTTCTGAAGACCTTTGGAGTTGTTCTGAGCTGCCACCCGGCAGCTTTGGTGTTGTGCTCCTTCGGGTATGGACAGCTTTGTCAACACAACCTGGGCACTTCTTCACACAGTGCTGTGATATACTGAATCTCATTAATCAGTTCTGGTAAAAAGGTTTCTGTCATTGCTAACTCACACAACACTGAAAAAGGCTCAATTGTGAATAAAAGAAGCACTTCAGACACCACCACTACAGTACACTTCTGGTCCTGTCGATACTCTTTCAGGAAGGGGGAAAGCTGTGCTGCTAAAGGACTGCCACTCTACTGAACTCCTGCTTTGCTGTGCTGTCCTGTTGCCTGCTGCCCTCTTGCCTTGGTGAGAAGGACTGGACCTGCATCTCTTGAACCCAGAACCTAGAGTGACTCCAAGGGCTAGTTGCCTATCCTCCTGATCTGAATCCGCAGGATCATAACAGGGTTTTAACAACCTTGCATCTGCATCTGGACTGTGCTATCTGTGAGTCTGTGTAGCAACGATCAGAACCAATGTATCTCCGCTGCTGAGTGGGTTTGCCTGTCGCAAAGGCTTGCATCACCATCGCAGCCTTTGCCACCTTCGGAACCACTGCTTTGCATTGCATTCGTAGTGCAGTCCCTAGCATCTCTTGTCAAAGGCATCCTCGACAAGGACGCCGGACTCCACATCGCAGCCTCCCAGTTTCTTGGAACCGATGTGTTGAACCAACTGCCTGACGCATCCTCGGCTCTGGACTTTGCATTACAAGCACCGTCTACCGGATACTCGACGTCGATTCAACAAGACCTTGCACCACAGCCTAGCCACATCTCGGAACCGATGCATCGCCTCTTCGACATGGAACCAGGCAGTTCTACGAAAACCAGGATTTAAGGTACTCTGTTCAGCAGGCCTAACTGGGTCTCTGATGCTGGTCCGCGCTCCATTGGGGTTGGCCTGAACTTGTGACTTTGTCTCGTTCTGGCACAACCAGATATCCACAATTAGCACTTTATGCCTTTTGGCACTATTTTCTCTAACAACTTTAAAATGTAATATCTCGAGATCTACTTATTGATTTTTGTTGTTTTGTTAAGCCTGACTGCTCTGTGCCAAGCTACCAAGGGGCTGAGCATAGGTTAATTTTGAGTTTGTGTGTGACTTACCCTGACAAGGATTGTGGTTGCTTCTTTACCGAGGCTCATACCCATCCCAACCAACAACCCAATTTCTTACACATCATAATTGCATTTCTAGGATTTGAAAGGAAACATGATTGTGGGTTGTCCACTGGAGGACAATCTGCTTGTTGTACATTCAGTGCTACCTACAAATGGATTTCTATGTTAGATAGTGATGTCAAGGACTTATGGGTGTCCTTCAGGGTATGCATCTATGTATGTATATGGCATTTGTATAGTGCAAACCTAGCCGAACAAAATGCAGAGGTATACTGCAGTAGGTCAAAGGGAAATATATAGTCACTGAGAAATTGGAAGGGAAGCTGGGTTCTTAGAGTGTGGGTGGACTGTAACTTCATTGTCATGTAGTGTCCTATGGAGAGGAGTGTCTTCAGCTCTTTCCTAAAGTGGAGCAGGGTTAAGGTATTTCCGATGAATACAGGAGTTTCACCCAAATACTGAGAGTATAAAATAAGAAGTCTTGTTTTATTTCTTTTTGGCACTTTTTGTCTCCAGTCTGATCTTGTTCTGACTGGAGGAGTGGCGAAGTCTGAGAACCCATGGAGTAGGGCACCATTCTTTAACCTCAATGGATAAGGTTCTTGCACTTAACTCGGCAGGCTGGTAGGCAGCCATAGACTGTCAGGTTGTCAGAGTAGCACTGATCATATTTAGAGATCTATGTCTTCCTAACGGGGTTCTCTCAGCCAAAAGAGCATTGGTCATTGCAGTGGATGCACTTTAGGCAGAGCTTTTTTAGACAAGTATGTATTTTTTTGTTTTTCTCACCCAAAGTAGGAATTTATGAAAGCAAATGGCTCCATATCAGAAGGATCATCCTAAATAGGGTGGCCCTTCCAAAACATGAAAGACAGTGACCCCATGGCAGAGAGGTCGCTGCTTTTGATTGACCACAATCTGTCTATCAGCAGTTCCCAAGGACAATCAGCGGTCCTCTGCATAGGTTTTGCTGGGTAGTATCGCCTCCAATTTAAGCTGGTTGTACCTCAATCCGCTAAACTCTAAATTACCTCTTATGTCACAGCTTTTAGTGACTAACAACAAGCAGTCAGAAAGCACTACTGCAGTGATTTTACTGCTTCCTGAAATGCCCTATAGTCTTTGCAAAGGACCAAAATTATTCGAACTATTCAAATTGGGAAAAAGTGTATTTTTCATTGGGCAACATTAACATAGATTAGTAAGAAATGTAGCCTGTATACAAGAGAGAAAGCAATTTCTTTTAAGTTAATGGTGGTCTGTGCTTATCACAGCACAGTAGACACACTTATGTCCTTTAAGGATAGGCATGCTAACATAGAAGCTTAAGTTCGACTTCTAGATTGTCCTAGCAGGAGTTATCTGTGGTCGGAATCACATGCATGGTGTGTTGAAAACTGATTTTTGTGATCTCTTCTCTGTCCAATCACTTGTTTTGTTTGATGAACCAGGCCTAAAATCACACCTTTATGACTTGTTCCAAACTGATGATGTAGACTTTGTTCTACAGGGAAATCTTGACTGCTTCATTCACCCAATAATAGAGGTATGCTGTACTTTCCTCCTTGCTAATGTATCAGCTAGGGCTGCTACACCTGATCTGATACTTGTAGGATAGTGTCCCTTTTTGACATGGTCACCCCCTCTATTTGTCCTAGTACTGATGCATTTCGACTGAATGTGCAGTGGTTCCATGCTAACTAGTCCCATAGTTCCATTGCTCTTTCCCTTAAAACAGGTAAATGTCTAATTGTAACCCAATTGGCAAGGGCTTTAGCACCCCTGTACGTCTCTAGTAAATGGTACCTCTGGTAGCCGGGGCATGGGTACTAAGGAGGGTCTAATGAGCTGCAGAATGTATTGTGCCACCCAAGGGGACCTACACAAAAACTGCATGCAGCCTGTCATTTCAGGATGCGTGAAATGGTGCAAACCATTTTAAAAACACGTTCCGGGACACTTCCTGTGCGCCATGCTCTAGCACACTGCATATTCTATATGTAAGTCTCCCCTACAGCAGGCCTTAGAGCCCTAAGGCAGGGTGCATTATATTATATGTGAGGACATATCTGCATTAGCAAATATGCCCCTGTGGTGTCTGTTTCCATTGCCACGACATTGCAGTGCAAGCTATCTTCAACATATGTACCGGTCATTATGAGTTACCCAGCTACATAATGGCTTCACTGAAAATAATGGTGTTTGGTATCAAACACCTTGTATTAATAAATCCACACTGATGCCAGTGTTGTATTAATTATTGCAGGCACCCAGAGGGCACCTTAGAGGTTCCCCTGACACCTACCAGTCATTTAGTATGCTGGCTGACTGGTCTCTTCCAGCCTGCCATCACAGTCGAGTTTCTGACCCCCTGCTCGGGAGAACCAATGCTCTCGGAGATCAGAAACAATGCCTGATCAGGAGGAAGCTGATCACACCTCCCCCAGCAGGATGGCTGGTGAATTATCATACCAAGGCCAGAGGCTTCACATCTTCTGCCCCTTTGATATGTGACCCCGGCTTCATCCAGACCTGGAGAATGCCACCCTCTGCCCTTGGGCACATTTGACCCCAGTGCAGGTGGGAAAATGAGCTAGTAAGTAGGTGTGTTGCACTATCAGGCTAAGCACACCCCTAAGGTGGGCCAGCTGAAATGGTCACTCGAAGAAGGGATTCACCATCTTATGTTTGGTAAAACTAGGAACTTTAGGTCAGGTTTATGCCCACTCCCCACAGGAAGTGGTCACATGGGGGTGTAGTCACCCCACAGGTAGGTAGCCCATTGATTACTATCTCACACTTCCCTTAACGCTCCTAAATTCAGTATTTAGGCGACCCCCTGACACCTGGAACTTAGATTCATCTACCTGGGCACAGAAGAAGGACAAATAACAACCAACAACGCAAGAACTGTGGACTAGCACCGCAATTTGCGCCAAACCCTGCCTAGATGCTGCTGTCCCACAAATTGCAAGAATCAACTCATCCTACCACTAAAAAGCCTCACCAACCCCTTTGACAACTGTCCAGTACTTCACCAACCAATCACCATCTCCCTTAAGGTGGGGGAACCATCTCCCTGCATCTCCAGGCACCAACCGCATCTGCCCGGTTCACTGTTTTGCTGACCGTCGGGTCCACCGAGGGAGCAACTCTCCAAGAAGTGTTCATCAAGAGTCCAGGGGGTCAGCCCCGCTGCTTCACCAAGTCTCGAGATACGGAGCCTTCCTGGAGTCTCCCTGCACCAGTACCTGGGGTACCAGAGCCCTTGCATCCACCAAGGCTTGTTGTGTGTCAAACCTGGACACCACAGACGCCAAAACCGAAATGCCGACTGCAATTGGCAGGCGAAACTGCTAAACCCATGACCTTGAAGTACTATCCACCGAGCCGTCCAGCATGGTCACTCAAAGTCACTGGGCGGGTGGCTTCTGGGAACCATAGTCCCGACCCTCATTGAAGCTCAGCTTTCTACAGCATTCCTCTGCTCCTCTGGAAGAAGATTTCCTCAACCACAGTGCTTGCAGGTACCTATGGTCAATCTGACCACTACCTGCTTTTCTCGACGCCCCCCCCCCCCACCCTCCCCCCTGAGGCTTCATCTTAAAGATCCTGCATTTGTTTTCACCCTCTATTGGCACGCTCGCCACTGACCTGATTCAGCACCACAGATATCAAAGAGCACCTCTGCACCCGAGTCTGCCAAGCCAAGTAGAGTTGATCTGTCTGGAGACTCCTGGTCCAGGGCCAGCTTTTTGCTTGGTCATGTTTTTTCTCAACATGACCTGCAAGTACTTTTATGCTAAGGTAACCATTTAAAGACCGCAAGTCTGATTGATAGCTCCGTTTGATAGCTAAAGTGGACCTCTGCACCCCACGCCCCTGAGCCAGATAAAATTGTGCTAGCTGTTGTGAGCTGGTCTATGGACTCACAAGACCTTAACCCCAAGAGGCTTCAGTTGAACTCACTCTCTAAGTAACTGATTGCATAAATGTGTTTTTCCCATTGACCGCAACGTAACTGTTTCTCCACACTGCAAAGTACAGATTTTTTTAATGCTTTAAAATTGATAACTCTGGTTATCCTGTATGTATTGATTTTGAGCCATATGTATCAAGCAAATTCGCATTCGCAAACGCCGAAATTCGCAGAATTTCGTCGTTTGCGAATGCGAATTTGCCAAATGGTATTTATTAAGGAGAATCTGGTGCAAAACAAGGAATCGCAAAATTTGTGATTCCTTATTTTGCAACTGCATTTAAGGAATCGCAAATTTAGCGATTCCTTAAATGCAATGTATGAAGCAAAAAAAAAATGAAATTGTCCTTAAGGAATCGCAAATTACCACCAACTTCAAGTTGGTGGTAATTTGCGAATTCCTTGAAAAATGCACATTTTTGCGTTTTTTTAAGTGCCATGTGACGCACATACATGCCCTAAGGGCATGTATGTGCGCACATGTGCACCCATGCTTATTTCAGGGGTGCAACAGGGTGTCCGTTGGACACCCCTGCACCCTTGAAATTATTCTTAATTTGCATTTCTCAAATTGCGAATCGCAAATTGAGAATAACTTCCCATTCATTCCTATGGGCCTCCTGGCCCATAGAAATGAATGGGAAAGTATTCCTTAATTGCGATTCGCAATTGGCTAATCGCAATTAAGGAATACTAAGAATTCGCAAAAAAATCGCGAATTTGTACATACATCCCTATTTGCGATTCTGAGATAGCAATTTCTTTCCGACGTGTACTCGACAGAGTCATCGCCGAATATTCCCCGCACTACGGGGACCGCTTAGCCTACGAGCCTCGTTAACAACCACACCGATAACACGGACACTCAACACTGCTTGGTGACTCCTACTTCGCGAACCGTGTCGTGGTTCAGTTTTACTAAGGGATCTTCACTTCACACTGCAACAACATCGTTGTACTCCTGTGACAACCGTGCACAACCTCAACAATACCTGGCCTCGAGCGGAGCCGGGTCGGAATTATCACCGGCACCGCGACCTGCAGATCCCTTACCTCTACTCTTATAGCCCTGAGGAGTCGCAGAAACGGTGTGTTTCTGGCGACGAAACACGTGTCGGCTGGCGCATGTTTGAACAATAAAAGAAGAAACTGCACTAATACTTGTGGACAACCCCTTCACTCTTGAACTTTGAACTTTATGTCCATTGAGACATCATCTCTATTGTTATTCTCCTATAAGTGTGCTGCGAAATTGGTTTTCATGCACAAGCCGCTTGCCGTACCATTCCAAACTCTCAGGGAGAGCAGTCATGTTTTTCTCAGGCACGTATCCCCTACTCGTCACAAGTTGTAGCGTCTTCCCCAGCCATGGAGCATGCAAATAGATTACGCCACGCAGGGGCTGCAGTTAGGTATTACTTTATTCTTAAGCATTCACTTGCACACTGCACATTATATCATACATCCCATAACCACACCCTAACACCTCCCTGCATATCACGTAATTCATGTTCAGGATCTGATCCATAACCACTAGGTACCTAGTACGTATATTATCACTATGCTTCACCCACCTGCCAAATTTAGAAATGTCTGTTAGCTTGACGGGCATTTCTACCATTCACAGGAACCACCATCATGGTAGTTCCCCTGAATCTATTGGACCTTTGTCATATGGCTCCATTAAACATGAAGGAGATGTACGGTAATATGTAAAAAAAAATATTTTATAAAACAAGACTCTAAAGAGACATCTCACATGGCGAGGGGGGCTTTTTTACCTTTTTACTGACAAGCGGTAAGAAATGGTTAAATATCTACACATCAAAATTGGGCCGTCGGATATATAGCCATATCTCCGACTGCCCTTACTCCATTGGGCCATCAGAAAAGTATGGCCATAGCGGAGACAGAGTGGTCTTTGCCATTGCCAAACTATGGTCTTGCCACTTATAAAAATGGCTGGCGGACCAATATATTGGTGTTAAGGATACATGGTCAGAGTAACCTTACCGCCAATATATAAATTAGGCTGTATGTTTTCCTCAGATTCTTCCCAGTAAGCGAAAAGCTCAAAGTAGAATTATGTTTCCTTATTCTTAAAGGCCAATAGTTATATAATTTAGGGTCTTGTTGACTACCAAAACAATTACAGCAGAGGAGTGAGACGTTGTGCTCTCAGTCATGCCATGGGAGGTAGGTTATCAGGGTGGAACTGAATATTGGGAGTGGGAAGATGGCAAAAATCTCAATGGGCACTTCATTCCAGCATAGGGTTTCCAGCAAGCATGAGATTTAGTGCAAAGATGCAATACTTTGCAGTTAAGGGACAGCAAAAAGGGGGTGGGATGTTTAATTGCTGAGCATGTGGATAAGACGCGGGCATTCCATGGACTGTCTTGAATATCACAGCAAGGAACATCTGTCTGACAACAATTCGGCCTGAAGGTGGTACTGGGAAGTGGGAGTGAGATTCTGCCACAAGTGCGGAGATTCCCCCATGGTGGAGGAGGATCTTTGTGAATCATGCCCCATGTCCAAGAGGGAGGAAAAGGTCAAAATGGATGAGTCAGTTATGCAGGAAGCAAACCAGAATAATGCAATAAAGGTTATTCCTGGATACAACAAAGCTGATATGAGGATGTTGTGATCTGAAAATGTAAAGGAAGCTCACAGATTGTTAACAATACAGAGGCAAGGGGTGACTGTACTGGGTGGCATGGATAAAATTGAAAATGTGTGTGATTGATTCTGTGGGATCCTGATTGCAGTGGGTAGCATACAATCATGTTTTTTGCAGGGATGTTGGGTATGCCATTTAAAGATATCCCGTAAAGCCTCTTGAAAATTTATGGGGTATTGGACGGGGTTTCCTTAGTACACAAATAACTACTGTGCTACACTAGGGTCGTAGCTAGTACACAAATAACTAATGGGCCATACTAGGGTTGCAGCTAATCAACGAATAACTACTGGGCCATGCTAGGGTTGCAGCTAGTATACAAATAACTAATCGTATGCTAGGGTTGCAGCTAGTAATCAATAACTAATGGGCCATGCTAGGGTCACAGCTAGTACACGAATAACTAATGGGCCATGCTAGGGTCGCAGCTAGTACACGAATAACTAATGGGCCATGCTAGGGTCGCAGCTAGTACACGAATAACTAATGGGCCATGCTAGGGTCGCAGCTATCAATGAATAACTACTGGGCCATGCTAAGGTTGCAGCTAGTATACAAATAACTAATCGCATGCTAGGGTCGCAGCTAGTAATGAATAACTACAGGGCCGTGCTAGGGTCACAGCTAGTACATGAAAACGACTGGACAGTACTATGGTCGCAGCTGTAAGTGCTAGCTATGACCATGAAAAGCATGTGGCCTTACCTGGTCGACGCCTTACCCTGTCCAGTCTAATGCAAAAAGATGTCTAGTCAGTCATGTCCCAAAAATAGAAGGGGACTGGGTAAGAAAGGGCCGTACTATAGGCTATACGGTAAGGGTTTCCAAAAGTATACATTTAAGGCTGCAGTGTGTCCGCACTGAACATGTACCAGCGGTAATGCGCACATGACCCCCGCTTGGTAATGGAATGCTGCTTCAGACAGCTATTTAAGTACGGTATATGAAAGTGAGTCTATATGTGGGGCACCTCTGAATGACCTGGTTTTTAGCACAATCAATCTTACTGTTTGGTCTAAATGTATCGCGACGAGGCATATTTACAAGCACATCCTGGTGTTGTTTTTTTAACTCCGCTTATCAGTGGTTTTAGAATTTTAATTAAACTCTACCCCCTAATCTACTTTGTTTAGCATGTCTCAGTCTCTGAATCTCAGCCCATGTTCTCGGCAGGGAAGTCTTCCAGACACACCCAGACTAGTTACGTGATTAATGTGGTGGCACGCCGAGCTGATAGTAAATGGAAAAAAACTGTACAAATCCAAATAAATCATGAGCATTCCAATCTGTTACGGTAGGGAGTGAGACATGGGCATTATCAATCTTCTTGAATACTTACATATATGTGGCATCAGCACATTCACATGATTAATTGCGGGGTTGCACACCAAGTGTAACGGCTTGCATTTAAACCAATATCCTAACGATGTTTGTACGTTGTGTACATTTTTACGAACATCAACATATGTTTGTTTTGTGGCATCAAATATACGTATGCTTTTCATGCAATCTACAGAATTATGATTTAACACCGCAAATATGTTGTCCTAGCCTTATAGTAATATTTAGAACTCTGGGTAGTAGATAATTTCGATTCTTATTATTATTAATATTATATTAATTCATATTAGTATTATTAGAAGTAATATTAAAATTATTACAGTACCAGCAAATACTTACGTGTTTGAGATAAAAACATATCTAAAAGGTTGGAACCCCTGAATAAATAAACAATTAATACATTAAAGGGGAGCTTCAATTGAGTTAGTCCATATTAAGAATCGCGCCCTCGATGAGTCACCCCGCAGCGACGGCTCCATTTCTAGGGTGTAATCTTCCCCAGCACGCCCGCGGCCTTGAAAAATAATAACCCCCCTGCTCTGATCCGACGATGGAGCCGAGGCCCACGCTCACAGGACATCGGGAGAGCACCCCTGGCAGGATCTCTGCTGCGGGAACCGTCCTATGCCTGGAGCCTGAGAGGCGCGTTCCATGGATCACACTCTCTTTGGCTGCGCACGCGGCCACCCAGAGCCTGCACCCCTTCTCGCAGTCACCGCGAGGCACCCTGAGTGCCTTCAGCTGCGTGTTGAGCCAAGCTTCAAGGAGCCCCGGAGCAGCACGAGCGCCCCTCAGAGCCTCCGGAGATCAAATATCCGCGCGTGCCAGGGCCTCACAGCGTCCATGATGCAGTCGAGCCAGCGGCCTGCCCACTGAGAGCCCAGCGCTCCTGCACCTCTCCAGGCTCCTCCACCACCAACAGCTCAGCGCCATTTTCTGCAGGGAAGCTCCAGAGCTCACCAGGTCAGTTTGAGGGCAGACTACGGGACTATCGGACCACCAAGAGCCTGCTTTTAGCTGCCGCTGAGCCCCCCACGCACAACGTCACCCCCCACAGCGTGTTTAACTGGGCTCTGGTGAGAGGCCCCCTCCTCCTTCCCTTTAAACTTTGTTTTTGACTTTGCTGCCTCCCGTTCTGCGTTCAGCTGCCTTGGCGCCTGTGGTCTTTCTTCCCTGACCCTTGGTCTCTGGATTGAACTCCTCTGACCCAGCTCCTCATGGACGATGAGGCTGTGACTTTGCTGCGGACTGCCTTTCTCCCCCTGGACTTGCTGGCTATGGCAGCCCTCTTCCTGGACTTTCGGACTTGGATCTTGTGCTCTCCGCCATTTTCTTTTTATGACTTGCTTCTTCTTCTACCTTTTTCCTCCGCCATTTTAGCGATCTCTGACCTCCCCCTCTGTCCTAGCGACCTTTCTATTGTCTCTCCTGTTGCCTCTGAAACACTCCTCACTGTCTTACTCATTACTATCTGCTTCCCTCTCTCGTTTGTCTCACTTTCCTGCCCTTCTCTGTCCCTCCCTTGGAGCTGTGACTGCATCCCCCCTCCGACCCCACTTAATGGAACTCTGCTTTTATGTATATAGAGATAACTCTAATCACTAGTATATGCAGTAGACCTTTCTACTCTACTATTCCTATGTAACTCTTAGAGTATATCCATTCATAACCCTTCCTTATGTATATAGAGATAACTCTAATCACTAGTATATGCAGTAGACCTTTCTACTCTACTATTCCTATGTAACTCTTAGAGTATATCCATTCATAACCCTTCCTTATGTATATAGAGATAACTCTAATCACTAGTATATGCAGTAGACCTTTGTACTCTCTACCATTCCTATGTGACTCTTAGAGTAAATCCATTCGTATCCCTTCCCTATGTATATAGAGATAACTCTAATCACTAGTATATGCAGTAGATCATTGTACTCTCTACCATTCCTATGTGACTCTTAGAGTAAATCCATTCGTATCCCTTCCCTATGTATATAGAGATAACTCTAATCACTAGTATATGCAGTAGATCATTGTACTCTCTACCATTCCTATGTGACTCTTAGAGTATATCCATTCTTATCCCTTCCCTATGTATATAGAGATAACTATAATCACCAGTCTCTTCTTTGTGTGACTTTACATCTTGTACATTTGCAATTTTTTTCTGTGTGTATCTTTTATGTAACACATGTAATCCTAAGTCCTTATGTTTTGCAACTGGTTCTTATGTAAAGCGCTCTGACACCTTCGGGTAAAGTTCGCTCTATATAAAATCGCATTAAATAAAATAAAATAAAATAAATATCCCCTTAAGTGCCTGACTTAGCGTTTGGCGGACAGGATACTCTGTTGCAATGGTGGTGTTGTACTGTATCCACCAGACTTTCAGTCATCTTGCCTTATTCTGAGTTGAACGGACAGCCAGGTTTATGCCGACAGAGTCAAATTTACTCCAGTGGTGTAAGGCTTGTAAGCCTTCCTCCTACGGCCCAAGAAGACAGGCAGTTGGCGGTAAGCCATCTGACCATCTGCCCTATTTAGAGTGTATGGTAAAATGACTTTTTTTTGTTGTCCATGGTGACGGCCGATAGAAATAAAAAAAGTTACCCCCCTCACCATGTGTGACAACTCATCATGTTGTTTGGGCCATTCGTTTTTACTTTTACAAAAAACACTCCAGTTTTGGGAGCCTATTTTTACTAAAGTAAAACAATTTTAAACTTTAGTTTCAGCATCCTTCAATAGTGATAGACTCGGTCCAAATAGCTTTAAATCCCTGTATAAACTGCGGTGGAGGTAGTTCATACAAATCAATAGAGTTTAATGCATGACCAGTGGAGATCTTTAAATCTGGTGGTCAGAGGAAAGATAGGGTGGCGGGTATAAAGTCCTCTGCCTCCCTGACTGCAGTTATTTCATTCACCAAACTCTAAATCAGGACCTAAGTGGGTATTTAGAATTTGGCAGACGCAGGTCATCCCCTAACAACTGGTTATGCACTCTAAATAAGGCAGACATGGCATTCATTACGTTTTTTGCTTTTTATGCTTCTTGTACTTAACGCAAGTGTGGCTGCTCACAAATTTTCAGGTTTAAGGCACACTAACTTCTAGAAAAAAAAGCTTGTAAAACAGATCAAGAGTGTTTTTTTATTTCACTATGGAGTGCCTGAGCTACGTCTGGACCAAACTGTGCCTATTTACAAGGGAAAAGCCAGAAATCTACAACACATCCTACGTTGAACCATGCTTCCAATGTCATTGCACGAATCAAGCTCAACCCTTCCTAAAAGAGATTCTTTTACACTTTCATCTTTCCAACCATTATGTTATGTTATGTTTTTCAGACTTATACCCGGAGGTGTCTTGGCGCTAGCTAAAAAGACATTGAATGACACAGTGGGGAGGAAGCTGGAAGGCTAAAGAGAGTTAAAAGCCAGGTCTTAAGCGGTTTCCGGAAAGCCAGTAGGTTGGGGGCATTTTTGATATGCTGCGGAAGTGTATTCCAGCATTTCGAAGCGCTCACAAGAGGCTCCTGCCGCCCCAAGGTACCCGCTCAAATCTAGGGACAACTAAGAGTTTGGCATCTCAGACACCCATCCTTTCACCCGTCTATCCTGCCTTTCATGTTTCCATCTATCCCTCACCCTTGCATCCAGTCAGGGGAAGCTCCTCTGCTAAGGTGGAGGCGCGTCACCCCAGTGCTCTCAGAGCAGTGGATAAAGGAAAAAATAAATTTACATTAACAGAGTTATTATCAGTGGCATAGCTATCCCTATGGGCCCCCGCGGCGGTCTCCGCATTTGCTGCCCTGCGGCGGCTGCAGTGAAGAGCCGGGGGAGTGGGATGGGGTGCTGGTGAGCATTTTCTCTGTTTGCCGCCCCCTCACGGCAAGGGCATTGAAGAGAGGGGGGCTGTTGCCACCCAGAGGCGGCAGGTGTTAGCAGGGGAGGCCGCCGCCCTCAAAATTTGTACCGCTACCCCCGAGCTACGCCACTGGTTATTATCATTTTATTTTTCATAGCATTGGGGCTGGGTTAGGGCAGGCGGGGCTGGTGTCACAGCCTGGGAGGAGGAGTGGTTTGTGCACATTAAGGGGCCTATTAGGATGGCGGATGCAAACGGGTGCCGTCCGCCATGGTCACGGCAAAAATACTCCTGACCGCTCCGCGGATAAACCGCCGGTGCGATTAGGATATTTTTGTCAACACGCACCGACCGCGGCGGACGGATCACCCCAAAGACTGCCGCAAGCGACGGAACCACTGAAACACCGTCCGCCGTGGACTCAAAGGCCGCGGAAACAGGCTCAATCGCCGCCATACCTTCGGAGGTTCCGGACGCATGATTAGAATAACCCCGCCATCCCAACGGAACTCACCAACTTCCACGACCGCCGCGGAAAAACAGCATCGACGAACGGAGCTTGGCTGCGGAAGGACCAAACGAACATCACCCCTGCAGACAAACCGAAGCAAAAATGGCGGTCGGTAGTAAATAGGAAAAAAAAATAACAGAAGACACACCCACCTGGAACAACCACCTCCAACAACTACACGCTCCACTGACACCCCCCAGCACAAACAAGAGCACCCAAGTCAACACACCCACAGAACACCTGACCGCCATAAACCATTGGGACACAACCACCACACAGAGTATAAAAGGAATCCCTCCCATTACCACAATACTTTGCATCACAGCACAGCTGAAACAACAGAGACACACAAACACACATACAACCTGCACACCAACACACCCACCACACCAACCCTCACAGCACCATCCCTACATACCACACACCTGCACACCCCACAAGACCAACACCTTGCACATCACACACCATGGCACCCAAGAAAAACCCCAAGTTCACAGAGAGTGAGTTGAAGGTCATGGTGGATGAAATCATCCGTGTTGAACCACATTTGTTTGGTACCCTAGTCCAGCAGACCACCTTGGCAACTAAAGCCACCATGTGAGACAGGATAGTGACCAGAGTCAATGCTTCAGGGACCGTGCAACGCACCAAACACGACATCCAGAGGCGGTGGCACGACCTCAAGACAAGGGTGAAGGGCATCAGGGCCAAGAACCACCTGCGGGCACACCACACTGGCGGCGGCACTCCCCCGGATCCCATACCATTTACCGAATTGGAGGAGAAGGTGCTTGGCATACTGCACCCTGAGAGCCTGGAAGGAATAGAAGAGGGACTTGAGGCTGGTAAGTACATATCAATGACCACTATCACACTGTCATGTTCTGCTTGCACAACTGCTAAGACACATCAATCAGGCTCCAATCCATGCATGTGAATCACACAGTCACCCAAATGTGAAGGCCAGGGCTCAAATGCACCCACCATGATCAACCACAAATGTTGCCTCCTACCTTCCCATGCTAGCATGTGGTCAAGCAGCGAACACTACAACTCCCAACAGGCCCACATGTCTCCTGGGAGGGTGGGGGTGGGGATGGGGGTGGTGAGAGTCCAGCACTATAACTCCCAACAGGCCCACATGTCTCCTGGGAGGGTGGGGGTGGGGGTGGTGAGAGTCCAGCACTACACCTCCCAACAGGCCCACATGTCTCCTGGGAGGGTGGGGTTGTGTGGGGGGGTCCAGCACTACAACTCCCAACAGGCCCACATGTCTCCTGGGAGGGTGGGGGTGTGTGGGGGTGCCCTGCACTACACCTCCCAACAGGCCCACATGTCTCCTGGGAGGGAGGGGGGGTGTGGGGGTGCCCTGCACTACACCTCCCAACAGGCCCACATGTCTCCTGGGAGGGTGGGGGTATGTGGGGGGGTCCATCACTACAACTCCCTACAGGCCCACATGTCTCCTGGGAGGGTGGGGGGGTGTGGGGTTGCCCTGCACTACACCTCCCAACAGGCCCACATGTCTCCTGGGAGGGTGGGGTGTGTGGGGGGGTCCAGCACTACAACTCCCAACATGCCCACATGTCTCCTGGGAGGGTGGGGGTGGGGGTCCAGCACTACAACTCCCAACAGGCCCACATGTCTCCTGGGAGGGTGGGGGTGTGTGGGGGTACCCTGCACTACACCTCCCAATTATTATTATTATTATACATTTTATAAAGCGCTTGGTTACACCTGCTGGCGTGTCCCCGCGCTAGAAGCTGCTGTTTATTTCCTTAAGAGTGGGATTCTGGTTGCGGCTCGAAGCCCTATTTGAGGCCTTGAGGGTTGGGAAACAGGATAGTTTTCAGTTCTTTACGGAATATCAGCTCGGATTTTTCCAGTCGCATCTTCTCTGGCAGCTTGTTCCACAGCTTAGCCGTCGATGCTCTAAAGGATTTTCCACCCATTCTTACTCTTTTTATCTTTGGGACCTGCACCAGTCCCGTGCCCCATGATCTTAATTGGCGTGTGGGTTCATACCGCTTAAGATAGTTGAGCAGGTACCTAGGGCCTTTCCCGTTTAGGATACGATGTCCTATACAGAGGGCCTTAAATCTCACCCGTTCCCTAATAGGGAGCCAGTGAAGTATTTTTAGAGCCTATTGTGAAGATGCCATTCTGGGCAGTTGAAGGATCAGGCGGGCCGTCGCATTTTGTATGCGCTGCAGTCTAGTGATGCATTTTTCGTTGGCTCTTAGATATAATACGTTTCCGTAGTCCAGCCTGGATGTTATCAGTGCATGAACTAGGGTTTGGCGCACCGGCGTAGGCATAAGATTCAATGTTTTTCTAAGGACCCGTAGTATACCAAAACAAGTGCCTGCCACTTGTTTGGTCTGGTGGTCGAAGGATGGATTTTTATCCAGCCAGACTCCTAGGTTTTTCACTAGATTGCTGGGTGTGGGTAGTTCACCCAGCTCGTCTGGCCACCACGCTGAGGTCCATACTGATGGGGTTTTGCCTATGATCAGTACCTCTGTTTTATTTCCGTTAAGACAGAGGCAGTTGTCTGTCATCCACTTGGCCAGTTCTTGCATGCAGCTCCTAAAATTAGCAGCGAATTGCTCTTCTGGTTGCGTGAGCGTCACAATCAATTGCGTGTCGTCTGCGTACGACACTGTCTCAACCCCAAATTTGTCTGTGATCTCTCCAATCGGGGCCACATACAAATTAAATAAGGTGGGGCTGAGACTGGAGCCTTGTGGAACTCCCTGCTTGAGTTTTATTTCATTGGACCTAAACTGTCCTTGTGCAACCTGAAAACTGCGGCCTGTAAGGAATGATTCCAGCCACTCCCATGCTTTGCCTCTTACTCCTCCCTTTCTAAGACACTGCAGCAGTGTGTGATGCGCCACAGTGTCGAAAGCGGCACTGAGGTCCAGCATAATGAGTGCCGCTGTCTGACCTTCATCTGCGTAGCTCCGTAGAATTTCCGTTGAGGCCAGTAGGGCCGACTCCGTGGAGTGTAAAGCACGGAATCCCGACTGAGAGGGGTGGAGCAGACCGTTGGTCTCTGCGAATGCAGACAGTTGTTGATTTACTGCTTTCTCCGCAATTTTAGCAAAGTAGGGGAGAAGGGAAATAGGTCGCAAGTTGTCCAGTTTTGCAAGGCTGATGTTGGGTTTTTTCCTCAAAGGGAGGACTATTGCTCTCTTCCAGGCAGCAGGTACTTGTCCTGATGCAAATGAGAGAGTGAGTAAGTGACTGATGTATGACTCCAGAGTGGTTAGGCTACCATAGAGTTTTTTTGGTGGGGCTGGGTCATTAGGTGATCCTGATTTAATGCTGCCTGCTATATGGCATATTGATTCCCGTGAGGGCACTAAAAATGCCGAGAGGCAGTTGTTGTTTTGTATAGTAGGGGTGGGTTTCCATTCTCCCGCCCCCTACTCTAGCTGCCTCCGGAAACGCTGTATAGATTTTATCCACTTTGCTGGCGAAAAACTGCTATTTGATTGCAAGCTCTGACTGATCCGTCTATCGGGGCTGTCAGTGGGGTGAGATTAGATAGTTCCCTGTATACTAGGAACATTTCCTTCATGGAATTGTTTGCGTTCTTAATTCTGATGCAGTAATAGGTTCTCTTCGTTTTCCGGATGGTGGCATGATATTCTTTTAAGCCTTTCTTATATTCGGCTCTGTCTGTCTCAGAATATGACCTACGCCATTTCCTCTCTAGATTTTTGCATGAGGCTTTTAGTTCTCGCAATTCAGCATCGAACCAGGGGGCAGATTTAGATTTCCTTACTGGCGCATTCCGAGTCCATGGGGCTGTGTGATCTAGCGCTTTTTGGATTCGTAGATCTAATATTTCGCAGGCAGAATCAATTTCCTCCACCTCGAGCGGGCCCTCGGATTTTATGATTTTATTAAATTCCTCTGGGCAAAACTTGGCCCATTTCCTGCGTTTATTAGTAGTGGTTTTCCCATTCTGAAGTCAGTTTTCCGTGACCGCTACCCGAAATGGGACTAGAAAATGGTCAGACCAAATGACAGGCGTTGGGGGTGCTACGGTCAGAGTATTCCAGTTGCCGTAAATAGGGTCCAAGAGATGGCCCTGGCAATGAGTGGGCATATCTGATTTTAGCAGCATCTGTATGCCTTCTAATTCCTGTCTGAGTTCCTGCGCTTCGTTGTTTAGGGGGTCATCAAAATGATAGTTTAAGTCCCCTAATAGGAGGAGTCTCTCATGAGTGAGAGCAGAGAGTGTGAGAGTGTCCATCAGTTGCGTGGGAAAGCTGGCTCCAGGTCCCGGTGGGCGGTATATTAAAAATCCCTGGAGACCGTATCCATGGGGCACTGCTAGGGAGAAGAAACCCGTCTGGCTTTTTCCAATGTACCTCTCTTCTAGAGTGCAAGTCAGCTCATGCTTATGTATAATCGCAATCCCCCCCTCTTTCCCCTTCTTCCTATCAACTCTCTTGATATCATATCCTGGTGGAAGCGCGGCCAGTACATCTGGTGCAGACGCAGAGTGTAGCCAGGTCTCCGTGAGGAATAGCGCATCTACCTGATGATCCGTCAGATGCTCGTATATTTCCAGCTTGTGTTTCCCTAGAGACCGGCAGTTGAGCAAGGCAAGATTTAATATTCTACCCTTGTGCCTCGATCCTAGTTGTCTGTTGAGAAAGAAAGGGCAATGTGCACATGTTTTATCTCCATGGTTAGTGTTTATACTGTGCCGGCATATATTGTCAATGGGAGGACACAGGTTTCTAAGTTCCAGGGAACTATAGTATTTCCGGAACGTAAGACCCCCAGGGGTTCCTGCCCCTGGCCCCGGTCGGTCACGGACGGGCACAGACGGGTTTCCCTTTGGCGCGCTTCCGGCGCGCCCGCTGCACCCGTCCGCTGCGCCTACGGCGGAGGTCAGGCATTTGTAGCGGAAGTAGACGAGGGAGGGAGGGGCCAGGCAGCCGGAACGCTCCCCTTCCACCACCCCCAAGATGGTGTGTGTTCCTTCAATGCCGGACCGTGTCAGCCCGTGAATCGGCTGTGGGGGACCAGCAGAGGTCTGTGGGCAGTGGGAGTCACTCGTGCACAGGTAAAATTAAATTTCCAATTTTTTTAAAAGGCTTTCAGTCCTTAATCGGCCTTCAGCCAGACACACACTTTAAAAACAAACGTGCTCTGTACCTCCCGGCTTTTCGCCTCAAGAGGACAGAGTTTCAGCATTAAGTGCTACGGAGGTTTAGTGGTGGTTTAAGTACTCACCAAAGGGAGGGAGGGGCCAGGCAGCTGGAACGCTCCCCTTCCACCACCCCCAAGATGGCGTGTGTTCCTTCAATGCCGGCCCGTGTCAGCCCGTGAATCGGCTGTGGGGGACCAGCAGAGGTCTGTGGGCAGTGGGAGTCACTCGTGCACAGGCCCACATGTCTCCTGGGAGGGTGGGGGTGTGTGGGGGGGGTCCAGCACTACAACTCCCAACAGGCCCACATGTCTCCAGGGAGGGCAGGGGGTGTGTGGGGGTGTCCTGCACTACAACTCCCAACAGGCCCACATGTCTCCTGGGAGGGTGGGAGTGTGTGGGGGGGGTACAGCACTACAACTCCCAACAGGCCCACATGTCCCATCCCAGAGCAAGATGTAATCCGCCCACCATTTGGTGATCAGTGCATCTCCCCCTTCAAACTTACAGGTAGGTAGCCATTTGCACAGGGGCACCATCCAATAGCAGGACAGGAACACACATAACCAAGTATTGTCTCCCCACCTCCACACCACCTAAATGTCCACTCATGTGTGCAACACCAATAATGACACCAACAACCATGTCCTGATTCCATGGAGATTTGAAATGTAACTACTAGAAACCTGTCATGTCCACAGCATTGATTCTTAAATTCTTGTCCCTCAGGTGATCACGACTTGACACGCCAAAACACCAACCGGCAGCACCAGTCGCCCCCCTCACAGTTAGGTCTCTCCGAAGAGGATTCCCAGGACACCTCGGGTGCAGAGGACGATGCTGGGCCAAGCACACTTCTAGGGCCATCAGGCTCCCAGGACCTCCCAGCCTCCACCACCTTGGCCAGTGGTACTACACAAACAACTGCCACTGTGAGCAGTGCAACTACCACCACCACCACCACCCCTGCCAGTGCCACCCTGCCTGACCCATCGGATGATGATGGGCCATCAACGTCTCAGGCAAGCAGGGAGAGTGGACGTGGGAGGACACAGGTGGGGCCACAGCTCCCCAACAGGAGTGGAGGTGTAAGGGTAGGTGGGGGGCAAGACCCAGCCCATCCTGGGAACGAGACCCTGGAAGCCATTGCCAGAGTGAATGCCTCCTACCAGCGGTCGCAGGCACAGTCTGATCGGGCACATCAAGATTCGCAACAGACCTGCCATCTGTTGAGGTCCATGGACACCCGTATGGGCCAAATTGTGGACCTCATGGGGCAGCAAACTGCACTTTGGAGGGAGTGGTTATCCCGCGCCACACCACCTCCCCCTCCCCCAAGTGCCCAGCGGGACAGGTCACCAACACCACCGCCACCATCACCTGAGGCCACTGACAGGGAGGTGGACCCTGAACAACCTGCCCCCACAGCTGGGTCTGCTCCGGCTCCAAGACGAAGGGGCCGTCCGAGGCTGGACCCAGCACAGAGCAGTGGCAATGCCCCATCTACCCACCCGAAGAGGGGCCGAAAATGACTTCACCCTTCCTTGAGCCTGGCATTGACCCTGCGAACTATCTTGTCCCACATTGCCAAGCATTGTCACACATCTGTTGGACTAGGTGTACATCACACAATGTGGTGTCCCCATCGGTGCTTTCATCTGACATGACTTTCAACTCACTCTTCCCCACAACCACCTTTTTGTAAATATGCACAAACACTTATCCACACCCTGTAAATAAAATTCACTGTAACGCACAATGCTGTGTGATCTCCATGTGTATATACAGGTATGTCTCATTTATTGTAATCAGCAGGTGCAGGGATCAATGTTCTCTTGAATTCTGCCTCGGTGTGAGTGACCGAGGGACAAATAGAGAACAATAGCACAGGTCAGGAAACTGAATCACAACCATCACAAAAGAACGTACTGCAACTTCTCACTCACCACAATCATCACAAAGTAAGCGGATCACAGGACACACATCAGGGAGCATTGCTCGTACACCATGACCCACACCCATGTGCAAACATAACATAACAGGCAGCATTCACACACCACATCCAACCATCTCCAGCAGACATACGTCACGCATTGAACAGCAGCACAAGAGGTAGTTACTCACATTCAAGGAAAGTAGCGAGCAATGAGCTCACGCCTCTGGTCCACACCTTCTTCCTCCCCACTATCCTCATTACTGGACATGGGTGCGATGGCAGACGGTGCAACCTGTTGGTCTGCAGGGTCCATGATCAGTTCAATATTTTTGCGTAAGGCCAGGTTGTGGAGCATGCAGCAGGCAATCACTATTCTGCATACTTTGCTGGGTGAGTATGGCAGGGCCCCTCCGGTTTTATCCAGGCAGCGAAACCTAGACTTCAGTAGTCCAAATGTACGTTCCACCACCCGACGTGTCTTCCCATGGGCCTCATTATAGCGCATTTCCCCTGGGGTAGTAGGATTCCGTAGGGGGCTTAGCAGCCACGCCGGTTCGGGTACGCAGAGTCGCCTAGGTGGGGGGATGACAGACACATACATCATTACCAGGACTGGTGTGAACAGCATGGCACACATACAACACAGTAGTCATCACAGTACACTCACCTACAAGCCACGCACGTTCTTGACGCAGATTGGCCATCAGTTGGGGGACAATGCTGCACCGCAGGATGTGGGAGTCATGTGCGGACCCGGGAAATCTGGAACACACATGGGAGATGATGTTGTCAGCCAGGCACACCACTTGCATGTTGATCGAATGGTAGTGCTTTATTTATTTATTTATTTTGTATTTATTTATTAAGTTTATATAGCGCGACAGCTACCCGTAAGGGTTTCCCGGCGCTGAAAGACAATTGCAGCAAAATACAGCCCAGGAGAGTTATTGGTCAAAAAGCCAGGTCTTCACGGCTCTACGAAAACGGATGTGGCAGTTCTCCATCCGTAAATCCAAGGGAAGTGAATTCCAAAGTCTGGGTCGCAAGGTTGCGAAGGAGCTGCCGCCCATTCTCGAGAGTCTAAACTTAGGTATGCAGAATAAGTGTTGGGACTAAGAACGGAGTGAACGGGCAGGGGTATATGGTGTGACGAGGGCCTGAAGATATGAGGGCGCAACTCCGATCTTGTGCATAAAGCACAGTGCCTTGAATTTTACACGGTTATCAAGACGGAGCCAGTGAAGCTCCCTCAGGCGCTCAGTAATATGATCTCACAGAGCAGCAGCATTTTGAACCAATTGGAGCCGGTGTATGACCGCCTTGGTGGACCCCAGATAGAGCACGTTGCCGTAGTCCAACCTGGAAGTCACCAAGGCAGTCATCTCGGATCTCTGGGTGTTAGAAGGTAATATGCAAAAGATTTTTCTCAGCCACCGTAAGATGGTGAAACAGGTGGCTGCTACTTTGTTGGCCTGATCTTTCATAGATAAACCCTTATCAATAATCACACCAAGGTTTCGCACCCGTTCTGATGGAGTAGGTAAGGAACCCATGGCAGATGGCCAGTGCCTCGGGCTCCAAAGACCAGGTTTGTTTCCGAGAACTAAAACCCCAGTCTTTCCGCTATTTAATTTGAGAAAGTTACGATTCATCCAACAGGATATTTCACTGAGGCCAGTTTGCAGAGAGGAAGAGGAGGTAGAATCAACTTCGGATAAAGAAAATACAATTTGAGAATCATCAGCATAAGTGAATAAATTCAAACCAGAGCATTGTGCAATGTGGGCCAAAGGAATAACGTAAAGATTGAAAAGAAGGGGGCTAAGGATTGAGCCCTGGGGCACACCGTGTGGGGACAAGTAGGTATTAGAAGTAGACGTGTGAGAGAAAATCTGGAAGGTACGGTCCGTGAGAAAAGATGTAAGCCAATCCAGGGCTTTTTCGCCAATGCCAAGGTAGGCTAGGTTATTAAGAAGAATACTGTGTGATACAGTATCAAAGGCTGCACTGAGATCAAGTAGTATTAGTGCTTCCGATTGCGATATACGGGTTCACGTGCCTGGGGTGGAATGAGACCAATATGTGTGCCATCAATGGCACCCACTACCTGTGGAATCTGGCCCAGGGCATAGAAGTCACCTTTGACTGCAGCCAACTCTGCCGGCCGTGGGAAATGAATGTAATCATCCTTGTAATGCATCATGGCATCCAGCACATCCCGCAGTACCATGCTGAACATGGATTGTGACATCCCCCGGCATGACCAACTGTGTACTGGAAAGTGCCTGTTGCGAAGAAGTGAAGTGCCGCCATCACCTTTGCTGTGGGTGTAATAGCTCCTGAATATGTCCTGCGAGGCTGCAGATGAGGTGCCAATTGGGCTACAAGCTCCTGCAATCTATGTCGGTCAAGCCGGAATTTGCGGATCACCTCCTCATTAACCTTGTCCTCCAGCACAGTGTAGGAACGATGCACATTTGGAGCCCTCCTGTGTGGGAGTAGATGGGAGCAGATGTCAATTGACCAACACCGCATAGCTGTGCCACACTATCACATCTTGACCAACACAATACAAATAATACATGTTGCAGGCATTGATTGTATGTGTGACGTGACCGAAATATAAGGCAGTACAGCTAACTACACACACAATATTCACCCACAAACAACATGCTGTGTGCAAACATGTACAATGTAACATGCACACATGTTGAAAGAACAGCCAACATCACATGACTGAGGGCACAAGTGTGGACAAGCGTCCCCACAGACACACATGGACGTGCACACACAACACGAACATGGAACACACCCTCCTTGTCTTCATGCACCCATGACCCCACCTGCAATGCTGGACATCCTCACATGACATGCGTGGGCATACAACAGGCGACACACATACGCATACACAGAATGCATGTATACCCCCATCATTGCTACTTGCACACACAAACAACACACTCACAACAGCTTCTGAATGTGGGTACACAGCCTTGAGGTACTGTGTAGATGTGTAGGAATAGAAACGTGTGTCCGCAAAACCAAGAAGCAACACATCGCCATTCACATCTGACGCAACTTGGGTGCACATCACTGGCCTCTGTTAACCACTGGCAAGGTCAATAGTATGACCACACATGCAACCAATGGACATGAATGACACACGTGGACACGGGCCATTGACTTGACATAATGATTCTTGATGCATTCCGGACATGTCCTGACACACATGTACAACTATGAACATTACATGTGTGCAGAGACATGCCTTGTGTGTACACACGCCATCCGGGTACGCCTTCCCCCAACACAGAAGATGATCCTTGATACTGCAATTGTGCATAACAGATGCTGCATGGTCAAGGACCATCACGGTCACACCCTGCCAAACGCATGTGCGCACTACCGCGACGGTGCATCTTTTGAAATTCGTCACTCACTGGCATCGCAATTAAGCATGGGCGTATAATCCGTTCCGTTCGCGGAATTTGCGGATTTTTCTGCAATTTCGCGGTCCGCGAATCTCGCGAAATTGCAGAAAACTCCGCGAAATCGCGTGCGGGACGGATTTTCATAAATCGAAGAACATGAAGCACTTACAGGGTTACAGCAGGTGCCTAAGTTGAAGCTAATTTCTTTGTAACCATTTACAAAATGGTTACAAAGAAATTAACTTCAACTTGGGCACTTGCTGTAACCCAGTAAGTGCTTCCGGAGTGGTGCTTCCGGAGTGGCGCCTCCAGAGTTTTTGCCTACTTGCAACTTTTCTCTGACCCTGCTCTGACCCTCGAAGCAGCATCAGAGAATAGTTACAAGTATGGCACAATGCTGCAGGCTGTCACAAAAAATAAACCACAACAGGAAGCACTTACAGATAAGGAAGTAGGTGCCCGACTTGAAGCTCAAATTCAGTAACACATTAACCAGCTCCCGGTTGAGGCTGGGCAGGTGTGCTTTCTCCCCATAATCTACAGTGGTGAACCAGAGGGTGCTGTGATGAACCAGAAGGTGCAGTTGTGAACCAGAGTGTGCTGTGATGAACTAGAGGGTGGGAGTGGTGAACCAGAGGGTGGCAGTGGTGAACCAGAGGGTGCTGTGATGAACCAGAGGGTGGCAGTGATGAACCAGAGGGTGGCAGTGATGAACCAGAGGGTGGCAGTGATGAACCAGAGGGTGACAGTGATGAACCAGAGGGTGGCAGTGGTGAACCAGAGGGTGGCAGTGATGAACCAGAGGGTGACAGTGATGAACCAGAGGGTGGCAGTGGTGAACCAGAGGGTGGCAGTGGTGAACCAGAGGGTGACAGTGATGAACCAGAAGGTGGCAGTGGTGAACCAGAGGGTGGCAGTGATGAACCAGAGGGTGGCAGTGGTGAACCAGAGGGTGGCAGTGATGAACCAGAGGGTGGCAGTGATGAACCAGATGGTGGCAGGGGTGAAACAGAGGGTGGCAGTGGTGAACCAGAGGGTGCTGTGATGAACCAGAGGGTGCCAGTGGTAAACCAGAGGGCGGCAGTGGTGAACCAGTGGGTGGCAGTGGTGAACCAGAGGGTGGCAGTGATGAACCAGAGGGTGGCAGGGGTGAACCAGAGGGTGGCAGTGGTGACCCAGAGGGTAGCAGTCATGAACAAGATGGTGGCAGGGGTGAACCAGAGGGTGGTAGTGATGATCCAGAGGGTGGCAGTGGCGAACCAGAGGGAGGCAGTGATGAACCAGAGGGTGGCAGTGGTGAACCAGAGGGTGGCAGTGATGAACCAGAGGGTGGCAATGATGAACCAGAGGGTGGCAGGGATGAACCTGAGGGTGCTGTGATGAACCAAAGGGTGGCAGTGATGAACCAGAGGGTTGCAGTGGTGAACCAGAGGGTGGCAATGATGAACCAGAGGGTGACCGTGATGATCCAGAGAGTGGCAGTGGTGAACCAGAGGGTGGCAGTGATGAACCAGAGGGTGGCAGTGGTGAACCAGAGGGTGTTGTGATGAACCAGAGGGTGGCAGTGATGAACCAGAGGATGGCAGTGGTGAACCAGAGGGAGCTGTGATGCACCAGAGGGTGGCAGTGATGAACCAGAGGGTGGCAGTGGTGAACCAGAGGATGCTGTGATGAACCAGAGGATGGCAGTGATCAACCATAGGGTGGCAGTTGTGAACCAGAGGGTGGCAGTGGTGAACCAGAGGGAGCTGTGATGAACCAGAGGGTGGCACTGGTGAACCAGAGGGTGGCAGTGGTAAACCAGAGGGTGATGTGATGAACCAGAGGGTGACAGAGATGATCCAGAGGGTGGCAGTGGCAAACCAGAGGGTGGCAGTGATGAACCAGAGGGTGGCTGTGATGAACCAGAGGGTGGCACTGGTGAACCAGAGGGTGCTGTCATGAACCAGAGGGTGGCAGTGATGATCCAGAGGGTGACAGTGGCAAACCAGAGGGTGGCAGTGATGAACCAGAGGGTGGCAGTGATGATCCAGAGGGTGGCAGTGGCAAACCAGAGGTTGGCAGTGATAAACCAGAGGGTGGCAGTTATGAACAAGAGGGTGGCAGTGATGAACCAGAGGGTGACAGTGGTGAACCAGAGGGTGCTGTGATGAACCAGAGGGTGGCAGCGATGAACCAGAGGGTGACAGTGATGAACCAGAGGGTGGCAGTGGTGAACCATAGGGTGGCAGTGATGAACCAGAGGGTGACAGTGGTGAACCAGAGGGTGGCAGTGATGAACCAGAGGGTGGCAGTGGTGAACCAGAGGATGGCAGTGATGAACCAGAGGGTGACAGTGATGAACCAGAGGGTGGCAGTGATGAACCAGAGGGTGGCAGTGGTGAACCAGAGGGTGCTGTGATGAACCAGAGGGTGGCAGTGATGAACCATAGGGTGGCAGTGATGAACCAGAGGGTGGCAGTGATGAACCAGAGGGTGGCAGTGGTGAACCAGGGGGTGCTGTGATGAACCATAGGGTGGCAGTGGTGAAACAGAGGGTGCTGTGATGAACCTGAGGGTGGCAGTGGTGAACTAGAGGGTGGCAGTGGTGAACCAGAGGGTGGCAGTGATGAAGCAGAGGGTGGCAGTGATGAACCAGAGGGTGGCAGTGGTGAACCAGAGGGTGACAGTGATGAACCAGAGGGTGGCAGTGGTGAACCAGAGGGTGACAGTGATGAACCAGAGGGTGGCAGTGGTGAACCAGAGGGTGGCAGTGATGAACCAGAAGGTGGCAGTGCTGAACCAGAGGGTGGCAGTCATGAACCAGATGGTGGCATGGGTGAACCAGAGGGGGCAGTGGTGAACCAGAGGACGCTGTGATGAACCAGAGGGTGGCAGTGGTGAACCAGAGGGTGGCAGTGGTGAACCAGAGGGTGGCAGTGATGAACCAGAGGGTGGCAGTGATGAACTAGAGGGTGGCAGTCATGAACCAGATGGTGGCAGGGGTGAACCAGAGGGTGGCAGTGGTGAACCAGAGGATGCTATGATGAAACAGAGGGTGGCAGTGGTGAACCAGAGGGTGGCAATGGTGAACCAGAGGGTGGCAGTGACGAACCAGAGGGTGGCTGTGATGAACCAGAGGGTGGCACTGGTGAACCAGAGGGTGCTGTGATGAATCAGAGGGTGGCAGTGATGAACCAGAGGGTGACAGTGATGATCCAGAGGGTGGCAGTGGCAAACCAGAGGGTGGCAGTAATGAACCAAAGGGTGGCAGTGATGATCCAGAGGGCGGCAGTGGTGAACCAGAGGATGGCAGTGATGAACCAGAGGGTGGCACTGATGAACCAGAGGGTGGCAGTGATGAACCAGAGGGTGGCAGTGGTGAACCAGAGGGTGCTGTGATGAACCAGAGGGTGGCAGTGATGAACCAGAGGATGACAGTGATGAACCAGAGGGTGGCAGTGGTGAACCAGTGGGTGGCAGTGATGAACCAGAGGGTGACAGTAATGAACCAGAGGGTGGCAGTGGTGAACCAGAGGGTGGCAGTGATGAACCATGGGGTGGCAGTGGTGAACCAGAGGGTGGCAGTGGTGAACCAGAGGGTGACAGTGATGAACCAGAGATTGGCAGTGATGGACCAGAGGGTGGCAGTGGTGAACCAGAGGGTGTTGTGATGAACCAGAGGGTGGCAGTGATGAACCAGAGGGTGACAGTGATGAACCAGAAGGTGGCAGTGGTGAACCAGAGGGTGCTGTGATGAACCAGAGGGTGACAGTGATGAACCAGAGGGTGACAGTGATGAACCAGAGGGTGACAGTGGTGAACCAGAGGGTGGCAGTGGTGAACCAGAGGGTTTCAGTGGTGAACCAGAGGGTGGCAGTGATGAACCAGAGTGTGCTGTGATGAACTAGAGGGTGGGAGTGGTGAACCAGAGGGTGGCAGTGGTGAACCAGAGGGTGCTGTGATGAACCAGAGGGTGGCAGTGATGAACCAGAGGGTGGCAGTGATGAACCAGAGGGTGACAGTGATGAACCAGAGGGTGGCAGTGGTGAACCAGAGGGTGGCAGTGATGAACCAGAGGGTGACAGTGATGAACCAGAGGGTGGCAGTGGTGAACCAGAGGGTGGCAGTGATGAACCAGAGGGTGGCAGTGGTGAACCAGAGGGTGACAGTGATGAACCAGAAGGTGGCAGTGGTGAACCAGAGGGTGGCAGTGATGAACCAGAGGGTGGCAGTGGTGAACCAGAGGGTGGCAGTGATGAACCAGAGGGTGGCAGTGATGAACCAGATGGTGGCAGGGGTGAACCAGAGGGTGGCAGTGGTGAACCAGAGGGTGCCAGTGGTGAACCAGTGGGTGGCAGTGGTGAACCAGTGGGTGGCAGTGGTGAACCAGAGGGTGGCAGTGATGAACCAGAGGGTGGCAGGGGTGAACCAGAGGGTGGCAGTGGTGACCCAGAGGGTAGCAGTCATGAACAAGATGGTGGCAGGGGTGAACCAGAGGGTGGTAGTGATGATCCAGAGGGTGGCAGTGGCGAACCAGAGGGAGGCAGTGATGAACCAGAGGGTGGCAGTGGTGAACCAGAGGGTGGCAGTGATGAACCAGAGGGTGGCAATGATGAACCAGAGGGTGGCAGGGGTGAACCTGAGGGTGCTGTGATGAACCAAAGGGTGGCAGTGATGAACCAGAGGGTTGCAGTGGTGAACCAGAGGGTGGCAATGATGAACCAGAGGGTGACAGTGATGATCCAGAGAGTGGCAGTGGTGAACCAGACGGTGGCAGTGATGAACCAGAGGGTGGCAGTGGTGAACCAGAGGGTGTTGTGATGAACCAGAGGGTGGCAGTGATGAACCAGAGGATGGCAGTGGTGAACCAGAGGGAGCTGTGATGCACCAGAGGGTGGCAGTGATGAACCAGAGGGTGGCAGTGTTGAACCAGAGGATGCTGTGATGAACCAGAGGATGGCAGTGATCAACCAGAGGGTGGCAGTTGTGAACCAGAGGGTGGCAGTGGTGAACCAGAGGGAGCTGTGATGAACCAGAGGGTGGCACTGGTGAACCAGAGGGTGGCAGTGGTAAACCAGAGGGTGATGTGATGAACCAGAGGGTGACAGAGATGATCCAGAGGGTGGCAGTGGCAAACCAGAGGGTGGCAGTGATGAACCAGAGGGTGGCAGTGATGAACCAGAGGGTGGCACTGGTGAACCAGAGGGTGCTGTCATGAACCAGAGGGTGGCAGTGATGATCCAGAGGGTGGCAGTGGCAAACCAGAGGGTGGCAGTGATGAACCAGAGGGTGGCAGTGATGATCCAGAGGGTGGCAGTGGCAAACCAGAGGGTGGCAGTGTTGAACCAGAGGATGCTGTGATGAACCAGAGGATGGCAGTGATCAACCAGAGGGTGGCAGTTGTGAACCAGAGGGTGGCAGTGGTGAACCAGAGGGAGCTGTGATGAACCAGAGGGTGGCACTGGTGAACCAGAGGGTGGCAGTGGTAAACCAGAGGGTGATGTGATGAACCAGAGGGTGACAGAGATGATCCAGAGGGTGGCAGTGGCAAACCAGAGGGTGGCAGTGATGAACCAGAGGGTGGCAGTGATGAACCAGAGGGTGGCACTGGTGAACCAGAGGGTGCTGTCATGAACCAGAGGGTGGCAGTGATGATCCAGAGGGTGGCAGTGGCAAACCAGAGGGTGGCAATGATGAACCAGAGGGTGACAGTGATGATCCAGAGAGTGGCAGTTATGAACAAGAGGGTGGCAGTGATGAACCAGAGGGTGACAGTGGTGAACCAGAGGGTGCTGTGATGAACCAGAGGGTGGCAGCGATGAACCAGAGGGTGACAGTGATGAATCAGAGGGTGGCAGTGGTGAACCATAGGGTGGCAGTGATGAACCAGAGGGTGACAGTAATGAACCAGAGGGTGGCAGTGGTGAACCAGAGGGTGGCAGTGATGAACCAGAGGGTGGCAGTGGTGAACCAGAGGATGGCAGTGATGAACCAGATGGTGACAGTGATGAACCAGAGGGTGGCAGTGATGAACCAGAGGGTGGCAGTGGTGAAACAGAGGGTGCTGTGATGAACCAGAGGGTGGCAGTGATAAACCAGAGGGTGGCAGTGATGAACCAGAGGGTGGCAATGGTGAACCAGAGGGTGCTGTGATGAACCAGAGGGTGGCAGTGGTGAAACAGAGGGTGCTGTGATGAACCTGAGGGTGGCAGTGGTGAACAAGAGGGTGGCAGTGGTGAACCAGAGGGTGGCAGTAATTAACCAGAGGGTGGCAGTGGTGAACCAGAGGGTGGCAGTGATGAACCAGAGGGTGGCACTGGTGAACCAGAGGGTGCTGTGATGAATCAGAGGGTGGCAGTGATGAACCAGAGGGTGACAGTGATGATCCAGAGGGTGGCAGTGGAAAACCAGAGGGTGGCAGTAATGAACCAAAGGGTGGCAGTGATGATCCAGAGGGTGGCAGTGGTGAACCAGAGGGTGGCAGTGATGAACCAGAGGGTGGCACTGATGAACCAGAGGGTGGCAGTGATGAACCAGAGGGTGGCAGTGGTGAACCAGAGGGTGCTGTGATGAACCAGAGGGTGGCAGTGATGAACCAGAGGGTGACAGTGATGAACCAGAGGGTGGCAGTGGTGAACCAGTGGGTGGCAGTGATGAACCAGAGGGTGACAGTAATGAACCAGAGGGTGGCAGTGGTGAACCAGAGGGTGGCAGTGATGAACCATGGGGTGGCAGTGGTGAACCAGAGGGTGGCAGTGGTGAACCAGAGGGTGACAGTGATGAACCAGAGATTGGCAGTGATGGACCAGAGGGTGGCAGTGGTGAACCAGAGGGTGTTGTGATGAACCAGAGGGTGGCAGTGATGAACCAGAGGGTGACAGTGATGAACCAGAAGGTGGCAGTGGTGAACCAGAGGGTGCTGTGATGAACCAGAGGGTGACAGTGATGAACCAGAGGGTGACAGTGATGAACCAGAGGGTGACAGTGGTGAACCAGAGGGTGGCAGTGGTGAACCAGAGGGTGGCAGTGATGAACCAGAGGGTGGCAGTGGTGAACCAGAGGGTAGCAGTGATGAACCAGAGGGTGACAGTGATGAACCAGAGGGTGGCACTGATGAACCAGAGGGTGGCAGTGATGAACCAGAGGGTGGCAGTGGTGAACCAGAGGGTGCTGTGATGAACCAGAGGGTGGCAGTGATGAACAAGAGGGTGACAGTGATGAACCAGAGGGTGGCAGTGGTGAACCAGTGGGTGGCAGTGATGAACCAGAGGGTGACAGTAATGAACCAGAGGGTGGCAGTGGTGAACCAGAGGGTGGCAGTGATGAACCATGGGGTGGCAGTGGTGAACCAGAGGGTGGCAGTGGTGAACCAGAGGGTGACAGTGATGAACCAGAGATTGGCAGTGATGGACCAGAGGGTGGCAGTGGTGAACCAGAGGGTGTTGTGATGAACCAGAGGGTGGCAGTGATGAACCAGAGGGTGACAGTGATGAACCAGAAGGTGGCAGTGGTGAACCAGAGGGTGCTGTGATGAACCAGAGGGTGGCAGTGGTGAAACAGAGGGTGCTGTGATGAACCAGAGGGTGGCAGTGATAAACCAGAGGGTGGCAGTGATGAACCAGAGGGTGGCAATGGTGAACCAGAGGGTGCTGTGATGAACCAGAGGGTGGCAGTGGTGAAACAGAGGGTGCTGTGATGAACCTGAGGGTGGCAGTGGTGAACAAGAGGGTGGCAGTGGTGAACCAGAGGGTGGCAGTGATGAAGCAGAGGGTGGCAGTGATGAACCAGAGGGTGGCAGTGGTGAACCAGAGGGTGACAGTGATGAACCAGAGGGTGGCAGTGGTGAACCAGAGGGTGACAGTGATGAACCAGAGGGTGGCAGTGGTGAACCAGAGGGTGGCAGTGATGAACCAGAGGGTGGCAGTGGTGAACCAGAGGGTGGCAGTCATGAACCAGATGGTGGCATGGGTGAACCAGAGGGTTGCAGTGGTGAACCAGAGGATGCTGTGATGAACCAGAGGGTGGCAGTGGTGAACCAGAGGGTGGCAGTGGTGAACCAGAGGGTGGCAGTGATGAACCAGAGGGTGGCAGTGATGAACTAGAGGGTGGCAGTCATGAACCAGATGGTGGCAGGGGTGAACCAGAGGGTGGCAGTGGTGAACCAGAGGATGCTATGATGAAACAGAGGGTGGCAGTGGTGAACCAGAGGGTGGCAGTGGTGAACCAGAGGGTGGCAGTGACGAACCAGAGGGTGGCTGTGATGAACCAGAGGGTGGCACTGGTGAACCAGAGGGTGCTGTGATGAATCAGAGGGTGGCAGTGATGAACCAGAGGGTGACAGTGATGATCCAGAGGGTGGCAGTGGCAAACCAGAGGGTGGCAGTAATGAACCAAAGGGTGGCAGTGATGATCCAGAGGGTGGCAGTGGTGAACCAGAGGGTGGCAGTGATGAACCAGAGGGTGGCACTGATGAACCAGAGGGTGGCAGTGATGAACCAGAGGGTGGCAGTGGTGAACCAGAGGGTGCTGTGATGAACCAGAGGGTGGCAGTGATGAACCAGAGGGTGACAGTGATGAACCAGAGGGTGGCAGTGGTGAACCTGTGGGTGGCAGTGATGAACCAGAGGGTGACAGTAATGAACCAGAGGGTGGCAGTGGTGAACCAGAGGGTGGCAGTGATGAACCATGGGGTGGCAGTGGTGAACCAGAGGGTGGCAGTGGTGAACCAGAGGGTGACAGTGATGAACCAGAGATTGGCAGTGATGGACCAGAGGGTGGCAGTGGTGAACCAGAGGGTGTTGTGATGAACCAGAGGGTGGCAGTGATGAACCAGAGGGTGACAGTGATGAACCAGAAGGTGGCAGTGGTGAACCAGAGGGTGCTGTGATGAACCAGAGGGTGACAGTGGTGAACCAGAGGGTGGCAGTGGTGAACCAGAGGGTGGCAGTGATGAACCAGAGGGTGGCAGTGGTGAACCAGAGGGTAGCAGTGATGAACCAGAGGGTGACAGTGATGAACCAGAGGGTGGTGCTGCTAAACTGCCCGGGAGCCCTGTGGGTGTGAGCCCCCGCGCTGCTGAGCTGCCCAGGGGTTGTGAGCCCACGCGCTTCTGAACTGCCCTGGGGCCCAGTGGGTGTGAGCCCCCATGCTGCTGAACTGCCCCGGAGCCCTCTTAGTGTGAAAATCATTTGTGCTCAATTGCCTGGGAGCCCTCTGGGTGTGAGCACACATTGTTCTAAGTGCCCCCCTGACCCCAGTACATATATACCCGTACCGCACAGCACCATTATGCTCTTGCACCATGAAGTCTGGTGCCTGGATGCTCCTGATCTGTGTAGGTGGTACCACCGTCTGGTGCAGTCAAAATGTAAAGTCATAACTTGCTACACAGCACCAATAAACACGTGTCCCCCCTGGCACCGGTATGCGTATGTACCAGGTGTGGAGCACCCGCATGCCACTGCACCCTGCTGCCCAGCGCCAGCATATGTCTGTACGGGGCAGTTTAGTATGAGATGGGACATTGTCCAGCAGCAGCAGCTGCATGCGCCTGAACCCACTGAGCAGGATCAGAATGGCTTTGTACCAACATGCGCAGCAGAGCTATCTTGGATATCTGAAGGATTCTGAGGTCCTGTGCCAAACGTATTTTTGCATCCATGAGTTTCCCGAGCGCCATCCCCGTGTAGCTCCTGTGACCAGGAGGCTGCTTTCTCCTCATCTGCTACTCTGCTCGGTCTTTGACCCTTTATAAACAAGATGCATGTGAACTCGCATAGAAGCCCCGCCCGTTTCGCCCCGTCCACCACACACTAGCGGTATGAAACGTCTTCCCGCCCTTCCCCACTATAATGGCCAGCTCACTTAAGTGACCTCGGTGCCTTTTGGCACGCTGGCAAAGTTACAGGCACACGTGGTCACATATTTGTGCAAATGGCACAAAAAAACGCGAGTTCGCAGGAAAATTCACGAACTCGTGGACTTTTTTTGCAATTTCGCACGAATTCGCGGACCGCGAATTGACAAATTTCGCCCATACTTATGGCGGATCACACATTCCACGGGGGCGGGGCAGGCTAACACATACATTTGAATATGCAAGTGGAAATGGCAGTTGGTACCCCCCCTTACAGTCACATTGCAGCACCCACCGCAGACCGCCGGCCCTAGCCGGTCATCCACCGCCGGGTGCTGGCCATTCACCCACCGCCGGCCCTGGCCGGTCATGCACCGCTGGCCCTGGCTGGTCACCCACCGCCGGGTGCTGGCGGTGGATGAGCGCCCTGTGCATTGAGGTCACCCTGGCATAGATGGCCCTGGCCGGTCACCCACCGCCGGGTGCTGGCGTGTCACCCACCGCCGGCCTTGGCCGGTCACGCACCGCTGGCCCTGGCCAGTCACCCACCGCCGGTTGCTGGCGGTGGGTAAGCGCCCTGTGCATTGAGGTCACCCTGGCATGGATGGCCCTGGCCGGTCACCCAACGCCGGATGCTGGCGGTGGGTGACCGGCCAGCACCCGGCGGTGGATGACCGGCCAGGGCCGGCGTTGGGTGACCGGCCAGGGCCATCTATGCCAGAGTGACCTCAATACACAGGGCGCTCACCCACCACCAGCAACCGGCGATGGGTGACCGGCAAGGGCCGGTGGTGGATGACCGGCCAGCACCCGGTGGTGGGTGACCGGCCAGGGCCGGCGGTGGGTGAACGACCAGCACCCGGCGGTGGGTGACCGGCCAGGGTGGGTGGTGGGTGACCGGCCAGGGCCATCTATGCCAGGGTGACCTCAATGCACAGGGCGCTCACCCACCGCCAGCATCCGGCAGTGGGTGACCAGCCAGGGCCGGCGGTCTGCGGTGGGTGCTGCAATGTGACTGTAACTGCCATTTGCACTTGCACATTCAAATGTATGTGTTAGCCTGCCCTGCCCCCGCGAAATACGTGCTCCGCCATAGCAACGCCAGTGAGTGAATAATTTCAAATAATGCACCATCGCGGTAGCGCGCACATGCGGTTGCCGGTGTGTGACCGTGACGGTCCGTGCACATGTAGCCAATGGAAACAGGTAACGCGGGGCGCGTAAGCGCATTCAAAAATAGCGGAAGCCGAGCACCGCCACACCGGGGCCAGTAATTGGTTCATTTTGAATGAGGCATCCCAGGAAAACCAATTGCTGCAGACGTGTGCCACTGATGTGAGCTCAGGGCCCTATAAATGTGTGAATTTCAGCAGCACACATCCACTGCTTCCAGCCACTGCTGTCTGCACCCATCACCTCGACCTGCTGCTGCTGAGCTATCCAACAACTGCTGCCTGCACCCATCACCTCGACCTGCTGCTGCTGAGTTATCCAACAACTGCTGCCTGCACCCATCACCTCGACCTGCTGCTGCTGAGCTATCCAACAACTGCTGCCTGCACCCATCACCTCGACCTGCTGCTACTGAGCTATCCAACAACTGCTGCCTGCACCCATCACCTCGACCTGCTGCTACTGAGCTATCCAACAACTGCTGCTGTAGTGCCACAGTCCAGGACCTTGCCATGCCGAGAGTGCAAGTCCCTTCACCGCAGCGGAGCTGGATGTCCTTGTGGACGGTGTGCTCCGCCACTATGAACAGCTCTATGGTGCCCCCGGACAGGTGGTAAGTGCAGTGGGGGACATGTTGGTGTGCATGAGGTGGTCACTGACTCCTGGCTTCTGCAAGCTTGGTTGTGTGCTGTTGGACCTTCACATGTGTTGTACTGTGCATGGCTGCTGAGAGATACGTGTTGCTACTATGTTTGTGAATGTCCAACTGTTCATTGACGTTCCCCTCTTGTCTCCCATCATGGTAGGTCAAGCTGCACCTTCGCAAGGCCGTGTGGAGGACCATAGCACGTGATGTACGGGCAGTGGGGGTGTGCAATAGATGACACACACACTGCCACAAGCGCTGGGACGACATCTCCAGGCTCAGCAAGAATGTGGCGGAGATGACACTGGGGCTGATTCCAAGATCAACCCGGCTTGCACGACGCACCATGACCCCTCTAATGCACCGTATCATAGCTGTGACGCATCCTGACCTGTCCGCACGGCTGAGAGGGGATCAACAGCAAACTAGCGGTAGGCAGACTGTATGTGTCTGTGACTTGTGCGTGCATGCATGCATTGGTGCTCACACACAGTAGTGACATCCTTGATGCGTATGTTTTGCTGCAATTGCATGTTGGTGCCATTAGCGGAGTGAGCGTTAGCATCCATGTCCGCCAGGTGGACATACCAGTTGCATTGTAGTGCAGGGTCCCAGGACATGCCGTTGAGGTCTGTGGTCCCATAGCATCACATGTGTGGTGGTCTGCATGCACTTGCCCTGTTTGTTTGATGTACATGTTTCACAGGCACCCCCGGTTCTTTGTCATGAGGATGTCTGGTAGGGGTAGTTTGTGTGCAGGATGGCTGCTACATGTTAGTCGACTGTGAGGAAAGTTTTGATTTTGTAACCTTCAGTACGTGAGTGTGGCACTTAGGTAAACCTCTTTTCTCTGTCTTTCAGCTTTGGCAGAGGGCACTGACCCACAGACGAAGGAGATGAGTGGGGGCAATGCATCCGGATCCGAGATCACACACACGCTGACTGAGACTGAAGAGAGCAGCCCCGGAAAGGGGGACAGAACTGTCCCTGAGGACTCACATGTGGAGACACCATCGTCCTCATCTTCAGACAGTGGTGGTGAGTCAGCACTGTTGGTAGACCCAGGGAGTGGGCAATCAACACCTTCAGTTGGTACACAGCACACAGGGCCCACACTGCCACCAACTGCAACAAGTACTGCTCGTGCTCGCCAGAGTAGGGGGAGCAGAGTTGCCTTCGGTGCAGGCACCGCTGCCCCTGCCCCTGTGACACAAAGTGCACTTTGTGCAGAGGCTGTTGATCTGCTCCGACAGCTGTGTGTAGGGCAGACCGACATTATCAATGCATTCCAAGACCACAATAGGAAGTTGGGGCAGGTGGTAGCATTCATGGAGGGGATGCATGGTGATGTTGCTGGTTTCCACAGAACAGTTTAGTCATTGGCTAACACAGTGTCTGCAGCCATTCTACAGTCGCATGGACAAGGTTCTACTTCAGTTCCCCCATCCACACCACTTGATGTGTCAGGGGAGAGTGAGATTTCAGACCAGGCCTCATTTTCTGGGTATTGCACCAGAAGCAGCCACAGGCAGCAAGGCAGGGCACGGAGGGCACAGACACCATCCCCTAGGACAAGGAAATCTTTCACCGAACACGACATCAGCTACCCTGGAGTTGACACACAGGATCCTCAAGGAGTGTTGGGGGACAGGGATTCACATGTGACACAGGCATCCCCCTCAAAAGGTACTCCCAAGGCCAGGGACACTCCCAAGGACAAGGACACTACAAAGGAAAGGGCACCTCCCAAGGCCAGGGACACTCCCAAGGACAAGGACACTACCAAGAAAAGGGCACCTCCAAAGGCCAGGGACACTCCCAAGGACAAGGACACCACAAAGGAAAGGGCACCTCCCAAGGACAGGGACACTCCCAAGGACAAGGACACCTCAAAGGAAAGGGCACCTCCCAAGGGCAGGGACACCCCCAAGGACAAGGACACCTCAAAGGAAAGGCCACCTCCCAAGGGCAGGGACACTCCCAAGGACAAGGACACCTCAAAGGAAAGGGCACCTCCCAAGGACAGGGACACTCCCAAGGACAAGGACACCTCAAAGGAAAGGGCACCTCCCAAGGGCAGGAACACTCCCAAGGACAAGGACACCTCAAAGGAAAGGGCACCTCCCAAGGCCAAGGACACTCCCAAGGACAAGGACACTTCAAAGGACAGGTACACTAAAATGGACAGGGACACTACAAAGGACAAGCCAACTCCCAGGGACAGGGCACCGCCCACGGATCAGGCGCATTCCAGAGTCAGGACACCTCCTACGGCCAAGGCACCTCCCAGGGCCAAGGGTTCTCCCATGGACACCAGCTCCATCAAGGACAGGCATATATCACCCCTGCCTGCCCTGAGGCTGATGTTGGTGAAGGAACGTAAAACACATGTGTCAGCGGTGGAGTCCCCCCATACCTCCCATACTCCCATCCACACCCCGCCGAAGCAGATGAAGGAGTACACTGTTGTTGCATCCCCCATTACATATGATGCAGAGGGCAGAAGGCAGGGCCACAGCAAACGTCAAGCAGGGTCCAGCACGTCCCCAGAGAGCAGACCCCCACCAGCACATGATGCACCTTTGATGGGTGATGTTTCTGATGAGGCCACACAACTTACCAGTCCAGTCATGTCCTGTGTGCCCCCACATATCCCAAAGAAACGGAGACACACACCAGTGACACCTGACCACCCCAATGTCGCTTCAGTACAGCTGTCACCAGCTCCCAGAGCCACCATGCCTCCTGGCCCACACAGCCCTGTGACTCATAATTTCAGTGGTCCTAGTTGGTCAGCTGCAGTTCACTCTCATGTGTCAGATAGTGGCACTGTGTCTGTTGTTCGCTGTCATGCCTCATTTAGTAGCACTGTGTCAGTTGGGCCCTCTCCTGTTTCAGGTACTGGTACTGTGTGTGTCCGCTACTCTCATGTCTCAGATGCTGGCATGGTATTTGTTGGTCACTGTACAGGGACATGTCCTGGCAGTGTGTCTGGGTCTAGGGCTCATGTGTCAGTCACTAGAGCTGTGGCTGTGTCTCACACTCCTGTTTCTGGTGCTGGCACTGTGTCTGGGTCTATGGCACATGTGTCAGTCATTAGAGCTGTGGCTGTGTCTCACACTCCTGTTTCTGGTGCTGGCAGTGTGTCCGAGGCGACTAGGTCAAACAGTCCACCAGATTCTGTGCTGTGAGGTGTAGCTCCCATCACTCACATGTCATTGGACTTGGTGTCTAGATTGTCCATTGTAACCACCCTTGCATTATAAATGTCCATGGTATGGGGCGCTTGACCCACGTACTTGTGGTGCCTCAGATGTACTTGTTCTGTTCTGAACACTGCCCTGTTGCTGTTCTGATCCTGCATTGTACCTCTCATGTGCTGCCTCAGAGGTACCTGCTATGTTCTGAACACTGTCCTGTTTCTGTTATGATACTGCATTGTGCCCTCTCATGTGCTGCTTCAGATGTACCTGTGCCTTGCCATGGACTGTTGATGCTCGTTGCCCTACTCATGTGCTGCCTCTGATGTACCTGTTCTGTGCCATGGACTGTTGATGCTCGTTGCCCTACTCATGTGCTGCCTCTGATGTATCTGTTCTGTGCCATGGACTGTTGATGCACTTAGCCCCTCTCATGTGCTGCCTCTGATGTACCTGTGCCTTGCCATGGACTGTTGATGCACTTAGCCCCGCTCATGTGCTGCCTCTGATGTACCTGTGCCTCGCCATGGACTGTTGATGCACTTAGCCCCTCTCATGTGCTGCCTCAGATGTACCTGCTCTGTGCCATGGACTGTTGATGCACTTAGCCCCTCTCATGTGCTGCCTCTGATGTACCTGTTCTGTGCCATGGACAGTTGATGCAGTTAGCCCCTCTCATGTGCTGCCTCTGATGTACCTGCTCTGTTCTGAACACTGCCCTGTTTTTTTTTTTTTAAACTTTATTCATAGCTGTTTTGTCAACAGGTATAGTATCACATCAATAATCCTAGTAATACAGCCAGGTTTTCTATTTTCACCCCAACACAAACTTTCATATCGTATAACAGTGATATACATTTAGTGCCCCACAGTATTACATAAACATTTGCCTCATGGTGTCAGTGGCGTCACTAGGGGGGTGCGGGGGGTGCGGACCGCACCGGGTGACACCCTCACATGGGGGTGACACCATCTGGTTGCGCCCCCCCCCAGCAGGGATCTGTACATGGCACCCCCTGCACCGCACCCGAAGGCCTCGGAGAGACTCGATCCGCTTTAAAAACAAAAGCGAACAGAGATATTTTCTCACCTATTCGAATTAAAATGTTCTCATTAGTTAAAGTTTGAAAAGTGTAGTAATGAGGGCCCCCGCCATTTATATGGAAAAAGACACGGTGCTAAAGAGGGGGGGCCGGGAAGGGGGGTATTAACCGCTTGGAAATTAGCTTTTATTTTAGCTGTTTCATATCGTAAAATTCTCACGTCTACAAACTCGCTGGTGCCTTGTACACAGATTTCTTTTTGCATCTTGAAAAGCTTTAAAAGAGAAACCACATGAAAGCGGCAGAGTGTGTAAAAGGGGAGGGGGTCCTGCCCCCCCCCCTCGCCCCCCCCCCCGGGTTTAATGTGCGAGAGAGAGGGAGCTAGAGGGAGTAAGAAGACAGAGAGAGAGAGAGTTAGAGGGAGCAAGACAGAGAGAGAGGGCGCTAGAGGGAGTAAGACAGAGAGAGAGGAGGAGCTAGAGGGAGTAAGACAGAGAGAGAGGGAGACAGAGGGAGCTAGAGGGAGTAAGACAGAGGGAGAGAGGGAGCTAGACAGAGACAGGGGGAGCTAGAGGGAGTAAGACAGAGAGAGAGGGAGCTCGAGGGAGCTAGACAGAGAGAGGGAGCTAGAGGGAGTAAGACAGAGAGAGAGGGAGCTAGAGGGAGATAGACAGAGAGAGGGAGCTAGAGGGAGTAAGACAGATAGAGAGGGAGTCAGAGGGAGCTAGAGGGAGCAAGACAGAGAGAGAGGGAGCTAGACAGAGAGAGCGAGCTAGAGGGAGTAAGATAGAGAGAGAGGGAGCTAAAGGGAGTAAGATGGAGAGAGAGGGAGCTAGAGGGAGCAGAGGGAGCTAGAGGGAGGAAGACAGAGAGAGGAGCTAGAGGGAGTACGACAGAGAGAGAGGGAGCTAGAGGGAGTAAGACAGAGAGAGAGGGAGCTAGAGGGAGTAAGAGAGAGAGAGAGGGAGCTAGAGGGAGCAAGACAGAGAGAGGGAGCTAGAGGGACCAAGCCGGAGAGAGAGGGAGTAAGACAGAGAGAGAGGGAGCTAGAGGGAGTAAGAGAGAGAGAGAGGGAGCTAGAGGGAGCAAGACAGAGAGAGGGAGCTACAGGGAGCTAGAGCGAGCAAGACAGAGAGAGAGGGAGCTACAGGGAGCTAGAGCGAGCAAGACAGAGAGAGAGGGAGCTAGAGGGAGTAAGAGAGAGAGAGAGGGAGCTAGAGGGAGCAAGACAGAGAGAGGGAGCTAGAGGGACCAAGCCGGAGAGAGAGGGAGTAAGACAGAGAGAGAGGGAGCTAGGCGGAGCAAGACAGATAGAGAGGGAGTTAGAGGGAGCAACACAGAGGGAGCTAGAGGGAGTAAGACAGAGAGAGAGGGAGCTATAGGGAGTAAGACAGAGAGAGAGGGAGCTAGAGGGAGTAAGACAGAGAGGGAGACAGAGGGAGTAAGACAGGGAGAGAGGGAGCTAGACAGAGAGAGGTAGCTAGAGGGATTAAGATAGAGAGAGAGGGAGCAAGACAGAGGGAGAGGGAGCTAGAGGGAGTAAGAGAGAGAGAGGGAGCTAGAGGGAGCTAGACAGAGAGATGGAGCTAGAGGGAGTAAGACAGAGAGAGAGGGAGCTAGAGGGAGTAAGACAGAGAGAGGGAGACAGAGGGAGCTAGAGGGAGCAAGACAGAGAGAGGGAGTAAGACAGAGAGAGAGTGAGCTAGAGGGCTCTTGACAGAGAGAGGGAGCTAGAGGGAGTAAGAGAGAGAGGGAGCTAGAGGGAGCAAGACAGAGTGAGAGGGAGCTAGAGGGAGTAAGACAGAGAGAGAGAGAGAGCTAGAGGGAGCAAGACAGAGAGAGAGGGGGCTAGAGGGAGTAAGAGAGATAGAGGGAGCTAGAGGGAGTAAGAGAGAGGGGGCTAGAGGGAGTAAGACAGAGAGAGAGGAAGCTAGAGGGAGTAAGACAGAGAGAGGGAGCTAGAGGGAGCAAGACAGAGAGAGAGGGAGCTAGAGGGAGTAAGAGAGAGAGAGGGAACTAGAGGGAGTAAGAGAGAGAGCGGGAGCTAGAGGGAGTAAGAGAGAGAGTGGGAGCTAGAGAGAGTAAGACAGAGAGAGGGAGGTAGAGGGAGTAAGACAGAGAGATAGGGAGCAAGAGGGAGTAAGACAGAGAGAGAGGGAGCAAGAAGGAGTAAGAGAGGGATAGAGGGAGCTAGAGGGAGCAAGACAGAGAGAGGGAGCTAGAGGGAGTAAGACATAGAGAGAGGGAGTAAGGCAGAGAGAGAGGGAGCTAGAGGGAGTAAGACAGAGGGAGACAGAGGGAGCTAGAGAGAGTAAGACAGAGAAAGGGAGCTAGACAGAGAGAGGGAGCTAGAGGGAGTAAGACAGTACCTAGCACCGTACATTTCCGACAGAGGTGGTCCATGCGGTAAGTCATGAGGGGGTGACACCATGAGTTACCCGCACCGGGTGACACCAACCCCAGTGACGCCACTGCATGGTGTCATAATATTCACTTCACGTGGTAGCGTAATATCATCAATCAAACAACCTCCCTGTCCCCCTGCCTCCCCCCACCCTCTCCCGTACTGAAACTGGTGGTCTCCTGGTCGTTCATCAGCAGCAATCGTCTAAAAGTAAAGTCGAAATTGGGTCCCTTTCCGGTAAGCATAGGTGCTAACATGTACCATCTCTTGGGGTGTAATAGCCTGCGGGGGCTGTTAACGTAGGTGAATGTGAGTGGGGGGCAGGGCAAACTGATGTGTGATAGATGGAGTGGGACTACTCCTGTCTACTCCTCCTGTCCATTATCCCCTGTATGTGTCTGGTCTTCTTCCTCCATTGCGATGAGCATAGCCTCCCATTCCAAGGATATAGGGAACTTCCTAAGGCCCTTAAAATTCTTCCCTCCTAAGTGCCGTCCCCTCCGCTCTCCCCCACTTAAGTACTTCTGAGTGCCAGAGGTGTGCCCCAGGCGATCTACGTGATTTCCACCTCATAGTAATTGTCCTAATTGCTAGCAGCAGTGCCATGTCTAGTAATTTCAGTTGGGCCTTCAGTGTCTTAGGTCGCCTGCGCAACCCCAGGAGGCAGTACTGTGCCACCTCTGGCACTGGGAGGGTCGTGACTGTCCTCAGCGTCTGGCACACCTCCGTCCAGTACCCTCGGAGTCGCGGGCAGGACCATAGCATGTGAATGAGCCCGGCCTCATCCTCATCAGACTGTGGGCAGGTATGGGGAGAGTTCGGGAACATTTTATGTAGTCGAGTGGGGGTCAGGTATGCCCTGTGCAGGACCATCCCTTGTATAAATCTAAACCGGACATTACGGGAGACTCGCCTAGGATGCTCCAATATTGTGGCCCATTCAGCGTCTGAGATGGCCCGATCTGTATCTTGTGCCCAAACTTGCCGGAGGACAGTGAGTGACACCGCCGCGTGAGTCCTAATTCCTGTATACAACCACCGCACCAGGTGCCCTCCCAATCCCATAAGATACATCAAGTGTACCAGTTGGTGTTGTGGGGGTTGTAGACGCTGAGGCGCCCATCTATGTTGTATGTAGTGTGTGACTGTAGCATGCAGTAAGTACATTCTAGGGGGGGCTCCCGTGGACTGTTAGAATGCGTCGTGGGTGAGGAGATGGTCATCGCCGAAAAAGTCGCCCGTTACCTCCACGCCCGACTCCAGCCATGGTCTCGACACTCTGTCCGTAAGTCTACCCTGCGGCGTCGGGATACCCAGTAATGGAATGTTGGGCGCATATGCCCTCGCCGAGGCCGTGTATGTTAGGGCCTTCCGCCAAATCTTCAGCGCCGTGCGGAGAAGCGGGTGACATTCCGCTGGAATGCGGCTCCCGGGTAGGAGCAGGGCATGCAGCTCTCCGCGTCTCAGTCTGTCAGTCGTATAGCCTATTTCGTGGAGGTTTCGTCCCGCTATCCAGTAGGAAAGCCATTGGAGCTGGCCAGCATAGTAGTATCCCCGGAAATCTGGAGCCCCCATCCCACCAGCTCTAGTCCCCAGCTGTAACTTACGTAGTCCTATCCGGCCCCTTCCCGCCCCCCAGATCAGGGTGGTTAACAGGGAATTAAGAGCGTCAAAGACAGATTGTGGTAAGAACACTGGGATGTTAACAAAGTAATATAGTAATCTGGGGAGCATAACCATCTTGGAGAGCGCAATTCTGCCCATAACGGACAAGGGTACCGTCGTCCAGAACCCCACAGAGGCCCGAAGTTTTGCTATGGCTTTCTTGACGTTCCCATCTATCTGAGCCTCCTGTTGCCTGTAGACCTGGATCCCCAGGTATTTGAACGTGTCATGAGCTATCGGGAGTGCATTAGTGCCGAACCGTAGTACACCGGGATTTGGAGTGGTTCTGAAGTAAAAGCCAACGGACTTATCAGGGTTTATAGTTAGGCCAGAGATTACAGAGAATCTCTCAAAGAGGTTGTATATGGGGGCGTGATCCGCCTCCAGGTCTCTGAGGAACAACAGGATATCGTCTGCGCAGATGGACAGTAGGTGCTGAGTGCCACCGTTTGGTATCCCCTTTTGCTCCATCGTGGCCCTCAGGGCGATGGCCAAGGGTTCCAGAGCCAACACGAATAGCAGCGGGGACAGCGGGCACCCTTATCTAGTGCCACGGTGAATTGTGTATTTATCTGAAATATGTCGCCCTGTTCGCGCCCTAGCCGTGGGAGCAGTATAGAGCAATCTGATTCATGCCAGGAGAGAAGGCGGGAATCCGAACTTCTCCATGGTCGAGAACATAAACGACCAGGATAAGGAATCAAAGGCCTGACGAAGGTCCAAGGCTATGCAGCCCGCCCTAGGTAGGTCTTGTGGTGAGGACGTCATGAGTGCATGTAGCCGACGTATGTTCATGAAGGTGCTCCTGCCTGGCAGGAACCCACACTGGTCTCTGTGAACCAGAGTTGGGAGGTACTGCTGCAGTCGCCGAGCTATCGTTTTATTAAGGATTTTATATTCCGTGGCCAGCATGGACAATGGTCTATAATTCGCTAAGTCCAGACTGTCCCTTTCGGGTTTTGGCAGGGAGATAACCAGCGCCTGCATCGTGGAATCAGGCAGTCGGCCCTCCGACAATGCCACTCGGTACACCTTCTCCAGCGTTGGCATCAATATGTCCAAATATGTTGCGTAGAACTCCACTGGGAGTCCATCAATGCCCGGCGTCTTTTTGCGGTTTAACGATTTGATGGCCGTCCGGATTTTCTGTTGCGTTATGGGACCCTCGAGGTCTTTTTGGGCATCAGCGGTCAGAACAGGGAAGGGGAGGTCAGACAAAAAGGCAGCGATCTGATCCGCATCAACTACTTCTGACTGAGTGTATAAAGCAGTCAAGTGGTCATAAAATGAGCGGTTAATTTCCGCCTGCGTGCCCTCTATATGTCCTTCCCATATTCGTATTCTAGTTATCACCGGGATGTCTGGGTGTTCCCTGACCAAACGAGCCAGCAATGCTCCTGATCTATCTGCCTCGGCGTGCTGTCGGCGCAGATACTCCTTAGGATCTATGACTCTTAGTGTCTCAAGCGTGTCAGCGTGGTCTATGTTCGCCAGTCGCAGATCATCTCGTTTATCAGGGTCTAGGCCCACCTCACTTTCTAGGGTCTTCAATCTATTTTCTATATCCTGCAATTTCCTAAGGGTTTCCTGTCGGGCTCCCACTAACTGTCCAATCGACGCCCCCCGAATTACTGCTTTCATGGCATCCCAAACCACCAAATTCGAGGAGGCGGTATCCCAGTTCTCCAAGAAGTATTTATCTAGCGTCTCAGAGAGTGACGTTCTGAATGGCCCGTCCTCCAGTAGAAGCGGGTCCAATAGCCAGGTGGGAACCGGGGTAGGGACTCTGCCCCAGAGGATGGTGAGCGTTAGGGGCCTATGGTCAGAGAAGGTCTTCGCTAGGTATTCAGGACCCTCGATCCGAGCAATCAGGCCCTCCGAGCATAGAAACCTGCCGATCCTAGTGTGAAGGGCGTGTGTGTGCGAATAATGGGAGTATTCCTTGCTCTCCGGGTGTAAGGCTCTACAGGCGTCTCGTAGGCCCCAGCCTGTCACCCAGGTGCAAAACAAGTCCGTCAATTTGGAAACCCCTGCCATTTGTAGGGGAGGGTGTGACCTATCTTTGTCTATGTCCATGAGCATATTCTAGTCCCCACCCAGTATCCAGGGGGGTAGCCGTCCAGTCCACTAGCGCCAGGCCTACTTTCTGTAAGAATTTGTCTTGATCATAATTCAGAGCATACACACAGCCAAGTACCACAGGTGCATTTTCTAGTGTGCCCTTCACTAAGATATACCGTCCCTGGTCGTCTACTCTCCTGTCTGCTTCAATAAAGGGTATGCCGTGTCTAATCAATATTGTCGCCCCCCTAGAGAAGGCGGAATACATTGTGGTCAGAATTGTACCCCTCCATTTCTTACGCTTTTGGTAGCTTCGGCGTTCGTGAGGTGGAATTCTTGTAGAAACGCGATCTGCGTGTGGTGACGCAGTAGGAATGCATGTATTCTACGTAGCTTCTGGATCGTCCCTAGCCCTCTCACATTCCAAGTCATGATGTTATATTTCCCCACCGCATCAGCCATATTCATATGTGTACCTGACATGCACCTGCATCAGCCCACCGGGTCTAACCCCACCTGACCACCGCCAGGAAACCACCCTCCCCCACCCCAGAAAACAAAAAGAACACTAACGGCGCAGCCTACTAACCAAGCTGAGCCCAACAATGTAACAAAGTGTAATAGAACTAAGAATCTTGTGCGTTCGCCATCGGGGGGGGGGTGGGGTGGTCAAGCACCATTGTTATCTGTACTCGCAGCCCAACGGGCTCCGCCAGCTCTACGGCTGCCGTCGTGGGGCCTTGTTACCAATAATCGGAGGGGAGTCGAAATCTTAAGTCGCCCATATTTCAGTTACACCTTATACGTGGTTTGACCATATCAATCAGAACAACAGGATACACAAGTAACAGCGTTCCCCACATTTGTTACCCCTGCCTCCCGCCTCTAAGCCACCGGCAAAGATAATACAACAGTTAATCAAAATTTAGCAGGGAATACGATACGGTTCTCGGGCTATTCAGCCGTCGCCAGCCTGGTCGTCTCCGCCACAATTGTCCATCACGTCATCTGCAGTACCAGGCGTGACATTGGGGAACAGTAGTACACTGTGGTCTGAGTCCAAGTGGACTGTGCTGTCCTCTGAATCTGTCAATATTTTCTGGGAGTCCTCCCGAAACGAGCTCGCCACCTCCAAAGCGTCCCGTTGTTTCTCCTTTTGCTACGTTTTTGATGGGCCTCGGTTCCTTCCAGTCCATCTTGGTTTGGGGGCCGTCATCCCACTCCCGTCTCAAGGCCGTCTCAGTTGCCCGTCATCCGATTCCTGCGAGGGTTCCTGGCTCCCGTCTATACCCATCACCTCCGACCACTCCTCGGCATCCGCAGGACTCTCGAAAAAGTGTGTTTTCCTGTTGTGAATGATTTTCAAACATGCCGGGAAAAGCAATCCGTACTTGAGGTTAGCGGATTGTAGTTTCGTCTTCACGTCCAGGAAAGAAGAACGGCGTTTCTGCACCATGTTGGTATAGTCCGGATAAAGGGAGATTTTGTGATTCTCGTACTGGATATGGGACTTTTCCCGGGCCTTTTGTAGTAGAACATCCCTATCTCGATAGTTCAGAATCCGCACGATCAACGGGCGTGGGGGTCGCCCGGGATCTGGCCTGCCCGTCGGGATCCTGTGCGCCCTTTCCATGCAGAAGTGTAGCGAGAGGCCATCTCCTGCTATGTGATCGCGAAACCACTGCTCCATGAAATCCGCCGCCTGAGGGCCTTCACATCTCTCCGGAAGTCCTATAACGCGGATGTTGTTCCGGCGATTACGGCCTTCCGCGTCATCCACCCGGTCCAAAAGAGAGGCCATCTGAGCCTGGAGCTGTCGTATGGAGGTCGTATGTTCCGCCACCGTTGGCGTGACCTCGTCGATGGATAGGCCCTGTTCCTTGACTCTGTCCGCCAGTTTACCATGGTCCGCCCGTAGGAGGGACAAGTTCATCGTCAGGGTGCCCAACTGTTGTTCCAGAACCGCTCTGGAATCCCTGATTTCTTTCAGGATAATGTCCAATTTATCCATGGGAGGCCCCTCCGCTTGGCGCTCCGTTCCAGGCTGCTGCGGTGCCCCATCGTCAGTGGCCGGTGGCATGGTGGCGGCCGTTGGCGGGCCTCCGGGATTCTCTGTCTGCTTCGCCCCTTTGCGGACCATTGGCGTGGCAATCACTTTTCCCAATGCGTGGCGCTCTGTGTGGTCTGCAGTGGTGGGTCCTGCGCGATCTCCCGCGTCTAGCCCCCTGGGTAAGTGTCACCTCAGCGGCTCCTCTCAGGATCGGGTCCAGGTGGGGGCCTCCAGTTCAGGGCGGGGAGGGGGGCTCTCAGCTGGTGTGTCGGCCTTGAGCACAGCCACCCCCGCAGTCCTCCTCAGAAGTGCGTGGCCACAATGTACCACCCCCTGCGCGCTGCCCAGGGGTAAATGAAGGGGGAGGGAATGCGGGCAAGACCACCTTCCAGTGGCTTCCTCCGGCCGTGTCCAGCAGTGTCCTATCACCCCTCGTGCGTCTTCCCACTCCCGGGGGGTGAACCAGGGCTTCTCAGGTCCGCAATCAGCCCCCTACCAGGTAACGCTTTTGGTGTCCCTTCAGTGCAGGGAGGCTAATGATGCGCCCCCCTCCTCGGCCAGGGGGGTAACAATACTGAGGGGGGAGCCCCCCCGTCTCCAACGTCGGCACCGCCCCTCCACTCGGTGGTGGTCCACGCTCGGCCGGGGCCTCCCGAATGCCTCGTGGTCCGGCCGCTCCAGCCGCAACGCTTGTTCCGCGTCTCCTCACTGCATTTGGTCGCCTCCGGGGGGGGGGGTCCTCCGACAAACCCCGGTCGTGGCCTGGGCCCGTCTCCGCCCCTCTTGCAATCTCAACCAGGAGCCCCCCGGCACTTCCGGTGACGTCAGGCGCAGTCTGGGCGGCTACACCCCTTACTGTGGGTCCCAGCTTCCCTCGTCGCACTCTCGTTGAGGGCCGCACAGCTTCTGGTTCGGCGTTACAGCCGTTTCTCCACTTTCTCTACGGGAGCGAAGGAGGCAGAGGAAGGAAGGACGACTCCGATCCTTCGACTAATCTTCTCAGGGGTCCCCAAATCAGATTTGGCAGGATTTTGCCCCGATCAGCGCCGGAGCTCTAGCGGCACACGTCCATACTCATGGCTTGCAAGCCACGCCCCCCCACACTGCCCTGTTGCTGTTATGATACTGCATTGTGCCCTCTCATGTCCTGCCTCAGATGTACCTGCTCTGTGCCATGGACTGTTGATGCACTTGGCCCCTCTTATGTGCTGCCTCTGATGTACCTGTGCCTTGCCATGGACTGTTGATGCTCATTGCCCTACTCATGTGCTGCCTCTGATGTACCTGCTCTGTTCTGAACACTGCCCTGTTGCTGTTATGATGCTGTATTGTGCCCTCTCATGTGCTGCTTCAGATGTACCTGTGCCTTGCCATGGATTGTTGATGCACTTAGCCCCTCTCATGTGCTGCCTCAGATGTACCTGTGCCTTGCCATGGACTGTTGATGCTCGGTGCCCTACTCATGTGCTGCCTCTGATGTACCTGTTCTGTGCCATGGACTGTTGATGCACTTAGCCCCTCTCATGTGCTGCCTCTGATGTACCTATGCCTTGCCATGGACTGTTGATGCACTTAGCCCCTCCCATGTGCTGCCTCTGATGTACCTGTGCCTTGCCATGGACTGTTGATGCACTTAGCCCCTCTCATGTGCTGCCTCAGATGTACCTGCTCTGTGCCATGGACTGTTGATGCACTTATCCCCTCTCATGTGCTGTCTCTGATGTACCTGCTCTGTGCCATGGACTGTTGATGCAGTTAGCCCCTCTCATGTGTTGCCTCAGATGTACCTGCTCTGTGCCATGGACTGTTGATGCACTTAGCCCCTCTCATGTGCTGCCTCTGATGTACCTGCTCTGTGCCATGGACTGTTGATGCACTTAGCCCCTCTCGTGTGCTGCCTCTGATGTACCTGTGCCTTGCCATGGACTGTTGATGCACTTAGCCCCTCTCATGTGCTGCCTCTGATGTACCTGCTCTGTGCCAAGGACTGTTGATGCACTTAGCCCCTCTCATGTGCTTCCTCTGATGTACCTGCTCTGTTCTGAACACTGCCCTGTTGCTGTTATGATACTGCATTGTGCCCTCTCATGTGCTGCCTCAGATGTGCCTGCTCTGTGACATGGACTGTTGATGCACTTAGCCCCTCTCATGTGCTGCCTCAGATGTACCTGTGCCTTTCCATGGACTGTTGATGCACTTAGCCCCTCTCATGTGCTGCCTCAGATGTACCTGCTCTGTTATGAGCACTGCCCTGTTGCTGTTATGATACTGCATTGTGCCCTCTCATGTGCTGCCTCAGATGTACCTGCTCTGTGCCATGGACTGTTGATGCACTTAGCCCCTCTCATGTGCTGCCTCTGATGTACCTGTGCCTTGTCATGGACTGTTGATGCACTTAGCCCCTCTCATGTGCTGCCTCTGATGTACCTGCTCTGTGCCATGGACTGTTGATGCACTTAGCCCCTCTCATGTGCTGCCTCTGATGTACCTGCTCTGTTCTGAACACTGCCCTGTTGCTGTTATGATGCTGTATTGTGCCCTCTCATGTGCTGCTTCAGATGTACCTGTGCCTTGCCATGGACTGTTGATGCACTTAGCCCCTCTCATGTGCTGCCTCTGATGTACCTTTGCCTTGCCATGGACTGTTGATGCACTTAGCCCCTCTCATGTGCTGCCTCTGATGTACCTGCTCTGTGCCATGGACTGTTGATGCACTTAGCCCCTCTCATGTGCTGCCTCTGATGTACCTGCTCTGTTCTGAACACTGCCCTGTTGCTGTTATGATACTGCATTGTGCCCTCTCATGTGCTGCCTCAGATGTACCTGCTCTGTGCCATGGACTGTTGATGCACTTAGCCCCTCTCATGTGCTGCCTCAGATGTACCTGCTCTGTTCTGAAAACTGCCCTGTTGCTGTTATAATACTGCATTGTGCCCTCTAATGTGCTGCCTCTGATGTACCTGCTCTGTTATGGACACTGCCCATGCTCTTTGCTAATCTAGGATTATACCCCTATTATGTGCAATAAAGAAAGTCAATCGTGTGTAGTGGTTTGTCTTTGTCATTCCTGGTTGTCTCCTTGCATTGTTGATATCTTGGTGCTATCGTAAATGCGGTTTCCCCAACATGACCCTCCCCCTCCCCACATCACGACCCCGGAAGGTACTCCCCTTCCGACAGCAATTGGAGTGTTGGCGTACCTGCGTCGGCGTCGTCGATGGTCCATGACTTGCTGGTGGTGGAGCACGAAGGGTATCGGAAATGCGTGTTGCGCTGGGTCCATGACGGCGATCTGCCTGTGGTGGGTATCTCTGCAATGTGTTGTATCTCCGCTGTGGTGAATCCACCGTGTTCAGCCAGGTTGTTTTTCCGCAGCGTTTTGATGTGTGTTTTCCGCCATCGTGATTTAGAGGACGGTCGGAGACGTCATTCCGTACGGCGTTGTCTCTGGATTGGTTACGTCCGCCGCAGGGTCGGGTGTAGTTCCGCGGCGGTGCGTGCTCTTCCGCGGCATACGGACATTTGACAGTGATTCCCATCCTAATATGGCGGACGGACTGGCTGCGGCTGGCGGACTGTAAAAAGGCATTTTCCGCCTACTCCACGCCGGCGGACGTCCTTCCGTCCGCCATCGTAATCGACCCCTAAGTGCGGATGACGGTTTGGCCGGCCATCTTTGGATGGCCAAGCAGTCATGCACACTTAGCATGTTCTACACTGGGCTCTAATACAAAGCCTGGGTGGAGAACATGAACAGGGTGTCAGTCTCCATCTGAGAGCTGAACCACGGCGCTCGACCAATCACAACGCTGCTAACAGCAGTGTTGTGATTGGCTTAGGGGAGCCTGTGTGGTTCCTGCTTCCGGGACTCACCAGGAAGAGAAGCAATGACAGAGGAGAGACGGCGGGCATGAAGAAGTGAGTGTTTCTTTATATATTTTTTTCCACCCGCCACCCCCATTCCCTTCCAGCCGCCATCTCCATCCTGTCACCCTTTCTTCTTTCCTTTTACCTCTCATTTTCTAGCAAGATTCCTGTCAATATTTGCTGTTCACACTTTATCACCTTTCACTCTTTTTTTGCCTTCCTTTTTCACCCTTTCCGCCTTGCACCCTTTGTTCCTTCATTCTTTCCCCTTTCTTTTTCCCCACCTTTCTTTCTAATCCTTACTTTTTCTTCTATTGCTTTGACTCCCTCGCCTGCTCTGTTTGCCCACCGGCTCTCTCTGAACTTTTTTTTATTCCTTTATTCTCTTTCTGTCTATCACTGAAGTTGGCAGCCCTCAATTCACAACCCTCAGCTCTGACATGGATTTCAATTACTGTGTTTTAATTATGAATTAATTTGTATTTGCTCAATGTAATGTGTTTTGAATCCCATGAAAGCTGCAGTGATATAACTAAATTTCAAGGAATGTAGAATTATGATAAGAGAGAGTTCTTAGAAGGCAGCTGCTGTCTGGTCCCCCCAAACCCAAAGATGATATTTTCTTAAAATAACTACTCTGATAAACTTTCTGTGGTGCATGGCCTTTCGTAACCATTACTCTCTGTTTTGAAGCAAAGGAGGCTAGATAGGTCAAATGTCATTCATTTAACAATTCAAGATTCTCGTGATGAACTGTGTTGGAAAAAGAGGCGCTTGGATGCTGGTGAGCAGTATACACTGGTGGCAGGCATCTATTGAGGGGGGAAACTTGCAAATATTAATATTAAAAAACTTACCTGAACCGACATCCTCCAACCTCCGCTCCGGACCTCTTCTCAGGAACTGGATGCAGTGTGGGCACCAATCCTGGCGCTGCTCTCATTCTAGGAGAGTAGCACCCTGATTGGAGGGAGGGGCCTCTCTCACCACTTCCCAGGAGACCTGCATTTACTCTAACTCAGCTGTCTTAAGACAGCTGGGTTAGAGGAGTCAAATGGCACATGTGTGGCTGGCTGTCGCAAGATGGGCGGCCAAATGGACATGCACACTTTGAAAATGCACAAACAACACACCCTCCTCCCTACTGATGTAATTCAGCATCAACTCCCCTCTCCCCCCCCCCCTTCCCCCACGTCCTGATGCTCGTTTCAGGAAGGGAGGATGAAAATCAAATGGTGTTGAATTACCATTTTATCTTTCATCTTTGGGGGTAATTTATGTGGGGTGACTCTAATCCGCTCCAACGGAAGAGCCACCCCTGGCAGTGTATAAGTTCCGGGAACACAATTCACTGTGTGGATTGATCACAAACCTTTGATTGAAATATTCCCCATCTGCAGGGATAGCTACACCTAAATTCCAAATTTATTGTCAGTTAAAATTTAGAAATTCATTAACAAGTGCAAAGATTAAAAACAAATTACATAATCTACAGTTCAAATTGTTAAAAAAACAGACTGATAACATTATTAAACAATATAATATCAATAAAAAGTAAAGTCATAAAATGTTAAAATAATCGGCCAACAATGGCCTTTTAAAAAGACCAATACATCAACAGCAATATTGGTGAAATGGATGCTGCATACAGCACAGCAATGCTGAGATCTATCCCAAGGCTATTATCTTTTGACGCATTGACCATGAGGACATAATAAATGTAGCCACAGTAAACATGTAACTAGGAAATGCGTCAGTGGCTACAGGTGGTGGCCTTTTCCACACCTACAGCTACACCTAGAATTGCTAAATACTTGGTGGCCTATTTACAAGCGGGCTTGTGTCGCAAGAGCAAAGCAAGTCCTCAATGAGATTTATGAAGCCATGCAAGGCCACTTTGCATGGCTCTGAGTGGCTCCTTAAATCTGAAGTAAATGAATCGAGTGCAAATCACTACGTTGCAATACTCTGTACAAGGGAGCCATTCCGTGGGTGCAACTTCCATGGTTTTTAATGCATTCACAGATTGACCTAGATTGGTAATGTGAGTCTGAGGAATATCCCTGGACTAATTTTTTGACAACAATTTATATGGTGCTTTCCCTTTGATCACACCTCATCCATACATGTACTCTTAGGAAACAGGTCAAGAACTAAAATATAACGTTTACACTCTTTTATTAAAATACAATCTAATCATTCTTTGTTAAAATTTCAGAAAAACAAAGTATTATGAAAACATACAATGTAAAGACATCTCATACATTAAAATAAAATACATAAAAACCTAATAAGTATGATACATAAAAGAACACCCTAGTCTAATAAGAATACTTCATAACAAAATTCATTTCCAATAATAAAAAACGAACATAAACCCCCTGTCTTCAAATAGCTCGAATGATGTTTCTACAAATTAATTGGATACAATAGCAATTAGACAAGTAATATGTTGCCACCAGAGTTCCTAAATTGACATGTAACTGGTACACTCTAGGCTTTACTTGGATTCTCTATTGTACAATGCGTTGACGCGTTTCGGTGTTTATGCCGTAGATATGGTCACACCTTCCTCAGGACAAAGTTAAACGGGGTCATCAATTTCCTGTAGCTGGTATCCTTCTGTGTATTAGAAAGATATCCATCAGTACAAGATTATATCTATATACGACAAACAGCGCATAACAGTTCATAGCATCATTGGCTTTTAACTCCTGGTTTCTTGATTAAAACCACTAAATCTGGCTAATTACACAAGCCTTTGATATACATTCACTTGATATAGCCAAGGGCTTATCTTTTGTGTAGTCTAGGGCATCATACACTGATCATGATAAAGGCAATCGATAAGTATAGATTTACACATCTGTATTAATTCATCATAGATTACATTATGGGTTTAATATCCCATCATCGTTACCCGGGCCCTCCATTATATTTTAGTTGTTGGCCAAGTAGGAACTGACATCAATCAGGCTTCTACATAATTCTATTTCTATTCAGCTACCAACCTTAATTGTTAGTGTCGGAGTAGTGGAGAACTCAGATGTCATATATAGTTGATCTCACCAGGTGTCATCTGTGGTACCTCCCCACCCTCGTGTGCGGTTCGTGGTTTAGTGTCTTGATTCTGAGGGGAATTTCAACAAACCCCCATTGGTTTCCACTACTCCACAGTAGGAATAAACATCTATCAAGATTCTACACAATCCTATTTCTATTTAACTACCAACCTTAAATGTTCGTGTCAGTATAGCAGTGAGCTCAGATGTCCTATATAGCTGATCTTGCCAGGTGTCAACTGTGCCACCCCCTCGTATGAGGTTTGTGGTTTGGTATCTCGAATCTATGGGGGATTTCAGCAAAAAACAATTAGTATCCACTCCTCTAATCCCTGTTGTTCTTACCTCTCTTTTGGATTCTTAACCGTGGTGTTTCTTACCTTTTACAAGGTCTGTCTATTGAATTCCTCTCTCTTAGTCATTCTATCTGTTTTTGTAGGTCCCTCTCCTCTTAGGTGTCCATTATCTTTTCTGTGGTGTACGAATATCTGTTTTCAAAGGGATACACATAGTGTGATTACTCATTGTTTAGCTGTACATACTACGTACTGGCCCTGTGTCCCAAAAATTATATTAGGTTTTCCTTACCTTCTATCGTAAACAGGGTTTCTATCTCCGAGTTTTTCAAAAGTCGTGTGGGCTAAATGATGAATTAATCAGCGGGCTTCTAGAACTGGATATGTTCTATGAAGAGAACAACGTACCTTTACTTTATCATATTTTTGTTTTTTTACCAAGCTGTATTAACACTTCTTTAGTTGTACATTGGGTTTTCCCTTATTTTTTCCCCCTTTACTACATTAAACCCTTCAACTTAGTGGGTCTGTTATTTATTTGATTTTTTTGCAGTTGCAATCATACTTTATATTATCCCCTTCACAATGTCTAATTTACATTTCCCAGTGGATTACTATCTCTATGCCTGCATGTTTCGATCCCCTTATCTGTTGTTCTACAAGAGCACCAATGGCGCCCTTCCTATCCATGCTTGCAGTGCGGTCAATAATAACTTTGATATCGCTTCTTTTAGATTTTAACTCATTGCCTCTGGTTACCCCCCTGTCTTACTTTATTTACCTTCTCCTCATTTACATATAGTCCTACTGTCCAGGGTGCTCACTCTGCTTATTCTACCTCTCCCGGGGGGCCATGTTGTGATCAGCACGTTATTTAAAGCTGTCACTTGCTTACGGTATACTACCATACCCCTTCCTTACAGCCGGCCGACCATCCCGCACTTCACAAATATTCCCTGGGACATACCTGGTTAGTGGCCGCTTTCATCGTAGCCTCGGGTCTTTCTCGATATCTGATAATTCGAGTACGGACCCGACACACGCTATACTGTCGCGCATGTGTACATGTCTCCATTATAGTTTATACCAGCGCGGCCATCTTAGAACAGTGTGGTATCATGCTTACTTCACAACCTACGGGTTCTAGTGTTCCAATTAACTACCGAATTTATATCGGTGTTAGAGAATAAAACAATTTTTTTAATCTATATTGTCTGTTGAACACAGACTCGCCTACTAGCTATGATTTTAAAGAAATTATTTCTCTATGTGTGTCCCCGTAGTTATGCTCTCGGCTGCCTCTTTCATATTGATCTACCGGTATCTCTACATTATTTTAAATATAGTTAACACCATCCATTCATAATATTATCCAGTGTTAGGCTGTCTTATGGGTAACCACCACCCTTCCATGATTGTATTTCAGCAAAGAGAGGGGTACCCTGAATCTTGTTGTATTTTTCTGTAGATCACTTTTTTTGTGGATCGCTTTTTCTCTTACCCATTATATCAGGGTGTCCCAATCCTCCCTAGTGTTTAACCCGCATTTAATGGTATTGAACGTAATCATATACCACTGCTCTTGTTGTTTCCTTCTCTTTCTACTATCTCCCATCCTGGTCTGCTCTCTGATTTTTTCCACTATTACCCATCTTATATCCTTATCACTATGATTCTTCTCTTTCCAGTGGCCACCAACGGGGCATTTTCTTTGTTTAATCTGATCGCCGATTTGTGTTCCCCTATTCTTACTCTCAATTCCCTTCCTGTCTCTCCTATGTACCCTTGATCACAGGGGCACAGGATCAAATACACCAAATTTTTACTCCTGCAATTATTTAATGTACTAATCTTATGCTTTACAGAGTTGACACAAATTTCTTTGGTAACCAGACACTGATCACAGACGCTGCAGGTTCCACACTTGTGGTTTCCAACCGCTCTTTCTCCTGTGAGGGTACGTTGGCCCTCTATAACATCATCCCTATCCGTATGTACTAGGGTGGAGCGTCCATTTTTTTTTTTTTTATAGGCATATAGAGGCCGGGGAAGTGTGATGTCAGCTCCCTCATTGAGGATCTTCCAATTATGGTTGATCACATTTTTTATCTGGTTAGCAATGCCTGAGATTTGGCTTACCATGACAATTTTATCCATGGTTGAATTCCTTTCCTTCTTCTCCAGAAGGTTATCTCTATCGTAATAGCGAGCCCGCTTGAGAGAATGATTAATTAATTTCTTAGGATAACCTCTTTCTTTAAACTTCTGCTTTATCTCCTCTGCATGTTTATAAAAGTCATCTACTGACGTGCAATTCCTTCTTAATCGGAGAAATTCTCCGAAAGGTATGTTATCACATTGACTTTTAGGGTGGTAACTTTTGTAATGTAATACCGTATTGCGGTCAGTCTCTTTTTTAAATAATTCAACCGCAAGTTGGTTGTTTTCATTTTTTATACTGATATCCAAAAAGTCCAAAGTTTTTTAATATAGGAGGCCGTGAATTTAAGATTCCTTAAGGATCTCTCCTGTCCCTGACCAGATGAAGAAAATATCATCTATGAATCTCACCCAGCTACGGATGTTCTCTACACTAACATAAATACAAGCTAGACTCGGGGCGCAAGTTGCGCCCATGCTGGTCCCCTTTCGCTGGATATACAGGTCTTTTTTGAAAAGAAAAATGTTATTTAGGAGCACCATAGATACACACTGGACTATGAACTCCTTGTTGGCACCCATGATTTCTGTCTCTTCTAAAGGTCTCCTTATTACCTTTATAGTGTCTTGTTGAGGTATATTGGTATAAAGTGACTCTACGTCGAGAGTCACCATATACTCCATCTCTCCCTCAAATCGAAGCCCCTCTACCTTGGTGATCATGTCTAAGGTGTCCTTAATATAGGACTTTTGTTGCTGTACCAGGGGCTTGAGGAACCTGTCAGCATATTTGCTGAGAGGTTCTAATAGTGAATCTATTGAGGCCACTATCGGTCTGAGAGGGGGATCCTCCAGATTCTTGTGGACTTTAGGTAGCCCATAGAATGCCGGTGTTTTGGGTTTTGATCCAGCGGCCTATAGAAAATATGTCATAAACTACGCTACCTAACTTCATAACACACTCAAAAAATCACCACTTAAAAACATGGACCCATTAACAAAACCTGACATATTTTGACCAGCTGAATCATGTGGCCTAATTAAACTTATATACAACTTATATACATTTATATACATCCGCGGCAAATAAATGACATTATTTAAACAAATCCTAACTATTTAATTGACCACCATTGGCGATGGCATCTAGCTAATGATAACCTGCACTCCCGAAATGACAAGACCAGCTTATTTTCAAAAGTAAGATTTTATTAGCTATTTATTTGAATTATAAGAATATAGTTTTATTTAAGCATTTTTATTAGAATCATTGTAAGCATATTTGAAAGCATCATATAGAATTTAGATTATTTTGCAAAGAATTATAAGTTTAGCATTTTTCAGAACCTAAGTCCCTAATTTAGCTAAATAAATGGAAATAAAGCAAAGTCTTTAGGATTTCTTACGTGCTCCAAGTAAAGTCCGACAGCACGACACCCTCATCCAAAGGTTAGAAAGCAGCAGCGTGACCCATCCACGGGGCATGGATCTTTATACCTTTCTGCGCTAAGCTAATCTAAGTAAAAGTAAAACTTTCCGCAAAAGTCGATGTCCCATTGGTTCATGAGTGACAAGTGACATGTCACCCCATTATTTCAAAACATCAGATCCGTCACTTTCTTAGACTCCATTGTCTCTACTGTACGTGCTCCGAGGCTTCCTTTGCTTGCAACATTTTTGAAAATGTTTCTCACTGGTTTCATTTCACTTCCTCGGATGCCAAGTTATCAAATGTTCCTTCTGCCGGTTCCTGACCTTGGCCACGTCCGACCAGAATAATGTCAGAGCCTCATCGTAGTTCAACAAATGTTACTTCGATGGAAAACTTTAGAAAGGACATCTCAGGCTCCGTGCAGAAATTAAATTCATCATTTTAGTAAACTCGAGTGAACTAGGCCCAAAGCAGTCAATTTAATTTCTCTAATGTATAAACAAACACAAGAAAATAATTAATGAAAGAAATATTATTCATTCTGTTTCCACCCTTTGTTTGTTAATTATTTAACCCACCCATTAGTCTAAAGTTACCTAGCAAAAAGCAAACAAATAAAGCAGCATTTTATATCTACCAGTCTTCAAAAATCCACGAAATTCTTTATGCACCTATAGAGAATAGAATGACATCACATAGACAAGGAAAGCAAAATAAGCACATGCCACTTTTTAAATTCGGCTGCAGTTAGTTATGACATGACAGAACGACAAAATTAATTTATTATTTTTGCACGAACAAAAAGATGCAACAGTAATGCACATTTACGAGCACATATGTTAATGTTCCCGCGTGTAAAAGTTTAATCTAAGTTGATTTAGTACAAATACATCACAAATCATTAATAGGATTATTTTATTTTATGGAAGTATGACTTTGCGAGTTGGAATGAAAAGAAATTCTCTATCTCGCTCCATCAGTTTACCATTATAAAGAAACTTATACTCCTCTTCAGTAATATCTCCATTATTCTTGGCTGTTTCTAGCAACGTTTCCACCTCCCTTTTTAAGGCGTCTAAGCTAGTTTGTGATATCCTAGTGTAATGTTGTTTGTTAGATAAAAGGGACATTACTCTCTGGTCGTAGTCTACGGTGTTTAAAACTAGAACTCCCCCCCCCTTTATCTGCGGGTGTAATGGTTATTTGGGTATCTTGCGCGAGGGAATTCAATGCCTCTTTCTGGCCTCTAGAAATATTTTGTGTTTGAAAATGTTTTTTCTCTAGTAATTTCCCGATTTCCAATTTGACCATACATTCAAAAATGTCGATATTTTTGTCCACCATCCCTAAACTCGGGGTAAACGTTGATTTAGCCCGCAGTCCAGAATCTATTGGGGGATCCCTCTCTGGCCTATTTTCAAAAAATCTTCGGAGTCTTATTTTCCTAAAAAAGGATCTTAAGTCTTTTTCAAGTTTGAGGAATGAATGTCAATTACTGAATCGGTTATTACCGATTCGGTAAATACCGAAAAATTCAAGGGTGGCAGTGTGTCACTTTGACACCCTGTTGCACCCCTGATTAGGGCTTGTGTGCCATGTGGCACACATACATGCCCTTAGGCATGTATGTGTGCCACATGGCACAGGTGTAAATGCACATATTTGCATTTGCATAGGAATTCATTATTTACCACCAATTAATAATTTGTGGTAAATAACGAATCCTGAAAGCACTGTAGCACTGTTTACAGTGCTACCTACATATCAAAATGCAGATTCGGTAATTTTACCGATTCGGTAAAATTACCGAATCTGCATTTTCTTATGCCCCCACATCTCAGTACCTACATCGGGCCCCAAGTGATTACTTTATTTGCATAGGGCCATGACGCTGCCACTGTATGTGCACCAGCGCTATCAATATTACAGGAGGGGATGCTCAAGTGCCTGTGGCCTGTTCTGTAAAACCAAGGTTCCCTGGTGGCAAAAAAGCAGGTGCACACACCCTTTGCACCCCCCAAGGGCACTTTTTGGTTTCAAGTGAAATTAAAAATGTCTTGCCTGATGTGAGTGCGAAGACAAGATAGTGGCTCTGGGCCAGTAATAGCTGAAATAGGCCATCTGTTACAAAATTCCAATGACTGTCTTTCTGTCTCCCACTTTTTAATCTAAAACACTCTACCCTCAGTGGGTGCTATGTTCCTTTAGCCTTAAAGTCCTTCTGCCTCTTGCTATACCAGCTGTTAAATGCTCTTTCTAGTTGCAGGCTCTCACTTGCTGTTTGGCCTATAACTCGGATTCAGGACCTTAACCAACTGGTATAGTCCTAGGCAGCAAACTATAAGGATGTAATACATTCTCCTTTAAACTTACCTTGTTACTATGCCTTACTCATTCCACAATCTTGTCCCACTCACCTCCTGCCCACTTGACATTCACTATGGCTGTGTCCTGACCCCTTCTTATTTCCCTTAAACCCCTCTCCTTATTTGGCTTCTGATTCCAGCTACCTGCCAATGATATACAAAACATATTGTGCATTTCCTTCCTCAAAACCCACCTTCAAATATAAATACATGAATATCACATTGCAGGGATTCTGCGAAGACATCGCAGACTTCATCAGCCCACGCGCACTCCCCTCCACCAACTACATACTCCTAGGGGACCTCAACTTCCACCTAGAGAACCACGCCGACAACAATACCACCACCCTACTGGACAACCTCGCAAACCTCAGACTGAAACAGCTGGTCAACACCCCCACCCACTACGCCGGACACACACTCGACCCGATCTTTTCCTCCAGCAAACACATCTCCTTCAGCCACACCACCAAACTATCCTGGACGGACCACAGCTGTGTCCACTTCAGCTTAAAAAAAAACACCGTACACCACCACGCCCAACAACCACCAAGAAGACAATGGACCCGAGTCACCACCGAACAACTCATAACAGCCCTCTCCCGGAACCCACCCACCAGCACCGCAGACCCCAACGAAGCGGCCACCAACCTCACGGACTGGATCTCAGACTGCGCCAACCTCCTGGCCCCCCTGAAGACCCAGGTATACAAAGACAACCACAAGAAAAACTCCTGGTTCACCCCCACCCTCAAGGACTCCAAAAAAGAATGTCGCACCCACGAAAAAACCTGGCGCCTCAATCAGACCGACGAGAACATGTCTGCTCTCAAGAACGCCACCCGCAAACACCGCCAACTCCTCCGCGCAGCAAGAAAATCATCCTTCAAAGACAGGCTCGAAAACAACGCCCACAATAGCAAGGAACTATTCAGCATCGTCAGGGAACTCTCTAACCCCGATGCTGAAAACAACGCCATCCCCCCCTCTCAGGATCTCTGCGACTCCCTCGCGGCTTTCTTTCACCACAAGGTCACCGATATTTACAACAGCCTCTCCACATCCAACACGAACTCACCTCCGGAAATCGACACTGACAACACCACCATCCACACCTGGAACCCAACCACCACCGAGGAAACCACCCGCATCATGAACTCCATCCACTCAGGATCCCCATCCGACCCATGCCCGCACCACATATTCACAAAGCCAACAACATCATCGCACCCCACCTATGAGACGTCATCAACACATCACTCACCTCCGCCACTTTCCCCGAAAACTGGAAACACGCCGAACTCAACGCCCTCCTAAAGAAATCTACAGCAGACCCCACCGAACTCAAAAACGTCCGGCCCATCTCGCTCCTCCCATTCCCCGCAAAAGTGATTGAAAAGATCATCAACACTCAACTCACCACCGCCCTAGAATCCAACAACTCACTTGACCCCTCACAGTTAAGTTTCAGAGCTAACCACAGCACCGAGACCGCCCTCATCGCAGCCACAGACGACATCAGATCCCTGACAGACAAAGGAGAGACCGTGGCACTCATACTCCTGGACCTCTCCGCAGCCTTCGACACGGTATGCCACCATACTCTAATACGGCGCCTCAACAACGCCGGCATCCGAGGCAAGTCCCTGGAATGGATCACCTCCTTCCTCTCCGGAAGAACACAAAGAGTCCGTCTCCCCCCCTTCAGATCTACAGCCACTGAAGTCATCTGCAGCGTCCCACAAGGATCCTCCCTCAGCCCCACCCTCTTCAACATTTACTTGACGAACATCGCTCGCAAACACGGACTCAACATCATATCCTACGCCGACGACACTCAGCTCATCCTCTCCCTCACCAACAACCCCACCTCAGCAAGAACCAGACTACACGAAGGCATGAAGGAAGTAGCGGACTGGATGACAGACAGCCGGCTTAAACTCAACACCGATAAGACGGAGGTCCTAATCCTCGGCCCTACTCCCACCGCCTGGGACGAATCCTGGTGGCCCCCCGCCGTGGGCAGCACTCCCCAACCCACCGACCATGCTCGCAACCTCGGCTTCATCCTGGACTCGTCCCTCTCCATGAACAGACAGGTCAATGCGGTGACATCGGCATGCTTCAACACCCTCCGCATGCTCCGCAAAATCTTCCGCTGGATCCCCACCGACACCAGGAAGACCATCACCCACGCCCCCGTCACCAGCCGCATGGACTATGGGAACACTCTGTACGCCGGCATCACTACCAAACTACAGAAGAAACTTCAACGAATCCAGAACGCAGCCGCACAACTCATCCTGAACATCCCCCGCCACCACCACATCTCCGGACACCTGAAGAAACTTCACTGGCTCCCAGTCAGCAAGAGGATCACCTTCAGGCTCCTCACCCACGCACACAAAGCCCTTCACAACCTCGGACCAAAACTCATCAACCACCGCCTCTCCTTCTACTGCCCCCCTCGCACCCTACGCTCGACAGGACAAGCCCTAGCAGGCGTGCCCCGCATCCACAGGGCCACCGCCGGGGCAGGTCCTTCTCCTACCTGGCAGCAAAGACCTGGAACTCTCTTCCCAGCCACCTGCGCGCCACACAGGACCACCTCTCCTTCAGAAGGCAGCTCAAGACCTGGCTTTTTGAGCACTGACCCCCCTCCCCCCCCAGCGCCTTGAGACCCCCACGGGTGAGTAGCGCGCTTTACAAATGCAAATGATTGATTGATTGAGAATTATGCTTGGGATCATGGAACCTTAGTGGGAAGGGACTAAGTCATCCTACCATCTAAGTACCAATGAGCCCGGGGACCGATTAGCTATAGTGTCTCACTTACCCTCTTACTCACTCACAGAGGAACAAGTGGTTAGACACCCCAAAACGCAACACTCCGAACCCTCTCAGGAATTGTGGTTACAGGACACACCCTTTCGCTCTCACTCTCGTACCAGTACACAATAAGATTAGACAGAGACATGAGGAAAGTCTAAAAGGTTTATTTTAACTAGTGTGCACTAGTATGCAGTATTCCTGCCACAACAAGTAGGAAAATGCCTAACACAAATACGGTTAGCATAGCAAGTCGTCTGTAAATTTTAAAAGGTGCTGTCATTGTATAAGACAGTGGGGCCTAACCCCCCTACCCTGATTATATATTAGACGATCTCTGGGTGTTTAGCTGCAGACCCAGTACCGCAGTCTACAGATGGAAGATCTACATCACAGGTGCTGTCACACACCCTTCTCTGGAAAGATCCCTCTCCAACTGTGTGTTACCCACTTGTGTATACCTATGTGACTAAAGTACATGTTCCCAAACAACAACTGCATCTGCATGTTTTGTTTAGGTGCTAGGGCCTGAACAGAACAGAATAACAAGGGGCATTGTTGTTCAACCTTGTCTGTAGTGTTCAGACTAAATCCCAAGACAGAACAGAATGTAAAAACAACACCAGGTTTTTGTGTGAAAGTTACAGCGTGGCACAAAGCAAAATTTGTTCGTATAGTAACATGCATAAAGCAGAAGACAATCTGCCATGGACTCGTGCTAACTTAGGGAAAATGACAATGGCCTCCAGGACCACGTGACAATCTCACAGTCAGCACTAACTTCAGGAACCTCGGGTGTCTCTCGCTCAACCCATCTAAAGTGGAGGTAATTTACCTGCCAGCCTCCTCCTCTCCTCTAATATTTCTTCTTGACAAAGACCCTCAATTCTTCAGCCACATTGGTGTGAAGTAAAATTCCAACATGAGATTCTTTTATCTTTTCTGCTGTTTAGCTTCCAGATGCCAACCACAATATCCTAGAAGGATTCACCCCACCTCACCCTCCAGTTAGCAAATTCCCTAATGAACAATCTAGTGACGTTAAACTGGACTAGAACGATAGCAAATTAGTTGCAGGTATGGTACCTCAATATTAATTCAAAATAGACAGAAGAATGTGATATATATATATAGATCACCTGTATCTCTCTAAATAACTGCAATTCCAACTTCCGCACAATTGGTAACCTCCTGGCATTTACTTCTTCTTTTGTATTATTGTATTATTATTTTATTACTATTATTATTATTGTCCTGGCAGTTTCTTCTTCTTTTATTATTATTATTATTATTGTTATTATTGTTATTATCATTGTTATTACCATTTATAATGTTCTTTTCCTTAAAAACTCAATAAAAATAATTTGCAGTAAAGAAAATTAATTTGTTGTTGTAAGAAATTGGGCTACTGGTTGAAGGGGGTATAACCCTATTCAAGAATAAAACACAATCCTTGTTAGGGTGAAGTAACTCGCAAACCCTCAATTAACCTGTGCTCAACCTCCTGGTAGCCTGGTACAGAACAGTCAGGCATAACTTAGCTGCTATGTGTAAAGTATTTGTGCAAAACTTCCAACAGTAACACCCTGAAGACACGCCACAAAAGGATAGCTAACCAGTTTAGAACAATGGGGTAATTTTTAATAAATAAAACAAAACAAAAATGTCAAAAATCCAATTAGCAGAACCGGAGATTTGCAGATTTAAAGATTTCAGTGAAAATAGCTAAAAAAAGCACAATGCAGCAACTGTAGATATCTGGCCGTGTCAGAGTGCAACAAAGTCACAAGTACAGGCCAACTGTGATGGAGTGCAGGCTGGTTTCAGGGACCAAGTTAGGTCCACTGAACAGAGTACCTTGGGTCCTGGTTCAGTAGTATTGAGAGGTCCCCATCCGGGGATATGTCATGCATGGTAGGCTGACAAAATATCGAAAATAAAATATCGATATGCAATAATATCAATGTTTTAATATCGATGGTATAGTATATCGATGTGCCATAATATCGACAGACAGAATATCGAGATTAAGGTATGTATGTTAGTAATATCGAAATTTTGTTGTTTAGTGTTATGTATTTTATTTTGTTGTTTATATGTTTGCTAAATATGTTTAGAAATGTATGTTTGAAAATTAGTAATTTTGTTAACATTTTGCGTTTTAGTATTAGAGCGGGTTGTGGGTTTATAGGGGAATAGGGTGGGAAGTAATTTAATAATAATTAATTAATTAATATATGTTTGTAAATATTTTTAATTATTAATTAATTGGTAATTAATTAATATTAATTAGTTAATTAATTATTATAATTTTGTACATATTTTTAATTAATAATTAATTGGTAATTAATTAATATTAATTAGTTAATTAATTAATATAATTTTGGACATATTTTTAATTAATAATTAATTGGTAATTAATTAATATTAATTAGTAAATTAAATTAATTATAGCTAATGTGCTAATATATTTACTTTAGTGTTATTGTTAATTAATAATTAATTGGTAATTAAATAATGTTAATTAATTTTGGGTAAAGGAGTATTTTTAGGGTTCAGGGTCAGTTTTCAGTTTTTGGGTAAAGGGGTATTTTTAGGGTTCAGGGTCAGTTTTCAGTTCTTGGGTAAAAGGGTATTTTTAGGGTTCAGGGTCAGTTTTCAGTTCTTGGGTAAAGGGGTATTTTTAGGGTTCAGGGTCAGTTTTCAGTTCTTGGGTAAAGGGGTATTTTTTGGGTTCAGGGTCAGTTTTCAGTTCTTCGGTAAAGGGGTATTTTTAGGGTTCAGGGTCAGTTTTCAGTTCTTGGGTAAAGGGGTATTTTTAGGGTTCAGGGTCAGTTTTCAGTTCTTGGGTAAAAGGGTATTTTTAGGGTTCAGGGTCAGTTTTCAGTTCTTGGGTAAAGGGGTATTTTTAGGGTTCAGGGTCAGTTTTCAGTTCTTGGGTAAAGGGGTATTTTTAGGGTTCAGGGTCAGTTTTCAGTTCTTGGGTAAAGGGGCATTTTTAGGGTTCAGGGTCAGTTTTCAGTTCTTGGGTAAAAGGGTACTTTTAGGGTTCAGGGTCAGTTTTCAGTTTTTGGGTAAAGGGGTATTTTTAGGGTTCAGGGTCAGTTGTGGGTTTTTGGGGTACAGGGGTATTTTTAGGGTTCAGGGTCAGTTTTGGGTTTTTGGGGTACAGGCGTACAGGGTAAAAATAAAATAAATTTAAATTTATTTTAAATCAATTAAATGAAATAAAAAAAAAACATTACATTAAATTATTAAGTTTTTAATTTATTTTAAATGTATATGTATTACTTTTAATTTTTAAATTATGTTATAATGTTTTTATTTAATATTTGTTAAATTATATGTTTTTTTAAATTATTTTTACATTATTATTAATACATTTAAAAAAACGATATTTTTTAAATTTCGATATTTTTGTACTACGATATTATTTTTTCGATATTTTTGTACTTACCATTATGTAGATATAATGTCGATATTTTTGACTTCGATATTTTTGTCTCGATATTTTTGTAGGTCGATTTTCTGTCTCTCGATATTTTGTCAGACATTCGTCATGCATCCGAGGCGATGGTCTGTTCCAAGGTGCTGCGGAGCTGCGATGCAAGGTCCTGCGTCATCGTTAGGAATCTCATTGACGAGGGCTTGTGATGTGAAGCCTGGCGTCAAAGATGCATAACACAGTCAAGGTGATGCGTCTGTTCTGAGGAGCTGGGAGGCTGCAATGCATGAACATGCATCATCGGTGAGCCTGCCATCGATGAGAGATTTGCGATGCAAGGGCCTGCGCCAGGAAAGCTTTAAACAGGCAGTGGTTCTGGTGTGGGCTGCGAGGTCGATGTGAAGTCTATGTATCTGGAGAAACCTTGCAGCAGAGGCGATGAATTGTTCTGATCAGGGTCGCGCAGAGGAGATGCATCAGTACTGCTGGATCCACAGATGGGCTGGCAGAGCACCTTCAGGGCTACTTCCAAGAGACCACGTATGGGGTGGCACCACTTGGCAGAACAGGACTCCCAGGTGACAGAGTCCAGGTGCTGGGATCAACGTTGTTGGAGGCTTCTGTCTCTCAGGCTACAGTCAGGAGGCCAGCAAACCAGCCCTCAGAGTCACTTTGGAGTCCTGGGTTTCACAGATGCAGATTCAGTCCTTCTCACCCAGGCAGGAGGGCAGCAGGGAGTAGGTCAGCACAGCAAGACAGCAGTCCAGCGGAGTGTCAGTTCTTTCAGAGGCACAGCCTTCCTTCTTCCTGGCAAAGTATCCACAGGTCCAGAAGTGTAATGAGGAAGTGGTGTATGAGGTCCAATATTGGTGCCTTTTCTCAGGAATTTGGAAGAAGCTTCTAGAATTTCTCTTTGAAGTGCACAGGCTAAGCCTTACTGGCCCAGGCTCCAGAGTAACTACAGGGGGTAAGTAGCCCTTCATGTGGAGGCAGAACACAGCCTATTCAAGTATAAACAGTGCTGTGCCCAGCTCTGCCCCCCCCTCCATCCTGGCAGGGGTGACACATCCAGGCACACCTAAGCTATCTATTGTGTGGTTGGCTAGGGGGAATACACAAATCCCAACTGTTGGCTACACCCAGTTATGTGACCCAGAGCAAAGCTACATGCACTAAAAGCCAAAGGCAAGAAAATGCCAACTTTCTAAAAGTGGTATTTTCTAAATTGTAATTTAAAATCTAACTCACCATGAGAGAGATGTTTGCATTACAATTCTAAAGACACCAAACATAACCTGGTTGCCTGCAGATTATTAAATGTAATAAAGTAACTCCAATGTTACCTTATGGGAGAGGTAGACCTTGCAGCATTGAAAAACGACTTTAGCAGTTTTTCACTGACTGGACATGTAAAATTTAAAAGTACATGTCCAACTTTTTAAATACATTGCACAATGCCCTGTGGCTGTGTACGGCCTATTCTACAAGTGACTTATATGTTTTAAAAATGAAGGTTTGGGTCTGGTAAAAGGTTTGCCCGGTTGAAATGGCAGTTTAAAATGGCACATACAGGCTGCAACGACAGGTCTGATACATGTTTAAAGGGCTACTTAAGTAGTGGCACAATCAGTGCAGCAGGCCCACTAGTAGTACTTAGTTTACAGGCCATGGGTACAGGTAGTGCCACTGTATGTATGTATTGCGACTTATATAGCGCACGTATCACCCGAAGGCATCAAGGCGCTTGCCTTGGGAACCTGTCCTGGCTTTTCCCTGTGAGATAACCCCTACTGGGTATCCCCAGGGTAAAAGCCAGGCATCCCACAGCGGGTGGGTCGCCGTAGTGGAGATTAAGCAACTATTGCCCAGAGTTGCAGCGTGGGACCCCATGATTAGAATAGGCACCGAGGCGAGAATTATCGAGTCCGTGGACATTTTGGGCTCAGGACCCTGCCGGGTCGGGAATTGAACCCTGGTCCCAGGCCAGACCTCTGCATCAGGGTCTGCTGCTCTAATCAGTGAGCCACACTCCTCCACTAGGAACTTATAAGTAGCAAAAATATTTCAGTGGGGGATAAGCCAACATTACCATGTTTAGAGGAGAAAGAACTAACACTTAAGCACTAGTTAGCAGTGGTAAAGTACACAAAATAGGGCATACGCCAATTTTTCCATGTTTTAAGGAGTAAGCAATGCACTAGTTAGCAGTGATTTGAGTCCTATGGCCAGCATAAACAAGATTCACAAAAATATGAGGAGGAAGGCATAAAGTTTTGGGGAAGACCACCCTAAGATTGACAGGTCTAACACTGGTCAAAATGGGGGACATATGACAGTAAGTATATGAATTTTATTTTTATTAATAATATCCATGTGTGACATTTTGATTCTCTGCATGGGCCTCTTTATCCTGGCTGGTATTCCAGAACCCCCCTCGATTGATCAACATAATGTGTTTGTTTGCCCCGATGCCATAGACTTCCCATTCCCGGCCCCCCCACAATGCCAAGGTTGCTTCCTTTCGAAGCAGAGTGTAATGTAATTTATCCGTGTGCACAGTCATTGGAGATGCCTGCTATCGCCATCATATGTCTTTGTAATGTTGACTAACTGTTTTCTATAATATCACAGTAATTAATACAGTGAATTACAATGTTGGAATTATATTAATATAATTTTTAATCTGAAGGTATATTTTTGTGATTCTTACTATACAGATTTTTTTATTTTTGGTTGTGGAGGTTAGTATGGCCAGTGTTTTAAAAAAAAACATTATTTATTTATTTGAAATTGTTTAACTTCAATTTAATTATGTTTATATTTGTTTCTAAAATTAGTTTTGTAGTTGCTGTGATAGCAGTTCCTGTCAATGTATTGTAATTTTGCCATACAACTCCGTTAACATGATGGAGTTGTTCAGTAAAATTACAGATTTTTTTTTTCAAAAAGAAAATCCCAAAATGGTATTTTCTTTTAGAAAAAAAAAAAACTATTTACCCCTAGTCATGAGAGTTTCCTCCTGTGGCAAAGGAGTTATTGAGCACTTTTCAATGCCCTTTTTGGCGGTGTCGGGCATTGAAAAACTGCTATATGGCTGCCCATCTAAATTAGGTGGGAGGACATACTCCGTCAGACCGTCCTATAGTATTTGACCACGGCCGAGACGGAGTAGTTTCCAAAGTCTTCAAACTATGGTCTGCCCACATTTAAATTGGGCAGGCAGACCATGGTCTTGGCGGGGAGGGAACTCCGTTGCTGTTGCAACAGAGTTCCCTCTCCATCAAGCTCTAAATCAGGCCCTAAATCTCCATCCCATTCCATTCCTGTACTTTCCTAAATTTTTGTTTGGATAGGAGTAGAAGTAGTAAATGTCACCCATTTTGATTTTACATTTTGCGCTTTTTCAAACTATTGTTACACTGTTATTGTAAATTGCAACTGTTTTATTTATCCACTTTCCCAAAGTTTGATCAGAGATAAAATAGTAAATCTAATTTCCTCAATTTCTGCAGTGTTTGAATCATAAACCTAAAACCCTCTCAATCAAAATATGTATTTTCATATTGTTTCGATTGAAATTAATAAACTATATTTTAGCATTGTAATATAATTTTTTTGGGCGATTTGTGAGTTGTACTTTGAATTGAGTAATTATGCTATAGATGTTTATGTTAAATTTGACAATACTTTACCTCTGTTCAATCCAAATGTCTGTCCAGGTCATTGACTTAATTATAACTTCTGGTTTACATCTGAATTTAAAAATCTAAAATTGGCTACCCTAGACCTAGGAGGAAATGGCAGAGGAATTCAAACCAAAATTCAAATGCTTTAGCTGTCTTGTATAAATGTATTATTAGTGAAGAAAACCAATATATTTTTGCAGCCTATTAACCAAGGCCCAAAGATGATGAACTTCCCAGATTTATTTTCAGAGCTAAATGGTCCATATGCATCTCAATGTAAAATCCAACCATCCCAAAGCTATGTGACATAACTGCAGCGTTCTTTGTAGAGACAATTTCCAAACTCAGATCATCAATCACTTTTGATAACATTCCTGTATATGAAATCATTTCAAACTTGCAGTTTAACCAGGAGTATTGCTTACTAGAAACATTTGAATCTATAACTGAAGAAAAACTGATGGCCATGACCAACACATGCAAATCCATAGATTACCTGAATGGTCTATGCTCGGCAAAAGTTCTTAGGCCTTTGCCTAGAAATGTCTGGTAAGTTCTTGTCACTCTCTGCAACATACCTGTTTGTACTCATTACCCATCTCTTACATTTGTTGCTTTGTTCCCCCTTGGTTCCCTACTGGTGGCTCCCCCCTCTGGGTTTCCTTCCTACCTAGTGCCGCTGTTGCCGGTTCTATCTCTAACTTGCTTCATCGCTTCCATCCTGTGGATTTGGGATGGCATCCTGGAGCCTCAGCTGGAATCCAGGTCAGCTTAAGTTTCAATACAACCACTGCTGAAACTGGAAAAGCTCTCAGAATACTACTATAATATATGTGCTCAGCTAAATATGTATTCTCTACTTACCTGTTGTCCTCTGTCTCCCCTACAGTTGGTTCGCGTCCCTCTAAAATTGAGATAGAATTGTGCCATCCCTAAGCTGAGACTATTCCATTCTGAATATTGATACAGTATTTTGCGTCTCTCACTCAATCCACTTCCTTGTTTTTTCCCTGATTCCTACCGTATTTGGCACATACATCTCACCCACTTGTGTAAGTGTTCAGTGATGGTAGGGTTTTCAACATGTCCAGATATCCGAGACCTGACACTCTGCCACACCCAATGCTTATGTGCAACAACATTTAATGTACAGTGCTTCCACCATTCACCCCCGGGAAAAGTAAAAGGCAGCCTGGGCTCTCAGCAGATGTACATCTATAGCCAAAGCTTACCAGTGGTAGAGCATTGCTTAAGTTTGATTTTGTGCAAGCATCGTCCGGTGAGAAAACGCAGTTGCTAAAAGGGGTTCAAATCTGTGTGTGGTACAGGAAAATGCTTGTGAATTCAGAAGGTGCTAGACCGATGGCATCAAGGTGACATAAGACACTTTCTTATACACATCTTTTACAAAGTATATGTTGTAAATGTTCTTTAATCTGGTTTATGTGCTTAGTTTTCGTCATGGAAATGAATTATATTTTTTCTTTTTGGAGAGGGGAACTGTATGAGGTAATGGTCATGAATTACAGATAAGAAGGCTTCTCATAGGACAATTAACTCACCATGTATTTACCTAGTACATACATTTAATGGGGCCCCAAAATGAGGCACAAAGTTTGAACTACAGGAGAGATACTGTCACTTATCCACCCCTTTCTTTTGATGACCCATCCATTCCTCTATGACTGCTGCATTGTTGGTTATGTCAGAATATCAAGAGTGCTACCATGATATCATAACAATATTATTTATGACTAAAACATTAGGATATATATATTGTACTTAGATGTGGAGTTAAGCTTTGGAACCTATTCTTACTTAGATAGATACTTAACTTATCATTATTGTGGTTATCTGTATTTTCGCTACAATATTATAGTAGGACAATATTAAAGACTCAATATTCTGGTACCATACAATGTGTTTGCTTTACTGACAAATTTCAGTTTGAACCACACATGTGATGTCAATATGCCATTGATTCTAGAATATGATCAATGTCTCTTGTTCGGTCATGTGTTTGTGTTTATGTTCCCAGAATCTTATTAACACTACCCTAGCATGAAATAATTTAAAATGTGTTTCATGTTAGGATTTGTTTGAGGTATTTCTATAGTTTTACCTGTCTTGCAGTGAGTTGAATATATATATATATATTCCACAAGTTGTTGTTTCTCCAGTATTTCACAACAAAGAGCCGACCCAAAAAGTGCTGGTGCAAAGTGAGGTTTATTCCTGTAGAGCCAGCGCTGCCGCCATGACGCGTTTCGCCTCCAGGGAGGCTTGATCACATGACAAACTACACATGCTTTGTGAGGCTATTTAAAGTGACAGTGCAATAAGTTTAACCATGGGCATGGACAAAATACTATGCAGTGAGGACGCCGCTAATGTGCAAAATAGTCAAAAAATGCTTACAATAAAGCAAAAATATACATGACAAAAGCACAATCCATCAAATCCTATAAGACAGATTTCATGGAAAAGGAGCATATTCACAGGGCAAAATAACATGATGAAAAACCAAATGAAATATTTACAAGGCAATGAATATTGTCTATGTACAACCGATGTTTTTTCTCCATCATGTAAAAACCCTTTAAAAAGAACAGCTCATAATTAAATTTTAGCAGCGTCTGTCCAATGCCTTATGGAACTAGATCTCAAAAGTAAGGCCCAAGTGGGCAAGTCACATCAAAGAGACTTAATAGCCAAAAGTGCAAAAAGAAATAGTGCAAATATATCCATAAAGTGCTTGTTGATTAAGAAATTTGACAAAAGTTAAAAACATGTGCCACAATATCCCAAATTGTAAAAGAATCAATTCCTCATTGAGATACAGTTATACAGTACAGAAAGAATAAAAATAAATTATCAAGGTCAATGAGAATTACTGCATCCGGACAGGTCTAGTCAGTTGGCAACTCCAAATTCCTAAAGGCAGGTGTAAAGATCCTCTCTATCATTGAGGCCATTAGGGTTCTTGGTGTTGAGCTCCAAGATATATCTTGTCTCAAGGAGACGGAGTTTGGCCTCACGGTCACCTCCTCTCCTTGAGGGCTCAACACAGTCAATTAGGAAGAATTGGAGTTTGTCAGGGATACCAAGATGTTTCTCCTGAAAATGCCTGGCAACCGGATAGTTCTGGTCATGCCCCGTTATTGCCCTTATGTGTTGAAGTATGCGCTTGTGAGCGGGCAGCTTAGTGCTGCCCACATATTGAAGCCCACAAGGGCATTCCAACACATAGATGGCGAACTCAGTTTTACAATTAAGCCATTTAGAAATGGCAGTAGGATGTTGTTGAAAGGGGCTTTGGAAGTGGGTTCTGTTGGTGCCCTGTCGGCAGGCTTTGCATTGAGGGCATGTTTTAAAGCCCTTCTTCAATGCCCCCCAAGTAGTAGAGATCTTGGGCTCTAAGGTGTTACTCACCAAGGATTTAGACATGGAAGGGGACTTCCTAAAAGTCAAGATGGGTTTGGTACCTAATTTGTGACCAATTACTGGGTCACTGCGTACCAAGTTCCAGTTCTTGTTTACGATTTTGCGTAATGCCCCATGTTGGCGATTAAATGCTAGGATGAGTCGTGGAGAACTCATTTGTCCCTTTTCAGTTGTCGAATCCACCATGTTAACTTTCTTGGATTTGGGGATTAGTGCCTCTTGCCTGCTTATTGAATTGGAGCGTCGAATAGCTTTCGTGATAATTTCTGAGGAATAACCCCTGTCAAGAAAACGTACTTTGCATGCCTCCTGTGCAATTGCACATTCGGCATCAGTGCTGCAAATCCGCCGGATCCGGAGCATTTCCCCAGGAATCAAATGGGCAGGATGTTGGCTGTTGGAATGCAGTATGGTATTGCCAGCACTGGGCTTTCGATAGAGCCGGGTATTCAGGGCGGAATCCCTCACAAATATCTCCACATCCAAAAAACAAATAAATTCAGAACTTAGGTTAGCAGTAAAGTTAAGATTAACATTGTTCACATTGATCAAATTCACAAAAGCCCTGGCACTATCCTGACTTCCTCTCCAAATAATAAAAACATCGTCAATGTAACGTAGATATAGGGCAATGTTGTTACACATGAACTCATGGTGCTGGGTGGCAAGGACCTGCTCCTCCCACAGCCCGACGTGTAAACACGCGTAGCTGGGTGAGAAGCAGGCCCCCATTGCCACACCCCTTATCTGATGATATATTACGCCATTGAAAATGAAAAAGTTCTGTTCTAAGCACATTTTGGTCATTTCAATCAACATTTTGTTATGTGCTGTTGGATGAGGCAAATCTTTGTTGAGGTAGTAATCCAAGGCCTTGAGACCATCACCATGCCTGATAGAAGTATAGAGGGATGAGACATCCAAAGTCATGAGCACCATGTCCTCATCCCATGTAAATTCTGCTATTTTACCAAGGAAATCAAAGGAATCCTTGACGAATGAACCCAGGTTCCTGACGTGGTGCTGAAGATAAAAATCAATGTACTTGGAAACATGTTCCAGAGAACTGTCTAATGCCGAGATGATGGGGCGTCCCGGCGGTGTGGCAATGTCCTTATGAACTTTGGGAAGTAAGTAGAAGGAGGGGATTACCGGATGTTCTTTTTTGAGGTATTTGTGTTTATGTTCCCAGAATCTTATTAACACTACCCTAGCATGAAATAATTTAAAATGTGTTTCATGTTAGGATTTGTATGAGGTATTTCTATAGTTTTACCTGTCTTGCAGTGAGTTGAATATATATATATATATATACATACATATACATATATATATATATATATATAATCCATCTATCTATATATCTATATATATCTATCTATATATATATATATATATATATATATATATATATATATATATATATGTCACTGCGTACGTATGTGAAAAGTACGTCCATAGAAAGACCTCAGTGCTTTCATAGGGTCTCATAATTAAAGTTTTCACTGTTATATTGTGCTTAGTAGCTAACAGCTTTAACACACCTAATTTTATCCTAAGCTAGCGCATTCTATGGTCTGTCTCCCCCTTTTAACTATGCATGTTTCGAAAACCTTTAATAAAACTGAAGTAATAATCAAATTAGCAACACCTTGACTATGAATGTTATTTCCACTTTTGATTATATTTTCTGTCCTGCTGCTTTTAAGCACCTTTACTTTGTCACTTCATTAATGTATGTATTGGAAATTACTCTTTTTGCATGCTCAAACCCATTTCTTTCAACTGATTCTGCTGATTTTTGGCTCTTTGTACTGGGACTATTCTAACCTGGCCCCACTGCATGTGATCTGACCCCTAAAACATGCTGAATTGGCTAAATCCCTGATTGGCACATTTAGCATACCCATACATCCCTATTATATGGTATGCCGTGAGCCCAGGGCTTGTAAGTTAAATGTGACTAGTCAACTGCAGCATTTTTTGTGCCACCACTATGGTGACAAGGTAAAACATATCTCCAGGCCTGCTGCTGCAGTCTGATTGCTTCCAGACAGTAGACAAAGCACTATGGTTGTGAGGAGGTGCCTTTCTTCCTTGAGCAGGATGACCTCAGGCTGTCCCCAACCCCATCCTGAGCTTCAGAGGATGCCTACCCTGTCCCTGGCAGATGTAGCTCACACCTGGGCTTGCCTCCCTTTTTACCTTCAAGTCAGGCTGGCTCCAACACCAGTGGGAGTGGGGTAGTTGCCTAGAAATGGTTTAGGGGATGGACAAAGGATTGCCCTCCACCCACAGGCTGTCACTGGGCATAAATGTGGCAACTTTGGATACCTTCTTCAGAACACTACTAGACCTGTGGGAGACAGAAGAAGTGCTGCACCTGATGATGAGACTTGGGGGGAGAACCCTAAGGGCTGGACCTGCTCCCACTTGTACCCAATAGAAAGAGGAGGATTCCAAGAGTCGTTTGGCTCACCTCCTGTTAAGCTATAGGGACACAAAAGCTGCAAGAAGCCTATCTTCCTGAAAGTTTCCAGTGGACAAGTCTCCACTGGACCTGCCCTGGCCCCAGCTGGTGGTTTCTGCGGAGTAAGTTGTGAACCCCAAGTGGTGTTCCTGAGGTCCTGGAACCCTTCACTGGTGTCAGAGAAACGTTTTCCATCTTTCATCCAAGAGCACCTACATCGGACTGGGATCTACCTGCCAACCAATCCCCCAAGGGTGCATCGGTGGTAGGATTGAACTTCCTGCGGATGTATGTCGTTACAACGCATGCTTTTTCCACGCATGTCTTTACAATGCAGGTTTTACAACGCAAGTCGTTACAACGACTTGCGTTGGGGGGCGCTGGATAGTGGAATAGTTTAATTTACTATTCCAACTCCAGTCCCCGTGGATAGTAGGGAAGGTTTTGGATAGTAAATTAAACTATTCCCTATCCTACAGCACCCTCCAGCGCAAGTCGTTGTAACGACTTGCGTTGTAATACCTGCGTTGTAAAGGTACTGCATGGAAAAGTTTCGTTGTAAAGGATGTTTCCCCTTCCTGCAACTCCTGCTATGTGTTTCACCATGACTGAATCCGCATATGATGACAATGAATCCTTTGCCGACTCAAGCCCGCAGCCTTACTCCGCGGAGGGAATCCTGAGCTCCAGAAACCGGAACCGACACTAGAACTGATCGATGCAGTGACCAGTTTGGCACAAATCTGAACATCTCCCGCTCTAGTTTCCTGTCTTTGTCGATAACTGCATCAGGACCACATCCTCCTGCAACCTGTTGCCGTCAATCTGTGCTTCAGCTTCAGCCTCTTGCCTTCCACACCAATTAGCCCTATAGCCACCCTGTTGACATCCAGACAGTTTCTAAAAAAAGAAGGTAACTCTTTCACCCGTGCAAGCCCATTCCCTGTATCTGACTGCTGACCAATCAAGATTGACCTTAACCTTTGGCCTTCGTTTGGTCTAGCATGGCCAGTTGCCCTCAGTCGGTGCTTTTTACATCTAAAAACGTTTTAAATTCCCATCTCTTGTTCCCTTATTTGATTAGAGTCATTTTGGTGTCATTTTCTTCATTACAATGTTTTTTATTTCATAAATTTTAGTGGGATTTTTATTGCTTTGTGTTTATGACTTTTTAACTGTTTTATTACTTCTAAATGCATTACACGTTTTCTTAAGTTAAGCCTACTCTCGTGCCACAGCTACCAGAGGTTGAGCAAAAATGTAAATTACTGAAAGGTTTACTGGACCTAAATAAATAGTAAAACAAATTTGGGTGCGACCCACACACGTGTTTTCTCAAAGTTCATCGAGTGTAACGTTTAGGGCGCTGTCCTGGTAAGTGCTATGTCCTGAAGCACTATGGGAAATGTAGTTTTACGTATGCTGATATGGTATATCAGTCCCAAGACGCAGCCACCATTGGGATGATAAAAATCATTGTAATTCAAAAAGTAGTCAATTTTACTCCATTTTCATCTTCGTTCAAAGTTTTTTTATTATCCATTTAGTTCCCATAGTGCTTCAGGACATAGCACTTACCAGGACAGCGCCCTAAACGTTACACTCGATGAACTTTGAGAAAACACGTGTGCGGGTCGCACCCTAATTTGTTTTGTATTCTCGATGTCCAAAACCGACCCAGCACCGAGGACTAAAATACACTCGAACACAATTTGAAAGGACATTAACTAATCCAAATTGAATGAGCGGCATCTTGAATTGCTTTTTTGAAAATCTTGTTTTTTTGAAAATCTTGTTTTTAAAAACTGGTTTATATTGCAGATATAAGTATTTTGTTTATGTTTAGAAATATATAAAGTAGACTAACACGTGACAACAGGGGGTGTGACATTGGGGATATAAGCCGTAGCGGGGTGAAATTCATGTAAGAGCTCGTCTAACAGGAGCGCAACACAAATTATATTCAAGGTTGAATGAGGAAGGTAGGAACAGGATACTATGTAACATATGCGTTGTGTTTAACGAGGGTTTAACAACAAATGATGATTTTTTCATTCCAAAATGGTTTAAACGGGTTGAGTTCAAATTCGTAGTTAAGTTTGGTGCTTTAAACGTAATGAGGAATTAGTTTATTCAGAGAGGGCATTTAATGTTTACACAGTTAAGTTTATTAATTGAATATGTTTATTTGAAAACAATTCTTGATACAATGTTTATTCTTTATCTCAGAGATACCCCTGACGAAGGCCGAATGGCCGAAATGCATTGGGTTAAACACAGCATTATGAAACAAGGGAATCCGACATGCTGTATCAAAGGCTTTGGCATTATACATGCATTTGTACATCGGAGTTACCGCGTTTTACCTAAATAAATAGTGACATTGTTACTTGTGGTTTAGTATCATGCACCCCAACTAATCCACTTTCGCACATGACTAATAAATATATTTCAACCTTGAAGTAGAACATCTCTTTACTCTAGCTATGTACATCCAAGCCTAACACTTAGTACCATAATTGTTGAAAAATGTTTAGCAGTTAAAAATACTGTGGTTTCTTTACATTTTGTATCCCAGTAATATTTTTAGTTCCTCTGGTAGGGAATGAATTGACTATTATCTTCCTCCAGAGACGGAAAAACTACAGATGTAACTTATAGGAAAAATGTCACCATCTCACTAACTAACGTTTCAGACAAAAAGTGTGGCATGCACAAGCTGAAACGGATCCTGTAAAATTAGACGAAAGAATCGGAGAAAACCTTTATCCAAACAGAAGAATCTCCACTTCTTTCAACAGGGACACCCAGCTCCAATAAAAAGTGAACTACAAGAAGAAGTTTTGCACATGTGCCATGATTCAGATGTAGCCAGGCAACAGCCCCTAAATCCAGTCTTGATGTGGTTCTTCAAAGTTTTTGGTGGCCTTCTGTACAAACTGACATAATGGAATATGCTAAAGCCTGTCCCTCATTTACCTAAGGAAAATCTCTGCATTGCAAACAATTTGGTTACTTACAAACATTACTTGTTGCACCAAAACCGTGGCATACTATTTCCACCCTTTCTCCTTCAAATGGGTGCACAGTCATTATGGTTACCTTAGACCCTCCCTAAAAAATAGAACACTTTTTGTATTAACTTTAAAAGGCTTTATTATAATTTAATAAAAATTATTACTGTGTCCCAAAACATTGTCCACATTTGAAAGTGTGAATTATCTAAGAAAATATGAACATTCCAATTCTATTAACTTAGAGACAAAAATTCAAATGCATATATTTCAGTTACTGACTGAAATAAAAAAAAACAGCATCATGCACTGCTGTTGTAAACTATACAAGTTATTAACAGAAAATGTCTGTTGATTCAACGAAATTTCCTACAACACACATACAACACCCCGGAAAATATACTTAAGATTAATCCAAATATGTCAAACGTATGTTAGAAGTGTTACACTGTGGGAGCTGATATTCGTCAGATGTGTTGGGTGTGCCCAGTAGTTAAAGGAAATTTGAGTGAAATGCTAAATATGCTAACTAATACCACAGGCAGGAAATAGCAATGTATGCCAGAGGTTTGTTTACTTGCACTGGAAATAGAAAAAGAATGGAGGTGATGATTCATCCCAACTGGAGCAGTGTTCTAACACTTGTTCTAAATCAAAATGTGCATCAGTGTTCTTAAGAACTGAGCTCCAGTTGCCAAAAGAACTTGAGTGAATGTAAATTGCATTATGAAGAATTTTCATTGTACACTTTTTTGCTGAGTCTTAAGAGGTCTCATTAGGTAGATGGGGTGAGATAGCCATAATGATAAGGTGTAGCATTGTTTTTGTAGTATATAATGTGAAGTTCATTAGGCAATAAACCTAAAAAGATGACAAAGAAATAAAATATGTATGTACATATTGAAGAGGAAAGGATCAGTACTTACCCATCTCTGACTCTACAATCTAATTATTTTACAGACTGTATGATATCACAGGTAGCACAGAAGGTTGAATGCAAATGAATCAGAACATTATACCTTTGCATGTTCAACTCATATTTTATTCCCATAGCACTTCAATTGGACAATGTTTTTCCAAAAGTCGATAAGAGCTCTATAAAAGCAATGTAAATTGAATACATAATGGGCCACACGCATTAAAGCAAGAAATTACGATTCCTAAATTGCGATTTTTAAGGTATCGCAATTTAGGACTCGCAATTCCTTATGCATGTAGGAATCGCAAAAAAATGCAATTCCTGCTCATTCCTTAATTGCGATTCACAAATTACGATTCGCAATTAAGGAATGACTTCCCATTCATTACTATGGGCCTCGAGGCCCATATGAAAGAATGGGATTGCATGCACAATTTGTGAGTACCAAATAGCTACTCGTAAATTGCGCATGCAATCTGAAGGGTGCAAGGGGGCCAAAAGGCCACCCTGATGCACCTCCTAAAAAAGGTAACTATGCACTTGTGGTGCACACACATGCCCTACACATTCCTTAATTGCGACTCACAAATTGTGATCCACAATTAACCCCTTCGACGCTGATGACGAGCTGGGCTCGTCATGAGGTAGCCTCCTCGCACGCTCATGACGAGCCCAGCTCGTCACGTAAAGTGCGCTTTTAAAAAAGTCAGCGTACGAGCGGAATTCCGCCCGCACGCATGCGGTTAAGGAATGGCTTCCCTTTCATTCCTATGGGCCTAGAGGCCCATAGGAATGAATGGGATTGCAGGCGCAATATGTGAGTACCAAATAGGTACTTGCAAATTCAATCAATCAATCAGTGGTTTATAAAGTGTGCTACTCACATGTGAGGGTCTCAAGGCGCTGGGGGTGGGGGTGGGGGGGACAGCTCCGGATCAGTGGGAGAGCCAGGTCTTGAGGTCCTTCCTGAATGTTTGCAAGGTCAGGGAGCGTCTGATGTTCACAGGGAGGTTGTTCCAGGTCTTGGCCGCGATGTAGGAGAAGGTGCCTCTGCCAGTTCTGTTTCTTCGGATGCGGGGAACCTCTGCCAGGGCGAGTTCGGCAGAGCGGAGGTTCCTCTTGGGTACGTGGAAGGATACTCTCTCGTTGACGTATTTGGGCCCGATGTTGTTGAGGGATTTGTAGGTGTGCAATTGAAGGGTGCAAGGGGGACAAAAGGCCACACTGATGCACCCCCTAAAAAAGGTAAGTATGCACTTGTGGTGCACACACATGCCCTAAGAGCATGTGTGTACACCACAATGCACTTTGAAAATGCATTTATTTGCATTTTTCAAAGGAATTGCAAATTACCATAAACTCAATGGTAATTTGCGATTCTAAATATGCGAAAATGCAATTTGCGATTGCATAATGCATTGTATTTAGGGTATCGCAATTTGCGATTCCCTAATGGCATTAAAAATTGCGATTTCCTTAATTGCGAATTGCAAAAAAGGTACATGCATCTCAAAAAGCCATTTTGCAATCGCAAACGGCCGAATTTTGCAATTCACACTATTTGCGATCGCAAAATGGTTTGATGCATAAGCCCCCTTTTCCTTTAAACTACCCTTGTGAGCAGAAGAAATCGACCGATTATTCAACTGATCCCAGACAACCCCAACCCGTATGTAACATCAGAAGCTATGCATGCATTTTGTACCCAACCCCTGCTGCTATCACAATAATATCTTACCAAAAAATGTCACAATTAATGAGAATTTTTAGTCAAACCTACTATAATTTCTAACCAATGCTACCATCAACAAGCAACTCACTGCTCACCTCGAACTGAACCACCTGCTGTACAACACTCAATCAGGATTCAGAAACAATCACAGTACCGAAACCGCAATCATCGCAGCAACCGACGAAATCTGGGCCATCCTGCAGTGGTTTATCACATTAAGGCCCTTATTATGAGTGTCCCTGTGAATGAGCTGCATTTATCCCAAACCCAGAATTACAGATACAGGGATTACCGGTAAAACAGGCGTTGAAGACAATCTGGCTCATTATGCATTGAACCTTGAGGATCCACTTAAAATCGAGGATTTACCAAGGAAATCTATAATTCCAGGTCCAATTGTCCCAGTAATTCCTAATTTCGGTGTGGACTTTCAATCAGAGATTCGGCTGCTTTACGCATCTGAAATCTCCGGGTGAATGTTAAGGGATCTACAGTGTTTCCACAGATCTCATAATCCCAATGGGGCAGGCCACATTGAAATTAAGAGGTAACCAGTCAAGAGGGCCAAAGAGGGACTATCTAGGGTTTGACTGATTTCTTCTATTAACAATTCTAATGTAGTAATCAAGAGTGTGTTAAGAAAGTTCTTGCCAACATTATCTAACTTAGTCATTAGTGAGCACTTCAGGTGTATTCCATGACATCCTCTGTGTACCGTCATGTGACTGCTGTAATGAGTCACACCTAATTTGGCAAGGAAATGGCTTCCCACTAGACGTAGCTGATCCTTAATGTCATCAGAGGCATTGTTATCCAGAACTTTTTCAGGGAAATCTGCCAAATCATTTATCAAGAGACTGCTGTATTTCCCATGATATTTGGAAATTGAGCACCCTCATTATTATCTTGCTATTTAAAAATTCACCAGCAAAAGGTAAATGAATGAGAATATTTATCACACTTGTGCATGCTCTTGGAGAGATCCTGATGGCTCAGCCCTATCTTTACAAGCTCAGTCTTAAAGTTTGTGAACAAGACCTACTGCAGTGCAACAAATAAATGATGGTAATCCCAGTGTATTTTTTAAGGTCACAGCATTGGTACTTTATAAGCACTCATTACCGTACGGTGATGGCAAAGGTTTGAATGAGTCTTCACATGAGTCTTCATGCTTGTATATCAGGGGCCACATTACATATTCAGCGCACTTTCTCTGTTTGTGCCACAGCACACCTGTTTTACAAACACGTAAAGTTTGCTGTATTAACGTAAATGCTCTGCCCCCATGGCAGCCCTGAACTCGTGCTGCCCTGGGAGCCCACATTCAAGTGAAATATGGAGTAGCTTCATCAAAGCTGCACCATGTTTCACTGTGCAAGGGGACACCTCCTACACTTTAAAGAGAGGAGAAAGATACTCTTGCAGGCGCCTGCAGTGAGTGACTGCGCCTGCCTGCAAGGGGATGTCTGTGGGATCCATGTGACCCCCTTTATCTCCTCCAGAGTGATGCCTTTAGGAGGCGCACTGAAAGTGCACCACCTTTTAGTGGTGCACTTGTAGTGCATTTCCTAGAGGCATGTTTGCTTCTGCGCCCAAGTCTATAATATGGCACAGGTGCAGAGATAAAGTGATTCCCTCAATTGCATGGGGCCATGCTCCCATAAAAATAAGGGAAGGCCCTCTACTGATAGTGCTTGCACTACATGTGCGCCAGCGTTATCTATGTTACAGAAGGGCCGCACAAGCATCTGCGGCCCCTTCTGTAATACCAAAGTGTACTGGGGCACACAAAGAGGGTGCACATCCCTGTTGCGCCTCCGGGGCACTCTCTGTAATACTGCCCAAGGATTCCCACACCCTGTAATACTGACCTAATTCACATTCTGCAATTTTGTCACATACCCATTTTTAGTAGTTCTGATTGGCGTTTTCAAGAGGCACTAATGAGTGACGGTAAGAATAATAATTGCCCTATATTTCCCTCTTAATCTATGACTAAACTTATTTTTTATAGTGTTAGTGGTATGACCAGTAAATGATTGATGCAAACAGTTGAGTTGAGAGATTTGTATTCCTTTTCACCAGTCCCTACAGGACTTCAAATTAAAAATGTGCTTTTCCACTGTGTGTAAATTTAAATATATGCAATGGCCATCATACTGCTATTTCTAGGTTCAGTGGGGGATCAGTGGTGTAACGAAACTTGAGGAGACCCTCTGCAAGTACACAGAGGGGTCCCCCTCACTGGCCCACCACCTAGTACTTTTGCTGAGGGGACCCCCTGGAGCTTGGTGGACCCCCACACCATGGGGGCTGCAGGTGCTTATGTTACGCCACTGTAGGGGATACTTCCTGCCATTACTATATCTCCCCAAAAGATAATTTAAAAAAAGAGAAACAATGACTTTACTTATGGCTTTGGGCCATTGAGGTTATCTCCAGTGTTTCCACATTTTAAATAATGGGCATCTACCTTCGCACCATCAGCTTTTCTAAACAGATGTCAAGAAAAACCTCTGCTCTCTTCTTTGATGTTAAGTATTGTCACATGGTCAGGATAGGCCTAGCAGAACAGCGTTATTTGCATGCTCATGTTTCTTAAGTGGCCTTCTCTTTTACACACGATGATTTTTGACATACATTAGTGTGCGGGATATCGTTCTCTGACTCTGCATTGCTTATATTTCACCTTCGTAGGCACTCTATCACGATACGTTGAACATTCAGTACAAGAGATAAAGTTCACTGCGAAAATGTCATATTTGTTAATTGTCCAGTTGGAGACACCACTATCTAACTAGAATAAACAACTGTGGCCAAACAGAGCTGCAGTATGGCCACATGGGTTGTACTGTTATAAATACACAGCCACTACCTTGCTTAGACAGAGCAGCACTCAGCTGACACTGCGGGGTTACCCCATGTTGGAATTCCAGCTCAGCTGATTTTTGTGTTCCATCACAAGAGATGTCCAGCTCTACACTAAGACAGACAGCCTGATGACACTTGCCCACAGGTAATGGGGAATTAGTCCACCCGGCAGGGATTTGGCAGATCATCCACCCTAGGTAAGACTAGGTATGGGAGCGCTTGTTAGGAGTACATATGTACTCAGTACTTACATGCCTGTATATATGCACGGTCTTAGCACAAGGGTGGAAATGTTTATTCTGTTCATTGTTCTTGTAATGCTAATTATGCAAATCTGTTTCATTCTACTCATAATCGCAGCATGCATATTTTATTCAAGAATCACTACAATAAATATTGTAAAGCCATGCTGAGTATTTCTTGTGTACTTCTTTGGCTTTGCACAAGTGTCCAAACAAAACGGTTCTAGATCTGTTACGACGATTTCCTTGGGGAGTCAGGGTTGTCATGTTCTGAGGTTGCACATACATTTATTACCCTGTGAGGTTAGGGGTTCGGATGGTGCACTGTGAGGTAGCAGGACTATAATCCAGTATCTCCTGAGGGGATGCTGGGAATCCGCCTCGCACAGGGAACCCACAGCAATCCTGGCAATTTTATCTGACCATCCGTTAGTGAAGCACTACCTGGGTCCCGGAGGCTGGAAGGGTTTGCTTGCTGCTTTGTTACTGGAGACCGATATTGTGGCAGTGCTGCAAAACTGGCCTCCAGTAACAAAATCAGCCCCCACCCTTCCAGTCTACCGGGTAAACACGCGATGCCAGGTATTGCCAGCCGGACCCTGGACATGCACCATCCCAACATTTATGTTGTCTGACAAACACACTGTTTTACCACACTTGGTACAAGCTGTACGACTGTGTGGTTGCATTCTGTGATTCTTTCCCTCACCAACGACCCCACCACCGCGAGACCCAGCCTCCAGGAAGGAATGAAAGACGTCGCGGAATGGATGAAGCTCAGCCGTCTGAAACTGAACTCAGACAAGACGGAAGTCCTCATCCTGGGAACATCCTCCGCTGCCTGAGACGACTCCTGGTGGCCCTCTACCCAGGGCACCGCCCCCAAACCAACGGATCATGGCTTCATCCTGGACTCCTCCCTCACGATGGCCAAGCAAGTCAACGCCGTCTCGTCATCCTGTTTCAACACCCTGCGCATGCTCCGTAAGATCTTCCGGTGGATCCCCACTGACACCAGGAAGACGGTCACCCAGGCCCTCGTCATCAGCCGACTGGACTACGGGAACACCCTCTACGCTGGAACCACAGCCAAACTCCAGAAAATACTCCAGCGCATACAGAACGCTTCTGCTCGACTCATCCTGGACATCCCCCTCCAAAGCCACATCTCTCCCCTGCTGAGAGACCTGCACTGGCTCGCCATCAGCAAGAGGATCACGTTCAGACTCCTCACCCACGCACACAAGGCTTTCCACGATATGGGCCCCAAATACCTCAACAACCGCCTCACATTCTACACACCCACCCGCCAACTCCGGTCCGCCAACCTCGCCCTCGCCACCGTCCCACGCATTCGCAGATCCACCGCCGGAGGAAGATCCTTCTCCAACCTGGCGGCCAAGACATGGAACTCCCTCCCCGCCCACCTACGTCTGACCCAGGACCACCTCTCCTTCAGGAAACAGCTCAAGACCTGGCTCTTCGAGCAGTAGCGTCTCCACCCCCCCCCTCCCCCCTCTGTCCCAGTGCCTTGAGACCCTAACGGGTGAGCAGCGCGCTATACAAATCTGTCTGATTGATTGATTGATTGATTGATTGATTGTGACATTGGTACATTTGACACTTGTAATGATGTTTGCATGTGAGAATTTTGTTGTCAGGAAAGTTTCTTAGGGCCATTTTGCAACATGAATTTAGAGTGTCCACATTATCAGAATGGACTTCTTTACATGAGTCAATTCCTATTGTTCATCCAGGAAAGACTGACTATTCATTTTCCTGATTTCATTATTTAAACCGTATCTAATATCTATCTTTTGAAAAGCTTTATTTCTTGCCTTTGTGCTTTGTATTCTAAGTCCTTATAAAGGTGTTGTAAATGGGTTTAAACTCCCTTTTGCTTGGTAAGGCAGTGTACCTCAGGGAAATTCTTGACTGAGAGAGAATAGTCTAGGTCCTCCAGGCCAGCCATGGATGCAGGATCGGCATGCGTTAGCGCCCCAGGCCTTGCACCTCCAGGGGAGCACTGGTCCCTCCTAATGGACTATTCAGAGGAGGTTTCCAATTGGAATTTTCATTATGAATACACGTTTAGTGTATTGCTAAAGAAGATAATGTGTGTTTCAATCTGCCATTGAACTGACCTATTGATTTGTTGTGCCTTTAAACCAACCGTTGAGACCCCATGCGATTTTAAACCACTGCAGCCTGCTTTTACACCTAACCTGCACCTGAAACCTGCCCAATCTCTGCTCGCGTGGGTTCAGAAGAATGCAAAGCATTGTTTGTTTGCCATTGAAGACACAGTTCATCATTGCAAAGTTCCAGATGACTTTGTAACAGAATCTGTTAATAGGCTCATTTCCACTGCATGGTTCTGTGTAGTGCTGTGAATTCAACCCTTACATCACCTGTCCACATATCACTTCTTTCTGCATCCTTTGTCTTGAGAAACGGCATTTTACTATTCCACCCACACACCAACATGTAGATCACAGACACCAACCTTTTTTACATTTTTGCAGACTGGCTTGGAGAATTGTATACAGTGGATGATTGTTGGAAGAAGATCCTCAGGGTTACCCGCAAAGCCATTTACTATCACATATACTTTCCTATCATAGTTTAATCCACATTAGTCGGAATAACCCATAGTTGCTGTTCACATTTTCATATTAGGAGTGTTTATTTGTCGCAGTATTGTTTATTGTCTTACTTTGCTGTACTTTTATATTGTTTATGGTAGAACGTATGAAAGTTGGGAGTTGTCTTCCAGCTCACACACCCTTCGCTTGTATTCTGAACAAATGTCTTATTCTCTCCACTGCATTAATATCTATAGCTACAAAGTGTGGCACACTAACCCATGTAGATGATCAGTTGAAGACTGCTATTCAGAAAATTTACCTGAAAGCACTTTTACTCAGCACATCAATTTACATTGCTGAACTCTACTCATCCAACATCATATATGATTGCAAAGCCAGCATTATCTACAAAGCAAATATTCTTGATCATTCAATTACAGTTAAACCTTCATATGCCCATGCCACCAAAATATGTTAATTCCCCCAAAATCAAGTACCCACCATACATTCACACATCCCCATCATGTCAACACACCTACCATCAAATATTCAAACACAAACCACTGTACATGCAGACATTCCCTATTTTACACCTCTACCCAAATCACATGCCAAGATGCTAACCATCATACACCCACACAATGCTCTACTGCGTCACTACAAGAACCTTTGGCCCAATTTAGTGTTGCCGAACATGGTGATCCCCCACAAATGTGTTGAAGTACCCTGTCTGACAAACAAATGATCCACCCACTTTATTTAGAGTGGGGCAGACCCTTATCTTTTTGATTCTGGTCATCCGACTGGCTCTGCATTTGGAAAGCTTACTACAACGGGCTGACAGAGTAGGGTCCATCATATTACGGACATCATACCGTCTGCCCAGGAGGCAAATGTTCTGATGTATTTTTTTCAGACCATCACCACCAGGAAAAACGCAGTGGTTGTGAACAGAAATAAAGAAAAATCACCCTCCACAGAGAAAACTCTCAAGGTGTGGTAGTCACTAGTTTTTTATTTTTAATAACAAACTCCCACTTTGTATTTTGTTTTTTTTAAGCAAAAAAAGTTTGGTGTGGGACTGCCTGAAAGATTGTGGCAATGCACCATAAAGCAGTGCCTTCAGAAGTACTCCTGTGGCGGTGGTTCCTCTGAAAACATATGGATCATTGATGGGCTGGCGCTGATCTCTCGATACGGCAGGCGGTAGTCCTTCAGGCTGCCATCTGTAATGCCCTCCACCACCCGGACAGACGGCTGGCCAAACACCAGTCTTGAGATCAGGCTCTAAGTCACACCATCATAGAAACTTTTACACATTTATAAACAGAGTCAATTACTCTTTAATTTGCAGGTCATTTAAACATTTTATCAGGAATTAACATGAATTGAAATCAAGGATAACTGTACAGTGGGGTTGGGACATGAGGTAAAGGTAGCTCATTAACTCATGAATTTCCCAACATTTTATGTTTTATGGCAACGTAACTGTCAACATACTAGTCAACTCTAGCTCCCCTTCAACTTTATTGTTCAGGGAGTATATATTCCCATGTTATTACACAGAAAGCGGTGGCGTAACAGCTCATATTTCACAAGGACCCCTAAAATAGTTTCTACAGTTTTTGCAGAGCTTCGCAATAGTTCATTTTTTAATTAGTAACATCTTCACAAAAGCCAAAGCAAAAGCACAATATTTAAATTGCAACCAGGGCCCACTCTTACCCGGACAATGGCGGTTAAACTTTAAATATCTCTGAATTTAGCCAATGTTTGTTGTTTAATTAACAGTCTATTTATTATAGCTATGGAAAACATGAACGTTCTAAATGCAATCAGAGCCCATTGTTGGCCACACATTGCACCAAAAATCTCTGAGTATGAGCACTGCATGTTGTTTATCCAACAAAATAGCAAAATACACAAGATGATGGACGGAATGTTGCACAATGGCAAAACATTCACCCCAGTCACAGATCTGGGTTTAATCCATTGTTATTTTGCTCACCAAGCCACCCCAGTTCAGACATGGCCATATGCAAATCAGCCTTGACCCTGTGCCTCATGGGAACAGTCCAGACCGAACTGCCAAACCAAGTCTTACCTGGACCGGAATCAAGCATCCTAGGACCAGTTTCTGGCTATCAGCCTTCATCAGCCAGGATAGCTTGAGTCCAGTGGCGTAGTGAGCACAGACCGTCCATCATCCCCTTTGGCATCGCTTTGTTCGCCCTAAGTTGGCAGGGTATGCCCAGACATGGGTCCCTTGCTCACTCTACCACTGGATTCAAGGTAGCCTGGCTGATGAGGATTATGAATCCGAAACCAGTCCCAGGTTGCATGTTTCCGATCCAGGGAAGACATGGCTTGGCAGTTCGGGCTGGACTGTTCCCATGAGGCACAGGGTCAGACTGATTTGCATATGGCCATGTCTGAACTGGGGTGGTGGAGTGAGCTAAAGAATGGTGATGGGTTAAACCCAGATCAGTTGACTGGGGGTGAGTGTTGATGTGCTCAAACGCACCGTCCATCATCCCCTTTGGTATCGCTTTAGCCAACAAAATAGTCATAAAAGCTTAAAGTTCTAATTGCATTCATTGCAGGCAGTACCTTCAACAATCTCTGATTTCTATAGTCAAAATGTGTTGTTTAAGTAAGTAAACCATATTGTATCTGAAACTCTATATTTTGTTTTGCCGTTTTGTTCTACAATCAACTAGTATAGTCCAGTATTTAATGTGTTACAATAGGGAGTGAGAGAGCGCTCCCACATCATAGAATGCAGACATAAGTAGAGTTGATTGCCCTAGGTGTGTGTCTGTCTTCAATAACTCAAAATAGGGCCACTGTTATTTTCAAATTGTCAGTGCGCTGTTGTCTTGTGCATGCAGTTATACTCGGTGTTTAATTGGTGAATTCCTAATTTGGCTACATCTGCACTTTTGTTGAAATGGAGACTGAAACAGACATGTAGTCTTCCAATTAACATGCTTGTTGGTCCAAAAAGACCACCCTTTGAAGTCAGTTGAGACTGTGACGAAGCAACAGGCATCCAATGCTTAGGGTGTGTTTTGCCAGCAGGGAAACAGACAGGTCGTGGGAGGGGCAACGCCAATTATAGGCTCAGGTGGGAACAAATATATTCAGACAAAGGAGGACAGGTGGCTTAACGATAGAAGCAGACAAGAGCGCTCACCATTGCTGTGGATTCGGGACTTACACAAATCACAACCATTGTCTTCTTTAAACCTAGGATTTGGTAACGGGACGCACGTAAGTGACTTCAAAAGTTTATTCTTTCTTCTGTGAAATGCATAAAAAAGAAATGTGATGTTTTGTGGTTAAATATCACAAATTAAGCCGAAGAAAACAAAACTTGGTTTCTGGTTGATGTTTTCCAACCTAGAGCTCGCAAACAATTTCCTTGGTCCGTGAAGGTTTTTCTATAATTGCAAAAAAGTAAGCCACTCGGTGTAACTTGTGTTTATAGGAGCAGAATACATTCATGGTTATCAAGGTCATGTTTCTTCACGACGTTTACTTTCTAGCAAACCCTTTAAAATACCTAGAAACTGCAGTCAACCTTTTAGACATATTGATAAACTACATTAATGTCTTGGAGCTCTGTTTTCCTCAAATGTAGTATTGTTGCAGGGAGGGGCATGGTTAATCATGTGGTTGTTGTTTTGTTTAAGATCACAAAGGCTCTTTGGAGCAAAGTGGAGCTTGGGTTGTTCTTCATGGACCTTGCTGCATGCATGACTTGCTGATGGCTGGTGTTCACTTTAGCTGAGCAAAGAGCATTTACTTGACTGAGAATACGTAGGAAATACAGCCTTGGCTGCCATGCATAATAAATTATAATCCAGACATTGTGCGTGTGTGAGTATACTCTGTGGTTTGCAAAATGTCGAGTTTTATAATCCAAGGCTGTTGGCCACTAAATCCCGGCTGCAACGCTTTGACATAGCAAATGCCACTTTCACAGGTGTGTGATGCTGCCTCTTCCAGCTTCCTGAGCCTCCTTTGTGTATGCAACGAGGTGTGTGATGGGGAGGGGCGGTGCGCCTGATTATTCCAGTGCCCTCCCAGGCACACCCAGACCTTGAGGCAGCCGAACTCGATCCGTCTGTTAATAGGCAGCCAGGTGTCACCGCGGTTTTGGGAAAGAGGTCGTCAGTGATTTTCGAAGTGCTTCAGATGTGTAGAGCAATCAGTATGCCAATTAATGGGAGGTCAGTGGCTTATGCAAGGTGTAGAGAGGTTTGTGTGTGGTGGAGTTTATGCCCACCGAAAACCACCTGAGTGATAGAAACGTGTCTGCACTAGCAAGAGGTTTCATTTGAGAATGAGGCATGCTGTATTTTCTTAAAGAACAAACCTTAGAAATTGTGATAACGCGTTCAGCTGGTTTGCAGCGCGAGCAAATGCCCGAGGTCGCTGCGTATTTCACGAAAGAGCAAGAGGCTGCGGCTGGCTTTGTAATCAGGACGTGTGTGTGGGTGGAAAGGTCATGAGGGTGTCCTACGCACAGTGCTTTGGAATGTGATATCTGTGCCACAGATTGCAAGTCCTGTACAGCACACATTGTTCTTCCACAGTTTTAACCCCACCTGGCCCCCGTACTCTTACCTCCTCAGTATTTCTGGACATGCCATTGTGACAATAAATCCCATTTAAACTATATCTACATCCAGGATGCTAGTACTCTATCTATTTGTTGTGTCATGCTTTTTAGGAATTAAAATGTTTTGCATGATTATATTCGGAGACACTCAACTCGGCCAACATTTGAACAAATGGGCAAAGGGTTCTTCAGTTGTATACCTTAAAACTAATGAGGTTAATTCAACTGAAATTTTCGCTATTCACCCTAATCATAACTTTGTACAAATATATCTGAGCAGCTAAATAGTCCTATGCTAAAACATAATATCTTCCTGTTTGACTTAAGTTGCCCATAGGATTGGTACAGAGGACCCTATTGTAAATGTAGGGTAACCATTGGCATCAGTCACAACTCCATTATCCATAGCGATATCTATGTACTCCCTCAAAAACGACAAGCAATTTGAACAATCCCTTATTGAAGGAGGTAACTGGGATGAAATATCAGAAAATCTGCCTTAGCTTGAGCAACCCAATTTCTTTCAAAGTCACCTGTCACACGCATATTCAAAAGCTATGCCAGACAGATAGTGCTAACTTGTGAGAGATGCTAGGCTGTTTTGATGACATCATTTCATGCCTTTTGCAAAGTTAGTACAAAACTTGACAAATTTGCTCTGCATCCTAAAATGCAGCAGTCAAGCACTGCAGGTCGCCACCAAGTACCAGCCTATGTTGGGTAGACTGTAACTACCCAGCATTGACTGTTACTATCCTCGACTGACCGCATATAAAGGCGCACTCCCTACACTGGTCCCTCTTATAACATAACTGCCCAGGATCCAAATTTGGAAACACAGCCCCGCTCAGTCAACCATACAGAGCTGTGGAGACATCTCAAACCAGAACTACCACCTCTGAGAATGTCACGCATAGATCAATGAGGATCCGGGGCACTGCCTACCTCACTACCGCAAGCGGTCAAGCGAAAAGATTACATGTTTGGTGTAATTTTAAACATTGAAAGCAAATACATACATATATGCTGGATGAAAAAGGTGTATTCAGTATTTGTTTATGGACTAATTAGCTAACAGTGTTGTGACTGTACTACATCATTCCAAATGCAGGAGAGAAAAAGCTTGTTGGAGAGGATCTGAGCAGATATCATGAAGGTTGACTGTCGCAACTAGGGAGATCTCATTTAACACATGATTGGTATAGTGTCAGGTGGAGTTTTATTAATTGGTTGCAGGTATTGGAAGGCTCAACGCACATCTGTAGGGGCAGAGTTTTTGCACTTTCAGCAGCTATTTAATGATTCATATCTGTGGTGGTTGGTGTTTCTCAAGCTGGGACAGTAATTCCAGAAGAACTGTGACCAAAGTGGATATTCCTGCATCTAGGGACTGCTTATTAGTCAGTGTTGGCACGAGAAATCAGCTAATAGTAAGAAATAAAAAATAAGTATTCTATTTTGATGTGAAATATATCTGTAGACAAGGTGTAGTCCTTTGCACTTAATGTGATAATTGGGAGCTTGTAAAGATGCTGCAATGTTGGCGAGAAAAGTATCCAAATAACAGACACATGATAAGAGTTTTGTTGTAAGACTTGGGGGTTAAGGAGTCTGCAAACAGGGAATCTTGAGTGTAGGCTGTATTAAAATGAGATGACTTCTGAGGCTGAGGGGTGATGTGTAGCCAAGCTCCCCGGTTACAGAGTACTCCTCCCAGAGACGTTGGTGAAGTTTGACCACCTTTAATGTGCATTTTACTTGACTCACCTTTACATACAGGCATTTAAATATTCTGTATTATGTTGGCATAGTGGTCTGTATTGCTGGAAATATTGAGTGAATGTTTCTATGATGGGGTGCATCTCTCCATCTTTGAACATTGAGCAGGCCACTGTGGGGTATCTCATGCTGGAAGATGTAAAGAAGGAGGGACAACGTTAGACTGGACGTGGGCGGTTGAAACAAGGGTTCGTGGATGTCCTTGAATTTGCTTGGGGCCCTAAACCATGAACCACAAAGTATTATGTGAAGCTGTACTAAAGATACACAAAAAACAAGGTAACAGCTTTTTACTTTTAAGAATTGGTGCTTTTATTACCCAAAACGGGTGTAAATGCAACAAAGGGAATGAGAGCTGTGCTAATAGTATTAATAAAGAATTTGATGACATGTATAGCAATCATCTGGAACAGTGGTAAGTGGTTTGCTAACTCCAATAAAACAAAGAGAGGGTCCAGTGAGGAGAGGAGCGAGCTGGGCGTTATGAACAACAGAAGGTCACTAATTAATAACAAAGGAAACATGATGACACGTTTTGTTCTTACAAGTCTCCGGCTATCAGAATATGCAACCAATTAAATGGGTGACAGTATTAAAATAATGGCAGTGCCAATCATGGTTTTCATGAATACAAATACACATACCATATGATCATACACACAAAACACACAAATCTTCCTCCATTCGTTTAACTTTTATAAGAAATATGGGGTGGTCAGCCACCCAGTGATTGTCTAAGGCAGATCCAGAGTTGTGTGCTAAAGCATGATGCTAAATCAGGGGTTCTGCTCGTTGACCCTTCATCCCTTCTTACTGACCACCAACTATGTGGATCCTGTCCTTTCACAAGCAGAAATTGTGCAAACGTTGTGCACACTTTGATTATTTTTTTACCCTTCTTCCAGAAGGTTACAAACGTGACAAAGTATGGTAATGCGATCCGTGTCTAATTCGTGTAATCCTGGCTCTGCTGTTTCTATCACAGTGCACTGCACTGGTTCTTGCTGTTGTCTGGTCCCATCTAGATTACAATGATGCAATCTACACAGGACTTTTAGCGAACTAAAGTGAGCACAGAACACAAAAGCTCATTTTTCCTTTGCCCTGAAAAGATTAAAAAACGGACCCTTAATATAATTGCACTACAATGGCTCCTGAGTAAGGAAAGATTGACCCTCACAATCCTCTCTCTGCCTCGGGCACAAAGCATGTAACTTTTTTGTATATATTTTGTTGTGTGTATTGTCTTTTTCATCTGAGCCATGTATGGTATGTCTGGTGTTTGTGTGTTGTGTGGTGTCATATTGTTTTTGCATATCGTGTGTTATGTTAATGTGGGGCTGTTCTAATTGTATTGTATACAGTAAAGAATTTTATACAAATGAATTTATATATAATATTATTAAAAAAAGAGCTTTTTTGATCAAATAAAACATGAAAAAATATTGGTTTGTGGGGCAATGATGTTGTTTCTAATTTAGGATGTACCACTAATGTATTAATTATATTCATAGGGAAAGGTTTGCCGTTATTGTTCCTTGATTTTCCCTGCCCTCCTTTCCCTATATTAAGAAACCCAGGGACCCTCTTGTGTTTCTAGCTGACTCAAAGTACAATCATTTTGAACGTATTTTTATACATTTCAACAAGCATCGTAAAACAATTCATGGATCCTGTTTTAGGAGTGGAATGTGGGCCGAGTCACAAAGCCATAAATGACTCCCATCTGATGCCAAGTGCAGGTGGGCCTCGATCTTACGTGAGAGCCAGTGGGTAAAGTGTCCAGATGTCTGTCATGGGGAGTGCATGACCACTGCATGTGCTGTATGTGCTGGGTCCTGATTGACTGAGAGTTCCTAATTTCATGTGGCATCTAACTTTATGGTGTTTTTGGAACTCGCCCCTCGGACCAGGTGCGTTTTTATTGGGGCCAATCTCCCAGGACCATTGTGGCATTGCTGTCTATCTGTGGGACTAATCTGGGTTTTTCCTATTCTCATATTTGTTCAGCTGGTTACGTGCCACCCCACTTGTGATCTGTCATTCAGTGGCCTCAGGCTTATGGTGCAGGACCTGCCTGACCACTTATTTATTACTCTGGGTTGATGGAGAGGTCATATCGGGAGATTCCGACAACGGTGATTTGATTTTGTTTTTGCACACGGACATCACTATTAAAATTCCCACCTCTGGTTGAATTTTCAACATAATTTACGCATACTTCATGCCAGTCACACTGGGGCTTGTCATCTTGCAGTTTTAACTATTACTGCTTCCCTAGTAACTTGCATTCAACACAATTTGCAGACTGGGTTTTTACAGCAGGAAAACCCCACTTGTAGGAAACCACACAAAAACAGTACAAAAATCAGAATAGGCACCAATGACATGCATAGCCCTGTCACCCACCGGGGAAGACAGGAAAACCAGCTGATGTACCAGTCCTGCTCAAGGGCACCTCCCTCCTTATGCATGCCAGTTTGTAAGCGATGCAGCGCTTGTATGGCAAGAGTCCCATTGTTCATGTCGTTGCTTGGGATTAACGTGCAACAGGATGCACCGATCTTGCCACGTACCCCTCCCTCCATTGCGGTCATCAAGTCCAACATATACTGATGTTGCATCACCATGAGGCGGATGGCTCTTAGTTCTTCTTTTATTGCATTAAGGCATAACTCAGTACTGTTCATCATCTTCCATGTGGGTATTTGCAACCAGGTGGGTGTTTGTGTTCGTTTGCACTGTGAAGAATGGTATCGGCGATCTCTCATTGACTTGTGTGCCAGAAACAGCCTCAATTCTTCTGGAATGTCCTTGAACTGAGCTCAGCCATAATAATCTGTAGTTCTTTTTTCCCAAGCCTGTTGCAATAGAGTTGTTTTCTTCTATAACAGATGTTGGTCCAACTCTGACAGATCTTGTCCAGGAATGACCATGGTAGGGGTGTGTATGGTAACCAGGAAGCGCAGGCCTCGCCATCCAGGTACAAGCTGGGTGTAGGCGAATTAACTGCATTGCCAGCAGGTATCCATCAACGTGTAGGTGCACCACAGCATGTCTGGAACATGCAGTATTGAGCCACAGTTGTCATTAGTGCTGAGTGGAATCGTTCCTTTACCTCTGAAACACAATGAAGACAGTGTGAGTTTTTGTACAATTAGGAGTTGCCCCTTTCCTGCCAACCACGTGTACCTATCTATCTCTGTGTCCCATATTACCTGACAGGGGTTATCTAGACTGGTATTTAGCCCTCCCCTATGAGACTCATTTGCCTTCGTATCTTCGAGGTGGATGGGCCTACACTGTAACTCCATGTCTGTCATCCATTTGTTATTAAAGAAGACTGCACCAGAAATGCAAAGGGCCACCCTGGGACCACAGATAGAAGTGGTAGCAGACGTGTTTCTGCACTGGGGTGGTGGCTTTGCTACCTCCAATAATCTTTTTTTCTGGAAAATCCCTGGGCCAAACAGTATCCTCCCGTATGGTGCCCTGCCTGTGCATCTGTCTGAATCTCGCTAGGATTGGTGAAGAGTTATTGGGCTGTGGATTTGGTCTCGCAATGGGTTTTGGAGTAAAGCCTGACTGCGCCTACTGCATGTGGTATCAGTGAACAGCTGTAGAATGACTTGGCTGATGTCTGGGCACCCACTGCGGTCATGTGCTGATACCATGTGTTGTGTAAGAATGCACTGGGTAGTGCATGTGGAATACTAGTGCTGTGTTCAGTGTAATTATAGGTGACATGGGAGAGGTCCCTACGCAAGTGCTGTGCAAATGTGGGGATGGACTTCATTTGACTATGCAGATCTTTGGCAACATGTGGACACCACCATACCCACAGTAAACAGAGGGTATACAATTGTACAACAATACATAACTTGTGGAACATTGCAGATCTTGGGGATGGATCCAGGAAGATGTCTGTGGTCATCCGAAAAGCAGCAGATTTCTGTACTTTGGAGAAGTTTGAAGGAGTTTAGTGTAAAATTTTGACAAATGTTTGAAGTCTTGAACTTATGCGCTTGCGTCTTTGTTAGGATAATGGGAGTGGTCGCTGGAGAGATAGTGGGCAGCAGTAAGGGTGGTGCACTTTCGAAGCTCGATTGCAGACCTGTTGGATAAGAGCTGTTGTTTGTTGGTTAAGTTTTAGAAAATGTTTGCATCCTTATGTATCATCGTCAATTATTATTAGAGATTCCTGTGCCTTTCTTTTTTAAGGGTGTGCTTTTACATTCATACATCTTATTTTTGGAGGGTCACCGGATGGTGGCCCCTGATCAGGTGTCTACTTTTGTGGAGACAACATATGTTTAGTCATGGGTCGCTTAATTCTTGCTAATGGGTTGTCGCCCCCGCCCCTCACCAGGAAAGGATATATTTCATTAAGGGGTGGTTTTCGTGAGCCTATGCAAGGTCTGGGTTCTTTAACGTTTTTAGGGGTGTTGCTGGATGTCTACTATCTTGCCTTCTCTAGTGAGGGAGTGCGGGCGTACCTTTTGGCCTACAAGTGCGTTGGTGATATGTAAAGAAGAGGGGTGCCGTAATTAGGTATTGTGGGTGATTGCACATGCTTGGAATTCACATGTGTACCCTTCTAGTCCCAGCACGTGGCAGGCAGTAGGACCCTCCCTAAATGTGCCAGGTGTCTTGACTATGCCCTTTTTCTTAGAGGGTTCTTTTTGGGCTAGTTTTTGCTGGTATCTTAGGCATTTCCCTAGGTTCTCATACGACTTGGTTATTTCCAATGTTATTTACCAGAGGGGGTCAGAGAGCTGTCCTGTGGCCCTCATATGTTTCTGATGTGAAGGAGTCCTATATTGGGCTTACTTGCTTGTGGAGCCACACTGTAAATTAGCCCATTTAAAATAAATACCTTAAAGGGAAGTCCACAACCACCGTGGTGGCTACAGAAAGTCTAGAAGTGTCCGGTCCTGGGGCCATGAGGCCTAGCTGAGCCAAGACTCATCCATAGTAAAGACCAGGAAACCTACCTTGACAATCCAAAGACGCATTTTCTGGAACTGCCTAGCTGCACCAGACGCGGGGTGACTAAGAACGTTAGTGGGCCCGACTAGAGGTTGCAAGCAAAGACCAGGTGGTAACTGAGGTAGAGCAGATCCAGATACTACCTACACAGAGCCCCGACAGAGAGAATAGTGAATGGTTGGTACCCCCCACAAAACAGAAGCCTAATATGGTGCAACCAAAAGGCATGGGAGTGTCACAGTCTAACAAGATGGGCAATTATTCCATCCTCAGATGGTCCCAACAGCCAGAGGGGGAAGGGGCAGTAGAGCCCTCACTGGGTGCAATCATGGCAGTGATTAAAGATGTCAATGGCTCCCTGGAACCCACAATCAAAGCAGTGAGAATAGAGGTCAACCTGATTAGAACGGATCTCCACAAGTTAAGTGGTATGGTTTTAGAAGCAGAAAGACACATATTCCAACTACAAGCCAGGACCAGGCGATTAGAGAACAGACTTAGACAATGGCGGCAAAGCTGGAGCACCAAGAAGGAAGAGCTGGAAGGGACAACATCAGGGTGGTGGGGGTCCTGGAGGGAGCAGAGGTACCCAGTATGGACCTATTTGTGTAAGTTCTCATCATGAACACATTAAATCCTAAAAGACTTTCAAACTTCTTCTCAGGGGAATGGGCGCTTAGTACCGAAGCACAAGCCAGGCCTACCCCATGCCCCCCAATAATTGCAAGAATCTTTAATTACAGGGAAAGAGATGCAGTCCTCCAAGCAGCACGCTCAAAAGGTGATATACAATATGAAAATGCCCAGATCCATTTTTTCATCAACTTCACGTTACAAGTTCAGCGACAAAGGAGGAGCTTCGAGGCGAAAAAGACAGACTTGAGAGACAGGAAAATAAAGTACATGATGCTCTTTCCGGCAAAACTCCATGCAATTGCAGAAGACAAAACCTGGCATTTTACAACACTGGAGGAGGCCAGGGAGTGTTTTCAGGGGTGGCGCACAGTAAGTAGGAACCAACACAATGGGCCAAGATGAAACCATGAGATTCCTGAGCAGAATTGAGAGAGTCAGCGGAATTGCAGGTGGGGAGCGCACCACAGACTGAGCCACCGGACCAACAGGGGAATGAATGGGGAAAAGGAGATAAAGACAATGGGCAACTCGAAAGCTGAGAGGGAACGACAGGTATAGCATTCCAAATGGGGAATAGTACACCAAGCAGGAAGGAGTGACCTATACAGTTGTGAGAGAACTGTACTAAAGTGGCCAGCTACCCAGCTCAGACACCTTTGACCTGGAACTCTTGGGGACTAAGCACTAAGTTGGTAGATGGACAGGGGGTATAGAAAGTAAAACAGCTATTGAGTGTCCTATTGCAGCTGAACTACCCCTTTTCTGTTGTTATTTAATGTTTGGTAGGGGCGACAGGCACGCTGCAGGTTGGGTAGTTGGGGAATAGCAAGCCAATTTAGCAGGGTAGTAGGGTGGGGTGGTCAGTGTTGGGGGAAGGGGTATGGTTATACATGGTTCTATGTTGATACATGCAGTGCTCAGACACAGATCAGAATGAGAAGTCAGAGTAAAGTTAGCAGGCCATGATGATAGAGCAGGTTCTAACTAGCAGACAAGAGAAAGGTGGGAGGGGAGGTAGGCAAGCACTACATTGGTCGACTCACAGACACAAAGGCTGAAAGTCTGGTCTTGGAGCGGTAACGGCCTCAATGGTAAAATCAAGCACTCAGTAGTCATGCACTTCATGAAAAATCATGCCAGAGACAGTCTTGTTGCAGGAAGCACACCTAAAAGGCAACCAATGCTACACACTAAATAGGATGGGATATACGCTATTGGTACATGTGGGGTACACAACGGGCTCTTGAGGGATGGGAATACTATTTCCCATTTGTGCCAAAGAAAACCCAGCCAGCTCAACTCGGTGAGATTTGTGGTGGTGGTTTGTCATTGGGAGGGGCGATTACTCAACTTCTGCTTAGTCTATGTCCCAACTTAGCTGCAGACATCAACGGTAAACGACTTGGGTGTGCTACTCCTAGAACTCCAGTAGGGTCAATTAATAGCAGGGGGAGATATGAACAAAGTGAATATGGATGTATTGGGGGGTCACTCTCGGGGCGTCAGATGGGAGCCCTAAGAGACTTTTTAGACACTATGGGCCATATTATCAAGAACGGGCGATAACATTATCACCGCTTTAGCAGCAGGAAAATGCCTGCTAGAGCGGCTATAAGAAGCTTGATAATATGCCCTTGAGAATTCCAATAGAAGCCCAGGTTCTGGTGGGAAGGACATCAAACCTGGTCTTCTATTGTAATTTTCTAGGGCATATTATCAAGCCCCTTATCGCCGCTTTAGCGGCAGTTTACTACCGCTAAAGCGGCGATAATGTTACGCCCGTTCTTGATAATATGGCCCTATGTTTTTTGCTCTTTCTATGTGTGCTGCTTCCTGCAGCACACAAAGAAAGATCAAAATGTTATTGATGATTATATTTGTGCAGGAAGGTGTCCCTTCCTGCACAAAAACAATCATCGCTGCAACGCAGGCACTCTTGCGCCATTGTGCCACGGTGCCTGTGCTGGTTCTAGGCTGCTTTTTTTGCACCGGAGCAAGGGTGAGTACAGGAATGCGCCATATTGTTGTAAATATGGCGCATTCCTGTACTTAGAAAATGACACAGCTCGGCACAGCAAAGTGGCTTGCTGCACCGCGCTGCGGCATTGTCTTGTAAATATGCCCCTAAGGATGAAATCAACTGAAAACGTCAACTGAACTGAGACGTCATCTGCTTGCTTAATTGAAAGGCACTTTTAAGAAACATTTGGAGTGGTAAGTATTCAAATGATAACAGGATTGCTGTGCTTCACAGAGAATTTACTGTGTGTAGGAAAATACATATTTTTGCATGATCACCCTCATGTTACTGGAGTGATGCTGCTGTTTTTGACTCTGTGCACTGGGTGCATGTGCGCTGACCCCTAAAACATGTTGAAAATAGCTATTCTCCTAACTGGCTAATTTACCTAACCTACAAGTCTCTAGTATATGGTACAAAGTGTACCCAGGCTGTAGGTAAAAATTCACTAGTAGAATAAGCACTTATTGTGCCACCACTAGAGTGATAGTAAAAAACCTAATTACAGGCCTTTCACTGTGGCTAGTATGCATTTTTTAAATTTCTGCTAAGGACCATTTAGCAGGATGTGCTGCTGCAGAGAAGTGTGTACCAGGACGTACTGAGAAGTCAGGCCGACCAGCGATATACCTTGGGCGTATAGATGAGCAGGTTGGCCCCGGAATCTCCCGGCTCTCAGAGCACATTTTAGTAAAAAAATGTCTAATTCCCAAGTTTGGGATTTTAGCTATTGGGGCACCTTTAACACCACCTCCACCAAGAGTCTAGGACTGGAGGGGCGTCACTTGGGGAGTAAGAACCCATTTAGCTTGGGTCCAGGTGCGGGTGCAAGATAGTTGGAACCTTTGCTGTCCCTGAGACTCTGAACAGGAGGCCAGCCAACTAGCCCATGGAGTCACTCTGGTAGTTATGGGTTCAAGAAGTGGAATAGGGCTCAAACACCTAGGCAGGCTTCAGAGGGTTCAAGGAAAGCTTCAGGCTGCAGAAAGCACCAGGTATACAAGGACAGCAGAGCAGCTCTTCCAGGTGCAGCAAAGCAGTCGTCTGAAGTATACAGCAGACCAGAGCAGCAGGTAGTCCTCTGAGAGTCCTTCTACACGTCCAGAAAGTGAAGTGCAGAGTGGGTCTGAGGGTCCTATCAGTCTACCTGGTGTCTTAGTTGAAGTAGGATAAGTTCGTAGGGAATTCTTTTTGCAGTGCTTGAAGTTTCCTGCTTCCCCTGCCCTGGGTGCATAAATAATGCTGTGGTGACAAAGTCATTTGTGTGAAGTTTTGCCCAGCTCCACACGTCATCCAGCCAGTGATAGCCTATTCAGGCACACCTAATCCCTCTATTGTGTGGCTGTCTGGGGGGATAAACAAGACCAACTGCCAGCTACACCTAGTCATGTGGTCCAAGTACAGTAGCCTCCACTAAATAGGGCAGAAAAAAATGACAATTTTCTAAAAGAGGCAGTGTCACAATTGTAACTTAAAATCCGACTTTACCATTAAAGAGGATTTTAAATTACAATTTCTCAGACACCAAACATGAAATCTTTACCTGATTCCAATCAAACGTTAGCACGTATTAAATGTAATAAGGCAACCCAATGTTATCCTAGGGGAGAGGTAGGCCTCACAGTAGTGAAAAAACAATACAGGCGTTTTTCACTACCAGTACATGTAAAACATAAACATATATGCCCAACCTTCTAATTACAATGCACTCTGCCCCATGGGCTACCTAGGGCCTACCTTAGGGGTGTCTTATATGTACTAAGAGGCGAGCGTAAGGGTTGGCAAGGGGATTATTTTGCCAAGTCGAATTGGCAATTTAAAACTGCATTCAGTCTGCAATGGTAGACCTTGGACGTGTTTGAAGGGGCTTTTTATGTGGATGGCACAATAAGTGCTGCAGTTCCACAAGTGGTACAAAAGGGGGTGGTGATGGACGGAGCATCTGAATCAATCAAACACTCACACCCAGTCAAAAGATCTGGGTTTAATCCATCACCGTTCTTTAGCCCACTCTGCCACCCCAGTTCAGCGATGGCTATATGCAAATCAGTCTGACCCTGTGCCTCATGGGAACAGTCCAGCCCGAACTGCCAAGCCATGCCTTCCCTGGACCGGAAACAAGCTTCCGAGGACCGGTTTCTGGCATTCCAGCCGTCTTCAGCCCGGCTTGCTTGAATCCAGTGGCAAAGTGAGCAAGGGACTCATGTCTGAGCATACCCCGCCACACTTATGGCGGCCAAAAGCGGTACAAAAGGGGGTGGTGATGGACGGAGCATCTGAATCAATCAAACACTCACACCCGGTCAAAAGATCTGGGTTTAATCCATCACCGTTCTTTAGCCCACTCTGCCACCCCAGTTCAGACATGGCTATATGCAAATCAGTCTGACCCTGTGCCTCATGGGAACAATCCAGCCCGAACTGCCAAGCCATGCCTTCCCTGGACCGGAAACAAGCTTCCGAGGACCGGTTTCTGGCATTCCAGCCGTCTTCAGCCCGGCTGGCTTGAATCAGTGGCAAAGTGAGCAAGGGACTCACGTCTGGGCATACCCTGCCACACTTATGGTGGCCAAAAGCGGTACAAAAGGGGGTGGTGATGGACGGAGCATCTGAATCAATCAAACACTCACACCCGGTCAAAAGATCTGGGTTTAATCCATCACCGTTCTTTAGCCCACTCTGCCACCCCAGTTCAGACATGGCTATATGCAAATCAGTCTGACCCTGTGCCTCATGGGAACAGTCCAGCCCGAACTGCCAAGCCATGCCTTCCCTGGACCGGAAACAAGCTTCCGAGGACCGGTTTCTGGCATTCCAGCCGTCTTCAGCCCGGCTTGCTTGAATCAGTGGCAAAGTGAGCAAGGGACTCACGTCTGAGCATACCCTGCCACACTTATGGCGGCCAAAAGCGGTACAAAAGGGGGTGGTGATGGACGGAGCATCTGAATCAATCAAACACTCACACCCGGTCAAAAATCTGGGTTTAATCCATCACCGTTCTTTAGCCCACTCTGCCACCCCAGTTCAGACATGGCTATATGCAAATCAGTCTGACCCTGTGCCTCATGGGAACAGTCCAGCCCGAACTGCCAAGCCATGCCTTCCCTGGACCGGAAACAAGCTTCCGAGGACCGGTTCCACAAGTAGCATTTATTTACAGGCCCTGAGCATATGGTATACCACTTTCTTTGCTAGGCAATTAGAAGTAAATTAAATATGCCAAATAAGTCAATTTTACCATGTTTTAGGGAGTGAGCACAAGAACGTTAACATTGGTTAGCAGTGGTAAAGTGCACAGATTCCTAAGGCCAACAAAACCGAATTGAGTAAAATAGGAGGGTGAAGGTAAAATGTTTGGGGGAAGACCACCCTAAGGCTGACAGGTCTAACAAGGATGTCAAGGTCTGAACCCGTTCACGCGTGTACCTAGGACGAAGAAGTAGTCGCCAAGGGTGAGTTGGCTCACCTCCTGAAAGAAGCCCTCTTTTCAGGAAGAGCCCAGATGACTAGTTATTACTGACTGACCTAAACCCTGCTGGTGGTTTCTGGTGGATTGAGTTCTGACCCCCAAGGGCTGTTCCTGGGGTCCTGGAATCCTTGGCAGGTGTCAGAGTCTACTCCTCAACTAAAACCCAAAAGTCTAGGACTTGGAAACGTTTTAGTAACTTTTTATCTGGAGAACCGTGGTGGGACAGGGACCAGTCTGCCAGCCAATCCACCGAAGGTGAGCCTGAATTTGCCACTGCAGCAAATACATTTCAGCTGAAATGACGCAAGCTGGCATCTGACGATGTCAGACCCTCTTCGGTTACAGCTTGCTGCCTTGTCCTGCTAAGGAAATCCCACTTCAGAAAGGAGCCTGAGTCCAAAGATAGAAAGCTCAACGCTGAGCAGCTCCTGATTGACATGCTGACTTCTTGTGTACGAACTCCGGGCTTTTCCCATGCAGAGCTTTTAACACCTTCATCAACAGTTTTCATTGAGACTTTGTCTTCTGTCAACCCAATGTCAAAAAGCCTGTCTTCATATCCAGCCTGCAGCATTGCCCGATTCAGGACTCTACCATCTAGAAAATGTTCTAAGTGTGATGGTAACTTTCTGATTAGGGCTAATCCAACCTGTATGTCCGATTGAGCTCCATTGCGGCCAGGCATGTACAAGTGCTTTTATGAATACTCCTGTGAATCTACTTCCCATATTCATAAATGTTTTGTGAACTGAAAAAAGAGGTTTGTGTGGCACAGCTATGTTAACAATTGATAGAACAGTACTGCTGTATCTCAGGATTTGCTCCTTACACTAAAACCCATGGACAATGTTTTGTGAAATGTTAACCCACATGCTCTCTAATAGACTGGTGTCCAGTTAGAGTACTGAATAAACTCCAGTAGGCAGCCTGCCCACTCTGCCGCCAGTGTATTCTCAACAGGATCTGATCCTTCAATACTTTTTGCTCTGTGCCTCAGATCCTCACAGAGATGATGTCATGGATGTTTTTGAACTAGCTAATATGAGCTCCCTTTTTGAAGTACCTAGAGTGGCGAGTTACTCAAACATAAGTTACAGAGAACGTATACAAGCTCATGTTGAGTTCCACAATTTCTTACATCCTTTCTAATTCAAATTCATCAAGATTGAGGTACCACCACAGTTCTGATGTGAATACTAAATAATGTAACTTATATTATGACTGCTATGGTGTCAGTAACCATATTTACACAAGAGAGGAAGTGGCCTAGCAGTTCGAGGTTCAGAGGGTCCATGGCCTAGCAGTTCAGGCTGGGCCACCCCTTTTGAGTTGGGGTGAAGACTTATTTGCATATGGTGGTTGCTTGTTTATGATAGCACAAAGGAGTGGCCAAGATTAGGTCAATCAAGTTCATCAATCAGTTTGTGTACCATCTAGTGTTATTTCATCCGTCACTAGAGTTTGACTTTCAGGACCACTAAATCCTGCAAAAATACCTGTAAAAATATCTGTTTAATAATTGTCTGAAAGCTCAGCATTAATTAAAATGTTATTCTTTCTTGTGGGAGTCTTGTGGCTGTGGGAGTTAATTAATCTTTAAATAACAGCTCATAATCATTGCATACGTCTTGTCACCTGCAGACCTCACTGGCACCTGCCCTAAATGTTGCTTTTCAATGAGAGAATTAAGATGCTGTGCTCTTGTGGTGAAAGTAGCAGTATCACCCCTGCATTGGGAGAAATGTAGCTCCTACTAGAATGGCATGATGGACTAAGCCATTGCTCTACAAATTATACTTGTAAAATAGAGTTTTACCCAATCGCTTTTTCATATTTAATCAAGTCATGTAGCATACAAACATAATATGTGCCTTACACTATGAGGCAAATCAGACAAGGTATATTTATATTTTGTGTAACTCACTAGATATATACACAGAATAAGGAAAGATAGTCTAGTATATGTTGACATATGCATATGTAACTGAACTGAAAATAAAGGGAAATATGACAAATATTTTAAGAAATGTAATGTATATAACTATTACGTAGATAAAAAGGAAAAGGATGGGAACTATGTGTTTCACACCCTAATTCTCTTTGAATATAGATCTGACCCAGAATTTAAGATTTTAATTTAACAGAGTGTCACTGATGAATCGTAGTTACCACTCGTGCTAATACCAAAATAACAGCAGTTGGTAAGTCCTTTAAAGCAGCTAAATGACTGGGCCATGCATTCCACTAATATAGGCTAAAAATAATTTCTTACAATTCCACGGTACTAATATTTTTACAAAGCAGCAATGGAGCAGGTCAGTGAAGCCTGCAATCATCCATGTATCACTAATCACAACTAAGTAACTATTTCCCCAAAAATATGTACAAAATGCATGCCAGAAGTACACTACACATATTGAGATTTGGTGAGTTTTTCAGCCAGGATTAGATGGCTATGCAACCACTTTTTTGACCTTCTGAGAGGAAGACTGCTCCTGAATGTTTTACTTGAATAGGTTATTTTGATTGATTTTTATTGACTTTTATGCAATTTCACTGGTTTTACCTGGTTTTGACCTGATTTTATAATACCTCTAAATTGACTTCAAAACTTCAGTTTCCTGAAATCTTCAGTCTACTTAACCCCCTTCCCGCTTTTCCTCCGACTTGCTGTGCTTGTGTCGCACCTGTTCCCAGGTCCACCAAGGGTTTTCCCGATTGAGTGGCGGGTGCACGTGAGCAAGCAGACACGACCTTTCCTCACTTCTGGGCTAGGGAGGGGCTACAGCTACTCTATTTAAATCAATGGATGCCCCGACGAGCAGGGGACGCACGGAGCGGGCGTAGCAAAGGCACGCCAAAGGCATGCCCGTCTGCGTATGTGCTTTCAGGTTAGACATGGGACATAGGCAGAAACATATCTACTCGACCATGGAACTCCTTGAAATTAGACGCTTGTGCCACATTGACTGTACCTACAGCCCTCATGGCATGTCTGGGGCTACTTTCAAGATGGAGGGACCTTTCTCATGCAGACATTGTCAATTTCAAAGGCTGGAGTTGAGGCAGAAGCCAGTGGCTCAGCTCTCATTTAATATAGCAACGAGACACTTTCATTTTGCCAATCTCTTTCCCGCCCTGGAGATCCTGCCTATCAGATCTGCTCAGGGATGGAAATGCTTTCTGAGCAATGTTAGATCATTGCCTAAGCACGCCACCGCAATTTGGAACTTACTCTCCCCTGGAAACCCTAACTCCACCACAGCTATTGCGGTAGCATCCCTGAAGGCTACCGTATTCAAAGATTGGATAGGGAGTCTAAGGCGGTGGAGGCATAGCTATTATTCATAAGGATACCATCAAGTTATCAATGCTTGAGCACTGCTGCAATATTAAATAGAAAACTATGTTTTTAGAATTGATTTTCTGTCCCACTATTGATTGAAAGGCGCCCTTGTATATCGGCCCTCTGGTCCCCTTCATGACTTCTCACTCCAATTCATGCTACTTATTGCTCCCCACATTATTTCCACCAAACATTTTCTTCTAATAGGGGATTTTAACATACACAGTGAAATTACTTCCAATGTGGCTACTTCTATGTTTCTCGCTGATTTGGCCACCTTAGTACTAGAAAGGATTAATGAAAGTTCTACTCACCTTGCGGGACACACACTAGATCTCATTCTGACCAACTCTTCTAACATTCTCTGTGAAGCCCCACATCCTCGTATATGGTAAGACCACTACCTAATTAATTTCCAAATTTGCGGGCCTATGGTCAGCCCTGCCCCCTCCTCTGCTCCTAATAGTTTCAGAAGACATTGGCATAAAATAACACCTGACCTTTTTATGAATAAATTACCGGTAAATTTGAATCAAGAATCTAGGAATATTGGGGCATGGCTTCGCAGGCATCGATGGCGGTCGTGTAGAGCGAGAGCTCCGACCAGCCGATTTGTATCCTGTGGCAGTATCCTGGCCCTGAGCATCCATAAGGGCGCTGCTTCTTCCTGCGGGGTTGCTTGTCCCGAGGGAACTACCCGGTGGCGGCAGCGGTGACAATACCGGCTCATGGAGACGTGCGGGGATCCGGCGGCGTGAAGCGGCCTGCGGGGACCGGCGGAGCATAAAGCCGGGTCCTCGATTTTCTCGCGACCCGGCGAAATGCACTCGGCTGTCGGCGAGTGCGAGGAAGTGAGGCGGACACGTAAAGGACATGCTCGACGCCAAGATCGGGGCCGTGGGTTTGAATGTTACATTGCTCCGCCAGGACCAGAGGAATGCCGTGGAGCGAATAACCGGCACAGAGACCCGCATATCGGAGGTGGAAGATGATGTGTCCGTTCTAAAAAAGAAGGTCGCGGCCATGGAAAAAATACAAAAGGGCCTGGCTATGCGGGCCGAGGATGCAGAAGGGTGGGCTCGGCGGAACAATCTACGCTCTGTAGGATTTCCGGAGGGCTGTGAGGGTGACAACGTGGAGCGCTTTCTTGCCCAGTGGCTGGAGGGTTGGCTTCCCCCGGATACTCTCTCTCGCTGCTTTGTGGTGGAGCGGGTCCAGAGGGCCCTGATGCAGAAACCCCCAGTTGGGGCACGCCCGCGGCTGATCATAGCCAAATTTTTTAACTACTCTGATCGCGACACCATTCTGCAACAGGCGAGGGCGAAGGCCTCCCTCACGTATGGTAACGCGGCCATCCTCATCTTCCCAGACTACAGACGGTTGGTGCAGCAGCAGCGACAATCCTTTCTTGCAGCCAAGGCCTGCCTTCGTGGCCTCAAGCTTCAGTATGCCTTGCTCTACCCGGCACGGTTGAGGGTAATCTTTAAGTCCCGCACAATGTTTTTCGATTCCCCAGAGGAGGTATTCAAATGGACGGATGAGACGGTGAGAGTTCGAGTCAACGCGCCCCAGGGTGGAGAATTGGACTCCTCCTCGAGTGGAATGGCCCGTGAGGGTCTCAGGAGTCAGCAGCGCCGCCGCCGGAGATCGAAGTCTGGACACAGATCGCGCTCTGGCTCTGCGCCTCACCAGAGCGTCCCGACACCGGAGCAGCAACCAGAAGTGAAATGATGCCTGGGACTCCCGCACAGGACTGAATGTATGGTAATTGTGGATGCCTAGGTGCTCAGTTCTCTAGGGCTGGGAGGTTGGCCCAACAGGTGTGGGTGGGTGGGAGTGAAGGCCCCTTTGTTATGGGTTGTCAATTGGGAGTCCATTGGAGGGTGTGGTTCTTGTTCCCCCGTTGGGGACTAGGCTGCGATCCGACCGTGACAGGTGCTTCCATGTTAGGGAGGTACAGGGTGAGGGGTGGGGGGAGGGGGGTTGGTGTTTGGTGTTTGGGATTGGGGATGGGGGGATTGTTTGCGCATGTTTCGATGCTATATGTTTGCAATGTTATGTGCATGACTTCCTGAACTATGAAAGTTTAACAACGACCTATTCTGAACCACTACTTATTTTTTAACGACTTACTGAACAACGAAAATCCTTTAAATGGCCAATTACTAATTTGTGAGACTATTTTCTATAAAATCAACAAGTTTATTCTTTGTCTTTCTTCGTGCTCAATATGATCATTGTAAAATGAAAGGCTGTGTTTATCTTTTTAGATAAATCTTAACAACAATCATTTTAAACTTGAGAAATAAAATTAAATACTAGGTTTCAAAATACTTCATAAACCATTATCCCTAAAATATGTACTTCCTGTTGTTAGAAGTAAACGTGTTTAAATATGAAATTAAATACACATGTATTAGCACCCTTTTTAAAAACAAAACACTAAATTAATATTTTTTAGCATTTCATAAACATATATTCGTTTAAATAACCTACCTTAGAGTCAGTGAATCTCAGAGATGCTTTTTCAAGGTCGTCATCCAAGCAGAAGAAAACCAGACTACATCCTAACACATTTTTTTAACCGTAAACCAGGGTGCAGACGAAACGTTTAGGCTGACTTTAGTATTTCAAGAATGTCCACATTCTTTTTCAAATCTACCGCGGGTAATAGAGGGTGAATTTTGTTTGGACGGAGTAGCGTGATGAATCACTCGAAGGAAGCACAAATCGCAGTGAGCATGATTGGAAGACGGCGAGATGTGACGTGCAACTCCTGAATTCTATAAGGCCAATTGCAGTGTGCATGAGGGGAAATATAGCCCCCCATTGGTCTGTGCAGTTTAGGGAGCCAGGCTATCTCCCATATATGTATCGCTGCTATAGCCTGATCTGGGAATTCTATAAGGCCAATCGCAGTGAGCATGAGGGGAAGAAGGAAAGAGGTGAGGTGCAACTCCGGTAAAGTCGTTGTTCTGACCTTCGTTGTTCCGACCTTCGTTGTTCCGTCGATTGTGAATCAGCCCTCTTCGTTGTTAACTCTTCGTGGTTAAGGTAAGTCGTTATATAAACATCGTGGTTAAGGATGTTTCCCCCCTGCGCATACTTAGCTGGAATGTGCTGGGAGTGTTGGACAAAGTGAAACGGGGGCTGTTCTCCAATATGCCAAAAGACCCGGGCGGATGTCCTATTACTTCAAGAGACTCACTTACTTGGCACGAAGGAGCTATGCCTACAACGGTTTGGGTACACTCAAGTCTACCACTCGGGATTCACGAGGGGCTCTAGGGCGGTTGCCATCCTTATACATCGCAGGGTCTCGTATTTACATGATAAACTCTGGACTGACACACAGGGCAGGTATGTTTTTGTACAGGGCAGAGTAGGGGGGGACAGGGTGACCCTGGGTAGTGGGTATGCCCCATCACCGCTACAGTGGCCAATGGTGGAGAAGCTCATGTCCCTTTGGAGCGCCATGCCGGATACCCTCTCTATTGTCGGGGGGGACTGGAACGATGTAATGGAATTGGGTAGCGATAGGTGGCGGAGTGGTGCGATTGATGAGGGTGGGGGCGTGGGGGAACCACCCACCAAACTGCATGCCCTAGCCACGAGACTGGACTGGACGGACGCCTGGAGGTATAAGCATGGCTCACGTAGGGAATACACCTAGCTCTCCACAGTGCGCGACTCATTCTCTAGATTGGACTACATATTTGTTCCTAGGGGGTTGGCACATAGAATACTGTTGGCGGATATTCTACCGACAGCCCTGTCTGATCATTCACCGGTAGCCCTCACGTTCAGCGTAGGCCCGGCTAGACAGTCGTTTCGGTGGCGCATGTCGGGGTGGCACCTGCTGCAGGACGAATACAGGGAGCATATGACCAAAGAAATAGATCACTATCTGGTCTCCAACGTAGGCTCCGTAGACTCCCCAACCACCCTTTGGGAAGCTTTAAAACCCACACTGCGGGGGGTAGATATATCCTGGTGTGCGGAGGCTCGTAGGAAGCGACAGAGAGACTTGGTGCAACGTGAGGCGGATCTGGAAGTGCTGGAGCGTAGAAGTCGGGAGGCGGGCGGTGGACCCACCAGACGACAGTTAGTGTTGGCCCAACAACAGTATACCGCGGTATTGATAGAGGAGGCGCGGCAGGCCTGGTTGGCTACTCGTAGTCGAGTCTACCAGTGGGGGGACAAATCATGCAAGATGCTGCACCGCCTGTGTCAGGGCACATTACATGCCCAACCGCTGCCTCAAATCTTAGACCCAGAGGGGGTGCCCGTACTTGAGCCCCCGGCAATCGCTGAGAGCTTTGCTGCATACTATGAAGAGCTGTATGCGCTTCAGGAATGCTTGACTGCTGATGTCATCCAGCGATTCATACATGATCTTCCTCCGCGGTCAGTCTCTGATGAAGTGCAGAAACTACTGGATAGGCCTCTGTCTGACGACGAATTGGGCACGGCCATGGGTGAGCTGAATCCCGGTAAGGCTCCGGGCCCCAACGGTTTCCCGTGCAAATTTATTCGGCGGTTCTATGTACAGCTGGGTCCGCGCCTCTGTCCGGTCGTGGAGGAGGCGTGTGAGGGCGGGTTGCTCCCCCCGGATTGGCGACACGCGGAGGTGGTGTTCTTTCTGAAGCCGGGTAGACCCCCGGGGAATCACGCGTCCTACCGCCCGATCTCGCTGCTCAATACTGAGGCAAAGGTCTTGGCTAAGGCCTTGGCTAATAGGCTCAAGCCCCACATTACAGATCTAGTCCACCCGAGGCGGGCTTTATGCCTCAGAGGGTGACTCGACACAATATTCGGCGTGCCCACATCGCAATATCGGCCTGGAGGAGTTTGGGGGAACAGGCAGCGTTGTTTTTAGTAGACATGGACCGAGCTTTTAATTCCCTGAGCTGGACATATTTGTTTGCCCTATTGCGATGCCTCTATTTGGGCCTTCGCTTCCTGGCTTATAAATAGCTGCTGTATACTGATCTTACGACATCGGTACGAGTGGGGGGGCACGGTTTCTAGATCCTTTTCGGTTCAGCGGGGGACGCGACAGGGCTGTCCCCTCTCCCCCTACTTATTCGCGCTCGCAATGGAGCCCCTAGCGGCGTGGGTGCGCATAGATGCCCAACTCAAAGGCTATCGGTGGTCCTCGGGTCTTGCTGACAAAATAGCATTATACGCGGACGATGTTTTGTTTTTTCTCACAGATCTGGATCGGTCGGGGCTGCGGCTGTTGCGTATTTTGCAGATTTTTGGCAAATCCTCTGGCCTTTATATGAATCTGGGCAAGTCAACATTGTGGATACTGGGTGGACAGCGGCGGGTGGGAGCATGGGCGTCGGGTCTTCAGTTGGCGTCGGGTGGGGTGAAATACCTAGGAGTGTATCTGTCGGAGGAGGCGGCTGCCTCCCGGGATCACAACCTCACCCCGGTATGGGATCATATGCGCGAGGACATGAAGATGTGGTCCTGTATGCCATTAACCATCTATGGCAGGTCAGCCATCTTTAAGATGGTGGCGCTCCCTCACCTAGTGTCCCAACTACAAAATCATCCGCATCGGATTGCGCCCCGCTGGTTTCAACAAGTCAACTCGGCGCTGGGTGGGTTTCTGTGGGAGGGGGGATTGCGCGTGTGGCATTGCGGACGTGTTTTTTATCTTTCTATACGGGGGGCTAGCCACATCAGATGTTCTCTCTTATTACCAAGCAGCACACCTGTTGGTCTTAAACGAATGGTGGTACAGAGATAGGGGTGACTCGGCCTACACGGTCGAGTGGCACTTTATGGGCTAGGCGTCCGTGCATTCGCTGCTGTACTCTGCATCGCTCCGGAGGTGCCTTCCCTCTGCCACGCAGGTAGTGTTCTACGTCTGGAGGCAAGCGATGAGCAGAATGGGATTGTGGAACGTGCTTACTAAAGAAACTCCTCTCTGGCGCAATGGCCGTTTGCCCCACATGGACGCTCTGCTGGGCTTCAAGGAGTGGGATGCGATTGGAATCTCCTCCCTAGGTGACGTGATGTTGGGCTGCTCCCTGAAGTCCTTTCAGAACTTACAAGACGAATTCGGGATGCCCCGCTCCCAGTTTTTTTAATACCTCCAGTTTCGACAAGCACTGACGCCATACTTGACAGACCTAGAGCAACTTCCAGAGTTTAGTCCGCTGGAGGCCAAGCTGTTCATGGGGGAATTGCCGGATAAGAAAATCTCACATAATTATCAGACATTGGTCCACCACTGTTCCTCTGACTTACATAGACTTAGGACCGTGTGGGAGAGGGATGTAGGGGAATTGGAGGAAGAGGATTGGGTAGAAGCCCTGGTGAGCCAGAGGGAGGCAGCAATCTCCACTCGCTTGCAACTGATACAATTTAAATACCTTCATCTCACCTATTTCACCCGAGAGCGCTTATGGAGGGCGGGTATGATTGGCTCCCCCGACTGTCTCCGGTGCAGAGCAGAGGAGGTTACACTTCTACACACTATCTGGGGGTGCTCGGTGCTACATAGATTCTGGAATGGGGTTTTCAGGTGCTTATCTGAGGTGTTGGCTTGGGAGCTTCCCCGTGTTCCGAAATTGGCTTTGTTGCATGTTATGGAGGGGATTGGGGGCAACAGGTATAAGCGTAATTTGTTATTGCTAGGCCTCACATTGGCCAAACGAGACATTGCCAAAGCTTGGAAGGCGCCCCAAGCCCCGCCGTTGGCCGCCTGGAGGAATGGCATGGACTTTCGCATGGGACTTGAGCAACCTATATTCATGGCCAGGGGGTGCCCCCGTAAGCACTTTAAGATCTGGAAGAGGTGGGCCGACTACCATGGGCTGGACTTTGACCCTCCACCTGAGAGGGCCGCCCTCCTGACGATTTGACAGATGGATCCTCTGCAGTGACCATGAGGTGTTTCGGTGAACTTGGCATGTCTTTTTCAGATATTTTATTATAATTCAGTAGCGGCAGCAGCACAAATGGGGGGAGGGGTTTGGGAGGCTGGGTGTTTTTGTTTTTTTCTGTAAAAGTCTGAGATGCTATTGTTGTTCCATTAATGTTTGCAGCAGACTCCGGATGTGGGAGCTATGCATTATATGTGTGTTAGGACAAATAAAATTTGTTAAAAAAGAATCTAGGAATATTGATGACTGTCTTGCCGACTATCATAATACTGTACAGTCAGCCATAGATATTCTGGCCCCTTTGAAACGAAATTCTAAGTCAACGCGACAAACACATGCAGCTTGGTATTCCCAGGAACTGCTTAAGGAAAAATGCCTCTGTAAAAATTTGAAGAGATGCTGGAGTCACTCCCATGTTCAAATCGACAGACAGATTTATAAGACCTCTTTAGTTCTTTATCATAAGAACTTAAAAAATGCCCGCCGAGCTTAAATTGCATCACAACTTCACCAGGCAGCGAATGCTCCTATAGAATTATATCAAATCCTTAAATCCTTCACTAACCCAAAGGCCTGCAACAATGAAGCTCTTCCATCCCAAGAATTGTGCGATAAGATTGCTGATCATTTTGAGCATAAAATCAATCTCATCTATGATAAATTCACTAAAGATAGGAGCCCCCCGAATGATACTTTAAATCTCTGTCCTTTTACCATAACCAACGGACATCTCCTGGAAAGTTTTACCCCTCTCACAGTAGACATAGTGGAGACATTACTGAAAGCAGCTAAATCCGGGCCACCCAGGGATGTTATGCCAGCCAAAATCTCCTCTCTACTGTACAAACAGTTGGCTCCAGTAAACTGCTCAATACTCAATCTCTCTATGAGGGAGGGCCAACCACTACTGGAGTGACTACTGGAGTGGAAGGCCGCACAGATGATCCCCATTCGAAAGAAGGCTAATGCCCCAGTAGAGGATCTATCTAATTAACGCCCAATTTCACTTCTGCCACTTCTGAGTACACTATTAGAAAAACATGTCAACAACAACTCTCTGAATATATTGGATCCACAGGATGCATCGATTCCTCACACTCTGGGTTTAGACTAATGATTAGCATGGGGTCAACCCTAATTGCTGTGACTGATAACATAAGACATTCCCTCGACAAAGACCAGGCAGGACTATTGTTGTTGCTGGATCTGTCATCGGCCCTCGACACAGTATCCCATTCTATTCTGCTCCAGATACTCAGGGAGATTGGGATCTGTGAACAAGCCTCGAATGGTTATCGAGATTCATTACCCATCGCACACAGACCAATAATCTTGGCTCCTTCTGCTTGCGAACAATGGAACTTACCAAAGGAGTGCCTCAGGGATCTTGCCTTAGCCCTACTTTATTTAATATTTATGTAGCTCCGCTGGCAAAGCTTCTCCAAAAACTTGGCTTTATGCCAATTTCTTATGCTGGTGACTCCCAGCTTCTACTGTCATTCGATAAAAACTCTAAGAATACACAGGCCTCTTTCTCAGAAGGTATGACAGCCATTGCTGCCTGGATGATGAACAATTTTCTACAGTTAAATGCTGGGAAAACTGAGATCATGCTTTTCGGATATGCCCTGCTGGTCTCGTCTCCGGAGTGGTGGCCACCCGAATTAGGCACTGCACCTGTCCCCAAGACGGTAGTCAAAAACCTGGGCATACGTTTAGACCAGAAACTGCAGATGAAAGATCAGGTTTCAACTACTGTGGGTTCCTGCTTCCATATGCTAAGTCTCTTGCATAAGGTATTTCCTTTCCTTCCCCCTCACCGTGTGAAAAACACCTATTCAGGAACTAGTGATAAGCCCCCTAGATTACTGCAATGCCCTCTTAATTGAGGCATGTGAGTCTTCACTAAATAGACTTCAGGTAGTTCAAAATACCGCAGCTCTATTTGTCAAGAACTTAACAGCCAGGATAGCATCTGTCCCCCTCCTCCAACATCTAAATTGATTACTGATACGTAAGCAGATTAGATTCAAGATATGCTGTGTTGTGCACAATGAGTTGAACCAGCTCCCGGTCCATCTCCGGAAATGCCCTGAATATCTTTCTTTTAGAAAACTTCTTAAGACTGAGCTTTTCTGAATTGTCCGCACCTGGTCTGCTCTGACTGTTGCACACCCCACAGTGCGGAGATACCCCTTTGGCGCTTTACAAATGATAAATAATAATAATACTAGGATGTCAGGATGCATTAATCTTGTGCTTTTAATCTACTTGGAACAATGCATTCTTCCACCTCTCACTGTCTCCCTCAGTGACCACATACACAGGAATGTGAGGGCCAGTGGTAGAAATGGTTACAGCAGACTGGGATAAGAGAAAAAAAAAGAAGCACTGGACTCCACCACTCTCACTTATCATTGTACTGATCAATAGCTCTGTGTAAAAATCAACATCTCTCTATTTTGATGTGAAAATTGTAATTCCAGAACAATACAAATAATGCGTACATTAAATATATGTTCCCTAACACTTCTTCCTAGTATGATCTGCATAACTACTTCAACAATGTTAATAATCTGCTCACCCCTTGATTTTCTAGTCTTTTCATCCCTCTCTTCCCTTCTGTTAGCTTAGCGTTTCCAATCTGCTTTTTTATGGTGTTCGCATTATATGTAGGTAGCGCATTTTTATAGATAAAGTGTGCTTTTTATATCTGTTTCTAGAGGTGCATTTGGGGTCCACATTACACTGGTAGCATCTTATGCATAAACTGGATTTTCGTTTTCCATGTGGTCTGGCAATGTCCTGTGATTGCGACCTTCTGCAACAGTATTGGGGGCACCATTTACCAAGTCCTGGGGAGATTTATATCTCTGACACCTAGGATTGTCATCCTGGGCATCCTGGAAGACCTTGGGAATACTAGGGAGGGGGGATAAAACTGGCGGGGATAGTCACCATGGTGGCCCAGAGGGACATAGCATAAACATGGAATTGCTCGCAACCCATTGCCCTGGCTGCTTGGTGACAGTGGGTATACAGGGGTATACTGGTGCTCACAACAGGAACAGACAATCTATACAGCCATGGGATGCCCACAAAAACCTTTCAAAATATGGAGTATTATGGGTTGGTGCTTACAATGGAGAATATTAGAAGTAAGGTTATGTACCTAGCTGAAGATGCAACTGTACAATTTGTTTGGGGAGATGAGGCTGGTGATACAAATTGTATTATTTATGATCTAACTGTTCAAAACCCAATAACAGTGGTTATCAAAGAATATTTTTGTTTGGCTTAATAACATTTTTTTAAATCTAAAAACACTTTTTAATATGTCCTCGTTGACTTCACTAGGATTGTATTTGTATGCAGTCCTCCAAAAACATCCATTATGTCCAACATTCAATTAAATATTGGATTCCAAGTTCCTTTTTCAGTAGCAAATTTCCTTTTCCCCTTTTGAACATTCTAATTGTGAACTACCTGTTGCCAAGCACCAAAAGACCAAATGACTGATGTTACACCAAATGTCTATAAATATGCAGAATTTCCTAGCTTGCATGTCTGTGACTTTAAATTCAATTAGTGACGCAAAGGCAATAATTATGCTTTCTCGTTTCTTGGCCTGTAGCAACAGCAGTTTATAGCAAAGCTAAAAAACCGCAATATGATTTAAACAACCAATAACGAACCAGTCCAATCCATTTCAACTCTAAACATTGCCATCTTGCCGTCTTTCTTTGTAATGTTTCTTTGCGAGTAAGAACTAATATTAAACTTAATGCTTGATCTTGTTGGTCCTCAAATGTTGTAAATAAACTATCGTAATTCTCCACTCCACAACCAAACAACATTAAACATCATCATTACAGGTCTGGCCATTTTATTAGAGTACTATAATAGAACAATATGACATATCTACTGATATGCAACCTAACCATCACAACATGTTCATACAACTGTGGAATAATCCTCATATCTGTGTCATTTATAGACCTAAAACATTTAGATGCAAAAGGCAGGACATTTGGCATTTGAGGACATGGTCAGAGGTAAAGATTATGATATTTCAAAGCTTTGACACCAACTTATATTCCACTGATGAGACTGCTTTAAAATAAAAATAAAAATGTAAAAGTGCGAGTTTCAAGACTAGTCAGCTGTATTCACTATTAATTCAAGTGTAACACCAGATAAAACTATTTTGTTGCCATGGCTTATCAAATACAATTATCCACATTGATACCCATGTAAGTCATAAACCATTTGACCCAACAAGTTATAATCACTGTTGAAACTCGGGTGGATGGACACACAAATAAAATAAACTGCTTCACCCTTGTAGATCTAACCTTATTCTAGATCTCTATTCTTTAAGACATTACGCAAAACAAATTTTAGGACGATTGTCAAAGGCTGGTCACATATTTAATTTGGTTGAAGTCTTAGGGCCTGATTTATAGTTTGGAAGACGAGTTAATCTGTCACAGATGTGGCGGATATCCGGTCTGCCTTATTTCAAGTAAACTATGTCCTATGACACTTGTAGTAAGGTGGAAGGTATATCCATCACATTTCAGACAGGGTTACTATCTGCCAAGTTCCAAATAAGGGCCTTAGTTTCCTCATAATCACAAACGGGATTTGATCTGGTTTAAGCATTCTACCATCAAAATGTATGTCTTTGTTATCTGAGAATCTCTTACTAAACTACAAGGGCAACATGGCCAGTTTGTGTGAAAGCTGTTTCCTCTGGAATTCTGCTTTACGAGGCTAAGTATGAAGAACGTTGAACACCACATTAACATCCTGTTACTTGAGTATGAAATACCTTGAAAAATACAAGAGACAAGAGGTGTTTGGCAAAACAGGAACAGTTTATTTAATTAAGCATGCCGGCAGCGAGAATAGTTACAGGCAAAGGGTCTGAGAGCTGTCTCAATTTACATTAAGAAGTCATTAAATACAGTTTTCATCAGATTGAAAAGTTCTCAGGCTAACCATATATGGTGAGGAATGTTGGTTGCTGCCTTAGAGTCATACATTGGCGGTCAAATGGTTACAACAGGTGGGCCTCGACCTGGCATGGACACAACATGGCCAGTGGGGAACGTGTCCATATGTCTGGCATGGGGAGCACGTGGTCACTGTGTGTGCTGATTAGCTATATGTTCCTAACTCATGTGATTTTTATGAGCATGCATACCCTCTTCGGACATGTGTGCTTTACTAGGGTCATTCTCTCTTGACCGTTGTAATGTTGCTGCACATATCTGTGGGAGTGATTTAGGGTTTCCTGTTCGTGTGGCAATCTAGGAGCTACGCGCCATCCCACCTGTGACCTATAAATCAGTAAGCCAAGGCCTGGGTCTCAGAGCTATCCTGACTATGTATTTGGGTTGATGTGGAGTTCACGACGGGCGATTTCGTTAATATGGACGTGCATCTTAACACTACTGTTTTCCATATTACCAATCCCATAATAAAGAATAACAAGATTCCATTGGGACTGCTAACCTGATACCCTTCATTAGTTTTGCTATCAGAGGATGCTGGTCTATTGGAGAATCTGCAGCTGCTAAATGACAAGCTTGCATTGCTGACCTATGTGAATTCACTGTTCTGTAGGCTACAAAGTAGTCAGACCAAAAATGTATAACATCCACTACTTTAGATCCCACGGCATACAAACTATGTTAGGTATACAAACATGCCCAACTACACCATGCTAATGCATACTTCCTTTTTGTACCCTGCGACCAATCCTGACAGATGAAGTAGGAAGCTGGTAGCAAAATCCCTTCGACTTTCCATCATCGCCAGATACTTTCCAGCAGTATCGGCTGGTGGGATGGGGCAGTAGGTGGGGGAGACAGAAAAAGTAAAAAAAAAAAACTTACCTGTAATGGCCGGCCAGCTGCCGCCTCTCCTCCATCCTCTTCTTCCAGACTCCGGTCCCACAGTAAGATGCAGGAAGCAGCAGGAAGCACCGGCCTCCCAGCCTCCCGATAGCCAATACAATGATGCAATGCAGAGTTGTGATTTTTCTGAGCGCCTTGGATCGGCGCTCAGCCAGGTAATCGGGGCCTGGACATGTTCTCCGCGCAGGCTGTAATGCAACCTGCATGGAAAAGATGTGAAGTGTGCATGAATGTTTGGCCAGCGGCTCGTGATGGTCATCCAGCGGCTTCGGTGAGACCAGGGCTGTGTGTGAAGTGATACGGTGATTGTCGCAGTGCTAGCAGGTCACGGTGCAAGCAGCGGCGTCATCGTTGCTGAAGCGCTGTCATCAACTGAAGTCTATGGCGCCGGCGTCGGTAGGCCGAGGCTGCGATGCCGGATGAGGCTGGTGTGACTTGCAACATGAGGGGTGCCCTCGAACGATGGTGCAAGCGGCAGCAAGTTTGTCGCCGTGGAGCATCGTCATCGGGGATAACAGTGCGGTGTCATGAAGAGGGTGGTGCGGAGTGCGGTGCCCACAAGACGCAGTGAAGCAGCAGCTCGTGGCAACAGCAGACAGCAGCGTCGGTGAGACCAGGGTTGCGGTGAGACTTCTTGAACAGGGGGCAAGCTCTACCTAAAGCCCTTGGAGAAACTCAAACAAAGAAGGTGCAGAAAGTTCAGCCCAGTCCTTTCTCTGCCCAAGACAGAAGCAGTCACTGCAGGCCAACACAGCCAAGCACACAGCAAAGTGGTAGTTCCTCCTACAGCTTCTCCAGCTCTTCTTCTCGGCAGGTTTCTGAGTCCAGAAGAGTTCTTGGGTCTGGGCCCCAATATGTATACTACATTTCCCTATGTTCTCTTGTCACAGAGAGTCTCTGTGCTTGGTCCAAACATGTTCTGTACTCTGTGGTCCAGCTTCCTGGCAGGAGGTGGAGGCAGCATTGTCTAAGGCAGACCAGGCCTATTCAGGTGCAAGGAAATCTCCTCCCACTACTCTAAATGTACACCAGGACTATTCAGCCTAGCCCTGACTCATCCAGGAAAGGCAGGACACGCCTCAGCCCCCGCCTCCCCCCCGTGGCTGTCTACAGTGAATGCAAATTCCCAGCCCTTGTCACTCCAAAGCCAGGCAGTCAATCCACAACCCAGCGGAGGCACATAGGATGGCTAAGCAAGAAAATACCTACTTTCTAAAAGTGGTATTTTCAAATACACAGCATAAAAATCATCTTCACTAAAAGATGCATTTTAACATTCTGGATTCAGGCATACTAAACTCCATTTCTCTATTTTGTCCCAATGCGAAATTATACTTGTATGATGTTACAAAGTATCTCCTATTCTATCCTATGAGACTGATAGCTTCTCAATAGTGAAAAACGAAATACATTGTATTTCACTATCTGGACATGTCACACACACCGTACATGTCCTGTGTTTCACATACACTGCACTCTGCCCATGGGGGTACCTTGGGCTTACCTGAGGGGTGCCTTACATGTAAGAAAAGGGAAGGTTTGGGGGTCTGGCAAGTGAGTGTGCGCAGTTGTGATTGCCATGTCAACCTGGCAAGTGCAGACACTGCAGTGGCAGATCTGAGAACCCTTGGAAGGGCTGCTGGTGTGGGTGGCACAACCAGTGCTGCAAGCCAACTAGCAGCATTTAATTTACAGGCCCTGGCACACATTGTGCACTTTACTAGGGATTTACCAGTAAATCAAGGAAGCCAAAAATTGAAACACCAATCTATAAACACCATTTACAGTAGGAGCACTTGCACTTTAACTATGATCAGCAGTGAGAAAGTGTGCAGCGGCATTGTGCAGCGACACCAAAACAGCAACAACAGAGTCAAATCCAAGAGGTGAGAAAGCAAAAAGATAGGGGAAACATACCAAAAGATGGCAGGTCTAACATCAGGGCTCAGTGATGTGCTCACTGTCTATGAAGTGTATCACCATCTGGTCCACAGTGCTCTAGTACTATGATACGCGCACTTCCTACAAGGGGTATCACTGAAGGAATTACAGTGCTCGCATACAGTGATATACACACTTTTTGTTTGCCTTTTATTCAAGGTTGAATTTGAGAAAGCAATCTGTTAATCCACCACCACCTTTTTTTAATTCACCTGGGTAACCTCCGGTATGTTGGAAGAAATGGTTTGATGCTTTTCAAACATAACTGGGCACTACTGGTGCATCCAGATTCAGACTACAAAGGAAAACAAAACTTTAATTACATTCTTTGGGGTTTGAAGGTGGTGCAATTTACAAACAATACAAGCACTTACCTGATGTGGAAAGAGTAGATGATGAAGTCATGGACGAATACATGGAAGCTGTTAAGAAATTGGAAGTGAGATTTGACATGGTACCGAGTCTGGCAGTGTTACGTCACAAATATTTTATGAGACTACAACTTATTGGCGAAAACTTGGATACTAATGTGTTTCTACTCAGGTGACTTGTTGAGTGCAATAAAAAAAAAATCAGAGAACAATTAGTTTGTAAACAATTTATTGGTCATTGTACCAATAAATCTATTCAACAAAAATCGTTATCCTTAGGGAATCTGACATTGGAAGAAATGTTGCATATAGCTAAAAGTATTGAAACATCATTTCAGTCAAGGATTTGAAAGAGAAAAATTCTGATGTAGTTAGCACAGTGCAACAGAAGGAAAACAGTAATGCTAAGGAAGTTAGATTTCCTAAAGACTCTTTGAAAGTGACTAGAAATGTTTTTAACTAAACCTAATTTTTGTTTCAGGTGTGGCAATTCTACCCATGTCAAAGGGGGAAAGCAGTTCCAGCTAAATATGTTACGTGCAGGAATTGCAACAAAGTAGGTTACTTTGCTAAAGTCTATCAGGGTCTGAAGAAACAGAGTGATAAGCTGGTCAACATCGTCACTGACTTACCTGGTGAGGTCGCTCACCACCGGTTTGATAACATTCACAAGTATCTTAAGGATATGGTTTTAGTAATCTGGGAGGATGGTGTCTCCTGCAGATTGTGTTGATATGTATATTGAAGGTTTGGTTGGTGACAGAACATTAAAGTTGTTGGTGGAATCTGGTGCCAGAATAACAATGAATACTTTGATTACTTAGGAGTTGTTTGATAAGCAGTGGCCCAGTAGAATTTTGGAGCCCCCGGATCATGCTTCTGTATTATACAAAGGAAAGAGGATTACATTCTCTTTTTTCTTTAAAAGAAATTGGTTTTTTGGGGTAGAAAGGTTTTGGGAATTATATATAGTGCTGTGAAGGGGTTATGTATTTTGGGTTTGTTCAATCAAGGACGTATCCACTTGGTTTTAAGACCTGGTACTAAATACCAGGTGTCTGAAATCGTTAAGACTCTTGTGGAAGAAGTTATGGCCAAATTCCCTTCTGTGTTCTCCAAGAGATGGGTACCATTAAGGGTTTTCAGCATAGAATCAAAGTCAAAAAGGGATCTTGTTGTGTGGTTCAACAGGGCCTGAGTACAAATTGTCATTTTAGTTACACATTTAAAATGAACATCTTTTCTACATAGTGACATTTAACATGCTTTGCATTTACATGATAGCATAATTAGAAATTCTCTGCAGGCACCATATTTCTTAGTAAGCACATTAACAAGATGCCTAGTATACTCCGTCCAAGGCTAGAACAATTGAGCACAATACTCTTGTTTTTAGGTGTCCAGCTGGAAACAATTCTGAGTCACAAAGACAAACACACACATCAGTGCTGCAACCCTGATACCGTGTGATTGCAACAATGCTTTTGTTATATAAGCCAGCTCTGAGCTTTATGTGCCAGAGAAGCACTTCTATGGATCATCCTGGATGCTGTGACTGAGATGCAGCCCTGATGATTCCAATCTCTATCCGGAAATACAGCGGTATGGGAAATTTGACTGTCCCAAGAGATCTGGCAGAGGGTTGTCTCACTATGCTCTCGATAGTGTAGGTAGGATTATGGTAGGAGTATTCATATATGCATTATCATATGATCACTTTCTATTGGGTCTACTTGTAGCATTTATTTACAGTCCCTATGCATATGGTATACCACTTTACTAAGGAATTAGAAGTAAATTAAATGTGCTAATTATGTGTAAGCCAATTTTACCATGTTTTAGGGAGTGAGCACAATAACTTTAGCATTGGTTAGCAGTAGTAAAGTCCCCAGAGTCCTAAGGCCAACAAAAATAGGTTCAGCGAAATGGACGAGGAGAGGCAAAACGTTTGGGGGAAGACCACCCTAAGGCTGACAGGTCTAACACTGCTTGAAATGGAGAAATTTTAGTTGCTGCAAAACAAAGTTCAATACCTGGGTAATTTAGTCTCAGGTGATGTAACTAAAAAAAGACCTGGTTTGGGCAGGAGCATTACTGATGCTGTGGCACCCACAGATAAATCTGGTCTCAAATCTTTTATGGTCCTACGTCAGTTTTGTGCCTGTTTTTTCCCAGATAATGCATCCAACATTAAACCTCTCACTGTATTGCCTAAGAAAAACATACCTTTTTGCTGGGACACTATATGTCAAGAGACTTCTGATTGGATCAAGAAACAATTAGCAAGTTCAAAGGTTCTCAAACTTTTTGATCCTAGATTGACATGCCACATTAATGTTGATGCGAGTAATCACGGGTTGCCAGTTGTTCTTACACAGTGTGATAGTGATGATAAGCACAACTGGTTATGCCTCTAGGGTGTTGAGTGAGGCAGAGATCAGTTTCTCCACTACTGAAAAGGAGTTGTTGGCTTGCTGGTGGGTCATACAAAAATTTAGATAATTTGTGTGGAGTACGAGTACTGATCATAAACCTTTGTTGGCAATTTTGAATGGTGATAAAATCAAAGACCAAACTCCTCGGATTGCCAGATGGTCCAATAAATTGTTGCAATAAAATTTTTATATAGTCTACATTCAAGGAGCAAAGGGCCAAATGTATGAAGATACCATTTTGCGATTTTTGAATTGCGAATTACAATGATTCGCAATTAGGAAAGGCAAAATGGCATGTATGAAGGTGTGTAGTACACTTTTTGCGATTCCTAGGGGGTCGCAAATTACCTACCTCATGAATATTAATGAGGTAGGTCACAATTTGCGACCCCCTAGGAATCGCAAACATCACAGGGATGGTGTCCTGCTGAGATCAGCAGACCACCAAGTCTATGATTGCTTATAAATACAGCAATCTTTTTTTTGTTGTAAAGAAGCCGTTTTCCTTAAAGGAAAATGAGATGCTTAACAAAAAGAAAAATGAAAAGTTTACTTTTCATTTTTTAGGAGCAGGCAGTGGTCCATGGGACCACTGCCTGCTCTTAAATATGGTTTTACAAACATTCGCAAAGGGGAAGGGTCTCTTGGGGACCCCTTCCCATCTGCGAATGGGTTACCACCTACTTGAAGTAGGTGGTAAAATGCGAATGTTTTGTGACCGCATTTACGGTCGCAAAAGATTCATACATACTGATGCGCTTCGGTATAAGGAAGGGACGTCCTAAACATGCCCCTTCCTAATGACGAATCGCAAAATTTCGCGATTTGGTAATAGGTTACTGAATTGCAAAATTGGGTTTGCTACATCGGAAAAACATTCTTTGCATTCGCAAACGAGCAGATTCTGTGAATTTGCCCGTTTGTGGGCGCAAAAAGGCTTGATACATCTGCCCCAAAGAATGTTAGGGCTGATTTTTTTGTCTGGGTTTTCATTTGGGGAGGAGGGTGTGGAAGATTTGGATGACACATCTGAAGACAGCTGTTTGATTTTGGTGCTTGATTTGGGGGACATGTGTGCTGTTTCAGAACCTAAATGGAGGTCAGATGTCTTTGCGGATTAAAATCTTAAGAAAATGTCGATTATGTGTCTGAAGGGTGGCCCACATAGAAGCCGCTGAGAGTTCTTGTCAACCATTTTAGTTTAATGAACTATCATTCGAAGAAAGTCTTCTGGTAAGAGCTGAGAAGTTAGTTCCTCCTGTTGGTTTGAGGTATAGGCTCATTAAGGTAGCACACAAGGGGCACTAAGAGTGCAACTTTACCAAGCTTTGTCTCAGGCAGACGTTTTTGTTGCCTTCCATGGACAAAGAGGTTAATCAGTATGTGGGTGAGTGTGCTACTGGTGCTAGTTCTAACAAGGGTTTGATTGTGAGGACACCCTCATTACAACCTATTAAAGGTCCTTCCAGAGCATGGGAGAAAGTCAGGAGCAATCGTGTTGGACCTTTCAATGCTTTACCGAGTCAGTTGCGTTTTGTACTAGTTCTGATTGAGTTTTATTCTAAGTGGCCTGAAGTAAGATTTGTATCTGAACCAAATACTAAAGTGGTGCTTCAATTTCCTTAAAATGTTTTTTAAGAGAGGGGTTTCCGCAATTTTTGGTGTCAGATAATGGTGGCCAATTTGTCAATGAGGAGGTTAAGGAATTTCTCAGATCTGGAGATGGTAAACATTTAAAAGCTTTGCTGTGTTATCCCCAAACCAATGGTCAAGTTGAGCGCATTAATCGTGTTTTGGTTCAGTGTATTCAGTGAGCTATTATGAACAAGGATGTAGTGATGAATGCTGTGCATTCCAAGTTATGGTTTGTCGTACCAGTCCTCATTCAATTACCAATGTATCCCTGTTTGAATTGTTGAGGGGGTAAGAAACCTGCTACCAAAATTTGCCCAAGTTGAATGGGTAAATGGGTGTATTTGGAGTGTCATTTGAGGAGTAGGATGTAAAGGTGGAGGAAAAGGAAACTGAGGCTACAGTGAAGTAGAAGGAGATGTTTGACTGTCGTAATCGTGAGTGTGAAGCTAAGTTTGAAGTAGGTGCAGTTTGTATAAGGAAGGGAGTTTATGTAAAGAAGAATTGAAAAAGAGATAGTGATCCCATGGAGACTGACAGCGTTTGTGGCAATTCTGCCAGGGTTGCTGGATGTAACTAGTGGAATGTGGGGACAGTGGTTAAATGTGGGGAAGGAATGGTCCCTAATGGTTGCACTTCCCAAGAGATGAGATGTGTGCTGTGGATAGGAATGGTCCCATTGGTTACAGTTGTACAGCTGAACAAAAGGTAGGAATTCGGAGAAGTAGGCGAGTCAGATGGTTGCTGCTGAAACTTAGGTAAATTCTATTTCAACATGATTTAAATGGTCTATTTTAACTGATATGGTGGTATATTCTGTTACTTTGCTGTTAAGCAGGTGTGTTACACATTGCTGTTCAAATTTCTATTTATGTTATTTTGCCTGTGTTTTCCATGTTTATGCATTCATAATTTTTACCCTATCTTGTATCACTTATTTATGAATTAGTGTGATTTGTAATAACATGTTTGTAAACAATGAAGGCCTATTAACTTTATAAGATATGTGTACAGATTGTATATTTTCTTGTTCTATTGTAAAATTTTAGGTTTGAGTGTTGAAGTTTTGTTTTTTAGCTTGTTTGTTTGTTTTCTTTAAGGGGAAAAGTAATATAGTATTCTATTGTGAAAGGGTTCATGTATCCTATAGAATGCAGAGAGATCAGTTTTGAAGTGGGAGTCGATTGGACAAGACAAGAGGAGTGATACAACACTTGCTGAGGTGGCAGGTCACCAAGGAATAAACATATTTTTTTAGACATATTAAATTGTGGTACACTGTTTCTGTCTCCTGAAACACCATGGAAAGTCTCAATCACCAGATGTGTCCTGAAACACAGGAAGCCCATTTGCCACTTGGGAACAAGATCTGACTTTGGGCCGTGGATAAGAAACACAATGGGGCTCATTAGGATGGCGGACGGACTTGCGTCCGTCCGCCACCCTAGAGTAGGAGAGACCGTCCGCATGGGCTGCGGCGGTCCCTCCATGCAAATTAGGATGTGACCGCCACCCTGGCGGTCACATCCTGGATATTTAACATTGCGGCGGGTGCAGCTTCAAGCTGCACCCGCCGCAATGTTAAAAAAGCATACATTGCATATGTATGCAGCAAGCAGCAGGCACCGCGCGGTGCCTGCCGCTTGCTGCATACATATGCAGGGGGGTACCATAGGTACCCCCCATGTGCACCCCCCACCCCCCCTTCACCCAGGGGGCCCGCAACGGGCCCCCGCAGTGAAGCTCTGTATGCTTTTACACGGCGGAATATCCGCCGTGTAAAAGCATTTCTTTCTGTGCATCCTAATATGGTGGACGGTGTCTGAGAGACACCGTCACCATATTACAGCTTTTCCGCCGCGGTTGTAAGCCAACCGCGGCGGAAAAGCTGCGGACGGAAACCAGGACCCACCAGCCATCCTAATGTGGCGGTGGGTCTTTGGTGGGTCCGCTGCGGTTTTTCCGCATCCTCCGGGCCGGCGGTGGATTCCGCCGGCCCAGAGGATGCGGAAAAACCGCCATCCTAATGAGCCCCTAAGTCCTGTAAAAAAAAAACACATTTGTGTTCTGATGTTGTTTACAAATATCTTGATCCTGTGACATGAAGATCCTGTCGTTCATATAATCATGTGAATGGCTAAAGTGAAGAGATATTCCACTACTGGTCTCATCACACCGGTGACAACTCTAAAGAGGAGAGCTGTAAATATCACTACTGAAATTGTACAAATCTGAAATAAGGTTGGAAGATAGCGATTGTGAGATATGCCCCTCTTAGGTCCAGATTAAACTAATGTCTCCATCTGAGAACTTCTCTTAACGGGTGGATACCCTCCATCTTGAAATGGCGATACAAAATGATGGCATTATAATCCCTCAGATGGATCAGTAACCAAAATAATTATTGCTGAGGAAACCCCTTGCATGCTGATTTGACAAGAGAACCTCCTCTTTATGAACAAAGACACCTGCATGCCTGTTTGGTCTTGGTAATCAAAGATTTGATAAGGACACCTGCTTTGCAAGGGCTTTATAAATATCTAGGTGAAAGCTCTGAACAGTTTGCAGTACACACCCATCTGACATGACCTGATCCAACTGTGAAGAAAACTGACAGGCTCTGCCCTCAAGATTTGCAGTGACAAAAGAGAGAAGGCTCATCTGGGAATCATGGTTGTTAAGAACAGCCACTTATCGATTGTTTCGGAACTGCCAATGATGTCAAAATAAGACTGCTCCTAGATTTTTTCCTGCTGTAGAAATAACACCCAGGGCTCTAGTGGCAGTGTGCCCTCTTTCACAACCACCCTGGTCAAAAAGGTCCTAATTAAAGATTGTTTTGAGACAAAGTTGTATTTTGTCTATAGCCACGAAAGTGGTCCCAAATCTGCATAACTTTTTGACAATGGGTAACCAAACAATTGACACTGTGCAATATGCATGGCGTCAGCAGATGCAAACAAACAAGAACTGACCTGCACTTCTCATTAGACATAGCACAATTTGCAGTCCCTGAATGAAAACAGTTCATTGAGTCTACTCAGCTAGAATATCAGGATCCACAGAAGAGCCATTATCCTCAGTAGTCAGGGCTAAATCTAGAATCTTTGTAATAGGCCCCCCAAATTTAAACATTTCTCCAAGCAGGACCCGCAGGCCCTATTGCAACCTTCCTTGGGGTCCTTCAAAAAATGTTGCCCGAACTTAGACGTATTGCTATATTTTTCTGTGGTGGCAGACATGCTGGCATCTAGGGAGGGCCAAAGGCATTCTGCCCTGAGGAGATTGTGAGCCTCTTTGTCTGAAGGCCACCAATGCATCACTAGTGCTTCAGCTATCCCTGCAAAGAAAAATAATGAGGGCGCCAAGGTTGAAAGCTTCTGCAAGTCACAGTAGTACGTACCAAACAGGTACGACAATATTACAACTGCAATAACCCAAACAAAAGCTAGGAGTACTTACTTGAGCTGCAACAGTACAGAAAGAGGGGTAGAATATCAAGAGTTGTTATTGATTGTGCTGGATCATTATTAGTTGTTCTAAACATGTTTTATGGGTTATTTCATGTGTTCTGGTATTTCTGATATTATGGATATTATGAGTATTGCAGGTTATCTAATTTAGCTTTGTAGTGAGCTACAGTCACAGGAAGTTCAGAAATGAGAAAAGAAATCCTCACCTTGACCGTGGAATAGAATCAATTGTGCACAATGCATGATTTACCTGCCATGTCTGTTAAGTTACAACCTTTCTCTTCTTGTACATAGATTGTCACCCTACTTGGTATCAGGCATAGTTCACAATTCTGTTTTAGCCCTGTTTTCTAAGTACTGTTGTCACGTTTTGGTATGTATTACGATGTTCAATGTTGGAAATGGAAAAGATTAGTGTGGGGTCCGATAAATTAAATGGGGTTAAGGGATGGCAAGAAGAAAGGGGTGGGGTCATGAAGTGCAGGTGGGGTGTCAGTCACCTCATAAAAAATAATTTAGCAACAATGCTGTCCCATAGTAACTGGAAAAATGTGATAGTAAATCTGTTCTGGCTTACTAAATTGGTCACAGACAAGGTATAATAACTGTCAGACGACTTTGGTGGATAGTGCACTCGCTGGCGAAATTAGTGTGCAGTCTAGTCACAGGTTTAATTTATCATAAAATTGCATAGAGGGCAAATGTGCTGCCTACAAAGCACAATTTGTAACAAGCAGATCACACATTTTTAATTCATATAGACTGGTTATTTTTTGCTGCTGAAGTGCCTTGTATTACTTGCAGGTCACATGTTACAGTCCTTGCACTATAGTTCAGTGAGCTGTGAATCGGCATCAAGATGCTGCTAACCAGAATTCTTCTTGATTCTAAAAAAGACGAGTTAGTAAGTGCTATGAAAATAATTATTAGTGTAATTAGTCATACAGGTAGATAGATATATATGAACTTCTTACAGTAGATGACATCTCATATCTGCAGAATGCGGAATACTCAAAAACTGCTTTCAAATTACAGTTTAACTCAAGCACTTAACAAGTTGCAAACTGAGCATCTTGGTTTTCTCAAAGGCCTTAGCTTTAAAATGTTAAGCTCCTGCTAGCTCCCAACCAGGATGAGACTTCAATAAAAAGAGTGCAGGTGGCCATTGAAGTAAGGCATTTGCGCTGAGCTCCGCTGGACCTGAAAGTAAGTGACCTTCCTCGCCTCCTACAGGTTACACCTCTGAACACAAAGAAGGCAAAGTTTGGGTACAACTTAATGTGTCAAAATGTCAGCAAATTTGACTAGGACAAAATTAATAAATTTCACTGTGAGTAATCTGGATTGCAGAGCTGGGTCAATAGCAACTATTGCATGAGGAATTCGGATCAATCCTATTTCCAAGACTGATAACATTATATTTCATGAGGGTTTAGATTCAGATCTGCATTTCCCACTGCAAACATTTTACGCAAGCAGATAGTAAGTTGATGCAGGAATTAGTTATGATGAAGCAACTGTGAAAAAAAACAACAAGAAGTATGTATAACAGTCAGAACTTTGCATCTAACTATTGCAGTTAAAAGTAATCAGTGACCGACAAATATTGGACATATTTGTTTGTAATAACTTTAGGATCTGAAAAAATTGGCCAGTGCATTACTTTAATAAGAATTAAATGTCAACTATCCTTACAAGGCTTCATATGTTTTCTTCTCGACAGGGGATCGAACCCTGCTACACACTTTTGTCCTAGAATGCCATGAATCAGTGCACACTAAAAAATCTTAATTTTTACACTGAAAAGTATAAGCATTAAAACACAGTGTAATTTTCAGTTGCTTTTGCTCCTTGCCCTTGCTTAAATATTTAGAGATCTGATATTTTATAAACAATTTGACATTCCTATTATTAGAGCATGAAAATATCTCTGGGGGCCAGATCACATAATTACTGGTGGTAAATGGCGACCAGCAACTAATTTAAGGAACAGGCTGATGCGCTAATAGGTTGGTTCAGTAAATTCCGAACTTGATTTTATTGCAATCTGACCAGTCTCATTAATATTAATAATTAAAGTTGCAAACTGCAACTCAATACATTATTAGGTTGCCATCAGAGGGATGGTGCTGGCCTGTTTCGGTCAACAGACCATTATTTCGCAAACCAAGTTAGCATGTAGTAGAAATCCCACTTTAACTCAGTAAAAGTTTACTGTTTAAAATGGTATTAGAATTTTTTTAAGGATTTTTTCAGGCACAGACTCCGAATAGTGAATGTAAAAATGTTCTGTACATCTGGCTCTTAATTCTGGAAACAGCTAACAAAACCTACAAAAATAGACATGGAAAAATTTAGAAAGAGCCTAGACAAGGGAGCATTTAGCGAAGATGGGGATTTTATTTATTAATTCTTTTTAAGGATTTTTTAAAAATGAAGCAAATGATGCAGCATATCAAGCATTTTGCACCCATCCTGCTTAACAGGATAGTGTCCATTAAGAAAACATACTATTCATATTATGAAGTACCTTATTTAACTAGACTTGGTGAATTACAAATTTCTCGGTGAACTAAATGTTGCTAAATATTCTCTCTCGTGTCTGGCACGCGGTAAATTTGCCGTCTTGAACTACGGCGCGGGCGCAGTACAAACCCCGCCCACGCGTCGCTGCAGTATTTGGAGACGTCAGTATTCTCTCTTTACTCTTTGCACCTGCTTATGCATTTGACACTCTCGCGCCCACGGCATTTTGGCTCCCGGGCCTGCTGAAAGTCTAAGCCACGCCCACTTCACTGCTTTTGTCGTCCTGGGCAAGAGTCTGCAGGCCCCGACGGAGTTTAGTAGTGAGATTAGTACGCACGTGCTAGCAGAAGCAGAGACCCGCAAAAACTTCAGCAACGATTTTGAAGACTTCAGGATGAGAATAAAAAAGCAGGTAGGTGCTAGCTGCAAGGGGAGCACTAAGGCCTTGGTTTGAAACACACCACTGTACGAATGCAAAAAAATCATAATCCGCCAGGAGCCGGAAGGGGGAGGCGACAGATACTGGAAGGAAGAGAGCATTCGGAAAGAATAATAATTTTTTTTTTTGTGATTTGCAAATGTTCCAGAATATAATGTCACAGAAGTTCCGTTAGACCCCCAAAAATAGCAATGCCATGGCTAGGAAAATTGTGAAATCATTCGCTATGAGTCTCGTGGTATGGATATTAGATAATTAGAAGTTTACTGGACCGTGCATACTAATGCAGCCTTCTAAAAAGAAATATGACTTTATATTTTAAATATTTTTTGAGACTTTTATAATAGTACTTTGCCCATACGTAAGGGTGTATGAAATATAGCAGAAAATGCACTGGAAACCCGTCGTTTTCTTCCGGATTGGTAGTACAGAGACTAGAAAAAGCTTCGTGTTACTCACGAAATGATTTTAAAATCTACTCTTTATTTTCCCAAACGTGCCACTTATCAAGAGGAAGGTATAAAAAGACCAAACACCTTTTCGGACTATTTCAAATAGCCCGGTGAAAATATAATATGCTGTATATTTCTTACTTCCCTCGGTCAAGTCAGACAGTAGTCATGGAATGGAACACAAAGCCTGGCATGAACAGAAGAAAGGAAGTTAGGTACTGAAGCAGTCCCAATTGCTCTGTAATATGCACGCAAAAGTTCTCAGTAAAACTATAGAGAAATTACAGTTTTTTATTGACAATAAGCAAAATTTGAGACCTCTTGAAATGCATTTCAGTGATCTCTCTCCACTTTACGACTATGCTTGGTGCAGCACGTTTCTATCGTGAGGACATGGTAATTTAAAGCCCATTTTAAGAAATGCATAGTGTGTGCACTCCAAAAGTAGATGTTTGGACCAAAAGCTAAGATACAGTGGCATGAAAACTGGAGATTTCTCTGCCCCTTTTTAGGCCATTAGCCAGGACCCCTAATTTAGGCCATTGGTGCCACTCGGGGAAATGGGTTTTAACATGATTTTTTTTGCCTAGAGATAGAAAATATGTGATAGCAAGTCATCACTCTTGCCTTTTGTCTGATAATATTGTATTAGCAGCCATAGCCGGAAAAAATAATGTTTTTCATATTTTTGATAAATAGCATAACAATTTGTCATAATATGTGGAACAATAAATCTAATTCCACCTGATTGTTTGAATTCAATATTATTTTAAAATAATTATGATTATTAATTGTAACAATAACAATATAGTCCTTAAAATAATAACAAAACTTCATTGTGTCCCTCATATATTGGTATAGATTATGTACATAATTTTCCCTTACAATTTCAGATATTAATAGTTGTTACATCTTACATAGGCATATATGTCATGAGAGAACAGAAACACAATTTTATCATTCACATTTGTCATCATCTTCTAAATAGGTGTCATCATTCTCTGCGTCTGTTCGCTTTTCACAAGCGGGAAGTGTGCACATGTCAGTACTCTTGAGGTCATTTAGACAGCAGACACATGTTGGCAGTTCCTAATGCAATTGCAAGCTAGTAGATCTAACACAGCCTGAGGTGCTGGCTGCCCCTTCATCCAGTCCACTACCAATTGCTCTGCTCCCTCGTGTTTTTCCAACTTCCACCCTCTCTCAATTGGACTAGGTGTCTGTGGATCATTCAAAAGACATCTCTTGCTTATAGTGGCTTCATGACTCGCATGTTTAGCATGTTTCTTCAGACAGTTCCTGCAAGGTGGAAGTTGTTGACGGTCTATCTCACCCTTCTTTGTGCAGAACAGGTGATATTTCAAGTCATTCATTAGATGAACTCAAAGATTTTGGTGCATACAGCAAGCACGAGAATTGCTCCACTTTGTCTATTTGTCCTTCAGAGAGATTCAATTCGTCTCCGAGGTGCAATTTTTTTTCCTGTGTATGTCTTTTGGCAGACAGGATTTTGAATGCACTTACTTTTCCATTTCCCGTAAATACGCTTACTGGGTCTCTTCCGGTAAACTTATGGAGAACTGTCATGGTTAGATAAACTTTTCACCAAGAGTTGAAGCCTTTTTCCTAATGTCAAGTACTCACATGCATATTTTACTACTACATTTCAGAAACAATTTAGCCATGATTCACTCATGGAATCCCAAACACATAATAAACACATCTGTGTAATCTGAGTTTATCATTACTACCTCTATCGCTTGATCGACTGGAATTCGTCCAAATGGATTATCATCTGACAGTTGAACTGAGAAGCATCTGTTGATGAAGTTGTGGTGTATCTCTGGATGTTTCACTGCAAGTAATGTAATTTCGGCACAGCAGACAGGAAGATATCTAGTGTAGTCATCCTGGGATCATAGAGCGTATGGCAGTAAGATGTAAATGCCAATTTCCTTACGAGTAGCACGTTGCTGAGCCAGCAAGACATTTTCAACATTATCCACAGATGACATTCAAAATGCAGAGAGATCCCCATTGTCGTGACAAAGATGTTCATGGAATACATCCCAAAACAGTTTTCTTCAGCAAAGGCAGAATTATGCAAGATGTCGTCTAATATCTGTTGGCATAGGTCTTTTGCAAAGTCATTTACATCTTCAATGAAGAAGTAGACTACTTGAATGGTCTCTTGGGAATTCTTCTCCACTCAGGGGATACATTCCACCCAAGTCAGTGTCAATATAACTTCAAACATGCACTTTTCTACTCAATGACCCCTGAATCCCCCAACCCCCAAAAGCTCAAATACCCTAAACACCCCAAAAAACATCCAGTCATCAATGCTGTGAGACCATCCTTTCATCCTCACTGGTGCATATCCCCAGAAGGTTCAGGAGTACTTCACTAAATAAACCGCAATTCAGAGGCCTCCTCTTTGGCCCTATGTGCCCAGCCACTCTAGCCCTCCCCTCTAACATCCTGGTGTCCATCTCTCCTGCCAATGTGTGTAGCCCAACAAAAGGTTTCTCAATAATTCAATGCTTGCTTATTTCCCTACAATCGTAATTTTGGACTGCCCTTTCTTGACCAACCCTAAAATGAACTGGACCACATCCTCTGTTCGTGCCCACCCTCCTCCTCACCCCACTGTCTACAAACTCCCCCCACGCCTGACTATAAGCCCTCCTGGTCAGCAAGGCCAGCGATTCTAAGACCAGCTGGAACATCTTCTGTCACCTACTGACCATAGCTCCTGGGGCATCTTTGTTCTGCCTCTGTGGCCAGCCCATTGAGTCTCTCCCACCGTGAACGAGACAAAGCATCTACAATGTCATTGTCCTCACTTGGCACATGTTGCGCTCTAATTGGAGACAGTGCAACACAAAAACCCCTAGCAACTTCAAAACCTGGGTGTCCTTCTTGACTGCCTGTTTACTACCTGCACCACTGCCAAGTTGTCAATGTGAAATAGAACCTCTTTGTATACTAACTGTTCTCCCCAAAAGAAAACTGTCAAAACTAGTGGAAGGAATTCGAAGATTGCTATGCTCCGTCTCCCATGCTTCCAGTACGTGGGCCAATCCTCCGTGCACCATTTTCCCTGCCAGTATAACTTGAAACCTATCCCACCTGCAGCACCTGAGTAAACCTGTGCACCCCTCTGATATTCTGCCTTGGCCACTAGGGGCTCTTTGTTCAATAATTAAAAAAATAGCAAAACATTCTCAAGCCCTCCTTAGTCCCTGTCGACAATCTGACGTAGTGATGCGGCAATGGCAGGCCAACCAGTGAGGTCCCCAACCGCCTACAAAATGTCCTCCACACTCAACTCACCCTACATGCAAAATGGAATTGCTCCAACAGCACTTGCACCTCTTTAACTGTAACTTTGTTCTTGGCCAACATGACATCCAGGCGCAATTGCATCGTCAGTTTTTTCTCCAGTGGTAGGGGAACCTCCATCGACAATGGGTCAGTTTCAGTGCCCAAGAATTACAGCACCTTACTCTCTTTGACTGTCTTCTCTGGTGCCAAAGCCACCCCTAGATCCCCCATGATGTCCTGAAAGATTCCTAGCATCTGGTGGCGTTCCTCAGAACCGGGTTTTCCTTCAAAAAAGAAATGATCGAGATAGTGAGTCACATGCATGTGCCCTGTGCACCAAGAAAACACCCATTGGAAGAAGGTACTGAAATGAGAGTGCACATGACATGGAACACCCTATTGGGAATGCTTTGTCCACATACCATTAGCCCCCGAACTGAATGCTTAACAGCTGAAAGTCATCTGGGTGAACCAGAGTAGGGGGAAAACCGACTTGATGCTGCTCTTGGCCATATGGGCCCCTTTCCTAATTCTTCAACTATGGACAACGCCACAAATCTACGGAAGAGTGTTTGACTAAAGCTTGGTCCCTCTGGGACAAAATCATTAACCGTTGTGCCTACTGGTGTTGAATAAACCTGAAATGACCCTTTTCTTGTTTCGAACCTACTGATAAGAGAGACATTTATTTGTACCATGGGCCAGTCTTCAAATGGGCAGAACGTTCTCCCTTCTTGTATTTCCTTCCACAGTTTTTCTCTTACCATTTGTGTAAAGGAGCTGGCTGATTTAAGATTACTCGCCCACCTATACACTCTCAGGCCCTAGTATCCCAGTCTGAAACCCAATGTGAACTCCTCCCTCAACAACTTGGTGGCCTTCGTTTTATCATAGAATGTTAGCCAAAAATTCAGACGATCTATCTTAATATGCATACAAGCTTTTTCTCCCAAGACCCTGTGCTTCCCGTCCACCACTGAACACAAAAGTTGGCCCATACTGCTGACAGTTATTGGGCTCCTGCTGGTTTTGCCCTAAGAAATTGTGTGAAAGAGTGTCCTCCCGTTCAGTAGCTTTTAAAAAGGGGGTGCTTGAAAGCACATTTTGAACATTTATGCCTGAACTTGCAATGTTCCCTGGTGCATACTCCCTTGTTAAAGTCCCAGCAGATCCCCATCTGTACCCTTGTTCCTTTGCCGGTTGCTCCCACCCCTCTCCGAGTGGGGTGCCCTTGAAAGGGTGGATACACAATGGTTAATCCGCTGTCCATAAAGATTTTTTTGCCAAACTTTGAAGGGCCCCTGTTATGGTGCCACAGATCTGAACCCCCCTCCCCTCACTCAACATCGGGCTCCTGGGCCATGTGTGCGCTACACTCATCATCGTACTGGGCCTAAGCGTATCCCCCATAATTGATCTGCACCTTTCGTATCATGTCCATGTATTTAAAGAACTCTACGTACCTATCTGTATTTTTCGCAGTACACGCAGGCATAACTTAGAAATGCCGCCGTCCAATTCTCTATTTTCAAGGGGACTTTAGGGTGCTTGGCAAACTCATATTCTTCTTCCTTTGAGCTTAGCCCTCAAATCCCTATGCAGCAATTTCAACATTTTGATCTATTACACATTCTACATTTTTCCTTTTGTCCCTAGCTATAGGTGTGCTCCTAAGGGTTTAGAGACTCCCATGTAGGGCTGTTTCCTAATCTTCAACTCCTTAAATTCCTTCCTTTGTACTTTATCCTTGGTTTTCTCCCCCTCACCCCCAACGCTCTTCTACTCTACTTTCGTGTGTGACTCTGGTGTCCCATCATCCCCACCATTGGAACCTGCAACTGCCTCGGTGACCCCCGGCTTCTTGTCCCCAGGCCCCTGTTTACCATTTTCTGCCCCCACTGAGGTCTGCTCCGCTGTGCCTAAATCCACGTAGCAACCTTTGCGCAAGCGTATCATGCCTCCGTCCTGCGACATCGCATCCACACACACTTGCACCTTTGCAGCAGCCATGATTTCGCCTCTGTGATCCTTACCTGCTGCAAAGGTCGGTTTGTTTTCTGAAGCCCACGGCTTCGCCGTATTGCCACCATCGTATTTCTTCCTCCTGCTGTCCATCATCCTTCACCAATTTGCCTTCCTCCAAGCTGTCCTCCTCACTGTCCAAAACCATATCCTCTAGAGCAATGACCTCCACACCTGTGGCAGCGTTTGCTGCCTGCCACTGCGGCCTGACCATTTGTTGGATGCCCATGCTGCACTTCTGTCCTTGTTGAGGTGCCATACCCTTCCCTCCCAAATCCACCTCTGATGCAGCACTCCAAATCTGGTGATGTCTGTTGCCAGGGGTTGTCCTTTACCCCCCAGTCTGTTGCACCGCTGAAGCCATTCTGGGCCTTCTGGGGCAGTGATCCTGCTGCCCACCGTCACCGTCCTACTGGCCATACTGGCCAAGCCGCCTTTTACCCTTGGCACCTTGGAGCCACACTGAACTCCCCCTCAGTCCGCCATGCCACCAGACAGATCGCCCTGCGAAAAAGGAAAAGAGAGGCTACATTACTACATTACTTCACACATTACTCAACCCTACATCTGACAACCAACTGCTACTATCTACCACCATGCTCACCCCTGCTGTTCTCATAGCACCTGACCTGACCACCTGAGCCGTTGAGCTACGTGGGCTACTCTGCCTGTTTGACGGTCAACCCTGGCATACACTCTCAAAGGTCTTCTATCAATTGGTCCTCGCCTGGCTCTGCTGCCTGGTTTCCTCCTCCCTGTTGCTCCATTCCAATTGTGCTGCTGCGATTGCTGAAACTGGGCCTTGGTTCACCTCCAGTTCATTCCCACTAGGCCCCCTGCATTCTCCACTTCCTACATGGTATTCCTCCGTTGAGTTGTCCTGCCTCCAGCAAAGCCTTGTCTCTCAACACCGCATTTGCCAACAGCCCCTGGCTGCAACTGACACAGGCTCCAAAAGTCCTCACTTTGCTAAAGAGATTGGCGCTGGGGTGCGGAGGGGAGGAGGTAGGCCTTTTTCCCACTTCGTTCTCTTTTCCTTACTGCCTCCCAGGGCTCTTACCCTCTGCCTGCCCACCATGCTGTTATGTTATGTTATGTTAGGTAAATTTATTAGGCGCACAGATGCTCCAGCAAAGGAGCGTCCTGGCGCCCGTCAGGTAGCAACACAACATAACCAGATAAAAAAGGAACAAGACTAGGGAAACAAGAAGGTTTTTACAGCCCGCCGAAAGGAGAACAGATCCTCAAGTGCAAGGATCTCAAAAGGGAGGGAATTCCATAAAGCAGCTGCTCGCACTTGGAAGGAGCGGCCCCCGGTGCCTACTACATCTTCCACTGCTGCCCTAAATGAGAGCCTGACTTCCCTGCTCATTCCCTCCCAGTTCATGCCTGCCACTGACAGCAGACCCTCCCCTCCATCAACCCTCCCAGCCTCTCGCAAACGAGGTTCTGAGGCAGAACAGCGCGGCTCTCAAGTCCTTTTCGCGCATTCCATCTGGACACTGATGCACGTGCAATCACAGAGGCCTGCCCACCGCTCCTGCTATTTGCTCTAAATGGAGCCGTCAGCCATCTCATTAAGACTGTCTGTGGGGCTCCCATACCCTCATATCTAGCATGTCGACCTCCCTAGCAGGCCGCCTGGGCTCAACCTCTGCCCAGCAGTCTGCCGCCTGTACCCATGGGGCTGCCGTCCTCATGCTAGAGTGACCTCTTACCTCTGTTTCCCTGACACTGGTGGTTCGGCATGGCGGTGAGCAAGCAAGCACCGCCGCGGTGCTTGCTTGCTATGCAGAGGGTGGCTTCCAGTAACCATGCTCGGGCCAGGAGATAAAGGCGACCGCCTCCGCCAGCAGTCTGAGGCCGTACGCAGAGGGTGGCTGCCAGTAACCACGCTTGAGGCCAGAAGATCGAGGCGACTCACCACCACCAGCAGGCCCATTGCCTGCGCTACTTTATCTTAAGTCCTCATGTTCCGGTTACTAGACCTGCTACCAGCCACGGTGTTACCACTATAAAAAGGAGGCAGATAGCATAAAATGGCTGACTTTGTACCCTTGGGCTATGTTGTAGCCCAAGCCAAGCCCAAAACTCAGAGACTTCTCTGGACTAATCCATTCCCCAAATTATCCTGGGGTATAACCCTCCCCCTGGTTGGCTGGCCCACAAGACCCCATTCCCCAACAACAGACTGCCTACAAGTAATCCTATTTTACTAGGACGATATCCAAGAACTTCAGTGAAAGTTGACTTCTATAGCTCTCCCAGTTTGACTCCAGATTCAGGCATTCAGCCTTTACGTCTGTGTATCTTTAAGTGAATACGGCGCTCCTAAATCCTGGATGGTCTCCCACTCCACATCAGTGCCTCCTGCTCTGTTGTTGACTTCCACAAGAAGCTGGAGACCTAGATTTTCAGTTGCTTAATCTACCATAGGCAGGGTTAGTCGCACACAGGATACCATCGCGGGTGATAGTGTGCCTTGCAACTACACATATCATGAAGACTTTTGTATGGCACATCAAACCTGAGGAAATTATCTCTCAAATGAAGTGAACATTCATTTTCACTGACAGCTTAAAAGGAATATTAATCAAAACACTTATATTATGAATTTAAATTGTATATCATCACCTAAATAAAGATAGTTAACAGCATCATCAAATGCTTTACTTCAAAAATCTGTTTTAGGAGGACAGTAGGATGTTAAAGAAATTACATTATTTCCCCCAAATAAAAGAGACATCTCTGCATTTTAAAACCATATTCTCTTACAAGGCCCATCTAAACTTCCTTATTTACATTTGTGTTTTTTTAGAAACCATACCTTCTTAAAGTGTACATTTAGGTATTTGAGTAAAAGTGTCAAGCGCAGGATATTCATTGTTAGAGGAGATTAGCATATGTAAACGGCCTTCAATCCTAATTCCTTCAGAATTTATGTGTGTATAATCCACCTTTTGTGTTTAATTTCCTTAAGAATAGTATCTCTTTATCTGTTTCTTCATATTCATTATTTTATTGACATCCATCTTATCGCCCACATTATTGCCAGTGATTAATTTCCTGTTATTGATCTCGTCTGATTCTTAACTCAGTTTCTTACTCTATTTCAAAGTATATATGTTAATACACATTTTATCCTCATCCTCTAGGCTGGCACTAAATGATTTTAATCCTGAAAGATAGCTATAGACATATACAGGATAGCAGTTCAGTTAAATGAGTGGACAAAATGTGGTTGATGGAATAATGGTTTATTATATTCACAATCAGAAATGTCTCTGCATTCGAGTGGGATTACATATGAAGCCGTTGGGTTACTTCCACAGATCAACTACTTAATTAATTAAAAGTCAGCTTATTGTTTCTTAATCAATCAATCAATCGGTACATTTATAGAGCGCGCTACCTACCCATGAGGGTCTCAAGGCGCTGGGGGGGGGGGGGGTCACTGGTCGAAGAGCCAGGTCTTGAGGAGTCTTCTGAAGGCCGGCAGGTCCTGAGTCTGTCGTAGGCTGGTGGGGAGGGTGTTCCAGGTCTTGGCGGCGAGGTGGGAGAAGGATCTGCCGCCGGCTGTGGTTTTCCGGATACGAGGATCTGTTGGGAGGGCGAGGTTGGCTGAGCGGAGGTTTCGGGTGGGTGTGTGGAAGCTGAGGCGGTTGTTGAGGTAAGTGGGTCCGGTGTTGTGTAGGGCTTTGTGTGCGTGGATCAGGAGTTTGAAGGTGATCCTCTTGTTGACGGGGAGCCAGTGCAGGCCTCTCAGGTGGGGTGTGATGTGGCTGCGTTGGGGGATGTCGAGGATCAGTCGTGCAGAGGCGTTCTGGATTCGTTGAAGTCGTCTAAGGAGTTTGATTGTTGTTCCTGAGTAGAGGGCATTCCCGTAGTCGAGTCTGCTGGTGATGAGGGCATCGGTGACGGTTTTCCTTGTGTCGGGAGGGATCCATTTGAAGATCTTGCGGAGCGTGCGGAGGGTGTTAAAACAGGACGCGGAGACGGCGTTGACTTGCCTGGTCATGGAGAGGGTGGAGTCGAGGATGACCCCCAGGTTGCTTGCGTGGTCTGTGGGCTCCGGCGCTGCGCCTAGCGATGTGGGCCACCAGGAGTTGTCCCAGGCTGATGGGGTGGGTCCGAGAATGAGGACTTCCGTCTTGTCTGAGTTCATCTTCAGTCTGCTGTCCTTCATCTAGTCGGCTACGGCCTTCATTCCTCTGTGGAGGTTGGCTTTGGCGGTGTGGGGGTGTTCGGTGAGGGATATGATCAGCTGGGTGTCGTCGGCATAGGAGATGATGTTGAGGTTATGTTGTCGAGCGACGTGGGCGAGCGGTGCCCTGTAGATATTGAACAGCGTCGGGCTGAGGGATGGACCCCTGTGGGACGCCGCAGATGATCTTGGTGGATTTCGAGCGGAAGGGTGGGAGGCGGACGCTCTGGGTTCTGCCGGAGAGGAAGGACGTCGTCCAGGCCAGGGCCTTCTCTTGGATTCCGGCATCATGGAGGCGTGTTGATAGGGTGGGGTGACAGACTGTATCAAAGGCTGCTGATAGGTCCAGGAGGATGAGGGCGGCTGTTTCTCCTTTGTCCATCAGGATCCTGATGTCGTCGGTGGCGGCGATGAGGGCGGTCTCGGTGCTGTGGTTGCTGCAAAAACCGGATTGGGAGTGATGATGGCAGCTGATTTGATTGTCGCAGGCCAAGCTTAGTTTGGACTGAAATGAATAAATATTGAAAATAGATTTCAAATATTTTATGGAGTTATGAAAGATTAAGGTTTTATATATTATATATTTTCTAGTCAGAGTTTAATTCAATTGGTATTTGTATCTTCTGAGTTGCAATAAGTTAATTTAGTTCACGTTAATGGACCTCGCTGGGAACTGCCAAACCCCTTGCAGAGCAAACGCTCCTTGATACAAATGGAAGAAATGGGGCATAGTTCTTACTGTGTTATCTATTCTTCCTAAAAAGGTGTGAATGGCCCCTGTAGTAGCCAGACTGTTCACCATGGAAGTTTCCACAAAAGGAAGGCCTAGTTTATTGTACGCGCACACCATGAACATCTTTGTTCTTTTGGAGGGAAACCTTTTTTAGATGTCTGTGGACCAGATTTTCATTCAGCCGAGTCTGTTGGAGTTAAAAAGCCTTTTGGCACATGCAGTTTTAGCCAAATGTCTTGTCGGGATTCATGTTGCTGTAAGGTAAATCCCACTGGACTTTACTTACATGATTATGTAGCAAAGACTTCACTTGCATTATTTAGTGATAAAGATAGGTGTGTTGACAGGGAAAAATGTAAGCTTTGTTTAGGAGTTAATTATCCCGTAGAATAGATACGTTTCATCAAGGGGCTTGGCAAAAGCAATTTTCATTTCAAGTCAGGACTGGGGCCAGCAATAAAACAGTGGGAGATGAAGACCCCAACACATATGTGGAGGAAATACTTGGTGATTGCCTGGACATGTCCACATGAATGCTCTTACAAGATAGAACGTGCGCCTGAGCAAGTAAGTGGTAGTGAGTCTCCTGGCCAATTTATGGCATCTGTTAATTTTGGCAAGTTTGTATGCATGATGAGACCTTTGTTTCTTGTCTACATGGCTTGTTGTCTTGTGAAGCCAGAGGATGTAGCTGACCTCTGGGGTTCCCAGGTATCTGGAGTGCTAAAGTGAATCCTGAAGTAAAATGGAACCAATTATGAGCCAAAGAATGTTCTGTGTCTTTCGTTTTGTTTGAACATACTTGCAACATTTTCTCTTAGGTTCAAAACAAACCTGTTGTCAAGATTCCTGAGAGAACACAACTTGTAATGTTGTTAAAATCACCACAGAGCAAGTGGTTTTGTCTTTCAGCCTCTCTCTTCTATGTAGTGATTTCAGCCATCCAGTTCCACTTTGATTAACAAACGATTCTACAAGCAGGGGTAATCAGAACCAGGGGACTATTCAGGAAGAAGGGATGGCTGCAGCCCTGATTACCACTAAACCCTATGGAGCATCCTACAATATACATACCTTCAGGCGGATCCCAGCCTAGTGATACCCAACTCATGTACCCTCAGCATACAATCCATGGTAGCCAGCTGGCCCAGTCTTGACATACTACACATATATTACAGGGAGTCCTAGTAGGCAGTCTCCCTTCTGGACTTTTGATAAAATCGTACTACTGTAATTAGCTACCACCAACTGTTGTTTGTGTTAAGGCTTCGCCATATAGGTATTTGCCATTCATGTCTAAAGTGGTGTTTTAAGGGTTCACCTTAGTCACCTTATAGAGTCTAGTACTGTGATGAACAACATATACATATTTGTGTTGCTCTCAACAAAAGCCTATAGCAATGCATGGTTATCGTATATCCTGCTCGTTCAGTACACTTGTTTGTCGCTCATGGGTACACGCCTTATAGTATCTCCTGCTGGCCTAGCAGTGCCTAGATGGGGTTGACCCCCTGTCACCTTTTAGTGCACTCCTTATAGTACTCCATAGTTGCTTATCAGTACCTCAGTGGAGTTGGTCATTTGAAACTCCTTGTTGGACTACATACAAGGCCCCTTGGCTGGTTTAACCGTTCTGCAGTATGGTTGGTCCTTAGTTGCTCCTAAGCAGAGTCTTTCTTTTACTTTTGTGGTGGCCTAACAGTGTCTCATTAGGGTTGGCCCTTTGTCACTCCTACATGGAGTAATTGTTGTCACTTCTAGATTGAGTCATTGTAATATTTCCTTGGAGGTTTAACAGTGCCCTGTGAGGTTTGTACTCAGTCACTCCTGAATGGTTATAGTACTCTGGTGGTAACTTAACAGTGCTTCCGACAGGCAGCTCTTCTGTTGCTTGTCAATGGACTTTTTACAAAACTCCCTGGTCATCTAGGGATTTGTACTCTGTCACTTTTAGATGGACTCTACGCTTACCAGTGCAGCATATGGGCTCCATGTTTACCAGTGCCACATTGATGTTGGTTGTTAATCAATAATGCTGCCCATTCCAAAAGAGTGTAAGTTCCTGCATGCATGACTGCGTCTGTTTTTACGATCACTCTGACACTCTTGCTTATGCACAGCAAGATAAGCCAAGCTGTGCCTAGTTCACGTCATCAAATCCGGATCACTTAACTAACTGAGCATGTTCCAATATATACCAAACTACAACCAACTGCTCTTCAGCCATGCATTCTGAAGGGTGCACAGGAATCTGATGCAAATTGGTGCCACACACATCTTTATCAGGGGAATTTAATCTATTTAAATGTAACAGATGGAGTAGTTACTCACTTGACTACCAAGACACAGCTTTGGGCCACACAAGCATACAGAAGCTCTAGATAAATGTCAACAGAATACAATACAGAAACACTGCAAAGCGTTTAGCAGGAGACTTGACATGTACCTCATGCACAACAAAGTATGCTGAGTGTGCTGAAATAATAAAATGAGGAGTGGCACATCACATAAGCAAGGCACCAGGACTTTCAATCCTACTACAATCATTCTTTTATTTATAGGTTTCTGCCAGTCCACCATTTGAGTACACATTAGAAGTATATGTTTATAAGTGCCTTTCTCTTTTAAGCCCTTTAGGCAGATGTTGATGGGTCAAGAACGTTGCCTCTAAAGTACATTCACAATCAGTTTGCATGCTGTATTTATCAGTGTCTAGCATTCTGGCCTAGTCACTGATTTTTCGTCTCCCAAAGACATTTTTCTGTAGCTTACTACCCAGATATTTTACAGTGTGTTCTACACTCCATCCACTAACTGTAGTCACAAATATCCAAGCCCCTTGACTGCATCTTGCCTTCTTTTATAAACATGATCACAATCCTCTTTGGGAGTTAAGAGTTCAGCTCATGGGTCGCTTGCTACAGCCATGGTTTACATGCCAGTTTGTTGTGGTCCACCTTTCCATGGTAAATTCCCAGTAACAGACTCCTGTTTGGGATTCCGCACAGAGTTTCAGCTTTCTGGTTTCTGTGGGCTTGTAGAAGTGATCTGCAGTTGATTGGTGCTGTGGTGTCTTCTGCTGTAGCTAGACTGTTCTGAACTAAGCTTGATTTGTTTTTATGTCATTGATGAAACCATTTGTTTGGGTTTTCGATACTAGAAAACAGCTTTGGAATAATCTTCATTAGTTGGTCATGGATTCCTACCCGTCAAGGTTTGCAAAAATAAGAGAGCCTGCGCTACCAATTCGTTCAGCTTCCTGGAAGCATGGGAGCTGTGAAGTTCTTGCTCGAGGTACAGAGTCCCTGTTTATAAAAAGAAAGGAAAAAAAGAAGGTAAGGGACACTTTTGTGTTTTTCTGAAATGGACACTAGGACTAAATGTAAAATATGTGTGTGTTTTTACCTTATAGATTAATCATTGTCATTTAATTACTGACCCTTTAGAGTGGCACGTTAAACTTTTCACCGGGGCAGAATAAAACAAATACCTGTAAAGGTAACACTTTAAGCTGAAAAAAAACAGGCGACCGATTCATAGCATTGAACAATAACCAACTTCCCAACCCTGACTGTTCTCACCCCCTCCATTCTAATCACATGATTTAATTTGCACTAGGACGCATATTCTTTGAAATGTTAGTTCGAATGTAGGCAATTGGTCCTCTGGAGCCATCGGTTCCTCTATCCCATTCTCCCAATTAGTCAGTCACACTGTCAGTGGGTGGTTTCCGCTGCAGATTATTTTTGTAAAGCGTGGGGCATGGGAGCTCTCTAAAATCAGTAGAGAAACATCTAAGGAAAGAGGCCCACACCTCTGACAATTCCTTGTCATAGTTAACTTTCCCATGCCCTAGTTTAGCCACTGTCTATGCTCCGGAATGTTATCAGATCTACAGTGTGTTAAGATTGTTTGATGTTCAGGTCATAGTGCTAGTGCCATCTGCCTGCCTTTAAGAGAATGTAGTGCATTTTTAGGAAGGGTCAATATGTTTTATGCTAGGAAGTGAAGGATTTCTATGCCTGTGATTTCCTGCAAGTCATCAGACGCTTACTGCCAGTATCACTTCCATGGTAAATGGATGAGTGTTGTATATTTATACTTACTTCAATATGGCTACTTGGTGTCAGTAGTCCTTTCTTAGTGTTCCTATCTTACCAATCTCCCATAGTACCTAAGAGTGTTCTATCTGGTATGTGAAGGTTCCAGCCTTGGCAGTTGATGGTCTGGTCAGCTGTGAGGTTTACTGCTCTGTGAAGGTTCCAGCCTTGGCAGTTGATGGTCTGGTCAGCTGTGAGGTTTACTGCTCTGATGTGCTACCTTGTACTATCTTAATAAATCTATCTTAATAACCTGAAGACGTGTCCTGCTGCCTACTTAATCTACTTACAACAATGAGCTTGCCTGTGTGCCCGTAGTTTTCCAGTAAAGATCCGGTGTTTTTGGAGCCCATTTATGTATTCTATTGTGGGCGTCCTACCAATATGAAACTAGTTTTGTTGTGCTGTCCTGCAGGCCTGTGAAATATATCCTCTAACTCTTTGTCTGTCATCTCCTGTCCCAATTCCCGCTCCTGTTTTGACTCTCGTGTTTGGGTTGTGGGGAGGTGGCCTGTAGCATCATATAGCTCTGGAAGTGTAAAGCGTACGTTTGTCATTTTTAGCTCTTGTATGTTGTTAGAGGCCAGCCAGCAGCCTCTTTTGGAAACTTGTTGGCTAAACTGTGCATAATGTAATCAATCTCTCTACGGGAGGTCCTAGTCTGTTTTGAGTTGTTTAGATGTATTCATGCCCTCCCCATCCACCAAGTCACCAATGCGTTTTTTATGCCGCTTGCTGCCATGCTTTTAAATTGGTTTCCTGCTGCTGCCGGTGTAAAGTCTGAATTGTTAATGATCGGGGTGAGTGGGGAGGGGAAGGTGGTGAGGTCCTTTTTTCATTGCCACTGAGTTCCACACCGTCATTGTGGCCCTGGTGACCGGAGACGACTAGAACCCTTATGGCCTGTGTCACTAATACAGCCATTAGGGCTTTCAAATGGGGACTCCTGCAATTTGCCATATTTCTGTTCGGTCACTGGACCATTCTACCATGGGGCAGAGGCATGTGGACCTTTTGTATAGACAATTTTAGGAATTCCCACGTCTTCCATATGTAGATAGGTTTATACAAGAGGCATACAAGGCTTTTTACCTTCCCAATAGAAAGCCTTTGTTTCTCAATGGAGCGCTTGAAGCGTATTTGGGGAGGGCTGCTGTGGGAATGTTTGGAACACAAATAATGTCATTGCGGACTTGTCTGAGAAGCTCTTGGTATTTAGTCTTAAATATGGCTTGCATGGTATTAGCTATTTGAATCCCTAGGTACAGAACTTGGTTGGTGCCCCATGTGATTGGGGAGAATGAATTTAAGGCCTCCGCTGATGAGCCAGCACTGTAAGATTAATTATCTGTGAGATTAAATATCTATGATTTATTTAAATTAACTTTGAATCCAGAAATCTGCCCAAATGTCTGCATCTTTTCCACCTCTGGCTGGGAGAGTACTGGCTCCCTCAGAGTGAGGATCATGTCATCAGCGTATAAACAGATCTTGTGTATCTGCCTCCCAATTTGGGTGTCCTTGATAGAATTATGCGCTCTGACCCTCCGCACCACAGGGTTCATATACAGGGAATCATGTGGATATGGAGTATCCCTCGCTGAAAGGGCAAGGGGGAAGAAAGGACTCTGTGTACCTTCAGTGGACGCTCAGGAGACGAATAATCACATTGAATCCATCTAATGATCCTGTCTTCAAATTCCTCAAGGGTCACCATAAGATATTGGCAGCGAACCTTGATAAACAATTTTTCAGCTTCAACTGTTAGTAGGAGATCGTTAAGTTTAGACCTGTGAACCTTATCTGTCAGGCATAGAGACTCATAGTATTGTCTGAGCATCGTCTTTCTAGAATGAAGCCCGATTGGTATGAGTGGATTAGGCCCTGCATGTAGAGGTTGAGTCGTGAAGCCAGGATGCTTGTGAATAACTTGGCATAAACATTGATAAGAACGATGGGTTGGTATGAGCCACATTGCAGGATATCTTTACCTGGTTTTGGTATCACTGTGACTGTGGCATTGAGCATGGTGGGTTTCAGAGAGCCCCTTTCTACGAAGGAGTTATAAAGATCAGTGAGGATGGATGCCAGCATATGTCAAAATATTTTGTAGAAGTATGGTGAATCCTTGTTAGGTTTCAATCTAGCTATGGGGGATATGGCCTCCTCTTTTGTCATTGGTGCATCTAATGTTTCAACTTGAGTAGCCGTTAGTTTAGGTAAATTGGATTTTCTAAGGTATGTGTTTGTAAGATCGCTGGATGATTACGTGCCAAATAAATAATTTTGTAAAATTCTCTGTATTCCACTGCTATCTGGTCAATTCTTATAATTGTGTGACACTTGCCCTTTTTTTAGATGACAGTCCCTATCCTTGCTAATCTTACCTCAGAGTTTATGTGCAAGGAGCCTTCCTGCCTTATTTACAATAGTATTTGTGCTACAACCGGACTAATGTATAATCTGGTCTGCCTTGATTTAGAAGTCTCAATTGTGCACAGAATCTGGTTAGGAATCACCAGATCCTAGGGCCACCACTGCGTTTATGTATCTGTTCTCATTCCTTGACTGTTCGCTCGAATTTGGAATGTTTGTCCCTCCGTTCCTTATTTTCATTGGCTGCTATGGCTATCAACTGCTCCCTGAGCACAGCTTTAAGGCGGTCGCATAGTGTGGCGCGAGAGACCTCCCATGTGTCGTTTTCTGACAGAAAGCGTGTGATTGCCGTTTGGATGGCTGCCTTATTACAATCATGCCCGATGAAGGCATTCCTCAGTCTGTGTACAATAAGGTATCCCCCAGTTACATCCAGGCCTAAGAGGAGAGGGAAAAAGATAAATGCTATACAGACAACCTCTTATCTGGCCTATCTAGTTTAGAAAGCGGTATTACTCAAGAAAGACATTTCCCCAAAAAGAGACAACTTATCATCACAGAGAGTATATTCTTTCCAATTTTGTTTATTTCTCAAGAAATATTTTTTTATTTTTCTGCATTTTCATGTTTTTTTGGGAAATGTATGTTTAACTCGTATGTTCATAAAAACAATTACAAATAAGAAACAATTATGTCACATCTCAGTTAGAGAAAAACTAGATGGAAATCTAACAGTTTCAAAACAAATTGTAATGACCCCCAAGAAAAAAACAAGATTTATACACCGTCATCCTTCCATTCTCTCCTTGCATTCTTCTCTCACATACCATCAATCATACCACACAAAAAGAATTGGCTATAAAAACACATCTAAATAGGAAACCTGCTCTTTATTACATGTCCATCACTGTTTTCAAAATCATAGTATAGAAGTTTACACATCTATCACATTTATTTCAAGTTGATTCTTCTCTTGGCTTAATTCTTGAATAGGATTCCCAGATGTGTGACAACTGGCCTACACACGTTTCGGTGACACCAATTATTGATATCACCTTCAGGGCCAATTGGACAATAAGGTTTTCATCTGTTTAGCGGTGTAGGGGTCTATATGTATATTAGAACATGGAAGTGTCTTTGATTTCAAAAGATTGGAAATTCTGAACATTGGCGTCCAAAGAGAGATTTTCTGAGGAAATAGTCCTTTGATCCTTAAAATAATAGTTTTTAGTATTAATTCTCCGGAGTTGTATTCATCAATACAAAGGCCGTCTGAGCTGCCTCAGTGTTCCATTCCTGAAATATCTTTATGCGAGATACAACTCCATCTACTTTTTTAAATAAAGGGTTATTTATGTCACCAATAACTGTTGTTTGTCTCGAATGTGAACATCCAAAAGCTGACTCTTCAGTTTAAACGATCTTATCTCGTGTGGCACCTCTTCCGACACTTTCCATTGTAGACTTTTTGGGGAAATGTCTTTCTTGAGTATTACCGCTTTATAAACTAGATAGGCCAGATAAGAGGCAATGATCAGTCTCCAGAGACCTTGTGTTCTCTGAGTTTCTGGAAGGTCAAGGTCCATACAGATGGTGCATGATCAGACGTTGCTATGGGGCATATTTCCATTGTCAGTTTGCCCTCATGTAATGCTGGAGTTCTCAGAAAGTGGTTGAGTTGGAAGAGCATCTTATGAGATGCTGATTAATACGAACTGGTAGGTTGGTGTTTCCTACAAATATCTATTAACCCATCCTCCCCCATTCATCTCACCCCCCCCCTGCTGTAAGAGGGCCTGCTCATATCTCCAACTCGATCTGTTTTGCTGATTGTTCATTACAATTTTGAAGTTCCTTCCCAGTTAATATCTGTCTATTGAACGTCTGAAAGATGTCTGCTACTGCCTGGGTTAGGAAAGGTTCTTGACATGTATTAGGGATGTATATATTAGCCATTGTGTAGCTCTTGCCCCCTATCCTAAGTCTGAGGAACAGGACTCTTCCCCATATCTTGCACCTCCATCAGCCACATTAGTAACGAATCCAGAAGAGATCAGTATACTTACCTCCTCCTCCTTTGCCCGGCTCAAGGGGAGATATTGCCTGGGAAACCACCTGGATCAGAGCCTGTGTCAATCTTTGGGTACCGGATGGGAGTCATGGATCAAGCAAATGTTACATGTTGTCTTGCGCAGAATGACAATACCGCTAAGCTTTGGATTGTTTAACCTCCAGAGTATAAACTGACTATTTTACAGCCGCCCATGTGCAACTTTGACCATCAGCAGGTTTGACTGATCAGGAGTGACCTCGCATGTCACAAGTGCGTGTGACTGCATATAAGTGCATCTCAAATGAGTATTGTCCAGTTATATGTTCCAGTGACTCAAATCCCATCCAAACCAACAAACAGGTCAAAGTTTGAAACAAGAGAACTAATCATTAAACTGATTGTCACATGGAGTCAGGTTCCACCCGTTGGTGGCAATATTCTGAAAGAAAAGGTGTCTAGATTGGAGACCTAGAGGTTTGTGATGACCTGTTTTCCGGGGATCCCTGCCCCTGAACAGCCGCTCTTCTGTGTCAGCGCCTTCCCATCCAAAAGTCCTTCCTAAAAGTTCTCAGCTTTCTATATGATCCTTCATGTCTCCGACAGGGGCTGGTGTTGTTGTAGACTCTCCAATTCAGCATTCCTTTCTTGTGCCATGACTGAGGGTTCTGGCCTCATTCTTTTGGGCGAGTCGCCAATTTTCCATTTGAAGCGTCTTATTTGGGGATGCCCTCTGCTCTTGCGGTTGCTGTGAGACAGGCCCTTCCAGACGGCCCAATATTTTGTGTGCCAGCACACTTTACACCGTTGATCCTGCCAGGTGAAGATAATGTGGAAGGAGTGTCTCCACCCTTGATGTTTTGAGCCTTAAGGAAGTCTGTAATAGGCTTCAAGTTTCTTCCATGCTGACGTGTAAGAGCAGCGATGTCTTGTAAAAGTGACATTTTATATCCTTAAAATTAGATGTGTCCCTTTTTCCATGCCGCCTTGAAAATGTCTTCCTTCACTGTCAAATGGTGTACAATCACTAGAATATCAGGCACTCTCTCATGGCTATAGCTGCCCCAACCCTGTGCACTCGTTCGATTTTAATTTTGCTGGTGTTGTCCACAGACAAAATATCCCTGGGTGCTTGTTCCCTCAGCATTGTGTGACTCCTTGTATTCTTATATTTTGTCTTCTGGAGCAGTTTTCTAAATCTTCAGCATGGATTTGGAGTTCCATATGTTGATATTTTAGGAGCAGTATTTCTTGTTTCAGCATGTAGACTTTCTCTTCCTGTGCCACACCAGTATCTTCCAGCACCAAGACTCTGGTGCCTGGGTCTTTCAAATCTTCAAGTCATCTCAACCTGTTGATTGCAGGCTAATGTTAGGTGGGGCACCTCCCTCCTGATATGCGCCAGATCTTCAGCTGCACTTCTTAACCTATAAACCCTTGCTTTCCCATGTCTGCCCAACAACCCAGGGGGAGAGCACTTAAGGTTCTGCAAGGGGGTTGTGAACATGATTTTGTTCTTCTCCAGCTCATGATCAGTTTAATATGGTGCACGGTGCCCTTTTCAATCCATCACTTACTGGAATGAGGTTGCAGCACACACCCCTCCGGGTTCTATATGCCATGGTGTCTAGTAGCTGCCATGCTCCCAGGAGGAGTACATTTCTGTCCCCATTTTTATAGGGGCCTCTTTCTGGGGCACTTAGAAGAGTATAGCCCTAGCAGTCACACTGAGACGCAGTAAGCGAGAGCCCCACTTGCTGCATCTGATCGACTTGGATGTGGCGGCTCAGTCCAGAGTGACAGTGCTAAACATGTCCAGGTTTGCTGTATTGTACACCTTTTGGACACACATTTCTGTCCACATTTCCTGGCTTAGTTATCTCTAAAATTAAAAGTGGATTTACCAGCTTTTATCCTCAAAAAGTGTGTGGGCTCAAATGCACAGATTGCTTTATTGTTTAATCACCCGCCTCATCTAAGTGAGTTGAAAAGATTAGCAGAGGACACCTCACCCATAGTTTATAGTGACATGCTCCACCATGGGTGCCTTCTCCTCACCTAAGTAAGATGACTTTTCACTTAAACTGGCTTAACCCCTTCTGGGGAGCTGAAGATAAATGTATGATCTGGATATAAGTAGGGATCCAATATGTAACTTAAAAATGATTAGGGATATATAAAAAGGTGTCTCTGTTATTCAGTGAGTACCATTTCCACAGCTAAAAGTGGGTGTTTAGTGAAAGTGATGTTTCACACATCCATTGCAGATTGCCTACTTGTATTAGCACTTACGATAGCCCAAAAAGGTGTCCAGCTTTCTTTAGGGTTCTACCAATCCCTGCCTAATTGAGCATTAGATTTCTTGCAACTTTAGTGAAGGCGTAAGACTCATACATTTTCATAAATATGTTACCTCTGATGAAGAGTGAAAAACACTATTCATTAAGGATTGTTGCATATAAAACTACATTAGATAGATTTATGGTCATTATGATAACACCCCATGATGAACGCTGTAACCAGACACTCTGAGATGTATCCCAAACCATTCTGTGTTCACTACATATAAATTTATGGTTCAAATCTTTTTATTGCATTTCAGTCAAAACAAACCAGTGAACAGTGAGCGATACATCGTTCCATAGATAAACCAATCAAATTTCAACACTGATTCCAACAAATCCAACCCTCCCATAGTACTCACAGCCAAATCATCTGGTTAGTAAAGCACTATGTACCGTCTGTGGGTTCCCCCGCTCTGCCTCTCTAGGTCGTGCTAGGGTGTCCGCATCTGCCAAGCGCAGATATCCAGGGGAAGTCAATTCTTGAAATTCCATAGACAGAAGAGCTACATATGGTCTCCAGAGCTCTCTGTAAGAGCCGCTCTGAGCAGTTGGGTGCAAGGGTTAGTGTCTCCATACCCAATATGTGCCATAAGCAATGTAACCATTCTGCGTCAGGATTTTGTCTGTGCCCCAATTTGTGAGGATATTCATGAGGACTGCCCCTAATGCAAGACCAATGTTCTGCCCCTGTGGGATTTAAGCGGAAAAGTCAGGGTGTTTAGGAGCCCTAAGTTAGTGTATGCGGGGAAATTAGTTAGCTGTGTGTCCAAGTAGGTATCCATGTCCCAGTACTGTGTACATTTGGGGCAGTCTCAAAGCAGGTGGAGCAACGTCCCTGTAGACCCGCAGCTTCTTCAGCAGTCCATGCTGACTGCAGGGTTCCCCTAGAGCCAGAGCCAGTGAAAATACCAATATGTAACTACTTTAGTAGCAGTCTTGATGCTGGCTGTGTTACGGGCTGTGTGGCATGCTCTATAGTACACATCCTCCCATTCTTTATGCATCAGCAGTCTCCCCAATTCAAGTTCCCATCCCTTCTGCCCAAGTTCTCAGTCGTCGGGTCAGCTTGTTGCAGAATACCATATAGTTCAGTGATAAGGCGGCTATCTAAGGTCTTCATCACTAACCATTTGTCAAAGGAAGTAAGTGGGCGCTGTGCCCCGGTTCATACCGTTGGGTGTGTAGGCCTGTAACAGACATGGATGTAGTGCATTCTCTCCGATTCTGGCAGTGCAGAATCTTTTTCATAGCTGCTGAAAGGAGAGTGTGCCAGCCTCATCAAAGAAGTGGCCAATGGATTGGTACCCTGCGTGTTGCCATGGCTGGAACGCGGCCTGGTCAAGTTCCGGTATAAAGTCAGTGTTCCCCATGATTGGGGTTAGTGGGGAGGGGAACGATGATAGGCTCTTAAGCATCGCGACTCTGATCCCACACTTCAAAATTGGCCTTAGGGACTGGAGAGGAGTAAAGGTCCCACACTTTCTGTGATTGTTTTAGAAACGGGACCTTCCACAGATGTGGCCCAGTGACGGCCCGGTGCATAAACAGCCAGTGTTTCATGGATTCCTCCCTAGTCCATTTCACCACATAAGAGAGTTGTGCCGTCCGGTAATAGTGTAGGAGGTTGGGAACGCCTAAATACCCTCCTTTTGTGGACCTGTAACTCTATTCTCGACTCATACAAGGTCTCCCCTCTGCCCAAACGAAGCGGCTCAACTCTCCTTGCAGGGACTGAATCGTACCTGTGGTAGTCTCTATCAGGACGGTCTGAAACAGGAACAGGATTTTTGGGAGGCAGTCAACTTTAATGCTGCCATGTGGCTGAACCAGGATAATGGGTAATGTTTCCATTGGGCCAGTTCTCTCCTGAGTTGCCGGAGTAAGGATTGGTAAATGAAAGCTACAGTCGCCTTTACCGTGGGGACCAGCTGGACCCACAATTAAGGGATTAAGGTACTTTACCACTGTGTTTGATATTGATGGGCTAGCAGTGCTTCTGTCACAGGAGAAACTGAAAGGTTGAGGGCCTGCAACTTCTGGATAATAATACGGAATCCTGCAGCTCTGCCAAAGACCTTGATTTCTTCCAGAAAGGCCAGGAGAACCTTGACAGGGTTGTCCAGTGCCACTATTACATCATCAGCGTAAAGGCTAACGGTGTGCCTCCCCACCCCCCCCAAAGCAGACCCCAGTGATTTTCTGATTGTCCTGTATACACTGAGTCAGAGGCTGCATATATAGAGCAAACAGCAGGGATGACAACGAGAACCTCTGTGAATGGGCAAGGGACCTGAGGTCTGACCATTTACTCGTACTGTCGCTCGCGGTCTCCCATAGTTACTAAGGACCCATGTGCAGAATCGCGTTAAAAAAAGCCAAAGTGGTTGCCCGTGGCCACTAAGTAGGGCCAGTGTACCCGATCGAATGCCTTCTCTGCATCTTTGGCCAGGAGCATTATTTCCCTCCTAGAGCGTTAGGCTTATCGATCAGGTGGAGAATCCTTTTGGTGTTGTCACTGCAGTGTCGGTGTGGGACACATCCTGCCTGTTCCGGATCAATCACATCCGGCATGAGCAGACCCAACCATACCACTAGGATGCTAGTGAACAATTTAATATCCACATTGAAGAGAGATATCGGGCGGAAGGAGCCACATTGTTTTCTATCCTTCCCCGGTTTGGCTATTACAACAATTGAGGTTTCTAGCATTAAGAGCAGCACCGTCCCTGGGCCAGCAATCGAGTTAAAGAGCCGGATTAGAATTGTGGCAAGTGTGGTGCAGAAAGTCTTATAAAAGAGGGCCGTAAAACGACTCGAGGGGTTTCTGGCGAGCGATGGCTTAAATGACCTCTTCAATCCAGATCGGGGGATCGAGAGTATCTGCTTGTTCTGGCGTCAGTCACAGAGTATGCGCATCCCTGAAGTAAAAGCCTGGCTCATCTGGAGCGAGAGTCTGCTCCGAGTAGAGTTTCTCTCTCACCTCCGTGGTCTGTTGCCTGCTTCCGTCATCGAAGTGAAGGTCTTAACAAGGGTGTCGCGAGTGTCTAGTGATGTGTCTGAGGGGGCCAGCGGGGTTTAAGGCCCAGGTAGCTATGGCAATCTTGTGGGTTGTTTGCTGTGCTTCTGTCAGGCATTGGAGGTATCCGTGATAGTGGGGGCATCTGGGTGAGCTCCAGTGTAGTTGCAGTCAGTAGTTGCCTCTCTCGCACTGCCCCTTAGTCAAGGCCTTTTAGCTGTAGGGGTCCTTATAGTACCAGAGCCCTCTGGCAGGTCCTCCCTCCAGCAGTAAATCACCCGGTGCACTGGGCAGCGGCGCCGGGCGTGTCTGTCCTCATTGGGCCGTAGCCTTCCCTCGTTTAAAAGGCTTTTGAGGGCTAATTCAGTAGTTGTTCAGCCCGTCGCCCTTGGATCCTGAGGCATGTGCTGTTCGGCACCAATGGATGGCTTCTCTGGGGCCCCTAATCTGGACGGGAGTAAGCTGGCAGGGTATGCTCAGACGTGAGTCCCTTGCTCACTTTGCCACTGGATTCAAGCAAGCCGGGCTGAAGACGGTTGAAATGCCAGAAACCGGTCCTCGGTAGCTTGTTTCCGGTCCAGGGAAGGCATGGCTTGGCAGTGCGGGCTGGACTTTTCCCATAAGGCACAGGGTCAGACTGATTTGCATATGGCCATGTCTGAACTGGTGTGGCAGAGTGGGCTAAAGAACGGTGATGGACTAAACCCAGATCAGTTGACTGGGGGTGAGTGCTTGTATTGTCAACGCTCCGTCCATCATTTACTTTGGTTTTTCTTTGTTCGCCATAAGTTGCCAGGATATGCTCAGACGTGAGTCCCTTGCTCACTTTGCCACTGGATTCAAGCAAGCGGGCTGAAGACGGCTGAAATGCCAGAAACTGGTCCTCGGTAGCTTGTTTCCGGTCCAGGGAAGGCATGGCTTGGCAGTTCGGGCTGGACTGTTCCCATGAGGCACAGGGTCAGACTGATTTGCATATGGCCATGTCTGAACTGTTGTGGCAGAGTGGGCTAAAGAACGGTGATGGATTAAACCCAGATCAGTTGACTGGGGGTGAGTGCTTGTATTGTCAACGCTCCGTCCATCATTTCCTTTGGTTTTTCTTTGTTCGCCATAAGTTGGCAGGGTATGCTCAGACGTGAGTCCCTTGCTCACTTTGCCACTGGATTCAAGCAAGCCGGGGTGAAGACGGCTGGAATGCCAGAAACCGGTCCTCTGTAGCTTGTTTCCGGTCCAGGGAAGGCATGGCTTGGCAGTTCGGGCTGGACTGTTCCCATGAGGCACAGGGTCAGACTGATTTGCATATGGCCATGTCTGAACTGGTGTGGCAGAGTGGGCCAAAGAACGGTGATGGATTAAACCCAGATCAGTTGACTGGGGGTGAGTGCTTGTATTTTCAACGCTCCGTCCATCATTTCCTTTGGTTTTTCTTTGTTCGCCATAAGTTGGCAGGGTATGCTCAGACGTGAGTCCCTTGCTCACTTTGCCACTGGATTCAAGCAAGCCGGGCTGAAGACTGCTGAAATGCCAGAAACTGGTCCTCGGTAGCTAGCTTGTTTCCGGTCCAGGGAAGGCATGGCTTGGCAGTTCGGGCTGGACTGTTCCCATGAGGCACAGGGTCAGACTGATTTGCATATGGACATGTCTGAACTGGTGTGGCAGAGTGGGCTAAAGAACGGTGATGGATTAAACCCAGATCAGTTGACTGGGGGTGAGTGCTTGTATTGTCAACGCTTCGTCCATCATTTCCTTTGGTTTTTCTTTGTTCGCCATAAGTTGGCAGGGTATGCTCAGACGTGAGTCCCTTGCTCACTTTGCCACTGGATTCAAGCAAGCCGGGCTGAAGACGGCTGAAATGCCAGAAACCGGTCCTCGGTAGCTTGTTTCCGGTCCAGGGAAGGCATGGCTTGGCAGTTCGGGCTGGACTGTTCCCATGAGGCACAGGGTCAGACTGATTTGCATATGGCCATGTCTGAACTGGTGTGGCAGAGTGGGCTAAAGAATGGTGATGGATTAAACCAAGATCAGTTGACTGGGGGTGAGTGCTTGTATTGTCAACGCTCCGTCCATCATTTCCTTTGGTTTTTCTTTGTTCGCCATAAGTTGACAGGGTATGCTCAGACGTGAGTCCCTTGCTCACTTAGCCACTGGATTCAAGCAGGCCGGGCTGAATACGGCTGAATTGCCAGAAACCGGTCCTCGGTAGCTTGTTTCCGGTCCAGGGAAGGCATGGCTTGGCAGTTCGGGCTGGACTTTTCCCATGAGGCACAGGGTCAGACTGATTTGCATATGGCCATGTCTGAACTGGTGTGGCAGAGTGGGCTAAAGAACGGTGATGGATTAAACCCAGATCAGTTGACTGGGGGTGAGTGCTTGTATTGTCAACGCTCCGTCCATCATTTCCTTTGGTTTTTCTGAGTTGGCTTGCAGCACCTATTCTCCCATAACCTACATATGCAGCCTGTGTGTGCAGTTTTTAAACTGCCCTTTCAACCTGGCAAAATCAATGTTTTGCAAGACCTAAACCTTCCTTTTCAATACATAAAAGGCACCATAGGTTAGACCCTGGATAGCCCAGATGCCAGGGTGCAATGTACTAAAAAAGTTCAGGGGTGTGTGTAATTTAATAAAATATCTACTTGTCCATGGGGCAGGTTGCTTTATAAATATACTTGTCCTGTAACAATATCCACTTGTCCCTTTTGTGCCATGTAATGCGGCGACAAATTACGGCAGCAATCTCATTATATAAGAGTTCTGATATAGCCTATCTAATTATGCCAGGGCTCGTACCATAGTAAGGTTGAGTACTAGCAATTCCCTTATGTTGCCACGTTTCTGCAGGTCTACATACTGGGCTGTAGGTAGTGGTAAGAAATAGTTAAAAGGTTGGAATACTCTTTCGAGTCTGTGCAAACCTACTAACGTGCGTGTTTTAGGGGTTTGCACTAGGGGTGGGCGGAATTCGCGTAATCGCGTTACGCAAACCTCTGCGAAACGGTAAAAAATCTCCGCGAACAAACACTCTGAATTGCTTGTTTGCGAATCTTTTTTACTGTTCGCTATCGCTGTTTGCATGCTCGTGGGGAAATATCTCGCGAACACGCATTTGAGAACCCGAACAAGCAAAAAATTTCGGGAAGTCCCGGAACGTACAATTTTGGGCAATTTTGCGTTCTCCGCGGAACGCGAAATTACCCAAATTCCACGAACGGAACGGAATTTACTGTCCAGGCCTAGTTTACACCAACTCTTTTCTAATCTTTTCCCGTACTAAAAAGGGTTGGAAATTTACTTCTGACAGTTGCAGAGGTAAAACTTCTTCCAGGTTGTGGAAAAAAGTGGTTGGAGGAAAAGTGAACTTGAAACATCAAGATTTCCACATGAGCAAATCTACACATGCACATTTGCTCATGCTAAAATGCAGTTCCCAAATAATTTCTAGGAGTACTTTTTCTTGGCCTACTTCTGTAAATTCTTGTGAATTCACGGAAACTGTATATATGTACTTGATGCAAGGATATATACCATTGATGCACTTTTTAGACTTTCTTTAATAATTGGGCTTCTAAATAGGCTTGGCGTTAACCATGACCTTTTGATTTTAATAAAATTATCTCTCTCTCTTCCTCTCTCTCTCTCTCTCTCTCTCTCTCTCTTTTTCTCTCCGACTATCAGCTGGCTTCACTGTCAGTGACAGTATTCTGCTCTTTTACAAGGAGCATATTGGCACACAAAGTAGTTTTGTTCAGTGCCCGGAACTGCTGTGGCAATATGTGCTTTTTGAGACAAAAAAACAAAGTTTGCTTTTGACAATGCTTGTTAGAATGATGAGGGCCCAGCAGCTCCCACACGGATACGGTTTTACAAAAACCATGCCTGAACAAGTTAAGTCACGCATTGACAAAACCAAAAGACTGACCACCAGTTTCAGACCTACTGGCTTTGCCAATTCTTGTTTATTTTTGTTTCTGATAATCGTATTTAAACTGGTTACACTGATTTTCCATTATGAATATTATTTAGGAAATACAAGCATACATCAACATGTTACTAAATGATGCTGCAAAGATATGGTATCTAAAATCTTACAGTAGTTTAGCAAAATGTTTTTTTCCTACTTGCATTTTATTTTAAACATTTTATTTTGAAAGCAAAGAATCTTCACTCTTACTTCGAAACGTCGGCAAATATTTGCATATAATCAGAGAGCATTCTGGGAGCATTATACATAGCCTCATATTACTAAACTTTGAAAACGTGTGTACACATTTATAATGGAACCACCGTCAGTAGAGCAGGCCAAGCTTACAGCGTTTACTTTTAGTGCTCACCCTAATAATAAAGGCTTTGCATTAATGAACCATAAATACAAGCTTTAACAGCATTTAACACATGGACACAAATATTACCTTAACTGCAGGCATTGCCCTTTCCTGATCCATAGTGTGATATTGTAAACTGGCAATGGTTTGTGCTGTAGGGGGTTCGGCCTACTTGTCCCAAGGACAAAATACACATGAAAACTCGTTGCCCTTGACGCCAAAACATTATGTCCCGGGCGTCGGGCTATAGGAATTCCACATCCCTGAAAGTTAGACATGTACTTATAAGTTTTGTATGCCCTGGTAGTGAAAAACGGTTCAATTTGTCTTTCACCTCTGCACGGCCTACCTCTCCCTTAGGAAAGCATTGAAGTTACCTTACTACATTTAATATGCAGTAATTTCCAAATGGGAACAGGTAACCAGTTCATGTTCCGAATTGTAATGAAAATCGCCTCTTATGGTAAAGTCCAGTTTTAAGTCACAATTTTGAAAGTGCCACTTTTAGAAAGTTGTAATTTTCTTGCCTTACCAATTTAGTGCCCGTAGCCTGTCCCTGTGTTACATGACTGTGTGTAGCTGACAGTTGGTAGTGTGTACCTGACATAATAGAGAGCTTAGGTGTGCCTGGATGGGCCACCACTGACAGGATGGGAGGGTGGAGCCGGGCACAGCCCTACTTAAACTTGAATAGACTGTGTCCTGCCTCCACACAAAGGGCTGCAGACCTCCTGTGGGGGCTGCAATGGGAATTTCTAGAAGCTTCTCCCACTTTTCAGAGGAAGGGCACTAGGTATAAATATTGGACCTTAGACACCAGCTCTTCAGTACTCTTCTGGAACTGTGGATACTATGCCAGGAAGAAGGACTGGTGTGCTGCTGGAAGGACTGCCACTCTGCTTGACTGCTGCTCTGAAGGAACTGCTGCCCTGCTGTACTGACCTGACCCCTACTTCCCTCTTGCCTGGGTGAGAAGGACTAGACCTGCCTCTTTTGAATCCAAGACCCTAAAGTGACTCCAAAGGCTAGTTGGCTGGCCTCCTGACTAGAGCCCCAGGGACTAAAGGCTCCAACAACATTGAACACATAACCTGGACTCTGCCATCTGTGGGTCTATTCTGCTAATTGTGCCAGCCCAGTTCCAGACCCTTGGAAGTGGGCCTAAGATGCTCTGCCAGCCTCTGTGGATCCAGCAAAACCAACGCATCTCCTCTGCTGCTTATCTCCAGTAGAACTGGTGCCTCACCTTTGCTGTTTGATGCATGCCTTCAGAACTGACTCATCTCCTCTGCTGCAAGGGTTCTTCCAAAGCAAAGAACTCCGCATTGAGCCCACAGCTGCATCAGAACCACCACCTGGGCAAAGTTTTCCTGATGCAAGCTCTCGCTCTCTTAATGGCAGCAGCCTCGCTGATGACACAGGGTCCTGTTTCTCTGCCCCACAGCTCTTCAAAACTCACGCATCCCCTCGACTGTGCGATGCATACTTTATGCCGGACTTCGCATCGCAAGCCCCCATCTACAGGATCCTCAACGAGTAAGCAGGACCTCACATCGCAGCTCCTCATCACCTCGGAACAGACACATTGCCTCAGCTACGTGCCGCATCTTCGGTGCAGAACCTCGCAGCACTCCGCAAACCAGGATTTAAGGTACTCTTGTTCAGCGGGTGTTAGAAATGGGGATACACACTTTAGATAACCTCTGCTCACCCCCTTGGTAGCTTGGAACGAGCAGACAGGCTTATCCCAAAGGCAACCTGTAAAGTATGTGTACTAAAAACACACAGTAATACAGTGATAACACCACAAATGGACACCACACCAGCTTAGAAACAAGACCAAAATGACAAAACTCCAACATACAAGTATTAAGAAAAATGACTTTGAAAAGGTTTTAGCAACTGAGCCCATAGAAAATGATGGATGCTTGATTTCTTACAAAGTACCTGTTGTTGCGACAAAATTCACCAAACCAAACAGCCGCAGCGATGGGAAGTGTCAAAAAACAAAGATGTGTCATTTCCTGAGACCTTCGTGGATGTGATGCGACAGTTCCGCTAGGCACAGGGTGTTGGTGCGCTCTGTAGGGGGAAGCGGTGCGTCGATTCTGAGACAACTCTGCTCTGCGGGTGATGCATCGGGGAAAACTTGACGCACAGGGACGATGCGTGGAAATCTGGGATGCGCCGGCGAACGATGCGTCGTCGTCGAGCGGTGCCGCATCTATTTCTTCAGCTGCGATCCCTCAAAGCATCCATTCTTGCAGTGTAGACAGGCACTGCGTCGGTTTCAGCAGCAGTGTAGTGATGCAGTGAGGTTCTTCTCGCACCACGGCATTGCGTCGTAATACTGTCGCAAGAAGAGTGATGTATCGATTTTCTTGTTGTGTTGCTTTGTCAGCTCCCAGCAGCAGAAACAACCTCCAGAGTCCCCACACAGTCACAGGCACTTCTTAGCAAGTCAGAACTCCCAGCAAGGAAGTTCAGGGGAGCTGGAGGTGAAGTCTTTGTGTACCTGAGACTTCAAAACAGGAGGCAAGCTCTACTCAAACCCTTGGAGACTTTCCTCAAGCAGGGGATCCTGCACAGAGCAAAGTCCTTCTCCTTTTCTTGGCATTAACTGCAGGCACACAGCAAGGGTAGTACTTTCCTCAGTTTCTCCAGCTCTTCTCCTTGGCAAAGGTTCCTCTTGATTCCAGAAGTAGTCTAAAGTTCTGGGGTCTGAGCTCCTCTTTTTATACAGTACATGTCTTTGTTCTCTGAGGGCAGAGTGTGTCTGTGCCCAACCAAAACAACTTCTGTCCTCTCTGGTGCAGCTGCCCAGCAGGAGGTGGAGACAACATTGTGGAAGGCAGACCAGGCCCATTCATGTGAATGGAAATCTCCTCCCCCTACTCTAAATGCAGCCCAGGTCTATTCAGCCCAGCCCTGACTCTTCTAGACTCTCTGGAGCCACTGCACCTCTCCAGCCCCTGTCACTCCACAGACAGTCAGTACACATCCTAGCAGAGGCACACTTGATGGCTAAGCAAGAAAATACCCACTTTGTAAAAGTGGTATTTTCAGACACAGAATGTAAAAATCCCTCCCGCTAAAAGATGCATCTTAACATTCTGAGTTCAGGCATATCAAATTTTATTTTCCTATCTTGTTCCCAGGGGTAGGTATGTTTATAAAATGTTATAAGCAACCTCCCCATTCTATCCTATGGGAACAGATAGCCTTGCAATAGTGACAAGCACCAGGGCATGTCCTACCTTTAATATACACCGCACCCTTCCCACAGGTGTACCTTGGGCCTACCTTTGGGGTGACTGACATGTAATAAAAGGGAAGGTTAGGGCCTGACAAGTGGGTGCACTTGCCAGGTCGACATGACAGTTAACAAACTGCGCACAGGTTCTGCAGTGGCAAGGCCGAGACATCTTTTCAGGGCTACTCATGTGGGTCGCACAATCAGTGCTGCAGACCCACTAGTAGCATTTGATTTACCAGCCCTGGCACACGTACTACACTTTACTAGGGACCTAGCAGTGAATCAAATATGTCAATCAGGAAGAACCAATCATAATAACAATTTACACAGGGAGCACTTGCACTTTGACACTGAGCAGCAGTAAAGTGACCAAAGCATCTAAGCCAGCATAAACTAAATCCAGCACAGCATCATAAATACAGGAGGAAGAGGCGAAAAGGATGGGGAAACCACACCAAAGATGCCAAGTCTAACAGCAGACTTAACTAGCCTGCATGCCACCACTGTTGGCCTGAACTTGTGACTTTGTCCTGGTCTGGTGCGACCAGACATCCACAGTTGCAGTAGCGGCTCGTAGTGGGAGTGTTGCAGGCGGTGAGGCGGGACGGGGAGGGGCAGGGTGGTGGGTAGTAAACTCGGGCATACGGCAGACCGAAGGTAAGTACATAAATACATAAATAAAACAAATTACATTGCGCACGCTGCAACGCAAATGAAGTCCATGTGGATGAGTTCTGAGTGACTTATAAATTCTCCACATCCCATACCCCCAAACCAACAAGTTTGTGGAGAGATTTAACAAGACCATTAAAGGCATAATAATGGGCCTACCGGAGCACATGAGGCATAAGTGGGACATCCTCCTGCAATTACTATTCTTAGCTTACAGGAAGGTGCTACAGAAGGAGGCTGGATTTTACCCCCTCAAACACCTATATGGCCACCTTGTTAGGCATCCTCTTAGCCTTGTCTGAGAGGGATGGGAGCAAGCTCCCAGGAAACCCCCTCAGGATGTGGTCAGCTACATCCTGTCCCTCCGCAACCTGATATATCGCATCTGGAAGAAGGCGAAGAGCAATCTCAAGGCCATTCAAGAAGTTATGAAACTCTTGAATGACCAGAAGGCCACTCTGGTAAAGTTCCATCCTGGCCAGAAGGTATGTGTTATGGAGCCTGTGGAGCTCTGAGCTCGCCAGTGTCGCTGGACAGACTTGTATGAGGTGAAGGAGAGGAAGGGGGAATCCACCAACCTGATGTAACTCAAGACCCCTAAAAGCCCCTTAAAGGTTTTCCACGTGAACGGTCTCAAAGCGTACTTTGAAAGGTCTGAAGTCATAATGCTTCTGGAGAATGATGAAGAGGTGGAAGAAGAAAGCGAGCATCTCGCTGACCTCCTATCTGCTGAAGAGCATGATTGGTCAGTAGAGGGGGTCAACCTTGCCACTAATCTGACTCCAGAACAGCAGAGTGACTGCTGCCAGTTCTCCCTTACCCCTGGGCTCACATGTTTGTGTACCCATGACATAGACACTGGAGACAATCTACCTGTTAAAAATAAAATGTATACACTGTCAGATAAGGTGAGGGCCAGTATCACAGAGGAGGTCTCCAAGATGCTTGCATTAGGGGTGATTGAGCCCTCCATGAGTCCCTGGCCCAACCCAGTGCTGCTGGTCCCAAGGCTGCCCAACCAGGCACCACACCAGAACTTAGGTTCTGTGTGGACTGCAGGGGACTAAGTTCTGTCAGAAAGACTGGCACACACCCCATCCCTGAACTGAAGAACTCATCGACTGGCCCAGCGCCGCCAAGTTCCTGAGCACCTTTGCTCTCACATTAGGGCACCTGCAAATTGCTCTGACTGAGGGGCAAAAGAGAGGTCTGCCTTCCTTTAAAAATATATATTGTTATTGAATCTTTATAAACATAAATAAAGGGGCACTGAGGGGTGCTGCTGTTAAATATAGAAACATGGCAGAAAGACAATAGTGCAGCAAAAATCTCCCATTAATAGGTATCAAGAATGAGAGGGACGGCATCAACACATTCATGAGCAAGTTCACATAACGAATGAAAGTAAATTTCACATTGTAATTACAAAGAAGGCACAGTAGCGACATCGTCCTCTCCAGCCCGTTCATAACACGCAATCCAACTACCCCATATTTTTCAAAACTTATGTGGCCATTCCCTACTTTCGTACGTCACTCTTTCCGCTGCTATATAGAAATCCATTTCCTTTCTCTATTCAGCCATGTTGTGTTTGCCCTAAGTTGGTAGGGTATGCCCAGACGTGGGTCCCTTGCTCACTTTGCCACTGGATTCAAGCTTGCCTGGCTGATTAGCCAGAAACCAGTCCCAGGACGCTTGTTTCCGGTCCAGGGAAGACATGGCATGGCAGTTCGGGCTGGACTGTTCCCATGAGGCACAGGGTCAGACTGATATCCATATGGCCATGTCTGTACTGGGGTGGCGTAGTGAGTGAAAGAATGATGATGGATTAAACCCAGTTCAGTTGACTGGGAGTGAGTGCTTGCAATGTTCAACACTCCATCCATCATCCCCTTTGGTTTTACCTCAAGAATGCCCATTCGCCTGGCCAGATCCTGTTTAGCCACCACCAGTTTACATAGTATTAGTTTCATCCATGGTAAATCTACATCATTAAGTATCCCCAAAAGAACATATTTAGGATCTTCAGGCAATTGCACTCCTAGTATAGTGTTGAGTTCTGCAAGCACTCAGAGCCAGTATATTTGTATGAGCTAGCATGTATAAAATGTGTGGATAAAGTCTCCCTGGCGCCTCCTACAATGCAGACATTTCCTAGAGACTACCCTCCCTATTTTTTGGAGGCGGCCCTATCATAGTAAATCCTGTGTCCAATTTTAAATTAGAGGAGGTCCAGCCGGGTTCTAATTGCTATTTCCCGCAGAAACATCAATGCTGCCTCCCAATCTGGGTCCTCCAGTGCGCATATATCCGCCTCCCATGTAGACTGCAGTTTTAGGACTGTGTCGGGTATATTATTATTATTATTTTTTGGGGAATATTTTTATTAATAACATTAGCAGGGCATATGACAGATAGTAGGTACATACATTAGATATGGCAGAGAATTATAAAGAACAGTGTCAGTACATATTTCACGACAGTAAAACCACATAAGTGCATTTCCGTTGGTACCTCTCTTGATTCCTCTACACCCTCCCACCCCCTAATCAGAGTCGCTCTACCCATCTAGCATTGGCGGATCGCACAGATAACCTCTATATTCATTCCTGGGCCCCCAAATTGTATCCCATTTCCGGGGGCACCCACGGTGTAGGTACACCACTCTCTCCGCCAACATTGATGCATCAAGATCAGTACACCAGTCAACAAGTGCGGGTACCTCCCCGGAACCCCAATATTTGGCTATATTTCGTTTGGCGTACATTACACCCAGTCCTGAGCCGGGTGCGTAAGGTCGTTTGGCTCCCATATGTTCAACAGACAATGCCTCGGCTCTGGGACCACCGATTCCTTCACCACCTGTGACAATGTTCTCATGACCGTAGGCCATTATGCTGCTATCCTGGGGCAGTGCCATATGGTGTGGAAAAAAGTTCCCTCCTCCCCGCAACCTTTCAGGCAAAGTCGGTGCGTGGCCCTCCCTATGGTGTGCAAGATAACTCTAGTGTAGTACACTCTATGAAGTATTTTTAGCTGTACCAGCCGGAGACTAGAGGGTATGGCCACCTCCCGCGGGGAAGACAGTGCTGTCTGCCATTCCGCCTGATCAAATCCCCCCAAATCAGTAGACCAATTGTGCTTTCGTTTCAGTGTTGGGTCCGGCAAGTTGACTAGTTTGCGATATGTGAAGGAAGTCGCTTTTTTGGGCATGGGCTCAGTAAGTAGTCTGTCCTCCAACTGGGTGGTTTCAGGCACATCAGTGCCTGGTGGGATAACACCCCAGGGCATGACTAATCTGCAAGTACCTGAAATTCTCGGTGGGCGCTAAATCATACTGGATCTGAAGCTGGTCAAATGATATTACAGCACCCCTCTTCCATATGTCGCCCACCGTGGAAATACCTATCAGGTCCCACTCTCTGAAACCCTTGCTATTGCGAAGTTTACCCACCCGTCTTGTGGACCAAAGCGGAGTCATTTGGGTAATAGTGTCCTTGCATTTAAGACGACCCTGCGCTTCATACCAAATGCCAACTGTGTGCGCCGTAGGGCCCAGGAGGGATAAAGTGCATCCTTTATCATACAGCGCGGAAATAATTCCTGACTCTCCCAGCTCATACCTGTCCGCTTGGAATGCTGGTTCCATTTGGGGTGGGTGCAACCATTGGTTTATTATTTTTAAGTGGGTGGCCCAGTAATATAACTGGATATCCGGAAGAGCAATACCCCCCGTCGTACCAGCCCCTGATTATCTTGCCACGCGATATGCGCACTGGTTTATTATCCCAGAGCAGGCCCGAGACCAATGCATCTGTGATTTTAAAATGCTTTACGGGGACCGGAAATGGTGTATTTTCCAAGACATATAACAGTCGGGGAAGTGTCATCGTTTTATAAAGGGCCGCCTTGCCCAGTAGGTTCAGGGGCAGGGTATGCCTGTGTTTCACATCACTCCGGAACCGCTCTAGGGGGGGCTCTACGTTTTTAAGGAGAAAGGCACTCGGATTGGGCGTCACCCACACACCCAGGTATTTAAAGGACTCTTCCGTAACCCTTAGGGGGCAGTCTGCCGGGAGCAGCGGGGGCGGGCCTTTGGGAACAAATAGGACTGATTTGGACCAATTGATGGTATAGCTAGATGCCTGCCCAAAAATATCGCAAATATTCAAGAGCACTATTATAAACCGTCTGGGGGAAGTCAAGTATAAAAGTACATCGTCTGCATATAGAGAAATGCGGTCCTCCCATGTTGCAGTCCAATTTAGTCCCCTTATCATGGGGTCCCATCGAACCCAGGCCGCCAAGGGTTCCAATGCCAGCGCAAAAAGCAAAGGAGACAGCGGACAGCCCTGGCGCGTGCCACGACTCAACAGGAAATCCCTAGAAATATGGCCATTGGCTACTATGTGTGCTAAGGGATGTGAGTATAGCAATTTCACCCATGCACAAAATTTGGGACCAAAACCTAGATGCCTGAGGACCGCGAACAAATAGGGCCAATCCACCATATCAAATGCCCTTCCGGCATCCAAAGAAAGGATGACTGTGGGTTCCTAAAGACATGGCATGCGCGCCACTACTGCGTGTACCCTCTGCAGATTAAGTGCAGTGTTCCTATTGGGCATAAACCCGGACTGGTCCGGATGGATCAGAGTGCCGAGATGAGGGGTCAGTCAGACGGTAATCATTTTAGCCAGAATCTTAGCTTCAGCGTTGAACAAGGATATTGATATGATGAACACTCATCTAGGGGTTTGCCCGGTTTTGGCACTACAACTATAGTAGCAATATGCAGGTCACGCGGCAGTTCCCCGGCTTCCAAGCTATTGAGCTACATCGTCGGGAGATGTGGGGCTGTTAAATCAGATGTTCGTTTATAAAGTTCGATGGGTATCGCATTAGGCCCCACAGCTTTCCTCGAGAGTGGATGGCAGACAGAATTTCATCTGTCGTGAAGTCCGCCTCTAGAGACAAAGCCACCTCATCAGATAGAGCCGGCATCTAATATAGGTGTGCGCCTCCTCCGTTGTCATGTAAAAGTTGGAAGTGTAAACCTGTGAAAATAATCAGCCAAGGTGTCTACTATCTCTTCAGGGGCGGTAATGATTGTGCCAGTTGAGGTACGGAGCTGAGCAATTGTTCTCTGCCCTCTTTCCCTCCTGTCTAGCCACGCCAAAACTTGCCTGCCTTGTCACCCACCTCATAGACAGTATGCCGCGTAGCCTGGAGCCTCAATTTAACCTGTTCACTTTGGCATTCTCTGAGTGTGCACTGTTTAAGACGCAGAGATTGCACCGTCTCCTGAGAGGGGTTCTGTTCATGTTGTGCTTGAAGCTCAGCCTCAAGTTTATCCAACTCGCCTCTTGCCTCACGCCTATGGCCCGCTATTAAGGCTATTAAGGCTATTAACCTGCCCTCTCACCACAGCCTTGTATGCTTCCCAAAAAACCCCAGGGGACTGCACAGAGTTCACATTGTCCTGAAAATAGTGCTTTGTAGCTGTAACTATATCTTTGCGGATCTTTAGGACCTGCAGGTAACCTGGAGCGAGAGGGAAAATTCGCTTTCTCACCTTAATGTGCACTGTATAGGTCAGGGAAACTGGCAAGTGGTCAGATATGCCGCGAAGATGTATCTCAACATCAGTCAAGTGGGGTAGGCTATCTGCAGAGAGGAGAAAGTAATCTATACGGGAGAGGCTATTATGCACTCCTGATTGAAAAGTGTAGTGTTGCTCCGTATGGGTGTCTATATCTCCAAGCGTCTGTGAGACCCAAAGCGTCAAGGAACTCAGTCATACGGGACCCACTTGCACCCACTGCCCTACTTGGATAGGGGTCCCTGGCGCCGTCCACAACTGCATTAAAGTCTCCCCCATAAGTAGTTCCCCTCCGGGAGGCCCAGTAGGAATGAGCTAAGCACCGTAAAGGCCACAGAGTAGAGGGCAGGGGGGATGTACACTGATACAATATTAAACCGTTTCCCCTCCCATTGGCGTGATATGGCCGCAAACCTCCCCTGAGTATCCGTCCAAGTGCCTTGTAAGATCAGTGGAAATTGCCTACGTATTATAATGCCCACCCCTCTAGAGCCCGATGAGAACTCAGAGTGCACAGCCAGTGTATATCCCCAACGATCCATGGCTTTACATGCCAAACCCATGAGGTGCGTTTCTTGTAATAATGCCACCGCCGGCGCGCTACCCCTCAGGTATTGCAGCACCAGTCCTCTTTTGATCCTAGGGTATATTATTTTTAATAGTTTTGTAGATGGAAGATACTGATTTCCCCTGTAATTCCTCCATTAAAATTCTGCCCTCTACAAGAGCATATTCAGAGGGGTCCGGGGAAATATTTTCAGCCTTCCAAGCATGGGCGACCTGTAGGTATTTGTAGTTCTGTCGCTCATGGAGTTGGAATTCCCTCTGGAGGGAAGAAAAGGGAATCACGGTTTCCCTCTGAGGAGATTGCCCACTGTTGAAATACCCATTCGATCCCAGGGTGAAAAGCCTATTAATCTACTTATTTCTTTCAAGCTTCTTCCCATCCATAGCGGGGTTTCCTGGGTGATTCTCTGTTTCCATTTCATACAGGAGATTACTCTGTCCCATGATTCAAAAGTTACTTGGGCAGCTGATAAGAGGCTGTGCATTCCCCTCCCCCATAAAGGTAATGCTGATATGGGCACATTCGAAATTGAGTCCTTTCTAGGGCATAGGTAAGGTGATCACCTTCCACATGTCCCTTTACTTGCCAGTAACTGGGATGCCCAATAAAAAGCCAAGATAACTGGCAGAGCTATCTCTCCATTATAGGAGTTACATTGAAGTTTTCGGAGGTATATTCTTGGGTGTCCATAATTCCATAGCAACTTCCTAAGTTCACCCTCAATTCTAGTAAAACTATCATCCAGGAGTCTATAATATGTATTCTATGGGGCGTGAAAGACTTTTGGGAGGGTAATCATTTGAGAGGTCAGCGTTCTCGACCCCACAGGGCCTCTACAAATTTAGGGCCATTTGGCTTAAAGAATGCCGCTGCCACCTTTCAGAAGTTGGTTAACAGGGTTCCAGCTGGGAAGGACGCATTACCTCCTATTTGGACAATGTAGCTGTCTTCAGCTCCAGCTGGGAGGAGCACCTTAACTACCTCCAGGGAGTGCTTCAGGTTCTGTAGTAGGCAGGCCTGGCCTATCAAGGCCATTAGGTTCTAGATAGAGCCGGGGTCCATGGTATATTGGTGCCACATGGTGGGCAGGCGCAAGGTGCAGAACCTCTAGGTCAATATTGAAACTATCCTGGCCTGGCAACCCACCTAAAACACAGACGGAGGTGAGGGCCTTCTTGGGCCTTACAGGATACTAAAGGAAGTTTGTTAGAGGATATTGTTCAAGTGTTGCCCTCTTAACCGAGATGACATCAAAGAAGCAACCCAGAAAGGTGATCTGGATTGATACATACCAGAAAGCCTTTGTTACCCTCAAGGAGGCCATGTGTACGGCACCTGTAATCAATGCTCCCGACTTCTTCAAGGACTTCATAGTGCGGTCAGATGCTTCGGAGCATGGTATAAAGGCTGTTTTAGCACAATTAAATGAGGAGGGCCTAGACTAACTAGTAGCCTTCTTTAGCAGGTGATTACTTCCCGCGGAAACTGACGTGAAGTGCAATTGAAAGGGAGGTCTTTGCTGTCGTGTGGGTGCTGAAGAAGCCGATACCATACCTGTTTGGGACTCACTTCCGTGGTCAAACAAACAACAGGCCCCTCAAATGTCTCATGCAAATGAGGGGTGAAAAATCCCAAACTGTTGAGGTGGTCCATCTCGCTACAGAGAATGAACTTTAAAGTGGAAGACCTTCCTGGGTCAGGCCACGCCAATGTTGATGGCTCTTCCTCCTTAGTGATGAGAACTCCCAAGAGATGAGTAGTTCTCCCCACTTTTAGCTGGGGGAGACATGTTAGACCCGTCAGCCTAAGGATGGTACTAAATGCACTAAGGGCCTGTAAATTAAATGCTACAAGTTGGCCTGCAGCACTGGTAGTGCCACTCACTTAAGTAGCGTTTTAAACATGTCTCAGGCCTGCCATTTCAGCATGTGTGTGCAGTTTTTAAACTTCAATTTCGACATGACAAAATAAACATTTTGCCAGGCCTAAACTTCCTACATATAAGACACTTCTAGGATAGGCCCTGAACAGCCCGGAGGGCAGGGTGCAGTGCATTTAAAAAGTAGGGCTTGTCCTGGTAGTGAAAATTCCAACATTCGTTTTTCACTACTGCAATGCCTATCTCTCCCATTGGATAACATTGGTGTTACTTCTTTACATTAAGTAGGCTATAACTTCCAATTGGAAACAGGCAAATAGGTCATGTTTTGTGTCTAAAGAATTGTGATTAAGATCCCTCTTTAGTGGTAAAGTCAGATTTTTGGTCACAATCCTGAAAATGCCAATTTTAGGAAGTTGGCATTTTCTTGTCCCAAACATTTGGTGCCTGCATCCTGTTCCTGAGACACATGACTTCAAATAGCTAGTAGTTGGTCTTTATGTGACGAAGGGAAGATAGGTGTTGGCAAGATGAGCAACTCTGAGTTAATGAGGGGAGGAGCTGTAACCTACCACATTTGCACATCACAAAGGCTATGCCCAAGTACTCTAGCAAAGGGTTTGACAATGGTCTTTTGTGACCACAGACAAGCTGGGGAAAGGACAGGCAGGAAGGGGATGCTTGTCACAGCAGGGGGGTGGTAACCTGTAGAAGGTTCCCTCACTTTAAAGTGGGCGCCAGGTATAAATGTTGGACCCTTTGACCCATCTCTTCAGTATGTTATGTTATGTTATGTTATTAAAATTTCTAGAGCGCACAGCTGCCCCAGCAAAGGGGCGTCCTGGCGCTTTGACAGATGCTATAACATAACACACTAAAAAGATTAGCCAGAAACTGGAAAGAGGAAAGTTTTAATGGCCTGCCTGAAGGCAAACATATCCTCAAGAGCACGAATGTGGACTGGTAGCGAGTTCCATAGGCCAGCCGCTAGAACCCTAAAAGAACGGCCACCCATCCTGCTCAACCTGAAGCGTGGGCAGACAGCCAAATGGAGACCCTCCGATCTTAAAGATCTCGATGGCACATAGGGTGTAAGCAGAGTAACAAGTGCCGGTGGCGAAGAAGTTTTCAAAATTTTGAAGGCCAGACACAGCGCCTTGAACTTGATTCGCTGTCTGACCGGGAGCCAATGCAAGGCCATGATGGTGCCCGACACCGAACAGTGTCTGGGAAGGCCCACAATGGCTCGTGCCGCGGCATTTTGTACTCTTTGGAGCCTAGAGGCCTCCGCTTGATTCACCCCTAACAACAGTGAGCTACCGTAGTCCAGCCTAGATAGTATTGAGGCCTGAACTACGAGCTGTCTGGTAGGGGGATCAAAGTACTTCAAGACTGGCCTAATACCACGCAGTATTCCATAACATGTGGCAGCCACCTTCATGGTGTGGTCCTTGAAGGAAAGTGCAGAGTCTACCCAGACTCCTAGATTTCTCACTCCAGCCACTGGAATAGGTGTGACACCAAGCTCTGACGGCCACCACTGATTACCCCATAGCTCAGCTTGCTTCCCAAGAACCAATACCTCCGTTTTGGTGGCATTCAACTGGAGGCAGTTGGTGCGAAGCCAGCTTGCCACTGCCAAGAGACCCGCACGGAATCTCGAAGCTGCTACCTCGGGGTCTCCGCTAAGTGTCACCGCTAGCTGTGTGTCGTCCGCATATGAGGCCATCGTAAGGCCCCACTGTTTGACGACACCAGCCAACGGTTTCACATAGAGATTAAATATAGTCGGGCTCAGTGAAGATCCCTGAGGAACCCCCGTCTTCAGGGGGTAAGTAGTGGATTGGCCAGGTGGTATAGCCACTTTAAAAGTACGATCAGCCAGAAAGGACCGGAACCATTGGAGAGCGACATCCGTCACTCCCGCCTCCTGTAAGCGCTGGATAAGTATTTGGTGGGACACAGTATCGAAAGCAGCGCTTAAATCTAATAATATAAGCGCTGCGGTATGACCCATGTCAAGTACCTGGCGAAGATGTTCCAAGATGTAAAGTAGTAAAGTAGTACATTTCTGGACCTATGAACTCATCTAAGAAGAAGGACTGCTGAGCTGCTGAAAGGACTACCACTCTGCTGGACTGCTGGTCTGAAGAACTTCTGCTCTACTGTGCTGTCCTGCGGCCCTCTTGCCTGTGTGAGGAGGATTGGACCTGCGTCTGAACCAAGGACCCAGAATGACTTCAAAGGGCTAGTTGATTGGCCTCCTGATCAGAAGCCTCAAGTTCATAACAGTCTTTCAACAACCTTGAATCCAGCACCGAGACCCTGCCATCTGTGAGTCCTGCCCCCCCCTCAGTGCTGCCACCTCAGTCCTAATAAATTTATAAAAATAAGTACCTCTAAATACCATTGATCACACTGTTTCTTTTTCGCTCCAAATGTCCTTTTTATTGAGTTTGGGCAATAAATATATTTGTTGTTTACTTCAAACGTTTTTAGTGGTGTTTGGCGTTTTCTACATATCATCTATTTACACATCTCCTTTTATCTTTTTTTTGAAAATCTGTTTATTAGCAGTATAAGTAGACATTGATATACAACACATTGCATTCAAGAGGTCCATAGAGTAACATGCTCGTACATTCACAGTGTCATGAGAAAGTGTTAAACATTTTCAATTTTACTTCAAATTGAGCTAAACAACACCCTAAAAAAACATCCCTCCTCTCCTCCCTCCCTCCCCCGGCACTTATACGCTAAAGCGTTCCAAAATTCTCGGTATTCGACCTCGCCCGTTGCAATCCACAGCTTTGTCAGGCTCTAACACAGTCTTATAGGGTCACCTAGACAATGATCATATAGGGTTTCCAGTTGTTGCACCCAGAGTCACAATTCGCCATGATGGTATGGGATAGCGCCGGTCCTACAGTCTGCACTTCAACCGGCAGTTGAGGAGTGGTCAGACTCGCTGTCCCCCCCGTTTCAAATGTCCCTAGTATAGTATACCAGTCTAAAGAAATCGGTATTTTCCTGAGACCCTACCGCTCTTCGCGTTGTAGTGCCTCACCCTCGGCCTAACCCCAGCGTAGTACCTCCACCCTCCACAGTTCTGGGTCAGGCGGTTTGGCCGATTTCCACCTCATCGTTATCATACGTTTTGCAAGCAACAAAGCCATATCGGTAAAGCGGGTCGCCACACTCCTTCTGCGCTCCACTGGCCCTAGCCCTAGTATGGTACATTCTATGGTATCTGTCGGTTTGGAGGTGGCTGCTCCGGCGAGCGCCCCATGAATTGTGTTCCAGTAATAGCCTAGTTTTGGGCAGTCCCATAGCATATGTAGTAGCCTTGCGTCATCTGCTCCACAGCGGGGGCAAATGTCTGCCGCCTCAGGAAACATAGCGTGTATGCGGTGAGGTGTGAAATACGCCCTGTGCAAAACCATCAGCTGTATGAACTTGAGCTTCGGGTTCCTGGCCACTTTTTTGGGGAATTTAAGGATGCGTTCCCACTCCTTATCCCGAAGCGGTCTACCAATGTCCCCCTCCCATTTTAACCTTAGAGGCTGTAGCGTTGTCGCTTTTCCTGTTCTGATACCAGTCTTGATCCATTTAGTTAAATGACTGCCTGTTCCCATAAGATACTGCATTGTTAGCAGTGGATTTGTTCGTCCCCACCCTGTGTCCATGTCTTTATTATGTACTGTCGTATACTTGTGTGTAGAAGAAACGATCCCCCCGGTATATGATGTGTGGTTCGGAAGTCCTCAAAGGACATCAAGTGACCATCTGCAAACAGGTCCCCTACTTGTGTCACTCCTGCGTCGTGCCACGCCGTGAGTGTTTGGTTTGATAACAGTCCTGTCCCCAGTGGGATACCTAGTAGTGGGATTGTTGGGGCATATGAGGTCGTCGGTGTTGTGTATTTCACTGCTTTCCTCCAGTAGTTTATTGCTAGTCGGAGTAGTGGGGGTAACATCAGAGCTCCGAACGGGGCAAGAGCAGTGTGTGTAGTTTCCCCCTCGACCAGTCCTCCCCTGACATGCCAATTTCATGCAGATTTCGACCCGCCAGCCAGTAGGCAAGCCATTGTAGCTGGCAGGCGAAGTTGTATGCTCGAAAGTCTGGTACGCCCAAACCACCAGCCTCCGAGATGAGCTGTAACTTGGCAAGCCCAAATGTCTCCGTCCCGAGCCCCAGATAAGTTCCGTTATGGTCGTGTCTAGCGCCCATAACAATGTGGCTGGGATAAAAAACGGTAGGTTAGTGAAGTAATAAATCAGGCGGGGGAGTACTACCATCTTGGAGATGGCCACTCTTCCCGCTACAGATAACGGCAGTGTTGTCCAGAATTGTACCTGCTACTTCAGTGCCCTCAGTGATCTACCCAGGTTGCCGTCTATCATGTCCCCGGCACTCCTATATACCTGAATCCCAAGGTAACGGAAGGTCGTGTCCGCCATTTGAAAGGTATGTGGTGCGAAGGGCCCTGGGGTGGGCGCACCAGCGGCGCTAAAACAGTATCCATATGACTTGGGCTCACTGATGGTGAGTCCCGACAATGTGCGAAATTCTTCAAATATCCTAGTTATGGGGTCTAAGTCACCCCTCAGATCCCGTAGGTACAGTATTATATCGTCGGCATATGCGAACACCACATGTACTGTCCCGCCTCTCGCTATACCCCTGTGGGATGCCAATGTCCGGAGTTTACAGAGCAATGGCTCAAGTGCTAAGATAAATAACAGCGGGGACAGCGGGCAGCCCTGTCTGGTACCTCGTGCAATGTTGAGTGTCTCTGATATGCACCTGGTCGTACGTACCCGTGCCGTTGGGCGGGTGTACAGTAATCTAACCCAGGCAATATATTCGGGCGGTATCCCAAATTTTGCAAATGTCGCAAACATAAAATCCCATCTAAGGGAGTCGAAAGCTTGTTTTAGATCTAAGGAGACACAGCCCTCTGTGTCTACTTCTGCCTGATCGCACAGCATGAGTTGGGCTAACTTCCGGAGGTTCATAGCCGTGCTCCTGCCGGGCACGAACCCGCATTGGTCAGGGTGTATTAGTTGTGGGATGTATTGAGTTAGCCTCGTCGCCAGTATCTTGTTCAATATTTTATGATCAGTGTTTAGTAAAGATAAAGGCCTGTAGTTAGCAAGTTGCATCCCATTTCTGCCTGGTTTCAGGAGAGAAACTATCAGAGCCTGAAGGGACGACTGCGGCAGCGCCTGAGTTTGCAGTGCCTCTTGGTAGAGAACCTGTAGGCGCGGGGCAAGAAGGTCGGTATATGTTTCGTAAAACTCTGCCGGGAGGCCGTCCATCCCAGGGGTTTTGTTACTCGGGAGAGCGTGAATGGCCTGTCGGATTTCTACAACCGTGATACGGCGTTTCAGGCCGTCACGTTGTCTGTCTGCTAGCTGGGGCAGGTCTAGGCCCCCCATAAATTCCTCAAATGCCGTATGTGAGAGTTGTTGGTGCGGACCGTATAATGTGGCATAGTAGTCTCTAAAAGCAGTGTTAACATCCATCTGAGTCGTGGCCGTCAAGCCCCCCTGGTCCATTACTTCTAAGATGGGTAGGTGTGTCGGGGCATCACGTATAATGCGGGCTAGCAAGGGTCCTGATCTGTCAGCTTGTGTGTGTTGCCTGTAGGTGTATTCCCTATAGTCCAGTAATCTTAGTTCCTCTAGCAGCTCGGCGTGGCATATGTGCGCCTCTTGTAGCGGCGTGAAGGGTAAGTTCGTGCCTGCAGCCTCACTTTCTAGCATTGCTAGTCGACCCTCAACTTCTTTTAGGCCTTCGATCACCGCACGTCTCCTGCCCACACGAGCGGCCATTGCTTCCCCTCTAATGCACACCTTAAATGCGTCCCATTCCATTTGTCTGGAACTAGCAGTGTCTGCGTTTGTGGTGAAGTAGTTGACAATGGTATCTGCCAGTGAAGTCTTAAAGACAGTATCTTCTAGCAGTTCCGTAGGTAACCGCCATGTTGGAATCGGTGTTGGGACCCTGCCCCATTGAAGTGTTATTTCCACTGGGTTGTGGTCAGAAAGTGTCTTACCCATATGTTCTGCCGCAAGTATTGTCCCTAATAAGGGGTTGGAGCAGAAAACTCGGTCTATTCTAGTGTGTAATTTGTGTGGCGGGGAGTAAAAAGTGTATTCCCTGTTGAGTAAGTGTTTGCTGCGCCACGTGTCTGCCAGCTCCCATCCCTCCGCCCATTGCGCCAGTGCATCCGCCTGTCTTCTGCTCTCAGTGGCATGTAATGGTGGGTGCGATCTGTCTAGTAAGGTATCCAACACTGCGTTAAAGTCCCCGCCTATAATCCATTTGTATTCTGCCCATTCCGCCAATATCCCACTTGCGCTGGCTAAAAAGTCTGACTGGCCTGAGTTTGGTGCATACACACTTCCAAGCACAACAGGGGAGCCATCTAGCAGACCACGCACAAATACATATCTGCCCTCCTTATCTATTCTCTGTTCCACTGCCTTAAAGGGTACTGAGTTCCGGAGCCAAATGGCTGCCCCCCTTGAGAATACAGAGTAAGAGGTAGCGAAAAGTTGTTCCTTCCATTTCTTTAGCAGCTTCGTGCTCTCCGCATTGTTCAAATGGGTCTCTTGAAGACAGGCCAACATGACACCTCTCCGGGTGAGCTGTGCCAGTATTCTGTGTCTCTTGTGAATAGACCCCATACCCCTCACATTCCAGGTGCACAGCTTGTAGGTATTAAGGGACCCCATGACTGTTTGTGTTACGTGGGTTCATCAGGCGTCTGGGCATATAGGCCATGTATACCATATGTGAGGAGTCAAGTGCCAATATAAGCGTGGAATACCCCAACGTGAAGGTCCCCAAGCAAAAATACCTGCGGTCCAAACCAAGTAGCCCAAGTAGCCCAACGTGGGCAAATGACAAACCAAAACATGTCTATACGGAGGGGGGTGTAGTCTATGTACACCTGACTTGTACCTGTCGGTGGTGTTACAGCGAGCCCGTGTGTCCCCATTATCTCCCATCCCCCCACGTGTCCACGTGCGAGGTTCATACATTACCACCCGGAGTCCGCCAAGGGCGCAGTCAAAATTCTTCTGCCATTTGTGCTGTGATTTTGGGAAAGAGCTGTAAGCTGTCCGCAGAGCCGGATACCTCCGTATGAGTACCCAATATGCTGACCGAGCCAGCTGCTCCGCCTGCATCGTGTGCGCCATCCCCCCACGTGTCCACGTGCGAGGTTCATACATTACCACCCGGAGTCCGCCAAGGGCGCAGTCAAAATTCTTCTGCCATTTGTGCTGTGATTTTGGGAAAGAGCTGTAAGCTGTCCGCAGAGCCGGATACCTCCGTATGAGTACCCAATATGCTGACCGAGCCAGCTGCTCCGCCTGCATCGTGTGCGGCCAGCGCTTCTTCCGTCAGTTGGACCACGGTCGTATGCTTCCCAGAGCGGCCCTTAGTCGATTTTCCACTCGCTGTAGATCGTGCCGATTGCTCCTTTCTAGCGTTGGATTTAGGATGACGTCGGTCCGTCTGGTGCGATGGTCCGTCACTCCGGTTATCTGCAAACGGGTCTTGTGTGGTCGGCGGTGTTAGTGTCACCTCCATCCACTCCTCCGCTTCCTCAGGAGTGTCAAAGAAGTGCGACTTGTTTTCGTACAGTATTTTGAGGCGAGCAGGGAACAGCAGGGCATATTTCAAATCCCTGTCGCGTAGTTTACGTTTCACTCCTAAGAAGGTAGACCTAGCTCGTTGCACCGCTGGGGTGAAGTCCGGATACACACATATAGTTTTGTCTTCATATCTGAGCGGCGCCTTCTCTCTTGCCACACGTAGGACCGAGTCGCGGTCCTTATAGTGAAGGAGTTGTGCTATCAATGGACGTGGCGGTGCCCCTGGCTTCGTTGGTTTCGCAGGCATCCTATGTGCACGTTCTACACTGTACAGCGGGGTTAGGTCTTGCGGGCCAACAACCGTCTTGAGCCAGTCTTCTACGAACTGGGTGGGGTGTCTCCCCTCGCTGCGCCCCGGAATTCCCAAGATTCGGACGTTGTTGCGGCGGGCCCGTCCTTCCGCGTCATCCATCTTGTCCCATAGTAATTTAATTTGTTTTTCCATGCCTTCTATCTTCGTGGAGTGGTCCGTTTGCTGCGGTATGATATCGTCTAGTGCAAGCTTCTGTTCCGAGACCTTCTCAGCCAGTTTGTTGTGGTCTGCCCTGAGCAGCGACAGGCCAGTGGCCATATTGTCCATTCGTAGCTCTAGCGCTTCTCTTGTGGCTCTTATTTCATTCAGAATAAGGTCCAGCTTGGCGTCCTGTGTGCCCTTTCCGGTTGGCGGTATAATATCCACGTTGGAGGCGGCGAGTGGATCTTCCGATCCAGTAGATTGTATGTCCGTGCTCATGCGCTGATCCTGGACCTTGCCCCTGTGTTTCCCCATGGATCTCGTGTGCAGGCGGACCGGCCACGGCAGCCCCCTCGAGTCCCAGCAGACACCCCGTATCTTCGGTCTCCCGTCTAGACCGTGCAGGTAGTCCCTTTATCAGCTTGTCCGATAGGGAAGGGGTTGCTGGTAGTGCGATTGCAAGAGGGGTCAGAGGACTTTATCGGCGCTGTAGGATCTACGCTCATGTGTAGCGGCACAGTTTCAATTCCCTCCTACTCAGCCTCGGTAGGATTCTCGGTGGTGCAGGCAGGTGTTGCTTACCGCACACTCGGCGGGGTGTGCCGAGTTCAAGCAGGAATCGCCGCGCTTCCTCGCCTCACAGCCGGCAGCCCACAGCGCGGCAGCTCCGTAGGTAGCTTGTATCCGAGTGCCTCCCCTTGTAGGGTGTGCCCTACTGTGTGCCGTCGTTCTTGCCAGTGTTGTTTTGGCAATCATGTATTGTCTATGCTGCACTCAGTGGGCTGCATCTCGGCGTATGTGCCTCGGGATCTCTTCGCCGCCGCCTTCCGTTCCGGTTGGTACGTCGGTACCAATATGGCGCTGCGCGCCGCTGCCCGGTCACGATTCCACTCCGCTCAAGGCAGCCGCGGTGCACCCCCCATGTGTTGTGCCGTATGCCCGGTGTCTACCTCCGTATCTGTCTTGTCCCACGCACCGCTTGCAGGCTCTCAGGGACCATGTGCGGGTGTATTCCTCCCGTCGGCAGCGCTCTGGACTCCCGGCTCGGTCACCGTCAGACGCCGCTCGGGGCCGGTCCAGGGAAATCGTGTGTCTCGGGGCGCCCTAGGCGTGACTCACAGGTGCAGGACGAGCAAGCGCCGGTCTCCGGGCGCTGCGGCAGGTTTCAGTGGCGCCACACACCTCCGACGTCTTCCCGGTGCTCCGCTGGTCGTCTTCAGCCGGTCCGGTCTGTGCTTGAAATTTAGGTCCCGGCTTCGGCCGGTGGCGTAGGCCGCGGTAGTCTCGGCGATCTCACACGTCCCCCACCGGTGCCACAGGGTCGGTCGCCGCCGTCGCCAGGTCCCCCACACCCACGGCGTTTTTAGGGGCCCGAACCAGGTGGATGGGATCTTAGGGAAACAGGATATTCAGCAAGTATATTGGGCTATCGACGGAGCTCAATCGCTACACGTCCGCCATGGTTGGCTCGTAGCCACGCCCCCACATCTCCTTTTATCTTAATGGCACATGAAAACATTTATATACAAAAAAGTGATTTGACAAATTAGTTTGTGCAAAAATAACATATGAGTGAAACATAATTGTTTAGTGAGTCTTGTCAAATATTGTGCAAAACATTTTGTCTAATTATTTTTGGGTTTGTCTAAATGTTATATTTATGTATATGCTTTACATACAAGTGTTTTTGTATATAAATGTTTTCATGTGCCAATATGATAAAAGGAGATGTGTAAATAGATTTGATGTAGGAAACGCCAAACACCACTAAAAAACGTTTGAAGTAAAAAGAAACAGTGTGATCAATGGTATTTAGAGGTATTTATGTTTATAAATTTATTAGTACAGGATTCCAGCCTCTAATTTCCTAAATTGAATCACCCCCTTGTAATATGCCACCCCAGTCCTTGCCCTTTGGAAGTGAGCCTGAAGCTTCTCTTGCAGCCCATCTGTGGATCCAGCAGAGCCAACTTATCTCCTCGGTGGTGCGGTGCATAGAACCAGCGAACCGCCTTTTCTGTTCTGCGCATCGCCCTTGGAATAAACATATCAACTTCACTGTGCTGACTTCCCTGGCATAAGGACTTCACATTGCTCATCGTTGTTCATTGGAGCTAATGCATCTCCATAGAAGGACATTGCCTCGCCCAACACGGCCCATCGGAATTGCAGCTGCACAACGCATCTCGCTCGGACCTTACATTGCCTCTGCTGCGTGACGCATTGACACAGCATCTCTTTACAACCAGGATTTACGGTACTCATATTCGTCGGGACTATGTAGATTTCTATAACTGGCTGATGCTCCATCTCAGTTTGCCTAAATTTGTGACTTTGGCCCGTCAGGCGCTACCAGATAAACACAATTAGAATTTTGTGCTTTTTGGCGCTATTTGCACTGACGTCTTTAAACTTGCATTTCTCTAGCTGGACTTATTGGATTTTCGTCATTTTGGTCTTGTTTTATTTATTATAATTGACTGTGTTTCTACATTTGTGTGGGATTTTTCTTATGCTGTTTTTTCACTTTATTTCTGTTTGAAGCGTTGAACAAATAGTTTACACATTGCCTCTAAGTTAAGCCTGACTGCTGTGAGCCAAGCTACCAGAGGGTTGAGCACAGGTTAGTTAGTGGGTTCCTTGTGACTTCACTCTAACTAGGATTGGGGTTGGAGCTTGAGTAGGGTTTCACCCCCATCAACCAGTAACACAGTTCCTTGCACTCGCCTCTAAACCTTTATAACTTTTTTCAAACAAGGCATCAATGCCAGATTTGTGTCTGTATCCCAACGTCCTGGGGACTAAAATTGTGTTTAATGGGAAAATATGCTGTGTATAGAATATGTTGATTTTCCCTATAAATGGCACCAACGAAAGCTTTAGGTGTGCTAAGATCATTATCTTCCCAGTTTTCAGGAAAAAGAGTTGGATCAAAAAATAATTGTTTTGCTACAGTATTTGCATTTTTCCAAGAGATAGGTAATTTTTGTGGTTTCAGCTGTTGTGAAAGTCAATTGGTGACCCTGGAAAACTATACATTTTTTTAAAGTAATGAAAATCTCGAATTCAGCAGATTGTGTAGATCCCTCAGTTTTTCCTCAATGAAACTAAGCGATGAAATAAAAAAAAATTAGTAGGAAAAAAACAGCCATTTGTGACAACGTTTTCCTATGTAACTACTTGACATGATGGCCGATTTAAAAAACCAATATACTGCTATGTCCGGCAAATGTTTCTGGTCACGTGTTTGTTTGTTCTCCAAAAACAAACCATACGCAGAGCCAAAAACTGAACTGCACCCTAGAATAATTTTTTATTTTGTACCGACTATACAGTAATTCATAAGGTGAAATATAAAGCATGAAAAGTTGGTATAAAGGAAACAAAGCCTATGTATTTCTGAAATGTACACATTATAATGAGTTTAGGAACAGTGGTTACTTGTACACCTCTGAATTGATAGTTAGCCATACTATTGTGATTCAGAGGGAATTTTTGCAAAATGTCTGTTTCTTGCACACTGGCTTACATTTAGAAGGCACAAATGTGAAGAAATCCAATAGGTAATAACAAATGTTCAACTATTCTGTTTCCACATGTCTCCTAATTAAAATGGTGCCTCACTTTTGTGCCTGGGCCTGGCGCCTGCAACACAAAACACCCCAAAACCTGACCTGGTGACATCATATTTCACCTAGTAAAATAAGTGCTTTTTACAATGCAGGTAGCTGCAGATTTGGGCCCTTGCTCAGCGGCCACCGAAGGAACGTACCAAATCCAGCGATTTCTGAAAAGTAGACACCCAGGGGAGTCCCAGGCTGGTTTGCTTCAAATTGATCACACAATGTTGTGTTACCTACAACTCCCAGCAGACCTCTACCTTTGCCAAAAATCACACATTTCCTTCTATTTCTGTGACTTAAACATTCATAATCCACACAATTCCTGCGACCCAACATTCCCCCCACTTGTCCCTAAAAAACGCTAATCCACCTGTGCAACTGGGCCTACTGTAAACCAGGGTCTATGAGAGTCCATGGGGTCTCCCATTGACCCCTGTTTGAACTATTACCATTGTGGGCAGTAGGTCCAGCCACAAGTGGGTTTGCGTTTTATCAAAACATGTGGAAAAACGCTGAGTAATTTTGTGGATTGCTGTAGATTCCAGAGTTTACGTCACAGAAATGCACAGAAAATCCCTGACTGTAGGCAAAGTTTGCAGGGCATTGAGGGTCAGAAAAGGTTGTGGGATCCACGCAGGGCATATCACACTAGACTCCCCCGGGTGTCTCGTTTTTAGAACTGTTGGTATGTTTCCAGGACAAGCTACTGCACCTACCCCTATTGACGTTATCTCTCCACATTAAGTTTTGGGAATTGTTGTGTTGTAGGTGCTAAGCTGAGCCACACAACTTAGGTAGCGATTTCATTGAGACAAGTAGGGGAATACTATGTAGTAGGAATTTTATGCATCAATGCGGATTCTGTAACTTTACATTACAGAGATTTTGTGATTTTAGGCAAAGTTGGAGGTTTGCTGAGCATAGTGTGTAAGAAAGCGTTTTGGAATCCACACAATGCACACCATCCTAGACTCTCCCGAGTGTCTAGTTTTCAGAAATGTCTGGGTTTGATAGGCTTTCCGAGCTCGAAAAGTGCAGCCATTCAAGATGGCATGTGGGGCGATATTGGGATTAAGCCCCACTCTGCTAACCCATATATAAAAACAGCCAAAGGAATCCAAAATGTCTCTATCTTGCCATTGGAATGGGGGATGCTTTCGCCCTCAGGAGGACCGAAGAACTGTTGAGTCTTTAAGGGTGAGGGTGGGACATGATGTCAGGATGGGTCAGACCCCACCCCATTATTTCAGGAAAAAATATATTCCTGACATCAAGTGGGCTTTATGCCCCCTGCAGGGAAAAGTGGGGCAAACTCCCTGTCTGACCAACAGGGTGGCAAAGAGATGTATTTGCTTCTTCTGGAACTGGGGATATAGCCCAATGCCAGGGTTGGACCCTTTCTTTTAACCATTCAAAATCTGTGGTGTCTGGTGGGCTTTCTGTCCTCCTCCGGGGCAGAAAACCTCCCCATTTGTAACACACCTGCTATCTGTCTCCAGGGGGGCAGAAAAAGGGTATTGTTCCTCCTGGAGTGGGGGTGGGGCTCCATGCCAGGGTAAACCGTCCTCATCCTTTTGTTTGTTTTTTATGCCATTTTAAAATCCCTGTTATCTAAGGGGATTTCTAGCCCCCTCATTAGGAGTGGGGGCAAATTGGAGGGCAGATCCCTCAGTTTTCCCCCTGAGGGACAGTAAGAGTGTTGTGTCCTTTTTGGGGAGCGCATAGTCTGCTTATGGCGGGCTGCCCCCCCCCCTTTTGTTTATTTTTGTTTTCCATGGAGTATAGTGGGCTTTCTGCCCCCATGCCTTCAGATTGGGGATAAACCCGGTAGAAGTGGAAATACTGCCCTTATATTGAGTGGGGGATGGAGCTGAGCACGGTGGGCCGCCAACCATGCATTTGTTTTTTCTAATAATCCATTTGTCGGGTGTTTTTTCTGCTACTGGAGGAGGCAGATTGGGGGCAAACCACACAATTTGCCCCTCCCAGAGGGCAGAAGGACTGTAGTGGCCTTTTTTTTTCTATGCCTGGTATCTAGTGGGCTTTATGCCCTCTCCCGGAGCAAACTGGGAAAATTCCCCAATCTTATCCCCCGAGGAAGCAGATAGACTGTTCTTTCATATTTCGGGTGGGGCATAGCCCTGGGCATCGTGGGCTGCTCCACCTTTAAAAAAATAAATTGCTCTGGGGTCCAGAGGGCTTCCGACTACACCCTGTCCTCAGGGGCAGACAGGGGTAAAGACCTGTCTGCTCCTAGTGGGGGAGGTAAGAAAACTGTTGTGCCTTGGGACAAGGGGAAGCACTAGCCCATTGCCAAGGGGGCGGGGGCACAAATTGACGGCCATCTTTGAAATGGTTTTCAATCCATTTAAACACGTCTGTCTTTCGAACATAGTGGGCAACGGTGAGAGTGCAAAAGGACGGGGGTAAGCGGGTGCTGGGAAATAATACTCAACAAAGAGAGATGGGGCAATAGCAGGAGGAGTAGCAGCTTAATATAAATAGAGCGAAAGATAATAGTCCTCCATGCACTGTAATGCAAGGTTCTCACTTCAGCAACGGGAGATGCAACTCATCCATTGAAAATACAGTGAAACCAAAATGATGCTTGGGCAGGACAGACACAAAGGCGTTGTGGAAAGCAATTGAATCAGGAGCAGGGAACATCCTGAGAAAGGGACAAACACAAAGCCCACTCTAAATTTATATAAGATAGAATGGGACAGATTCAGAAAAGTATAGAGAATTGAGCGTAATAGTGCTCTCTTACATACTCTTACATGCCTTTGTGAATCCTAAACTTCCAACTCCATATAAATAAAATTGCAAACAGAATACAGACTTTTGTTTGTACTAATTGTTAATGTTTCCCAAACATTCCCACTTTGTCCTATTTTAGATGTTTTGGGGCCAACTAATAAAAGAATGTAAGTGTGTGTAATACACTTTACGCACTAAAAAATGCCTTTGTGAATAGGCCAAACTATGTATGTTTACCAAAAAGGCATGGAGAGCTCACCAATTACACAGTATGATAAAGAGCAGCATAAATGAGCTGAGCTCTCCATGTTGTGTCTCCTGGAATGGTTTAATAAATATTATCTGTGAAGAAAAATATTTTGAACAACATTTTGGTTCACTGAATTCGGTAAACCCCTCTTGGAAAAAATGCAAATTATTATTTTCTTTAGAAAAATTGTTCGCAAACCTTAAGTTAAACTGAGCAAATGTGCAGTGAACAAAACACATGGTTTCGAATTAAGCTTCCAGTATTATTTTGTGCTACAAAAATTGTGTTTTCTAAAGGATGTTTTTCCTTCTGCAAGCATTTTTTATAGTGTTGCATTTCACAGTAAATGATGTTCGAATACCATGCACACATTCTATAGCGAGTGATACATTTTCTCTCCTTAGTTAAGTCGCTTACATTGCATTTAAGTTATTTTATTTGTATTTATGCATACCGCTTTGAAATAAAAAAAAAACCGCGAAAAAAATAAATGATCTGCAAACGTTGAGGGGAAAAGAAATAGAAGCGCATTTTATTATACCAATATATATAGACCTATTACCGAAATGCAGGCGGCAAATGTAGCATGATATGTGTTGTCATTTCAAGCGTGACTCTTAAAACAGTTAGTGCCGAAGGGCACATTTTAGTAATTTTCTCTCTATTTCCTCTTCAGAGATATTGACAGTTTAATAGATTTAATCTTAAACTGATACAGACGTCAAACGTAGCACAAGTTTTGCTAAACATAGGAAAAATCCATGGCATGCAGTATTAATATGTCAGAAAAGCATATTTAAACATTGAAAATGTATTCACAAAAATGACTGTTCGTGTAATGAATTTATAAGCGTAATATGTATTGCGTCAGCAGGGGATTTGCAGTTGATTTGCATTGTAATAGAAAAGCTGGTATAAAGACGGTGCACTCTGGAAAGAATACCCTTAATTTAGTTCCTTCCCTCATTTTGCCCTAAGTATTTTCTCAGGTGTGAGAGTTTTGTGCGTCTACATTTTTCGCTATCCAATGCTTGCTTCTTATTATGTACCGACACTAACTCTCTTCCTGATAAAAAATCTTCCCGTGTTTGTTTCTTCCATTTTTAATGTCATGGGAAATCAGTTTTTTTCTGTTTCAAATATATATATATATATTTACTTTACGCCAGTCATTCTCTTTTCACGAGCATTAACTTTGCTGTCTCCCAATTTTGGATATCCAGTAGTGGTAGAGGAATGTAGCATGGCAGTGTTGCTACCACGTTGCAGACGTCTGATTTGGCCTTTAATATCAACCTTACTCTGCACAGGGATACAGAACTCTTCCAAGTCAAAAAAGTAAACTCTGAACGGCCACCTTATATTCAGAATCTGTGGTCGTTTGGCCCAAGACAACTGAACACTCAGGTTAAAACTTTTACCCATGCTGTAAAAGCAAACAAAGATTCCAAAGTGCATCTTGCTTGAAGGTGGTGGGGCAATCATCTGCCATATGTATACTGCCCTTCTGGCTTTAGGGTTGGCCGGCAACCCATTATGTACATTTGTTTTTTTTTATATTGGAACTGGACATTTTTCCAGTCATCTTCTCTTTAACCCCTTCCATGCTGGTGACGAACCCCAGCCGTCACGCTCCACGGTGCTTGTGTGCTGATGACGGCTGGGGTTCGTCACGGCCCCGCCCTATTCGGGCGGCGGCCGCACATGGGGGGAATCGCGGCCGCACGGAAGGGGTTAATCTCCACCAGCAAGTCCAGAAAGCAGTGGATGAACCGAAGTCCATTTCTTTTGTGAAGATATGTAATTTTGGAAATTCTTTTGGTCAAGGTCCTTTAAATAAGTGTAGCACCTCCCAGGCCACAGTCTGGCCTACTTGAACTAATTTCATTAACAAAAGGGAACACACAGAAGTCTTCCTGCTCCATTCAAAGTTATGTCATTTCAAACCACTTCGCTTTACAATGGTTTCAGCAGGCGATGAGTGGGTTGGAGTGATTGGGACATGCGCATAATGGGAGGAATCAAATTTGACTACCAATAAACTTTATGAATCACTCTAACACTTTAGTGGCTAATGTTAGGTTTTACCAATGCTATCTGAGGGGGTTCCAATGACAGTTCTCACTCCCCAGATGTGTCCAGGATGGACCAGGCAGGGCACAATGCCAGGCAGGTAGTGGAATGGATGAGAGAGAGGGAATCAAGCAGCACTCACAATTCTTCTTCAATACTCTGGTTTCATGTCCCTGGTAATAGTGCGAGTATGCACTGAGACGCTTAAGATGTAGAGCGACCTACTAATCCAAAAAAAGATACATTCAGTGCTTTAGAGAGATAAAAAATACATGATGTGCCAAACATACATATAATAAGCATGTAGAGTCACAGGCTGTAGATAGGTGGGTCACAGTAAACCTAAGCCAGAAGAATGTGAATCTGATGAGCTCCAGGTTGAGGCAAGGAATCTGCATAGGTATGAGCAGGGAAAGGGATCAGAAATAACGTAGCCATCAAACAAAGTTGAAACAGAGTCCAGAGAACAAGGTTAGCATAACAAGCAAGAGGGTCTAAAAGTTGTAATGGTAAATCCACAGTAAAATGCCAGACAAAACAGATTCTGAAGAGCAATGTCAGAGTAAAAAGGCAAAGATTCAAAGAGCCATAAAGGGGAAACACAACAGTAGCCCGCCAAAGCCAAAACAGAAACTAAAGAGCAAGGCCAGAGTGAACTAGCAAGCAGGACAAAGAACAGAGGAACAGTATATAAAGGAAATACCAAAGGTGATGGACGGGAACAGTGGACTAACTCGCAAGAGTGAGAAACAAATACAGCACTAAGTTGCTTGGCAGATTCCCAGTATCTTTCTGAAATTTTAATACTGCAGCACCCTGTCATGACACAGATTTCTCTCTCTTTACCCGGGTTGTCTAGTTATTCATGCGCCCCAGCTGCCAAAGGCAAGTAAGGTACAGCCACAAAGGGATATACCTCAGTGCGCTTATGCTGCCTCTCATGTATCCAGGCACTGTAGAAACACGCCACTTTTATTCAGAGGGAATTCGGAAGCACAGTAATGAAAGAATACAAAGATTTATGCGAGGAGAACTTGTAGGCAGTTTTTCCACTGTATCCAACAACTATGGTCAACTACCGTAACCTTCCTCCTGCCAATGGATACATCTTCCCACAGATTCCTAACTTTAGAAATCATCCTACCAGGCTTTCTTTAGAGTTGTCCAGAAAGACTTGTCTCCAGTGCTTCTAGGTGGCAACAAAAGAATGCTGCCACGATTCTGCCTCTAGGCATGACAACACTGATCATATTAGGCATTAAACGGCAAGTCAGCGTAAGCCTCTTTTTTCCTCACCCATTGGTGCGAGTCTGGAGCTCTCTCTTTATGTTTCATGGATGAAATTCATCAGTACTTTCATATTGAATAGGTGAAATGTCTGGAATTGTGGCATGGCACCACACCTGAACATTCTCCTTTGGTCACAGACACGTCACCTGTCAAGGAACAGTCTCCAAAGGGATTTTCCCATACAGAACATAAAAGTATCATATAAAGCAGAAGTCCTCTTCATCCTCAATGAGACGGTTTGGCTTCTGGGATCGTTTAGAGTCTTGGCACCTCTTTTGAAAAGGACGCGACTCTTGAAGCAGTCGACATCGGGGGAACATATTTGTATGGCGAGAGAAAATTAAGGGGAACTTTATAAATGTAGTGTGGACAGAGCGTCTTTCTAGGGTTCAGCGATTCTTCTGGATGGATGAGTTTACAGCTTTGTTTCCAATGCCTTTGCTGTGCCTGACAGGGGGTATACCTGCTCAGTGGACGATTTAGAGGCTGATAAACTCCTTCCCCTCCACAATACTGATGCTGACTTATATCTGGACTTTCACTATCCTCGGAACATAATATGAATGCTTTCCTGATAGAAAGTTGAAGAAACTTGACTCAGTAGAATGCAAAATATTTGATTGTAACAGTCTGGCTGTTAACACAGCTAATGCCACATCCCTCCTGGAAAATTCATGAAACTTTCACAGATCAGCTTTGCAGACCACAAGAGAAAGCCTATTTGCAGACCTAGTCAGTGGCGGATTTAATGCAGCCAGATAGATCTTGAAGTGCTGCCTAGACTGCTCACACTATTGCTTTATCAGGCTGTGTGAGTAGACTTGGATACTTTCCACTCGATTTTCCGCAAATGTCTAAGACACACTCATGGACATGGCTTTTGAATGGCGGACAGCTTTTGGCGAGAAAGGTGACTCCAACCTGGGATGCTTCAAAAACAGCAGGACTATGGCTTGCCCTCCCCAGCGTGACAATTCCACCAACCATATAGAACGTTTTTGGGCTACTCCAGGGCAGTTGAGCTTCAGCAGGAACAACTTTCTCAGCCAGTCCACACTCCCAAGTTTATTTATTTTATTTATTTATTTGTGCGATTTTATATAGCGCGGACTTTACCCGAAGGTGTCAGGGCACTTCACAATAGGAAACAGAGCTAATACATGAGAACATTACAAGTGAACAAAATACAAAAGCAAACGGTACATTAAATGAGGCAGTAATGACAATCGTGAGCCTAGTAGTTATTCCCCTCCTGCCGAGGTAGGGGTGGGTATAGTGGATGACATACGCAGCAGCAGCAGATACAGCCTCCACCATCCGCTGCCATCTCTGCTGTCTAAAGATTTTCCAGACTCACCCCCTTACAAGATCATATGCCTGTGAGAGGGAGGAGTATCCATTTTGTTCGCCAGTTGAGAGACAATCATAGTGTATCAGTCGGTCTCCCAGCTAATGTGCAAAGACTATGCCCTACCCTTTCTGTCCATCCCTCAGACCCACCTTCCTTCCACCAAGTAGTGTAACCCAATGCACACCTCAGTTCTGGAGGTGGAAGACCTTACCTTGCTAAACAAAGTGGCTATTTGGGAGCTGCATCTGGAGGAGAGTGACTTGGGATTCTAATCCCTACACTTATTGATCCCCAAGAAGGACAGTGTTCTGAGTCACATCCTGGTACTTCACCTTCTGAACTCATTCATTCAGCAAAACAAGATCAAGATGTATTTGAGACAAGTCCTGCGGGCCTTCAGATATTGGTCGGCATCCCTCGACTTTCAGGAGGTCTATTTTCACTTTGCAGTACTCCGTCCTCACAGACGCTACCTGAAATTGTCGGTTGGGTCTCAGCACTATCATTACATAATTCTTCCTTTCAAATTGATGGTCGCTTCACCCATCTTTATGAACATTTTGACGGTTGTGGTAGCTTTAGTGTGACTGTTAGTAGTCCCTGCATTTCCATATTTGGAAATAGGTGAAGTTGGGACCATGGAAAGGGACACCTTCAGCAGACATTGAGTCGCCACCATGACTTGTGGATCTTTCATTCAGAGCATCGGGATCTCCACTGGTGATTGGACTCTTCCAGCCTTTTGATGAGTCATCCATTCAGCCTTCTGCAAACGTAAGCTACTGCGGATACAGAAGCATCTACTCTAGGCTGGAGTGTCTATCTGGGCAGCATGATGGTTCAGTGACTTTGGTCCACGTTGGAGCAGTGCCTTCACATAAATGTGCTCTAACTGCAGATGCTTCATCATGTAAATAAGGCATTTTTCTCTTCCTTCTCATGGAACAACATTCAGATTAATTTTATGAACCAAAAACACAGGGGGAGACCAAAGGAAAGTCAACAAAATGGACTCGTCATCCTATCCATCAAATTACACTAAACAAAAGAAGGCCTGTCTTTTCTGAAGTAAACTAACCCTCTACAGAATGGTGAGAAAACCCTTAGATAACCCTCACCCACCAAGTTTCCTCTTGTTGCACTGTGGAACGGGGCTTGCTGCGACCTGCGCGGTACGTGTGAGCAGGGAATGGTTTATTATAATGATGAAAGTGAATAGGAGAGGGAGGGGTCTTGTGTAGAAGATTAAAAATACCTGCCAAGTAGGTTAGTTAATCCTTCAATCAATCCTCCAAGTGGTATGATTAAAAAATGTGGGGAAAAGTGGGAAATCTGGGTGATAATGTACTTGGCTTCTGACCTGTCTACATGTTTCATGCTAATACCTGGCTTTTTATCAGGACCAAGGATCTAACTCCCTGATTCCGCTCCTCAAGTAGTGCTCATAAGGAATTCCAGCACACACTGCATGCTAAATGCCTGGGCCCAGATAGGCTCTTGGGGATTCGCTTAGGTTATTTATCCAAGGTCATGCTTTGGTACCACGCTGGTCGCAGCATGCCCCATTCCACAGTGGAACGGGAAGAAACCAATGATGAAGCATGTCACCCAGGTGCAGCCCTGGTGGGTGAGGGTTATCTAAGAAAAACAAAGATGTTTCTCCCCATTCTGTGGCGGTTCGGTTATGTCAAGCTACCTCTTTGTATCATTTTCTCATCACAGTTCTTACTGAATGAGAATATTCCAAAAGGCAGCATTAAAACCAACACACCAAAAACGTGACTTTAAGCCCTGTGTAGTTAACTCAGTTGTGGAAGAGTCTGTCAGTCTTGTACAGTACAAAGAAATGAGTCTCCTAATGTGTACCATGGTCTTTTTCCAGCAAGATCCCGATACAATCCGCCCATGAGGCCGGTTCTTTCCTGGGTTGATTCTTCGTTAGAGGGAATATGGAAGCCCAGTAACGAGAGAATGAAACATTTATACAGAGGTCCTGTAGGCAGTGTTCCCTGTAGTGCAGACAAAATGTGAAGTGGATCTTGGTTGCAGAGTTAAGGTGAAAGCATGCTGTCAGAACATTTTATAGTTGAAACCTCAATTCCAGTTGCCAGCATTGAAATGAGTTCTTACCGTTAGCTACTGTCCAAAAGTAACAATGTGTGTCTCAGAAGACCCGAAAAATCAGCACTGTCCAAACAGAGCTGGATTGTTGCTAGTTGTTGAAGGAGTGCAGAACTGTTCTTCCAATGAGAAAGAATGTGGAAAACCATGGGGGTGAATACTCACATTACCTGTGAAAAGATGCACCTTCCTTAGGACGAAAGGAATGACCCATTCTAAATATAATGTTCATGAAGAGAGGTGTGAAAGCCAAAACTGCTAACTTTACCAGGCTACTAGTTGACATCATAGTCATGAAGAAATCCACTTTTGCCTTGGCTACTGCCATACTCATTAGAAATTGCTTCAAAGAACTTCTTGGTCAAAACAGAGCCACTCAAAGGGCGGGTCTGCCCCTCCCCCTTCCCATCACCATAACAGGACGAAAGATGGACAATATAAGAACTGGTCCTGTCTCAAATATAAAGAACAGAGTATCCACAGTCCACGGAAGCATAAAGAGGGAGCAACGTGTCTTACTGGATCTAAACAAGCTCAACCTCTGGAACCCCAGAGCATGACTGACCTGGTGAACAACACACAATAGAAATAATACAAAACAGAAAACCATGTTGGTGCTGATATGCTGCGTGCTCTCCTTCTCAGCACATGAGATGCTGTAAAGGAGAGGAGACTGACTTTACCCCATTGGCAAAGGTGTTGGTCAGTATAATCTGGAGCAATGCACTGTATATAAACTGGGACCATATGGCTTTCTGTCAAATCAAGTGTGCACAAGTAGCTAGTGATATTTGAAATTAGTGGAATATAAACACCCACCACAGTTAGACTGAGCAGCCCTGGATTCTACAGGGCTTTTGAGGGTTTCTTGCCCCAGAACATTTTGATAATTGGGGCATATTCACAAAGGTAGACATACATGTGAGGGCATCCACATGTGGAAATGTACTCAAACAGTTTTGACTTAGCCTTGGTCTGAACTGGAGTACATTTACTACTGTTTTGGAACCTTTTAATGGTAATAGATTTAGAAATGCAATGTGTGAATTTCAGTGGGCTTACTCTTTTTTGGATGGGCGTCTCTCCCACCTTAAACTCCTCCATAAGCCCTATAAGCCCTTCCTATTCCTCCTTAAGCTACACCTATTTTGTAGTAAGTATGCCCATTTTCTACCACTCTCACTGGTCCATCACACTTTTACTATTAAGTAGTAACCTTACATGTGTGGAGATCTCCCCATAGAAAAGACAGAACTGGAGGATGAGATCTCCACTTGTAGGTTGGTGAATAGCACTTAGTAGTACATTTAGCGGTACTATTGTAGTTCTATTAAACCTACTACAAAATAAATTTTGTCAATAGGGCCATGTAGTACATAGTGTCGTGCCATGGATGCCCACATTATTACAACAATAAAAACCATTGTGCCATGGGCAGCATACTACCAAGTGTAGGCAAGCTTGTGCCATGGATGTCCACATTATTCCATGAATTACAAACATTATTAGATCAGAGATTGGCACCATCATTCCATGAACTCCCTTAATATTTCAGACAGAAATTACCACCATTGTTCCATTAACAGCATTGTACCGAGTATGGTCACAATCATGTCATGGACATGGATGCCCACATAATGCACAACTTGCCATCATTGTGCCAGGCAAGAATTTTACAGCGCCTGCAAACCACCATGGCATGATACCAGACTGGAGGCTGGGCTGATCACTGGCCTTTTGAAGAATGACTACTGAGAACAGTCATCTTCTGGAGGAGTTGCAGTCGGCTAACAAGGGTTTCTCTGGTAGTCATCTATGTCCATGTTCCACGCCATTGGAGTCAACTGGGAGGCAAGATCCAGTTTTCATTCAAGAACAGGTATCCAGACCATGGCGATGGACTGCGAGTCAGGTCATAAACAAATGTAAGCCTTCACATGTACCATGTTTAATGTCGAGACTGCTTGGAGCAGTTGGAGAGTCTTCCTCCACTTCTAAAGGCCATTTAAATTACTTTTGTTTTTCTGTTACCTCTGTTAGTAAATTTAACACTATTTTTGGAAATCTTTTCAACCACTGTTTTATGATTGATACGTCTGCAGTTTACTATAAGGCTTATTTTCTCACTTCCTCTGGTGCAGTTGGCATGCCTTGTTCCTCTCAAACTATTATGATTGCTACCACTATTCTTTGTACTGTTTATTTCCCAGTCCACCATGACAGCATTAATTCCAGTTTGTCCCATTCTGTTTTCTCATACACCTACCTCCTGTTTAATTTTTTATAAGAAGCTGGTAACTTTGTTGGTGGGATTTTCATCACTTTGTTACTCCCTAATTGTTGATCCTATTGTTTTTCCTTGCCTTTTGGATTGGGTCCTCTATTGCCCTGTTTCAGGGTGTTTGAGTGCCTTGAATCCTATTCATTCCTCTGTGCAACCACCAGTTTTCTTATATTTCATTATATTATATAGATTGTGTATGCCTTTTCATTTTGTCTGCCTTAGTGGCCATTGAAAGTGAAACCTGTTGCGTCCATGTGATATGAGAATTGTTGGACCTGACATAATTAGCGTGGTTTTCCCCCACCTTTTTGCCATCAATCCTCCTGTTTTAGCTGCCTTTGTTTTTGCGGAACTTAAAAATTTGTGTGCTATACCACTGCTAACCAGTGAGAAAGTGCTTGTGCTTTCTCTTACACATGGTAAAATAGCTTACACCCAATTGACATATCCAATTTACTCATAAGTCCCAAGTAAAGTGGTACCCTGTGTACCAGGGCCCGTAAGTTAAAAGCTACTAGTGAGTCTGCAGCACTTAATGTGCTACCTATGTAAGTAGCCCTTTAAACATGCCCCATGCCTGCCATTGTAGTCTGTATGTGCAGTTTTAAACTGCCACTTCAACCTGGTCAGATAAACCTCTTGACAGGCCCAAACCTCCCTTTTGAATATATATGTCACCGTGAGGGTAGGGTGCAGTGTATTAAAAAAGTTGTACATGTGCTTTTAAGTTTCACATGGTAAGTAGTAGTGGTAGTGAAAAACTCCTGAATCAATTTTTCGCAATTGTGAGGCCGACCTCTCATATAGGATAACATTGGGTTCCCTTATTACAATTGATTTGTGTTAATGTTCAGTTGGGAGCAGGTAGGCATATCGAGTTTTGTGTCTAAATAATTGTCATTTAAAACCCTCTTTAATGGTAAATTTTAATATTAGGTCACACTTCTGAAAATGCCACTTTTAGAAAGTTGACATTTGATGCCTGCAGCCTGCATCCTGGGTCACATGACTAGGTGTAGCCGGCAGTAGGTCTTTGTGTATTGCTCCAGACAATTAGACAAAGGAGGAATCGGTGTTGGCAGGATTGGCCATCTCTGAAGTGATGAGGGAGAGGAGCTGTCCTCTACCACACTTGCACCTCACGAAGGCTCTACTTGAGCACACTCACAAAGGTTTTGACACAAGTCTTTTGTGCACCCAGACAAGCTAGGTCCAGGGCAGGTAGGCAGGAAATTCCAAACACCTCTAGGGGTGGAAACCTCCAGAACCTTTTCCTTCGTCAAAGTAGGCACCAGGTATAAATACTGTACCCTAAGGCCCAACTGTTCAGGTCACCTCTGGACCTGTGGAAGACTAAGAAGGGCTGCTGCTATACAAGACGGACAACTACTCTGCTGCTTGAGTGAGAAAAACTGGAACTGCTTCTTAAATTCAGGACCAAGAGAGTGACGCCAAGGGCTGATCAGGGACAGAAAAGGCACCCAGCACCGGGCTCTGCCTGATGTGAATCCTGCCCCTCAAGTGGTGCCACCCTAGTCTAGGACACTTGAAAGTGGGCCTGACGGTGCTCTGCCAGCCAGCTGTGGTCCTAGCAGAACTGACGCACCACAACGCATTGCCCCACAAGTCATCGGAACTGCTGCTGCACAACACATGTCAATGCAGTGCCTCGCATTGCAGTCTCGCAGCTGCGCAAGTTATGACCTCACATTGCATTCCTGCAACTCCTCGGATCCGTCAATGCTTGACACATCCTCGAAGCAGGACCTCGCATTGTATCTCTGCAGCTTCTTGGAACAACCCCTGCTCAGCGCATTCACGACATATAACCTTGCAATGCTTCTCAACCAGGATTTTAGGTATCCCTGTATATGGCCTGCGCTCCATCTTGGTCGGTCTGAGCATGTGACTTTGTCCCTGTCCAGCTCAAACAGATAACCACAGTTGGTGCTTTGTCATTTTAAGCAATATTTTTACTTAAACTATTAAAATTGCATATCTTTTATTCTACTTATTGGATATTTGTCCTTTTTGCTGCCCAATAGTATATTAGAATGTACTCTAATTTTCTAGGTTGCTGTGAGATTTCCTTGTGTTGTGTTTTCACTTTATGACTGTTTGAAGTGCTGCATAAATACTGTAAAAACACACAACAGGAGTAAACCCATAGACCAAGTTGAGATCTGGGTAAGGAGGTATAGAAAAACAACAATATCTCAACCGGTATTATTGAGAGAACTAATTAGCAAGTATGTACACGATATTACAAGAACAGAAAGTAGGAACACTCATAATTTTGGTTCAGATGTGCTCAAGGCATCATATATTTGGCTAGATATAAGAAAAACAATGGTTGTGGAAACAATTGGGAGCAGTTGTATTAGTATACCAATCAACGTAAGAGTGTCAACAAAACTAAAGTAAAAAGCAAAGATAAAAGACAAGAAAGGTTCAAGGTGTCATAAGTTTACTAGCACCGAAATAGATACCAAGTTAGTATGGAGGTGAAATACACGTGCTCAGTGTAAGCTAAAAGGACCCTCAGACCCCAACTCAGAGTTGGTAGCCAGTTGTCTTCATTGGGTCCCAGGTAGTAGAAAAGAAATCAGAATTGGTGATTAGGGTGAATTAAAAAGAGTATGGACTACTCCTCCAACTGAAACAATTCTTTTTAATGAGAGGGTAGTTCTAACTCTGTTAAAACCAGTGAAACAAAGCGGACTGATAAGTGGTTGTGTTAATTTGAACCATAAAGTCCTAATAATAGAAAAAGAATGGTCAACATGTTTCTGCTAGCAAGCCAAAGATCAGCTTAGCATTCGTCAGGACCAAAAAAGAAATTCTCACTCCATGGTAGGCACACGCTAAGGCGTCCGACCTTATGGGGTGGGAAAAGAAACTATTACAACCTTATCTGTAAAAGTTCATGTAGGGATTTCTTCCTGTGGCCTCTCCGCATTATGGGAGACCAGGAAATAGTTAATTAATGGTGAGAGCGCCCCGTGGGCTTGCGGCAGGGGGATTTCTTCACGCCCAGGCAATTTGTATCTGGGCGACTGCCCGCCGTCAAACCTACGGTGTTCACATCCGCCGCCCGGAACTAGCAGTTGTATTAGCACTGTAAGCAATTATTGCATTAGCAACCCAGAAACTTTGTGCACACACGTGCTCGTGACACTCAAAGGTGAACAGCGCAGGTGACAAGTGGTAAAACAGCGAGGGTGCAATGTGAAAAAAAAAGTGACTAGCATATACAATGGCATGGTTCAGGAAAGGATTATTTACATAGATTTATCATATATTTCAGACATTTAAGTGAACCATAGTAGAAGAAGCTCCGCAAGTCGAGCTGGTATGCTGACGGCGTTTCGATCCTAGTCAAGGTGCGATGGGGAAGTCCGGATCAGTGACGCCTAGGTGGAGGGATTCTGCCAAAGGCCGTGCCGACTAGGTCTGATTCAACCAGTTGAAGAATTTGACGTCCGGTCACAAAGGACTCCGGAGTGGGGATTACCGGAAATGGAGTTGGAGGCGAGGGCCTGAGAGCCAGAATAGGGCAAGAACAGGGTCGAAGCACCGATCCACTGTTCACGGGCTGGAGGAGCAGGAAGCAGGAGAGCCGTCTGGTGGGTCCAACCGCAGTTATGTACAGCCAACCAAGGTTGGGCGTAGAGCTGGGGAACGGTTATGTGGTTTCTGGGTCAGAGACCTCGATCTCCAGGAGGCCGCCACGGTTGTGATAATACCCAGCCGATCTCCTTTCTTTGGCAGAAACAGCAACTACAGGCCAATCCCATTCACACAGCAAGGGCAGTGCTTCCCCTCAGTTTCTCATGCTCTTCTCAGCAAAGGTTCCTCTTGATTTCATAAGTAGTCTAAAGTTCAGGGGGTTTAGGTCTAATACTTATACCCCAAAACGTCTTTGTTCTCTTTGTGCAAGGGTCTCTGAGCCCAGTCCAAACCACTTCTGTCCTCTCTTGTACAGCTGCCCGGTAGGAGGTGGAGACAGCATTGTGTAAGGCAGACAGGCCCTATTCAGGCACAAGGGAAATCTCCTACCATCACTCTAAATGCACACAGAACTGTTAAAAAAGAAGTAAAAGTTAGTAAAAGATGTGTTATTAAATCTTGATTTCAGAGAGCCTAAACTTTATTTTTCAATCTTATCCCTATGGGAAGATATGCTTGTAAAATGTTACATAGCATTCCCCATTCTGTCAAAAGGGGCAAGATAGCCTTTCAAAAGTGAAAAACAAAAGTGGCAGTATTTCACTATCAGGACATTGTACACACATCAGTACATGTCCTACCTTTCACATACACTGTACCCTGCCCAGTGGTGTACCTTGGGCCTGCCATAGGGCTGTCCTATATGTAAGGAAAGGGAAGGTTAGGGCCTGGCAAGTGGGTGCATTTGCCAAGTCGACATGGCAATTAGCAAATTGCGCACAGGCACTGCAGTGGCAGGCCTGAGGCATCTTTTCAGGGCTACTCATGTGGGTGGCATAATAACAGCTGCTGGCCCTCTAGTAACTTTTGATTAACCAGCCCCGGCACACCCAGTGCACTTTACTAGGGATTGACCAGTAAATCAAAATATGCCAATCAGGGAGAACCAATCATAATAACAATTTACACAGGGAGCATATGCACTTTAGCATTGATTAGCAGTGGTAAAGTGCTCAAAGTCCTAAAACCAACAACAACAGGTCAGGAAAAAATAGGAGGAAGAAGCAAAACGTTTGGGAATATCTCTGAAAAAAGGGCCAAGTCCAACAATTGCCCTTCATCCTGCAAATAATTCTTGACATACATTGATTAAACTTCTCTGAGACTGATTGCAAATCATTTAAGATGGAGACAATAATTTGTGTGCCCTCTACATATTAAAAAGAGCAGGGCTCAAGGACCCTGGGGTACTCCTCATTTAAGCTGATGGACCTCCGACAGGCAGGGTCCCTCCGTGACCTAGAAACTTATATTTTCCCAAAAAGTTCAATACTTTGGCATTAATTCATGAGCGCCTCAAGCCTACTTTGCGGAATCAGGTGGGAAACAGTGTCAAAGGCTGCGATCAAATCCAAGAGGATGAGCGTAGCTGAGCCACTTTGATCTAGTATTCTCCCAAGGCCTTCAGTAGCTACTTGAAGCTAGTTGAAGGGTTTCGACAAATCCATCGATCGGCATTAAAATCTAGATCAGGCCGCCCCGCAGGTGGCTTACTGATTCTATTATTAACAAACTTAGTGATTGAGGTATCCCAGTTAGTTGTGATGTGTAAGTGGCTTTTGGGCTGTAGAATATCAACAATGTTTGCTGACAAAGAATATGAAAACATGTTGATTCTAAATGTTTATATGCAATGGGGTTCACAGGAAGAATATGGGTTGAATTGTTACATTTTAAGAACCATTTGGATTCATTTTGTGATAAGTATGGGACTGATTTGATTTTGTTGGTTGGAGATGTTAACCATAAATTAAGCCCAAAATTGTCAGATCTTTGGTATACAGAAATTTTGGAGTCATATGAGATAAAAAAGCAGAGTTCTCTGAAAGTATAATACCGACTGATTGGCTAAGTTGGGAAATTACTTAGCGACAAGTAGCTTTTTCTGCTTAAATGGCAGGGTAGCCCAAGATTGCTGGGCAAAGAAAACTTTTAAATATGGGACTCAAAATTGCCCTATAGATTATGTTTTTATGCTGACATGGAATTTTGAGCTAGTAAAAGATTTTAGGATGAGCCCTACGGAATGCAGTGACCATAAATTAATAAAATTAGAGCTGGTAATATCCCCACAGTCTACTTGCGATAAAGTTATTTTACAAGAGATGGATTACCCGAAGCGGATAACCACTCGGCTATCTGATGTATTTATTGAAAGGCTAACTAGACTGCAACAAAAAGTTAAGTTAGGATTTGTGAGCGGCCAAAATCTATCATGGTTGAGAAAATAAACCATGTATTTAAAAGCATAAGTGTAGAATTAAGAATAGATGCAAGGGCTCCCAAGCACAAAGAAAAGTTACAGGTTAATCAAGGAAATTGGTTTAATATAGATTGCTTAAATAAGGAAGAAAAGTAAGGAGAGAAGAGCGTAGTTTACGCAAAAAGTTTGACCAGGCTAGGGCTGAAAATCTCGCCAAAATAAAGAGAAAATATACCTCACTACTCCGTAAAGCTAAAAGGGCCCACAAAGAAATTTTCTGGGGAAAATTATTGGTGCCAATTGAATCTAAGAATATACGTCAGTTCTGGAAGCTAATACAATCAGCTACAGAATCTTTGGTTGCCCCAATGATTTGCGTGGAGGAAGAGGGGGCTTGGGAAGACTATCTACAGAAATTATACGCCCCGGGGAGAGGAACTGGAAAGGAGAGATCAAGGGATTGGAGAGGCCTAGTAGAGAACTTAAAACTAGATTGCTCAACAGTTAACACCTTGACTGCTAAGGCAATTCCCGCTGGGTGCTGAAATGTTTTAAATCCCATTGATCATGACGAGTTCACCTTGTCATGAGCACAGCTCCAGTGTGCCTCATGACAAGGTGAGCTCGTCATGAGCATGGAACAGGTTAATGTTCTTAGTACAATAAGGACTCTGAGCTTAACAAGAGCAGCAGGCCCAGACAACTTACCAGCCCTGATAATAAACTCAAAATAGACCTGGTGGGCGGAATTCTTCTCTAAAATGTTTTCAGTAATCTTAGAACAAGAGAAGATTCCCACAAACTGGAAGGGTGCAATAATTAGGCCGGTACATAAGAAAGGGGATGTTCATGCCCTTAAGAATTACAGACTAATTAACCTATTAGATATAGGAGAAAAGATCTTTGCGAAAATAATACTAAGCAAGCTAAAAGATTGGGCAGAACAAGGACCAATTGTGCCAGTGGAACAGGGTTGGTTTAAAGAAGGTCACTCCACTATAGATCATTGCTTTGCCCTGTGGGCATTGGCCAGGAAATCGATAGAGCAAAATGGTAAACTGTTCTGTTGCTTTGTCGATTTCCGGGCGGCTTTTGATTCAGTGAACTGTAATAGCCTCTGAGAAGTGCTGGAAAATGATGGCATAGCGGAGGGCATTCTGAATATAGTGGCAATTGGGCCCAGGACATTAGAGATACACAGGGGTCAGTAACCGATAAAATATCAGTAAAGAATGACCTTAGACAGGGGTGCGTTCTGGCACCCTTGCTTTTTTCAATTTTTCTAGCGGACCTCCCTGTAGTGCTGAAAATTGAAAGAAGCGCGAGCCCGCGTATGAATAGAAATAAAGTGCCCTGCCTTTTATACACTGACAACCTTGTGATCCTAGACCAAACTGAAATGGGTCTGCAAAGGAAATTAAATGTGTTTAAAAATTATTGTGACAAAAAGTTTCTAACAGTTAATATGGAAAAAACAAACGTCTTATGTTTTGGGAAGAGAGTTCAACATTTTAACTGGCTTTTAGGACAAGATAAACTAGAAAAGTAAGCGAATATAAATACCTAGGCCTTTGGTTTGATAGCGCATTAAAGTGAAGCACTCATTTGGAGGCTCAAGCCGCAAAAGCCTTCTCGTCAGTCTGTGGTTTGAAAAAATGTAATGAAGAATATGGCGATATGTCACCCAGACCCATGTTAAATGCAGAAGCTATGATCCCCCCGCAAGTTCTGTATGGTGCAGAAGTGATCTGAGTGGCAAAAGGGGGTGGGATCGTGAAGAAGGGAAGATTTTAAAAATGCTGCTGTCTTTACCAAACTGTACCATGATCCAAGAAATCAGAATGAAGGTAGGGGTAATAGCATGGAACATAAAGACCCAAATGTCCCTACTAAGATTTTGGAAACACCAGGAGTCAGGTGGCGTACAGAAGGTCTCAATATGGTGCAGAGAGGAAATCCACACTAGCAGCCTTGGCTGGGCACTGGATGTAAGGAAAACTCTCCAGACCGTAGCAGCGCACCTAAAATTGAGCCTTTCACAGCCATCCCTGGACGTAGTCTTTACAGAGAGAATGCTTATGAATCAAGGGCTCCTATACTCTAGATCACAAGACCATGATTATTTGAGGGGAAAAAATCTGTTAATTGGGTAAGGAGGGCATGGGAAAAGGAGGCTTGGTTCCCATACTTGGACTATTTTGCCCAATAAATGGTTAAGACACGAAATCCTAAGGGTTCGTTTGGGCATTAATCCCATCCCCGGTTACATACCAGGACTAGACTGATCTACGTTCCACTGAATATTCCCACTGTGGGCCTTTGGGGTAATAGTTTAGCAGACTTTCTCTACAAGGACTCCACATTGTATCTACAGCAGGTTTTCACCTGTATTCGGATGGGATCATATGTGTAGCCATGACAGAATACCATGTTTATATTCCCACTTCTATAAACGTTAGGGTGTCTGTACATGTGTTTAGACAGACTCCATAGAGGGTAGGGTGTCTGTACATGTGTTTAGACAGACTCCATAGAGGGTCTGGTATCTGTACATGTGTTTCGACAGACTCCATAGAGGTGGGGTGTCTTTACATGTGTTTAGACATGCTACATAGAGAGTAGAGTGTCTGTACATGTGTTTCGACAGACTCCATAGAGGGTAGGGTGTCTGTACACAGATGGTCCAACGTATATCTACAGCAGGTTTTCATCTGTATTCACAGGGGATCCTGGGTGTATCCATCACAGGATACCATGTGTTTAGACAAGCTCCATAGAGGGCAGGGTGTCTAGACAGACAGACATACTCCATAGAGAGTAGGGTGGCTGTACATGTGTTTAGACAGACTCCATAGAGGGTCGGGTGTCTCTACATGTGTTTAGACATAACCCTTAGAGGGTAGGGTGCCTGTACATGTGTTTAGACAGACTCCATAGAGGGTAGGGTGTCTGTACATGTGTTTAGACTGACTCCATAGAAGGTAGGGTGTTGTATATGTGCATAGTCAGACTCCATAGATGGTCGGCTGTCTGTACATGTGTTTAGACCGACTCCATAGAGAGTCGGTGTCTGTACATGTGCAACTGCTTAAGTTACAACCGTACATCGTTTTCTATGTCTATGAAATTATCCTTATATTGGTTACCATGGTAGTTTTTTACAGTTCTTATACAGCCTGAAATCAACCCAATGGTATTGGCATGTTTTACATGAGAACCAGTTATATTATATAATGACATGTTCATTGTTCGTAAGCACAGGGAGATTAAGGGGCAGATGTATCAAGATTCCATTTTGCGATTCCTAAATAGCGATTTTTTAGGAATCGCTATTTAGAATTCGCAAAACGGAATGTATTAAAAAAATGCAATTTTTTTGCGATTCCTTACACTTCCTTATTTGCGAATTCGCATTTTGCGAATTCGCAAATAAGGAATAATTTCCCATGCATTCCTATGGGCCAGGAGTCCCATAGGAATGATTTTGAAGTAATTCTGAAATTGCGAATTCGCAATTTGCTAACCGCAATTTGAGAATTATTTCAAGGGTGCAGGGGTGTCTGAAAGACACCCTGCTGCACCCCTGAAATGTACATATGTGTGCATATGGCACACATACATGCCCCATGGGCATGTGTGCGCATCACATGCCACCTTAAAAAATGCAAATTTGTGCATTTGTTGAGGACTTCGCAAATTACCATCAACTACAAGTCGGTGGTAATTTGCGATTCCTTAACCAAAATTCGCAAAAGAAAAATGCTTCTTACATAGCATTTATGGAATCGCAAAATTTCCGATTCCTTAAATGCTATGGCAAATTAAGGAATCGCAAGTCTTTGCGATTTCTTAATTTGCTAATTTTTGATGCATTCAAAAACATGCAAAAAGACCATTTGCGCTTCGCAAAGGTCGAAATTCGGCGAATTTCGGCCTTTGCGAGTCGCAAAACGCTTGATACATCTGCCCCTAAGTGATTTGCCCAGAATCACAGTTGAGCCGACGCTCAGACTCCAACCAGGTTCCCCAGTTCCAATGTCAGAACCTGTGGCTGCTACACTACTTCCTCTCAAAAGTAATAGGCACATTACTTTATAAAGGCGTGTTTCAAGCTGAAACACTTCGTTTTGCAGTAAGTAAAACAAGTGCCCTGCAACAAAGTGTAGTTTGATGAAAATTATTCCTTTGGATGGGGGCACATCCTGCTTGTTAAAGGTGGGCAGGGGGCACAGCCGTGCTGGGAAACGACCGAGGTGAGCTATGGAAAAACTCTGGCGGTTTAGCAAGCTTTCATAACCTCTAGCAGGCAAGGAGAGATGAGACTGAGTCAGTCACACGTTGGACTTCACCTTTCACACAGCTGTCCCTGCCCTTCCTGCTTCTGGGAGCCACAGGACTGCCGTGAATTCTGCAGATTTCCATGCAGGCTAGTAGCACTCTGGCACCAGCGCAAGCCAGTGAAACCAGCCCCCCTGCTCCCCCCACAACAGGGATATTCTACATCAGAGGGTGCTTCTGTGAGCTGTTTAAACTGTGTTTACTAGGGACTTTGCACTTCGTTTTTTGGCCAGGAGAGGGAGTAATGTTTCATTCAAACAGTATTGTTTGATTTCAAGTTAGTGAGGCCTTTACCTGCAGAAGTCCAAAGTGTGGATGGAGCCTGTCTGTCTCCTAGGAGATTCTGAACAGGAGAAGCAGCTCCCCAGCCCCCACCCCCAGGCCAGCACCCACCCCCCTCACACTTGCTCAGGCCCCTGAACGCTTTGCCGGTGCACCCCAAATCATTCTCCTCCATCTTGTGAGTTGCAGCCTTCATGTGCCTCATATTGCAGTGAGCAGAGTCCAGGAAGTGGTAAGGAGACAGACTAGTGCTGTCTCTTTCCCAAACCAAAAGTTGTACAAAAAAAACGATTTTCCCTTTCTGTGATTACTGTCTTTGCCTGTGGTTGTTGCAGTTCAAAATTGTAGTTTTAACCTGCCTGTGATTGCATATTTTATCACCTGTTTTGTGTTTTAAACTTGTGGTTTTCCCTGCCCATGATTGCTTCCTTTTAACGTGTTGCATTGTGGGATTTGCAGACCAAACTCTGTAGTGTATCCCTCTCATTCCTGTTGACAATTCAGCTTTCCCTCCAAATGTCTCCTCTGCTCTGTGCTAAGACCTGTATGTTAAAACAGTGCACCCCCAGCCACCATTTTGTGTTCAAAAGCCAGTGAAACTAGCCCCCCTAGGCCCCCTCAGCAACAAGGATATTCTACATCAGAGGGTGCTTCTGTGAGCTGTTTAAACTGTGTTTACTAGGAACTGTACACTATGTTTTTTGGCCAGGAGAGGGAGTAAAGTTTTATTCAAATTGTTACATTTCAAGTTAGTGAGGCCTTTACCTGCAGAAGTCCAAAGTGTGGATTGAGCCTGTCTGTCTCCTAGTAGATTCCGCACAGGAGAAGCAGCTTTCAACTCCCTGGCCAGCAAACCTTGTCTGAGGTCGCCAGGACCTTATATGGTCTGCTAGTGGTTGGTACATGTGTACACTGATTGGTGGTTGTATCTGGTGTTTCTATTGGATTAGGTTTAGTGTCCTCATTGGTTGGGTAGGTGAGGGTTCTGATCGGTTTCTGGGTGTGTGATTCAATCAATGTAGGGGACTAGGGCTAGGGTTAGAATTTCTATTGGAAGTAGGGACTAGGGCTTCCTATGTTATTGGTTGTTAGGAGTAGGGTGGGACTAGGCCTAGGGTTAGACCTTTAATTGGAAGTAGCGATTAGGACTTCTGGTGTGATTGGTTGCTGGACTAGTTGTGGGACTAAGAGTAGGGTTAGGCTTTCTATTGGAAGTAGGGACTAGGGCTTCCTGTACCATTGGTTGCTTGGACTTGGGTTGGGACTTCTGGTAGGACTAGGGCCTCTATTGGACAAGGAGATCGGGATTTTTGAACTGATTGGGTGCTTGGACTGGGGCTAAGGTTGGCTGTAAGGTCCTGGTCTCCTATTGGTACTAGATTTTAGGGCTAGTGTTTTGATTGGATAGTGTTAGGGCTAGGGTTCCCATTGACTGAAGGGGTCACCTGATTGCTAGGGCTATAAAAGGCCAGGGTTAGGGCGTCTCAGCCCAGGCGCCGCGGCTAAGGGCAGAGAGGGCAAGGGCTGCTGCCTGTTTGAGCCTGTTAAGGGCGGAGAGGCCAAGGGCTGCTGCCTGTTTGAGCCTGTTAAGGGCGGAGAGAACAAGGGCTGCTGCCTGTTTGAGCCTGTTCGAGACTGACCAGGGCCAGAAATGCTACCCATTTTCCCATTTAGCAATACCCAGCCCACACCATCCACATCCACAAACTTTAGGTACTTATGGATCTCTATATTTATAACTTTCTTCTAATTTAGCATTTCCAATGCACTACCCTAATTCTCAGCCTATACATCTATCAATATATCCTCTACATCCACTCTCATTTATCCCAAACCCAATACCACTACTATGATCCCCAAAAAACCCTTCCTTGACTCTCTCCTATTCTACCCCTCTTTGTATCATCTGACACCTCTTTCTACTATACCTATCCCCCAAAACAAACCTTTCTAAACTCTTCCTTCTGACTCCTCCCCTCCAAAACTCATTTTTACTCATCCAAAAGCCTCCTCCTACTGCTAAGACCTAAAAACAAAACAAACAAAAAAATCCTTCACTCCTTTATCCCTCCACTATCCTTTTCAATCAAAATTAACAGAGTAACATGTTCACTTCTCAAATTCCATATTCAACTATACTAATTCACCACTAATCCTTTATGGGTTCCGGAGTGGCGTGCTTCAACACCCCATCAGGGGTAACAAGTGCTACATGAATGCAAACCTTTCTTCCCCTTTTAACCCATTCGCTATCCTTCTCACTCCTAATAACTGACTAATATCCACCACTGAGATTACTTTCATATTTCACCATACTAATTCACCACTAATCCTTTATGGGCTTCTGGAGTAGCGTGCTTCAACACCCAATCAGGGGTAACAAGCGCTATATAAATACAAAGCTTTTTTCCTCCTCTATCCTTCTGCTATCATTCCAAATCCAAATAACTGACTAACCTATCCACCACTTAAAATGTACTTGCATGTTTCACTATACTAATTCAACACTAATCCTCTATGGGTCCCGGAGTAGCGTGCTACTCGCCGAAAAAGCGCTTTGAGTTCTCCCAATAATGGAAATTTTATGGATTTATATTTTTGTAAACTGGTAAAATGAAATGTGGTCTAATTATGTTATCACTATGAGGATGCAAAAGTTTTATGTATGGTTTATAGACTATGGTCTAAAGAAACATCGTTTTATCTCTCTCAGTAGCTCCTAGGAGAGCTGTCTCAATGCCATATTCTGGTCTAAATCCAGTTCCAGTTTGATGAAACAAATCATGAGAGTCCAGGAAATCGGTCAGCTGACTTTTGACCACCTTCTCTAAAATCCTACTTGCACGAGGGAGCAAAGATATAGGTCTGTAATATTCTGTCTTGTCGAGCACAAGGAGGGTTTCTTCAGCAGTGTACTAATGACTGTATGTTTCCATCGGTCTACAACCTGTCCTTTTTCCAAGGAAAGAGTATATAGATTGGTCAACGTTGATAAAAGTATATCACCACCTTCCAGCAGAATGCCTATAGGGGCAGAGTCTATGGGGGGACCACGATTTAACTGTATTTGCTACTTCTCGAATCGTATTACTATTTAGTTCATGTGCGGTAGAAAATTGCCTCAACCTCTTTTGTATATCTACTTAATATCCATATTAACTAACTGTAAAGATGACGCTGAAGCAGGAGATTAACATCCAGGATTTATTCAGGAGAAGAGAGCCGTCCAGCCAGAGGGAAAGACACAGCAGCTGCAACTGCCAAACAGGGAACACTGGGGAGGAATCATCAGCACATAGAACTATCAAGGATGACATCACGTGGAATGGCTGACAGAGCAGATCACCACACACCTCCCCCTTTTATTAAAGCAAAAAAAAACAATCAGAAAACACAGAACAATTGTAATAAAACAATTCAAATGAAATCACGATATTTGCTAGGCCTAACAGTTGTTCTTAAACTTTTCCTAGGACCACTGTTACCATTCACATCAGAACTTTTTATTAAATCATCATTGGAATTGACATCAGACGGAAAAACAGTTACACGAGAAGGATCTCTGGCTACACGAGAAGTGCTCCACCAGTTGCCATTAGACAATTTGACCGCATTCTTGCGAACCTCTACAACTTGTTGCGAATCAAGAAATTTTGAGAAACCTTTCTTAACTGTAACAGGATTTTTAATCCTGACCCAATCACCAGCACGAATACTTTGAGAGGACTTTTTGCTTAAATTCACATTGTTGGGTAGTAAACTGGAAGATTTTTTGTTAGCACATTCCCAGGCTTTTTCCAAATCACAGCCCCGGTGAAGACTTTTAACCATCCAAAATGGGAAAGCTCGAGAACAAGCTTTTCTCCCTCTCATCAACTCAAAGGGAGAGAAACCTGTGGCAACATGGGGAGAAATCCGATAAGACCAAATAAGATCTTTCACAGCTTGAAAAATACAATTATTTGACCTGAAAGCAGCTTGCACACACTCAACAATAACTCTATTAAATCTCTCGGCTTTGCCATTACTCTGGGGATGATACAATGGGGTCCTGGTATGTTTAATACAGCAATTGTTTAGAAAACCCCCCATTTCTTTTGAAATAAATTGCACTCCGTTATCAGTGAGGATTTCTTCCGGACAACCCTCCCTCAAGAATATTCTGCTTAGACAATCAATGACACTTTTAGAATTGGGCACATTAATGGGTTCAACTTCAACCCACCTAGAAAGATGATCAACAAGAATTAGAAAATATTTGGAAGTATTGGGAAGCACATGAAATGGACCCAGAAAGTCTAGACCAATTTTTTGCCAAGCTCTAATGGGTGGAGGAACGATAGAGTCACAAACTCCTTCTAAGACAAGAACTTTGTCACTGGTATTGCAGCGTGTACACAGTTTGATAGCTTCTACAATTTGATTGTCCATTTTTGGCCACCAAAAGTTCGATCTGACATTTCTCTTGGTGATGGTGGCTCCTAGATGCCCAGAATGTGCATCAGCAATAATTTTCTCACGATAGATAGCAGGAGGAATGAACTTGTCACCCCTAACAATTTTGCCATTTTCCAAAGAAAGTTCTGGGTTAATCTTCCAATAAATTTGAAGTTTGTGAGATAGGGATTTTTCTTTAGGCCACCCCTTTTTAATGAATAAAATTACATCTTTGAGAACGGTATCATTTTCAACAGCTTTGATCCAATCATCCTCAGCGAAGGAAATGAAATTCTGAGAAATTTTGGCTACAAAACATTCCTCAATTTCAGTTTCCCAATCACTTTCATCAGGTTCATGTATAGGCAACCTGGACAAACAGTCTGCTCGTTTGTTTTTCCCACCAGGTATGTAAATAGTTTTAAAGTTAAACTCTAACAATTTAGTGGAAAGTCTAGCCAATCGTGCTGTAGTGCGATTGACATTTCTGCCTGATAAAATATCGACAAGAGGTCGATGGTCAGTTTGAAGGATGAAGGGTCTACCCCACAAATAAGATTTAAACTTTTCAACACTCCAAACACAAGCGAGAAGTTCCTTCTCTATTACTGAGTATTTTCTTTCAACAGGACGGAGAGTCCTGGAAGCAAACCCTACAGTGAATTCTTTACCATAATCTAGTTGAGAGAGAACAGCTCCTAGGCCGTATTCACAAGCATCAACAGTAACGACAGTTTCTCTGTTACCATTAAAAGGTTGCAGAGCAGGAGCATTGGTAATATGTTTTTTAATAAGCTGAAAACCTTTTTCACACTCGTCAGACCAGTTGAAAGTGGCACCCTTTTTAAGTAGGAGTCTAAAGCATTCGGTAGTCTTGGCATAGTCTTGCATGAATTTAGAGTAGAACTCACAGAGACCAAGAAAGGACAAAAGTTGTTCCTTATTGGAGGGAGCAGGAGCTTCAATGATGCTTTTGATCAGACCTGATCTGGGCTTGATGCCACATTCAGAGATGCTATGACCAAGATACTCTACTTCTCTGGTTTTGAAAACACACTTGCTCTTTTGTAGAGTTACACCTCTTTGTTCTAGAATGTTAAAAACTTGGTCAATGACTTTATCATGTTCATTCTCAGTTTGGGTGAATATGAGAATATCGTCTTGAAAGACGACAACATTAGAGAGTTCTTTAAACATTTCAGACATGATACGCTGAAAAACAGCGGCGGCAGAAGCCAATCCAAAAGGAAGGCGCCGAAATTGGAATACACCATCTGGTGTTACAAAGGCAGTGAGATGGCGTGAGTGGGGATGTAACTCAATTTGGTGGTATGCTGCTTTCAAATCGAGTTTGGAAAACCAAGTGGATGAACCTACCTTTGCTATCAAATCCTCAATGCGAGGAAGGGGAAAACCATCAACCCAGATAGCTCCATTAAGACTGCGCAAATCCACACACATGCGAAGGTCACCAGACCTTTTTCTAGCAAGAACAATGGGAGAAAGCCATAATGTGGATTCTACTTTTTCAATAATTCCTTGTTCGCATAATGACATTAGGTGTTTAGATAAATCTTCTCTGATACTAAGTGGAACGTTTCTAAGTTTGTGCTTGACTGGGGATATGCCATCTTTAACTTTGATAAAATGTTGAAAATCGGTGATTTTACCAAGACGATCTTCGAAGACTTTTTTATATTTGTGCTCTAACAACTTGTTATCTACAATATTGCACACCGGGACAGAAGATGAAGATGTAGAACAGGGAAGATTGCATCCTTCTATAAAAACAGGGTTCGGTAAACCAGGTTTAATGGTGACACCAAATTCTGCTTGATGTATAAGGCCTAGAACATTAATGCCGCGTTTGGCAACATAAACTTTCCCTTTGATAGATTTGCCAAATATAGAAATTTCAGCCCAGAAATAGCCTAAAAGATTATTCTGCTCCCTTCAAAAGCTATTGTGAGAACATCTGGAGGAAGTAGACATTTATCATGCCAAAAATGAGAATATTTGTCGTGGGAAATAATAGTGATGCGAGCACCAGTGTCTACCAGTAGTTGAACAGGATGCTTTTCAATGGTAGTGTCAACTTCTGGATCAGGAACATGAAAGGTGCGACTAACATCATCATTATCTTTCACAACAACTACATACTCTTGAGTGGTAACATCACCTTCAGGACATTCAGTTGACTGTTCAAGAGTGTTTGAATTAGAAGAAGAATCATATTCGTTCAAGACACAACGTACACCACCTCTTCTACCTCTCATGCAAACTCTTGAAAAATGACCATGTTTACCACATTGAGTGCATTGTTGGTTGGCAGCTGGACAATTCTTAAAGTTAGACACATGGTAAGAAGAACCACATCTAAAACAAAAAGTATTTTGGCTGAATTGTCTGCTGGGCATGAAAGGTCTTCTGGTACTAGTGTTTCCCATTCTTCTAAAATAACCACGTGAGTCACGAGGAATAAAATTGGGAGTCTTAATAGGTGCGGATGCTGTACTAGAAATAGAAGTATTAGAAAGAGAAATTTCTAATTGTTTGGAATCTTCCAAGGATGTCTCTATACTCTTGGCTATATCAATAGCCTTATCTAAAGAAGGATCTTTGCAGGATAATAGTTTCCCTTGAATTTGTTTACAAGAACAACAAGCAATAAGCTGATCTCTGATAAGTTGAGAAGAGAAGTTGTCAAATTTGCATTTGGAAGCAAGTATTTTTAAGGCAGTAACGAAAGTGTCAATACTCTCTTCAGGTTTTTGAACTCTGGTGAAGAATTTGTAACGATGTACGACCATGTTCTTGGTTTTGACAAAGTACTTGTCTAATTTGGCAATGGCTGTGTCGAATTCATCTGGAGTCTCACCAGTAGGTGGAACATAAGGAGGTAGATGATCGAAAACGTTCTGGCCCTCTACACCGAGATGGTAGTACATCAGATTTTTTTTTCTTTCTGCACGAAATCTGAGTCCATCAATTGCACCCAGATAGGCCATGAAAGATCGTAACCAAAGTTTCCACTCAAGGGGAGGATCTCCAGGAGTCTGAAGAAATGGAGCTGGAGGAGTAACACTTTGCATTGTGATATTTTCAATTTTTACTTTTTGTAAAGAAGTATATGCGAATAAAATAAAAGTAAAAAAAAATTGTTGTAAATATGCAAAAGTAAAAAAATTGTTGTAAATATGCAGACTAAAATTTTGTAAATAAAGAAAATGTGTTAAAAACAACACCAAATATTTTGATGTGAATAAATGATGTACACGTTAATGAGTAAACACTGTACACTTTGGCTTGTAAATGTTGTGCACTTAAGTGTGCAAATGCTGTGCACGTCAGCGTGCAAATGTTGTGCACATCAGCGTGCAAATGCTGTGCACGTCAGCGTCGGTAACAAAGTATTAGTATTGGTTGTGCGCATCAGCGCAAAAACACAGTTTTGTAATAATGCTTATATTGTATGTGTAAGTATTGGCTGTGCGCATCAGCGCGAAAACATAGTTTGTATTTAAGCAGGTTTGTTATTTATTATTGGAAAGTATCAGTTCAACAGCTGTGTGTATCAGCGGTGATAAATTGGCTGTGCACTGTAGAAAAAACGAAGATTTGGAGCTTTTATGACGTGCTACAGCTGTGGTTTGCAGCAATAAGAATCCTACGCCGAAGGTAAAGCCTCTGTGACGTTGTAACCAGGAAGAGGACGCCAATTGGTCTAGCGTGTTGAGCTCGTTGTTAAGGTAACTGGCGTGGTGGGCGCGCGTGAGGCAGATGACGTTTGACAGTGAGAATTCTGTCACGTCATCATTCTGTGGCGCAGTTCAGAGGAGAAGGAACAAGCTGATAAGCTGTGTTGTGTAGAGGAAGCACGCACAAGCTGGTAACGCTCAAGAAGCACACGCGGCGCTGGGGAGGCAGAGGCGAAGGTAGAATCTCATAAAAAAACCGGAAGATTCTTGAAAGTCTGTAGTGACTGTGAAGCCGAGTGTAGGCAGGAAATATATCTGAATGTACGAGGCAGGGCTCACAGTTTGTTAGCGCGTGGGAAAGCTTTTATCAGAAAAGGTCAATTAAAAGATTCTTGTGGCTGCGACGGCTCTCGAGTGCAGGGGTAAAAATAATATGTAAATGTACTCACACGAGGTAGAGTAGAGAGTAAGATGTCCAGAATTTCACAGCGCTTTGTGAAATGAAGTTGGTTGAAGTGGTGTCTTGGATTTTACAGCGCTTTGAAAAATAGAGTTGAAGTGACAGCTGAGAATCAGCTGCCCATCCTCCGTCGCCAGTGTAAAGATGACGCTGAAGCAGGAGATTAACATCCAGGATTTATTCAGGAGAAGAGAGCCGTCCAGCCAGAGGGAAAGACACAGCAGCTGCAACTGCCAAACAGGGAACACTGGGGAGGAATCATCAGCACATAGAACTATCAAGGATGACATCACGTGGAATGGCTGACAGAGCAGATCACCACACTAACTTAAGCCTGACTGCTTTTGTTCCATCCTTCCAGAGGATTAAGCAGGCTATTTTGGGGTTAATAAATCACATTCCCCAGCACATGCTAAGTATCTTGCATTCTGTATGCCACAAGTCCGCGTTGACAAAATGATCAGTTCCTTTATTCTTTTTCTGTCGTGAAAAACACCAATATCAGCCAACACGTGTTTCGTCGTTAATCGGGTATCAAATCCCACGATTTCTTCAGGGCTCATAAATTCCAGTATTTTACTTCGCTTATGGTGATGAGTTCAACCCGTAGTCTGTCACTCTCTATTTACGACTGCTCCAAACATTCCAAAGTCCCCCTACCTTTCAAACACTGCACTAAGAACATTGAATATTTGATATATGGTGTATTTACCCTAGTGGCGCTATTACCCTGACATCAAACCACCCTCTAATTAGCAATTTTCGGGTTTGCTTTTGACTTTACCCTGACTGGAATTTTGGTTGCTGCTTCTAGGAGAGTTTCACCCCCGCAACCAGTAACGCAATTTCTTACAGGAGTGTAAAGCAACATAGTGGTTATAAGGAGACACTCTTACTTCTGGGGGATCCATGCAAGCCATACATCCCTGGACGCCCCCGGTTCTCTAGTTTTAAGAAATGTGTGGGTTTTGTAGGTTTCCCTAGTTGGCAGCCGAGTCGGGGGGCAAAAACCCAGGTGAACCCCCCCCCCCCACCCCCGCAAAAACAGGTCGTTTGGCGATAGGTAATTTTGATGTCTCCACAATATGTTTTGGGCCCTTGCGTGTCGTGGGTACTTGGCCCACCCACACAAGTGAGTAACCATTTTTATCGGGAGACTTTGGAGAATGCGGGGCAGTTGGAATTTTATGGATCCACTCAGATTCCAGAACTTTCCATCACAGAAATGTGAGGAAAATGTGTTTTTTTTGGACAAAGTTTGAGGTTTGTAAGGGATTCTGTGTAATAGAACCTGGTGAGAGCCAGACAAGTCACCCCTCTCCTGTATTCCTCCTGTGTCTAGTTTTCAATAATTTATAGGTTTGCTATGTTTCCCTAGGTGCAGACAGAGCTAGTGGAGGAGTGTGGCTCAATGGTTAGAGCGGCAGACCCTGATGCAGAGTTCTGGCCAGGGACCAGAGTTCGATTCCCGCCTTGGCGGGGTCTCGGGCTCAATTTCCTCGGACCTGTTAATTCTCGCCTTGGTGCCTATTCTAATCACGGGCCCCACGCTGCAACTCTGGGCAATAGCTTGCTTAACCTCCACACCGGCCCCAACAGCGCTAAGGATGCCTGGCTTCACCCTGGGGATGCCCAGGAGTGGACACTTCACAGGGAAAGCCAGGAGGGGTTCCACAGCGGTATGAGTATCAGGGCCAGGAAGCCGAATAGGCGACACTGCAAGGTGACCGTCTGGTGACAGTGCGCTCTATAAGTACCATGACATTTACATTTACATTTAGGGTTCAAAATCCACAGCTAGGCACTTAGCAAAAAAGCGGCTGTTTTCACTGTGAAAATGTGGTGTGTCCCCGTTGCTTTATGGGCCGTTTCCTGTCACGGGCACAAGGCCTACCCACACAATTGAGGTACCATTCATATTGGGAGATTTAGAGAAGCGCATAATTGTAGACCCACTGTTATTACCTATTGACGTTCGATGCATTTCTGCCTTCCAAATGTAAGACAATGTGTGAAAAAGAAGTCGGGGCAAGGGGCACCCCACTATGCCAAATTTTTAACCTATACCTCGGAGGAACTCCGCCTCTACCAGGGCCCCTGGATCACCAGCCCTGGAACCGCCACCCAAATTGCCAAACTTGGCCTCGTCCGGCCCCATCTCGCCCCCCCTTCCCAGCCACCCTGCCTTCTCCACCACCCCCATCTCCCCCTCCCTTAGAACCCCCTTCCCCGCCCAATTCGGCCTCCACTATCACGGCCTTTCTTTAAAATACCAGATCGGCAGTCAAGCACCACCTTGAACTATTTGTGTTTCTTGACTCCTATAAGCCTGATCTCCTGTTTCTGACAGAAACTTGGTTCTGCCCAGATTCCCTGCCCAATGTACTTGCGACCCTCCCCTCCTCCTATAACGTCCTGCGGGCTGATCGACCGGCAGGCAAGGCAGGAGGTGGCGTCGCCCTGATTGTCCGTTCTGGCCTTCACTTTCAATTGCTCTCTTCCCCGACCATCATGGCAGTCGACTGTCTGGTGATGCGATCTGCCTCCTTTCAAATCCCTATTACCTGCGTCCTTGTCTATCGCCCCCCCCCCCAATCTACACCCCACTTTATTCCCGGGCTTCAGGAATTGCTCGCTACGCTAGCAGTTAACAACTCCTCCAATCTAGTTCTTGGGGACTTCAATTTCGGGCCATCCGACCCCGCGGAAGACGCGGTGTCTAAAGATTTCACCGACCTCATTCACAGTTTAAACTTTGTGTCCCATGTCCACACACCCACCCATGTCCGGGGGCATACCCTGGACCAAATTTGGTCACTCAACGTCCCGGTCACATCCCCAATCATCACGCCCTGTCTCTGGTCCGATCATTTTTTGATTTAGTTTTTCCTCGACCTTAGCCTCGCCAAACGCCCTCCTTTTCCCAAGAACACCTGGGCCCGTAATTGGAATAAGGTCGACATGCCCTCCCTCTGCTCCTCCCTTCAACGTTCCTGTCCCGCCCTAGAGGAGCTTGTCCCCTCAGCTCAGGTAGCTGCCATTAATGATTGGCTCTCCAGGGCGTGCGACCAAGTGGCTCCCTTGAGACGCGTCGCAGTTAGACGCGCCCACAATGCCAACAGATGGTTCACCAATGACCTTAAGGAGAAAAAACTGGTCGTGCGTCAGGCTGAGCGCGCCTGGAGGCGCGCCTACTGCCCGACTTTAAAAGCACATTACTCCCTCACACTTAACGCATACAAAAAAGCTATCCTTCTTGCCAAGACGGACTACTTTTCGAGCAAAATTCTCTCGGCTGAAAATCAGCCCAGGGAAATTTTCTCCACTGTCTATGAGCTGGCCTCGTCAGATAGAGCTTCCCTCAAACCTTCCCCCTCCCAATCTCTCTGTGATTCCCTTAACAATTTTTTTATTGAGAAAATTGCAATCATCAAGGCCAACATACCACCGCCTTCCTCCTCCTTCATTGCCTCTCAGCCTCTGCCCAACAGATCCCATTTGGATCATATACCTCCTTTGACCAGGGAAGCCCTTTCTCCCCTGTTGGCCCGGGTTAAGTCTGGTTCCCCCTCCGATGTCTGCCCTGCTTTTGTATTAAGAGAGATCTTTCTAGCTTGCCCTGTGCCCCCCTTGGTTTTCCTCAATGATTCCCTCAAACAAGGAGGCACTGTTCCTGATTACCACAAATTGGCAACAATAATCCCTATTTTGAAAAAACCTGGTGCCGACCCCTCTTCCCTCTCCAACTACCGTCCCATTTCCCTCCTCCCCTACTTGGGCAAAATCCTGGAGTGCCACATTACCACAGTCCTCAGCTCTTTTGTGGAGGACAATGGCTGTTTAGCCCCCTGCCAGGCTGGCTTTCGTCCGTTCCACTCCACCGAGAAAGTCGTGGTCTCAGTCATGGACAATCTCAGGGAGGGGATGGATGTTAACCGGCCCCAGGCTCTGGTCCTCCTTGATTTGTCCGCCGCCTTCGACACGGTTGATCATTCCATTCTTCTCACCCGTGTCGAGGCGGCGGGCGTCAGGGGGCCCGCCCTGGCTTGGCTCACTTCTTTTCTGAGAGACCGCACTCAGGCCGTCCACGTGGCAGACTTTTCTGCCTCCCCACGCAAGGTGCAGTGCGGTGTCCCTCAGGGTTCCTCCCTTTCTCCCCTTTTGTTTAATTTGTACATCTTTCCCCTCATTTTTGCTTTACAGCAGCTGGAGGTTACGGTTTTCAATTATGCTGACGACCTCCAGCTCATCTTTAACCTTTCCCACTCTCCTGAGTCCATTCACAGTTTTCAATCAGTTATGATTTTCATCAGGGACTGGATGAACCTTAACCATCTTAAACTTAACCCAGACAAAACTGAGTTAGTTCTTACCGGTGGTTCATCCAGCCCCTGGAACCCCACGTTTTGGCCTCCCTCCCTTGGTTCCCCCCCTTCACCCTCCCACTCAGTAAAAACACTTGGGATCACGCTGAACCAACATCTCACCTTGCACTCCCAGATCAGCATGGTGGTCTCTTCTTGTTTTTTACCCTTTGCACCATTAGAAAGATCTCCAGATTCTTTTCTTTTCCTGCTTTAAAACTCATCTTGATGGCGATGGTTCTATCGCGCCTAGACTACGGCAACATCTTATACAATGGCGTCCCCGCCTATGCCCTCCGACGTTTCCAACTAGTCCAGAACCAAGCTGCCCGCCTTATCCATGGTCTTTCTAAGTCGCACCATGTTACTCCTCTATTAAAGGCCTTTCACTGGCTCCCCATCAGAGAGCGGGCCCTCTTCAAGCTGGGATGCACAACGTTTCAGGCCCGCGCCGGAACTGCTCCAGCTTTTATAAACTCGGAAATCAAAAACTATAGGCCTGCCAGAGAACTGCGCTCTTCCACCCAGTCTCTCCTTTCTGTACCGCGGTTCAGGAAGAATAGATTGGGGGGTATGAAATTCGCTGTTCTTTGCCCCACTTTCTGGAACTCCCTCCCTCCCACCATCAGATCTACACCCTCGTATTCTGAGTTCCGCAAGGCGCTCAAAACTTTTCTTTTTTTGCAAGCTTTCTCGCCCTAGTCCCTGCACCTCTTCCTCCCAGGTTTTGCATCCTTCAGCGCCAAGAAACCGCCTGGTATACGTGCGCTTAACAAATAATTTAAAATTGAATTTGAAATTCAAATTCAAATACATAGGTGTCTTTGATACCTAGTTTTCCCTCTTTATATTCTACCAAATGAATTGCTATATACCCGGTACACAATGAAAATCCATTGCAAGCCGCGGCTCAGTTATTTGCCCTGAGTTCCTCTGTTTCCTGGTGAACCTACAAGTCCTATATAGCAACCAGAAGGGTCCAGCGGATGTAATGGTATATTGCTTTCAAACACCTGTCATACTTAGAAGACGTTACAGGTGAAAACGTTGGCACAATTGGCTGTTTTTTTCAACTCATTTTCATTTTTTCTTAATTTCAACTGTTGGTTTCTATTAAAAAAAAACCATAAAAGATTCTGCTCAAATGACTCTTTGCTGTATTCAGAATTGTGTCTACATTTCAGAATTGTATAGCTTTCCGGGATTTCTTATTGCTTTCTCACCCATTTGTACCACTACCTGGAAGGAGGTTGAAAGCACAAAAAGTAGCAAAAATAGGCTATGTCCCAGTAAAATGGCAAAACTGTGTAAACATTTTTGGGTTTCTGACAAAAGTCTGCTTGTCCCTGAAAGCTGGGAAGATGGTGATGTTAGCACCACAAATCCTTTGTTGATGCCAATTGCAGGGAAAAAAAACATACTCTTGTCTTCTGCAGCACCTTTTCTCCAATGTAAAAAAATATATACATATTAAGCTCTATTGTGCCTAATTTCTGGGTCCCCTCATGGGGAAGCCACAAACCCTGGATACCTGTAAAATCCCCATGATGTTGGAAGAAAGGGATGCAAATTTGGCGTGGATACCTTATATAGACCAAAAGGTACAGGGGCCTAAGCACGAAAGAGCCAAAAAATGATTAGGACAGGGGGAACAAGGCCTAGCAATGAAAGGGTTAAGTTTCACAGTCCTAAAAGCACCTTATGTGTGGCTCATTTGTGCCCCCGTCTATTTTTCTTTGAAACTTCACAAAAGTTTTGGAGTAAGGAACACCATCAAATAGTACACTTTACGAACGCATGGTGTACGTTTAATGGGGGACTATCAGATGTCGATTAATCTGACATATAAACCATCCAGTCAGAGCAGGTTCCTTTGTTGTCTTCTATCATGAGGTATGTTTTCTTTATCAGATTGCCCCCAAGGTGGCATCCTAAAAGTATCATGCATTCCAAAATATTGAAAGAAAATGCAGTCACAACCCTTACTTCTAAGACTTTGTTGTGGATGTCTTTATCGTGAAAAGAGAAGTATCCTCCTGCTTTCAGATCATGGTAACACTAACATTTTGAGTTGAAACTTCAGCATCAAGTCTTCATTTTCCAGACAACTTTCCTCTTCAACAGGCTACCACAGGAACAGCACTTAATGTGTGGATGATATAAGGAAATCACCAATACACTCACTTTGCATTACACCGAAGAACACAGCACTTCTTCTGCCAAGAGAGGAAATAGACAGAAGCGCCATCTCTGCAAGAGTAGGCAGGCAGCATATGCATAGATTGTGCTATTAGTCACATTAATTTGTTGGCAGCGAAATAGTGAGAACTCCATTTGACAGTTTGATTGCAGCGCTCCTGTTTCACTGATTCATGCAGACTGAGGACACTTTCCTTCCACAAAGGCGCAGACGTTTTAAAACGACAGGGTGGCAATTATTTGAACATTGCTCTTCCAGTCTAGTTGCACCTCTTTTCCTGAAATTTTGCTCCGCTCGGATAGATGCTAAATGCAGAACAACAATACTTCATTCTGAAGAGTTAATAGGTGTCCAGGTTGGTGCTTGGCCATGTTTGACACCTACATGATGGGAAATAGTTTACTGACTCAGCTTTGTTGGAAATCTGCTCCCTGTAAGCGTGAGTGATTGTCTGCTTAAGAGATGGTCAGTCCCAGTTCTCAATATACATCTCGGGTTTCTTAAAGATCTCTTTATGTCCTTACAATAAAATACTCAATATCATTTTGATTGATTCACAAGGTGATTTTCCTTCAGGGTCGTTTTAAGCAGAGCAGCTATTTGGCTAAGCGACATTTAGTGTCAGTTTATAAAAATATTTGGAGTGATAGAAATACCTAATTCCACATGTATGTTTCCAGGTGATATTTGACCCACAGATACCTTGGCCAGGTCTGTTATTTTGTTTTAGTATTCTGCTTCTGCATAAAGGTCTACAGTTATGGCTAGATCGTAGTATTAAATGTTGTTGTCTATGCTCTTTGAACTAGATACCCTATTAATTATTTTTTTAATCATTGTTACAGACAGTCTGTCCTTTGTGTAGAGCTGTGTATTCTCCTGGATCTTAGGGTTGCATGAGTGTTCCTTGAGGCTACCTGGAACCTTTTACTCTTAACACAAGGCCAACACTGAACTCCTCCCAGACCTTAATTCCTTATCTCAATTTCGATTCCAGATCTCAGGTAAAGAACAGATAGGTAGGTTCTTATCCCAAAAAGATAATTGCTTAATCCCCAACTAATCAAAGTGATTAGAATAATTGAACTGTTCTGAAGAAGGTTAGAACCAGAGCTAAGGTTGCATCAAGCACAGCTGTCGATTAGCTCCTCACAGTTGAATGAAAGTCCAGAGAAGTGGACTCACTGTATTGTAGAATTGCTTGTAACCTTTTATTACATTGGTGAACAGAAGCCTTAGATGGCTGCTTTCTTATGCCAAGTAACCTGGGTTATTTTCTTGTTTGACAGAAATGACATTTTTTGGCTAGCTTTATGCAGGATGAATCTTTAGCTACGTCCAGTGTGACAGACTGTCAGTAATGGCTTTAGTATGTATCCTTCTCCTAGGATTATAAAACATGTGCCTTGACTTCTTTGTGAGTCTTTCTTTATGGCCTGAGTAGCTGCGAGAAAGAATATTTCACCTCTTTCATACCGATTCATCCTTTGAGAGCAGAGGACCTTTATGAGACTATAACTGATCCTCTGAAAGTGAAAGATAAACATAGCTCTGAAGGTACAGAAGCGGCATGATGCTGCTTGCAAGCAGTCTATGCTTCAGATGCAAAGTCTAGGTTTGCATTCGGTTCAGGCCATTGATAAAACAGATGAAGCATGGGAAAGGACAGTTTTCTATTAGGGTTATTTCCATATTCTGGAGAGTTCGCTGGTTACTGGACTGGATTCTCCAGAGACCCTAGCTTAAGACTGATGTCCAGGAGCAGTAGACTCATTGTGTGTAAGTAGTCCTATTTGGTTCTGACACTTCAAAGGATAGTGTGGTCAAAGAGTCATGGTTCAAAATAGAAGGTGATGAGATTTTTTTGTAACTTAAATACTGTACGGAAGGGACAGCTCCAGGGACAGGGAAGCAGGAATGATCTTTACCCGCTGTGTGGAACCATCGATGTTTTGTGGATTCAGCGCGTCCTTGCAGAGAACATGGGGTCCTATGTATGAGTAACAGATGTACCATGAAAGTTAGGAAACACCTGTCTCATGGGTTTGAAAAGGGCTTTCTTTGTGCATCCAGTTACATGATTCAGCATGCTCATCACATTACTCTGTTATAGAAAAATGCTTGTCCTTTTATTTCCTTGTTCTAGTCTTTGATTTCTCTTCATACCCATCATCTCTTAAACATCTAACCAACATGTGTTTCCTTCCTTGTCAGACTTTATCAAGGCATATCTTTACAGTTGTTATGCTGACGTCATTAAAACCAATCTTCATACAACATGTGTTATTATGCCAATGTTTTGTGCAGTTGCTATTTATAAAATGTGGACTCCAGTATAACAGCCTTTCATGTATATGTTTCAATCCTGCCTCAACCTCGATGTAATGGTACCCTAAGAGATATCTGAATCTGCTCAATTGCATATCAGTACTTCATTACAGCATTTGTCAGGAATACAAGTGTCAAGCCCTATTAACCTCTCCTATAATGGAGCTGCCTCCATCCATCAAGCCTTGTCATAGCCCCTATGTAATAACAGTAGGCACTTTTCACTATGGGTCAGGATATCCTTTCAGTGTGCCACCAAACCAGCTGCCTCAAGCACTTTGCAAGGGGAGCGACAAAATCAATGTGGGGCATGCCCAAGAGTAGAACAGACACGATGCGGGCAGGCTGTCACAGCCATATAGTAGGGACTTTGATCACAGCAATCCCAGACTTATGCTTTTTGCTCTTCATCCTTCCACACTTTCTGGAAATTTCCCGCACTGGCAGGCAGAAGCAGAAATGCTGCGGATAAAACATTGTTGCTTTAAATTTGTAAGTGGGGCTTTTAAAGTGTGAGCACATCTACCTGTATTTATTTATTTATTTTATTTTAAAAGTTTTATATAGCGCTGGCTAGACCCGGAGGTATCAGGGCTCTTTACATCAGCATCAGATCATAGTTACAGGTTACATCGTTACAAAGGTTAAACAGTTCTAAGAGCATGGCAACATAGTTACTTGTAAGGTCGAGAAAAGCAATAAGCACAAAATACGTAAGGGGAAAAGAAGGCAAGGTGAGAGATTCAGGGGGGGTTGGAGTAGGGGAAGTAGACAGATAAAGAAGGTGGGAAAGAGGAGGGGAGGGGAGGGTGAGAGACATAGCCTGGAGAGAAGAGGGGAAGGGTGACGGGGACACAAACCGGTAGACGAGTCAAGGCAACGTCCAAAGTCCAGTAAGCTGTGATCCCAAGGGAAGTGGTATCCCTTCCCTATCTCTATTGCGAGAGGCTCCCTTTACGCAGTGGACTCTCTCAGAGAGGTCTCTGAGACTCCAAGGCCTACAAACTGGATCCTTCCCCAACAAGGGGAGAGGGAGTGCTTTGGCAAGGGGTGCCATACCATACCTCAAGTGTGAGTGGCTCCCTTTGCACAGTGGACTCACTCAGCGGGTTCGCTGAGACTCCAGAATATAAATATTGGATCTTTCCCCAACAAGGGGAGAAGGAGTGCTTAGTCAAAGGGCACAACGGACAGGGAATAGGCAGAGTAGCAGGCAAGGGGAGAGATTTAGCGGAGAGAGGATAGGGGCTAGGGAAGAGACAAATAAGGAGAGACGAAAAGAAGTCTGCCTAAAGACCGACTGGCTAGGAGACGACCAAGGAGGGAATCCAAGGCCCATCTCCCCTATAGCTAAACCAAGTAGCTCCATCGGGCATCAGACAAAATAGTTCAGTCTCAAAACATTGAGAGAGGAGGAAGGGAGAGACATAAATAGAGTGAGGATGCGGTAGGAGACGAAAGGAGAGACGACAGGAAGTGCAACAATGTGGTTCAACAATATACTAGAAGAAGATCAACAAGTAAACATTAAATCAAACAATCAGCAATACAATTAGGGGAGGAGTGAAAGGCGAGGGAAAGTAGTGGGGGGTAGGGGAGGAGAGGGAGTGTGGATAAGGGAAGAGACAACCAAAGAGACGAAAGGGAGTCTCTAAGGTTCACAGAAAAACAGGGTGGGGACAAAGTGCAAGGGCATGGGAGGGCAGAGGACAGAAGCTGGAAAGAGTCGGAGCGGAGAGGGGGGGAAGGTTGCATAAGGTTTGAACAGACAGAGGCACGTATCTCCTGCCTGGGGGCTGTATTGTCTTGTTGGAGAATGCGGGCGACTCTGTTCATCTCCGATGGGTGAAAAAGCTGGCGTAAGCGAGTCCTTTATTTCTAAGTTTGTGTCTTTATTGGTGGCCATTTTGGGGTCAGGCGGCCCCTTCTCAGTAGTGCGAGCTGGGGCTTTACAACAGTTGCTGCAATCACCCGGGACACTGCGCGGCGTCCGAAGCAGTGAGGAGTGTGTTGCTCAGCGGGTGTCCTGCCCAGGGGAAAAGGAGTGAGGGGTTGACCGGTGCACACCAGTCTATCTTGCGACTCGGGTCGTCAGTGCACTGCTCAGTGTATGTTCGCCGCAGCACCCAGGTCCTCCGAAGCAGTATGTCCTGAGAGTATGTTCGCCGCAGGACCCCGGTCCTCCGAAGCAGTATGCCCTGAGGGGGGAGGGGGGTGTGGAGGGAGACCCCCGGGGAGTGTATAGTCTGTTGATGGAGCAGGGGTCTCGGTCCCGGCCCTATGTCCAGTGGTGAGGGTGGCCCGATATGTGAAGCAGGGAGAGCGGTTATGCCTCCATTTTAAAGTCAGGCAATTCCTGTGGCAGTCCTAGGAGGGGGTATTCAGTTCAACAATGAGGCCTCGCCGGACCCCTCGGCCAGGGAAGCGCCGCTGCAGGAGATATATGGGGGGCCTCGGCTCACCTGATGTCCATGGTGTTGTGAGCGCTTCAAGGGGGGCTGCTGTGTCTGCCTCCTCACTCGCGGCACTCCACGGGCGCCATCTTGGGGTCAGGCGGGCCGAGTTTGCCGAGTCCCCCAGGAGGATGGCGATGAAACAATGAGCGGTGGCGGGCTTCCAGGTCTTGGTCACCGCGATCAGGTGACAGTAATGGTCCATGCCTGGTTCCTGTTTTGTTTAGGATGTTGAGCGGACTGCATGGCTTTACTTCACCCTTGGGACCAAGCGGTTCTCTGTTTTTCTGATCCCCTTACTGGATAGGTAAAATGTATCCATTTTCTTTTTCCAGCAGTCTTACAAAAAATAATTTTCCCTCTTTCCGCCAGGCTTGCTGTCCATATTGGGCTTCTAGCAGTGAATAAGATTCAACAGTTCTTGGAAGCAAGCCACTCATCAAATTTAGTTTAAACTTGAGGAACTGCCACCCAATATGTTTGCGCCCATTTTGAGCTGGAAATAGTCTGAAGTGTCAGAGATACGGTCTCTTATTTTGAAGGAAGACATGGCCCTAATGGGGGCCCTGGATGTCTTTGATTAAGAGAGATTTGACACCATGTGTGGTGTTCTTGTCATCCAGAGCTATTGGTAGTTGCCAGATTTTTAAACCATATTCCAGGGCTGGGCTTTCTTTTATTCTTTGAAGAGAGAACAAACTGGACAGCGCGGGGCAGGCAATCCCACATGCACAGTCGCTAAGTGAGCGACCATTGCCTCATCTCACTAATCACTGCAGCATAATTTCCACTTCCAGGTGAGCAGATTCTGGTGATACCGCTGACGCCGCCAGGAACGTCGGGATGCAGTGCAGCGAGTTATTATGGAAGACATTGCGCCAGCATCGATCTTCTCAGCACTTTCTGGCTGCCACTGCTGCTTCTGAATTCGGGCACTTTGCAGTCTCGGCGGCCGGCTCGTACGTGGTCTCTGTTAGGGCCTCTCTGTTGCTGACTAAAGGGGCAGAGGTGGAGTCTGTGGCTTTTTCACTACCTATGTTGGAATTATTGGAGCTGAAGACAGCATCTGCGAAAGAACAACGTTCTGCTCTCTTGGCCATTGCTGTAATTCAACACGGTAAGTCCTGCAGCAAATTTGAGTGTCTCCGGGGATACCTCGTGGTTTTGGCATAAACTGAAGTCCTCATTCGTGGACTCGGGCTCACTGGGTTTCCCTTTGTTGTGCTGCCACTTTACCTGCATCTCCAAGTCTCCGCTTGCTTGCTGGACATTGTGCTGTTGCATTATTTTGATCTAGGCCGGGTACCATAGCCTGGCTCAACTTGTTTTTCATATTTTGCTCTCTATTCCCTATGAGAAGGAGTGCTGACCTCCATTAATAAAACCAACAGCTCAAAAAGGAAAAGTGGGAAAGGGATTAGGAAACAACAAGAATAAGAAAGGAAACAAGATACAATGGGATTAACTCTGACTGCCCCATGTTCTCAACAGCTCGTCAAGAGCTAAACAATATTATGGTTGTGTAGGGGGGAAAACTCCAGGTTTCACACCAGAGGGTAGTCACCCAAGGGTGTCTACATCTGAAGGGTGTCCCGTTAGTGGATTGCTCTGTTGATCCCTCCCCCTCCCTGAGTCTAGTCTGAGGTCAAAAGAGTAAACTCTCCAGCTCAACATAATAGGGAAGCATCTAAAAGTACCCAAATTAATGACAAATGCGAATTCTGCTGAAGGCGTTAAAACCAAAACACGAACTGCTCAAATGAAGATAGCGTCACCTGCGGTAAGAGCAGAGTGCATTTTAAAAACAGGACGTGGTTTAGCAGCAGCAACAAGCCCTCTAAGTTCAGAGGAAGACCTATTGGATCATGGAATACAGGCTGGTAATGGAGAGTGTCCCTCAAGGGTGGACCGAAGAGGAAAGAGAACTTGAGAAGGAGGCAGACGTACAAAGTGAGCCACTAAATAGTTCTAATGAGAGCCGCCAAGAATTGGAAGACAAGGAGGCGGGCCGAGTGAAATAATCATTGAAGAGAAAAAAGCAGTCCTCCTTAGACAGATACGATTGAAGGCTTCACTAGTTCAACCCAAGGGCAGTTAAAAGAGTATCCACTCTTCATGAAAGGGAGAATAGCATCAACAACGCTGCAGGGGCCTTCTGACGTACAATCCCTGTTGTTGCCATGTATAGAGTCTTACGCTTTTGAAGCAAAGTTTGCAGTCCTACTGAAGGAAAATGATACTCAGCAATCCCCTACAAACTCAATACCCTGATGGACCTTTAGCTGCAGCCTCAGCCTCCACCTCCCACTACAGAAGCTAGGCTGGATGTGGACCAGCAATATCAGTTTCAGGTTGAACTAGATAGGCTCTTTGAGAAGCAGGTCCCAAAACAGGTTCAAGGGGACAAGGCAGTTGTACAATTGGATATAAAGACTATCCTAAACATTATTTCAGAAGAAATAAGAGAATTAAAAGCAACACTTGCAATCGAGATAGCATCTCTGCACCATTGCTTGTCTAAAATTGAAGAAGCGGTTTCCAGCTTTCCAGTTAGGATGCAGATAGCAGAGTCTAGGATTTCACAGCTTGAGGGTGAGATAAACATCTTGGAGCAGCAAGACAACCCAGTAAGAAAAGAGAAAGTCTCTTTAGAGAATAAGATTGATGAATTAGAAAACCCCGATTCCAACCTACATTTGGTGGAGTTCCGGAAGGATCTGAAGAGGTCCAAGCCCTTCAATGGGTTGGGACATTCATAGAACAAAAATGTACTCCCAGAATTCTCTGGAGATCTGACAATTACAAGTGCTCACAGGGTACCGGCTCATCCATTTCCAAATTCAAAATAGCCACTGATGATTCTGGTGAACTTTGCAGACCTTCGTATTAAGTACCTTGTTGCCGAATCTTTTCCGACATGTCAGCAGCAGCAGCAGCACGCTGTCGAAAGGAATTTGTAAAGTTCTTATACTTATTTAAGGCTCAGGGCTTGCAGGCAGCAATCGTGCAGCAGTCTAACCGTAGGGTTTTAGGGAAAGGGAAATTTCACATGTTTATAGATCTGGAAGAAGTTCAAGAGCTGTTGCAAACAATGTCCACCTGGAAGAGGAAGGGAAAACAGAGGAGGCAGACAATCCACTATGAATAGCTAACTGGCAGTGGAAATCTAGTATTATGATTATCAAGTGCGATGGGGGCTTTGGGTAGTTCACCTGTGGTGTAACAACATGGCACCCAGTAAGGGCTTCAACCTGGATGCTCACCAGGAGAGGGTGGAGAGGGGTATTGTGGGCAATTCCCCTTCTTCCTGGGGTGTGGGGCGTAAGGGTCAGTGTTTGTGGTGGGGAGCTTGTTAAGTAAAATATAGCAGGGCCATGGAGGGTAAGGGAGTGTTGAGAGAGAAAAAATATTTTTTTAAAAATGCTTCAATCCAAAGAAAGGTTTCTGGGGGATGGGTCTTAAAGTCCATATAATTTCAGTCAATGTCAATGGAGTGTCCAAAAAGCAAAAGTACGGCGGCCTAATCAGATGGTTAACTTCATCTAAAGACAAGGGCGCCAAAGCTCTTCATTCCTAAATATTACTCAAAGGCATATTTTGCTTCGGCAAGGATGGCTGTTAGGGGTGTTGCAATCTACTTTGGGGAAGGGATAGACTGGGAGTTAACTCCAGTTCAGAGGGATTCTCAGGGTAGATAGATTTGGACAACAGCTGGGATGAATGGGAACCTATTCCATTTTGTGAATTATTATGCCCCGGTTACAGATGATCACAAATCAATCATTAAGGTCAACGATCTGGCTAGGGGAGGGACAGGTCCTATAATGTTAGGGGGGATTTTAATTATATCCAGGATTTGGCAAGGGATACCTCAAATAAAACTAAAAAACAGCTGAAGCCAAATACTAAAAAAGTACTTGATGCAATGAAACAAGACTACCAATTGATTGACCCATGGCGTATGACCCATCAGGCAATTTTGCAATATACTTGCTATTCTCGTCAATTCCAGTCTGCCTCTTGTATAGACTATTTTATCTCTCGTTCTCTTAATTGTTATGATGCACAAATATGAGGTAATTAATTTTTTAATCATTCAGTGATTAGTGTGGAGATTGATAAAGAAGCAAGACGAAGGGAAGGGTCCAAGTTGCAGATAGATCATCTCCTTCTCTTCAACCAGGAACTGTCATCAAACACGAATAAATGGATTAAAGAGTTCTTCCAGGTGAATAAGGGCACTGCAGCACTCTTTCTAGTCTGGGAAGCTTTCAAGGCAATAATGCATGGCCAGATTGTGGCTTTTATGGCCTCCCAATCTAGAACTCGGGGGGGGGGGGCACTGATAGCTGAACTCCAAATGACAGTCGATACTGCCTTACAGATGAAGATAAGTCATTTTGGGGCGCAAGCTGTAGCAGAGCTGCAGTTGCCAGAATCAAACAAGAGTTAAGGGAATTCTTAATAATAGAGGAGATAAATAGCTCACAGATGTATCATCAACGGGTATGCGAAGAAAGCCAAATGGTAGGCAAATTCCTGGCATGGTCAACCAGGGTGAAGTAGGAAGCTGCATTGATTACAGAGCTGCAGGAACCGGGGATGGGGTGTTGGTTTCTGGAAAGGAAAAAGTGGTGAAAGTCATTGTAAACCACTATAATAAGCTGTACACAACTAGATATACGTCCTCCAAAGAAGCAATTCATCAGTATTTTTACGCTATCAACTTACCGCAGCTTTCAAGTACTCAGGCAGAGGTACTAGTTGCCGATATTACAGCAGGCTTTAGCCTCAATGCCTTGCAGGAAGGCTTGTGGAAATGATGGCCTCCTAACGGAGTTCTATAAAGCGTTTTTTACGGAGCTAATACCTTTTCTAGTAGAGCTCTTTCATTTTGTGAAAATAGGAGGAGAGGTCCCATAGGCATTTAAGGAATCCAATTTAAGAAAACAGATTTCTCCTGGGGAAAGTTACACCACACTGAAATCAGTAATATCTATTAGTCTGAACCCTATCTTATACACCTTTCAATCCAACCAAAACATCCACGCCAGCTACAATGTCACCAGTCACAGCCTGTTGGGATCCCCACAGTCAATTTAAGGAATCCACCAGAGTCAGTTTTGCTGAGAAAGGAAAGAATCCTAGTGACGTAAACTCATATAGACCAATTAGTCTACTAAATACCGATCATCAAGTATTAATTCAAATTTAGGCAAATCGGATTATTCCAGCTGCCCAGAAGGTGATTCACAACGACCAGACAGGTTCTTGGTGGATAGGCTGATGTCATCAAATACAGGATTCTTTATACAAGCACTGGATTTTTTCAACACTAATCAGATACCAGCAGGTAAAATTATGGTTGATGCTGAGAAAGCATTCGATCTCGTGAAATGGGATGCACTTTTCAGTGGTCTAAAGAGGGTGGGGCTTCCTTCCGATATCACTTATATGTTACATAATATTTATTAAGGAGCACTGGCTCAGGTTTTTGTCAATTTTAGCTTAGCAGGAACAGTGGATATAAAACGGGGAACTTGGCAGGTCTGCCCGTTGTCGCACGTACTGTTATTTTTTTTTATTGAACCATTGGCAGGATCAGGGCAAATCTGGGTATAGCAACACCAATAGAAGGAATGGCCAAACTAAAATTGTTTGCGGACTATATAATTTTATATCCCAGGCCAGAAGAACAGAATATTAGAACGATACTGGTAGAGTTTGCGCAGTTCCAATTGATTGGGGAATGTTAAATTAATCATAATAAAACAGAAATAATGATGTTCAACACCTCAAGTAATGTCCTCCCAGGGACTCTTCAACAGAAATCTCTTTCCTCTAACCCGAACCGATACCTGGGGATATTTGTAACCAATCGTTATGCAGAGACTTATAAACTGAACAGTGAGGTAATGTTGAAAAGAAATTGAAATCTGCTAGATAGCTGGACCCTTCTCCCTCTTAATTAAATTGGCTGAGTCGCTCTCATAAAAATGTATATTTTACCTTTATTGATTATTCTTTTCACAAATGTCCTGATGAGAATTAATATGCTATATTTTAATGAACTTGAAGCATTTTCTCAACAGTTTGTCTGGAACTAAAAGGTACCGAGGGTTAAATATTCAGTGTTTCAACTGGATATTAATCAGCGTGGATAGCATTGCGTCAAATATGTACATATGATGAAGCCTCTCTTATAGACATATTGGTTTGCATAATCGGTTTGAAGGTATCCTTGGATAGCTTTGTTTTGGATAAAATGGGCAAAGAAGCAGGTTCTCAGCTTCCGTTCTTTATAAAGACCGCTAAACTCCTGAAGAAACCAGATACAAGACACTACAGGAGTATCACACCAGACTTCATTCACTATATTCTGTAAACTAACTAAATATTTGTAGCTCAGGGAATGTAAAATACTGGGCCTACAAGTTCAGAACAGCCATTTAAAGTTTTGGAATGTAATTTGCTTTAGAGAACAGGGACATTGTTTGCTGGGAGGGAGATGTATTACTTGGCAGTAGCTCCAAGCTAGGTGCAGAGTTCACCTTAAGCTCTTCTTTTTTGGATATCTACAGTACACGCATGCAGTGAAGAAATATTCCCTCTCGTTTAGCACAGGCTCATCACTAGTAATGGCTGCTATTTTTAGTGCAAAGTTAAGAGGGTTGGGAAATTGGTACAGATTTCTGCTGAGTCAAAGGGAATGTCATCTAGTAAAGAGTTATTTTAGATAAGATTACTCTGGCAATGCAATGCTCCTTCTCTTAGGTCGAGTGGCAGGCAATCTTGCAACTTGGCAACAAGGCCTTAAGGGCTGTGAACTTTAAAGGAATGCCATTTGTTCTCGCTGGATGGCATACTATACTCCACAAGCCTTCCATAGAAAGTGTTCAGAAGTAGAGGATAGAAGCTTTCACTGTCAGCAAATGGGAGAAGAGACTAACTGCATACTTTTTTCCCTGCCCAATGCTGGCCCATTTCTGGGAGAAATTATTTGACGCTCTTAGTATCAGCTTGCAGATAAGAGTTGAACCAGAGGCTGCTGTTGCGATCTTTGTCGTTTCAAAGCAGAGACAAGCTTTGCTAAAAGTAAAAGAAGCGGAAACATTTATGGCGATTGCCTCTCGAGTGGCACGAACCTTAATTCTGCAGAACTGGAGGACAGCTAAATTTCTATGTACTTAGGGCCCGATTACGATGCGTGCTTGAATGGCCAGCCCACATTATAATAGGCTGGTCGGATTCCTTTTCGACCGAGCCATTTTGATGGGCTCGATCGGAAGGGAATCCGAATAGGTTTTCCGAATTTCTCCGAAAGCCCGTCCACCATTCGGAAAACCTGCAGTAATCACTCAGCCGGCTCTCTCTGGCAGAGAGATTCTGATGCAGCTGCCCACTGAATTTCTGAGCCGGCCTTTCCGACACAGAAAGGCATTGGGAATCTGTCTTTGTTGGCCCCCAGCACGGCCCTCACCTATGGTGCCTCCCTGTTGATATCTATACCCGGTTGTAGGAACCTTGAGGTGCCTGCCACGGGCTGCAGGGATGAACTGCAACTCTGCTCTTTACAATGAGAGCATGCATTCCGTTTGTAATGCATGCTGCCATTATAAGGAATAGAATTGTGAGCGAACAGGGTTTGGTCATATCCTAATTCATGGGCTGGAATCAACGACAGGAGGTCGTACCCTTCCAGTTCCAAACCGATGTTGTACAGTCTCCGGTCCGTCCGACATCAGAATCAGAGCCTTAGAATGCTAAAACAAAATTAACCAAACAAAGATATTTGAAGAGGTCAACGCAAAAAGGGTTGGAGCAATTAAAAGGTTTACTGCTCTTTGGACATATATGGATGGAGTAGAAAGTGACAAAATCTAAGACAGAGTAACGTATACTGTGCCTACAAGAAACCCCCCCCCCCAAATGTTTAGTTGTTAGGAGGGGCGGAAAAATACTTGTAGCTCTTTATTACAGCATTTATGAGTAACATGAATTTGTATTTTAGTATGTATCTGTAAAGGAGTATTAGCACAATGCACTTTATGTAGGCTTGAGGGAAGCACTTTGAACCTACGTTATTGTTTTAGAATTACATGTTTTTTTAAGAAGGTGTATTTTGAAGACATCTCTGGTTTAATGCATTTTACTCTTATGTCTAAGAAAGGCCAGGGAATAGAACCCCAAAGCAACAATCGATCCCAGCATTTTTATGATGATGTTAGTTTAACCCCTTCCGTGCGGCCGCGATTCCCCCCGTGTGCGGCAGCCGCACGAACAGGGCGGGGCCGTAACGAACCCCAGCCGTCATCAGCACACGAGCACCGTGGAGCGTGACGGCTGGGGTTCGTCACCAGCATGGAAGGGGTTAAAAAGAGAACGTTGCCAATTGTGTTTATTTTTTTATATTTTTATTTTTTTCCTTTTTTTCTCTTCTTTAGTCTTTTTATGATGTACTGGATTGCCCTATGTTTCTGCTCAAATAAATAAAATAAAAAAAAGAGAGGGCAGACTGGGAGACCACGGTCGAAAGTATTTCTCAGAGGGAAAGCACTGAACTGTGCTTTGTGCAGCTCAGTTAGATTGGGCATTGTGCTTAGCTTTCCTCAAGAGTTCCACTGTGAATTTATTGATACAGCTGTACCAAGCATCCCACCCAGATTGAATTTTAGTTCAAATAAGGTGCACCACAGAAAGATTGAACGTAAACTTTTGAATATTAGAATATTTTTTGAGCCAACAACAAGACATATTTTGGGAGCCCGGTCTTCTGTACAGTAATACAAAAAGTTCTAGAAGAAACATAGCAAAAACACAAATCTCTACTGATTCCTGGAACAGTTCCAGACTCTTCCACCTTAGGTACTAATCAGCCAAGAATTCCAACGGTTTCTTCTCTTTTGCTAGACATTGTACCAACATTTGGTGCCTTCGTTTTCTGAGTCTCTAAACATTTCAAATTAAGAAGAGGGGTGTCACTTGTCTGATCCTTATTTTACTTTTTTTCTGAGCTACCTAAATATCATTTTGTCCCTCTGGGGAGGGTGATTCACCAGATGGCTTGGGTGCATTTTTCATTTGAAGCTAAGTCCAAGTCTGTTTTTTTCTTAGCCTTCTCCTCCTCCAAGTTGTGGTTTGGCGCACAATTTGGCTCACAATTTCACAATTTCTCTTGACAAATCACACAGCCAGCTGGCCTCTGGTTGTCTGTGTAGTGCATAACATGTTAAATAAAAGCTTTTCTTTGCCTACTTTAGAACATGTTACACTAGGGACAACAAAGGACCAATGTACTTTACCAGTGATTATTTGTAGATGGGACGATTGAGTCAGTTCTTTTATATGTCAAGACAGACCTGACCCAAAAGTAACTTAATCTGTTATTGCTTCCATGTTTTTGTAAACCTTTTTATTAAAGTTTTTTTTATGCAGACAGAGGAGCCTAAACAACATCATTTGCAAGTTTTTATCAATCAGTTACATTAAATTGCCAACATGGTGAACAAGTGGGTATATTAAGTATTGCATTTGGCTGGGTGCACTTGATCTGTAGCGATGCGCTTGGTTGTTAAAATCTCGTCAGAGTAACTGCCGCAGTTGTGGCAGCATGTGAGTGTAGTTTTTAGCCCATCAACTAGAGGGCTAACTTGGGGCGGTGGAATCAGGGAAGGGGGCAGTGCTGTACCTACGAGTGTTCTTCCGTGGTCTGTGGTTCACCAGTGGGCTATGTGCGGGTGAGGGGGGTGGTTCCTCCCGGGTATTTGTGCGTTGGATGTGGGATGTTAAGGGGTGTTGCAATGTCTGAGTGGCTGGCGGGGATACTGTGGGTGTCTTGCACGTCTGCTTGAACTCGTGTAGGAGGGCTGCCCATTCCATGGAAATAGGGTTGCGGCGTATACCCTTTACCTCTTCTAGCCTGATCGCTTCTTCATCTGTTGTGCCCCATTTTATGGTCATCCCCCTCTATGATTCTATCAGGGGACCCGTGGGAGAACGCCAGTGCATTGTGATGCTGCGTTCCGCTAGAAGTATGGCTAACACTGCGAATCGTGTTTCTATTTTCTACTTTTTTTGGCGTTTAAATATTCCCAGGGCACATGCCTCCCATGTGTTGAAGTTTGTCAGGTCAGTGATTAATTGTAACATGGTGTGTATTTCGGACCAGTAGGGCTGCAGTTCGGGGCATGTCCAAAGCATATGCATAAATGTAGTGCTGGACTGACGGAGCGGGGCATTGGAATTGCTCTGTAGGATAAAAGCGCTGAAGCCGCTCTGGGGTAAGATATGCATGTTGTAGTATGTTAAATTGAATATTTTTGAATCACTGGTTGTGCAATACTTTCTAATAGTGCTCTAGGGCTGTGAGCCATTCCTTGTCGTGAAGTGCCTGGCCGAATTCTTCTTCCCATTTCTATCCAAGTCGCGTTAGCGGCCAGGCCATATGCATTATGATGGATTTGTAAATCCATGTATTCAGGTGGCATCCTGTGCTCATGTTTAATATCAAATGTAGAGTGGGGTGTGTCTGTGGCTCTCCATCCGTCAGATTCCATGTTTTCCTACAGTTGGTAATGAGTTGCCTATTTAGGAGAATTTGCCCCGGGTGGAGCCCACTTCCTTCTGTTAGGCTCTAAACAGTGGCCATTTGGCCCTCCGTAAATAGTGACTTCACCTCTGTGAGTGCATATTCTGTCCAGACCTGCATGTCTCAGGAGGTGTAACGGCCGCGCCCCTTGGGAAGTCCTGCTAGTGGCAATAGTGGGGAGTATAGTGGCGTAGCACCTGAGAGGCGGTTGAGTCTGAGCATACAATACCTCGCTACTTTCACCTGGATGGGATGGGACGGATTCGGTTTAGTGCCCGAGAGTAAAAGTCCATGCATCGCGGGGATCGTCAGGGAGTGCCGCCTGCGTGTCCGTCTCTTCAATTTGGTGCCCCGCTGTCCAACGCGATAGCCATTGTAATTGCACTGCGACAAAATAGGCCTCGAAGGTTGAGGCTCCTAGACTGCCCTGGTCGTGTGGGAGTTGTAGAATCGCCAGGGCGACCCTGTGACGCCCTCTCCCCCAAATCAGTGATACCAGCAGTGAGTTTAACTCACGAAAAAAGGTTTGCGGGGGGATCACCGGGACGTTCGCGAAGTAATAGAGGAGGCGGGGTAACACCACGTCTTTGACAGGGCTACTTTCCCAATGGGGGCTAGGGGTAGTGTGCGCCAGAAGTCAACCTGGGTTTAATACTACTTAGGGCTCTGTAGGTGTTGCCCTTCAGGAGATCACTCAGGGTGTGATACAGCCTGATGCCTAGGTATCTCGGGGTGCCCCATTCCACACCAGCCTGACCGTCCTGGCTCGTACTTCCTGATGCGGAGCATCCGGGTGGAGGGGATAGATAGTCAACTTTCCCCAGTTTACATGCAGCCCCGTTGCCTTTCTGTACTCGTCCAGCGTGGCCCAGACCGGAGAGAGGTCCATTGTTACATTCCTGATATAGATAAGGAGCTCATCCGCGTATAGTGATACGCTGTGAGTGCATCCCTGCAGCGGTATCCCTCAATGTTCCCCTCCCTCTCGCAGTATGATCACCAGTGGCTCCATCGTGAGAGCGAATAGAAGAGGGGAAAATGGACATCCCTGACGCGTTCCGCGGGTCAATTGGAAAGTGGGCGACATGTACCGGCCTATGCGAATCCGGGTCTCGAGGTCTGTATACAGTAGTTTGATAAGTGCCACTAGGTTGGGGCCGACTCCCACCCGCTTCAGACCCGCAAATAGGTATTGCCATCCTAGGGTATCAATGGCCTTCTCGAGGTCCAGCACAAGGCACGTGGCAAGCGGGAAGCGGTACCGCAACCAATCCTGGACATGTAAGAGCCTATGGATGTTCAGGGAAGCATTCCTCCAAGTTATGAATCTGCACAGGTCAAGGTGCACCAGGTTGGGAACCACCTCTGTGAGTCGGTCCGCCAGGATCTTGCCTAAAATTTTACAATCTGGCGTGAGCTGAGTGACAGGCCTGCATGATGATCTACATAGGTCGTTCCGGTTTGGTTTGGGGAACGTCACCAGTATGGACTTGTGCATGGATTTGGTGAATGTTCCGGTTTCAAGTGCTGCCTTGTAGACTATGTCTAGTCTCAGGTCAATTGGGAGGAAAAAGTGCTATAGTATTCTATTGGAAAGCCATCGTGGCCTGGGCCTTTGTTCTTAGCTAGGTGGCGGATCAGACTTTTAAATTCCGCCGGTGTGATCCATTCATCTAGAGCTGTCCTGTCAGCTGCTACTAGCTGTGTCATGGTAATTGTGTGCAGGATTTTGTGCTATGTGCTCCCCTCTATCTGGCGGCGGGTCTCTGTATAGTTTCTTGTAGTACTCGTGGAAAGATTGTGTGATCTCTGATTGTGTGTAAGTGACTGCGCCTGCTGAGTTCATGATGCTGGTAATAGGTTGCGCATCTATATTTTGCCTTATTAGCCAGGCTAATGGGGTCCTGGCACGATTCCTCTGTGGGCTCTGGCTGCGTAGGCGCGGATATTGTATCTGCGGAGGTCTGCGCAGGCCTCTGCATACTTAGTTTTGGCCTCTGCTAATTGTGCAGGAGGGATCGTGATTTTGTCTGCTTCTTTGGATATTTGTGCAAGGCGCAGCTCTGTTGTTTGAATTGTCTGTTCTAGTGTTTTCCGTACACCCAGGGATTCCCCTAATGTAGGCTCCCCTCATGACTACCTTGAAGGCATCCCACTCTAATGCCCTAGAGGTTGTTGTGTTTGCGTTGTCAGCAAAGTAGTGCTGTATGTTTTTCCTTTGCTCTTTTTGGAAAACTGGGTTCCCAAGGCAGTCACGAGGGAATTGCCACATGGGGATTGGTGGCGTGGGTGAGCGCCATCTGAGGGTTACCTCATGTGTGTTGTGATCTGAGAGCACCCTGCCCAGGTAATCCGAGTGTTGGATCATGGGGAGAATCATGGAAGTGCAGAGAAACAGGTCCAGCCTCACCCGTAAATCTTGGGGAACGTAGTGAGTTTAGTTGCCAGGTGTGTATGCCGCCAAGCGTCGGTTAGTGCACAGTGGTTTGAACATGCGCGGAAGCGGGCTGTCTAAGATTTGGCGTGTAAGGATGAGTTTGGGGGGATGAGATCTATCCAAGTTGAGATCTAGTGTGCAGTTGTAATTTCCCCTTAAAATCCATGGTGAGGTGGAGAATTTGGCTAAGCTTTTTGAATGTATCTCCCAGAACGCTACTTGCTCTGTGTTAGGTGCATAGATACTGCCCATTAACACGGGCTGACCATCTAACAGTCCCTCTAATAGGGCGTACCTTCCTTCAGAATCCACCTTCCTACCAGTCTCTAAAAAGGGAGTTACTGGTCGGAGCCAAATTAGTGCCCATCGCGCATATGCTGAGTATGTAGTTGCGCAGAATATGCCTCGCCACTTCTTTTGAAATTTACTGAGTTCCCCTTTAGTGAAGTGAGTCTCCTGTAGGAGTATGACTTGCCTTTCTGGTGTTTAATGTACGCTTCACAAGTATACCGTTTCCGAGCTGTGTGGATGCCCCGGGCGTTTAGAGTGATAATTTTAATGTCTGTCGTGGGGGCCTTAGGGGCTTGCGGAGTGCATGGCGGGCGGGGCGGGGCGGGGAGGGGATCCCGTGGAACCAACCGAGTGCCCTTCGATTAGGAGCGACTACACCTGGTATGAGGTCTGATTGTGCCGGTGTCTAAGATAGCCCTGCATGTAGAAGTAGGTATGGGGTTGGGATGTAACAGGGTTAAACAACAACTGCTGCGGGTAGTAAACCTAATACACGGGATCTGCTGCAATGGACAACACATCTAAACTGGTACGAACGTGTACCCTTTAAAGTTTTATGAGGGGGGGTTCTGTGAGCATCTGGTTTGCGCTTAACTCTGAGACTCCTGCGCAGGGTGGGGGAGTTTCGGGCCCTGTGGGTCTGCGTGTGTAGTTAGCGGAGGTTATTGCATACGAGTCACGCCATGCTCTTTTTGTGGTCATGAGGTGGAGTGTTATTGCTGCGGGAGTGTATGGTGTGGACTGTTACTTGGCAACTTTATATGAGTGTGTCTGCCGTTTGCGGGGCCGTCTGAGCTGCAAGACCTGTTGGGTTCTTCTTCTAGCGTGAAAATGTATGGGCCATCTTCGTTGTCTGATGCAGAGGTGTGCGCCGCCAGTTCCACCGCCGTTTGGATTTCTTTCCGTCTCTCGGCTATGATCTATTCCAAATTTGGGGAGGTCAGTGTCTTGTTTTGTATCTGTGCTTCTGATCTGTTTCGGGCGCCTCCGACCTGCGCCTCGGGGGTCTGGAGACGTTTGGCATTTTTGGACAGGCGTTTTGTAGGTCTTGGTTTACTTGTGGGTTCAATTCTAGCCAGTCCATGGCTTCCTGAGGATCTGTAAAAAAGTGTGACATTTCGTTGTGCATTATTTTGAGCCACGCCAGGAACAGGAGAGAATACTGCACATTGTTCTCCCTCAGCAGCAGTTTTACTTCCAAAAATGATGACCTCTTCCGTTGTACTGCTCTAGAGTAGTCTGGGAAGAGCATGACTTGCTTGTCTTCCACTATGATGAGGCTGTTCTGCTTGGCGACCCTGAGTATGGCGTCTCTGTCCCAGAAATGAAGAAGTTGAACTAGCATAGGACGTGTGAGTGAGCCCTGGGGTGGGCGCCTCCCCAGTACTCGGTGTGCTTTCTTAACCGAAAAGAAGGCGGTTAGTTCTCCGCGTGGCGTGAAGGATTGGCGCCAGGCCTCTACATATTCAATCGGTTCTTTCCCTTCCACCGCCTCTGGTATGTTCAGTTTGCGTAGGTTACTGCGCCTGGAGAGCCCTTCCAGGCCTTCTGTCTTGTCTTCTAATAGCGCCACTCGTGCCTGTAGCTCTTTCAGGGAGTCCTGCTGTGCTTTAACTTGTGGTTGGAGGATCGCCATGGTTTTTTACCCATCTGCCACTTTGTCTGCTAGCTCCCAGTGGTCGTCTCGCAGCAGGTTGAGGTCTGTGACTACTGTGTTGAATCGTTCCTCCATTGAGAGGCTGGGGTCCCTTGGTCGTTTTTGGACGTCCCATGGCTGCGCGCCTATGGCATTATGGCTGCTGTCTAGTGTGACTGTTTTGGGTGTCAAAGGTGTACTGTTAAGTGATTGACACAGTCGTTGACGGGTCACCGGTTACTCTCCGTCGGCTCCTTGGACTGTGTTCTAAGCAGGCGAGGCTATCTGGTGCTGATGTGGCGTTTCCCTATGTGATACAAAAGGGGATGATGGACGGAGCGTTTGAACAAATCAAACACTCACCCCCAGTCAACTGATCTGGGTTTAATCCATCACCATTCTTTAGTTCACTCAGCCACCCCAGTTCAGACATGGCTATATGCAAATCAGTCTGACCCTGTGCCTTATGGGAACAGTCCAGCCCGAACTGCCAAGCCATGTCTTCCCTGGACCGGAAACAAGCATCCTGGGACCGGTTTCGGATTCATAATCCTCATCAGCCAGGCTATCTTGAATCCAGTGGCCAAGTGAACAAGGGACTCACGTCTGAGTATACCCTGCCACACTTAGGGCGAACAAAGCGATACAAAAGGGGATGATGGACGGAGCGTTTGAACAAATCAAACACTCACCGCGAGTGGGCTGGGTATGCTCAGACGTGAGTCCCAGGCTCTCCACACCACTGGAGTCAAGCTATCCAGGCTGATGAAGGCTGATAGCCAGAAACCGGTCCTTGGATGCTTGATTCCGGTCTGGGAAAGACATGGCTTGGTAGTTCGGACTGGACTGTTCCCATGAGGCACAGGGTCAGAGCTGATTTGCATATAGCCAGTGTCTAACCCAGGGTGGTGTGGAGTGCCAAAAAAACGATGGATTTAGGCCCAGATCCTTGTACTGGGGTGAATGTATGACATTGTTCTACATTCTGTCCATCAACTGTGTTTTTTGCAATTTTCACCCCGAGTGGGCTGGGTATGCTCAGGCGTGAGTCCCAGGCTCTCCACACCACTGGAGTCAAGCTATCCAGGCTGATGAAGGCTGATAGCCAGAAACCGGTCCTTGGATGCTTGATTCCGGTCTGGGAAAGACATGGCTTGGTAGTTCGGACTGGACTGTTCCCATGAGGCACAGGGTCAGAGCTGATTTGCATATAGCCAGTGTCTAACCCAGGGTGGTGTGGAGTGCAAAAAAAACGATGGATTTAGGCCCAGATCCTTGTACTGGGGTGAATGTATGACATTGTTCTACATTCTGTCCATCAACTGTGTTTTTTGCAGTTTCCCTATGTGTGCCTGTCTTACAGTTCCAAGGGTATAGGAGGGGAGGACGACACCTGATTTGAACTTGCCTCCACTGCCTTGCGCCGTCTGTCTGAGGTTTGGCGCGGTAGAGTCGTCTTTGTGCTGTGGTTATCTGGGTGACTGCCTGTTATTCCCGGATTGTTGGCCTGTGACTGTTTGTATCCGTGTCTCCGCCTCCTCCCATCCACCATCCACTGTGTCTCTCAGGGGGCCGGCGCCTCTCTCTTTTGTCAAGGTTTGTGTTAGCGGTTATAGAAGCTCCACCCATGTGGTACCAATCGTCCCTTGGTGGCGGCGCGTATCCAGGGCTCTCCTGTTGTCCTTCTTATGTGGAGTGGAGTGGGGGGGAATAATGCTGGTGTCTTCTGTACAGGCCATGGTGGTTCCATTCTTTGTATCGGTTTGACTTGGATCAAGGTGTAAGATTGTGGGCACTGTTGACTCCCATCATGTCCCTAGCGTCTACTTGTCGGAGTAAAGGGGGGAGGAGCCCTCCGGTGTCCCCAGATATCTCTCGCCCATGGGATGGCAAGAGTTTGGTGGTTGAGGGGTCGTGTGGGGATAGGGGGGCTGTTGGTTTCACGCCAGAGGCAGGTTGGGGGGGGAAAACGGAATGAGGCTCAGACTCACTGGCCACCCGTCTTTGGCTTCTGGCTGCGTCTCCCTCACTGCCTCTTACTAGGCCGTCATGTCTGGCCTCACCCCCTTCAAGTGCCTCTTATTAGCTTTCCAGTTAGCCATCGAATCCCACTTGTCAATTCACTGGGGACCCGCGTCGTTCACGTCCCTCTCCTCAGGCCCCATGTTGGAATTTCTCGGGTTGATGCAAATCTTTGTGTTTTGGGACGTCAGTCTTGTACGCGAGCCCCCCCCGGGCAACTCTGACCCTGTTCACTCTGTGTTCCCGGGCTCTCGGCTCTTAGGGCCTCCTTCTCTTCTGTTGCGATTACCGGGCGGGCGCCATGTTGGGGTCAGGCGTGTTATCCCACACCTGCCCGGGGATGACTGCTCGCTTCTGCTCTCTGCCTGCCTCCCGTTTAATATTCAGTCCCTTTAGTTGCTCCGGTGTTTAGAGTCACCACCTGCCTGGGACCCCCTCCTCCCCAGCATTCCCGCTACTTCCCGGGGGCTCCCCGCACAGGGTACTCAGCGTTGGAGACAGCCGGGGCCAAGTCTCTGATGCCTGTGTGCTGGCCTTGTGCTTGTTCTCCTCTCCGGATGCACTGGCTACGTTGGATGTACCTTCTCGGCATTTCGCCTCCCCGGGGCGCGAAGTTGAAAACAATCACTGCTAGGTGGGCGCCTTGTTGGAATCAGGACTCCCGGCCCGTGGTCGTCCAACAGTGCTCATCCACACTTATGCTGCCCTCCTTTGTTATCCCTATCGGTGTCTCCAGAGAACCGGGCTCTGAATGAGGTTCTCTGGCAGCTTTGCAGGCCCCCGTTGTGGAGGATGGACAACGATTGTCAGCCCCTCGCGTGGAGCCTCAGCAAAACGCATCCACCATCGTTGCTAGTTAAGCCACGCTCCCCTTTTATTGCTTCAGTGATGTCAGGTCACCACCTTTTTTAGAGCATACATTTGCATTTCTTAATATACCTCATGTGCTGTGTTTTCATAGCAAACATGTTTTCTTCAACTGTGTTCGTAGGTCATGAACATAGTACACAGCTTATATTTATTTAGTATTCTTCTTTTGTATAGCTTGCAAACCCTTTATCGTACCATTCCTCAATGGACCCCGTCTCCTGCAATGGATGCATTGTTAAATGTATTTCTCTGGGATTCCCAGTGTGGTCAACAAGAAGAGGTTGGGGAACTGGGTGGGACTTTGCAAGAAGGAGAAGTTTTGCGTAAGATGGAAGGGGGTGAACTAGCCCATGAAACGTCTGTGCACCTTTGTTAATGATAAATGATATACAATTGTTAGTCATTGTTTTTTTTAGAAGAAAAATGACTTAGCAACTATGCTCAGTGTATTTCTGTTTTTCAGGCATCATTTTGGATGTGGTGTCTCTAGAATTTTGTTACAATAGCTTGGGTATTGCTCATTTTACACATGTGTATTTGGGAGAGTCATTTCTAGTCCAAGCTCCTTGTCTCCTCCATTAACCTCATCACTGCGGCGCGAATTCCGCCGCATTGCTGAACATTCCAATCGCGGGCGTGGTCATGACATCAGCACATGCCCACCGTGACTCATGACGGCCGGGAGCCGTCATGAGCATCGAAGAGGTTAACCTTTGTTCTTCAGTCCAGCATTCATGCATCCATCATAGCTCGCTGCAGCCTTCATGTCTTGTGAAACATAAGGAATGTTCCTACTGACCCTTCTAGTATTTTCATTCCAGTTATTACCTGTGCCTCATACACGCTCCATCATTACACTTGAAAAGCTCATGTTTTGCAGCGTTAACTGAGCATCATTTTGAATGGATTTCTCTCTAGTATGACCTCTAACAGTAGGGTGTTCCCCTCCTTATTATTGTGCATCTGGATCACTCTTTGCTTTTTCTCTTTGGCAATGTATTACACAACATTTATGCTAGGCTAAAGTCTGGCATGACCACACCCTAGTGTGGATTTCACATGATTTCCTCTTTAGTTTCCTTCCTTGACGTGTATATGTTCTCTGGTGTACTAAGTGTTGTACAGTTTCCTTACCTGTTGGGAAGCTCTAATCTAAATTTTGAACAATTTTACCATGACTTTGATCTTCGCTGATTGCTCTCTTAACTGATACCTCTGGTCTGACTCGCCACTAAATGACTCTGGAAGGTGTCTCACTATTTAAGGCATTTTTGCTAACCTCCAGAACAACAAGCAATGACCTTATTGTCTACAGTGTTTGGACTAGTAAGACTCTCATGTCATTGCTTTTTGGGATCTGGGGGTGGTCACTTTCATCTATGTAGCCTCTTCTCTGTGAGGGGATCTAGGCTACACATTTTATTGGTGTGGTTTGTCAATCCCGCCAACTAGATGTGTTTAAGTCCTTGCAGGAAAGCCATCCTTTTTTTCTGGATCACCCTCATTTTCCGCTGATGCTGGTGGTTACTGACTCTGAAAGTGCCTTGGGCTCTGCTAACCAGGCCCATGGTCAGTGCTCTATCCTCTAAACACATATGGTAATTGGTATCATTCTAATTGGCCAAGACAACCTACCTGTAAGTCCCTAGTATATGTTGGGTCATGTAAGTTTAGAGAACCCAGTGGACCTAATGTACTGAAGTGTGCACTGGTGTCTGGTGTGATTTTAAAGCCAGGCCTGCCTTGCAGGCTGGTTTTAAACTAAAACTATGGTCAAATTTGACTTTGAAATGAAAAGTACTTCCGCAGTCCAAATCCACCTTTTAATGACTTAAGGTTTGCCCTGGGTTCCCCAGGGATAGGGTGCTTTGTTGTAAATGCAGGGACAAAATATAAAATGTTTTATATGCCCTGGTTGGGAAACACAGCCAAAGTTGTTTTTCCTATTGTAGTGCCGCTAACTCCATAGGCTAACATGGAAAGGCTTTATTAAACTTAATAAAGTCAAACTTTTATTTGGAGCTAGCTAGACATATCCTTCAAATTATCAAAATAATGGTTAACTTAAATTCAACAACTTGCCACGGTCGGATTTATTATAACTATTACAGGAAAGTACTTTTATAACTTACTAACTTGAAGTTACCTAAAGTAGCCCTGTAGCAGCCTCTTCTGATTGGTCAGCCTTTTACAGCCTGAGCCACGCTGGCACCTGTGTATGTGTAAAGAGGCCTGGGTCTGCAAAAATACATCTATTTGGTGGGAAAAGATTTGCTTCCTGGAGAAGCCAGGGAGAGGAAGAGTGATGGTAGATAAGTTGGACTTCAAAGGCAGGAGAACAGATGTCCTTGCACCAGGCAAGGCTCCACGTCCTTGATCCCCAGGCAGATGGGAGTCCCCCCCCTTATTTGATTATGAGAGGGGCTAAAAGGGGAGTGTAGTCAGATGGTAGCCACACCTCTAGGTTGGGTTACATAGACACCCACACATCAAGGAGTGCATTTCTCCATTTTGATGTTTGGAAGATCTGTGCCTTCTGGGTCAAAATAATGCCACACTTCTCAGGAAGGGATCATAGTAAAGGGAGGTAGTGTTAGACCTGTTGGTTTGGGTCGACCTTGCTAGTTTTTCTAATTGAAAAGCTCCAGACGGAGGGAAGTCGTCGCCGACTGCTTCGAGACCCCTTTCGCTGGCTACGCCGAGGATTTGACACCCGTCTTTTCACCGACCTGTAGCAGGCCGCTGTTGTCAATTTAGACTTCGGATCCAAGAAACCCTAAAAACCGTGCCAAGCCTGTCATGGAGAGAAAAGCGCCAAGAACAACACTAAGTCTGAAGGTAACCTTTTGACTCAACCTATCTGACCTGCGTTCTCTCGCGGTCTGCCTAAAACTTTGACTTTGTCCCAGTCCAGCGCAACCAGATGGGCGCGAGTGCCGCTTTAAGCTTTCTGGTGCTAAGATGCACAATTTTTAAAACAATCTTAAAAAAATCATGTGTGTGGTTAAGAATGATTGCTCTTTTGCTAAGCTACCAAGGGTTGAGAAAGGATCAATTTACTGAGACTTGACTGGGCCTGCTAGTGATTGTGGTATTATTACTAGCTGAGGGTAAATAGCTCACCTACCACTTTCCTACACTCTTCTTCTGCTCTCCGGTTGCGAAGTGATAAACTGATTCAAGACCATTCAGGTGCTATTTACTACACTTGTCTCTGCTTTCAGGTTTGGTGGCGTGGTTGTGTACAGCCAAGGTCTTATAGTTTGGCTTTGCTCACTACAGTTTTCTTTATAAGATCATAAAGACTTGCTTTGATGATAAATACTTGCACAGTGTCCCCATCCCAGTTTTATACAGTTCACACGGTTTAAGCTTTAATGTACCTTTCAACAAACTTACAGTAATTACTACACTAAGGACCTCATTATGAGTGGTCTGACCCCAGATGCAATATTTCTCAGATATAGAAATTGAGCAGCTGTGTTAAGTATCTCCTTTAATAAGTTCAGCCCTGTAAAATGGGACATAACATGTGGAATCTTGATGCTTACTGCAGCAAAATCCGAATGCCCCAGTATTTTCTTGACATTTTCCCTAACCCCAATTTCAGGGATGTGTGCCACAAAACGTGGAATTCTGGTAATTGCAGTAACAGCACATACTGTAATTATAGCCACAAGCGACTAAATTGAGGGCCTAAGATAGTGGACAAATACCTGATGTATAGTATACTGTATAGTTTGCTTGGGTCTGTCAACACATGCTGATAATGGTTTGCAGAATATGTACAATTGTGCACTGGCCACATCTGAGGAAACCATCCATAAAAGCTAGATGGAGGATGGGTATGGACAGAGGAAACCCCTTTGGGCAGGGATTTCTGATGTAGAACAGCTGTGTACAAGATGTAGAACATAATAAAGAGGGAGGAAATACTGGAAAAGGGAGACTGTTAAAGAGTATCTGGAAATGGCAGCAGAACTGAGGTTTTTCACAACTGCCCCACTGAGGAAGTCAAGGGCCCAATGTCACTCAGGAGTCCACAGTAGTAGGTTTCGCCAGACAGAGGTAACCTTATAGTAAATAAAGTAAAAACAACCCCAGAATACCCTCATGGTTATCCTACTTGTATTCTGGCGTAGGGCTTTGCATTCTGTAAACTCATGTTGATGACATGACCTTTCACCAAAACTCACCTGTCCTATGTATGGAGCGGGGTGGGTATCTCTTGTGGCCATGTATGCAAGTAGCTGAGATGAAGTAACGTGGCTTACCACAATTGCGAACTTTGAGCGTCTTACATGGTACAAGTTTATAGCATCTTCTCGTCTCCTTGTATGAAATCTCACTACTGATTGACTAAGCCATCCGGTTATATGCCATGGTGTTTACCTGTTTCTGGATGCATCCACATGCATTCTATTGGTTTGATTCAAACAGCGTGTTTAATAGGGGTGAAATGGTGTTGGTAAGTAGAGGCCAGAGGGAGACACACCTTTTTGTGCGAGGAAGCCCTACTCTCTACACTGTATTTTGTTAGTTTAAGAATCTGAGCCGCATGTCCTATTATCTTAATTTCATATGCCAGCCATTTGCAAGTGCCAGTGCCCAAATGTAAGAGATGCTCACCTTATAGCAGAATACCTGTGAGAAGCAGTGCGTGGCCACAATGTGCCAGGGATAGCAAAATGCATAGAAACATAATGCCTCAATAAGCAAAGGTGACCACCATATGCCATGAGCCACGGGGGAGATGAATTGCTGGTTGCTAGATGCCATGGGTGGCAGGCACCAGATACCAGGAGAAAGTAAATAGACACACATTTACACAAAGCATCCTCCACATCTGTACCTTTAGGTTAACGAGGGCCTGGGTTACAGCACCTGCATGAAAAAAACTGTAAGTGATTTCTCCAGACTCCACTGCTGACCAGGGGAGCAGAAGCGGATTGAGTGCGTCTGAGACGGATGGGAAAGGTAGATGCAAGGAGGAAATGTTCCTCCGCACTGTTTACCTTTTTTGCAACCACATTTCTCTGCTGTCTAGTGGGTCTTTCAGTCCCCCCTAGGTGGGCATGTTGCAGATAATTTCTACCCCCAATCAGCCCTCCAGATGGTCTTGAAAGTCTTACATGCCAAGGAGATATAGCTGCAGCCCAATACAAGGACGGGCCAACCCATACTGTGTTCCTTTATTTGTAATTTTATCATTTTTAGGTTTCGATTAGGCAGCGCTTGTTCTGTCTCTTTGCGACATGCTGTATTCAGGATATGGTCATTCAACAGGCCTAGCGTTTCTGGATGGTTACTTGATCTACCTTTCTGAATTCCTTTCCTCTGCTTGGTCAGTACTGTCCATCTGTCCCACCTTTGTGTGCTTGGTTTACTCCCAGCGGACATCACCAATTATTATTTTGGGAATGATCATCTCTGCCATCTGTTGCCTCCTTGCTCGCACCCCCTCCCTCCCGTCATTGCTGTCATCCTTCTTGCGCTGCTGCTGACCATAATGCATTGTATTTTGTTTACTTTACCGACCATAATGCATTGTGTCCATTGTTTGCTCCGGCATGCCCTGCCCGCACATCCACCACACACGCACCCCAGTCTCCTGTACTCCTATATGCCAGTGCTACCACTGTGTCTCTGACCAGCATTCTTCGCTCGAGCATGCCTGACTGCACACCACCCCACACGCTCCCCAGTAATTATGCACCATTTTGAATGTTATTGAATTATGCATCTATGTATATATTTTTACTATTACTTTGCCTCTGTATTCAGTTGGTGATCGCTTTCGCCGTGCCGTTGCTCACTGCTAGTTGGTAATCCTTTTTAGGTTTCGCTGAGCCAGCGCGCTTGCGCTGTCAGCGAGACATTTAGTAAGCTGGTTTCAAAAGTGCTACCCACCACAGGCTTGCAGGCGACCAGCTTGCTAGCGCACACGTGACGTGCACAGCACTTTTTCTCCTCACGCGTGCGCAGAACTCGCGTCACCACTCATGTTTTTTTTTACTTTGCGGCCGCGCGGCATTTCTTTTACGCATTTCTTTTGTGTTCTCTCAACACAAGAACCAAGCATTCTGTCAAAAAGAGACACTCTTGAAAATATGGCCTTTGCCAAGAATTCCCTTTACACGGTAATTGGATCCAGGCAATTTCCGTAAGAGGCCCTCAGCGGGCGGGTCATTATCAGTGCATCAAATCACACAGTCGGAATGGTGTTCTAAAGACACAAAACTTGCTTTTTAACCAAATTTGGATTTTCTGGGAATAAATACTGAATTTAAAGAGAAGACATTAATAAAAGCATAAAGACAAAAAGTTAGGTTCCCATTGAGTGCAGTGTTTGAAGTACTTCTAGCAACTTCTGTTACACAATTGCAAGCAACAAGACTCGAGTGTCTTTGGAAATGTATTTATGTCTCCGGGTGCCAGCCTACTGAGAGGTCTGACACGGGTAAAAATATGAACAACGTAACATTCCTCTGATCTCTTATTACTAGCTTCCTACTCTCCCCACTACCTGCCTCTCCAGTTTTTAAGACTGACTAGTCAACACAGCATAGGTAAACAAGTCGCCGTTTCCTCTTTTACACCAGGCAGGTTAGTCATAGAAGTGACACTACACCGCCTGATGCGTCCACTCTGATCCCCTTATCCTTTTTTGCCCGGTACTGCCAACATGATGACAAACTGGAGAATAAGCAACACTGAAATCTTCCTTAATCAGATCCACGGTGGTGTAAACACCATACTCATGCAAGGGACTAAAATCATGTGTTAGCGTACATGGGCCTATCGCTAAGGGGTTGTTTCTTTAGTCCAAATGACTTCTAAGGAAACGCGGTGTAAATGGATGCATGTAAGGACAGGTAATAAAAGTGATATTTAATCAAGTGGACGACCCTGATGTGGTGAGCATGAACAGAGTTTTGAACCAGCTCCACCTCTTTGAGGCCCTCTTGGCTGTGTCCCTTATGGATGCACCCTGAACCTCGTTTAGACCATTGCGCTAAGTCAGTGCTGCTGATTGCTGATGCTGATCATCTTAATTATGAGCAAACACTGGCTGGCTCAAAAGGGATGACAAACACAACAAGCATTGACATAGCCAATGGATCTCGCTTTTGGGACCTTATAAGTGTTTAGTTATGCAGCACAATATCCTTGGTGCAGCAAAATCAACTGTTGCATGGCTAAGCACTTATCAGGTTCCAAAGGCGAGACCTATTGGCTATGCCAATGCATGTTCTCTTTGGACTACTTCAAACAAAACAAATGCCGAGCCTCTTACACACGCCGGTTTACTCTATTCCAGTAACGCTCTTGGGAGGACTGGCTATACCTGTGAAGGTAAAATGACCCGCACTCTGTGATTTATCGCTAAGTTGTCTCTGCCAACTTGCATGCACAAAACTTTAAACCATGCGTTTTCATTTATTACAGGCTTATCAAGGCTTGTAGTTGCTATTTCTAGTTACTTAAGCGCTTTCCAAGTGCGCCATGCTGCTTCACCTACAGGTACGTGTCACGAGATATTGGGTTCCCATTACAAACTGGGGTCTGTCAGAACTGTGTTATGGTAGTAACCTTATATTATTTAATTAACCTCCCCATACTAACATTTGACTCTTACATTTTATTTCATAGCCGTACTAAAGTCCCACAATAATCTTACATATTAACCATATACTTTGAGGGCTATTCGTTCTGAGGCGTACAGGTATGCTTCTGACCTTTACATATTTGTACTACTACTTTCATAGGGACATGCGTATTTTCTACAAACACTTACTGCAGATGTAAAAAACATTGGCTTTTACAATAGCTTCAACTACAAAAAATGCGAGACCGTGAGTACATTGGTGTAAACGTACTGAGAGTATATTGGTGTATACGTAGCGTGAGTATATTGGTGTATACATAGTGTGAGTATAAAATTAAAAACCACAACGGCGGACTGTAAGTTCTGCACCTCACTCCTTGTTTTAACAAATCAAGGTCCTGTGCACTGCAATTCCTGTACCAGCCATTGTTTGGTACTTAAAAAATATTCCTTTATATTTCTTTTTCTCTTCTTTCTTATTATATTTACTTCTTCATAAGAAATCCATGAATATACATAAACCATCCAGCCAACGCTTTTTGTTCAAAATATCTATTATGAAATTAATCAGGGCTCTTATGTATCATATTTACAGAATGTTCAATTTCCTCATCATGAATCACTCAAAATGTGTTCCAATGGATCGATATGTAAATAGATACATAAATATACTTCCTTCTTGGAATGGGTCAAGTAGGTTCATTAAATATTTCAAAATTGCTTAGTCCGTAAATACGGAACCAGGGGTTATTTGCCCGACATTGATACCTGCAGCCAGGGTGCCCTCTAGTGAGTTGGAGTATATACATAGCTGGGGTATATTGGTGTATACATAGCGTGAGTATATTGGTGTACACTTAGCTTGAGCATATTGGTGTATACATAGCATGAGTATATTGGTGTATGCATAGCATAAATATATTGGTGTATGCATAGCTTCAATATATTGGTGTATATACTTAGCATGAACATATTAGTGTGTGCTTAGCGTGAGCATATTGGTGTATACATAGCATGAGTATATTGGTGTATACCTAGAGTGCGTATATTGGTGTATACTAAGCGTGAGTATATTGGTGTATACATAGCATGAATATATTGGTGTATGCATAGCGTGAATATATTGGTGTACGCATAGCGTGAGTATATTGGTATATACCTGGGTGTGAGTATATTGGTGTATACATAACATGGGTATGTATATTGGTGTATGCGTAGCGTGAGTATATTAGTGTATACATAGCATTGGTGTATAAAGGTTGTTTAAAAGGTGTTACTTTGCCAAAGCGATTTAGGTCGGAATAGGGCACCCCATGAAGGCGAGGACGGCCCCACTGCTTTTGCTTTACAGTAACGCTGTCTTTTGGACCTTTCTGCCCTGACTGAGGCAAAATGGTGTAAACTGTTCCATCAACTCCTTGGTGGGTCTGAAAGAGCTTTAGGGTAAAAAGATAAGGGGTCCTTGGTGGGCTCCCTGTTTTGGATTCTCTTCCTGCAGATTCTCTTCCTGCGATCGGGCAGGCATTGAAGAGGGAGGGGTGCTTCTTGGATGAGCAGACTCTCCCATTTCTGACCAAACTCATCTGGTGTCCAAGGGCCACCAGGAGACGGCGCTTGAAATGCAAATACACTGGAGCCAGTGTCTCCCATGGCTTTCCCGCAAGAGATTGTAGATTCTCCAAGTTTGTGTAGAGAGAATCTGGATTTCATTAAAGACACAGAGGCTAGCATTATGCATGCAATTGAAATTAATTATGTTATAGTAGTGCACGCCATATATCACGGATGTATGACGGTACAACGCGTACCGTCACAACGCATCCCTTTACCACGCATCCCTTACAACGCAAGTCGTTACCACGACTTGCGTTGGGGGGCGCGGATTTCGAATAGTATAATTTACTATCCTAACACCAGTCCCCGTGGACCCTAGGGAAGGTGTTTGGATAGTAAATTTACTATTTTTAATCCTTTAGCGCCCTCCAGCGCAAGTCGTGGTAACGACTTGCGTTGTAAGGGATGCGTGCTAAAGGTACCGCATTGTAAAAATTTCGTGGTAAACGATGTTTACCATATATCACCAGTCAAAATAATACCAAACTGTAGCAACTGATGTGGATCCGTTGCCAAGATGGAGTGTACCTGATGGCAAGCCCCCTTTGGTGCGCACACTGAGTTTTACACCGAGGTGGGGTGCCAGGATATCCCATCCCCCCTGTATTCCATAAATAGCGCGTCTCTCCTATTCAAGAATTTGAAGACTTTGTGACTGGAGCGAAAACAGGCAAGCAGATGGCGCCTATGAGAAGTAGCTGCTTCCCAAATACTTTACCATTCTGTGAAACATTTTCCAGAGGCCTGCCACTAGGACATACCTTGAGCATGGTAGAAGAGGGACTGAGGATGAGTATTACAGTAGTCACATTGGGAGAAAAGTAAGATGTATTTTCTTCATTGTTGTCCACATTTTGGAGTGATGGGGGAGGAGTGCATCTTATTTTTGTGCAAAAGCAGTATGTCTGTGTCTTGCCAGCATTGTGCATAGGTCCTGCTGATTAGAATATCAATTTCTGAGACCTTTACCATTCTAGTCATGGTAGAGTCCCTGATGCCTATTCAACTTCTCCCAGTTTATAGCAGTGGATCATTTACTTCATCGAGTATCCATTTGAAAGATAAAAACTTAGATGAGGCTTGTACGAAGAGCCATGTGTAGTTGGCTGCAAAACATGCAAATTGAGTTGTCATTGTAAGTTGCTGATGGTAAAACATGACTAATCCTTAGGGTAGTATATTCTGGAGCTAATGCAGTAGTTGATGAATGGAATCATTGCTCATTAATACCTTGTTTTTGGTTAAGCCGCTGATTTGTTCAGCAGTGACCTCATTAAGCCCATGCGTAGATGCACTATGCCGATATAGTGACACCGATGATGCTCAGTAGCAAGTATCATGAACACTGTGTGTGTTTATTACATGTGCTTGTAACTAGACCTGATCAATGACGTGTCTGCTATAAACGTTGTCAAATCTGCCAGGAACTGCATGTTCTGCATGCAGCATTGATTTCCAGTCACTGCTCCGAAATCTATGCAGCAAAATGATACTTATGTTGCTGCTAATTGTGTATCCAGTGCTAAATTTGTCTGATGGAGCTCAGCAGAGATGTGAAAACTACCATGTTTCATAATGATGGACTGATGAACTGTTTTTACAGGTAGTAACTTGGTTTTTCTTTAGGACTCAATAATTGTAGTGCAAAGGGACTTCAACTGTAGAGTTTAACTGTGGTATCTTAATTTCTGTGCCATACATTGTCCCCTTAGTGTTAAGTCCCCTGCTGCTAAGTCAGAGTGACTGTGATGTTATTAGGATGCTGGTGTGTGCACAGTTTGGGAGTGTCACGGGAGTGCATGGGCTGAGCAGCAAGGATACTGCTACCTTTGGGTCCGCCGAACAAGGATCTCCAACCTTTTCTGTATTGAGTGCTACTCATGTTCAATGAAACACATTGGCAGATACTAATATTATTAGTGCTGTATAATTTCATTTTTTTTTATGTATCATACGTTAACCTAGCTAAAACTTTCTAATTTAAAAAGCTGGCTGAACACACATGAGCTACTCTGAGGTAGCTGGAGAGCTACAGTAGCTCACGAGTTACTGGTTATAGACCGAACCTGTAACCTGAGACTCCAATCTTAAGAATAAGCCTTATCCTGTTTCACCTTACTGCTGGCTACCCTGCATCTTCATTTACCACATAAACCTATTTCCTTCTTTTGCTAACATCAGAACCCAACTTGCCTGGGTGGGAATGTTACTCACTGTGGCAAGCCCAAAATGTTTTTCTTCCAGTGATTAAATGGTTCTGCATCCAAAGTACTGGTTCTGTGCTGCCATGATGACCACCTTTGCATTTTACCGAAAAGAGTACAGTTTTCATTACATTCCCTACCAGGCGTACAACAGAATCATGAACTGGTTTTTTAGGCTTTTTTGGGGGCGCGTGTTATCTGTTTGTTTTGTTTAGGGCACCCTGGGAGGTGATGTAAGTCTTTGAGGACTATAATAGTAAAGTGGATTAAAGCTTGCATTAGGGAGGTTTACAGGACAGTGGGTATTCCCCGTCCAATTAGATTTAGAGCTTATGCCACTAGAATTTTGTCAGCTTCTTGGCAAAGCAGCTTGGAAGGCAATCTGCAAGGCGTTGAATTGGAAGTCTAGCCGCATCTTGCCGCCTCTCTTCAGGCTGCCTTTGCAGCTACATGCGTTGCTTTCGGGATTAGGGTCTTGCATGAATTCATTTTATTTCCACTGCCCCTCTGATTTCCGGAGGATTTCTGGATGCTGAGATAGTGTTCTGCAACTTCAGTCATGTCACTGCCTTCATTATGAGCTGTTTCATAAGTGTTGTCGCTTGATTTTTTTTTACTTTTGAACTCTATGCCGAGCTCTGATCAAATAATTGTGTTATTTTGAATGAAGGAGTACTGTTTTTATTTAGATACATGCTTTTGACTCGTCTGCTGAATTAAATTCTGCTAAAGTGGTGTACATAATGTGCGTGCTGGATTTACTACACAGATCATATAAGAGGGGGACGTGTGTTGTTTACTTGGTAAAGCACCACAGGTGAAAGTTTTTCTTAATGAAGTGTTGTACATGCAATTAAATTTACTAGCCCACCTATTTTAGCTCTTGATACTACAATACCTTTTGAAGTTTGATTAAATGAATCAGTGCTTAATTCGAACTGGTGTTTTCTGGTGCTCGGCACCAGCACTTACAGCCAGATTCATCAAGCTAAATTGCACTCGCAAAGGGCAAGATTCTCAGAATCTTGCCTTTTGCGAGTGCAATTTTTGCATTTGGGATTCATCATCCCAAATGCAAAATTCGCTATTAAAGAATTCGCACATTTGCGAAGAATTGCATTTAAGGAATCTCTATTTGAGATTCCTTAAATGCAATTCATGAATCATTTTAAAAATGCGAAATCGCAATTTTGGGGTGCTATTTACCGAGAGGTCAGACGTCCTGGTAAATAGCAAAAACTTAGAAAAATGCATTTAAATGCATTTTTCTAAGTTGCATGTTACACACACACATGTCCTTTGGACATGTGTGTGCGCAACACCAATGTAGATTACATTTCAGGGGTGCTACAGGGTGTCCTTTGGACACCCCTGCACCCTTGAAATCGCATCCTTATTTGCGATTAGCTAATTGCTAATCGCAAATAAGGAACATGTAGGAATCGCAATATTTTTAGCAATTCCTACATGAATCCCGTTTTGCAAGTCCCTAATAGCGGTTCCTTATGAATCGCTATTAAAGACTCGCAAAACGGGTCTTTGATGAATCTGGCAGTTAATTGTTAACACCTGCGATTGTCTGACTAATTTAGAGAAGACCACAACAACAGTTAATTATTAATTCAATATACATAAAAAATGACTATTATCTGACGCTCAAGCCATTCTGTTCGCTTTGGGTGCCTGAAATAGTCCGAATTGTCACACTTGTAGGATTGTGTGATGGTTAGTAGTTGTGTTGTTACTATCATTGGCAGCATCGTAGGGTCAATGAGTGATGCAAGCTTCAGTGGCCTAGATCACTGTCACTTATGTTTTTTACAAAATCAAACTGCAATTAATCCGTAGCTAATTCCTTCTCCAACAAGGGATGATTCGATTTATCATAGACCTTCTAGAGTACTATCACTCAAAATAACAACCCTTTGTATAATAAGAATTCAAACCTTGTTTCCATATAATCTGTGGCCAGGGGCATAAGAGCGTTTGGGGAGTTACACCCCAGCGCCCCAATAATTGTAGTTCCTGATAAATAGTTGGGTACGGGTGCTATCAGTGGGGTATGGTGAGATGTCTGTCAGATTTCACCAGGCATTTTTACATGCAGACATAATATCACACATACACGCGTTCCCTTTGTTCTGAAATTCCTTAAAAATGTAGGTTATTTTGCAAAATAATGCGTTTTCTCACACTTAGTGCATCTACCATTCCGCTTTCCTCTCTCTTTCCGCTGCCCCTTAGGACCCTCTCGGGCACCCTGCTGGTCGTATAATCTATTTCAACTTTATGTCAGACCTGCCAACTCACACGGTGCCACTGTGTGACACAATACCGGCTCCCGCCACACGGTCTCCTGGTGAGGAGCTGATATCACATGGAGGCAGGGAAAATGAGCCGAAAACTACTGTAAATAATGGTTTTCCAGCTCCTTTCCCGAGACTTTGAACTGCTGTCGTCCATTAAGGATTGTGAAAACACCCCAGGACGTCTGCACCAGCCTCAGCAAGCTTTTTTTGTGAGAGGAGGGGTTTGGGGGCGGGGTTTGGTTCAAAAGTGCCTTCTAGGTACTCAGCACGAGGCCCTGCCCCATTCAAGGCTCCCCCATCCTCACACTGTGAGATTGTTCTTCAAGTTGGCAGGTATGTTATACGCTAGCGTACTTGTCAGGAAATCTGAAGCTCACCCCACCCCCCTCAATCTTAATGACGAACTACTCCCCTGTCTGTGGTTGTTTATAATCTGTTCTTCCCAAACAGTGGCATATTCAAGCAGACACTGGCAAACCCAACAGGTTTGACTTTTGTATGCTGCAGTCGAACTGAGATATACACTATCTGTGCACGCACAATAAAATGCTCACATGCACCCAAATGCAGGCCTGCCAACGTACCTGCTGATGTGCATGAGCACACAGGCCGACACACTTCCACATGCGCATACCTACAGTCTTCCAGAATTCAGGCACATATGCTTATAGACCACACCATTCACCAATACATCATGCTCTGTTGCCGAGAATCACCCTAGAGATGAGCTTAGACGCTCCAAAATGATCTGACCTCCTCCCATCGACACATGTTGACTCATAGTTACACCCCAGGAATCTTTTTTTATCTTACTTACCAGTCTTGTTGTGGTTTTAGTAATGGAATATAGAATTGTGATAAAATCAGCACTTTATGCTTTTGAGAGGACTTTAATTTAATGCACTTTAACTAAGCTTGGTATTGAAACATCGATTAGGGGAAAAGGGACTAATCCCAGTACACTTTGTCTTGTTGTGGGCCGAGCCTTGTAGCCTATCCTGGGACAACAAAATTACACTTCAGGCCTTCTTAAGCACCTTCATTCACAGCACTTTAACCTGGCCTGTCAGTGAAATGTAAAAAGATCTCTTCCCGCCTCATTTTTAAACCGTTGCCATCTTAAACCGCCATTTTTTTTATATGTGGTCACCCTTTCTTGTCTATCTGCAGATAATGTTTTCTCTTTATCAATAGGTGTTTTTTAATTTTTTTTTAAAGTATGTTCTCTAATTTTTAATTCTTCTTTTTTGCCAGTATTTAACTTTGTTTACGTCTCACCAGGCAGGTAGGAGCCCATTTGTAATGATTTTAATTAATCGCACAATAAAGAATTAGTAAATGTGCTTACCTACTGACAGTGTTGCAGTACATACTACTTAGTTAATGGTGAGCTTCTTGGAGAATTCTAAAAGCTCTCTCCAGCACCGCCAACCCATGAGGGCCGGAAAACCCAATAATGCACAAATCTACCTTCTTGTCTACCTGAACCTGTTTCTTGATGGGACTGTTTATGATCTAGACTAGGATAAAGAAAACTGGATTTTATGCAAGTGGTGGTTTCTTTAAGTAACCAAATTGTTACAGACAGGAAGACAAAGTGCATATATGTGGCAAATGTAGAAACTCCAGTGTCAGAAATATTGCCTTGCAGCTAAGTGAAAAACTGAAGAAAATAAAAGTGTGTCATTAGGTGCAGGCCTACAGGTAAGGTTATGAAGTGTGGGTAATTTAGGCTCGACGTTTGGAAGTTGTGAGGAAAGTTATTTCCCATGGCAGTAAAAAAGGCATTCTTATTCATCATTTGTAAGGAGGCAACATAATGGTTTATTCTTTGCTACTATTCATGTTTTTTTGTAGCTGGTAAATCATGGGGAAAAAAATCTTGCAGGATCTCCTCTTCAGATTAGTCACTACATTTAATTTTTAGGTTTGGCTTGACAGTACAGCAGTCTGTACTGACTTATTGCTACCAGTGTTTTAAAATATACACAGAGTCAGTTTGGCTTCAGAAAGAGGTCTATGTCTCTCCCGCCTCATGCCACTGGCCATCTGGTCCCTGCATCTATGTACGAGGGAATATTTTACATATAAAAAGTACAGTGAGCCATCACACAGTAAGGGCCAGATAAAGTAAGAATTTTACTGGCTGCAAACACTGCTATTAAGCATTTGAGACCATTAAAATGATTTTTCTTATGCATCAATCACATTTTAGAAGTCAGAAAAGTTTTCCTGACTTTTAAACTAAGATTCTTTATGGATACATATTCATTATCTGGAAAGGGCATGTTGTAGGCATCGCTTCTAAATACTGAATTGGTATCTTATGTATCAATGTTTTGCGACCGAAAACCGACTAAAAAAACATAGAAAATGTACTGACACCTCAAAGGATGTGGTAATGGATTGCCCTTGGGATCCCTTCCACAACCAAATGTAAAAAAAGTTTCTTTTCCAGCAAACTTCCAAAAAAAAAGAAACCTTTGAGCGTGATGTACAAAGCCATTAAGCACTTGCAAAGACTACGATTTGTTTTTAAATCACAGGGTTTGCGACTGCAAAATGGCTTGTTCAAATATACTAACCTATATATTCATCAAGCATCCATTCTGCGAATCCTAAATAGCGGAAAATAACGAATCGCTATTAAGAATTCGCAGAATGGGATGCAACATCAAAATCGCAAATTATTTGCGATTCACACCCGCCCGCAATCGCCAAATGTGACTCCGCAGAAATCCCTCCAAAGTCGCAAAATCGGCTGTTTCCAACAGCCTAATTGCGAATTCGCAATTACCGAACTCGCAAATAGCAATCTCGCACATTGCGAGATCGCAAAAACGTGAAGTCGCTAATGGAGCCCAATGATGACATCACTACCAGGAAGTAGCCTGCTCCATGCATCATTCAGAGCACAGAGCTGGATACAAGAGGAGGCAGAGCACTGAGCTCCAGGAGCCACACCCTGCAGTGCCCATACAGGAGTGGAAATCAAACCACAATGTCCCAGGAAGCTGCAGGACCAAGTGAAAAAGCCCGCAAGCGCAAAATCAAGTTTAGTGAGAAAGAACTTGAGTACCTGATGGAAGGAGTGAGCAGGGACCACGACCAACTGTTCAGGAACCTGTCCCAGAAGGTGTCCGAGGCAACCAAGAGGCGCATCTGGGTGCGCATCAAGGCAAAGGTGAACGCGATGGAAGTCACCCACCGGAGCATCGATGATTTAAAAAAGAGGTGGTACGACCTCAGAGGCCGTGCCAAGGAGCGAATAGCTGAGAGACTGGGGGAGAGAATGGCTACGGGAGGGGGACACTCCACAGTCCCAGAAAACACTGCCATGGAGGACCTAGTGGAGGACACCATACACCCTGAAGCCTGTGTGGGCGTTACCCAACTGGACACCTCCCGCACCACATACCAAAGTCAAGGTAAGAGGCATGCTACTGCGACCCCGTACTCTAACAATGCCCATGCCCCCAGTACTATCCATATTTGTGAGCACAGTATTCCAGTCCCTGCTCCTCCTAAACGCCCAAATGCATTGTGGAACCTGTTGTGTGTAAAGGTGCCTTGATAGCTAAACACAGCCAGATTAGTTAAGATGCACAGACCCCTAAAGCCAGCCAGGGAATGCAGACGTTAACCAATAGCGAGCCTGCATGCATGTTGCAACATCCCAGTTGCCTTAATCATACCAGTAATTATGCACTCGTCCACATCACAGGTGCTGCGGATGCTGACACGTCCGACAGTGACATCCTCCACATCGCGGAGACACCTGAAGAGACGGAGTGGGAGAGGCAGCCTGCACCGACACCCAGGGCCACCCCTGCAGCTACAGGCGGAGCACAACACCACGTCTCGGCACATAAGGAAAAGGAGCAGACCGCACCACCACCCAGGAGGCAGACACAAATCACTGCAAGTGTGCGGCCCCACACCAGCAGCAGGTCAAGGCAGCAGCGCTCCGTGCCCACCACAGCAGCCATGGAGCAAAATGCACACAACTTGAGCCTGGGCATTAAGGCACAGATGCTGCGTTTGCACCGCAAACAAGCGCAGCACATGGCAGCAATGCAGCTGCAGCTCTACAAAACAGCACGCAACATCAGAGCTCCTCCCAGAGAGTGCAGGAACTGACCACGGCGGTGAAGGAGAGCAACCAGCTGATGGTAGCGCAGCAGGACGTCACCCACAGACGCCACAGGCAGCTGCTCACACGGCTGTCAGCCTACACCCGTTCAAATCACCTGATCGGGAACGCCACATCCCAGCTCTCTCGAAGATCATTGGCCACGCAAATCCAGATGGTCCAATGCTGTGCTGACGTAGCAAGGGCCCTGGAGCAGGTCACCAACGTTGTGGAGCACCAACATGCGGCAGACCATAGCAATGCAAGGGGGGTGGGAGGATGATGCCAGCGAAGAGGCATCTAGCCTCAGCAGCCTGTCTGTGCCGGTGCAAACAGACAGGAGGCGCAGTGCCCGGCCCAACACTGCTTCCCGTCAGAACCAGCCTAACGTGGAGGGTGAGAGGCGACAGGGTGCGCGCGGCAGGTGGCGCTAGTTCCATTACATTTCAGGTTGTGCCGTGGTGAGGCAACCATGCACACCAACTCAGGTTACATGACCTTGGATGTTTAAAAGCCGTACCCTTATTTGTTGCTGATGGAAGCACATTGAGACTGTGTGAAATAAACACAAGCTTTATTTTGACAACAAATCATCCTCATGTCAATCTTTGATGTGGCTTGCATGAGTGCAGTGTTGTGTGAGGGGTATGGATGCACTAGAAATAGTTCTGTGTGATGTGCGCGCGGCGCCAGTGACCTTCAGCAGGATTCTCCCCGTGTGCATGATGCACATGTGCAGGGTGCATGTTGTCCCCCTCCGACTCACTACCAGACACCTCAACAGGTATCCTCCGCTTGGTGGCAATATTGTGAAGCATGGCGCACACGGCCACGATCCGGCAGCAGATCTCGGGCTGGTATTTGTGGGCCCCGCCAGTCTTGTGGAGGTTGCGGAATCTACTCTTTAACAGCCCAAATGTTCGCTCAATCACATTTCTGGTGTGTATATGCGCAGCATTGTACCTCCGTTCCTGTGGTGTTGCTGGATTGAGGTATGGGGTGAGGAGGTATTCACAGAGGGCGTAGGGGCTGTCACCTGAAGGGAGGAGCAGAGGGTCAGAGCCTGTTATGCGCAGCAACATGGTCTTAACATACTGTATGTGGGCATGTGTACTTACCTAGGAGATGTCCCTCGCCAAATTCACCCCTGACCAGGCAGTGCCGGAAGATAAACGAATCATGCTTGCTCGCTGGGTATTGTGCCACAATGTCTGTAATGATGGTCTTCGCATTGCAGACCACCTGAATGTTGAGGGAGTGATATGACTTGCGGTTCCGGTACATGTATTCGGTCTCTGCGGGTGGACAGATGTGTATGTGGGTGCAGTCGATGCAGCCAATTACATGGGGGAAATGGGCGGTATGATAGAAGTCCAGTTTAGTTTGCATTAAGTCCTGTTGGGTTGTTGAGAAGGTGATGTAGTGATGTATCCGGCTCAGCATGGCATCCAGGAAACTCTGTAGGCAGCGTGAAAGTGTACTCTGGGATATACCCCCTGCAACTGCGACTATCCCCTGGAAGCTGCCGGAGGCCAGGAGGTGCAGGCAGCACAGGACCTGGACATGGGTGGGCACGGCATTGGTCCTCGTGTTGGGTGCTGAATCACGGGGTCAAGGTCTCTGATGAGCTTCATAATCATTGCCCCATTGAGCCTGTATTTGGAGTAGATCTCATCTTCAGTCTGTCCCAGTAGTGTAATCGGCAGCCGGAAGATGCGTTCATGGATCCTGCGTCTGTTCTGGGCTGCAGCCTAGAGCCTCAGCCGCCTTGCCACGATGTATAGACCTGCCATTGTGACTTTCCTCATGCTCCTAATGAGTCTCCTTAAGTGTGTTTGATTTAGCCAACACCTGTTTGTTATTTCCAACGTTTTTTTGTTGTTGCCAATTTGACTACATGGTTACCACCTGGTTTGGCTTCTCCTTAAATTGTGACGTATTTTGCGAATTATGGTGTTTTCGCTATTGCTGATGCATGTGGATAGCGATTTGTTTGCGAATTCGCTATTTGACTGCGAATTCGCTATCAAATTCGCAGATTATGTGGGGAATCGCACTGGGGTTTGGACGGGTTTAGCGATTCTTTGTTTTGCGAAGTCACAAATTGTTGCTTTTGAACCTGATGCATTGCGGAAGTGGAATTTGCAATAAAAATCGCTGTTTCGCAGCGATTGCGATCGCAATTTCGCTTGATACATCTATGCCTAAGGCGGGTCAGTCACTGGTTACCGATTTTGTCCCGTGTTTAGAAATGCATTTTGATTCACAATTTGGAAGGGGCATGTTTAGGTTGTCCCTTCCAAATTCCGGTTTATATCAGTGGTTTGCAAACATAATTTATAGGTTACCGACTAGTTAAGGGAGGAAGAGGTAACCTATTTGCCTTTGTGAAAAAAATGTTTGGGGGTGAGAAATGTTTCATGAGACCACTGCCAATAGGTAAGCACACTTTTTTTTTGTTTAAGTACATTCTATTTTTAAACGCAGACCCCTTTCCTTTAAGAAGAATCTGTTTGCATTTAAAAAAATGCTTTATTTATGACCAATCACCAACAAGGCAGTTTGCTTGCCCTTGCAAGCCACCATCCCTGTAAGTGCTTCCGGTTGTAGTGAGTTGCAATATGCGACCTACCTCATGAATATTCATGAGGTAGGTCGGACTACGACAATTCAAATTTTTAAGGACTAAGCTATTACTACATAGAGTTGGTTCTTAAAAATCTTATTTGCACATCCAGCCCCTAATTCTTAGTCCCATAGGTGCATTGTATACATAACATTTTTTTTTCATTGCAATAGTTTTTTTAAATTGCTGTAGTGAGTATTCAGAATTCAAGTTACCCCTGTTGTCTTTACCAATACTTGTTGTGACTTGTCACTTCTGTTGTCACAAATCCTAAATTTTAAGTTGGCTGACAGGGTGGAAGCCTGGGCAGAAGGTTTTATATCAGTTGCTATTTTTGTTTCATTTACGAGTGCTCGCTCGTCTGTTTAGAGAGAGCATTTGCCTGGTTAGAGAGAGAGAGACAGCGGGAGAGAGAAAATAGCAATAATCTGTTTATTCTGGAGGCTGGTCACGGAATTCTGGCCTGGGCAGTAGTGTGGTGTCGGCTAGGGTAAGGATAAGGGAAACACATGAAACAAGGTCATAGACAGAAGTGCATTAAAGGATGGGTTTTGTGGCTTAAATGATCAATTGACAGTAGAAGACAATGAGCCCAACCTGAGCGCATTTCACTTTTAATGTTTTCATGTCTGAGGAAGTGTTTTGCTCTTGAATGCTTTAACTTAACTCATTGTCTCTTCCATTGTTTAGATAACCTGGATAATGCATTTGCATAGAGTGTAATGAGGCTGTTGAATTTGTTTATTGTGCAATATATATATTTTGCTACTTAGGAAAATTGTGTACTAAGCATCGAGGCTAGAAATTACTTTGTGCTAGTGTAAGTAGCGGGGCTCATTTAAATATCAACAGCTCAGCAGGTTCAGCATTGTTTAGCAGTAGCCAGACGATGCCTAGCATACCGAATGTATTCAGGTTTTTAGCTCACTTCCATGGGCATCCTTATAAAGGAAAAGAAATAGCAGCCGGGCTGAAGCAGCTTGGAAAATCTATGTTTTTTGCATAGTGACCTAGATGTGCTTGGTCCACAGATTGCAAAATCCTCATCGGCCTTTCAGACAAAAATAAGCCAGACCCTGCCTACATCCCCTAACAGGCATAGTGATGTTTTAGGGGCTCATCGGTCATACCAGGGAATTAAGCAGTAACTTGCTAGATTTTGTTAGGAAAGAGTGAGCTTGAAAGAAAGAGATAGATATCTTAAATATTAATACTATATGGTAATATTTGTTCATACAAATTCCCTTCCTCTGCGATCTCAAATCTCCAGAGTGCAACAGAGGTTCTTGCCTTCTCAGTTCTTTATAAAACAAGTACCCATTTTTTTCTATTAGGATGGAGGAAAAAAACACATTATTGGTTTAGAATAATGAAATTCTTCCTAGATTCAAGAATCGAGTTATCCAAGGAGACAGTTAATCTGGAGAAGTTATGTAAAACAATAGCAGAAATAGCTGCATAGAAAGGATGAACAATGCTTTTCATCAATGTAAAAAAAAAGTGTATACCACTGTCTGGAATATAGCCGGTTGGGGTTGAATACATTTGCTGAGCTGTGGTTTTTGTGTCCATCATTACCCTTTCCCAGCATTGCCTCATGATGTGCAATGTCCGCGTCAGATGATACTCCCTTTGGGTAACTGCGCCGGACCCAATGTTCCTTTGTTATTTTCCCTGCTGATGGGAAATCACGTACTCGCTGATGCTCAGGAAGGAAAAGGGACCGATTGTTCTGGCGATCATTTTCAGAAATTTAATAAGCATCCTCCTAAGTTACAGCGAGTTATACACAGCAAAATATGGATTTTATCACTACGATATTAGAGGAAAAGAAAGTATACCCTTACAAATAATGGAGCGTTAGCATAAAATGACAGGCAGGTTTTGATGATCACTCAGCAGATTTTAGATCTATGATTGAGTGGTGTCTACCTGTTAGCTTTTAAGTTATTTTTTAGTTCAGAACTAAAATTTATATATCCAAAAAAAGGTTTCCACCAGGTACTTGCTGAAATCACTGGTGGGTGCCTCTGAATATCATGAGGGTACGCTCACTTAAGCATGCATTTTAGTTTCCAAGAAACAGGCACAGAGCACTTGCGAGGTCATACATTTCCATTTATTTCAAGCAAACACATTTCGGCGAGTTGCCGCCATCGATGCTTGTTTTGCAGATGAAGGACAATCACATCGATTTCATTACATTAAAAAAATCACACGGAGCGCTTCAATTGGGGGATTCCAAATGTGGTAAGAAAGAGAGGACTAGTGCTGCCCCAATCTTGATACCTTATTTTTTGGCCGCTATATTTGCGTGACATAATTCCTCCAAATTGACATACCTGTGTGTTTATAATTCACAGCAATAACGGATCTCAAATGTCCCAATCAATCTGATCATGTCGCCTTAGATTAAAAAAAAGAACATCAGGTATGCTGTCTCATTGTTACACGCAATTGGCAAAATTAGTGCAGTCCTCCTAACCAATCTGCCCTGAATGGGCTGCCACTTATCCCCTTGGGAGCCCTGTCACTACACGCAAATAGATAATATGCAAAGAATGTGCCAGCGTCTTACCAGCAACTGTGAACGTCATAGTGCACATTTTCAGCAGGTGTTGGTCCAATTACCCTGTTCCTTGAAATAAATAATTCTCTACTGTTGTTAGCTGAGTCAGCACCTCCTTTACTCCCAGTGCGGCAGTTCAGGCAATGGCCAATTACAAATCCACAGGTTTCCACCAGTTTCTTACCAAACTCACTGGCAGGTGCCTCAGGATATCGTGAGGTTGGGCACATGTAAGCATGCATTTTAGTTTCCAAGAAACAGGTATCGAGCGCTTGAGAGCTCACGGGGTCATACATTTACATCAAGCGCATTTCGGCGAGTTGCCTCCATCAATGCTTGTTTTGCAAATTAAGTTTACATAATCACATCAATTTCATTACATTAAAAAAATCACATGGCCCCCACTACAGGCCCACAGAGACACTCACATATCCATGCACAGACCCATTCACACACTGACGCATCCAGTCAGATCTATAGTCAGTTACACAGTTGGGAATACTTTATGTATTTCTGTCCGTTAAATGTGTGCATTGGTTTGTGGATTTGAGCCGGATTCGCAAAGTCGAAAACGTTTTTTAAAAAAAGGGCTTTTATAAGGACATGCACCAGTGTTTGAGTAGAAGATGACTCTTATAAAAGCTTTTGTATTTACTATGAGTAGATGGTAATTACACATAATACAGGGTGAAGTCATTCAAGTTGTTGAAGAGCACCCGGTTTCCTTTCTCTGTCAAGTGAATGCCATCATTTCATTATATACCCTCCATGTCAAAGTGTAAATTGTTGTTATAGATGGAGCTCATGTTGTAGTCTCTGAGGAATGCAGAAACTGTTTTATTCCCGTGTTTCCTGGCTTTGACTTTCTGTGGACAGAATTTGTTTGACCACTTCGATTTCTGCCTTTGGCAAATGTTAGCCGCTTAACCGCTGCGCGAATTCCGCTGTGGTGCGGCCGTTTGAACCAGTGGGCGGGGCCGTGTCAGCCTAAGGACCAGCGCAGCACTACCAAGGTAGTGCTTGTGACGGCCGTTGGCCGACGCACGCATCGAAGGGGTTAGAGAACACCAAGACAGTGTGAAGAAAAAGTGCCATTAATTGTGTAAAGGTATCCTTCATTAGGATTTCCAGTCCTATACCAGTCAGTGTGCTAGGTCAATGCCACCACAGTGCACAATCATGAGGTCTGGATGTTGGCAATCCACAATCAAAGGCAGCGATTGATGCCACTTTTACCCTCTCTGGCCCACTCAAGTAATGTCCACATTAGGTAAACCCAATTCCCTGTCAATTCCACTCTTTCTAGTACACTTTGTAGCCCAAAACACAAGCTATGACCCACAATCCACACTCTTAACCATTTTGAAGGCAAGGAAGAGTAACACACAGGAGAAGGCTGGAACTGAATGAGACAGTTTTCAAAATGAAAGGCACTTAAAATGGAAGACAGGACCTGGTTTTAAAAAAAGGTATATTTGAATTTGATTGGATGGCATACATATGCAAGTAGTTAAAATTAGGCAGCGATTTTGAGGAAAAAGTAAATAGATCTGTGATAGGCTCATGAAAAATGTAAATAATATTTTCTGCTATGTTGGATATGCTTATATTTCCAGTAATCCACACCTGCTATAGTTGAATGTGAAGCTAGTATGCTGCTCACAGAAAGTGTTGTGAACTTTTGACCTACTGGTACAAGAGAGTGTTCCATAGGTGGTTGCTATGGAAACTGAGCTAAGGCAGTGTCGGTTTGGGGGGGGGGAGAGGTTCTGAAGAGTCTGTACTTTCAACTGTAAAAGTAGAGTTGTCTTGTGACATTTTGTATTATGGAGGTATTATTTACTGTATCAGTACTATCTTTTACAGTGAAATGTAGGAGCAGATGTTTTGTAGTGTAAGGTTAAATGAGTTAACAGGCCCCTTTGCTGATTTGCGAATCCACGGTGAAGTAACATGGGGGCTACGCTGGGAGCCTCAATGGATCCCCAAATTCGCCCAAAACCTCTACCAATGTTAACCTTGCAAAATCCTCAGGATCTGTTTGATGATCAGAATGGTCCACCCCTTGATAGTCCCAAGTCTGTAGTGCTATAATAGCACTGATCATTGAGATGATCATGTGAGGGAATGATAAGAAGGGAGCAGTGGGGAAGGAGATCTGAAATGACACAAGGAACATATAATGAAGATTCACTCCCCTAAACTACACTTTAGATACTTGCTATTAAACAGGCATATCTATCCACATAAATAGAGTTCTGCCAGAAAAGTAAAATAATACAGCGTCCACATTTCAGACCGTGGGTCCATTTGCATAAACACTTAGTGCGAACCTTTTACGTTCAGCTGTAAAGAAAGAGAAAATAAGAACATCATATCCACCCTACCTCTGCTCTACAGTACATATACATTCGGTATTCCAGTAAAGATAACATACCCACTCTGGTGAATGCTTAAAGTCACTGGGGTGACGTGTGAATTCTCATAACACTCTCTGACACCCCTGTTAAAGCAGTAAAAAGAAAAGAACGGGTATGACCAGGGATTAAAGCAAGACACATATATCCTTAAGTGAGGATCACCAAATGACAGTTTTGTAATGGAGTACAGTGGTTTATTTCAAATGGTTCTCAGGGTTTTCTTTCTTTGGAACTTTCTGTTCCAAAGGTTATATATTTTTGTATATATCATCAAAGTTACGGATACAGGCTCCTACAAATATCAGTTTCTATGTAGGCGGCTCTGTCCCTATGTGATGCGTGTAGTGTTTCTGTTCATAGACTCATGTGACGTGTAAAGCTCTTTACACATACACGCTACTTCCGCTTTCGGCAGCGTCCGTGGAGTCCATAACATATCGCACGGCTGTGTGGAACTCAGGTACTATTTATGTGAATGTTTAACCGTGGCCAGTGCTCTATTTTTATGTTATGTTCATTTTATTTATATAGCGCATGAACGCCCAGGGGCGTCTATGCGCCGTGACAACCAAATTGGGCTTTCTTTTAGAGGAGTGTTAGAAAGGGTTCACTATGCTGACCATTCAGAAGTGGAACAGCATAAGTTAAATATGAAAGGGATGTTGGGATTTGTTTTCTGATTGAGTAACCTTGACAGTAAAGTTGAAAAGGTTGCCATTAATAGTTCCCTTGTATGAGAGTGGTGTACCATTCTCATGCTTGGGTTTTACACATTCTCAGTGAGAGGAGATTCTAACTGATACTGAGAAACAAAAAAAGAGACCATCAAAGGTGCAGTTAAAAAAAAAAATTGAAAAAGCACGAGTGAATATATGGTGGATGAAAGTGAGTAGGATGTTCAGAAAAAGTAAAAAAAAAAATGGTGGGCATGTGATCAAAGTAAGGAAAAGTACAGGGACCACCAAAGGAGAATGACACACCCAGGCATACACCAAGCGAGACACAGACACAGCCATTGAAACACTTGTGCATTCAATAATACACTCAGGCATTCCATCATGTATACACTGACACACTCAAATACACGCTAATGCATACACTGAGACACCCAGGCACACACTGATACATACACTAACACACATAGACACATACCTATGCATCCACTAACAGACCTATGCACACTTACACACACGCTAACACACCCCGGCGTGCACAAACTAATGAAGGTAATGGCATGCCCAAGTATACTCTATAAAGGTACTGCTGCTCCCACCAGACAGGAAGGTATGTGTTTAAAAGGTTAAACATGTAGTTTGCAGTTTCAGTCAGTTAGAAACACACTTGCACACCAATAAACCCAGTTATCATCCACTCATCTATATATGCACTCACTGAGATACCTATTTACAAAATATTACAGCTACTCACACACCCAGCCTCACAGCAACAGAGGCACGTACACATTCACAGCAGTTGTAGCCAGCTTTAACAGAGCCATTTGTACACACAGTTACATACCCCAACACTCACTAAAAGAGACAGTAAGCAATCCATACAGGCACTTATATGCATATTTACAGGACCATAGGGTTACTAAGAGAGTCAGCCATGTAATGGCATAGTTGCTACCACATCCGGTGACACACCCATAGAGAGACTGATGCACTGACTCGCATATGTACTCAAGTACTGACACAAACTAGAAACTCATCTAGACAAGTACCCCTTTAAACATGTCTCGGGCCTGGTACTGCAGAACCTGCGTGTGCAGTTTACTGCCAGGTCAACTTGGCATTTAAAACCCCTTTGTCAAGCCTTAAACTCGGATTCCAGTACATATAAATCAGCCGTAAGGTAGACTGGGTGGGCCATAGGGCAGAGTGCTTTGTGCTTAGAAGGTAAGACGTACTTTGAAGTTTGAGTGAGTCATTTATGCAATTCAAAACCAATGTGTGTAGTTAAATATCCAGTCTACCACCCATACTACAAGTTACATACCTATTTAGAAAAGGATAGAGTCACTCAGTCTTACAATGAGAAAGTCATTTACACACCCACCCACTCACCCATATAGCAGTTATGTATCCAGTGGTAATAGAGCCACATGCAGATACAGTTACACACCCAAGGAGTCACTAACAAAGTCAGTAATCATTCCATACAGCTACTTACATACACATTTAGAGATGCAAATAGTTTATAAGCCAGTAACCCATATAGCAACATAGGGCCTGATTATGATGACAGTGAACCCACCACCGACAGGCTATCGGCGGCAGGCTCATCGCTATCATGAGGCCATTTTCAGCCCGCCATATTATAATGGAGAGCTGTACAGTGGGAGTTAGAAACCCTGACTGCCACGCATCTGACGGGCCCCTTGAGCCCGACGGTGCTGCAGGGGCCCTCGTATTCCCATAAATGGCGATGGTGCCTACCAGGCACCATCTTTGGGATTACGATGGTCCATCCCCGGCAGCCTTTCCACTGCGGTTCACCCGCCATGGAAAGGCTGGCGGGGAATGGACTTTAGGGTCCCGTTGCAGGCCCCCCTTTCACTTGGACACTTTAGTTTTGGGGTTGGGGGAACCTATGGTTCCCCCCTGCATTTCCCAGCTCCATGTGGCAGGCACCGCATGGTGCCTGCCACATAGTGCAGGAATATGTAAAAAGTTAACTTTTTACATTGTGGTGGGTGCTGCAGTCAGCAGCACCCGCCGCAATGTAATATATGGGGAGTGCGGCCGCCAGGGTTGCGGCCGTATCATAATACACCCTGTGGGATCGCTGCCTTGAGGCAGGCGGTTCCACTCCCTGAGACAATGGCAGACAGACTGAAGTCCGTCTGCCATCGTAATCAGCCCAATAGCTACTTACATATCCATTGACACACACAGAGAGGCAATGGTACACTCACTCAGATATGTACTCAAGAACTGACACAACCAAGGGCGCGATTCAGACAAGTTGCCCTTTAAACATGTCTCAGACCTGCAACTGCAGAGCCTGTGTGTACAGTTTTACTGCTAGGCTGACTTGCCATTTAAAACCCCTTTGCCAATCCTTAAAGTCTTCTTCTATACAAATAAGTTACTCCTAATGTAGGCTGCAGGTGGGCCATAGGGCAGAGTGCTATGTGCTTTAAAGGTAAGATGTGTACTTTACATTTTCAGTGAATTATATGTAAATTTACAACCCCATTACAACCCCATACATCCAGTTATGTATCCAGTCTCCCAACGATACTACAAGTCACATACCTATTTGAAAAAGCATACAGCTACTTACACACTCAGATGGAAAGCGACTGAGGTACTAACACATCCAGGCACATACCCACACAGCACTTCTGTATCCTTCAGTAACAGAACCAGTTGTATACACAGTTCCATACCCGTAGACTCACTAATACAGCTAGTAAGCAATCCATAGAGTCACTTACATAAACATTAGGGTTCTACACATATACTAAGACAGCCAGTCATATAGTGAAATAGTTACTTACACATTCAGTGACACTCCCAGAGAGGATCTGATATAGTTATTTAGGTATCTACTCAAGTTCTGACACTCTGTCACCTATCCAAACAAGTAGCCATTTAAACATGTTTTGGGCCTGCAACTGCACAGGGTCTGTGTATAGTTTTAGGGCCAGGTTGAGTAGCCATTTAAAATCCCTTGCTAAGTCTTAAACGTCCTTTTTCCTACATATACGTAAGAGGTATTTTAGGCTTTAGGTAGGGATACACTGATACTTACACTGACACACCCAGATCACACAAACAGAACCAACCCAGGAAATACTGCTGCATACACAAGCACACTCAAGCACATACTCATGTGTACACTAACACACCCAGGCACAAAATCATTCATACAGGAAGATACACAGGCATACTCTGGTGCATAAACTGAAACATCCAGGCACACACTGATACACCTAGGCATACACTCATGCATACACTAACACACCCAGATACACACTTATGCATATGCTGACACACCCAGGCACACACTGATGTATACACTAATACACCCAAATACACACGTATGCATACAGTAACACATCCAGGCCCACACTGATACAGATACTGACACACCAATGCACACACTTATTCATACACTATCATACCCAGATATACACTAACACACCCAGAACCACACTGATACATGTAGTGGCACGGCCACATGTACACTAATGCATACACTGACACACGTTGGCACACACTGATGCACACAGTAACACACATTGTCACACACTGATGCATACAGTAAGAGACCCAGGCACACACTTATCCATACTCTGACACACCTAGGCACAGTGTTGCATACGCTGACACACCCAGATACAGTATGTTGTATACCGTAGCATATCCAGGCATACACTGATTGATACACTGACACACCCAGGGACACACTCATATATATACTAACATCCCTAATGAGACACGTATGCCTACACTAGCGCATCATGTCACACACTGATCTATACACAAACACACCCAGACACACACTTGTGGATACACTGACACACCAAGGCACACACTGACGCATTTACTGAGAAACCCAGGCACTCTGATACATAGAGTGATACACCCAGGAACACACTGATGCATACACTGGCACACCCAGTCACACACTGACACATACACAAAGAAACCCAGGCACACAATGATGGAAACACTAACGCGCCCAGCCATATGGAGGTACATTTCTTTTTTTTTCTTTTGAAAGTTTTATAGAGCGCGAACAAGATCATAAGAAAAGTTAATAGAGTACAGACCGGACCAAAACCGGTTAGGTTACGTAAAGTACATAAATACATGATAAATCATAGAAACTTGGGGATGGTCAAGTTGAAAGCAAAGTACATGGTCGTGCCATCTTGGCGTAGCTGGTTAATGGTGTGTCGTCATCTTTGTCTGGAACCATCTTTCTGTGTTGAGTCAGTCTCTTTCAGCCATTGGCTTGAGACTTCGTCAGTGATCTCTTGGCGCTGCCCAGAGGAATATTTCACTGTAACCTAATGCTTTAGGCTATTACCCCCGAAGAAGTGTATGCATTGCAGTGCACGGGGCTGTATTACATCTCTCTGCCTCTCTCTCTTCCTGTTCCACAGCGCTAATCAGTACATATATTCATGCATACACTAACACACCAAATGACACTTATGAATACTGTAACAGACTCAGTCACACACTTCTTCATACTGCATGACACCCAGACACTCATTTACACATACAGTGAGATACCCTACGACACACTGGTGTATATTCTTGGACACCCATGGACACACTGGTGCATACAATAGTATACTCAGGCACAGACTGATGGATATGCTGACAGGTAGACACAGACAGATATAAACATGGAAATTAATAGACTAAGAGTGGCTATAATATAGTAACATAACGGTTTATGGTGCCAATTAAATGTTTAAAATGTGTAATTTAATAGTGTGTTATTAGAAGCTAAATGTACTGATTTGTTTTTTCCTTTCCAGACATCTACTTGTACTTAAAACCAGAGAATTACAATGCCATAAAAACTGAAACAAGAAAGAAACAGAAGCAAGGATATTTATCTTCTTACAACAGAGAAACAAAAAGGCAAAGAGTTTGGACAATGTGCTTAAAGAAAAAAGAGCTGCGGGTACGAAAACCAAAAGGTTCTTAAAATAGTATTTGGAAAACTGCAAAGTGAGCTAAAGCAAGTAAATAAGAAGCGAAGTTTCAATTTAGTTAAGAATGAACAAAAAGGAAGTGACATTGAGAAAATGTAATTGTTCAAAAAAAGCAGATAGTTTAACAAGAAGATAGAGGCAATTTAAGGAAATGAGAGTCAAAATGTAACGCAATAGAGTAATTCAGAATCTTATATGACCTATAAAGTAGTATAAAAAGAGAAGTACTCAAAAGGAACGTGTTGAGTCTGTAGATGAATAGGCATTTACTGTGAAGAGTAAGCTATTTATTTTGATTCTGAGCAGAACAAGAACACTGGATTAAACAGTGATATCTATGAGGAGAAAAAGCCAGAAAAAAAGAAATTATTGATGTAAAACATTAGGTGGCGAATGGAAGCATACTTCCATTACTGAGCCTTTCTTTAATGAAGAAAGCTACTTTCAAGAAAACACATTAGTGCATGCAGTTGAAACAACTGGTCGATGTTATGAGGTGAAGGACTCCCATTCCAAACGAGGAGATGGTTCCTAGGAATGAAGGAATGTAGAGGAAGTGATAGCTGAAGAGGGGGAGACAGGCCCCTGTATACAGATGGAACTGTAGCAGTATTTGCATTGTTCTGCAGGCATCCATTGATATGTTAAGAAGCTTTCTACCTTAGTTTCCATGCAAAAGTCTGAAACAGAACATTGTCATTTGTAAGGATTAGAACCATGCAAAGTCAGGAAGTATACTAATTCACAGGGACATTCACTGGCATGTCTATCAAAGACAGTGTGCAGAAGCACCTTTCATCACTTCAGTGTTAGCTGTTCACCACTCTAAAATGCAAAATTTTGTTAGGCGACTTTACTATGTGAAAACTCCTGTATTATGTTTAGGAGAAATGAATAGAGCTCTTTTGCATGGAACAGTAGCAGAGGAAGGAAAAGTTTGCGAAGAGGTTCCGTTTCATTTCTTTGGTCCAGAACAGGAGCCTAGGGAAAATGAGGAGTTGCTATGTGCAGGTGTAGAGGAACAGGAGAAAGGTATTAGTGTGGAGAACTTTATAGAAGGGATAAGGAGGTGTAACACAGTTGCTTCTAGAGACACCAAACTGTGTTTGTATTTGTTGTCGGTGCACTCACTACAAAAGCCAAACTCGTAATGTAGTTGTATTCTCAAAAACTGAACAGTAGAAAAGAAATAAGTGGTAAGAATTTGCTGTTTACTTATTTGTAGAGCAACAGCAAATTATATGTAAGTACTGCAATCATGAGTAAGAGGAATAACAAAATGCTAGATAGAGTAGTACATAACAAGATTTAATTAGTATCTGTTCCACAAGAACTATGAGAATTAAATGCTTATGAATCAATTCTCATACAATGTGTACCCGTTTCAGGCTATAGTTCGTATGAAGCCAAAGACAGGGAAGCTGCACCAACTGAGCTTCAGAGAGGCCTTAAAAAAGGAATAGTTGTCTACTTATCTTCAGGTTTTAAACGAGTATTGACACTAGGGGTAGAAAGAGATATTGATGAACCACATATCGTTCTAGTAAATGGTGCGCCTACCAAGAATAAATAAATCCGTCAAGAGTTAGTAGATGTACAAATAATATTTATTATTAAAATGTTGATGTTGTTCGAGATGCAATATGTATGTATGATGAAATATTACCATCAAGTAGACAGTTTGAAAAAGTGGATCGAGCCAGATCAGAAGAGATTTATAAACATTATAGCATCCATCCCCTGCATTCTAAAGAAGTTATTGGTGATACTATTGATCTCTTTCAAATGAAACAAGCAGAAGGAGCTCCCATGAGTGTGTAAGTTTAGAGGCTTGCTGTTTTCCACAACTATTTCCCACTGGAGCAGGTAGATGCTATGATAACTACCCTGTACAGATACCAGCAGCTGAATACCCCTCAACTAGATTATATTCGGAGGATCCAATATTTCACCAAGTTATTCCCTACATATTCCATCTTCTCTTTGAGAGGGACTTGTCTGGACTTTGGTATGCTGTAAACCACATACTGAATACAGGAATTAATCTTCAAAGTCTGTGTGCAAAGCAATTCATTGACAAAGTTCATGGAAAGTATGAAAACTTAGAATACAGATGAATTGATTTGATGGCATGCCAATGTGGCCTTAACGATTATTGGTATCGTTGTCATGGAGAACTAAAATGTATGTTGAGAATTCTAGGTGCACCTACTTGGTTTCTAACACTCAGTTGTGCCTAGTATGCGTGGGATGACCTGCTTGAAATTTTGAGAGAAGGAAGCTCAAACATTAAGGACATCAATCTTAAGACAGCAGGATAACTTTGCTCCTTAGATCCTGCTAATGTTTGTAGATATTTTAATCACAGGTTACAAGCCATGCTGTCGTTCAATTGCAACTAAACAAATCTTCCTGTTGGTAAAGTGACTGATTTCTTTTGGCGTAAGGAGTACCAAACAAGAGGTGCTCCTCATATTCACATTCTATTATGGATAAAAGTTGCATCAAAATTTGGAACAGATAGTGATGAGTGTACTCAATTTTATAGAACAGCATGTGACATGCGCTATCCCGAAAGACAGTAGCAGATGGGGCCTGGGAAAATAAGTTTTAAGCTTTAAAACAGATAGATGTAGGAAGTACTGCTGTCGAAGATACTGGGCTAAAGGACAGATTTACACCAGGTGTGGTTTTGGACTTCTTGACCTGTCCTTTCCCAAGGCAGAGTGAACAGCTTTTTGTCTGTAATCAGACATACACGGAGACGGTAATCACCGAAAAACACATACAACCGGAGAAGAACAGAGGCTCCAAGTATATTAATAACCATAACCCTGTGATCCTCAAAATGTGGAATGCAAATATGGGTATACAATTTGTTGCAGACAACTCTATCGCTGTTGTTAGTAATAATACAAAAACTCTTTTTATTCTCGGATTGTTCAAATGTTCATCTTTAATTATGTCATTCCATTGTTGCTTCACAATGTGGGTAATTCATGTGTATTGTTCCCTTTTTCGAATTAAATCTCCTTCATACACATTGGTCTGATTTCAAAATATACATCCCTATGCATTTCGCGACAACGCCCTTTTTGTATTATTACTATTTCCACAAGCGGAATTTATATTGTGAACCATTCGTGAGACTGCGGCTAGAAAGAGTGCTAGTTGGGCACAATGTCATTGAATTGACATTGCATTCACGTTATTTCAAGTTTTAAACTCCCAAGGGTCAGAGTGAGCTTCCCATTGGCACCAAAAAACGTTATTAGCCCATAACGAATTGTTGAACAGAAATACAACCCAGAGGAACAGAGTGTGCCACACATCACAAATCACGTTTTCAAGCAATCAAGCTTGGCCAGCTTGTTCTCGAAGTCAAGGGGAATTGTTTGGGTAGGTCTAGGCCTAGCAAGTATGCAAAATAGAGTGTTAAAGTCTTTTCCAGAAATTCAGTACCTAGCAGGATACGACCCAGAAAATACAGACTTTGTGAAATACAAGATGGAGTTCACAACTAGAAAACATGTGCCTTTATGAAGTACTTCAACACTACAGATACAAAAACAATGAAACAGAAAACACAGAAGAAGGAAAATATGCACTAGTTGGATGTGACAGTTGTTTGGTGGGACATGCAAAAGGAAATCTAAGTAACCACAGAAAACCTAATTGCTAAACTCCAGATAAAAGAGAGCTTTTCTATTTGGCACTTCTACACAACTCTTCAAGCTTTGACGTGCTGAATCGGAATTACTTGGAGACTTTGACTGCTATGAAAATTCTTTCAACACTGTGAAAGATACCATTGTTCAGTCTTCCCCAAACTGTTTGCAAATGTTAAATGATGAAATTGAACAGGAAGAAACGATTGCTGCTGAGGTAGCTAAGGAGAGTTCACAAAGCAGTCAAAAGTTCAGGACCAAAAAGTCAACATCCTCCTGGACAGCCAATTATTAAAAACACAGCTACATTAGCTATGAATGAGGTAGAAACTGTATTTGAACAAGCAACACAGGAAATTGCTGATTATGAACACTTAGAGCCTGATTACGATACGGGCAGGAAGGGCTCCGACCGTCGATCAGAGCCCTCCTGCCCGCATCGTAATCACCGATTCAGATTAATCTCAGACCGAGCCATTTCGATGGGCTCGGCCGGAAGGGAATCCAAATCAGTCTTCCAAATGGCTTACAACGGGTGCGGAGAGCCAATCTGCCATTTCCAGCACAAAAAGGCATTGGGAAACAGCTTTAGGGGGCCCCAGCAGGGCCCCCATGGGTGCAAGGCCACCGAAAGGAAACCTGGAGGGCACTTATGGTGCCCCCCTGTTGATCCCTACACCCAGTGGTAGGCACCTTGGGGTGCCTGCTGGAGGTGCAGGGATGAGCTGCGCCTTAGCATTTTGCTATGAGAGCATACATTCCTTTTGCTCCCATTGCAAACTATAGGATTGTGACCGAACAGGGTTCGGTCGCATCTTAATTGCTGGAATGGAACTGACGTCATGAGGTCGTTCCGTTCCATTTCCAGAGCGATGCCGGACAGACTCTGGTCCGCCCGACATCGCAATCGGCCCCTTAATTGAACAACTGAATGACGAACAAAAAGAAATCTATATGGAGAAAATAGAACATGGATGAAAAGAAAGAATGCAAATGCTCATCATTTAAGCCTGTACTATTATACATCAGTGGTCAAGCTGGCACCGGAAAAAAGCTTTTTAATTAAAGTTCTCACTGCTTTACTACAGAGGGCAACAGAATCAAATGTATAATTTGTAGTAACAGCACCAACTGGGCTAGCTGCACTCGATATTAAAGGAATTACTTTACATTGACTGCTTGTGCTAGTTGCTGAACATGTCTATAAACTGGAATACCACAAGTTATCCAGTGATGCTTGTCATGGTGTTTTAAGAGTAATGAAGAAACTGAAGCTTGTAATCATGAATGAGGTGACCATGGTCTCAAACTTAATGCTTGCCTTGGTACATTTGAGAATGCAGCAGATTTTGAAAACTGAGTGTGATGTGTTATTTGGAAGAAAGCATTTATTTGTCTTCGGTGACCTACTGCAACTAACCCCCGTCAAAGGACAGCCTATTTTTAAGACTCAAACTCAGAATTTTTGGGCTAAGCTCCCAATACAAGGAACTACTGAGGAATATGCATCAAGCATATGGTGTGGAGTACGGAAATATTCTGAATGACATCAAAGTAGGAGTTCTGTCAAAGGAGAAGAAACATACCTTAGAAAGTCGACTTATCAAAAAACCATTTTCCTCTAACAACACAGCAGCACAGCTAAATTTTCATTTCATTGAAGAAGGGAAATCCATAGTCTGTTTAATGCATACAATTCAGTAGTGCTCCAATTTTAACAAAGAATTACGAAAACTGGAGAAAGAACGCATTTTGAAAATTGCAGCAATCGACAAAGTGGAGAACCCGGGGGTGACAGTTGCTAAGTGCAAAACTACAACCAAATGTGAATTAATTGGAGAAATCTGTATCCAAGACTGCATGGTTCGAAAAGTGTTTACTCGGACGCCACAGCTGTAGAGTCATTGTTGAGGAAGGGTTTGTAAATGGCGCTATGGCTTAAGATATTTCATTAACTTTTCAGATAGTTATCAGGTTGAATGCCCTGCTATAAAAGTTGATCAGATTGATGGCATGAAGCAGATTGATGAATGTGTTGTTCGTTTTTTTCTTTTAAATTAAATGTCCGGCGGCTGCAGTTCCCAGTGTCTCTGACTTATGCTGGAACTATCCATAAATCTCAAGGTTTACGTGTAGACACAGCTTTGATTAATATTGGTAGGACTGAATGGCATATGTTGCATTGTCTTGAGTCATAAAGAACATTGTTCGGTTTGTTTTTGGTTGATTTTGGTGACAGGAAAGTTAGTGACGATGCAAGTTGTGTCAGACTGTATAGTCGATTAAGATATGTATACACTCCTCATTTAGAACAATATTCTACTTATGAAAAACAGATAATCTGTCCTAAGTGGAAGCTCACAAAAGAATCTATAGATGTTGCTGAAAAGAGGAGGAACAAGGAAAAGAGGAGGTACAAGGAAAAAACTGGACAATGAGCGAGATATTGTAGGTTACCAGTTCTCAAACCCTTCTAGTGTCAACTGCTATCCAAATGTTGTTCTCAATGTACTCTTTTATTTAACACATCTTATAAATGTAATTGAACAGAAACCATAGAAGATATTATGTTCTGCACTGTGTGGTTTTATGCATCGTTTACATAGTTGGAGGAATGTAAACATTGTACTTTGGGCATTCAAGATCTATTAAATGTATGTAGTGGATCAGTACTATTTACTCAGAACACTTGACAAGATTCACAAGAGTTTATGATGGTAAGTAACCCTTGGAGTAATAGAGGATGAAGAAATCAGTATTGATGAGTATTTGGACTTAGTTACACATGGAACCATGAGTCTGAAGATTGGTCTTTCACACCTACCACTCAAATAAATTCTGAACGAATTCTGTACTTAACATTACCTGATTCCGTAACTGTGTCTTTTGAGAGATGTCTACATTGCATATACGAAGAAGTGAAAAATACCTTATGTTAATGCTACAACGACGCAAAACAGATGGATCTAAATTGGAAACTGAAATTACAAACTTCAAAGCAGGTCAAATATCAGTTTTTGGAAGAACTTATACTACGGTGACTATCATCTTTCACAAAGGAGTTAATATAACATTTGGACACTATATTACCTATTATAATAGTGAAATTGGATACACAGAATGCAATGACAGCACCCTAAAATTCAAACAAAAACTACCTTTCAAACTCGATAATTTTACCTCTTGTTTCTTCAACCAAAGTTCTAAGGAGGATTCCTAAAAAAGATGGAATACAGTATTTCTTCTACGTGGATCGTTAGTGTTTAATACATCATTCGGTCTACCAGGGGTGATGTTTTCAAAAGGACCTCCAAAATTCAAGTGTGCTTTATATCTTTTAGTTGTAATCTACCAATTATAATACTAAAACAGTTATTTTTAACAGATGCTTCTTTAGATTAGTTCTGTAACTAAAGGTAAAACATTAATTAAAGAATTGTAGTGACTGCAATGCATAGAGTCAGTTATTTGTAGTAATATATCATGTGCAATTTTGAAATGTATTTCTACAATAGATGCAATTGTTTTTTTCCCACGGTTCAAGGATGAATCCTAGTACAGTACATCGTTTATGGTGTACAAGCATGAAAGTTGAAAACAAAAAAAAGGGAAATTGCTTAAATTAAATGTATGTCCTTTATAGTGTTACAGCTGTGTAATGCTTTATTAATAACATAAATATTTGAATTGCAGAAACTTAAATTTTACTGTGCAAGTTTATAACTTGTTAGAATAACTTCTATTTTTGTTTTCTCTCTTTTCACACAGATTAATGGAACCATTTTTTGCATTTATGTAGGTGACAAATGACTTACACACAATAAGACATATGGGTAGACATTGCTGGATACACTGCGAAACGCAAGCACACACTCATACAGATACTAACATAGCCAGGCACACATTGATGCATACACTGAAACACCCACGAACACACTTATCCATACTGTGACAAACCCAGTCAAACACTCATTGATATACTGAGACCGCAACACACACAATTATTCATACAGTTAATCACACAGGACACACTCATACATAGATACACTCCTACCAGGCACACTGCTACATACACTGAGACACCCACTGACACATTAATATACATTCTAACACACTCTGACATACATACAGGCACACACAGATATACCCCTGCACACACCCTTCAGTTGCGCACACTAATAGACTAACTTGCTAAGACATACTCAAGAATACAGTCATACACCTAATAACATACAGAGAAACATACACAAGAATAATAAGGAGACAGGCACAGCTCTTTGAATGATTAAATGGGGATTCTAACGAACGTTTTTAAAAAATATATATTTTAAAAAGTTTTTTTTCTTCAAAATGTAACCAAGGTGTAAACTAATAAACCAGATGCACCATCTTTTCATTCTTGTGGGAAAACGGTGCTGTGCAACAGCAATAATGAAATTATAGGGGGGGAAAAACTAACATGGGTACTTCTGAACAGCAACAAAACAAATCAGATGCGTTCTGTATTTTCACTGCCACAAGCTTGTGACAGGTGGCACAGTGTGCCACCATGCCTCCTAACTCTGTGCAGGCATCTGACATGGTAATTTGAGCAGGAGTGGTGGTTGCCGAAGAAGTTGAGGCACCTGCAGCATCTCCGGATCTACTCTTCCCCCTCTCTCACCATCCGCAGATAAGCCTGTTTGTGAATTGTTTTGATGTGTTTCCATATGCTGGAGGTGCGGTAGCTGTACTTATTCACACTGCCATGTGATAAATACTTGCCACACAGTTTGCATTTCACAAATCGGGCACAAACCTTTTTCTCCCCTGATGGTATGGTAAAAAACTGCCACATCTTGCTTTCTTTCATGGGACTGGATGGCTGTTCTTCTTCCTCCTCATCTCCAATAACCTTGGTATCTCCAGATGGAGATAGAGCACTACCTACTGACATTGGAAATAGTATTGCAGACAGCAACTTACATAAATCCATGCTTCTTCCAGAACAGTTAGAATAAGAATAACTGTTTAATGGGTGACTGTATCCAAAAATAGGTGTGGTTTAACATTAACCAATAAAATGGGTTGTTCCCTTCGAGTGAGTCCGCAGTTCTCAGCAGCAGATACTCAGAGCTACCAAAATCATAAAAGCACTTCTTTTTTATAATCTCTGATGTCACTCACTATGTCATGAGTGATATAATAGGTGAGGTTATAGGCAGTGCATAACAGGGCATAAGGTATAGTTATCTCAGGTAACTAGAACTGCTTAATTTCAATGGTTTTGTACGAGCCTAACTATATATATATTTACTGGAAAATGTGTGTGTGTGTGTGTGTATATATAAAAAAAAATAAAAAAAATTTAAACCTGCCGTGCCTCCTTGTCTGCCTGGAATGAGGAGGACTATTTTTGCATATTAGCGCGCCACCATACGCGCAGGGGTGGCCCTTTCTTGAAGTGTCATGGGCTATGGTGACTGCCCAGACCGCCTCGCACCCTGTGAACCAGAGATCCTGCTATCAGCGATAGTCTGCGAACTCGTGGATCGACATCACTACTTCAGTGTTGTCCCAGACCTGATTCACGGGGACCGCGGGGTAGGAAGTGCCTGGTTTTAAGAGGAGTCTATCGCCCAGAAAACACACTGCAATCACCTACCTGTGCACGCTCATCGCCAGCCCTCAAACTGGATGCCCCACAAGCAGCTGGCGAACGGAATCACTCACCGCGACATCGCAACCTGTAAAAAATGCATTCTGGGAGTAGCAGTCTTTCCACTCAAAACTACAACAGTGGTTTCCGGTTGAACGAGGCACAGGTGTGCAACAAATCTACTTTAGAAGAGCCAATACAAAAAGACTCTCTGGATTGCAGCGTCAGTGGCAACTTGAAAGGCAATGCATCTGACGAAGGCGAAAGCTGAAACTCGTTATGCTACCCTTTCAACTTTAAAATTGTAAAACCCGCCGTGCCCCCTTGTCTGCCTGGAATGAGGAGGACTATTTTTGCATATTAGCGCGCCGCCATACGCGCAGGGGTGGCCCTTTCTTAATGTGTCATGGGCTATGGTGACTGCCCAGACCGCCTCGCACCCTGTGAACCAGAGATCCTGCTATCAGCGATTGTCTGCGAACTTGTGGAGCAACATCACTACTTCAGTGTTGTCCCAGACCTGATTCACGGGGACCGCGGGGTAGGAAGTGCCGGTTTTAAGAGGAGTATATCGCCCAGAAAACACACTGCAATCACCAACCTGTGCACGCTCATCGCCAGCCCTCAAACTGGATGCCCCACAAGCAGCTGGCGAATGGAATCACTCACCGTGACATCGCAACCTGTAAAAAATGCATTCTGGGAGTTGCAGTCTTTCCACTCAAAACTACAACAGTGGTTTCCGGTTGAACGAGGCACAGGTGTGCAACAAATCTACTTTAGAAGAGCCAATACAAAAAGACACTCTGGATTGCAGCGTCAGTGGCAACTTGAAAGGCAATGCATCTGACAAAGGCGAAAGCTGAAACGCGTTATGCTAACCTTTCAACTTTAAAATTTTAAAACCCGCCGTGCCCCCTTGTCTGCCTGGAATGAGGAGGACTATTTTTGCATATTAGCGCGCCGCCATACGCGCAGGGGTGGCGCTTTCTTAGTGTGTCATGGGCTATGGTGACTGCCCAGACCGCCTCGCACCCTGTGAACCAGAGATCCTGCTATCAGCGATTGTCTGCGAACTCGTGGAGCGACATCACTACTTCAGTGTTGTCCCAGACCTGATTCACGGGGACTGCGGGGTAGGAAGTGCCAGTTTTAAGAGGAGTATATCGTCCAGAAAACACACTGCAATCACCAACCTGTGCAAGCTCATCGCCAGCCCTCCAACTAGATGCCCCACAAGCAGCTGGCGAACGGAATCACTCACCGCGACATCGCAACATGTAAAAACTGCATTCTGGGAGTTGCAGTCTTTCCTCTCAAAACTACAACAGTGGTTTCCGGTTGAACGAGGCACAGGTGTGCAACAAATCTACTTGAGAGTGGAGTAAAAATTGTAAAACCCTCCGTGCCCCCTTGTCCCTGGAATGAGGAGGACTATTTTTGCATATATATATATATATATATATATATATATTACCTACTGGCGGTCGCCAGTAGGTAGTTATAGTTAGGATTGTTTTCCATAGGGAATCCGCAACATTCTATTGGGAATAACTTTGGCGTAGATTGAGGGATCTGCCTGTACTTTTCCTCAAGTTTGCCTCGCGGTGGTCCGCGCCTTCCCTGAAAGTTTGGGGGGGATTCGTTAAGCGGGGGCCGAGATAAAAGGGTGGTCCCAAAACGTGTTTTCCCCATGTTAATTTCCATAGGGCGGTTGGACTCACTTTTAGCCCGAACGGCTGAATGAATTCCCACCAAACTTGGCAAAATTGTAGGGACTGGTAGCCTGATGTGCCTTTGCTATGTCTTAAGATATGTGATCCAGTGGATTTTGAGTAATTTAGGTTCAAAAAAATATATAAATCTATAGGCGCGCCCCGGTACGCGCACCGGGGAGCGATCCTGGCGCGCACCGCGAGTTCGCGCGTGGAAAGCTGATTGGCTTTCGGGTGTTTGTAAACATTCGAAACAGTCCGGAGCGGCCGCCATCTTGTGTCTCGGTAGGATCGAGACACAAGAGGTGGCAAAAACAAAGGGGGAAATAACCAAAAGGGGGCAGGGTAGACCCCCCTGACCCCCTAGGTTTGATGTGGGGGCCATAAAAGGGTCCCGCGGGACAAACATTTTTGAATTTTTTTTTCGATTTTCGCGGGGGGAGCGCCCGGTACGCGCACCGGGGAGCGTACCGGGGAGCGTACCATGGGGAAAAATAGTGAAAAAAATTAGTGTAAAATAATCATTTTGAGTGATCAGAGGTAGGGTAGCTCTGACAAGAGCTTTTGGGTTCTGTGACTGATTTAGGTACCTACAAGTACATTCCACACACACCCACACGCACACACCCCACACACCCGCACACACCCCTCCCCCCCCACACACACACCTCACAGACACACCCCACACATCCCACACACACACCTCCCCCCCACACACACACACCTCACAGACACACACACACATCCCACACACATACCCCCCACACCCACACACCCCCCACACACACCTCACACACCCACACCTCCACCTACACCCAAACACCCCACACACCCACACCCACACACACACCTTACACACCCACACACCCCACACACCTACACCCACACACACACCTCACCCCCCCCACACACACACACACCTCACAGACACACCCCACACATCCCCCACACACACCTCAACCCCCCCCCCTTCACACATGGGGAAAACCCAGTGAAACAGTAAAATAATAATTTAAAGTGCTTAGAGGTAGGGTAGCTCTGCATAGAGTTGTTGTGTTGTGTGGGTGATATAAGTACAAGCATGTAGGTACCAATGCAGAGTTTTAAATTCAATGTAGACTGTGTCCTCTGTAGATAATTTGCATGTTGTTACAGAAGTTATTGTGGTATATGGAATTTATACTATAGTCTGTCAGGAAAGCAGAAACAACATGGAGGCAGGAGATGAAAAAGAGATGTCAAATACACATTGGAGAAAAAATAAAGTGGGAGAAAGGAAGTAACTATGAGCAAAATTACTATGTAACACAAAAAAAGTTGCACAGTATACTATAAGTCTCACTTTATATTATAATCATTTTGGTACTACTTCATGGATTACATATAAAAATGAATAATGTCTCGAACAATTTTTGATTATTAAATATAAATTTATTTTTCTGATTCTTTTTCAAAATTTAATAAAACTTCTAACAATATATTGTCTGGAATGTCCTCATTTTCATTCTGTGATTCTATTGCTTCCACACACTCAAGTAATTCATGGTCCAGAGACTCATCCATAAAGTCAAAGTCATCATTCTCAGCAATATTTTCTTCAGGGTTGTTTTCAAAACCAATTTCAAAAGAAATATTCATTTTATTCTGTTCTCCTTCCATTTTATTGCTGTAAATTGCATAAAAAATAAATATATCAGTAGAAATAGGGCACTGTTGGGTTTAAGTTCAGACAGGTAGTTTTGATTTTTTAACAGTGAAGTTATCTTTGGGCAGTTTATGGTATCAGGCTGAAGTAGAAATATAAAAAAGTGTATGTGATAAAGCCTAAGTAAATTCATAATTATACAAGAGAAGTCTAAGTCAATCCATAAGTATAACAGAGAAGCCTATCTCAATCTATAACTATTACAGAGGGATAGTATATAACTATCAGAAACTTTTTTCCCAAATTAACTTAAAGTGCACAACATACTTCACTTTCCAAAATAACAACTTACCTTTGTGAAAGCAGTTGAAGTTCTCTGTGAAAATCCTTTTCAAATGTACTTCAGGAAGTAGTAGTCAAAATGGCTGTGTTTCCCTCTCTTTTTTTTTAATATATATTCATGTACATAACCAATCAAATGTCAGGAAATAATAGTGGAAAATGAAAGTAACATTTTAATTGGTTGTAAATTCTAACACTTCAGATGTGTTTTTGTCATTTAATTTACCTCAGGATATTTAGACAGGGCTACAGGCCAAATGGCTCAATGGAATTCCACCAAATTTGGGAAAATGGTAGGGACTGGTATGTAGTATTGCCTATTCTATATTTGGTGAACTTCTCTACAGAGGTTTTTATGTAAATCAACTTTAAAAAAATTTTGGGAGCGCTCACCGGTGCGCGCCCCGGTACGCGCACCGGTAAGCGCAACGGGAGTCCTCCATCTTGTGTTTCGGTAGATTTGAGACACAAGATGGAGGACAAACAACGTTGGGAATGGGTAAAAGGGGACACGGTAGACACCCCCTAACCCCCTAGGTTTTCTGAGGGGGGCTTAGGAGGCCCATATAGGCAAAAAAAAAAAAAAAAAAATTAAATTTTCGCAGGATGAGCGCCCGGTACGAGCACCGGGAAGCGTACCGGGGAGCGTACTTTGGTGAAAATTAGTGAAAAAAGTTAAAGTAAAATAATCATTGTGAGTGATCAGATGAAGGGTAGCCCTGAAAAGAGCTTTTGGGTTCTGGGGCTGATATAGGTACCTACAAGTAGGTTCCAATGCACAATCTTAAATTCAGGAGGAATATTCTATTCCCCTCATCTGAGAAGTGCACACCATCTCCTCTGTAGATATCTTGCATGTTGTAACGCAAGTTGCTGTTGTATATTGAACCCATTCCATAGTCTCTCATGTAAGCAGAAACAGATTTATTCACATGTTTCCTTGCTTTCTCAATCTGTGGACAAAATTGGTTGGACCACTTCCATTTCTGCCTTTGGCATATATTGGAATATACCAAGGCAGTTTGTGGAAAAAGTGTCATCAATTGCCCAAAGGTGTCCTTTAAAACCATTTCGAGACCTACCCCAGTCAAAGTGCCTATGTCATTTCCACCACAGTGCAAAATTATAAGGTCAGGGTGTGGCAGATGGTGAAAGGTTTTCACCAATGGTATCAATTGATGACATCTCAATCCTCTTTGGCCAATCCATTTTATGTGCACATTTGGTAAATCAAGGTTGTGAAAATTTCTGATAGCTGCATACCTTTGAGCCCAGTGAATGTAGCTATGTCCAATAATCCAGACAGAGTACATGGTGAGAGGAGGTTCTGGTGCAGTCAGATGAAGTGTAGGAATGAAATGGCAGTTGGAACAGTAGGAGTTTGTAAAAAAAACTGTGGAGTTTCAGTGCTCTTGAATCACAAGCAATGATTGGTGGATTCAGATAGTTGAAAAGTGAAAGTTAGGGTGCATGGTTGTGTTCTGTGAAAGAAGTCATTTGAATGGTCAAGAAAAAGTCATTAAAAGAAAGATTGCACCTGGTAAGCTGGTTTATTGATAGGTCAAACATCCTTGCTGAGTTCATTTGCAACATTGTAGAATAAACTTTTAACCCTGAGAGCTCAGTGAGGAGGGAGTTGCTATGGTAACAGGTAGAAAGGGCTGAGGGGGGGAAGGGTGTTGATTTGAAAATAGAGAGGGAAGAGTTTTGATTGGTTACCATGAGGAATATGTGTGTAGAATTAGAGGTTTTCTGTGCCATTCATGGTTGCAGTGCCTGGAGTACATACCTTTTGCTCTGCTAAAGAAATATTGGTGTGTGTATCTGACACTGTTCTCAATCTCCCAAAGCATTTGTAAAGGTGAGTTATGATTCATTCAATATAGATAGAGAGTTCAGCTTAAGAAGCACATTGAGCTTCTTTGCTGTTGGTTTGTGTGATGCTTTTTGAAAATGCATGGTATCTTTTTTTTATTTTATTTTTTTATTTTATTTTCATCTGGTTCGGAACAGAGAATTTCACAGTAGTTTCACATCATTCTGTGTTTTAAGTTAAAGGACCTTAATTTTTACAAGAATTTCGTTTAGGTACAGAAAAAGTTATAAGTGAAATCATATATGTCGCATACATATGTGAAAATTTTTTACAAAATTTCATAAAATCAATAGCATAAAAAATAAAAATACTACAACATAATCAATTTGTCAGACGGAGTTAGTCTTAACGTTATTCAATTTAATCTAAGTCTCCCCAGATTTTCTCAAACTTCTTAAGAGACCTAGTGCCTCTTAATTCTGCTAGAGTACCCTCCATTGTCTTAATTTTGATAACTAGATACCACCAGTCCATGGCATTGGGTGTGTTGGGACTGATCCAGGCCCTAGCTAATATTAGTTTAGCACATGAAATTAGTATTGAAGCTAGCACCGAACGTGGTTGATTGGTCAGATGTAAACCGATTAGAGCTATAGGCATCGTTATCGGGGAACTAAGGATATTTTTAGCAGTCATTACGTTGCCCACTTCTTCCCAATATTTTTCTAGCTTTGGGCATGAGAACAGCATATGTGCCAAGTCGGCCGCATATTTAGCACATTTCGGGCATTTAGTTTTGTCTCCCATAGCGTTATTTATAAGCCATTTCGAAAAAATTTCTGGCGTATAATAGAGCATATAAGTAGTTCTGTATTGTTGGAGTCTTAAACTTGATGACCGTACAGAGTTATGGATATTGGTGTAAGATTGTATTATATGTTTCCCTGTAAAATTAGTTCCCAGTTTAGAATTCCATTTTTGAGCTAGTAGATCGCTGTCGTTAGGATTCAGGCTTGTGAAAAATTTGTACGTCAAGCTGATGATCGCTTTCTCTTTTCTAGAGTTTAAGTAATCCCAGATCCCACCACTAGAAACACTATTAATTTTATTTGTACGTACTAAAAAATCATATATTTGTAGATATTTAAACCTGTGTGTTTCAGAGAGATCATATAAAAGTTTCAAAGTGGGAAAGTCTAAGATGCCTTGAGAGTTGTACAGGTCACCCAAAGCCTTTATACCTTTCAACTGCCATCTACAAAATTCTCCGTCGCTAAAAATGCTCGGTAGAGCTGGGTTGTTCCATAGAATCATCTGGGAATGGTATATATTGGTTTTACAGTATTCAAGAATATCCTTCCATACTCTTATTATATCACGTGCAGTCTTAAACTTGACTCGTTTGTGGTAGTTTGGGTCTGTTATACGTAGCAAGAATTGATTAGAATCTCCTTTTAGCATTGAATGGTGGTAGAATAATGTGTCCTCCATATTCAATAATGACCGTATGCGTCTTAAATATGAAGCCCAAAAGTACAGTTTCAGGTCAGGGAAATTTAAACCACCAGATTCTATTTGATTTTTCAGTGCCTTTATAGATCTTCTAGCCTTCTTATATCCCCAAATAAAGTTACCAAAGATCCCATCTAATTGTTTAAAAAATGATTTATTCAAGATCAGAGGGATTGATCTAAACAGGTATAAATATTTGGGTACTATTTTCATTTTAATCAGATTCATTCTGCCAATTAAGTTTAATGGGAGTCGGTGCCATTTTTTCAAGGTGGAGATGGTGTTTTTTGTTAGGTCGTTATAGTTAATAGCGTTAAGTTCTTTAACATTTGAGGTAATTTTGACTCCAAGATAGGTAGCAACCTTACAGATTTCTGGTACCGGTACAGAGGGAGTAAAGTTAGCTATTATTTGAGTTTTATGTGTATTTAGTTTATACCCAGAAACTATCCCGAATTTGCATGCTTCGAGTTTAATAGCATTTAGAGACTTAGTTATTTCAGACGTGTAAATAGCAATGTCGTCTGCGTATGCAGTAATTTTTAGGCTATACCGGCCAGACTTAAATGATGTTATTCCTGGTTGAGTGTCCAAGGCCTTTAAGAATGGTTCTAGTGAGAGGGCAAATAGCAGGGGTGATAGAGGGCATCCTTGGCGGGTGCCCCTCAAAATTGAGAAACATGACGAAGTAAGCCCTCCATAGCTTATGTATGCCGTTGGATTGTCGTAAAGTGCACGAATCCCATTTAGAAACCCCCCTTCAAAACCCAACGAGCCAAGTGTATGCCATAAATAGTTCAATCCCACCCGGTCAAATGCCTTTTCGGCGTCGAGCATTATCATTGCAAGAGGGGTAGCTTCTATCTCAGCTATATCAAATGCTGTTATTGATGTATTGACGTGGGTAGATGTATCTCTCCCTGTTATGAACCCGTGCTGTTGAGTGTTTACAATTCTAGGCATTAAAGGTGCAAGTTTTTTGGCCAGACATTTTGCGAAGATTTTTGCGTCTGAATTAATCAGAGATATCGGTCTATATGAGCCCATCTCCTCTTTGGGTTTACCCTTCTTGTGGAAAAATATTATTTTTGCCTTATTCCAAGATCTGGGGGCCAGCCCTGTCCTACTAATATATGTTATGACTTCTAAAAGAGAAGGTATTAGTTCATCTAAACATTGTTTATATATTTCTAGTGGGATAGTATCTTCCCCAGCTGCTTTCCCTATAGGCAGTGATGATAAAGCCTCTTCTAGTTCCTTTCTCGTTATGCCTGTAGCCAGAGCGTTTACTTCAATCTCAGTTAACTGTTTCATTGGGTTTTCTCTTAAGTAATCCTCGATTACAGAGCCACTGGGTGCATTTTCGGGGGTGTACAAAATTTCGTAATATTTAGCAAACTGTTGAATGATATCCTTTGGTTGACTGTATTTCCTGTTGTCATGTCCCGTTATTTGAGTAATTGTGGAATTTGCTCTATCTTCGGCCACTTTAAAGGCCAGAATTTTGCCTATTTTATCCCCAGCCTCATAGTTCAGAAATGTATATTTATGTATCTGTGCGCTATTTTTTTAAAAAAGTTTCTCTTTGGTCTTACATTTTAGCTGTGTAAGATTAGCGCAAATTTCCAGGGTTGGTAGGTTGTTTCTTAAGGCTAGTGCTAACTGTATCTCTCCAGCAGCAATATCAGAAGTCAAAGCTGCATCCGTTTTTCGTTTTTCAGAGGTCTGCCTCAAGACGTAAGATTGTGTAAACCCTCGAATGCTAGCCTTACATGCGTCCCATATTATAAGATGTGAAGCAGAGTTTTTGTTGATGTCTAAAAATTCTGTTATATGTAGTTTTAATTGTGAGATATAAGTCATGTCTGATATTAGTTTCCTAGGAAACGTAAAAGGTCTGGGAGGGTTACGATTCGATGAGATAGAGAGTTCCACCATGATAGGGTTATGATCAGATGAAATACGGGGGTAAATGACCATGGACGAAGAGTTGAGCAAAAGATCTGAGGCAAATGCCATGTCTAGTCGGGAACATAATTTGTGAGGTGCTGAATAGTATGTGTAACCGGGAATATTTGGATGTAGATACCTCCATATATCTTTAACATTATGCGTCCTACATAGATCTAGAATGGAATTTCTGGTTTTAGACATACGTTTCTGATTACCTGGCCGAGTAGTGTCTATTTGGTGGTTCAAGATACAGTTAAAATCTACCATCATTATCAATTCTCCCTCCCAGTCTAATAGTGCTATACTTAGTTGATCAAATATTCTAGGTTCATCTATATTAGAACCGTATACAACACAAGCGACATACTTCATATTGTTAATACAGAGTTGGGTAATTGCCCACCTTCCCCTTTTGTCGTGAGTTGATTTAATTATTTCTGCCTTAAATCTTTTGTCTTTCAGAATTGCAACTCCCCTAGTTAGAGATATCACACTTGAGCTTACTACCAGCTCCAGTCCTAATTGATTCATCAACTTTCTGTCCTTATCTGTAATATGTGTTTCCGTCAAGAATACTAAATGGGGGTTATAAAGTCTTAATTCTTCTGCAACTAGCCGTCTTTTGCGTTTATTATTCAGCCCTGAGACGTTCCAAGCCAAACATTTAATGTAATGCATCACTAATGTAAAGTAGAATGACAATAAGCAAAATCTTAATATAAAGTCTTAAGTTTAAAAAATAGTTTCTTACAAAATCAAATGTAACATTCAGTACCTTTATCAGGTTAAGGATATTTTTCAATTTTTTGTCGCTAAATGAAATCCGTTCCCTCATTTCTGCTGACCTTAGTGAATCGTTAAGTAAATCCAAGCCAAAAATATATTTTACAACCTCATATCTCATAACATGTCCCTCAACCAGGTTGAATTTTTTTTTTCTTTTTCTTCCCACCCACCCCCCTCCTACACACTCCATCCATTCCCTCCCCTCTCTACGGAGACCCACCCCCGCCCCCCCCTTACCAGCTGCTGCCGTTGGTGAGGCAGCGCCTGCGGCAGTGGTGATGAGTGCCTCCCCCCCCACCCATTGGAACCACAGGTATCAAAGATGCAGCAGCAGCCCAATCTTATCTTCATACCAATGTGTGATATTTGACTTGATGAATTATACATCCATAGCGGTCTAGTGATAATTAGTTAATTAATGTGTATTAGATTTTAGTGAGTAGGTGATTAAGTGTTTAACAATACACTGCCCCGAGTCCCTTCATGACCCCACTCTATTTATCTAGTACTGTACAGCACTTGTGGGGGTGATCCCCCCTATTTCATTCAGTCTTTGCTCAATCTTTACTCCTATTAACACTAGTTAGAAATGCCTGAGCCTCCTGCACATCGCTAAAGAAATTTGTGCGCCCATTCACAATCATTTTAAGTCGGGCAGGTTCCTGTAAATATGCTTGGCCTCCCATTTTAATGACTGGGTCAATTAATTTCCGCATTTCCCATCTTTTATCCATCGTAGTTTTACTAAGGTCTGAGCGAGTAAAGATGGTAAGATTGTCTATAGTTATTGGAGTGTTAGGTTTGGCTTTTTGCCAAACCGCTTGTCGAAGCAGAAAGTTGCCGAAATGTACTAAGAATGGTCGAGGAAATTTACTGTTCTGTCGTTTTAGACCAAGTGGCAGTCGGTGTGCTCTTTGAATTTGGGAGTCCCAATCCCAGTCGGAGAGATCCGGAAAGGCACGTGGTAGAAGTTTCACCAAAAAAACCCTTGGGTCCGATCCTTCTAGTCCTTCCGGAATTCCGTAAATTTTAAGGTTGGATCTCCTTTGTCGGTTTTCCAGGTCCTCAACTTTTCCTTGAAGTTGAATTAGTTCTGCGTCGTGGCGCCCCACTGTGGTACCTATCCGATGAGTTTCTTCTTCTACCACAACAGTACGTTGCTGCAGCTCTGTTATCTCCTGTTTTACACCCTTTAATATAGTTGTTAGGTCGAATATGGAGGTTTGTAACCTAACATTGTCACTCTTCAGTTGCTGATAGTGTTCTTCAGATTCTACCCTTTGGCTTATCAAAAGTTTTAATATAGTATCCAGTTGAGAGTAATCGGTGCCCTTCTGTTTAAGCTCTTCTATTGAAATAATGTTTCCGACCAAGGATGTATTTAAATCAGTGTTTATATTAGCAGAATTCAGCTGGTTAGGGGCTGCAGCGGCTAAAGGAAGATCTTTCTCTCCTGCGACTGGCTCAAAGGAGGCTATTCCGGGGGTTAGTATCATAGGAGGCTCTGTGGGGGGAGCTTGAAGTGTGTCGTTGTCCGTAGGACTGCCCCCTGAAAGCCTTAAAGCCATATTTTTGACTAGACCCTTGGCCTCAATCCACGTCCTTAACGGGCTCTTGTCAGCAATCGGTTTTTTGGTAGGCGGAGGACCTGCTCCCACGGGGTGAGCCAGATTTGATAAAGCTCTCCCTCTCCTTGTAGATTGATTTAGCTTTAGCTCTGCGTCTCTGTGAGGGCAGCCTGCTCAGAAATGTATCCGTAGATTTATCCGGTTCCTCCTCCGTATCCTCCTCACAGTCCTCAAAGGAATGGTATTCCTCAGCTTGTTCTGGGCAAATGTCGTCCACTATGCACGTCATCAAAACGGTGTTTTCTTTTGGCAAATGCGTGTTTATGTCTGTTAGGGCCAGGATTGTGGTGGTAGCCGAGGGGATTAAAGATGAAGATTCCCTAGGGCTAGCTGAAGTGGTCAATAATATCGTAGGATTAATTATTGAGGGGGACCCCCCTTCTACCTCAAGTACTTGTTCTGGTAGCCCAAGCTCAGGATTCTTAGGATTCTCCCGGATCTCGTTGCCCTTAATTGCAGCAGAAGAAAAAGTAGCCGGGATAGCCGAGATAGTAGCATGATTAGTGTTACCCAACACCGGTACGGTTGGATGAGTAGGTGATATTAACTTTACGGGATTCAGATTTGCACCATTCTGCGTAGCAACTTTAGGTATAGTCCCGCAGTTTACAAGAACAGGGGGGCGCAGGATCGTCTTACCTGTCGCCTTTCTATCAGTCCCTTTCGTTGTTGCTGTGCTTGGAGGAGCATCTGGACCCCCTTGAGTTATCACTGCAGCCGCTGCAATTGCTACCGTTGTTGATGCCATTGTCAGGTTCGTCGTCTCCTCCTCTTCTGAGATGGCCAGTGTTGTAGCAGCCAGAGCGGTGGGGGCTGGGGTTGGGGCTGTAGAAATGGGCAAAGCAGCTGCTACTGCTGATGCTGCAGCCGTTGTGGACGTTTTAGTATTCCGTGTGGTGCGTGGGGGGTTTTTGGGTGACATGGCTCCGTAACGCCTCACTTTCAGTGAGTAAGTCCTGCTCTGCGCCCTGTGTGTGGTCGGCAGACCAAACAAGTCGACTCTAGGTCGAGCGAGCCGTAATTCCAACCAGTTCCTGGCTGCTCGCCAGACCGCCGTAGGCAGCCACAGCATCCGACACTCAGAAGCGATGTCAAAAAGAAGAGCCGTCACGGAGGAGCTGGAGATAAGGAAAGGCTGCCACGGTGCGGCTGTGCCGGCCTCTACCCTCTCCTCGTCACGCACGCTGTCACTGGGATCCGTGCACCACACCCGTAGTCTCCAGATACAGCCCGTAGATTTTCCAGCCGTCCTAAAAGAGCAGCAGGTAAGATAACTGCGGCAATACCGGTTTCTTCCTTTTCCCCGCCGTATATTTGGAATTCGGCTAGAAAGCAAGTTTATTCTGCGTGCTACATGTTAAATTGCCATTCGTCTGTCGGCTCGAGTATAGAGGGTGGGAGGGTGAACTCCCAAAACTGCCGACCAGCAGAGCCCTCACTCCGCCATCTTGGACTCCGCCCCCCAATGCATGGTATCAATATTTGCAATAGAGAGGAAATGTATTTTGTAAAATAGTGAGTTTTCAGAACTGAAATGGAATTCTTGTACATAGGACCTGCGCTGTGTATCTAAAATGTTATTCAAAAATTGATTTTGGGGCAAATCAATGGTTTTACATTTTTGAGAAGGAATAAATAGTGTGTGCATCATTACATACAAATATTTGAACCTTTCACAATCATATCACCTGTGTTACCTCAGATTAGGAAGCAGAATGAGCATCTTTGCTGTTGGTTTGTGCCATTTTTTGGGTAATGCCTGGTAGGAATGTTTGCAATAGAGAGGAAATGTATTTTGTAAAATAGTGAGTTTTCAGAACTGAAATGGAATGCTTGTACATAGGACCTGCGCTGTGTTTCTAAAATGTTATTCAAAAAACGATTTTGGGGCAAATCAATGGTTTTACATTTTTGAGAAGGAATAAATAGTGTGCGCATGTTTACATAAAAATATTTGAACCTTTCACAATCATGTCACCTGTGTTACCTCCGATTAGGAAGCAGACTGAGCTTCTTTGCTGTTGGGTTAGGTCATTTTTTGGGTAATGCTTGGTAGGAATGTTTGCAATAGAGAGGAAATGTATTTTGTAAAATAGTGAGTTTTCAGCACTGAAATGAAATGCTTGTACATAGGACCTGCGCTCTGTTTCTAAAATGTTATTCAAAAAACGATTTTGGGGCAAATCAATGGTTTTACATTTTTGAGAAGGAATAAATAGTGTGTGCATGATTACATAAAAATATTTGAACCTTTCACAATCATGTCACTTGTGTTACCTTGGATTAGGAAGCACACTGAGGGCCTTATTTATGAAAACAGCGATGCGTCAGTTTTCACTGCGCACTCCTCGCGACACCAATGATGAGTCATATTTAATGTATGACGCATCATGTCGCAAGGAGTTACAGATAAGTCAGTATTTCTGACGTATCTGTAAGCGCAAAAGTGACGCATTACTGGAGTGTGTCACAAAAGTGACGCAACTCCAGAAATGCGTGTTTTCAAATGGGGAAAGCCCCATGTGAAAGGGTTTGCGTCAGTCTTACGCCTGCTGTGAGGCAGGTACAAGATTTTGACATAACAGTGTCCTAAAAGTGACGCTGTGAAATCTCATAGATTTCACTGCGTCACTATTACAAGGTTTTTTACGGGGGAACGCCCCCTCTGCATACATTATACCTGACGCAGGTATAATGTGGCGCAGGAGTTTAAAAAGTGACGCATCTACCTAGATGTGTCATTTTTTAAATATGGCGCAACAAGGCACATGTTTTATGCTGCTGATGCGTCACAAAAAGTGACGCATCACCAGCGGAAAACTAACGCAGGGCCTCATAAATTAGGCTCTGAGCTTCTTTGCTGTTGGTTTGTGTCATGCTTTTTGATAATGCTTGGTATCTACATTTGCAAGATAGAGGATTTTTATTTTGTGAAATAGTGAGGTTTCAGTAGTGAAGTTGAATGCTTGTACATAGGACCTGTGCTCTGTTTCTAAAATGTTATTCAAAAAACGATTTTGGGGCAAATTAATGTCTTTTACATTTTTTAGAAGGAATAAATAGTGTGTGCATGATTACATAAAAATATTTGAACCTTTCACAATCATGTCACCTGTGTTGCCTCAGATTAGGAAGCACACTGAGGGCCTTATTTATGAAAACAGCGATGCGTCAGTTTTCACTGCGCACTCCTTGCGACACCAATGATGCGTCATATTTAATGTATGACGCATCATGTCGCAAGGAGTTACAGATAAGTCAGTATTTCTGACGTATCTGTAAGCGCAAAAGTGACGCATTGCTGGAGTGTGTCACAAAAGTGACGCAACTCCAGCAATGCGTCTTTTCAAATGGGGAAAGCCCCATGTGAAAGGGTTTGCGTCAGTCTTACACCTGCTGTGAGGCAGGTACAAGATTTTGACATAAGTGTCCTAAAAGTGACGCAGTGAAATCTCATAGATTTCACTGCGTCACTATTACAAGGTTTTTTACGGGGGAACGCCCCCTCTGCATACATTATACCTGACGCAGGTATAATGTGGCGCAGGGGTTTAAAAAGTGACGCATCTACCTAGATGTGTCATTTTTTAAATATGGCGCAACAAGGCACATGTTTTATGCTGCCGATGCGTCACAAAAAGTGACGCATCACCAGCGGAAAACTAACGCAGGGCCTCATAAATTAGGCTCTGAGCTTCTTTGCTGTTGGTTTGTGTCATGCTTTTTGATAATGCTTGGTATCTACATTTGCAAGATAGAGGATTTTTATTTTGTGAAATAGTGAGGTTTCAGTAGTGAAGTTGAATGCTTGTACATAGGACCTGTGCTCTGTTTCTAAAATGTTATTCAAAAAACGATTTTGGGGCAAATGAATGGCTTTTACATTTTTGAGAAGGAATAAATAGTGTCTGCATGATTACATAAATATATTTGAACATTTCACAATCATGTCACCTGTGTTACCTCAGATTAGGAAGCAGACTGAGCTTGTTTGCTGTTGTTTGTGTCATTTTTATGGTAATGCTTGGTAGGAATGTTTGCAAGAGAGAGGAAATGTATGTTACCTATGTTTCCTCAAATTAGGAAGTGGATTGTGCAGATGAGGTGAGGCATGTCCAGGGGCGCCAAGGAGTTGAGGCCTGTGTCCATGAGTGCAATTGAGAGGACTTACCTCCTCTGACCCTTAGACAAACATTATGTAATCTGTGGCCCTTCGACAGGCCTCAATACATTGAGTATAATTGATGGTAACAGGGTGCAGATGAGATGAGGCGTGTTCAGGGGTGTAAATGAACTGAGGCCTGTCTAATGGTGCAGATGAGTTGAGGTCTATTCTGGGTTGCAGATAAGGTGAGGATTGTCCATGGGTGCATAGGAGGTGATGCCTGTGTTGAGGAGTGTAGTGGAAGAGAGGTCTGTCCAGGGGTGGAAAGGAGGTGAGGGCTGTGTCTAAGAGTGCAGTGGGGGATAGGCTTCATGAAGTGCAGTCCAGTGGACTCTTAGACACCGGCCTCACCACCTATGTTCCCCAGGACAGTCCTTACCTCATGTGTACAATCTGCTTACTAATCTGAGGAAACACAGGTGACATATTTTTTTAAACATGCAGATACCCTCTAATCCTTGTTAATAATGTAAAAGTAATTCATGTGCCCGAAATATTTTTTTAGAATTATATTTAAAAAACAGAGATAAGGTCATATGTAGAAGTATTATAGTGTTTATATTGTTTGCTTATTGTCATTGTTTTGTTGTTTGGTAATAGTGGTCTATAATGATTTTTTAAATTTTTTTTTTGTTTTCCACAGATTTAAATCAAGATTTCAATAGTAAGGAAATATGCCCTCAAGGGAAAGGAGACGAAAAGATTGTAAGCGGAAAAAATCAAAAACAGCAACGGAATTAAAGCAGTCTCCTACAACAAATACTTCAAAAAACAGGAAAAAAGCTCCTGGTAAGACAACTAAGTCTTTCTTACGGAACATATGTAGATAAAAAAAAAATGTTGGACAGTATGTAGAAAAAGAGAAGGAGAGAGCAATTTTGAAGAGGAAGGAGAGATTCTGAAAAAATGTTACTACTGCAGCAGGAGACAATAATATGTATAGGAATAGAAGGCAAAATCAATTTAGGGACATTCGTAAACGAATGTTTCGCAATAGGGTGGTTTTAAATTTGTTACAAAAATATTAAAAAAGGTAAACAGAGATCTGCTTTTTATAAGAAAAAGAAAAGTGTAGAGAAGATTGTTGATCATGCTTTTGAAGTTAAGAAAAAATTATTTATTTTAATAATCAATAGAATTAGGACACTTAACAAGACAATTGATGTTTTCAAATCAAACAGTAAATGGAAAAGAGTAATTAATCGGACTCATTTTTGTAAAGTTTTTTCTGGAGAATGGATGCACAGTTCAAGTTGTGAGCCATTTTTTAATGAGGAGAGTTACTTTCAGGAGAATGATTTAGTGCATGCAGCTGACACCAGTGGTCGAGCATATGAGGTTAAAGACGGTTGTCCGATTGAAAAAGAGAAACTTGTGCCTAGAGAACCAGAAGAGGTGTTAACTGATGAAGTTTTAGGGAGACGTACTAAGGGTCCAGTGTACGCTTGGAAGTGTAGTAGTATTTGTAGTGTGCGACAGGAATCAATCGATTTGTTTTGTAATTTCTTACGTACATATAGTAAGAAAACTCTAAAACAGAAAATGAAGATGTTGCAAGACTTAGATCCTTGCAGAGTGAGAGAAAACACAGGTTTGCAAGGGCATTCACTGGCTTGTCTTTCTAGAAAAGTCTGTCAGACTGTTTTTCATCATTTTAGGATGTTAGCAGTGCATCATAACAAAATGAGGAAATTAGTTAGAAGGTTGTATTATGCAAAAAGTCCAGCACTTAAGCTTAAACAATTAAACAGTGCTCTTTTGCATGGAACTGAATTAGATGTGAAGAAGATTTGTGAAGAAATTGAGATTTGTTATTTTAGTGAAAAAGAGGACAGTGTAGAAATTGACACAGAAATTCAAGGTAATGTGGAAGATAATGTACAGATTTCAACTACAGAAAAGTTTGACCAGGAAATTATCAGGTTTAAGGTGAAATCAAGTGAAAGGCCGAATTTTACTTGTGTGTGTTGTCGACGAACTCATTATAAGCATCAAACTAGATTAGTTGATTTATACGTAAAAAGTGAAAAGATAAATAATTATGAGTGGAAGGATTTTGCAACTTATTTGTGGGTGGAGAATTGTTTTGATTTGAGTACTGATCAGCGTATTTGTAAATATTGTTATAATAAATTAAATCAAAACAGAATGCCTGCTAGAGCTGTTCATAATAATCTTGAGTTGGTAGACATTCCTCCTGAATTGATGGATTTAAATACATATGAGTGTATTTTGATTCAATGTGTCCATCCTTTTCAGGCAATTGTTCGCATGGAGCCTAAGATAGGGAAATTGCCTCCTTCAGATTTACAGAGAGGATTAAAGGGAAGAGTTGTTTATTTGCCTCTAGATTTCAAGAAAAATATTGATACAATTGGTGTAGAGAAAGTGGAAGAGGAATCTCTGGTTATTCTAGTTAATGGGGTTCCGACAAAGAGTAAGAAAATCTGGCAAGATTTAGTGGATGTTAGGAAAGTCAAAAAGGCAATGTTGTATTTGGTCAAAAACAATGAGTACTACAAACATGTATCTGTTGGAGCAGAGGAAACAGCTGCAGATGAAGACAGTGATTGTTCAGCTGGCCAAATTGAAAAAGTTGATGTGTCTAGAAGTGAAGAAATATATGAACATTATACTGTTCATCCTTTGCATTCCAAAGAAGTAATGGGGAATGCAATTGACTTGTTTCAAATGAAATCAGCAAAAGGAAGTCCCATTAGTGTATGGGAAGAAAGTTTGGAAGCTCGTTGTTTTCCACAGCTATTTCCAACAGGTCGAGGTGGACGATATGACGATCGACCACTTCTAATTCCAGCATCTGAATACCGGACTTTAAGATTATATGCTGAAGATCCAAGGTTTCGTCAATGCATCCCATATTTGTTTCATCTACTGTATGAAAGTGACTTGTCTGGGCTTTCTTATGCAGGAAACCATATACTGAAAAGTGGAGCACATCTCCAAAATGTTTCGGCGAGGGACTTTATGGAGAAAGTTAATCTGCAAGATAATATTTTGGAATCTCATCTAATCAATCTCATGGCATGTCAGCGTGATACAAACGAGTATTGGTACCGTCGTCATGGGGAATTGAAATGTATGCTAAGAAACTTAGGAACTCCTACATGGTTCCTCACTCTTAGCTGTGCCGAGTATGCATGGGACGACTTACTTGAATTTCTACGCGAGGCAAATGCAAATATACAAAATATAGAATTCAAAACACCTGGAGAACTGTGTTCTTTGGATCCAGTGAATGTATGCAGATATTTTAATCATAGATTTGAAGCTATGATGTCTTTCATTACCAACAAAAAAAATCCTCCCCTTTGAGAGGTTTTGGATTTCTTTTGGAGAAAGGAGTACCAAGCGAGAGGTGCTCCTCACATACATATGTTGTTGTGGATTAAAGATGCACCCAAATTTGGAACAGATTCGGAATAGACAGTGATGAGCTTCATTGAAGAGTATTCAACATGTGCTGTTCCGAAAACTACTGAAGAAAACCGTTTTAGGCAACAAGTTTTACGCTTTCAATCCCATCGTTGTGGAAAGTACTGTCGTCGAAAATTCAGAAACAAGGACAAGTTCTACACAAAATGTCGTTTTGGTTATCCACGAGCAGTGATTTCTAAAGGAAGAGTAAATAATTTGATGTCTTCTCTGCGACATACTGTGACGAGGAAATCACCCAAAAATACATACAATTTAAAAAGAAACGAAGAGTCCAAGTACATCAACGACTACAACCCAGTGATTTTGTCCATGTGGAATGCTAACATGAATATTCAGTTCGTTGCTGACAACTCTATTGCTGTGGCTCAATATGTGATGTCTTACATCACAAAAAAAGAAAAGACAGAACTGAAGGAAATGTGGGAGGACATTTCACATGAAAAGAGTATAAGCAAGAAATTATACAGTTACAGTCTAAAGATGTTGTCACATCGAGAAATTGGAGCATATGAATGTTCCGATCGATTGTCATCAGCAAGTCTATATGCCAAATCTAGAACCATCATTTGGGTGAGTCTAGGTCTTGCTGCAACACGAAACCGAGTTTTGAAATCTGTACAGGAAATAGAGTATTTGGCGGAGAAAGAACCAGAAAGTACAGATATTTTGAAGACAAACATGTTGGATACATACTATCCAAATAGAAGTCCTTATCTTGAGAACGCTTGTCTCTATGAAGTTCTGCAAAGATATATTTATAAGAGGAACATCAGAGAAGATATCAATAATGGAATATATGCTGTCATTGGATGTGAAGGATGTCTAGTGAAACAGAGAAAAGGTCATTTGATTAATCATCGAAAATTGAGTTGTGAAAATCCAGACAAAAGAGAATTTTACTATTTGGCTCTTTTGCAACTCTTTAAACCATGGCATACAGAAGAGGAACTACTTGGAGATTTTCTCTGTTACGAAGACTCTTTTAATGCAACGGAGGATACCGTTGAATGTCCTGTTTTTCCAAATTATCTGCAAATGTTGAATGAAGAAATAGAGCAAGAAGCAACAATTGCTGCAGAGATTGCGAGAGACAGTTCTCAAGACAGTCAGAGTTCTGCTTCATTGAGTCAGGATCCACTAGGAGGACCAATTATCCAAAATGAAGCTGCCACTGCCATGGATGAGGTGGAAAGAGTTATGGAGCAAGCTCAAGAGGATGTAATTAATTTAGAAGATGTGGTGAAACAATTAAACCTTCAACAGAAACAGATATATGACAAAGTCACAGAACAGGTTGAACATGGATTCAGTCATGAGAAGAAAGAGTGCTCATGTACATCATTTAAGCCTGTCCAACTGTACGTGAGTGGAGAAGCGGGAACTGTAAAAAGTTTTCTGATTAAAGCAATTGCGACTTATCTGCAGAAAAGGACTGAATCACCGCTGTCTTGTGTTGTTACCGCTCCAACTGGGCTAGCAGCACATAATATTAAAGGGATTACTTTACTTCGTTTACTGATGCTGCCAGTGGAGCATGATAACAAATTGGAATACCACAAGCTATCTGGAGATGCGTGTTCCGAAGTTTCCAGAGTCCTGAAGAAAATGAAACTTCTTATCATTGATGAAGTAAGCATGGTCTTAAATCTAATGCTTGCTTTTGTGCATTTGAGAATGCAAGAAATTCTTAGAACAGAGTATGATGTGTTATTCGGAGGAAAACACATTATTGTTTTTGGAGATCTACTGCAGTTGACTCCAGTGAAAGGACAACCAGTGTTTAAAATGGTCATGCATGAAGATACCAGGAAGTGCCTTGGAAGCATTTGGAAACGTTAATATATGGTTAAATTTCAAATATGCAGAACTACTCCAAAATATGCGGCAGGCAAAGGATGAAGATTATAAAAATATTCTACAAGATGTAAGAATCGGAAAAATAAGTCAGCATGGGAAAGAAGCTTTACATGGACGATTAATTTTAAATTTGTACCCAAATGAAAACATTCTTCCAGAGAATATTTTTAAGAAAATTAACGAGAAGAAATCTGGCATATGTTTGATGCCTACTCTGAAAGAATGTTCCATGTTCAACAACAAAATGTTAAAGTTAGAAAATGAAGAGATAGTGAAACTGGAAGCTATAGATAAAATAGAGTATACGGGAGCAACAATTATTTTGTCAGAAAATTTGAAATCAAAATTGGATTCATTAGAGAAGACTATATCTAAAACTGCTGGTTTTGAAAAGACCCTGAATGTGTGTTTAAATTGTCGCATCATTTTGAGAAGGAATTTAAATGTTGAAAGAGGTCTGGTAAATGGAGCAATGGGTCATGTTGTTGGTTTTGTGAATTACAAAAATAGAGATGGAATTGAAATTTTTAAAATTAAATTTGATGGCATTGACGAAATAGAACAAATTTGTCGTTGTTCAGATAGATTTTTGCTTGTGAAAGACTTATATGTTCGCCGAAAACAGTTTCCTGTTTGTTTGGCATATGCAGTGACAATTCATAATTCTCAAGGTTTAAGTGTAGATAGTGCTTTGGTGAACATTTGAAGTTCTGTGTTTAAAGAGGGTATGGCATATGTGGCATTATCACGAGTCAGAACTTTATCAGGATTGTACTTGATTGAGTGTGATGAAACAAAGATTTGTGCTGATCTAGATTGTGTTAAAGAATACAATAGGTTAAGAAGAGAGTATGCTCCACATTTGCCTCAATATCCTCTGTTTGAAAAAAGAAGAAATGAGAATAATTGCAGTGAGGTACTAGCAAAAAGTAGATGAAACTGTAATTGTAAGCAGAAAGAAAAAGGATTCTGTTGAAGATGTTGTTGGATTTCCGTTTGAAAACAGTTCTGGTGTCAACTGCTATGCTAATGTAGTGGTTAATGTTGTTTTTTTCTTCAAAATTTACAAGAACAGATTGTTGAAAATCGGGATCAAACATTCTGCTGTTTATTGAATTCTGTGTTTGAGAAATGTAGCAGTGATAGAGCAAAAATAGAAAGTGTTTCAGAAATTAGAAATCTTCTAGACATATGTTCTGGTCAAAATCAATTTTTCACAGATTATTCTGCAGGATTGTCAGGAATTTTTAATGTATATGTTTGATGTATTGGAAGATGAAGGAGTAGATATAAAAAATCTTTTTAGCCTTTATCAAGTAGTACTAGAATAGACACTGAAAGATTTATATATTTGAGTTTACCAGACTGCAAATCAGTGCCTTTTAATAATCTAGTTAAAGCAGCTGATCACAATATGGTGTGTACCCAATGTAAGTCTGCAATGCTGTCCACATTATTTTTACAAACTTATGGTAAATATGTGATTTTAATGTTCCAACGATGTAGACCTGATGGAAGTAAATTGTCAACTTCTATTAAAAATGTTGTGGCTTCTCAGTTATAAATTTCAGGAAGAACCTTTGCAACTGTAGCTATTATTTATCATGACGGTCCTTCAACAACATCAGGGCATTACACATGCTATTTAAAAAGTTGTAAAGGTTGGACCCTTTGTAATGACACTCATTTGACTTTCAAACAACATTTGCCTTTTGACTTAAACAATTCATATCTAGTGTTTTTAGAACCAAAATTTAAGTAAAGATAATTGGCCTATGAAGACGGGAGCAGTTAATAAAGGTTAGTTTACTGTTTAAAATTATATTCTGAGTAAAAGTGATCAAGATAATATAAAAAATTGAGTTGTCATGTAGGTACTGTAAGTGGATCTCATAGTAAGTGATATCAGTATTATAGGAAATGATGAACATGAGTGAGTCAGAGATGGAATTGCGAAAATTAAAATATTGTGAAAATGTTGTTTGAGGCTTTCTTTCAGAACGTCGGGAAAACGGTAATTTTAGAGTTTGTTTTAATTAATTTGAAAATATACTGATACATCTGACACTATTTGGCCTTAAGGAATGGTGAAGGAATGAGCAAAGAGTTATGACTGAACAGAAGGAGTATATGAAAATAATGAAAATATTTCAGATGTTCTTCGAGGTTTTCTTCTAGAAAATCGGTGAAATGGAATTTTTAGAGAACAGCAGAGTACTTTCCAACGAAAAGGACCTTCATGATATACTATGGCCTAAAGGAAAAGTAAGTGAATCAAAGATTAGTGTACATTTGTTATTTTGAAGTTTAGATGTTTTTTTTTAAAACACAATCTTTTTGATTGTGTTTTTTTCCCCCGCTGTCATATGATGAGTAGTTTGAACTCACTTTTTTAAGTGAAATTCAATATATTCTGAGAACAGCAAAAATAAACTATGTAACATGTTGTACAAGTTAATCTATAGTTTGTATTCTGTAATTTAAAATATATTCCCATTGTCTCACACTCACTTTGCTTTTTCCACCCTCTTTCAGCTCTTTTTACTCACTTATAATGTCTTTCTTTCACTCTCTTTCAACCCCGTTCTTTTAGTCCACTTCTTTCACAACCCCTCATTCTCATTTCAACTGTCTGCATCCCCTCTCTCCCTTGCATAACTATTCAGCTTTCAGTCTGTCTGCTTTACATTCCTTTTCCGTGTTTTCCTCCTTTGCTCTTTTAGTATTTCCTCTTTACTCACTCACCAGTATTGTCGCACTCTATCACTATAAATCATCCACTCTCCCTCGCTTATCTTTGTTTCCTCCTTTCTTTTGACCTCTTCTCTCTATTTTACGTTCACTACCTCTATGTCCTCAGTCCCTCACTCTCCTTGTGTTATGTTCACTTGTGTTTATCTACCTTCTATCATTTCTCTTACAACAACTTCACTGCTCCTCTCTCATCGTTCATCAACCTATTTCTTTTAGTCCGGTTTCATTACTACCCCTCATTTCCTATGTTTCAGTGTCCTTTTCTTTACTTTCATCACCGAATCACTTTCTCTCAGTACCACTGCTTTAGTCCTCTTCTCCTCTCTTTCCTTCTTTTGCTCTCTTACTAATTTTTCTTTCCTCACTCATTGTACTCCACTTCACTCAGTCCTTCCCTTAGTCTCTCTATCTACTAACTTCCTCACTCCTTTTCCCTCAATCCTTCTATATTATCCTCTCTCCCTTCATCCCTTCACTCTATGACTCTCCTTCACTTACTCTCAGTTATCTTCCATTCTAAATGCATCCTTTATTAGACTCCTTTCCCTCTCAGTCATTATCTTTTTACTTACTCCTGTTTCCTGATTTAGTTTTGCTAACTCATATTCTTTTAGTATCTTTCTTACCTTCAGTTCATTTTTCTCTTCTCTTCCTTTCTGTCAGTGAATCTATATGCCTTACTCTTAGTAATTTGCTCTCCTTCTATTTCTTTTTCCCTCTTTTTGTCCTTCTACCTTACTTTATTTCTAAATACACTGTTATGATTTTTAACCTCTTCATTTGTATCTTTAATTTTAAATACATATTTTACTAATTATAACTTATTTTCTCTTCTCTCTTTACAGATACAAAATGTAGTAAAAAAATGTAATTAAAGTTACATTTATTATATGGTAAGTGTGACTAAAAAAATGTAGTTTGTCATCACCCTTTGCTTTAACCTCACTACTATTTTCTCAACCTACCTCAGTCCTGTTTCTTTACTCTGCTTCCCTCACTTATTCATATTTTCCATGTTTACTCCCCTTTCCCTATTTCCCCTCCTACATTCAATTTTTTTCAGTCCCCATTCTTTACTTCCCTTACCCTCTGTTCCCTTCCTTTGCTCACTCACTCATTCTCTTTCCCTTAATCATTTACTTCACTTCTACACACACACCTCCCCCCAACACACACACACACCTCTGACATACACCCCAGACACACACCACACACACACCTCACACACACACACATACAGCTATACACACACCCACACATCCCCCCCCCACACACACACACACACACCACACACATACCCCCCACACCCACCCCCCACACATATCTCACACACCCACACCTCCACCCACACCCAAACACCCCACACATCCACACCCACACACCTTACACACCCACACCCCCACCTACACCCACTGACTCCCTATAAGTCACCCACACTGCCTTACTTACCTTTCTTTCGTGTTTCACTCAGACTCTTTCAGTCACTCCTTCCTTTACTCTCTCTCTCTTTTCTCTCTGTCACTCCCCATGTCTTAACCTTATTCACTTTTATCCACCCTCTTTCACCCCTCTTTACACTCACTGCTCTTTTCTCACCCTCCCTCACCGTTGTTCATTTATTCCGGTTCCGTCACTACCCCTCATTCCCCATTCTTTACTGTCCTTCCTTTTACTTTCAACACCCACTCACATTCTACCAGTACCTCTACTTTAGTCTTCTTTTTCTCTCTTCCCTTCTTTCGCTCCCTTATTCATTTTCCTTTTCTCACTTACACCCTATTACACCTTCTCTGTTTTTTACTATGTAATAAACAATCCCTCTGTGTTGCTACCGCTAGCTCTTTTTCTATTAACATTACTCTCTCTGTGTTCTTCCCTCATGCTCAGTCTTTCTTTCTTTTTTTTTCTTTTTATTTTTGGGTGTGCGCCCCGGAGCGCGCCCCGGTGCACGTACCGGTGCGCGTACCCTAAGGTAAAAAGAATGACAGAGATTCTTTAAAAATATAGGTTTATTTTTATAAATTAAAGGTAGTTCTAAAAAGAACTGTTTTTTTATTGTTTTTGTTTTATATTTTTTTATTGTTTTTTTGAACATTTTGTACTTTTTTTGGCTTTTCTGAACACTTAATTTTTTTTGTATTTTTTATGGGGAGAAACAAAAAACAGGGAATTATAAATGGCTCAACTGGAGCAAAAACAAATCAGGAAAAAATTAGGTTTTTTGGGGGCAATTGTGGTTGTCACCAGCAAGAACGATGAGCTTTACGCTATGCTCACCATAGCTGATGGTCTTACCACAAAAAATACAAGTGACCCTAAATTCACCAAACCGTGGTTGGATGATTGGCATCGTCTCCCTTGTGTCTGGTCCCGATGGACTGGGTTGCTTTCTTTTGGAGGTGCGGGATGAAGATTGGGGAAGGTTACTGGCCATTTCTCTCATCTCTGCAGCAGCATAGTTCCTGGGATGCTTGCGCTGCATATGCCTAATCATGGTACAATTACCAAATGAATATTTTCGATTAGGATTCCCCCTTGAAAGTTCCATGCCACAGATTAGGCAAGTCACCTTTGGTGCATTGACTTTCTTTTTGCCCTCTGGAATAGAAAAAAAACTCCCATACTATGTGCTCCTTTGGCCTATATGGGGTATTGTCTTCTTGGAGGAATGTCCTTCTCCCCTCCTCCTCCTCCTCTTCTTCCTGACCACCAAAGTGATGTTGTGGTGGTCCTCTTGGTGGTGGTGGTGGTGGTGGTGGTGCAGATGCTCCAGCTGCTGCTGCTACTGTAGCCATTTTAAAGTAGAAAAGATTAGAGAGATCTCTAAACAGGTCTTCCTCAGTCAAAGGACAAAGTCAGAATAAGGAAAAAAGGTGGGGGCTTTCATCATTTGGAAAACAAAACTGTTCTGGACTAATGAAAAGTGTTATTTTCAAGTCACATGATCCGAGTTTTCATCATTTGGAAACCAAAACTGATCTGCACCAATGAAAAGTGTTATTTTCAGATCACATGACCCGACGCGCTTACGCTACGCGCCCCGGGGCACGCCCGGGGGCGCGTAGCGTAAGTGCGTCAGGACGTTGCATGATCGTATGCGCTCGCGTGCTTCCGGGTGCGCTTACGCAGTGCGTCATATGACGCATCACGCGGTTAGGCGAAACGTCACGATGTTGTTTTCGTTCGCGAGAATAGCGCTAACGGGACGCTCACCGGTATGCGCCCCGGGGCATGCCAAAGCACTGCGCTTACCCGTGCGTTCACCGGTACGCGCCCCGGGAGCGCTCTGGTGCAAAAAAAAAAAGAAAAAAAACTATTACATAATTATACAATATAAAATTCGTTATAAAATGTTTTACTTTTTATACCTATAGAGATTTGCTATTAAGAAACCATTGAAATTCACTGAAAAAAACATAGGTTTCACACCAGTTATAGTTAGGAATTAGCATTTAAAAAACCTATTAAATTCACTGAAAAAACCATAGGTTTCACACCTGTTATAGTTAGCTGGAAGTTTTACTCGCATAAAACCATTGAAATTCCCACGTTATAGTTAGTTGGACTCACTATAACTTGCGCGTGCAATGCACTGCTGATGACATCACATATTACATCACTCATGACATGGTCAGTGACATCGCTCATGACATCACTGATGACACCATCCTTGTGACAGAGTGACAGACCTCCTTTCACTGTAATGTAACCCTTGAAACACATATTCAAAAATAGAAACTAAAATTTTCCATCAGCAGTGGATTGCGGATGCGCGAGATATAGTTAGTATAGTTAGTACAACTAACTATATCGGAGGAATTTCAATGGTTTTGTACGAGTGAAATGTCCATCTAACTAAAGCACCCCTAAAACCTACGTTTTTTTCAGTGAATTTCTAAGGTTTTTTAAATGCTAATTCCTAATTATATCAGGCCTGAAACATATGGTTTTTTCAGTGAATTTCAAAGGTTTTTTAAATGCTAATTCCTAACTATATCAGGCCTGAAAACTATGTTTTTTTCCATGAATTGCAAAGGTTTTTTAAGTGCTAATTCCTAACTATATCAGCTCTGAAACCTATGGTTTTTTCAGTGAATATATATATATATATATATATATATATATATATATATATATACAAATATACACACACACACACATATATATATAATACCAATCCTGGTAACAAACAATGACAGGCGCTGACTCCATGGGAATGTAACACAGCAAGTTTATTCCAATTGGTAGCCTAGACGTGTTTCGGCGGCGAGCCGCCTTGTTCACTACATCGGGCGCCATCGAAATCCATCACTATATAATGAGCACTCTAAGGGGCCTATTATGATTGCGGTTTTTCCGCATCCTCCGGGCCGGCGGAAGCCACCGCCGGCCCGGAGGATGCGGAAAAACCGCAGCGGACTCACCAAAGACCCACCGCCACATTAGGATGGCTGGTGGGTCCTGCTTTCCGTCCGCAGCTTTTCCGCCGCGGTTGGCTTACGTTGTCTCAGTTAGGAGTAAATGCTGTGCTGACGGGTGAATAAACTTTGATGACAATATGGTATTGAAGTGACTGAGGGCTAGATGTAGGTAGGCTATTACCGGTCAGTAACGACCGGTAATAGACTTTTCCTATGTAGGAGGCTTTTTTACCGATTCGTTAAATAACAAATCGGTATTTACCTATTCGGTATTTACTGAATCATCATTTACCTATTTGGTATTTACCGAATCGGTAAATGATATGTAGGAAGCACTGTAAACAGTGCTTCTGGTCTTTAAGGATTCGTTATTTACCACCAATTATTAGTTGGTGGTAAATAACGAATCCCTATGTAAATGCAAATATGTGCATTTACACCTGTGCCATGTGACAGACATACATGTCCTTAGGGCATGTATGTGTGCCACATGTGCACACAAGCACTAATCAGGAGTGCAGCAGGGTGTCAAAGTGACACCCTGCCACCCTTGACTTTTTCCCAATTTTACTGAATCGTTAAATACCGATTCGGTAATTGACATTCATTCCTATGGGCCTCCAGGCCCATAGGAATGAATAGCAAATACCGAATAGGTAATTACCGATTCGCTAACTACCGAATCTTACAGATCCAGTATTTTTTACCGAATTATTATCTACATAGCAATTACCGATTCGAAAATACCGAATCGGTAAAATTCGGTATTTTCTAATCGGTAATTTACAATTACCTACATCTAGCCCTGAATGCCATAAACCTTTGAAAACTTCCAAAATGTAATAAATCTGCTCAGAAGGACCACACTAATTCTTTAGAATAAAGATAAGAGTTGGCAAAATGTCATCATTGATTTCGCTGTTCAAAAGGGCAGCATATGTTGGCCCGAAGGGAAATCTGGCTACTTGAACTGGGCCACTCATCCATCAGCGTGCTTGAAGTAAACCAAGCTTCAACCAGTAGCTGAGAATTTGAAAGGGCACCCACAACAAGTCCTAGCTTCATTGTTCCCATTGTTGCGGACTGCTACAGATAGATTCATTTATTTGCTGCAGGCAGCAGTGTATACAGTACTTCGTAGAGTTGATCATGATCTAAAGGCATTCTTGACTATCTTAGTCCCTGCTTTTTATTTGATGTCTTTTCTCTCTATTCTTGTCTTGTCCTGCCTTGCAGCATTTTTGCATTAGTCTATCTTTAGATTGGATAAGCTGTATTGTTTCTCTGCTTAGATCATGGAACTACTTTACTTTTTTTTCTTCTTCAGTTGTTATTCAACACTGCATGGGAGTGCATGTCCTGCTCCTTCCTTTGCTGAGTGTGAACTCATTACGGTCTTGTCCTGCTCCTAGAATCTTTCTTACTTTGTCTCCCCCTCCTTCTTCTCCTCTGCAATGCTCCACAAAGCGGTTTCTGGACTTGGTGATTCCCTCAATGATGTCCCGTAGGCCTGAAACTACCTTGCCCCGCCTCTCCCGTCTCACATTTTTCCTTCCGTTACTAATCTGTGGTGAGACCGGCGCCCGATAGCTGCCTTGGTTATGCTGTGGGTACTGCCCAACAGCACATTACTCTGCCTCCTGTGGCCTCTTTCTCCCCATCTTTCTGCTCTCCTGCTGCCTCTATCCTGCTTCATGATGGCTGTCACTATTGACTTTGTCAATACTGGATGCTTTTAAAATGTGCCAACATTGGCAAAGCTCTTAGCAATAACTGTATGCTTGAGGGCTCAAATAGACTGCTTTGTAGGAGTTGCAGATATTTGGATTCTACATACTTCAAGTGGCAGCCATGTCAGAGTAATTACAATAGGGTGATATGTTTAAACTTTTCAGGAGCTTTTAGTGCTACCGTGATATGGACAGTTGCCCCACAGGAGGCAAAAAGTAAACAAAAAACGTTATTTGTGCCACAGGTCTCACGGTACTCCTTCAGGACCAAGTGTGTCCACCACATGAGGACCTGTGGTCCCGCAAGACAGCTCTAGCTTCAATAAGTCAAGCTTGTTCGATCTGCTTTCTGATGTGTACAGCACTTTTGTCCTGATGATGACCTGACGCGATACAGGTCGAAACACCGTCGACATGAACCAGCGGATTTACGGCCTCTGGCACTTAACATACTTCTGTAAAATGGTCTCCTCCAGTATTCATGTTTTGTACCATTTTTAATCAATGCCCTTCGCTGTTATTTTCACTTTGGCATGTGACAATCAAATTTTATCTCCCACGAGCACTGTCCACCGTATACTGACTGCACATTCTCATAATAACTTTATTGCTGCCCTAAAGTTATTCTTGTTTCTACTGTGAATACAGACCGCGATAATCAATCCTTGGTGTTTCTCTTTTTTCTATGTAATTACCTTACTTTGTGCAAATAATTATTACCTGTTAAGACATTGTTGTATGTTTCCATGATAATACCCAGAAAACAATCAGAGCTCTGCTCCTGATAATTCGCAGACTGAAAGTTTTTTTCAGTGATAATACTCATTCACAGGTCTCCTCTGGTAATACCTAGAAGCACTCAGAGATGTCTTACAGATACTCACTTTGAGCTTTGTTCTTCATAATGCAAGCACACATTCAGTGCTCTGTTTCTGGTAATAAACAGACTCTCAGTTTCTGTAAATACCCAGGCTGACTCCGAATACGGCTCACGATCATGCACACTCACTCAGAGTTGTTTTCCTGATAATACCTAGATAATCATTTCTAGCTGTCTTCTTGATAATGTGGAGTCTAGTTCAGAGCTCTGCTCTTTATTATAATCAGACCCTTAAAGCGCTGCTCTTGTAAATGTTCTGACTGGATAATGCCCAGGCTTACTAAGAGCTGTCTTCCTGGGAATACCCAGAAACGTACTCAGTTCCTGATAAAAAAAGAACACTATGTTTCTGTTCATTAGCAGACTCAGATCTCTGCTTTTGATTTCCCAGACTCACTTGGTAGTTTCTTTATGGTAATACCTGGGCTCAATCAGAGCTCAGTGATAATGACGAGATCCACCCCATGCTTTTAATCAGTTAATCCAGATAATGAGGGGAGGGAAACAAATATTCACTCACGGCTCTGCTCCTGATAATGTCAGACATTCTGAACACACAGAGAGATTTAGTTCTGACATATGCAGTGACTAAACAGCAGTTTTAAAAATTGTATGGTGATTCCAACTATGCCGAATATCTCGCCACTAAACTGCTGTGTGTTAAGGGACTTTTTAATTTTCAATATGGGCTTAGGAATGACAGCTGAAACACTTTTTAAAATTCACACAAAGGATTCTTCTATCAAAGCAAGCATTCTACCTAGTGGGAACATGTTCAGTATTTTCTTATGATACTGTTCACTGAGGTCTGCTCACCACGCTAAGGGCCAGATTTACAATTATCTGGTCACAAAATACTGGTCGCAAGTTGTCATCTTAAACAAACTTTTTATTTACATTCACAAAAGGAAAGGAGCAGCAAGGGGACCACTTCCCCATTGTAAATGGGTTACCACCTCCTTTGAGGTGATGTTAAAATATCTATATTTTGGAACCCAATGTGGTCGCCACCAATACTATTCTTCTAGATTCTGAATCAGAATCCACTTGGAATCCCATATTGGGAGCATCAAAACATTTTCTCATCCTAAAAGGGGATTAGAAAATAAGGCAAAGCATTTTAACTGCCAAAACACCAAATTGGAGCATTTGTAACTGTTAAAATGTTTACTACAGTGGTTCTTAACTTGTGGTCTGTGGACCCCTGGAGGATACACGTGCCTACTCAGGGAGCCCACAACTGCTTAGAATATTAAATAATATTCACAGATTTATAAAGTGTATGCAAACAAGCAAAATCTAAAACTGAACTGTTAGAAATGGGGGTCTATTGTTGGCAGAGGTAGGTACCTTTTTCCAAATAGGGACCCTTGCTTCTAGTCAGGGTATGGGGGACACACACTTTAGATAACCCCTGCTCACCCACTGGGTAGCTTGGCACAAGCAGACAGACGTATCCCAAAGGCAATGTGTAAAGTGTTTGTACTCAAAACGCAAATTAATAACACCACAAATTGACACCACACCATTTTAGGACAAATAAAGTTTCTTTATCTAAACTCAGCAAGACCAAAATGACAAAAATCCAACGTACATGTAATAAGAATATGACTTTAAAAAGGTTTCAAACAACTGGGTCCATAGAAAACTGGATGCATGATTTCTTACTAAGTACCTACAGATGCATCAAAATTCGAAAGACCAAACAGCCTCAGAGATGGGTGCGTCGGGAAACAAAAGAGATGCGTCAGTTCCTGAGAGCATTGGGAGGCGATGCAATAGTTCTGCACGCAGGAGAAGTGATGCGTCAAATCCCGTCTGTAGGGGGAAGTGATGTGTTGACTCAAAGACGATTCTGGTCCGCTGGTGATGCATCGGCAAAACTTGCCATACAAGTGCGATGCATGGAAATCCGGGATTCGACGGCAATCGATGCTGCAGCGTCAAGTGGCACTGCGTCGATTTCTTCATCCGTGATCCCTCGATGCGCCGGTTCTTGCAGCGGCGACAGGCACTGGGTTAGTTCGGCAGTGGCACAGCGATGCGTGGAGATTCTTCTCGCACATCGGTGCTGCGTTGTAAACACAGCTGCAAGAAGAGCAATGCATCAATTTCTTCAGTTTTTTAGGTTTCGTCCAGATCCCAGCGCAAGTCCAGACTCCTGAGGCCCAGAACTGGAACAGGCACCTCCTGGCAGGTCAGAACACTCAGCAGCAGAGTTCAGGGGAACTGGGGTGAAGTCTTTGTGTCCCTGAGACTTCAGAACACGAGGCCAGCACACACAGGCCCTTTGAGATCTTCTTCAAGCAGGTTCAAAGCAAAGTTCCAGTATTTGTCCTTTCCCTGGCAGAAACAGCAAGTGCAGGCCAACCCCACACAGCAAAGGGGCACTACTCCTCACAGCTCTTCAGCTTGACAAAGGTTCCTCTTGATTCCAGAAGTAATCTAAAGTTCTGGGGTTTCAGGTGTAATACTTTTACCCCAAAATGTCTTTGTTCTTTTGTGAAAGGGTCTCTGAGCCCAGTCCAAACCAGTTCCGCCCTCACTGGTGCAGTATGACCACAGGGGGTGGGGAGAGCATTGTGCAAGGGATACAGGCCCTATTCAGGTGCAAAGAAATCTCCCACTATTCTAACTAAATTCAGCCACAGTCTATTCAGCTCAGCTCTGAGTCATCCAGGAAGATCCAGGCAGACCTCAATCCCCCACCCCCATTGCTGTCTACAGTGAATGCGCATCCCCAGCCATTGTCTGCCAAACCCAGACAGTCAATACACAAAAAGGCAGAGGCACACAGAATGGTTAAACAAGAAAATGCTTCTTTCTAAAAGTAAAGATAAGGAGATGATGGACGAAGCGCTGAAACTTTTCTGACACTCACCCCCAGTCACAGATCTGGGTTGAATCCCTCATCATTCTTTATCTCACTTAGCCACCCCATTTCAGATACAGCTATATGCTGTCCCTCATGGGAACAGTCCAGCCTGAACTGCCAAGCCATGTTTTCCCTGGACTGGAAACAAGCATCCTGGGACCGGTTTTGGGGTAACACCCCTCTTCAGCCGGGCTAGCTTGAATCCAAACTGGAATGGCACTGTGAGCAAAAAAACGATTGATTTAGGCTCAGATCTATGTACTAGGGTAAATGTATGACCTTGTTCTGCATTCTGTCAATCGATTGTTCTTTTTACTTTCTAAAAGTGGCATTTTGGGGGGCGTGGCCAAGATGGCGGAGTGAGCGGACGTGTCCTGCTCGAGCTCAGCTCCCACCGGGCCTATAGCACTCGCAAAAGCACCCACAGCACCTGGATACCCTACCGGAGGCTGAAGGACGTCGATGCGCTCCAGGCTGGGAGCTGAGGGCGACCCACCCGCTCGTCGGTGAGAAGAGGGGCGACCTCCAGCTTTCCTTTGGCCCCCGCGCCACGAGGCAGTGAGGAACGGAGGTCGCTATGGGGGCTGACCGAGCACCTACAGGGTCCGTAGTGGTGTGCAGACCCCATACGCACGCACAAAAGGGCCCCCCACAAGAGCACCACACCTAGCGTGGCCACCGGCTCGAAAGCCAAGCAGCGACCAGCTCCCGGGCCTGTACAGCGGCCTGCGACGTGGCGTCACAGTGGGAAGATCTGCTTGGTTCCTTGCTGCCTGGGGTGCCGGGACACCGTGTGTGCACCACCCGGAAGAAACCCAAGAAAAAGGAGGGCATCCACTGGCCTCGTCCAGCGCTGATCTGGCCACCTGAGAAGAACATCCAGTCTGGGCGCGGACTCCCTTGGGGAGAGTGTTGTGAGGCCTAACCTGAGGGGGTGCCGGACAACCACAGGGCTGAGGCATGCACTGCATCACCGGTGAGCCACAATGAGACACGTAGGCCTGTGGAGCGAGTGACCCGCAACGCTGTGTCTGCGGCCCCCCGCCGTGCGGCTGCCACTACATCTGGAGGGTGGGGGATGCAGCCTTCTGACTCCTTAAAGGTCCACGGAGGAGGACCCGGGCTGTGCAGGAGTGTGGCTTGCAGAGCAGTGGGGGCACCAGTATCTCTCTCCCTTTGCTGGGTCTTTTGAGTGTGGTGTGCAAGCACGAGAGGCCTGAGGCACCGAGGTGAACTCAGAGGACTTGATACCCAGTAACACTCCAGCGAGATTCGAGCCTAGAAGCACACCGATGCAGCTGTGAGGCGGATCAATTGGGAGCATTGCCGTCCCTCGGAGCTTGATCACAGTCACACCGGGACGTGGGCAATCCCCAGTGACAGCATAAGGGCCTTCGACTGCAGTTGGCATGTGGCGAGAGGGGCCACCGGGCCTATCCCTGCTGCAGTGCACTGACAGTGCAGTTTGTGGAGAGTCTGAAAGCGGGCGCTAGCGCTTAAGGGAGTGGGAGCTCTGGCTCGCCCGACCGGAGGCTGTCTGGGGACTGTGCATTGAATCACCTCGACGCAACTTCTCTCCACGGATGGGAGGGCAAAAAAGCCTGGTCCGTTCGGGATCTTCTTATGAAATCGGCTGGGGACTCTCAAGGAGCTGGCCCGGTCTCGGCAGGGGATTGCTCAGAAGGAGCGGCCACGCAGAAATTTCTGGAGGCACTGTTCGCCTTCCAGAGGGAAGACATCTTGGCCATAGAGACGGACCTGCAGGCGGATCTCTGGGAAGTATGAAGAGATGTGGACGCAGTCGGAGAAAGGATGGCTGCTCTGGAGGGTTCGTCAACAACCAGGGACGAAAAGATTGCTGCACTCCAACAAGAAATCCGAAATCCTTTGTCTGCGGGATCAGCAACTGGATCTCCAGTTGTACTCCGAAGACTTGGAGAACAGGTTGAGGCGGAACAATGTTCGTATACGTGCTGTCCCCACTGGAGCAGAAGGGCAAGATCTGGAGGGACACGTTCAAGAGCTGTTCCGGTCAGTTCTGAACTCAGTGGCGGAATCCTCAGTCAAGGTCAACCGATGTCATCGAGTTGGCCCCCCCCCCCGACAACCAAATCGCTCTCCTGCAGACATTCTGGTGTGCATGCACGATTTTAAGGTGAATGAGGAGATCTCAAGGCGGCCCGTTCCTGTCAACCTCTATGTTTCTGTGCGCACACACCATAGCTATTCCAAGACTTGGCAGCGAGAGAGAAGAGACTTCCGCCCCATGACTAACCACCTCCGATCGATGAGCATATCCTATTCGTGGGGGCACCATTTTGTCTCATTTTCCGTCTTGAAGGGAAACTCCACCAATTGCACTCCATGACAGAGGCCTGTCAGGTGCTGAACTGGAACTTCGACAATCTGACCGCCCAGCCTGATGCCTCGGAGCTGGGGACGCCCGGGCACTCTAGACATGGTCCCCAGAACGGACGGGGTCTTGATCGCCTTCGCCCTGACCCGGCCACAATGATCAAAGAGTGTTCAGCAGTTCTCCGGACCCTTGCTGGCACGGAGGGGGACTCTCTGGACTCTAATGTCTGAGGGTAACGTATGTGTGGTTTCGTCTTCTCGTTCCTGGGCCCGGCGGGGGCGAGGGGTTTTCTCTCCGCTGAATGGGGCAGTCCCTCACTCTTTAGGCAGTCTCCACTTCTTCCTGACCCTCTATCGAGATGGACTTTGTGTGCTTGCCTTTGCTGTTGGTTTATTGTCTTACAGGTTGTTTATACTGTTATTGGGTGGGGGGTCCTCTCTCCGGTGAGCTTTTTACTTGTGACACTTCTGGATGGGTCCGTCCAGTCACATTTGTCTCCATGGTCTGCCCCCCTCTCTCGGCTCCATAGTATAAGACATATTGCCTCATGGTTCTTTCCAGCCTAATGGAAGTTAAGGTAGTCAGCTATAATGTCTGAGGCCTTAACAATCCTACCAAGCGGAGGGCAGTGCTCTCCTTACTCGAGCATTCAGAGCGGGATATATGTTTACTTCAAGAAACCCACCTGCTTCACAAAGACACGCACTGTATGCAATCCAAGGGGGTTCCCCTTGCAGTTCTGGTCTTCGGGGAAGAGTTAGAAGGGCGGGGTGGCCATCTTGTTTTCCAAACGCTTTACAGGTTCTATAGTGGGTTCTGTGGCACAGATTAAGTGCGCCTCTTAGCGCTGAGGCTACAAATTGGCACCTTCAACCTCACAATAGCCTCGATCGAATCCCCAAACGAACATCAAGGAGAAGTTCCTGACTGAAGCCCTGGCCGAGATTCTCCACAAGCCCAACTCCTTGGTGGTGGTGGGTGCCGATTTAAATTTGGCTGTGGACGTGGGGATGGACCGTTCCAGCCTGAGGACTGGGGGGGTAGGAGCTATGTCCGGGAGTGGTAGGAAGTGGTTGGAGGATTGTGGGATCAGGGATGTATGGCGCAGCCTCCACCCCAGTAATAGAGACTATACACATTACTCGGCAGTCCATGAGTACCACGCCCGATTGAACCACTTTCTAGTCACCCAGACCGCATGGGTATGCACCCAGGCATCAACCATCGAAGCCTGGGCTCTTTCAGACCACGCACACATAACACTGACTCTATGTCTGCCTTCCTTGAATCCTTCCCCCCCCCACACTGGCTCCTGAGTGACTCCCTATTGTGGTCCCCACAAGTGATTGAGGACCTTCGGCATACATTGATAGACTACATAGCACTTAACGATGATGTTTCCACGGCTTTAGCCTCCGTTTCGGAGGCTCTTAAGCTGGTTTTGAGAGGGGCCGTGATAGCTAAAGTAGCTTATGATAATAAAACCCGACAGGCTTAATGAGAGGAAATAGAATCCAAAGTTAAAGAACTCGAGGCAATTCACAAACGCATGAGCGCCCACTGGGTCTGGCGCCAATTGGAGGAAGAGCAGCTCCTGCTGAAGCGTCTGGACATGGATAGGACTGAACACGCGGTGATCCGGTTGAAGCATAAATATTTTGTGGGATCAAACAGGAGGGGGTTGCATGCTTGCACACAGCCTCCGCAGTAAACAACAGGCCCAGGCAGTAAAAGCGGTGCAAGTGGAGCGGGGTTCTGAGATTACAGATGACTCGGGCATTGTGGCGTCTTTTTAGACCTTTTGCGTGGATCTCTACTCTGCTGAGTCCTCAACCCTCACGGACCCCCATTAAAATGTCAATGGGGCCACTGTCACCCCTCTTCAACCCAACGAAGAGGGTGGTCTGAAAGCTCCTGTGTGGATCGAAGAGGTGATATCTGCTATCGCAGGTCTGAAGCCCCTGAAGGCGCCGGGCCCGGGTGGCTTCTGTGCGCTTTTTTACAAGACCTTCTGCGCGGAGTTGGCCCCTCTTCTCACTCGATTGTTTAACTTGTTCGCAGATACAGGCACTCTTACGGCCTTGATGTTACAGGCGACAATCTCGGTCATTCCCAAACCATGGAAGGACCCTGTGTTATGCAGCTCCTACCGGCCGATTTCTTCGTTAAATATGGACGCAAAGCTGTTCTCTAGCATTATGGCCCACGAGCTGAACCCTCTGATGCCTGGTTTGATAGACCCAGACCAGTCAGGCTTTATCCCGAATAGACATTGTGGGGACAACACTAAACGGATTTGTCACCTGATTGATGAAGTGCAACGCTCAAAAGAAGAGGCGCTGCTGCTGGCAGTTGACGCCGAAAAGGCATTCGACCGCCTGCACTGGTCGTACTTGTTTGCCACTCTGGAGCGCTTTGGCTTGGGCATGAAGTTCCGCAAATGGGTAGTGAGCATTTATAGCACTCCAACTGCTGCAGTCAAGGTAAATGGGATACTTTCTCGCGATTTTGCAGTTTGGAGAGGCACAAGACAGGGCTGCCCCCTTTACTGTTTGCTCTATATATGGAGCCCTTCGCTCATAAACTCCGGGACAATCAACATGCGCGGGCGTCCCCTTTGTTGCTGATCGCCATTTAATTAGCCTTTATGCTGACAATGTCATTTTTTCGGTGGCACAACCTTTGACTTCTTTGCCGCCCATTGTAAAGGACCTCAATGCCTTTGGTCGGGTTTCGGGATTTTACATGAACCTACAGAAATCACAGGTATGTAATCTAACCGGAACGCAAACAACAGTTGGCCCCCTGCACTTCCAATTTGACTTAGACTGGGTGACGGATGGCTTAACATACCTGGGGCTGGTCCATCATAAGAGTCTCAATAAGAAAGCATAAGTAAATTATACTGCTTTATTCTCCCACATCTGTATGGATCTAGCTCAGTGTCAATGTCTGCCTCTATCGTGGCTCTGGAGATTAGCCGCTGTTAAAATTAATGTCCTACCGCTACCCTTTACATTTTCCAAACCCTCCTTTTAATGCCCCCATCGAATACGCTCTAGCACATACAAAAAGAGATAGAGCATTTAATTTGGGGTTCGGTCTCCCCCAAGTAACAGAAGTCTGTTTCAAAGCCCTAAAAAAGGAAGGTGGCCTTGCATTGCTGACCATCCCTCAATATTTTCAGGCCTCTTTGCTGCGCTACCTAGTGGAATGGAACTGTCCAATGATGGAGAAATATTGGGTATGTATGGATCAGACGGTGGCTGGTCATCAAATCTGGAGGGAAGCTTTGCTGTCTAGGCTTTCACGTTCTTGGGGAATATATTCATCGTCAGTCACGTGACCCACCATGTTAGTAGGGGATAGGCTGTTCAGGCGGGCAAAACTCACAATGTTCCCTTCACCTATGTCTCCCATTTTTTTGTACTCTGATTTCCCTCCCGGGAAGGATAATGGGGTGGGTTTAAAGTGGTTAGCGGGCCGTTGCAAGCGCTTGAGGCATTAGTTTGACCTCCAGGGCTATATTCCCTTTGAGTAGCTCCGGACAGATTATGGCCTCGCTGCCTCAGGCCACTTCCTTCATGTGCAAATTCTTAACTGGGTGACTGGCCCTCTAATACGCTCCTTGGTCAGCAGGCCAATGTTCCCGTTTGAAAAATGGCTTTTTTACACGTTTCTCTGTCAGGGTACTTGTGGGGTTCGTACTGCCGTCAGAGTCAGTGGGAGACGGAAATCGGACGAACCCTGTCAGGCAAGAAATGGGAAGAGATTTTTTAAGGGACCCACCACACCGCACACTCCATGGGCCCCACACAAACTGCATTTAAAATTGTATTCTACAGGGATTATACCCCGGCTCGTTTAACTAAATGGAACTCACAGTGCGATGGTCTCTGTTGGCGAGGCTGTAGGAGTCCAGGTATCCTCCTTCATTTGCTGTTGAACTGTCCGAAGCTAACGAGATACTGGGATGAGATCCTCAATGAGATAGATAAAGCGTTAGACACTACCATCCCCAGATTCCCTGCATACACTATTTTAGGATTGCCCAACACCCTGACTTTCTCCTTGCGTTCTACCAAAGGTAGGCAGTTTGCCCTGATTTTTAATGGTGCTCACCGGGTGTTTTTATCTGGTTGGAAAGCGGACAGGATCCCCGATCACAAGCAATGGCTTCACCAGCTGTGGTCCCTTTTGGGCATGGGGAGACTGTCCATGGCCACCCTAGGGGACAAATCCGAATACCCTAAGGTATGGGCTCCTTTATTTCCATCCTATATACAGAGTTTGGGGAACTGACATGCCCTGCTACCTACGGATTTTGATACTGATTCCGGAATGGTAGGGGGTGGTTAGTACATACAGGTCTCTGATGGGTTCCTAGGGACATGCGCTGTTAGTACCTACCACACCGGACCACATCCATTTGCATAGGTGCAATCACTGGCTCACCTGGAATGGGTTGGGGAGGGGGTCGAGGGAGGGTTTCTTGTACTTTAATTATGGACCTGTTAATGTTCCTTTTATGTGGTTTTTACTTTCCTTAAAAGGCAGACCGTAACGCCCCAGGCTTGCTATAGGAAGTCTTTGGCTCATCAGGCACTTGCATGCTCTGCATGCTGCAGACCATCTCTAATTTTCAAATTACATGAAACTTGGATCACTTAATGTTTCTTCCTGTTGAAAGCGGACGGCCCATGATGGGTTGTAGATGGCATGCTGTGTAATCTATCTATACGGAGAGCTTGTAATCCATTGGTTCTTCTCTGCCTTCATGACGTCTATGCAGCCGGCCCGCTGGATTGTAGGCAAAGATGCAGTGTATTGTCATGCTGTGTGTTGTGCTAATAAAAACTGATTTAATTCTAAAAGGGGCATTTTCAAATACATAATTTAAAAAGCATCTTTACTAAAATATGTGTTATTAAATTAGTACTTCAGAGAGCCTAAATTGTATTTGTCTATCTTGTCCCAATGGGAAGTTATACTTGTAAGATGTTAAAAAGTATTTCCCATTCTATCCTATAGGGCAGATTGCCTTTCAATAGTGAAAAACGAAATTGGCAGTATCTCACTATCAGGATATGTCACACACACCAGTACATGTCCTACGTTTCACATACACTGCACCCTGCCCAGGGGGGTATCTTGGGCGTACCATAGGAGTGCCTTGCATGTAAGAAAAGGGAAAGTTAGGGTCTAGCAAGTGGGTGCACTTGCCAGGTTGACATGGCAGTTAACAAATTGCCAACAGACACTGCAGTGGCGGGTCTGTGATACCTTTTCAGGGTTACTCGTGTGTGGCACAAGCAGTGCTGTAGGCCCACTAGTGCACTCTTAGTGCACTTTACTAGGGGCTTACCAGTAAATCAAATATGCCAGTCCGGGAGAACCAATTGTAACCATATTTTACACAGGGAGCACTTGCACTTTGACACTGATCAGCTGTGGCAAAGTGCACAAAGCATCTAAGCCAGCAAAAACTGAATCCTGCACAGCATCATAAATACAGGAGGTAAGGGCAAAATGTCTGGGGAAACCAAGCCAGAGATGCCAGGACTAACATGAACATTTTAAAAACGTTCTGGAAATTTAAAAGAATTTGAAATAGGAGGCTAAAAATTAAGTTGGTATCATTGATTCTTGGAAGCAGCAGAAGAACAGCCAACAAAACATAATATAGGTGATAGATGCCCTCATTTGAATTTACAAACTTTCCAACCTTCCCATTAGAATCAAAATGTCATGTTATTATAGTGGTGAATTGAATACAATTTAATCATTTGAGTTTTAGTTCGATTTTTCGAGTTTTAGTTTGATTGTTGGAATCTCCAGCTTTCAAAAATGACGGGGGTTCCTCAGACTCCCATGATTATTCAGTGGGGTCCATGAATTCCAGTAATGATTATGTAGGAGTCCACAGATGTCAGAAGGTTAAGAACTGCTTGATTAGTACATCTGGCCCTAACTCCTCACCTCCTGCTTCTTACATCACATTTGTGTTCCTATCCCCCAACGTCATATTTAGTCCCAGAGGTGATTTCAGACTTGGTGATGGGTTCTGAGCAACAGCTTTAGCATGCATATTACATAAGTACAAGTAAACATTGTTTTATTTATGTCATACTTGCAGCGCATGTCACATAAAAACAGCTTGGAATGCTGTAGTACCTCCTCGTCTGTCTTCCTTGGTGCAGTCCTTACAATTGATATTTCTTCACTGTCTGGCAGAACAAATTCTCTAGCTGACAAACCAAAAATGGTTCCTCCAAGATGGCAGCCGCTACACAGAAACCGTCACAAAAAGGAGGAACCCAATACGTCACTTCCTGTTTTTTTCCCTTCTGTAGACATGGAACCTACACTGACATTCACCTAAGTGAGCTTTATTTTTCTTACTGTTTGTCTATTGGAAATCTGCTTTTGCGATTTTCTTTTTGGTTGTATGCTGCTTTTTGTAATTCGCCCATAGTGACGTGCTCCTGTGTAAGGGTTTCACTAAGCCTCTCTCAATAGACTAGCTGAGCATTCTTCCTTGAAAGAGGTCATGTGTCTTTTGCATTCATTTTAGCCTTTTTGTGATTAGGAGCTTTGTGTTTAACCTTGTTAGCTACCTCTCTCCCTCGACAAACAACTCTGGAATATTGCATGAGGGACTGAGAATTTTCCTTCGCTGCTACAATCAAAAGAGAGAGTAAGGGAGTTTGTTCACTCAAATGTGAACCTGAGATCACTCCTATTCCCCTGGGAGGAATTATGTCAAAACAAAGAGAGGAGTATCCCCTTAGACGATAAAGAACAGACGTATCTGGAGGGCAGGTTATTGGCAAGAAGGAAAATATTAATCCTTTTGTTTAAAACCCCTCACTCACCAACCTAGTGGTGACATGCTTCATCATCGGGGTCCACCCTGGCGTCCTAGCGACACCAGGGTGTGCTACGACACCTGTACTACAGTGGAGCGGGTTGTGACTGTGGGTGTGAAAAAAGATGTTAAAAATTGTCCTGGTTGTACTCAAAAATATAACTTTAATTGTAGAGCAACTGAACAATGTTAAAAATAAATGGGCGAGATCCTGGTGGGGGAGTTACGGCCAAAAGATCTCTATATGTGTATATGTTGAGTGGTCAACATGTTTCTACCTTTAGGGCGTTTGCCCGGTATTCGTCAGGACCAGAAAAACAGGTGGACAGGAGGTGTGTGCTCCCTAAAAAGCACACCCTTCCCTGATCCCCTGTGTACCTACTGGAAAAATGGCCAGTGGTATATGCTGCTCATTAAAATATGCGAGCAGGTGAAGAAGTGAAAAAGAGACCTGTGGGGAGAGAAAAGGGGTAAACATAGTCAGGTTTAACATTTGCTTACTCTCCTGTAACGTCGTGCAGTGTCTCAGTGGATTGAAATAGAGTGCCAATGGGTATTTACCCTCCAAATAAATCAATACCGTGGTGATGGAGTGGGATACTAGTCAACATCTATGCTGGTAAATAGTGCGTGCAATTTGCATGCGATGTGATCATAATATTTGTGAATCATATATATTAATGTGTCACGTGCCTATGCTGGGAGATGCATACCATCTGCCGCTGAGGATGGCACTGACTGTATTGTAAATATCCCGAGGTGCCTGTGATCTTCGCAGGGAAGTAAATATATTAGCAGTTGCTCTCCCATGGTGGTCATATTCATGATGGGGTGATCTAAGGCATAGCGGTATCACGGTTGTGCTATATACATGAGTCTTATGCTGTGAATGTATATAGCACAACCGTGATACCGCTATGCCTTAGATCACCCCATCATGAATATGACCACCATGGGAGAGCAACTGCTAAGATATTTACTTCCCTGCGAAGATCACAGGCACCTCGGGATATTTACAATACAGTCAGTGCCATCCTCAGCGGCAGATGGTATGCATCTCCCAGCATAGGCACGTGACACATTAATATATATGATTCACAAATATTATGATCACATCGCATGCAAATTGCACGCACTATTTACCAGCATAGATGTTGACTAGTATCCCACTCCATCACCACGGTATTGATTTATTTGGAGGGTAAATACCCATTGGCACTCTATTTCAATCCACTGAGACACTGCACGACGTTACAGGAGAGTAAGCAAATGTTAAACCTGACTATGTTTACCCCTTTTCTCTCCCACAGGTCTCTTTTTCACTTCTTCACCTGCTCGCATATTTTAATGAGCAGCATATACCACTGGCCATTTTTCCAGTAGGTACACAGGGGATCAGGGAAGGGTGTGCTTTTTAGGGAGCACACACCTCCTGTCCACCTGTTTTTCTGGTCCTGACGAATACCGGGCAAACGCCCTAAAGGTAGAAACATGTTGACCACTCAACATATACACATATAGAGATCTTTTGGCCGTAACTCCCCCACCAGGATCTCGCCCATTTAATTTTAACATTGTTCAGTTGCTCTACAATTAAAGTTATATTTTTGAGTACAACCAGGACAATTTTTAACATCTTTTTTCACACCCACAGTCACAACCCGCTCCACTGTAGTACAGGTGTCGTAGCACACCCTGGTGTCGCTAGGACGCCAGGGTGGACCCCGATGATGAAGCATGTCACCACTAGGTTGGTGAGTGAGGGGTTTTAAACAAAAGGATTAATATTTTCCTTCTTGCCAATAACCTGCCCTCCAGATACGTCTGTTCTTTATCGTCTAAGGGGATACTCCTCTCTTTGTTTTGACAATTTTCCTTCGCTACCAAGATGGTGACCCTTGTGAGGCGAGACTTAGTTGCTTAGAAACTAGCAGGCAGCAGGGCATTTTCAGTCAGTTTTAAACCTTGTTGCCAATGCAGCAGAAATTGGCAGCCTGTGTGACTGGAGAGGGCGCCAGATAGTAGAAGCAGCTACAGAGACTGTGTGTGAACCGTACTGAGTGGAGCGGGAGCGGAGCAGGGAGGCTCGGCGGTTGGCGGCTTGGAGGACCGACCGAAGCGATAGCTAAAAGCCGTAGCTATCTTGACCATCGGGCCGACGCCTACCCTGGTCACTGAACCCGCAGCCCGTAGCCCCCAGCCCGCGACCCGCACCACGCCTACAGCCAAACGTGAACCCGCAGCCCGCCTACCGTGAGCCGCGGTGAGCGGGACCCGCACACAGCATAGTGTGGAGTGAAGCGGGAGCGGAACCGGAGCAGGCACCGGGAAAGCTTGGCGGCAGTGCGGATTCCGCCCGCCGTGAGCCTGCCTAGCGGAACTCTTCAGTGCATCGAGCGGAGCAGGCCAGGACACGGCGGGACTGCACAGCGCATCGAGCGGAGCAGACTAGGAGGAGGAACAGGGAGGCTTGGTGGAAGCAGAACCTAGTAGCAGCCAGCAGAACCCAGCCCGCTGCCCACAGTCTGCATCCTGCCACCTACCAAAAGATAAAAGCAGAGGAAAAATCGAAGAACCACTTCTAGCATGAAGTAAGGCAGAAGCCAATAAAGGTTATTCAAAAGAACTACACGCACTAACGCACTCACAACGAGGCACGACCCTGGCAGGCCAGTTCTCAAGCCGTAGCCACAAGCAACTGCCCGAGGTGCCTAAAGAACCAGAGAACCAGAGAAACCAAAGGAATCCAGAGGCAAGAAGTGTGTATCAAAGCTTGGACACTCAGCAGCAGTATAACGGTGAGAGCGGCGCTGGGGGCTACGGGGAGGGGGACAGTAGTGAATAACAGCCAGCAATATTGCCATCCCTCCCGAACTCCCCCTGATCTATCTCCTGTGACCCCACTAAGTGCATCACCTCCGCTACCATTTTAAAAAACAACAAAAGGGAAGAACAGAACCCGACGGATTAAAGCATCCCAATACCATAGGAGAGAGTCACACCAATACCGGCAGACCTTATCAACTTTTGTAATACCCGTGACATTGAAACCCCGAGGCTACCCTCGCTCCCTCCCTGACGGCAGCTGCCCCCCTGTAAGGGGTAGACGGGCCCGGGAGAGTGAGGTGGTGGCGTCGCAGAGGCGTCGCGGGCCCCAGAGGCTGAAACCTCGAGGAGGGTCTGTGAGAGTGACAGGCAAGGACCAGTAAAATAAAACAAGAGTGCAGTAGAACTAAGCGGAGTGCAGGTGTGCCCGCTAAGATTGGCGCTAGAAGAATAACACCGTCGGAACGCCAACCATAATGCAGCCCAGCTGAAAATTTTCTCAATCTGAAAGAGCTGGTGCAACCACAGTGCAGTGGGCACCAGCCAAAACCCAGAGTATAAACGCCAGAGGAAGAAAGCCACCCAAATTCCCTGTCCAGTGAAAAACCAAATTAATATTCCACTGTCTCTAAACAAACTGACAACCTACTATCGGAAAAAATACTATCAATAGTCCTGGAACAGGGAAATGGCTTTTAAGAAATTGAGATCACGAACCATTTTCATGAAAAGAATGGGGACAGAAGAGGCAATTAGGAAGACCACTAACAAAGCGGTGAAAAGCAGAAGGATAAAAGGAACCCTTGGAATACGAAAGTATCTTACAACACTAACCACGGATGGGCTAGTAGTAATAAATCAGTCAAACCCAGCTCTAACAGCGGAAATAATGGAGGACGGAAAAAACAAGGAAGAGCACATGCCCTCCTTAAAGAACACACCTTAATTACATCTGAGGTTGATCAAATAACCCCCTTAACACATTTTGAGGACTCATCCCCAGAAACAGAGTCAACCGGCCAAATAATATTGGACTTATCTAATATCCCTCATAGCCCCGATCAAATTACGATGCATCCTGAAACAACTATTAAGAAAGGAGAATTAGATCTGGGACCTCAAGAAGAGCCCAATGTTATACATAATAGCACATTACAAAAACCCTTGGACCGAGAGAATCTCCTGTAATATTCCCCGGACCTTTTTATGTTCAAGTCCACCAGCTCAACGAACAACAATACTCCAGTATCGCAGTCTCCTTTCACACTGCAAAAAATCCTGGAATCGGTCCTTGTCCACCTAGGTAATATCTTGGAGAACTCTGATCAAACGCTTGATGTGCAAATAGGAATTTTAAAATTCCTAGTGGAAGAAAAAAGGAAAAAAGAACAATCTGAGCTAATCAAAGTAAAGGGCATATCTGACAACGGTCAAGAGGTAACAAGCGACATCAAAAACATCGACCACTTAATGCCGGCGAAAAGAGAAATGGGAATACAAACCGGTAATAAATCATCCAAAGGACCAATAAGTAATCAGGGTAAAACAACGGTATATTCCCTTAAGAAACTCTTTAAAGAAGACACTAATAGCGAGTCTGACCAATATCCTATATTCAAGAAACACAAAGACAAACTCATCATGGCTAGTCTCGTCATGGATCAAGGAAAAAAGGATAACATTGGCGTAAATGGTGAGGATGTGCAGGATTCACAAAAAATAAAAAAGAAGCAAGTGGAAAGAAAGAAAAAGAGGGGAAAGCCGATAAGAAGATTTAAAAAGAAAAAAGCGCACAAGCTCAAATTTCAGGAGATCACCACCTCTTCTGATGCCCACCTTGTCCACGAAGAAAGTATAAAATCACCCATATCTCTTAAGATAATAAATCAAAACTTGATGGAAAAATCTAATAATAAAATTCTTCAACAAAATCCGTTAAACCCAAGGGCAAAAGAATGTGTTTATGCCCCAGTAAGCCCTGCATTAAGAGTTCATTTTAAGGGACCCGAAGACTACTGGAAAAAAGACCCTCCACAAGAAGATTTAATATCGACGCAACTGCAAATAACAGAGCTGTTTCCAACAGATGAAGCACCTCTTAACCGTGGCCGTATTATTAACCTCCTTCAATGTATTTTGCCCCTACAAACTCTAACACGAAAAGACATCAATTTAGTAATCTTCCCGGATAAAGAAAAAATGAAAACCGCCGTGGTAGAATTTTGGTCACCAGTGCTCCCGGGAATCATTCTGAAAGAAAAAGAGACTCTCAATAAATGTGGCTACGACCTGACCTCAATACAGAAACCTATAGATGTAAAACCAAGAAAACTGTCTAAGGGATCTTTACAAAAAACACTTAATCAACAAAATAAAAAAACTAATCACATAGGCGACTCTGCAGATCATCTAATTATCTTAGTAAAAGATGGGGAGAGAGAAATCTGGAGCCAAAGCTCCAAAGATAAGGATACAGTAAATGTAGATCAGTCCTTGTTATGGATTGCAGAGACCTTAAACAATAAAAAAACAAGCACAGACCAAGAATTACTCAGTTTAGCAGTGGTCTACTGATATCATCTTGGAATATAGCAGGGAAAACACCAGAAAAGATGATGGAACTGACGGAAAACCAACCAGCTATAATGGCAATTCAAGAAACATGGTGAACAAAAAGTTTTTACCAGGAGGGGTATTTCACCTATGATATCCCAGCGCAGGAAGTTGGCCGAGGGCATGCGAAGGGAGGCATAGCAATCCTTTTAAGCGAAGAGTACAACTGGGCCCAAGAAATCATCCTTACAAAATCTAACCACTTTCAATGTATTAAGGTCAGGCTGGGGTTAGACACTTCAGAGCTGCAAAAAAACTTTTTGCTTTTCAATGTATATATCCCCCCTGGACAAAAAAACGATGGGCTATTTGTTGAAATCTTGAAGGGTGTTCAGCTAATAATAGAAACTCAAGCTTATCTCCCCTTCATAATCATGGGAGATCTTAACGGAAAACTATCGAACTCAGAAATATCGAAATGGGCAAGCTGGTATAATGAGGAAGCTCTTGAAATTTCAGTGCCATTGTTCCCGACCAGAAGCAAGGCTGACAAAAGGGGGAAAGTATTACTACAATCACTACCTTTACTAAATGGAACTATCCTAAATGGAAATGTGGAAGGGGACATTCCCGCGTCTTATACGAGACAGGGAACGAATTCCAAATCAATTTTGGATTATATGATCTGCAGCCTGGGTATATATGGGTCTGTTTCGCAGCTTCAGATTTACTTTGTCCAAGGAAGCGACCATGCCATCCAGGCTCTACAAACCCAATGGACAATGACCACATGTCCAACAAGCCACATTATGTTTAAATCCAGTACAGTAACAGTAAAGTCAAACCAAAGGCAGATATATTGGAATTCCGCTACACTCAATAAAGTTACTACTCTAATAAACACTAAGCAGTTCCTTCAAGAAAACTATTCCTCCAACCTAATAACAAACTTTGAGACAATAATCGAGACATTAAAACAAACGCTCCTACACAAATTGCAACAAGTTGTACCACCAAGACTCAAAAATAAAACTAGTAGGCCATCTACAAGCGCAAAAAGGCTAAATAAATTAATAAGATCACAGTTCCTGGAGCCCTCTATATCGAGACAAGCAGAAATTAACAAATTAAAGAACGAAGGAAAGAGGGAGAAACAACGGCAAAAAAGTCTAACATATGATAAAAACTGGGTCGACCTGCGGATAGCAGCAAAACAGTACAACCAACGTACTTACTGGTCACTAATCGCTAAAGAAACAGGTACAAAAAAAGGCCTTGCAAGCCAACCCAGTCCCCCCTAAAGAATGGGAGATATATTTGACCAACTTGTATAAATTAAATACTAACTATGAAAGGCCTATAACTCCCACAAACAGCTGCGAAGGAACTACCTATTCTATTGGAACTGTGTCCCCCTTTTCTGTAGAAATGCACATAAGGAAGGCAAGAACAACATGAGCCACCGGCCCAGACCAAATACCTATTATGGTCCTTCAGACTGACCCTAAGGGATGGAGCAAGATACTATCTCCCGTCTTTAATTTCATCCTCAATACAGGGAAATTGCCGAAATCCTGGAAGGGTAGTATCGTTATACCGATATATAAAAAGGGACGGAGACAACACCCTGGCAATTACCGGCAGATAGCACTACTGGATGCTACGGGAAAGATCTTCGCCGGGGAGGTTCTTGATCAACTAAAAAAATGGGCTTTCACACAGGGACTGATCCCGCTCTACCAAGCAGGCTTTAGACCAAAGCACTCAGTCTTAGACAACATCGCGATGTTACAAACTATCCTTGACAAATATGTGGTAGTTAAATACCAGCCTGTGTATGCAGCATTCATCGATTTTACCACTGCATTCGACCGAGTGGATAGAGCGACCCTTTGGGAAAAATTGAAGAAATTAGGAATCCCTGAACAGTTGTTACGAATTATAATTGCACTGCATACAGACACCTGGTACCAAGTACAAATGGGGAGGGAAAAAGGCCTGACTAACCCGATCCCAACCCCTAACGGACTCAAGCAAGGGTGCCTTCTTGCCCCGTTGTTGTTCTCCTTATATCTCAGTGATTTGCCTCAGCATCTACAGCGAGAACTAAACTATCCACCAAAGGTAGGTGCCCAAAAAGTTCATACCTTACTTTACGCGGACGATATTATAGTGCTGAACAAAACACCCTTTGGCTTACAAAACGATCTTGTTGCCCTGCATAAATATACTAAGGAAAATTTTCTAATACCTAACTTAGCCAAAACAAAAATAGTCTCTTTCTCAGGGAAGAAAAAAAGCAGTAAATATTGTTGGAGACTTGGTGACGAAAAAATTGAAGAAGTATGAGTAGTATACCTATTTGGGTAGGATCTTCACTAAGTCACTAAAAAACAACCGCCAGTTTCTAAACTTGTCGAGAAAATCAGAGGTGCACGCAGGAGCACTGCTAAGGTTATTCGCAGCCTCGGGCAATAGACATTTTTCCTCCCTGCTTAAAGTCTACAGTGTGAAGATCCCAGCAGTTTTATCTTATGCCTTGGAGTATATACCTATAAAGCAGTGGACATTCCTGGACCTAAAAGAAGGAAAAATTGTGAGGAAAATGCTAAAAGTAGCGCAGTCTATATCAGTACAAGCACTCCGCCTTGAACTATCGCTCACGAGCTCTTACTCTCGAGGTATTGCAAACATCATTAGGTGGGCTTACAACCTGCTCCATGCAAAGGATGGGACACTTTGCTCCCTGCTTAAAATAGAGACTTTTGATAATGATTCCACGAAGCACGTATTTTATAAAAACATGTCTTTCGCCTTCAAACTGGCGAATGTTAGTACCGATTTGTTATTGACTTGGACACCGCCTCAATTGAAACTCTTCTTAAAATGTTATACCCCAAGATTAAGTTTTGACCTTGACTCATCGCATTGCGCCAAACTAACTCTATATAAAAACTTTGCTGAATCAGTGGTATTTAAGAAAACCCAGAACTACATAGACTTTAATCTCACTCACAGCGCTAGGAGATTAATTATCATGCTCCGGTTGGGCATTCTACCCACCCAAACTATAACTTCAAAATGGCATCAAAACGAGTCACCAATATGTAGTCTTTGTAGCGGTGGGGAGCAGGACTTAGAGCAGCGAGAGCACAACATCTGTATCCTATATATCTCAGATGCCGCATCACCACCGTCAAGGAATTGATTATTGCTTGCAAAACTCCTCCAAATGAACTAGTTTGTTATAAACTACACATTTTTAAGACCTTTTTTATCTTTGTATTAATATGAGAAATTTAAAAAAAAATTAAAAAATTGTAAGAATTTAATTTTATACATTATTTGTGGTCCTCAGTAGAGTACCAAACCAAATAAAACGTGTTTACTTGTTACTTGATTACAAGAAGCCATTTAATTGATAACAAGCTCTCGTTATTGAGTGTGAGAGTCAACCGTATTTGTTACATGTAATGGACAGGTATGAAAGATATCTATTGACCAGATTTAGATTCAGGACCTTCCATTGTTTGATTTCCCTCCCTGTTATTAATGACTGGTCAAGGGAACCCCGCTGCTGCCCTTGTGATAACATCTCCCTGTAGAGTACCATACATGCAATTCTGTTTTGTAAGTACTACAGCAATGAAAGGTGCAGATGGATAATACCCCTACTGAAACAGGGAGGATGGAGGTAATGTCGCGTAGCCTTCATTCACCTACAGATGCTGGGCAACTTTTATTGTATCGGCTCAATGGTGGGCTATTTAAAGAGTGTGATGAGGGCCAGGAAATTTCTAAACAATTGAATTAATGGATTTGTAATGTGATGGCCCTTTGCATTGTTAAACGGATCAATTAGGATTGTTCCAGACAACTAGGAATCTATTGCATTTGCACTTTATAAATGTTTGGACAATTTCCAGTGATAACTTTGTATTAACAAATCTCTACGTTTTTAATGATGATGATGTACCTATGTTTATATGTATGCTTTTATGATTTTAAGGCTTAAAATCGAATAAAGCTCGTCGTTTCGTTTTCTGTGTGACTGATGTCGTTTTGCTTTTGGTCATTCGTTTTCTTATTGGTTCTTTGAAGGAAACTGAAATAATGGCTGAGCTCTTATCTCAGGCACCATCTATGTAATCTTTACAAGCTATGATAGAAGCTGCAGTAGAGGCAGCATTTAAAGCCAGGGAAGGCCCTCCTCTGGCAAATGTTCCCAGAGTACAGGACCCTGATGATCCTGATTTTCATATCGAAAAAGAGAGCAAGAGAGGTTGTTTTATATAGGGAGCTAACCTTGCTGACCTATTGCAGAATTTGTCAGAGAATGTGAGTTTGCCATCTCCTGACCCCTTGGTTGATTAAGGTGACTTCCTGGCCAAATATCTTTGGGTGGAGCATGAGACTGTTACATTGCATGGTGCCATTAGACATGTAGGCTTCCATGAGTGGAAGGAGGTGGACACGACTTCTTTTCTCTGGTGCCTGGTCAGATGCTATGCTGTAGATATGTTTACAGAAGAGTTCCCTACAGTAGTGAAAATGGAAAATCTGATGGCAGGACTTTCCACTCAGGGTAATGTGGAATTGGAGGCTTCATCCCTGATTTACAGTGTTGATAAGAAGGTGGAAGCATCAATTAAGAGGTGTGATTTTTCATTCAGAGCTAATACTTACACAACATATAAGGATTTCCACGTTTTGGTGGACCACATAAGTTAAGGAATGGATTGTTTTGTCAAATTGTATCACACGGAGCAGCAGATCCAGTTCCCTTCCGACTTGTCATTTGATAATCTGTGTGCTTTGGTGACTGCCTCAGGGGCTGATATTGCTGCATACATTTGCATCTGCTCAGGTGCAGTGCAAGAAGTGATTCTTATGAACTTGCCTTTGGATGGTTCCAGACTCTTGGGCAATGATTGCAGGAAAAATCTGTAGGGAACGGAACACGAGCTTATAGCTTCTACATTCTTTTGCTAGAGGTAATGGGTTTGGCTACACAAGAGCTTTTCGCCCTATTCTCTTAGGGGTACTTCACAAGGAAGGGGTCGCAGCTGGGGCACCTCAAATCCTGCCCTCCTCGCCTCTCCATCCAATCCCCCTCCTCCAAAAGAGTTACAACCAAAATTATTTCTTTTGTATTAGGACATTTGTCATCGGGTAACAATGGATGCTTGGTTTGTGCATGTGATATCGGAGGGTTAACACTTTTTCAGTGTATCCAACCCCTTTTTTAAGGCACAGCCCACTGCCAAAGGATGCCAAGAGGAGATTCGGAATATGATGCAAAAACACGTCATTGCTCCGGTTCATTTTCAGGAGCAGGGATAACGGTTCTACTTAATTTTATGTCTGGTGCAAGAAATAGCAAGAAAATACTGATCAGTCCTGGATTTGAAAGCCTTGAATCGATTCCTGGTCCATCAAACCTATAATATGTTCAGCCTGTGTTACATCCTTGGCATGGTATTCCTCAAAACCTTGCCATTACCTCCTACTGTTTTTTAAAATTTGTTTTATTGGCTTTAGGACTCTGCACGTTTTACTAGTGCTAAAGTGCTTCTGCTCTCATTTACCTAGGGTTTACAAATTAGCACAAATTGTTCCACTCACTAAAGTAGCCTTTTAAAACATGTCTAAGGCATTCCACTGCAGCCTGTTGTGCAGTTATAAGCTGCCATTTAGACCTGGCAATATCAATATCTCACCAGGCCTTTATATACATATGTCACCCCTAAGGTAGTCCCTAAAGGCTCATAGCGCAGGGTGCATTGTATTTAAAAAGTAGGACATGTGGGTTTAAGTTTACTTGCCCTGGTGGTGAAAAACTCCTAAAGTAATTTTTAATACTGTAAGACCTATTTCTCTTCGATTGACTAACATGGGGTTACCTTACTACATTTAATAAGTGATGCCTTTTGAGTGGAAGAAGGTAGACATATGCTGTTTAGACTCAAATGAATTGTAATTTAAAATCATCTTTAATGTTAAATTCAGATTTTTGTGTGACAATTTTGAAAATGCCACTTTTAGAAAGTTTAACTTTTCTTGCCCTAACCATTTGTGCCCTCCTTCAGTGACATGACTGTGAATGGCTCTGCTGTTGGGGTTTGTGTATTCCTGCCTGACAGTGAGACAAAGGGGACCGGTCGTAGACTGGATAGGCCATCCTGCCTGAATGGTTGGGGGTGGAACTGTTCCCTGCCCCAATTATCTTTCAGAGGGCTTGCCTCAAGCACACACAATGGACCTGACTCTAGGTTTTTGTCACCCAGGCTTCTTGGAGCCTTAACGGGGGAAGGGAAGAACATTCTAGACTCAGATGTGGGAGTAGTATTGGGAACCCCCACTTCAAAGGCTTGCACCAGGTATTAATATTGGACATCCAGAGCCACTCTTCATTACACTCCTGGACCTATGGACATTACAGAAGATGGCCTGCCTTATTTCGTAGATGGCTGCCCTGATGCTTTAGGCCTGCCTTGCTCCCCAGAGAACTGCCCTTCTGCGTGAGACCTTCCCTGTTCTCCCAGAGGACTGTCCTACTGCTTCAGGCCTGGGCTGATGTCTGCGAAGGGAGACTGAACCTGCTCACTTCATTGCAAACTACCTGAGTGACTTCAAGAGTCAGTTGGTCCAAGAGTCAGTTGGCTGACCTCCTTTTGTGAGCTACAGGGACACAACAAGCTCCAGAGGTCTCTCTGCAACAGGGCCTGCCTGGGCCTGCAACTAGACCTGCCAGAACTCTGCTGGCCTCCGACAGAGTGAGTCGCTCATGCCCAAGAGGTGCCTTCCAAGTCCTAGACCATTGGCTGGCATCAGCGTGCATTCCTCTTCAAGAAAAGCTGAAATCCTGAAGTTTGGGGCTATTTATGACTGTGAACAGGACAATTTGCACAGAGCCTAATGCTACCAGTGAGGACCGCCCACGTGAATCTTAGGAGAACCTAACTTCACACAACAGCGACAGTCAGAGGTGGCCAGTAACTTGAAATCTGCGCTTCGTCCTACAGCAATGACAGCTCACAGTGACTGCCAACGGGCAGCTCCAACAATGACCTTACCGGATCTTCATGCTATAGTGGCGATGATTCTCGATGCTTTCCCTGTTCGCAGGCTCCTCCATGAACTATTCGCGCCAGACATTGAGAAGGGAACGTTTCCAATGGGACTAACCTGGTCCCTGTATCTTGCCCACGCTCCATTGTGGCTTTAACCCAATCCAGCAGCACCAGATGACTGCAAATGCCACTTTGTGCTTTTAGGCACTGTATCTATCTACATTGATTATCTACGATTCTATGGATTGGACCTTTTTTTTGTTCTGGTATCATTTATTCATTAAAATGTACTCTACTTTTCTAAATTGGTTTGGGATTTTTATTTGTGTTGTGTTTTCAATTTATAAATGTTTGTGTGCTGCATAAGTACTTTCCAATTTGCCTCTAGTTTAAGCCTGATTGCTTTGTGCCAAGCTACCAAAGGGTTAACACCAGGTAAACTTGATGACTTGTGTTTCATCCTGACAAGGATTGTGGTAGTGGCCTCAATGGGGCTTCCGTCCCCTCAACTAATACCCAGATTTCTAACACCTTGTAAAGCAGATCAATTTTACCTCTACACCAGCAATATCTGGGATTTGCAGTCGCCAACCAACATTACCAGTTTTCGAGTACTCCTGTTCGGCCGGCTTCTATTCCAAGAGTATTCATAAAACTCATGGCTCCATTGGTGGGTATTTTACACTCTAGAGATATTTAGTTATATCCATACCTCAACAACTGGTTAACTGCTTCTCTTTGTCTCTCCAAGGCATCCAAGGGTGTCAGTGAAGTTTGCAACCTCCTTCTTGATTATTGATTTCTCTTGAATTAAGAAAAGTCACACCTACAGCCTTTCCTATCTGAAGTTCATCTGAGCACTGTTTCGAATGGACTTAGAAGAGATTTTTCCGACTCCTGAGAGGAGGGACAGACACACTTCATTTATTGACCCTTTTGGAGCTCCCAGAGGCTTTGATTCACAAATCGAGGGGAGATGGCATCAGCTCTGGCTATTGTTCCTTGGTGTCAGCTTCATATTTATCCCATGGTTCATCAAATTCTAAGTTACTGGAATCCGACTTCACAGAGCTACAAATCCCTGATTCTATTCACTTTTCACTTTCGTCTGAAAATGCAGTGGTGGCTGAATCGAGTCACGCTCAGCAGAAGCCATCATCTATTAGAACATACTCCCACTATCAACTTGACGGATGCCAGCAGGTTGGGGTGGGAGGCAGTCTTAATGAACACAAAGCTAAGGGCAAATGGAGCTGATGAGAGGTTCTGCATTCTTCCTACTAGAAGGGATTAGCAGCAGTGAGAGCTGCTATCTTTCACTTTCTCCTGATAATCAAGAACAATCAGGTTGCAAGATCATACCTGCATCCTCAGTAGGAAATGATCTGATCCATGTTTCTACTTTCCTGGGAGATTTGTCTATGATTGGAGCAGAATCTACTTCCTCTGATGGCAGTGTATCTTCCAGGGAAGGAAAATGGTCCTGTTGACCAACTCAGTCGGAGATTTCCAACTATGATCTTATTCTTCCTTTACCACCTCCATTCTTGTCCCAGCCCGGCGAGACACCAGTTGCGCGGGAGGATGTTTTTGACAATTGCTTAGAAGCGTTAGTTGGTCAGGATTTTCGTCCTAACCGCAAAAGAGTAATTTTATGGAATGTATGGGGGAAAGAGGGTACGCACATTTATAAATACTTATGCATTACCTGTTCAGGAGCGTCACCCTGAAATGGATGTTTATAGGGAAGCACTGATAAAATTGGAGTTGAGGTTTTCTATGGACAGAAATGTAGTAATGAGGAGGCATAAATTCTACACTCAACCTCAAGGGGGCTGGAGAGTCCATAGATGATTTTGTCTCTATGTTAAGGAAGTTGTCGATCAAATGTTAGTTTGACCCCATGACTGATGAGATGATTTGTGACAAAGGTTTTAGGCTACGAGGGATCCAACATTGAAGGATGTGATAAAAGTAGCAAAAGTGGTGGAAGAGTCAGAGTACTGTATAAACTAAATGGACAAGAGGAAATAGACAGGAGGCTGTAGACTCTCCTGCCAATGAGGTTGCACTAATGACCAAGGCTGGGAGTACAGTTACCAAACCAAGCAAAGGTTCACAGTTTAGCAAACCCTCTAATAAGATGTGTGGAAGGTGTGGCAGTGTCAGTCACACTACCAAAGCAAATAATTGCTTTGGATTAGGGAAAAAGTTTCAGAAGTGTGGCTGCAAGAAACACTTTGCCCGTATGTGTTGAGGCTTGGTGAAGGGTAAGGTGGCTTTGTTATTGGAAGAGATGATCACAGGAAATTTCAGCATAATAACGGGAAGGGTCCTGGATATGGAGGGCGATGATAATTGTTTGGACAGGAGGAGTCTGAAGTGCAGTGGAAACTGGCAGTATTGATGATTGACTTGGGATCTTTATACACGGATGTTCCTAAGAATGTTTTCCAGTCTCATTGGCCTAATGTATCTAACTACTCCCCAGAGACATCAACCTGGGGAGGGTTACGAAGGTGAAAAGGTTGATATTATATGGTACATGGGTGCTAACATAGCTTTTGATGGCAGGAGCACAAAGGGCAAAGTGTCTATGGTGGAGTCAGGACCACCAATATTAGGGTGGGTTCATCAATATGATCTTCATATTGTGATCATCCCTTGTGCTTCAAATCTGATTTTTATGGTCGAGGAGCTGAATTTGGATGATATCATCAGAGATGACGTGGATGTCTTTCGGAATGAAATGGGCCAGTTGAAATGTTATTTGCATAGAATCAGGTTGAAACAAGGGGTGGTTTTAGTACAGCCCAAGGTTAAAAGAATTTCTATATTGGTCAGGGATGATGTAAAAAAATGTTGGACGAAATTTTGGAGAGTGGTGTAACAGAACCTGTGAAAACGTCATGTTCGATCTCTCCAGTTATCATCACAACTAAAGCTGATACTAAGCTTAGGTTTTGCGTGGACTTAAGAAGCTTAAATCAGAATCTGGTGGCAGATACTTTTCTCCTTCACAACATTAGTGAACTCATTTCATTGTTTAAAGGAGGGACGTTTTTGTTCAAAACTTCATTTAAAGCTTGCTTACTATTAGGTTACACTTCACAAAGACTGCTTGTATAACCACGGAAGGCACTGTCCAATTCACACAAATGCTTTTTGGGCTATGTTCTGCTGGGAGTGTCTTCCAAAGGGTTATGATGGAGGTGTTCAGGGATATGAGTAATGTCATATATTTTCAAGATGACATATTGGTTTTTGGTGACTCGTTAGAGAGTCATAATTTTATGCTGAAACAAGTACTAGATAGGATTTTTAAATCTGGTTTAACACTGAGAAAAGCAAATTGAATATCTGGATCATACACTGTCGACGGAAGGGATCAAGCCTAAGAAAGAAGATGCCATAAGTTTGGCACTTCCACCCCAGGACAAAGATCAGCTGAGGTCTTTCTGGCTTGATAGTCTTGCTTTAAGTTTAAAAAAAAGTTTTGCATCCAAGACTGAAAATCTTAAAATTTTGTTAACAAAAGGTGTCAGTTTCACTTGGGCTGCTCGGCAACAAAATAGCTTTGAGTGCATCAAAGAAAAAATGTGTGATGCTGGTATTCTTGTTTCTTTTGACACTAAAAGCAAATCTATTGTTACAATAGATGCAAGTGCATGTGTTATAGGAGTGGTCCTCTCTCAGATTCAGGGGCCTGCTGAAAAAACAACAGAGTTTGCATCCCGCTCCTTGACATCTCTGAGCGTCATTATTCAGTAATTGAAAGGGAGGCATTGGCAGCTGTTTGGGGAATGGAGTATTTCAGGAGATATGGGTGTGGAGGTCAAGTCAAACTATGTACTAACCACAAGCCGTTAATTACAATGTTTGTCCCCTGCAGGTTCTGGCAAGAGTTCAGCTAGACTTGCCAGGTTTGATGCCAGGTTGCAGGAGTTTAATTGCACACTGGAATACATGCCAAGGTGGAGAAATGTACGGGCAGACTGTCTTTCGTGCCTTAGATTGGGAATTGGTGGACTAGGAAGCAGTGTGTAGAATTGAGAGAGGGTGCTGTGGCAAGTGTGAATGATGTGGTACAGTAGTCATCAGGCGCTGTGAGTAGTGAAAGTAGAGTGAGGCCATGTTACAAGATGGAGTCCTGAGAGGAGTGATGTAAAGGGTGTTTGAAAGGTGAGCGACGAGTAAGCACTTTACCTAAGGCTTTATGGATTCATGGAAAAGTGTTGGATGAGCTGTCCTTATTAGGTGACAAAGTTTTGGTACAAGGTGAAAGGATCATACCACCTGTTTGGATCAGTAACAAATTGTTTTTTAAAGCACATGTAGGACTTCCTGAACAAACCATAACCAAGAAGCCTCCAGAGCAGAATTTTGGATTTGATTGGATTTTAGATGAAGATTTGGTACACTAGGTGGAAAGATGTGGGGGTTTGTACGGAGAGGGAGATGAAGTTAAACGTGGGAAGTCAGGTTGATTTTGGCAGTATCTGTGTGGCAAACAGTGTGTGCAGATTTCATTGGTCCCTTTGATGGAGTTAGACATGATCAGAGGTTTGTGTTTGTTCTGATAAATGTTCACTCAAGGTGAACATCTATCAGAAGTTTATGTCTATCTATCTGTGAAGTTTATGTCAGAGATAACTATGGCGTCCACCATAGATGTGTTGGCATTAATTCTTTAAAGACAAGGGATTTCCAGTATGTTTAATAACCACCAATGGGACGCAATTGACCTCACATGAGATGAGAGAATTTTTGGTGCTGTGTGGAGTGAACCACACATGCACCACCCTGTACAATCCACAAGCAAATAGAATTGTGGAAAAGGCCAACAGAGTGATCAAAGGGGCCATTCAGTTGGCGCTAATAACAAACTGAGTGTGGAAAGAACAGTAGCTGATCTGGGTTGAGCATATCGCACAACGGAGAATGCCACTGTAAGTGATTCCTCCTTTTGGATGATGATTCAGAAAAGGGGGTGGTGATGAACAGAGTGTCTGAATTAAGCAGACCACTCTTACCCAGTCCAAAGATCAGGGCTTGATCCATCACCGTTTTTTAGCTCACTGCACCATCCCAGCTCAGAACCTGGCTACATGCAAATTAGTCTGTTCCTGTCCCAGTGCATGATGGGAACAGGGCAAACCAAACTACCAAGCCAATTCTTATACTGGGAAGGAAACAAGCTTCCGGGGACCGGTTTCTGGCATTTCAGCCGTCGACGGCCCGGCTTGCTTGAATCCTGATGGTGCAATGAGCAAGGGACTCACATCTGAGTATACCCTTCCACGCTTATGGTGGACAAAATGATTCAGAAAAGGGGGTGGTGATAAACAGAGTGTCTGAATTAGGCAGACCACTCTTACCCAGTCCAAAGATCAGGGCTTGATCCATCACCGTTTTTTAGTTCACTGCACCATCCCAGCTCAGAACCTGGCTACATGTAAATTAGTCTGTTCCTGTCCCAGTGCATGATGGGAACACGGCAAACCAAACTACCAAGCCAATTCTTATACTGGGAAGGAAACAAGCTTCCGGGGACCGGTTTCTGGCATTTCAGCCGTCGACGGCCCGGCTTGCTTGAATCCTGATGGTGCAATGAGCAAGGGACTCACATCTGAGTATACCCTTCCACGCTTATGGTGGACAAAATGATTCAGAAAAGGGGGTGGTGATGAACAGAGTGTCTGAATTAAGCAGACCACTCTTACCCAGTCCAAAGATCAGGGCTTGATCCATCACCGTTTTTTAGCTCACTGCACCATCCCAGCTCAGAACCTGGCTACATGCAAATTAGTCTGTTCCTGTCCCAGTGCATGATGGGAACAGGGCAAACCAAACTACCAAGCCAATTCTTATACTGGGAAGGAAACAAGCTTCCGGGGACCGGTTTCTGGCATTTCAGCCGTCGACGGCCCGGCTTGCTTGAATCCTGATGGTGCAATGAGCAAGGGACTCGCATCTGAGTATACCCTTCCACGCTTATGGTGGACAAAATGATTCAGAAAAGGGGGTGGTGATGAACAGAGTGTCTGAATTAAGCAGACCACTCTTACCCAGTCCAAAGATCAGGGCTTGATCCATCACTGTTTTTTAGCTCACTGCACCATCCCAGCTCAGAACCTTGCTCACTGCTCCATCAGGATTCAAGCAAGCCGGGCCGACGAGGCTGAAATGCCAGAAACCGGTCCCCGGTAGCTTGTATCCTTTCTGGTGAAGAATTGGCTTGGTAGTTTGGTCTGCCCTGTTCCCATGATGCACTGGGCCAGGGACAGACTAATTTGCATATAGCCAGGTTCTGAGCTGGGATGGGGCAGTGAGCTAAATAACGGTGATGGATCAAGCCCTGATCTTTGGACTGGGTAAGAGTGGTCTGCTTAATTCAGACACTCTGTTCATCACCACCCCCTTTTCTGAGTCGTTTTTGGCCACTATAGGTGTGGCAGGGTATACTCAGACATGAGTCCCTTGCTCACTGCTCCATCAGGATTCAAGCAAGCCGGGCCGACGAGGCTGAAATGCCAGAAACCAGTCCCCGGTAGCTTGTATCCTTTCTGGTGAAGAATTGGCTTGGTAGTTTGGTCTGCCCTGTTCCCATGATGCACTGGGCCAGGGACAGACTAATTTGCATATAGCCAGGTTCTGAGCTGGGATGGGGCAGTGAGCTAAATAACGGTGATGGATCAAGCCCTGATCTTTGGACTGGGTAAGAGTGGTCTGCTTAATTCAGACACTCGGTTCATCACCACCCCCTTTTCTGAATCGTTTTTGGCCACTATAGGTGTGGCAGGGTATACTCAGACATGAGTCCCTTGCTCACTGCTCCATCAGGATTCAAGCAAGCCGGGCCGACGAGGCTGTAATTCCAGAAACCGGTCCCCGGTAGCTTGTATCCTTTCTGGTGAAGAATTGGCTTGGTAGTTTGGTCTGCCCTGTTCCCATGATGCACTGGGCCAGGGACAGACTAATTTACATATAGCCAGGTTCTGAGCTGGGATGGGGCAGTGAGCTAAATAACGGTGATGGATCAAGCCCTGATCTTTGGACTGGGTAAGAGTGGTCTGCTTAATTCAGACACTCTGTTCATCACCACCCCCTTTTCTGAATCGTTTTTGGCCACTATAGGTGTGGCAGGGTATACTCAGACATGAGTCCCTTGCTCACTGCTCCATCAGGATTCAAGCAAGCCGGGCCGACGAGGCTGAAATGCCAGAAACCGGTCCCCGGTAGCTTGTATCCTTTCTGGTGAAGAATTGGCTTGGTAGTTTGGTCTGCCCTGTTCCCATGATGCACTGGGCCAGGGACAGACTAATTTGCATATAGCCAGGTTCTGAGCTGGGATGGGGCAGTGAGCTAAATAACGGTGATGGATCAAGCCCTGATCTTTGGACTGGGTAAGAGTGGTCTGCTTAATTCAGACACTCTGTTCATCACCACCCCCTTTTCTGAATCCTTTTGGATGATGTGAGGTAGGAAGCCCAACACCAGGTTTACACCGTTTTGGTTAAAACCTCTGTTGAAGGCTGATAAGGAGGACTTGCTGGACACTAGGACTAAAGATTGAGGAAAGTATGATACATGAGTAACAGGGAATAGGGGTAGAATGTTCCTTGGTGATTTGGTGAAAATTAAATCTGGACGGATGGGCAGAGGTCTGAATATGTTTTGGGTACCGTTCCAAGTCAAGAAAGTTATTCGGTGGCATGTTGTTTTGAACAAGGGTGAGAGATGAAATTGCAGGAGAGTGGCAACATTTGGCTAAATAAAATGATTTGCATGAGTGCTATGAGAGAGAGGATGAGGGTAGTGGGTATTTGTTGTTGGATGATAGGAGTTTGACCGCTCCCGATCCTCAGTCTGCTTTCAATCTTCAGTTTGCTCTGTTTCTGCAACCACAAGAATCCTTCTCCATCTGAGGGGCTTGAGGGTGGAGAGGGTATCATTTTGGAAGGGGGTAATGAGTCTTTCCACTAACTCCTCTGTTGATCCAAAAACACTTCTCTTCTCTCAAAAGGAAGATGCAGATCACATTGTGAGCTCACCAGGCATAAACTTTCTCTAAAATAAGAGAACTTTTAGATACATTCTTTCGGTTTAAATGTAAGACAGCACCTCAGCGTTCGCCCTAACTGTCCCTTGTCAGCGCGCAAAACTCTGAGCGATGTCTGCCAATCTGTCTTGGCCTGTGTGCCCTGTACACAAAACACCTCCTCTGTTGCTTGCACATCTTCCCACAATTCTTGTGCACGAGGGCTTTGTCTCCAAGCAGTGTGCACGTAACAGTGCTCTCCCCGTGGGTACTGTAGTTCGCTTGGCTACAGCGCTTTCTGTTACATCCCAGAGCACTGCCGCATGGCACGAGCACACGAAAGATAGCAGGTAACTCTCACTTTGCATGCATTTGATTAAAAGTGTCTCAGGCCTTACAAATCATGCTCAAGTTACAAGAAGTAATCTATGTGCGTATACTAAAGATGCCTGCCGCAGAGCTATACTTGCTCTGATATGCTTCCCCTATAATTTTCACAGCGTGTTGTATGTTAACCCACATTCTAACAGAAGCTAAAGTCTCAAACACTTAAAATTTGCTCTACTGATGCCTCTGGTCGATGCCATCACCTAGAACGCCTTGATGTGCAGTGCTTAACCTCTCCACACTGCCAGTGCTATTGGTCAGTGCCGATATTTAGCACACCATGCAGAGCTTGCCTCCTCTGCACTATGAACACTCACTGAAACAATCACCTCTGTTCAGTCTTTGACATACCCGCAGCTGGGCTGTGCTACGCATGTCTTTCCATCTCATCTGGGCTGTGCGTTATCTCCTTTATTGGCTAGGCTGAGCACACCTCACCTCCAAGTTTGAGCAAGCACTTCTCGCTGCCTCACAGCTGACAACTCTTCATGGTATCTTGCTGACAGCACACCGTCTTCACCATCTGTAGATTTGAAGTTCACACCATGATCTCTCTGCGATGAGCTGGCAAACAACTTGTCGCCAAAATGATGTTGTAAAGGAGTCCACAATCGCTAGATATATTTAAAGAATATAATTTATAGGGCATAGAGATTGATTGTGACTTCTCCCTCTGCCAGCTCTATGCAACTGTCGAAGATATAATGTCACTGCTCCCATAACAACCACAGAACTCTTCAGAATTCTAAAGCCCCTTCATGGAGCTCAGTCATCGAATAAAACTTACCGAGATAACAAATGTGTCACGAGGAGATTCGGAGCACCCTGGTTAGACCTCTTTGCCACAGAAACCAATGCCCTTCTTCTTTGCTTCTTCTCCTTTATTCCTTCCCCAGCAGCATGGGCGCTAGATGTGCTATCTATCACATGGCACAAGGGATCTGCTCTATTGCTTCCCTCCTATTCTGTGATTCCCACTGTGTTGCAGAAGATCAAAACGGATCACTCTTGAGTTCTGCTGGTTGTCCCAGGGTAGTCACGGAGGACATGGTACCTTCTCCTCCAGCAGTTGACTATCTGTCTACCCTGGTTCTTTCTCCTGCATCCCTCTTCTTTGAGTCCGCTTATTCAGTCAGTGGAATCTCTGAAGTGTCTCCATCTGGGGGTCTGGCTGCTGAAAGGTTGAATATTTTGGATCAGGGATATTCTTGAGAGGTTAGAGAGTCAATTTAACCATCTTGTATCTCCTGAATTTGCAAATCATGTAGCCCGTCATTGGGGTCATTTTGCCTCATGGTGTCAATATAGGGCCATGGATTCAGTTTCTTGGCGATCTTGTTTCCCCATTTATCCCTTTTTCCCAGGTAAAGCAGTGCTCCCACCAAGTCCAAATTTTCTACCCAAAATTCCTTCACAATTCCAATGTGCAGAGGATATTGTTCTTCCAGTTGTTCACCTTAATCCCTCTTTGACAAAGACATGGCTTTTCATTCTTTGGATCTACACGGAACCTTTTCTGTTGTATTGATAGAGCATCACCCTTCCAAAAGGTTGACTCTTTGTCACTTTCGGTGTTCTATATCAAAGTTCTTATCCTTCCAACTTGACAGTTTGCAGGTGGATTAAGTCAACCATCATTAGGGCCTATGTCATCAGTGTTAGGTGCAAAATAGATCCACACAGTACATATCGACCTCTTGGGTTGCCTTCAAGAGAGCTCCACTAAAAGATATTTGTTGTGCAGCTACTTGGAAGGCTTCACAAACCTTACTACCGCTTGCAATTTGGTGAGAGTTTTTCTTAAAATTTTGGAGATTGTGGGCCACATGTGCATACCATTTTTGTGGTCGCAAACATGCCAATAAGCAGAATTGGCTTGTTTGCAAATGCAAAAAGGCTTTTTGTCATGTACAAAGCACAAAAAGCGATTACGTAACTTGTTACCGAATTGTAATTTAGGTTTTTTATTTGGTATTAGGAAGGGGCATGCTATGGGCGTCCCTTCCTCATAGCAACTGGCAGTACCATGTACGAATGTTTTGCGACCGAAATGCGGTCTCAATGCAAAATTAGCATTTTACTGCCTACTTCAAGTAGGTGGTAACCCAGTTGCAAACAGGAAGGGGACCCCTTCTCCTTTATGAATGGTTGTGAAAACATATTTTTAAGAGCAGGCAGTTATCCCAGGGACTGCTGCCTACTCTTAAAAAACGGAAACATGTCATTTTTCTTTTTGAAATGCATCCCGTTTTTCTTTAAGGAAAATGGGCTGCATTAAAAAAAATATTTTGCTTTCAATCAATCAATCAATCAATCATGCCATTTGTATAGCGCACTACTCACCCGGGAGGGTCTCAAGGCGCTTGGGGGGAGGGGTATGCTACTGCTCGAACAGCCAGGTCTTGAGTTGTTTCCTGAAGGCGAGATGGTCCTGGGTCAGCCGAAGGTGGATGGGGAGGGAGTTCCAAGTCTTGGCAGCCAGGTAAGAGAAGGATCTTCCTCCGGCGGTGGCTCTTCGGATGCGTGGTACGGCTGCGAGGGCGAGGCTGGTGGACCGTAGCTGGCGGGTGGGCGTGTAGAAGGTCAGGCGGTCGTTGAGGTACTTGGGGCCCAGGTCGTGGAGAGACTTGTGTGCGTGGATGAGGAGCCGTACCGTGATCCTCTTGTCGACGGGGAGCCAGTGCAGGTTCCTCAGGTGGCTGGAGATGTGGCTGCGTCGGGGCACATCCAGGATGAGTCGGGCGGAGGCGTTCTGGATGCGCTGGAGTCTTTTCTGTAGCTTGGCTGTGGTTCCAGCGTAGAGGGCGTTTCCGTAGTCCAGTCGGCTGGTGACGAGTGCCTGGGTGACAGTCTTCCTGGTCTCGGTCGGGATCCAGCGGAAGATCTTGCGAAGCATACGCAGGGTGTTGAAGCACGATGAGGAGACGGCGTTGACTTGTCTGGTCATCGAGAGGGAGGGGTCCAGGATGAAGCCCAGGTTGCGTGCGTGAGGATGATGATGAAGGAGATGGGGGGGGGGGCTGATAATATTTTTAAAGGCCCTGTACATGCTCGTATTCTCACCCCAGAATAGAAATAATATATAAGCCTGCTCCCTCTGATCCAGATTTTATTAAAGGGCAGTTACCACTAGACTCTTTAGCTGTCTCTAATGCTCGTAAACGGGCCAATTCACAAACTACAGGGGATGACTCCCTTCCAGACAAAGAGTCAAAACTGTTAGACGCCTCTGGTAAAAGTGGCCTCCCAAGCAGCAAATCATTGGTGCATTGCCAATACCCAGGCCCTACTAGCCAGGTATGATAGAGCACACTGGGACGAAAAGGAGAAATTGCTCCAATATCTCCCAGATGAGCACAAAGCAAAAGCTCAGGATTTAGTGCAGGAAGGAAAGCTCATCTCCAATTTGGCAATTAGATGTGCTTTAGATGCTGCTGACACAGTAGCTAGAGAAATCATCACTAGTGTGTTACTAAGAAGGTTTGCATGATTAAGGATTTCTGGTTTCAAACCGGAAGTCCAACAGTCTATTTCAAATTCTCCATTTGACAAGGAGCATCTCTTCGGGCCCGAAGTAGATAAATCATTGGAAAAAAATGAAAAAAGATACAGAAGTGGCCAAGTCTATGGGACCTCTGTAGTCTTCTTCTAATCGTGGCTCCTTTCATGGCTCCTTCTATCTTGGATGGTCGAAAATCATGTCCTCAGATAATACTGCCGCCTCTTACAAAGGCAAAAATCACTCTTCCTCTTGAAGAGTCTTCTTCAGAGGAGGATACAGAGGTAACAATGGCAAATGTAGGGGCATAGGTTCTACACCACGTAATTCCCTCTTCCCCAACAAGCAGTGAATTGCCTACACTTCCCACCAATCATCTAACACCTGTTGGGGGATGTCTTCTACAATTCCTCCCCATTTGGCAATCTATCACCACAGACAAATGGGTTTTGGGAATTACCCAACATGGTTATTGCCTGGAGCTCACCAACAATCCTCCAAACATTCCTCCATGCTCTCATAAAATGTCACCTGAACATTTACACTTATTTGAACAAGAGGTCCAGTCTCTCTTGTTAAAAGGAGCCATAAAGCCTGTACCGTTACAATATCAAGGGTTAGGCGCGTACTCCCTGTACTTTCTAGTTCCCAACAAGGACGGCTCCTTGAGACCTATTCTGGATCTCAGGGAACTAAGGGCCAAATGTACGACCCTTTTTTGTGGCCGCAAACAGGAGATCCTCCCATTTTCTGTCGAAAAAGGGTAATAGCATGTACAAATGTTATTTTGCGAGTCACTGACTCGCAAAATAGCATTTGCGACCCTCACTATTATAGCAAGTCAACATGCTATGTACTGATGTTTTGCGGCTGCAAAATACTTGCAGTGTACCCCTTACTTCAAGCAGGTAGTAAACCACTTGCAAAGGGGAAAGGGTCTCCAGGGGACCCCTTTCCTTTTGTGAGTATGTGTGAAAATATGTTTTAAGAGCAGGCAGTGGTCCCAGAGACCACTGCCTGCCCTATAAATAATGAAACTGAAAAGTTTTTTTTTTTTTTTTTTAATGCATCCCGTTTTCCTCTAAGGAACCAATGCACAGGTGTCAATTGCAATTCCTCTCATGGAAGGTTGCTTTACTGATTTCAATCACTTCCCTAAGGAGAGTTGGTGAACTTCGGGCACTAAATATACAAGAGCCTTTCTTTCAGCATCACAAAGACAAACCATATCCCAAATTACTTCCTAAAGTAGTTTCTGCTTTTCATATCAATCAATCAGTTGAGTTACCTGTGTTCTTTACTTGAACGGATTCTGTAGCAGAATGCGCTCTACACACACTAGATGTTAGAACAGCTCTACTATATTATGTAGAAAGAACAAAGGGATTTCACAAGACAAAACAGCTTTTTGTTGCTTTTTCGCCACCACACAAAGGCAATGCCATATCTAAATGAGGAATTGCAAGATAGATTGTGAAGTGTATCCAAACATGTTATGTAAAGGCAAAAAGAACTTTGATAATACCCCCTAGAGGACATTCCACACGCAAAATAGGGACTACTATGGCCTTCTTAGGGAATATTCCCCTAGCTGACATCTGTAAGCAACATGGTTCGACCGCACACATCCACCAAACACTATTGTGTAGATGTGTTAGCGAGGCTACAAGCTAATGTAGGCCAGGCAGTACTTAAAACACTTTTTCAAACAACTGCAACAGCTACAGGTTAGCCACCGCTTTGGGAGTATACTGCTGTATAGTCTATGCAAAGCATGTGATCTACAGCTCACATGCCTCGACCATTTAATGTTACTTACCCAGTAAGCATCTGTTCCTGGCATGTAGCGCAGTAGATTCACTTGCGCCCACCCACCTCCCCGGGTACCTATTGTTGCAGTTTCTTACTTTACATACATATGCATGGTCATCTCTATTCTACACTTACTAACTCCATTCTCACCTCTGCGGGAAAACAATCTAACAATGGAGTTGATGCCCATGCGCACTATCACCAAAAGGAGGCGTCACTTACCTCGTGACTGGAAAGACTTCTTTGAAGAAAAACAATTTGCAAAGACCCAGACCCAACACTAGATGGCAGGAGCATGCAAAGCATGTGAATCAGCTCTACATGCCAAGAACAGATTCTTACTGGGTAAGTAACATTATCCTTTTAGTTGAGGGGTTTGTGAACCTTTCTCAAGCAACAACCAAAAATAGTCACTAACTTAACCTGTGCTTAACCCTCTGGTAGCTTGGCACAAAGGTATTCAGTCTTGACTTGGAGGCAATGTGTAAAGTCTTTATACAGCACACAAACAGAAATAAAGTTGTAACAGAACACAAGAAAATTCCCAATTTTGAAGAAAGTGGATTATGTTTTAATAAATAATTTGAGACCAAAATGACAAAAATCCAATCAGTAGAACTGGAGATATTGAATTTTTTAAACATTTAGTTAAAATAGAGCAAAAAGGGGCAAAGCCTCAACTGAGGGTATCTGGTCGCACTGGACCATTACAAAGTCACAAGTTCAGAACCTAAAGTGATGGAAAATAGGCCAGGCACAGGACATAGTTTGGCCCACTGAGTGTTGTACCTTATGTTCTTCGTAAACGGTCTGCATGGCGTTGCTTTGATAGGCTTCACGTTGCCCGGCATTGGTTCCAATAATACTGTGCAACAAGGCATTGCAGGGCTTTGCATTGCTTGGCGTCGGTTCCGAAGAAGTTTTCATCTGTGTGGCGTGACTTTACAGGGCTTCCCTGTCATGGATGTATTAGGTCTTACCATCTGCAAAACTCAACCCACCCATGAGGCAGGACACACGATAGACTGCATTGCTACCAATCTAAATACACTAATAACAGACCATCCTAGACCCCAAACGTGCACTGACCACGCGTTGGTCCCTTTTATGTTTCCTCTTGAGAGTTCCAGAAAGGACAAGTACGTGGAAGAACGCAGTCAGGCCAGACGAGATGATTGGAAAGCTGTAATGACCCACCCAGAATTAACTACAATGGCCAGAGAGTGTAGACCCAAGCCAGTAGGACCCCCAAATCCAAATACCTTTTGGGCATGGATGAACGAACTGAAAGGCATGGTTGGACAGGGGAAAAACAAGATGAGGCATAGGAAAAAGAAGATCTCTGCCCCGTGGTTCGACCGAGAGCTCAAAAATAAACAGGGGGAGCTACGAAGAGCAGAACGCAGCTGGCGAAAAAACTATTACAGCACAGAGCGCGGCAAATACAAAAAGATCAAGAGTGCCTATCATGCGCAAATTAAACAGGCAAAAAAGATGTTTTTTAGATCAGCAATAGAAACTGCTAATAATAAACACGAAGCGATTTTTAAAATTGTGAATGACTTCAATAAACCCAAATGTTTAGTGCAGGATATCCCTCCCTCACAGATGCTCTGTGATTCTATCGCAGACTTCTTTGAGGAAAAGGTACAGGGTCTGACGAAGGGCTTCGAGGTCCCAATACCAGAGTCACCAGAGTCAAAGAAAGAGAGTGATATAATAGGGCAGGAGGAAACTCAGCTAGCAGCCTTCCGACCAATCAGTCTGGAGGAGACCAAGCGAGCAATTTTGGCAACAAAATCAGGATCACCATTCGATCCGTGCCCCATTGGACTCCTGCACCTTATTGTAGAAATTGCCAATCCAGTAATAAATGACATTGTCAACACCTCACTGACCACGGCCAACGTCCCCCCTGAGTGGAAACTGGCAGCAGTGAAACCACTGCAAAAAAAACAACTTCCCGACCCCACCACACTATCAAATCTACGACCCATCTCATTACTTCCGGCACTGTGTAAAATCACAGAGTCGATGGTAAATAAACAGCTTACACGTTTTCTGGAAGACAGTGAAGCATGGCATCCTAATCAAGCCGGCTTCAGGACTCAACACTCCACGGGATCGGCTCTCCTGTTCACTACTGAGACTATCCGCTCAGCTTTGGACCAAGGTAAGAAGGCCGTCCTGATCTTATTAGATCTGTCGGCGGCCTTCGACGCGGTCTCACATGTCATCTTAATAGACCGGCTAGCAACATCTGGCATCACAGGCACAGTCCTGGAGTGGATAAAGAACTTTTTGAAGGACAGGAGGCAAGTGGTGACCCTGGGGGAATTCTGTTCCAGTGAGAAACCACTGTCGACGGGAGTACCTCAGGGTTCCAGCCTGAGCCCGACATTGTTTAATGTCTACACTGCATAAAGTTGATATCGTCATTTGGCATGGATGTAATTGCATACGCCGACGACACGCAACTGATCCTGGTAATGGATAAAGAAAACCAGGTATGGGAGGAAAAGCTCAAATGTTGCCTAACGGCCACATTTGACTGGATGCGGAGAAACCATCTGAAATGCAACACAGGCAAAACTGAGATCATGCCAATAGGCCCCAAAAACGAGTTTATTCCCAGATTATGGTGGCCAGAGAAGGCAGAAATACCACCTCACACTACCATCTCGGCCCGTAACCTTGGGGTAAACTTCGACGCTGACCTGTCCTTTAGACAACAGGCGTCTAAAGTGGCAGGCACATGTTTTGGGGTGATAAAGAGGCTGAGGAAGTTCTTTGACTTGTTGCCTATTGAGGCAAGGAAAACGGTCTTGGTTGCACTGGTGACATCACGAATCGACTATTGGCACAGCCTATATGCTGGCACCAATAAAGTGGTCACCCATAAACTCCAGATGGTGCAACATGCAGCAGCAAGGCTGGTCCTAAAATGGCCGAGAAGATTATCAGCAACCAAGGCCCTTAACACACTACACTGGCTACCTATAGCAAAAAGGGTTTTGTTCAAAGTGTTGATAATTACTTTTCGAGCTGTCCACGACTTAGGCCCACTATACCTAAGGAAACAATTTGTGAGATACTGTCCAACACGAGCCCTACGATCCTCAAATGCAAATTTGCTGACCGTTCCAGGGTTTAGACTCAAAACTCGAGGGGGTAAGTCCCTGGCAGTACTAGGTGCAAAAGCGTGGAATACTCTCCCCGCACATCTGAGAGCATTGTACAGTGAAACAGAGTTCCGTAAACAACTAAAAACCTGGCTTTTCAAACTCCAAGACACAATTGCCAGAGACCAAGTGTGATTCCTGATCTGGTCAAGTCAAGCAGCAAGGCAGCATTACATCGGTTGGCCATACTTGGGCGCCTAGATGCTCCTTGGAGCGATTGTTGCGCGATATAAATGGGCAATTACATTACATTCCCGTTGCTCAGCTTCAGATCCTCTGAAGCTTTCAGCTGTGCAGTGAGATTTTGCGGGGTTTTGAAAAACGAATTTAGAAGTTTTTCCCTACGAGAACATGTAAAACTTAAAATCACTCATACAACATTTAAATACACTGCACCCTGCCCTAAGGGCTGTTTGGGGCCTAATCCAGGGGTGACTTTTATGTCTTAAAAAGAGAGGTTTAGGCCTGGTGAAAGATTTATTTGGCCAGGTTGTAATGGCAGTTTAAAACTGCACACAGGCTACAATGGCGTGCCTGAGACGTGTTAAAAGGGCTCCTTAAATGGATGACACAAGCAGTACTGCAGGCCCATTCTTAGCAGTTTATTTACAAGCCCTGGGTATATGCTGAAGCACTTTACTAGGGACTTTTAAGTAACTTAAACGTGCCAATTGAGTGTAAGCCAATGCTCCCATGGTTAAAGATGTGAGCTTAGCACTGGTTAGCAGTGGTAAAGTGCACAGAGTCCTAAAGGATGTATGACATTACAACGCATGCTTTGACCACGCATGCCTTTACAACGCGGTTTTTACAACGCAAACCTTTACAGCGCATAGCGCTTTGGGGTGCTGGATAGTGAATAGTTTAATTTACTATTCCAACTCCAGTCCCCGTGGACACTAGGGAAGGTGTTGGATAGTAAATTAAACGTATTCCCTATCCTAGAGCGCCCCCCCCAGCGCAATGCGTTGTAATGGTTTGCGTTGTAAAAGTTGCGTCGTAAAGGCACTGCGTGGTAAAAGTTGCGTTGTAAAGGATGTTTCCCGTCCTAAAGCCAACAAAAATGAATTTCAGCAAAACAGGCGGGGAGAAGACAAAACGCCAGGGGAAGACTACTGTGAGGCTGTTGAGTCTAACATGGACCATCAGGGCTTTAGGTGGGCCGGATCCCTTCGGATCTCAGACCCGGTAGTAATTAAAAATGAACATCGAAATAGGTCCCTAACATGCTCTAGAGTCTTGTCCTGAACTTTATAGGCAAATACACTAATCAATTTTTCAACAATGAATGTAAAACATTTGAAGTTTATCTATTTCAATGATTTAAGTGCTGATTATATTTCACCTGTTTAACACTCTTGGGTAATGCAAGGTTTAGTAAGCTATTTCCAGGATGTTGTGATTTTGTATTTTATTCATGTAGCATGTTACTCTTGTATTGTGCAAACATTGAACTTATCAGGTGTTTATAACAGGCCTGAAGTGAGAGCTCTGGTGGTGAAGCTGAAGGCAGGGTGAGTCAAAAAAGTGTTCAGAATACATGGTCAACCAATCCTTGGCATCTCTGCAAAATGCACAGAGCAATAGTCACTTATTCTAGTTGTAATTCTGATTCAGTGCAAACGTGTGTGAAAGAGGCACACAGTTGTGAAAATATTGCCAAATGAAAATAAAAGAAAATGCACTGCTCACTGGTGAGTTTATATGTTGTGTGATTAGGGGGTCGTGAAGTGAGGAAGATGTAAGGAAGTGCAGCATGCAGGAGAGAGTGAAAAGAGGGTCCTGAAGAAGAAAGGGATGAGGTGTAAGATGCGATTGAGGAGATGTGGAAAGAAAAAGGCAGTATATGTCTAACATAGAGTGAACATAGCGGGAGTGATTGAACCAGTCTGAAGACCACTACCCCTTCTACTTGTCTCAGTACTGTTTAATTCAGTCTCAATTTCAGAACTGAAACATTTTCAGTATTATTTACAGCAAAATCATAGTTGTGTTTTATTGCAGCATTTATATTGCGTGTACGGCACTTATGTGGACCACGGAAGGGCTTGCCTACATATGTAGCACGCTACGCTGTGTATGGTGTGGTTGGATAGGGTTGTCTTTGATTTTGATCCTGTGAGGGAAGTGTTTCCATGTCGTGCGTGATGACCACCAAGGTGCTCTTATCGTGTTATGGGACGCAGTGCTTGTCATTGTGATGGATGAAAAAGTGTGAGAGGCAGGTGCGCAGTTTATGGTTTTCAGTAACCTGACAGCTTTGAGCAGGTTTCTTTGTGGTATTTCTTATGTTCATAGTCCATGTAGCTGCTTATAGCTTAGGTTATCCATTCTGAGATATTTTGTGTAAAGTTTGTGATTCTGAGCAACCATATATTGAAGAGAGAATTGATAGTTGCTACTCATTTATCTTAAACGTCTAACAACCATTGACAAAGCCAGTGGTCCTGACTACTTTTAGGTATGTGTCAATTGTCATGTATCTGGATACAATAACCGAAAGCTCAGAGAGGAACAAAATACAGGTCAGGTGGCACTATACATATAACATAAATGTAGTTTACATGTTTATGCCATGCCCTTAATACACAGGCCACGCACCATAAAGCCCCCAACATTTTTCTTCCTACCTAAAGCCCTGGAACCTATAACATCTGAAAAAGGAATAAAACAGAAATGTTCTCAGAATATTCTTTTAGAATTAGTACATATAGAAAAGACTGCGCCATCTTTGCAGTTTTACTAACAGAGAGTGAAAAGATTTAAGGTCAATTCACAAAGGCACGTAAGGGTATGTACACTTGTTTGTGCTGTACTACGCCTTGTACTCGTTAATGCTTTTCTGAATCGGGCCCTTGGTTTCCAAAATCAGCAGTCCACAAATAACATTTTATTTACGTATTCCCCGGCTACTTTTTTATTCTTTTTTTTTAATGCCCAAGGAATTTTGTTTTTTTGTTGAGTTACTTTAAGGAAAAAAACGAATCTCGAGTGAGTGAAAAAGCTCACGGTGTGAGGAAAACAGATTGGTTTGTGCGCCTTTCTCTGTTTAAAAATTTAAAGTGACAGTATCGAAGTGAGGTCCGCGCGCTCCGGGGTTTAGAGGATAACGCTGGAGTGACTGGATTATTCACAGGGAATGGAGATAGGATTAAAACGATAAAGAATTAATCCCTGTTTATCCCTGCCAGTATCCATCCGCTTTTCCCTCCTTATGGTTCTCTGTACGCGCCTCCCGTGAATAGCAAGGTTTGCTGAAGCTTTTTTTTTTTTTTTTTTTTTGCTAGGCATGGAAATTTGCATTGGTGTTTCCAATGTGTTAAAAATAATATTTCTCGTATCTTTCAGACCTGTCAGCAACAAGGGAAATGCCTGATAAGTCACATGCCGAAAACCACTTCATAAACACTCCATATTTTATGCCGACTGACGTGCGTTCTGGTTGGCGCGCGCGCATCCATTATCCGCGGAGCGGTAGAACGCAGATCTGCATTCTGCACCTCTTCCAAAAACAGAAATTTGGCTTATTGGAGTGTGAAAGCTAATGAGCTTGTGAGGGTTTTGCTTCCCTTTGTTTTCGGGCCTGTCGTTCTGCTTTCACAGTAGGCTTAGACGTCAGCATGCTCAAGATTTAAAAATCCCTTCTTTCTTCGTGAAATCTGAAGAATTGAGCTTTGTTCCAAGACTTATGTTTTTTTTGTTTTTGGCCTAACTGCTGTAGATCCTCTCTACTCTGAAAGTGGATTAATAAAAAAACATGTATTGCTTTAAAAAGAGTAGCAAACAAGTGGAAAGGAAAAAAGCATATGTCATCACATAGTTGCAATCAATCAATGAATGTAAAATAAATATGTTATGTATAGCTTTCAATGGGAGCAACCAACGTCGTGCATACCAGATTCTTAAATCTGGTTCTTAGCTGCTATAGTGTAACAAAAGTGGGAAGCAAAGGTTGTTTCCCAGATATTCCAGGCTACTTTGAGCCTGTTCATGCAACGCTGGCAAGCACAGCTTTGGCAGGGGATACCAGGGACGACAAATAGAGCGGTGAAGGTGGGTCGCAGGAGAACATGGGGCTTATTTACAAGGCCCTCACGCCGCCCATCACTTTTAATATGGGAATATTTGACCTTCAGGCAGCGCAAGCGACTTTTAAATGAGACCCCATGTATTTTACTTTTACATTTGGGACAGGGCATGTCATATATGGCTCCCCTATTTTTCTCTGACCGTGCATAGCAGTTAAAAGGAGGAGGCGGATGATTTTTGGGGCCGTACATAACATACAATTATAGGTGAGTAAAAAGCGAATTATAGGGGTGTTTTTCACCTCGGTGTTCTGAGTGACATCATTGATGATGATGTCACTCAGAAAGCCCTGGTGAAAAACATCTCCATAATTCACAGTTACCCTGTCATGCATTATTTGACCTTCATGGATTGTAAGGGGGGTTATTTGCAGTCAGCTTTTCTTGGTTGAAAGCATTCCTAAAAACTACAGTCTTTAGCTCTCTTTTGAGTCTGGGGATGGTTCTTGTATTCTGAGACCTTGTTTCATCTTGTTCCACATGCAATCTCCTTTGGTTGCAGCGACATTCTCCTATGTTTCGTTTAACATACCTAATGTTGGCAGGGTGGGGCAGCTTGGCTTGATCATCAGGCCCGTCCAGTAAAAAGTGGTTCTCCACATTCTTGAAGTGTTTGGGCCTATTTGTGATGGAAGGCCTTTTGTAGCTGCTTTTATTTGACCAAGCGTTACTAGGCATACTTAGAAAATAATTCCCGTGAGTGAGGGTCCTCGTCCTAAAAAAGGTCTTTCACCCTCTTTCCCCATCTCTTCCTACAACTAGGGCATATATCTTCTCTGGCTCTAACATTAGTAGTACAATACGAGTGGGGATCGTGAACACCTGTGCTTTTCATGAGCACCAGTTAAGGACACATTTATTTATGGTAGGCACGGGGAGATTAAGTGATTTGCCCAGAATCACAGGTTGTTGAGCAGACACCAAGACTTGAACCTGGTTCCCCAGCTCCAAAGTCGACAGCTCTGGCCATTATGCCACATCCTCTCCCCACTTTCATGGTTAGTAGTTGGTTCTGTTTTAGGTGGGGCTAACAGGAGAAATGGGCTGGCACAAGCTGTCTTCTTACGAGAGCCCGGCACTTATTGTTTTACAAATTAACCACTGCCTATAATGCTGTCCAAGCAGGGCACAGGTGGTCAACTAGTAAGCCTGTGTTTGTTGGACCTAGTGTCCAAGCACATTTTTATTTCTTGTTCAGGATATTTTTATTATTTCTAGAAGATCTATGTAATCAGAAATGATGTTCAAATTCCACATAGTGGCATACATGCCTTCTTGGACGTACACCTTTGCACCCATCTACCCGCCCACAGTCACCTGTCCATCAACACTTCTGGCCACTCTTCTAACTGTCTGCAGCCCCCATACCTTTCATATTACTCTTTCACTTTCTGCTTTAGGCTCTTCTGACCTAGGTAGGTTTTGCGCTATAGAAATACTATGTTCGAGGCATGTGGGCTGCTGAATTCATATCTGTACATAGATCGCCGCCTAGTGTTGGGTCCGGATGATTGCAGATTGTTGTCCTCGAAGAGTCTTCGAAGTATCACGATATAGGTATACATATATCCACCAATGCATTCATCTCTTTATCCTTCCATCCACAGGCATTAATCTTTCTCTGCACAACATATACGTCCATTGGCATTTCCCTGTACGTCCATTATCCACCCTCGCCCCAAGCAAATATCCATCCACTCATTCATCTATTGACCTCCACTAAATACATTCAGGAGTGAGTGACACCATTATATATAGTGCCCATCACTTTTGTGGGTCTCTTGTCTCTGGTCTAAAAGTTGCTTAACCAAACTGGTATTTTCCCATAGCTTAGTAGTGTGCTGTTAAGGAAGGTCCTCAGTTAAAAGGCCTAAACTGAGAAAGTACGGGAATTTACTACTGACTTGAGTGTTGCTACGAAGATGGTGAATAATAGCCTATTGATTGATTATTTGAGCTAAATAGCTGGAAGATTGGTGGTGAAAGCATTTATAGTCAATGCACTGTGTTTTAAATAATAATGCAATCTTGAACCAATAGCCAATGAAAAGAGACATGGTTACATCTGTTCAGACTGAAGCTGGCTGAACTGATGTATTTACTGCTCTTTTTGAGTCTACATGGAAGATGTTTTGGAAGCTGGTGCAAAGGACATTACGGTAACCCAGCTGTGAGTTTATGTTGGACCCTACTTCTTGAGAGACATGAGTGCTAATATTGGTTTTAATTTGCTGTTATTATAGAAATTTGCCACAGAATTACCCTGTGGGATTTGAGATGCTCCTTGTCAAACTTGAAAAACTGATTTTTGACATTGTATTCAGAAGTGAATTTTTCCCGAAACATTTTGGGAACCACAAGTAACCATAAGGAAGGCCTAACGTTGTCCCTAAATAGATTTCATTTAGTCTAAGACCTATTCAGACAGCTACAATAGTTGGACTTCCTGTTTTGAATGTACAAAGGTATATATATGAGAAATGTACACAAAGTCGAGGGTTTTGAGAGAACCTTACGCAATTTGACTATCACAAGCCTAAGATTGGGTGGCAACTTTATGGTCTCTAGCTAGATCTAATATCGGGCGTACGTAGATGTTAAAAAAAAAAGGGAAGGGTAGAACCCCTGTGGGACCCTTGTGATGGAAGCTCTAGTTTCTGATAGAGTTGGTCCCACCATTATCGGTTGGGTTCTTTCGGTCAGGATTAATCAGAGCTGTCTGATAGCATGCTGTAATGCCATTAACTTGGTGGACAGCCGCTCCAAAACATTGGTTAGGTGGCAAAGACCTAACATCAGAACAGGGATTCAGTCTGGTGAAGGGTTCTGAAATAAGACTGGCATGAAGGGTCCTGAATTCAGAGTGACTAGATCTGATTGTTATTGTTAGACCGGACATCCTTGGTGTGGTTTTCCCTGACTTTTTGCCTTCTGACCTCCTTTTTTTGCTGACTAAATTGTTTTTTAGTAGGAATCTGACAACTTTGCCACTGCTAACCTGGGCTAAAGTGCATGTTGTCTTTACTTTAAACATGGTAACTTTGGTTTTATCCACAATTGGCATATTTGATTAACTTATAAGTCCTAGTAAAGTGCAATACATATGCCCAGTGCCTGTAATTCAAATGATACTAGTGGGCTTGCTGCACTGATTGTGCCATCTATGTATGCCATCTGCGTAGGTAGCCCTTTAAACATGGCTATGGCCTGCCACTGCACAGCCTGTGTATTCAGTTTCGACCTGACAAGTGTTGCGGCTGAAGCAATAATAATAATAAAGGAATTAGTAAAGCGCATGTTTACGCCATCTCGGCGTGTCCCCGCGCTGGGTGAGAGGGAGAGACATTAACCAGCAATTACGGACCACTTAATACTAGCCGGAGAATATATATGTCTTGAGCAGCTTTCTAAATATCACGTCAGAGCATTCCAGCCTAAGTTTTTGCGGGAGTTTATTCCAGTTCTGGGCAGCCTGGAGCCTAAAAGAACGCCCCCCCCATTCTGGCCTTCTTCACTTTAGGAATTACCATCAGCCACGTCCCACTGGATCTAAGAGACCTCCTTAGCACATACCTAGTGACCAGGTCACGCAGGTAGACCGGGCCAGTGTTCTGAGAAATACGGTGACAGATGCACAAGGTCCTTAAACATGACTCTTTCCCTAACTGGGAGCCAGTGCAGTGAATCCAGGGCTTCTTTTGACGCTGTTCTCCTGGGCCGCATAAGAACCAACCTCGCGGCCGCATTCTGTAAGACTTGTAGTCTACCAAGACCCTTTGCCTTGGCCCCAAGATATAGTATGTTGCCATAGTCGATGCACGCTGTAATTAAAGCATGCACCCTCGTCTTCCTGGCCCCTAGCGGTAGGAGGTCCAATGTTTTATGGAGTTTTTTTAGTACTCCAAAACATTTCCCAACTACCCGCCTAATATGTCCATCATAGGAGAGAGTAGAGTCCATCCATATACCCAGATTTTTTGCCTCGGTACAGGGTATAGGGGTGGGGCCCAGAGTAGTTATGGTTGAACTTTGAGTTCAACCATAACACTCCTACTGGGCCCTTACGGGTAGGATCTTTTGATCATTCCCCAGATATAGAGGGCGTAGAGACGGGGTTGAGGGATTGACACAATGCTTTATTGACCTGTCGGTGTATAACAAAATACCGGTTCTCAGATGTCCCAAAGTAAAGAACAGAAAAAAACAAAGGAAGGGAATCACAGCGCTTGACGTAAATAACCAAAAGAAAATCAAAAGGGGTTCCTTAAGTGTCAGTTAAGTCAGAGTCTCATGGGAAGACTAGCTTCTGTGTTTTCTCCGGTACACAGACAAAATATCGATTTTTAAATATCGATATGCAAAAATATCGAAGTTTAAATATCGATATACAAAAATATCGAAGGTAAGTAATATCGACAGTCTAAATATCGATATTGGCATGATATCAGTAATATCGAAGTTGTAAATATCGATGTTAATAATATCGAAATTAATAACTTTGATGTTACTAATATCAATTTTTAAATAAATTTAGTGTATATTATATTGTATTTATTATGTTTTATTATTTATTTTTAATGTTATTTTATTAAATATTGTCTTTTACTACTGTAGCGGGTTGTGGGTTTATAGGGGAATAGGGTGGGAAGTAATTTAATTATGTTAAATTAATTATTAATTAGTAGGAATTATTAATTAAATAATTGAGAATTAATTTTTAATTATTTTTAATTAATTTATTAATAGATAAATATGTTCTGTAGCGGGTTATGGGTTTATAGGGGAATAGGGTGGGAAGTAATTTAATAATAATTAATTAATTGATATATGTTTGTACATATTTTAATTAATAATAAATTGGTAATTAAATAATATTAATTAATTTTGGGTACAGGGGTATTTTTAGGGTTCAGGGTCAGTTTTCAGTTCATGGGTACAGGGGTATTTTTAGGGTTCAGGGTCAGTTTTCAGTTCATGGGTAAAGGGGTATTTTTAGGGTTCAGGGTCAGTTTTCAGTTTTTGGGTAAAGGGGTATTTTTAGGGTTCAGGGTCAGTTTTCAGTTTTTGGGTAAAGGGGTATTTTTAGGGTTCTGGGTCAGTTTTCAGTTTTTGGGTAAAGGGGTATTTTTAGGGTTCAGGGTCAGTTTTCAGTTTTTGGGTAAAGGGGTATTTTTAGGGTTCTGGGTCAGTTTTCAGTTCATGGGTAAAGGGGTATTTTTAGGGTTCAGGGTCAGTTTTCAGTTTTTGGGTAAAGGTGTATTTTTAGGGTTTAGGGTCAGTTTTCAGTTTTTGGGTAAAGGGTTATTTTTAGGGTTCAGGGTCAGTTTTCAGTTTTTGGGTAAAGGGGTATTTTTAGGGTTATGGGTCAGTTTTCAGTTCATGGGTAAAGGGGTATTTTTAGGGTTCAGGGTCAGTTTTCAGTTTTTGGGTAAAGGGGTATTTTTAGGGTTCAGGGTCAGTTTTCAGTTCATGGGTGAAGGGGTATTTTTAGGGTTCAGGGTCAGTTTTGGGTTTTTGGGTAAAGGGGTATTTTTAGGGTTCAGGGTCAGTTTTGGGGTTTTGGGGTACAGTCGTACAGGGTAAAAATAAAATAAATTTAAATTAAATCAATTAAATGAAATTAAAAAATATAAAATTACATTAAATTATTAATTTTTTAATTTATTTTAAATGTATATGTATTAGTTTTAATTTTTTAATTATGTTTTAATATTTTTATTTAATATTTGTAACATTATATGTATTTTATAATTATTTTTACATTATTATTAATACATTTAAAAAAACGATATTTTTAATATCGATATTTTTGTACTACGATATTATTTTTTCGATATTTTTGTACTTACCTTGTTAGGGATAGGATTCCTATATTTTTGACTTCGATATTTTTGTTCCGATATTTTTGTATTTCGATATTTTTGATTTCGATATTTTGTCAGACATTCGTTTTCTCCAGTCGCAGAAGGGCTTCTGGGTGGTTACTCCTTACTGTCAGGATGCCAGGAAATTCGTGGCCCGTTTCCTCAAAGAGAGCAAATAATAAGAAGGTCAGCATCCTAGGGTTTGTGTCGGTTACTTCACCGCCACCTTCACCCACACTCAGGGGATGTGCTTAAAGGCTAGGACGGGAGGGATTGGGCATGTGAGGAAAAAGGGTTGGATAACTAGTGGGGACTTTGTGTGGTCCTGACCTCCACCAGCCCGCAGTGAAAAAATTGAATGTTGGTACTTGCCTCAGGTCACGGCTCTCCTGGGTCGTGGCTGTCGGAGTCTGGCCGTCCTCCACCTCTCCGGGCCGGCTGGACTCGTGTGTGTTGCCACTGGGCGGTATTCCTGGTGTGTGGTCCTTCTCCTCCTCCTGGACATCGTCTTTCTCCTGTAGTGAGAGTCTGGTCCGTTCTCCTCCACAGAAGCCGACAGTTGCTCCATAGGATGAGCCTCTTCCTTTCTTGGCGGTCTCTCCCCTCCCTATATCTTCCGCTTCCTCCCGTGTTGTTGGTGTCCCTTCCGGAAAGACTAGACCGCCTACCTCTCGTTCCGGCGGTCTAGTCGCGGGCGCCATCTTGGATTCCTCGCCCGCGAAGGTCGCGGGACTACAAATCTTTTCTCAGATTCAGTACTTCACCTCAGAGGCGATGGTCCTCCGATGGACCTTTCTCTGTAGTAGTGAGCGGTGATAATTCAGGATGTCCAACTGTCGGATTCCCAATGAGGACAATTAATTGGTAGCCAACTCACAAATTGGAGCTCAGGTACAAATATATTGCTCTCAGATCCATGCTGAAAAATTAGAGTATTGCAAATGGAAGACCAAACCTCCTAAAGAAGTTTAGTCTGACATGAATCATACAAACCAAGAGCTTTGCTGTGGCTACACAGAACAAGAGCGAAATAACTTAATTTGTGACTCTCACTATTAGGCATTTAATAATCAGTCAGATAATTGTAAGCACAGTTTCTGTGGAAAGAACATCAAGACACAAATAAAGACTCAGTCGATTTGAAATAATTTGGTTATTGTATTGAAGATCCTAAATCAATGCATATAAGGAACAATTTAAAAAGCTCAGTCATATATATGACAGCACAAAATATAAAGTCACACATTAAAGTAATTCTATTGATAAATACAGACATCGATAAAAGAATGGTTTCTAATTGTTAAAGATTTCTACCACCAACAAAAGGCAAGAGTATAGGTTCACAAAGGTTCTCTTATGCTGGGTAAAGGGATCAAGTTAAAGTCCACCAGGAGAAAAGTCCATGGGAATTGGCAAGGGGAATGGAGCATAAATCAGGAAAGTTCAAGTCTGGTCTCTCACCAAACTGCTCCAAATCATCCAACAAGGAAGTTCACCAGCAGGGGCAAAATGGCAAAGGACATATTAGAGAAAGTCCGGCAGTCAGGAGCAAGAAAAGTGAAAAGGGAATTGGTTGCTCTTCAATGGTCTGATCGTCATGTGATTATTCTTCTGTTCTCCAGGTACAAATTGATTCTCCAGCATATTTTCCCTTGCACATCATGAGAAATGACTGTCATTCCATCCTCACAGATTTGTCAACAAAGACCTTATTTACTTTGTTGCTCTCCATGCATATACTTTAACGGTCGAGTTCCACCCCATTCATGTACAAAGGGGTGCTGTAGGAAAGCCTCTGGTCAATGTTGCATGAACAAGAACAAATAAAACAACATTTGAAGAAATGTATCAAGTCTAGTGCACAAGGCTATGAAATAATGCAGCCTATGAAGAAAATACCTCTGAAGCGTACTGTAAAATCAGTATTTCATATTTAGTAAATTAAACTCCTAATTAAGTTCAAGTATAATGAAGTGAATCACACACATCATATATGAGCATTTTATAAGGTTGTGAGTCATTATTACACTGAGTTGTTCAACTCTAATTGTGGCCTACTAACACAGTATCGAAAAGTAGCAACAAGTAAACTATTTAGAAAAATCCTAAATTAAAATCCTTTCTATGAATAAATGATCTTTATAGTGTTAAGCACTTATACCGTAAGTTTCAGACTTCTAGCATATTATGTGCACTAATTGCACCAATATCGAGTTTATTATGACTCTTCGGTGAAGTCATTAGAAATGCTAAGTTTCATCATTAGTTTTCACTATATCGTTGTTAAGAATATAAAGTAATCAGTTACTAAACATCTTAAAATCACTATTTGATTAATCCTACTATTTCTATATAGTCAAGCACACTTTTACGGTGCTGGTACATCAACTTTTCTCAGTTTCAGTGTTATTTTTCTAGTCGTGTACAAGGTCCACATTTGTGCTTCATTGTAAAGATTTGGTGTGTGTGTCATGCATAGCAAGATCAACTTTAATGCTGCATCACAAGTTAAACTACTTGCCAGGCCCAAACTTTCCTTTTTTTACACATAGGTCACCCCTAAGATAGGCCCTGAACAGCCCAAGGGCAGGGTGCAGTTTATTTAAAAAGTAGGACATGTACTTTTAAGTTTTACGTTTATTTTTTTAATACTTCAAGGCCTATCTCTCCTATGGTTTAACATTGGGATTGCCATGTTACATTTTATAAGTGTACTTTTTAGTTGTAGCGAGATGGGAAACACAAATTTGGTGTCCTCACACTCACAATTTAAAAACACAACTGATGGAGGAGTTGGTTTTTAAATTGCAGTTCTGAATATGCCACTTTTAGAAATTTTCTATTTTCTTACTTAAACCATTTGGTGCCTTCTGCCTGTCTCTGGAATACACGTGTGGAGTGTGTGACAGCTGGCTTCTTGCATTCCCTTAGAAAGCCATACACAAAGAAAGGGTAGGTGTGACTGGGTAGCCATCTGCATGTTGATGGGTCATCCTGAGCAGGAACGGGAGGGATAAGCTGACACTCTACACCTGAAATGGTTGTGTACTGTCCCTAAACAAAGGATTGTATTCCTTCCTGGAGCGAGTCTGGAGCAATGTCAGGAAAGGCAAGATCTTTACTCTCTACTTCAAACATTCAACTGGGTATAAGTACTGGGCCTCTGACACCACCAATGGAGAATACTGGTGAAACTGAGAGCATTCTGTTTGGAAGAAGGACTGCTGTACTATAGGAGGGACTGCCACTTTGCTGAACTGCCTTTCTGTATTGACCTGGTGCCTGCTGCTTCTTGTCTGGGGGTGAGAAGGACTGGATGCACATCTTTACATCCCAGGACCTAAGTACTCTCCAAGGGCTTGTTGGCCTTCCTCCTGTTTCTGAAGTTTCAGGGATATCAAAAATGTTGTCTTCTAATCAGCTCCTAGACTTTACTTTCTGTAAGTCTTGCTCTGTGAAGTGGAGCCTACCCAGTCTAGGGTCCATGGAAGTGAGTTGAAGTGCAGCCTCTGCCAAAACCTGAACATCAACGCTGTTGCGCATCTCCTGCTGCGAGATCGGGATCTATGCATTACTGCTGTTGCAGGGACCCAAATCTGCTCATCGACGCCGTTGCACCAATCGGAACCGATGCATCTCCTGCTGCAAGATTGGATCGATGCATCACTGCTGTTGCAAGGATCAGGTCGGTGCATCGCACTCTGAACCGCCGCATCACCTCCAAAACCACTGCCTTGGAATCAACGCAATGCTGTCACTGCGAGGAGAAGAGCGACGTATTGCGGGTGCCGCTCGAGGCTGAGTGACCAGGAATCCTTTGACCCAGGAGGCTGCAGTGGGGCTTCTACGCGGACGACGAAGAGGGCAGTGACTCCATCACCGGCGCAGCGGGACTGCAAGTCCCAGGCTCCCCAGCGGCTGCTGACACGCCGCACCTGGGACTCTACCCGGCTGGCCGCGCCTCCCTCTTGTGCCTTTTTAACCGCGCCTCGCGGCCCCCGCTTCGCGGGAGCCGCTCGAGGCTGAGTGACCAGGAATCCTTTGACCCAGGAGGCTGCAGTGGGGCTTCTACGCGGACGACGAAGAGGGCAGTGACTCCATCACCGGCGCAGCGGGACTGCGAGTCCCAGGCTCCCCAGCGGCTGCTGACACGCCGCACCTGGGACTCTTCCCGGCTGGCCGCGCCTCCCTCTTGTGCCTTTTTAACCGCGCCTCGCGGCCCCCGCTTCGCGGGTGCCGCTCGAGGCTGAGTGACCAGGAATCCTTTGACCCAGGAGGTTGCAGTGGGGCTTCTACGCGGACGACAAAGAGGGCAGTGACTCCATCACCGGCGCAGCGGGACTGCGAGTCCCAGGCTCCCCAGCGGCTGCTGACACGCCGCACCTGGGACTCTTCCCGGCTGGCCACGCCTCCTAGCCCTAACTAACTACATCTTCAGTACCGCAGACGCGCATCGCGGGACGCGCGCGGGCGGTCGCCGGGCTAAGCCCGGGCAAAGGGCGGGCCGTTTTAGGCCGTTAGAGGCGGGTAGAGACCGGACCGGGCCACCCCTCTGACGTCTGCTTTCCATTGGGACCTTCTGTGACTTTGTCTGATATTTTGAAGGCGCCCTTCACAACAATGGCCGCCAGAGAGACCAGGAGCAAGGCGGCCCAACAAGTATCAGGTACCATGGAAAAATTTCTTTTTAAGACTAATCCAGTGGAAAAAAAAGGTCTTTGTGTGCTAGAGGGACATTGTGAGGAGGGTATCGACAATTTGTCCATGGCTTCTCCGGGCTCATCAATTAATGCTAGCACACCTTTACTGCTTGATGCTACCCACCTGTCACTTTTGGACAGTATAGACCAGACCATTGAGTCAGTCCTACAACAACTGAGGACACCTCTATCCTCGAATCGAGATGGAGATTCACTACGCTTGTCGGGGGTTGTAGAGCTTTCCCCCAATCCCGCTCATGCAGAGTCTGCACTACAAGAGGTGGGTTCTGACGCAGCAGATCTAATGAACCAGAGAAGTAGCATTGGATATCATCCAACTAAAAGGAAGAGATCAAGGAAACCCAATGGTGTAAAAAGGGCAAAAATTGATTCAATTACGACCTCTCAAGTTGACACTGAAGACACTGCAAATTCAGCAGGGGTTTCTCCGACTAGGAATAGGTCGGCTCCAGCCAGCCCCTTACTGACTTCATCCGTCCCTGTGTATACTGGGCCATTTATTTTTGGCAGGGCTTCTTCTTCTAACATTACAGACTTGTCCATCAGCTTACTAACGGACACTGTTAGAAACCTTTTGAATCCCCTGACCATCAGGTTGGACTCTATAGAAGCCAGACTGTCGACCATAGAAAATTTTTGTATTGATCATAATAGTGTGGATTCTGGGTTGGGAACAAATTTAAGTGGGGCTCATAGGTCCAGTGCTGGGTCCAGTCAGTTACCTCTAGTCCCAAACATCCAGGTTCTAAATAGTCAGACTGTTCCTGTGAGGGCAGTGTCTAACATTAGTTCTACAACTGCCCCCCCTTTGCCTGTTCCAGCTGGGCCGTGTCACTTGCCCCCAGTTCCAGTTTTAAGCAGTCAGGCTTCCAACTCTCAAACATCTCACCTAAGGGCAGTCACTAATACTAGCTCTGATTTAGCCCCCTCATTGGCCCCACAGGTGCCTCACATACCGAGGCCACCGGTACCTGCTCCCAGAAGGTCAAAACAGCATGCTCAGCCAAATCAACCCAGCCAGGATAGACCAGTCACTGTGCAGGTTGGCTGTCCTACTAGTCCTAATACAAGGCGTAGGGCAGTCAACTTGCCCCCTGAGGCAGTAGCGTACACTGCAATTCTGGTGGGAGTACCAGAACTTATCGGTGGCGCCATGGAATCACAGGATTCCTTGCGCAACAAGGTGATTAGCTGGCTAAATATCCATAGACCCCTCCCACTTCATCTAAAGGGAGAGGTTCTTATGGTAAGAAGGGTCCCATGGATTTGGTATACTCACAAGAAATGCGGGGGGACTGTATAGTTGTAAGCTTCAAAAGCCCACAGGTCGCTCCATACATTTGTAACTGGCTTGGCAGTGCATCTAAAACAGCAATTGATTTGGTGCCCCTTTCATTCTTTTATCCAAGTGCACCCAATCCAGCTGTGAGGAGGGATGATGGTTGGACCAGGGTGGGTTTTGCAGTGGATGGCTCACGCTATAGGCCCAGGCACAATGAGATCCCCACATATGGCAATTTTATACATCCAAATAGATATTCTTGTTTGGACCAGGTTGATTGACCACAAAAGGCGCTCACTATGCAGGTTCCTAACGAAACTGAAAATGGGAAGGAAAGTATGGACGGGACAAAAGTTTTGAGTGAGAGTAATGACAGGGCATATGAACGCCATGGTAGAAGGAATATAGCACTTGGACGCCCAAGGGATTTAGCAGTTGTACCATCTAAGGACCCAAATGGGTACTAATTTAACAGCAGGAGTGGTGAGCGCTTTGACCCTTGCACTAGTTGAGCCAGCTACTAGTGGAACCCCTGATCCACCCTCAGCCACCGCATCAATCTCACCTGAACGATCGGGGACCAGGGCAGGTACCCAATGTTTGAAGGTCCTCTCCTGGAATGTGGCGGGGATAGCAAACAAGGTGAATTCAACTGATTGGGACCTCCTGATACAGGGCAGCGATATCTGCCTCTTTCAGGAGACATGGGCGAGGGAATGCCTGAGTAGAACGGGCTTTGAAATCTTCGAAATTCCGGCCAAGTGGAGCGGGAAAGGGGGTTTGGCAGTCTGGGTAGCTACTCACATTGGATGCCAGGCGGAAAACATTCCTACGTTCTCGCACGACAGCCAATGTGTGCTGCTTGGATGGCCTGGTGTAATAGCCCTGGCAATTATTAATGTATACTCGCGCCCGGTCCCCCTGCTTGGGGAATCATCAACGCTTGATGATTTAGCGTCCTTCCTGGGTCAACTGTCTGGTGACTACAAGATAGTGATGGGTGGGGATCTTAACTGTCAGTTTGAGCCCCTAGAAGGGTTAAAGGAGGGTGCTCTCACTATGGAGGATGATTTCTGGGGAGTTCCACCATGCTCATCTCCCCAGTCTAAAAAGTGGTCCCCGCTTGCAATACAGATCATGTCCCTCACCCTAAATTTTGGAATACGGGCCTGTAACGGGCGTACCCCGTCAGATACCCCGTCACTGTGCACATTCAATAGGAAGGATCACGAGTCGAGAATAGATTATATCTTCTTAGACATCAGTATGTGGTCCAAAGTCCAAGATTTCAGGGTGGTGCCAAGAACAGACAGTGACCATAACGCTCTTCTTCTGGAAATGCAACATCCTGCACCTGAAGTAGGATCTCCGACTCCTATTGATAGTGATGACCCTGGGAACTTGGTTCTCACTACAAATAGGCGTCGGGTAAAATGGGGGAAGCTGCTAAATACAGAAGGTAGCATGGGCAAACTATATGAAATAGCACTCCCAAAGTTTGAAAAAGTGGATGACCTTATAAATCTATCGAGTCCCGATGATTATAACAAGCAACTAGCGCAAATTCATGAGGAACTAGTAAGTGGTCTCGCTGAGGTCTTTTACCCATTGGTACCGTCACGCCGGAAAAAGACCCGAACCCCGACCTGGTACAATAGCAGCTGTAAGAAGATTAAGTCTGACTTAGTTGCTACTATAAAAACTGGATCCAATAAGGCCAGGGTGCAAGAGCTAAGAAGGGATTATAAAACGGCAATGAAAACCGCCAGGGCCGAGTGGGACTGGGACCGTTGGCATGATCTATCTGACGCCCTAGATGCCAAAGACTCTAGGAAATTCTGGGCCCTGGTGAACACGGGAACAGGGGAACTTAAATCTGCAGTGGAGCCTAACCTTGCCCCCGCTGTTTGGGAGGCTCACTTCGGGGGACTCTATCGGGACATGAACCTGCCATCTGGCGATGTAGAGCCCGAGGCCCCTGCTTCCTTGGAAGCAGTCTTAGAATTCACCCTTGGTGAGGTGGCGAGTGCTATTGAGAGGTTGGCGGTGGGGAAGGCCCCTGGTTTAGACAAGCTACCTGGGGATCTCTTTAGACACCATCCTGAGATCTGGGGCCCGTACCTCCTCATCCTCTTTAACGCCATATTGGGAGGGATGGCGATCCCCTGCTCTTGGCTGGGGGCAGAGATTGTACCTATACATAAGAAGGGCTCTCCTCTGCTCCCAGCCAATTACAGGCCGATCAGCCTTATAGATGTCCCCCAAAAGCTATTCGCTCGCCTCATCCTGAACCACCTGTTAGATTGGGTGGAGGCCAACGACATTCTGAGCCCCCTTCAGGCCGGCTTCAGGAAAAACACGTCCACCATGGACCAGATCTTCCGCCTCGTCCTCCTTTACTGGAAGACAGTGAGGATAGAGGGGGGAAGACTGTACATGGTGTTCGTGGACCTGAAGTCAGCCTTTGACCTGGTCCCTCGTAAGAAACTGTGGGAGGTCCTATTAAAGCTGGGGGTACCTCCCCAGATCCTAAATATCATAATTAGGCTACACGACAACAATTATGCGAAGGTTAGGTGAGGGAGGGACGGCAGCCTCTCACCTAGTTTCCCTGTCCGTAGAGGGGTGAGGCAGGGTTGCGTTCTGGCGCCGACCCTGTTTTGCCTCTTTATTAATAATGTTATATCCCATTTGGAAGATGTTAAAGATAATGATGCCCCACGTCTGGCAGGCAGGAGGGTGCCGGCAATTATGTTTGCCGATGACACCCTCCTGCTTTCCAAGTCCCCGATGGGAATTCAGAGGATTCTGGATGGATTTGGTCTTTTCTGTAAACAACATGGTCTAGAGATCAATACAGAGAAGACCAAATTCATGATATTCAATCCACCAAAAAAAGCCAGACCTAATCCCATCTTGGGTACCGCCAGCCTTGAGAGGGTAAAAACTTTTTTGTATTTGGGAGTAACATTACAGGAAAATTTATCATGGGATTCCCAGATAGCAAGATCATGTCTAAAATTATCCCAGCTGTCGGGCGCGATTTTGAAGGTGGTTAACACCTCTTCCTACAAGCCCATTAGCCCGGCGCTCGAAATGTACCAAACCCAGGCCAAGGCAGCTGCAACATACGGGAGCGAACTATGGGGGCACAAAGCAGGCCAAGAACTAGCTAGAGTGGAAAATAGCTTTTTAAGATGACTCCTGGCCTTACCACGAGGCTCACCACTCTTGCCTCTGAGACTTGATATGGGTCTCCCTTCCATTGCAGAGGAGCTAGCGTCTAGGCCGGTGAGGTTCTGGCATAGACTTTGGTCCACCAGTGAACTTACTCATTACAAGCAAGACCTCATTCACGTCATGAACCTGAATGTAGGCGATAAAATCCCCTGGCTAGCTTTTGTGAAAAAAGAACTATATTCCATGAACTTATCTGAGTTATGGGTGGATCCCGAACATGGTTGCAGAAGGGTTCCTCGCAAAAGACTGGTCCAAATTTGTAAAGATCATAGACTAGTACTCCTGCTGAATGCACAAAATAGCGGCACCCTTACAAACCGATTCCTGGAATCCAAAAATTCATATGCTTTTGAACCTTTTATGGATTTTATTTATCCCACTTTCGCAAGGAAACTGTACGCACAATGGAGGCTAGGCACTTTGCCCATAAGATCATTCACTTCTAAATGGTCAATGGGCAACGATAAAATGTGTCCAAGCTGTAACATTCACGAGGAGGATGAATTCCACATCATGTTTGTCTGCCTTGCGTATACTAAAGCTAGGAAATATTGGCTAGCGCCTCTCTGTAGAAACCTGGGGTTTAGCAACTACTTACAAGCACATAGAGTAATGAAAACCAATACCCTTGCTCCTATTGTGTTTGCAGTAGCCAAATTCCTCATGGCAGTTTGGTTGGTAAGGAAGAAGAAAATCCTCTAAATGTGCGAACATTGTTATGATCTGGTTTCCCTTCTGTATTCATTCATTTAGCGAGTTGGGAAAATAATGGTGTTTTATTTATCTTATCTATTCTATTAATTGGAAAAATAACTGTATGAACTGTATTTTAAAGTTAATTGTGTGTGTTTTATCTGCATCTTTTATGGTCTTAATGACCGAAATAAAGAATTTTTGGATTGGATTGGCATGTCATTTGAGATGTCATCGGTGATGTCACTGACCACGTCATGAGTGATGTAACATGTGAGGTCATAAGCAGTGCATTGCGGGGGGCGCAAGTTATAATTAACTCAGTTAACTATAACTGCTGAAATTTCTCTGGTTTTGTATGAGTGAAATGTCAGCCTAAGTATAATGTCCCTTTAACCATTGTTCTTTTTTATGAATTTTCTAAGGTTTTTTAAATTGTATTTGCTAACAATAACGTCCCTGTAACTTTTGTTTTTTAGTGAATTTCTAAGGTTTTATAATTTTTATTTTTTTACTTATTATCATTATTAAAGATGTGTAGGGCACGCAGCTACCCCAAGCGGTTTCCCGGCACCAAGCCTGGTAGGACAGTGCAGAGAAAAAGGAAAAGCGAAGAAAGAGGGAAGTTAAAACAACCAAGTTTTCAAATCCTGGCAAAAGTCACAGAGAGAGGTCTCATTTTGCAAGGGGGCTGGTAAGGAGTTCCATAAGGTTGGGCCCAAGTATGAGAAATATCGGCCTCTCATGCGGGCAAGTCAGATTTTTGGAACAACAAACCGGATATGTTGGGAAGAACGGAGGGGGCGAGAGTTATGGTAGCGTTGGACCAAATCCTGCAGGTATTTGGGGGCTGTGCGTGTTTTAATTCTAAACATGTAGCATAGAGCCTTGAATTTCACACGATTTGACACCGTCAGCCAATGTAAGTCCCGAAAGATCTCCGAGACAGAGGAGGACTTCAGTAGGCGAAAAAGAAGTCTAGCTGCTGTGTTTTGTACCAGCTGCAGCCTCTGAATAGTTGATTTATCTGCTCCCACAAATATAAGATATTTCCGTAATCCAGTCTTGACGTGCCCAGGGCATGGATCACAGTCCTCTGTGCTGGGTGAGGGATCATCCGTAAGATCTTCCTTAGCCATTTAAATACTACGAACGAAACAGGTTGATGATACCTTGGCTACTTGCTGTTTCATTGATGGCTGTTCGTCTACAATGAAACCCATGTTCCGAACCTTGTTCACCGGCAATTGTATTTGCTAACTATAACGTCCCTGTAACCATTGTTTTTTTTTTTTAGTAAATTTCTAAGGTTTTTTAAATTCTGTTTGCTAACTATAAAGTCCTTGTAACCTTTAGTTTTTTTGTGAATGTCTAAGGTTTTTGAAATTCTATTTGCTAATTATAACGCCCTGTAACCTATTTTTTTTAGTGAATTTCTAAAGTTTTTTGTAAATTCTATTTGCTAATTATACCGTCCCTGTAACCTTCGGTTTTTTAGTGAATTTCTAAGGTTTTTTAACTCAGTCAAGTTTGCTGAGTGGTTCAGAAAGGATGCTGGGCCCCCATCCAGCTCTCTGGAATTCCGCTGTGTAGGACTTACAGGAGGTACCAGGAGGGCTTTATGGCCCCCAAGGTCCCTGAAGAGTAAAGTGGACTTCCTCCCCCAACTAGTAGTATGCCTGGAGGCGCGTTTGCAGAGTGGTGGAGCAGTGGTGAAGCAGTCTGCTTTCTGCGGGAGCCGCATTGCTTTTGGGCAAAGGGAGCTGCAAAAATACACACACACACACACACACACACACACACACACACAGTATTAATTATTAGTGGATTATATTTTACATTATATTAAATTATTGTATTAAACTGTTTAACATTTATTTCTTTAAACTAAATATATTGAAGAATAGATATTTTTGTTTATTTTTGGAAGTTATTAGTGACAAAGATATTTTTTTTATAGTTCTTTTTATTGGTAAATAAACAACAAAAAGAAACATGACATTAATATTACGCTGTATATGCATACATTTTCAAATATATAATTGCTTAAGACAAATAAAAGCAGTAACAGTAAAATGTTATTTAGCCTGCACAGATATGCTTCATTAGCGTTACTCCTTTTGTGCGGTAGGGTCCACAACCAGCGAACATATCATACCGCTACTTTTATTCCTCTCCCCCCAGATCTTGGTTCACTCGTCCCCCAGTCCCGAAACTTGGGTCCAGATATCCCTTTCCATGTCCTTGCAATATTACGCTTGATCACTATACACTCCAAGGCTACCAAAGGTTATCTCTTTTGCCGCTAGGTCCGTTACCTCCCAGATATTGAGGAGACACCATCGGGGTGAGACCTGCTCTTCCCTTCCACACAGTGTTAACAAACTTGCTGTTATTTGTTCCAAATATTTTTTAACAACAGGGCATTTCCGCCACTGGTGTGAAAACGTGCCTACTTGACCACATCCCCTGGGGCATAATGGGAAAGCAATCTGACCCATTTTGACTAGTGCCGTACTGATGTAAAAAATGTAATTGTATCAGTTTAAATCGTGAGCATACCACCTCCCTCTGGGATGCCAGAGCCTCTGGCCACTCTTCGTCCCCATGTCACCCACATCCTCCAACCAACGTTTTCGTAGTTTCTCCGACTTTTCAGGGGAGTTACTCAGTATTTTCTTACATATAAATGATATCGCTCCTTTTGCCATATAGTCAGCTAGGAGCCTGTCCTCCGAGGGAGTGGAGCCCGGGAGATCGGTACCCCTTGGAACTATTTTTGTTAGGACACTGCGCATCTGTAAATAACAAAATGTTTCCACCCACCCCGCTCATAATCTCTTTGGAGGTCACTAAAGGGTACAACCCTTCCCTTTGCCACACATCGCCGACCATAGACAACCCAGTTAAATCCCATTTGTTGAATCCTCGGTACGTCAATAGTAGTCCCAGGAATTTCGATTCTAGAAATAGGGTAACGTTTGTTAGACTATTTTTCCATGCCAACTCGGCTGTGTCGTTGTGCCACAGGGTAATTGTGGTTGAAGTCGGCGTGTGTGGTGGTGCATTCTTCTTACCCCCTGAGAGTGCTCTCAGATAATTACCAGGGGACATATTGAATCTATCCAATCTGTAGGCGGGGTCTGTCTGTGGCCAGTGTACACAGTGGTTTATCGCCATCAGCTGCGATGCCCAATAATAATATTGGATGGGCAGGAGGGTTTTGCCTCCATCATACCAGCTTTTCGTGAGTTTAGCGAGGGGAACGCGGGAGTGCCGCTGTTCCAGAGAAGCGTACTTACCTCTGATTCTATTGTCTGAAAATACTTGGTGGGGACTAGATACGGTGTGTTCTGCAGAGCATAAACAAACCGGGGGAGTGCCATCATGTTATAGAGGGCGGCTTTCCAGAGTAACGTAAGGGGCAGGGACATCCACTGTTGCCCATCATCTTCATCGCAACGGGGGGACTAGGTTTCTTTCATTAAAAACTGTGGAGTCTGTGATGACATAGATCCCCAAGTATCAATACCCTTCTGTAACTATTTTAGCTGCACAGCTCCAGGGGAGATTGATTTCAGCCCCTAATGAGAATGTATATTATTGATTTATCCCAACTGATGGTATATCCTGAATATTTCTCGAAGAGGGTGAATATATGCAGTACTCTGCGTATTGAGAAATTTGGTTTAGCCAAGTAGACATTACCAGCATAGAGGGAGATTGTGTCTTCCCATTCCTCTGTCCACTTGAGTCCTCTGATGAGCACAACACTACATTTTTTAAATTGTTTGCTAATCCTGATAGAATTTCTTAAAACATGTTGGAATTTAAAAATTTGACAAGTCCACTCACATCATTTCCACTTGAGCACTTCCGCTGTTGGGTCGCGGTCTAGTGTTGCAGGAGAGCCAGCCGCTGCACAGCAGGGCTGAGTGGTGGGGGGAGGAGCACCACGATTAAAAATCACACTTGAACAAGCGTGCAGCGTGCGCCGCAGGTGCGCCGCCGCGCCCGGCCTGGGCCAGGAGCCACGACCCCTGGCCCTTGCCCCCCATATACCATGGACGATTTGGCAGCCCCAAAAAGCTCACCAACCTTCGGTTGTCATATGGAGTTGGGTGAGGCCTATATTTCCGATCTTATTGCTGTCCAACCAATTCTTTTATGGCACCGTCTTTGGCAAACTTTAGAATGTAAACTGACACGCTTACTCATTTCTGACTGCCTCACCCTGGAAAAGTGGAAAAATATTCCATGGTTACTTTACGTTCATAACTTTCTGAGAGATGTAAACATGGAAACAGCCTTTCTAATCCCTGAGACCATAACTGAAGTTTTACGTAAAAAGCTGAAAAATGTGTGTCTATCTCATCTCCGTGAGCTTCGCTCGGCATCTGAGATTTTAAAACCTACAAATCTCCATCTACTCTCGGTGCAAGTCTCACATGGGATTCAGCCATATTTACTAACTAGTGTCAATGCTTATGATAAATATCTTTTGACGCGATTTCGGTTCAATACCTTTCATCGGCAGTTAACTTTTCCGAAGATAAAAGACTGGTCTAGCACCTTGTCCCCTTGCCCATGTGATGGGCAGTCAGAGCAATCGTTATTGCACATAGTCTTTTTTTGTACCTATTATGAATTTCCTCGTAAGCGGTGGATTATCCCTTTGGTGAAATTCATGGGCTTGCGACATTGCCGTCCGGCCCTTCTTGCCCTCCAATGCTTGGACATTGAGTATAACATCGTCCCAATAGCCCGATTTTTAAAAGTGTGTGTTAAATACCGCGCAAACTATGACTCTGTGTAAAATGATAGACTGTGCTTTGGGTTCGTAATAGAAACTAATGACCCTACAAGCTTCCTGATGTTTCTGTATATGTCTCTTTTGTATGAATTTTTGCTGCTAATGATTGGTTACGGTTCTTTTTACTATAAAATGTATAATACCCGTGTTATATTGTGTACTAAATATTTTAACGATCTTAAATAATGCTTTTTTTATTTGTATACTTTTATGGACACAAAATTGTATCCGAATAAAGTTTTAATTGGTTGATAGTGCTGTAGCCACTAAACTAAGGTCCCTTGGACTTCTCGGACCCCATTTAGACATTCAATCACAAAACATGCAGACCCTGTGACCTACCCCGAATGAATGCCCCCATGAGCTTAAGATTGCTACCCTTAACACACGCTCTCTATCAAAACACAATCTTGAAGTCTTCTCGCAACTACAAGATGACACCTTTGACATCATTGGCGTCACGGAAACTTGGCTAGATGACTCTTCAGCACCAGATCTAGTGGCTGCCCTCCCCCCAATTACGCAGCACTCTGCCTCAATCGACCAGGTAGCTCCAGAGGGGGCGGCGTGGCGTTGCTATACAATCGCCAACTGAAAGCAGAGAGTCTATGCGCTGAATTCATTGAAGGGGCTGAGGTTCTAGGGGCTAAATTTCATTTCCAGTCAGTCTGTCTGGCCATCCTGGTGGTCTATCACCCTCCAAGTACACCACCTAGGTTCATTGAACAGTTTTAAGAGCTAGCCAATGACATACGGTCCCGTTACCAATGCATGGTGGTGCTGGGGGATTTCAACCTACATTGGGATGCAACCCCCAAAGAAAGTCAGGCTGAACAGTTAGAGGAGACACTAAATGCCCTTGAGCTCCTGCAATTAGTCCAGGGGCCCACACACAACAAAGGGCACACTTTGGATCTGGTCTGGTCCTCCCATCCTTTTTCCAATCCCATTGCTATCAGCCCCTGACCTTGGTCGGACCCCTCCCTGCTCAGCGGCCGGCTCCCCTTTCCTAAACTAGCTGCTAATTTATCCCCAGACTGGAAGGTGATACGGAGCTGGAACAAAATCTGCGTCGATGATTTGATTTCCACTTTACAGAAATCAGCACTGCCAACATCCAAGCAGGGAAACATCGATGCAGAAAGCCATGCCCTCACAAGAAGGCTACAGCATGCCATCAACATTGTAGCTCCACCACGCAAAGTCAGAATCATGGACAAAGGCAAGGGGGCCCCCTGGTTCAATGACAATCTTAGAGCCGCAAAACAGACCCTCCGCCAAAGCGAGAGAGCCTGGCGGAAAACCTATGATCCCTGTGCCCGGCAGGACTACTGTCTGGCCTTGGCAACTTACAAAAAAGCAATTCTCTCACGTAAAGCTAAATTCTATGAGGCAAAAATCATGGCCGCCGATAATAAACAAAAAGAGACCTTCAGTATATTGAAAGAATTAAGACAAGTCAAAGAGCAGAAACCAATCTTTCACCAAGAAAACTGCAACAAATGTCATTCTTTCTTCTTGGAAAAAGTCAAAGACCTACTGACAGAAATCCACTCTACTCCCAAGTTCCCATGCACTTTGACACCTATCCTACCATCTCCCACCATCCCAGAACCACTCATCGCATTCCCCGTGCTACCGCACGACTCCCTAGCCCACATTATTGGGAGAGTGAAATCAGGGTCCCCTATGGACCCATGTCTGCCAAAAACTTTTAAACTAGCATTCACAGGCATAGAAACGGAGGTGCTTTCACTCCTCAACCGATCCCTTGTTACAGGACAGGTGCCGTCCAACTTTAAAGAAGCTCGGGTTATCCCACTTCTGAAAAAATCAGGGGCCAGCACTAAAAACCTCAAGAACTTCAGGCCAATCTCACAACTGCCATTTCCCGCTAAAGTGCTGGAACAGCATGTGCTAAAGTCCCTGAGTAACCACATTTAAAACAACCATCTCCTGCTATTAAATCAGGCAGGCTTCAGGGCGCACCATAGCACGGAGCTAGTGATGCTGTCAGTACTAGATGAACTTAGACTAAGGGCAGATAAGAAAAAAACCATGTGCCCTGGTCCTACTGGATCTTTCCACAGTATTCGACACGGTCAACCATGACCAACTAATGTCACGGATTTCGGAGCTAGGGATTCAGGGCACTGCCCTGGCCTGGCTGACCTCCTTTCTCAAAGGGCGTTCGCAGAGAACACAATTGAACAACTTCGTGTCCGATTTAGGTCCACTTTCATGTGGTGTACCTCAGGGATCGGCATTATCCCCACTTCTGTTTAATGCTTACCTTCAACCCCTGATAGCAGCACTAAATCAAATGGAGTGCCAAGTCTACAACTACGCTGATTGCACCCAAATAATTATTCAGATAAATAACGCACCATCAGCCCATGCACGCTTTCAAAACATCTTAAAATTTACGGTGAACTGGATGTCGGCCAATGCCTTGAAATTAAACCCAGATAAAACGGAGGTGCTGGCCATTTCATCTGACTCCAACCCGTGGAAAGACCTCTTCTGGCCGCATGACCTGGGTTCATATCCAGAACCGGCGGGGGTGGTAAAAAGCCTAGGGATCAAAATTGATGCTAAGCTTACCATGACTCAGCAGGTCTCGGCTGTAGGAACGTGCACTGGTTTGTTGAGACAGCTGCGCAAACTTGCCCCTATTCTCACATTTAACGCACTGCACACGGCAGTGTCCGCCTTGATACTATCACGCCTCGACTACGGTAACTCCCTATACATCGGCCTTCCGGAGTACCTGGCATCCAGACTGCAGGTTATTATGAATGATGCCGCAAGGCTCATTTTCAAAACACCTAGGCGAACACACGCATCACCGCTCCTCAAACAGCTTCATTGGCTTCCGATCAAACAGAGAGCTAAATTCAAGGGCCTCTGTATTGCACACAAAGCCCTCTATGGCAGTGCTCCAAGCTACATCAAAGACCGTCTCGCTAAATACATTCCCAGTAGGTCACTACGGTCCATGGATGCTAGCCTCCTGACTTGCCCGTCCACGAAAGGAGGCAGCGCCTTCTCATCTCTTATCCCCTTCATCTGGAATAACCTGCCGGAGAGCCTTCGCAAGGAACACACTCTCCTCCCTTTCAGGAAAAAATTTGCAGAAGCCTGGACATAATCCTACCCCCTGGCTAGGCTAGGATCTCTCTGACAGCGCTTAGAGACCGTTGGTGATAATGCGCTCAAGAAATCCCAATTAACAATAACAGTGGATCTTCCCTCAGCCAGACCGCGAGAAGTTCCAAGACTAGCGCAAATATCAGTGGAGAGAGTGGGCAGCCCTGTTGCGTACCTCTCTGTAACTGAAAGACCGCTGATCTTCCGCCATTAACCCCTTCGACGCTCATGACGAGCTGGGCTCGTCATGAGGTAGCCTCCTCGCACGCTCATGACGAGCCCAGCTCGTCATGAATAATGGGTTTTTGTAAATCCCAGCGCAGCAGCAGAATATCGACCGCACGCATGCGGTTAACAGTAATTTGTGCCAGGGGTTTAGCATATAATAGTCGGACCCATGAGAGGAACTTGTCCCCAAAACCATATATTTCGAGGGTAGCAAACAAAAAGGGCAATTCGATCATATCAAATGCCATTTCAGCATCTAATGACATTATCACCTCCTCTTCTTTAATAGTGTCTGCTCTGCCCGAAACTCCATTGAGACGTCACAGATTAAGCGCTGTATTTCTGCCTGGCATGAACCCCAACTGATCAGGGTGGATCAGTTTATGTAGCAGGGGGGACAAGGGGATAGCTAGGATTTTGGCACGGATCTTACTCTCAGGATTCAACGAGTAAATTGGACTGTACAAACCGCAATCCTCGGGCCATTTTCCACTTTTATGTATGACTGCAATATTTGCTCATCTTTGACTACTAGGAAGAATACCTTTGCATGCGCTATCATCATACATCTTCACCAAGTGTGGGGCTATTGTTGATACATTTAATTTATACAATTCAATAGGAAGCCCACTTGGCCCCATTGCTTTCCCTGCCTGCAGTGCCCGATTGCTCATACCACTTCTTTTTCAGTGAATTCATCTCTATGCTTTGTAGAGTGGGCAAGCTGAGGGTAGCTAACAGTTCACATGCACCAAGTAGGGTAGATGTCCCAGATGGGGCGTACACCTGTTTGAAGTGATCTGCGAAGGCTTCTGCTATTTCCTGTCTATCTCTAGTAAGGCCCCGTCATTACAAAGATGTTTTTTCGGGGGATATTTTTTACATGCCAAGTATAGATATAGCAAACTACAATGGCTCTGTACAACAAAGCGATTGGCGCTCCCCGACAGAGCCATTGTAGTTTGCTATATATTTACCCAGGCTCTGAGGGACACTTGGTTACCCCATTGTGTTATACCATTATAAATATAGGAGCATGATATTGTGGTAAACAATATTTTTGTCAGCCGTATTTTTTACCATGATATGGTATCTGGGCTTGTGAGATAGATTTATTTGCTCATGGTGGAGTGAGTGGCATTAGAGTCTACAAGGTAGGATGTATCCAAGTTAGGAATAGCTGGCCTACTGTTTGCAGCATCTGAGATGGTCTCAGGGTTAAGACTTGGTATATATAGACTGGGTTAACAGTTCTGGTTGAGATAAGGTTTTAGTTTGCTTTCTGCGGGGCAGAAAGACATTTTTGAGAGACTGCTAGAAGAAAATTATAATAGAACAGGTTCTGGCATTGACACGAAGACTTCATCAGTCTCGGCAGGCTTGTACACCATAGAAATATTTCCTCTCTGTGATTGCAACAGATAGTCCTTGAAAATATTTCGGTGGATCTTAGCGGTCAGTTGGGAATATATGGAATGAACGTACGGCTGAGGAATGGGGGAGCTATGCCTTCTGTTCTGTTATATTTTGCTTATAGTGTCTGCATTTGTCTCTATTGCCTTAGTATGAGCAAATCCAATCTCCTAAAGCCTCTTTGTCCATATATTAGTCTGATGGAAATATTTCCGACCTATTATAGTATTTCCTGCTCCCATTTCCAGAGGCTTGTACACATGGTGTTGGTGTAGTTTAGCTTGGCTTTGGCCATTATTCTTACCAATGGGGTGTGAAACTCTGACCAGTGTAAGAGAACCTTTTCTTGAGCTGCCTGTGTATGTGACATACTATATTGACGGTTGTATTTACTTTTTACTTATGGGGTGATGCTCAGGCCACTCCAAAACCACACTTAGATTCTTGGCTAAGTTGGCGAATGTATTGCTGTGCTTACAGGTGAGAATGTTGGGTGGATGTGCTAACTAAGCTACAAAGATTTAAGAATGGCCTTTGTTCATGCTTCATTGCATTGAAAACATCTGCTTCGAGACCACTGTTAAACTATGCCGAAGTCTTCCATAGAATGGGTCTTGGATACCTCAGTAATATAGATGTGAAAGTGAGGGTCAGTGATGGATATGAGGAGGACCGTTGAGGTGACAACTAGATGGGAAGTAACTTGTTGGTTTGAAATAGTAAAGAAAGAATTTGAACCCAGTATTATGTGATCCAAAGATGGTTTCTCCCGGTCTCTTTCCTGCAAGTGTGTCGGGTCTAGGTGGATGAAAATTGCTGCGGGTTTCACTCGTCTTCTATCAGGTTGCCTTCCCAGAAATAAACCATGGTGTACCTGGTTCCATGTTTGGAGCAGAACCTCATTTGTCATGGGACAGATGTTGTGTGATTCAGTATTAACAAATCGGGCGTGCATTACCCCGCTATACAGCCTGACTATAGAAATCGGACTGTGGTACATGGGTGTATTAATTCAGCAGTAAAACTTACAGCGGTTTTGAATACACTGAAGGAAGACACTGCAGGTTTACATTCCCTCTGTATGAGTTGACATTGCACATTTAGATTTGACACTTTTTTGACGATTATGGATATTCAGAAATAGATATTTATACATAGAATGATGTTGCATATTGTCATGTGTGCTTGGAACTTTCCCCGACAGGAAATTGATGCTGTTCTGGGTAGCTTTGTGTGGCTTTGACTCTGAACATCTAAATCCAGAATTACTTCACCAGTTTTTGAAGTTTCAGGTATTTTGAATTATTTTTGTGTAAAAAGAGTCACTGATCCGATTTTGCTTAGCCGACTTCCTGGTGTTTATGGTAGACGCACCATCTTCTACCAATGCATCTCCTTTCTCGTCGAGAGGACCTCTTTGCACCGATTCCTCGGTGGATCATCTTGATTACATGATTTCTTAGGTCATGCCATGTTGTCATTTTGGTCTGTTTCCGAAGAACCAGATGATCAATGAGAAGTCGTTTTGCAAGCAACTGTCCCATCGGCTCCTGGGCTTAATGGATGTAAATGCGTCCTCTAGTACAGTGGACCGTGTTTGTCCATTTGTATTTCACATGGGACTTTCAGCTATTCAGGTGTTATAGTGTACAACATGGTATCTGTCAGCCACTAGTGTCTGTATGAACCAAATTAGGTATCTTCATCTTGGTAAAAGGTGGATCAACAGATCTGGCATTGGAAGGGTTGCATTTTAGAGGACGTACTGTGTAACTACATATGTTTTTTTTCTGCTGTCTCTTATGCTAATCTGGCACAACATACAGCGGCCATTTCTAAAGAGTCGGTAAAAACCTGGCAGGTTAATATTCATGATATAGGATTTATCCCGCAAATCCTTGTGAATGCAGAGATGAGGGGTGCAAGGCACAGCCAACCCCGATCTCTGCATTTGGATTCGTAGCCTACCTCTTGTCGTTTAAAGGGACTGTAATACTGAAAAAATTATCTGAGGTGAAGAGACATGAGGTGCAGAAGGCAGCATTTCATACTGCTGCTGTCTTCTTCCTCTAATACTAGCAACCTCCACTTGTTTTATAGAAGCTGCCCCTAATTGACAGCATTCGCTTTGTTACCAGCTGCTCTCCATCTTTGTTATTCTTTCAATGGTTTGTGACTATATCTTCAGTTGCAGACCATTTGTACTTTTCTTGCAGGTTGCAAAGAAGTTGTGAAGCCTTTTTGCCGTCTCCTCTGCCTTGCACCATTAAAAAAGTTGTGTTCTGAACTGTAGAACAGTACAGGATATAACTGGAAATAATACTCAACATAAAGCCACCTCCGCCTCTTTTTGGTTTACACTTTTATTCTGGGGAGTGACCTGATAGCGAAACACCTCCAGAATATACAATAATGAGCTTTGCTCCTGCCAGCGAAGCGATGATTCTCCTAGTTGTCTGCATCCAGGTCAGACTAGGCCTTAGTGGTCAGAATATACACTTTTTACAGTTGAGAACCACAAGAAAAAAATGACATTCACCAATCAGCTAGGGACCGAACCATGAACGCATTATAAAGCACAAAGAAAATTCAACCGAGACCATAAGCAAAGACTATTTTCCAACATGGACAGAGACTAAAGAAATCTCATTTAGTATGTACCCACTTGGCTGCATGTGCATCCTAGCATATTTATAGAAAGACATAATCCTGATCATAAGGCATAGTAGGTGCAGCTTATTTACAAAGCTTTCTTAATGGTATCTCCTTGTTCCATACCATTATGGTCGTTTTTTAAAATATATATATATATATCAGCTCAGGTGGGGAATGTCCATAAAGCAAACCGCACTCGAACAGCGAGTAGCTTCCCCAAAGCTTTATTGATAGCTGCAAACCGTCCCTATCACCAGAAAATGTTTGCATGAGGCCGCAGCCCGACGCGTTTCGAGTTGTCTCTTCTTCCAAGGAAATGCAGCCTACAAGCGCTTGGATGGCTCTGCCTACCTTTTATAGATGCTCCTATCGCCAGCCAGAATTGGCAACTCTGAATGAGCTATTGGGAGATGTAATGTGCTCCCTACATCCCTCCTTACTGCCAAATTGTCGGCAGAGTCCTGAAGAAGGCCGGCGTGACCCAGAACGAGGGGCGCAAACACACGGCCGAAACATGACGATTTGGCAGTAAGGAGGGGTGTAAGGGCCACATTACATCTCCCAATCACCACTATCCTTCACGCTTTTAACCATGGCTGGAGGGTTCAGGAATAAAGCACAGGCATAGTGACACCTCCAAGCTAGTTTTAATCTACACTGCACTTCCACTTCCGGTGATCCCGGTAACTTTAGATATTATTGTTTTTCTTTTATGTTGTGTTTGTCTTCCCCCACCCTATTTCTCCTCCCCAAGTGTTGGCTGCGCAGGGGTGTTTGGTAGCAGCCCTATGATGAAGCATGTCACACAATTGTGTAAGTGAGGACAGTATTTAGACACACAGCACTTGCCACCGCAAATTAGGAATCCCATCAAGGCCTGGTGCCTTATTCCGAGACAGATACTCAATACCCCTGTGGACTTCCTCCAACAAGAAGGTCACTTGTGTAACTGCCGAGCTAGGCGCTCTGTCCATGCGAGATCCTTGAAGAAGGCTAAAATTATATCCAGTGCTTAATTTGTAAAATATTAAGTGCCAGGGCTCTGACCAGAAGGCCACTGCAGCTTGCACTACCCATTGCCCTTGTCATCGCTGCCAAAACAACTACTAACAATCTCTTTTGCATGCAAATGCGGCAGTTCAGATTATTCCAGGTCCGCAAAGCTAAAGGAATGGCTGGGGAGGCAGGTAGCAGCAACTTTAATGTAAGTTGTATTCCTAAACTACCGTTGTTCTGCTCATCTATAAATTAGGTGAGTTACTGCCACCATGTGGTAGACTGTTCTAAGTATGGTCTTGACAATTAGGTGCCGGTGCCGAGCACAGGAAACCAATTAAGTGCCAGTGCTTAGCACCAGGAAGCCCCGGCTCAAATTGTATATAACCTGTCAAAATGGGTAAGCCACTGTTCTGGGGTGATATGATGACATAGGGCAGGTCTTGATGGCTTCGAGAAGCAGGGGCTATTAATAATATGCCATAAGAGGGTAGAACCCCTCAGTTCGCCAGCTTTCATTAGATCAGCCCATGCCTGTTTCTGTAATTGATGCCTCCGCTCTTAGAGGGCCCCTTTATAGTTTTGACTGCAATTTACCACCGGTTCTTTCAGTGCTTTCTTCAAATGTTTTAGGGTCAGGGAACACTCGGTGTCAAACCATAAAGGGTGATCCGGGCAATGCCCGATCCCCGGGGTCGATAATAGACCAGAAAGCGACTGAGCGATGGAGGCAAAGGAACTTAAAACCTCCTCGCCAGGCTTTAAAATGTCCAAGCAGGGTCTCCTGCTGACAGTCCGCAAAAAGACTATGATTAAAAACATTAGCATCTATAAATTTAAAGCTGTAATTAGAATATAGAGAATGAATGATTTGTCTTTGTGCTTCCCATCAGTTTGCTTGCTTGAAAATAAAGTATAAACAGAATAACTGGCTTTAGAGGAAGTAAAGAACAAGTACTGGCAAGGCCAATCAATTTCACTTTACCAATGATCTGTGGTCGCAGCTGCAGGCTGTGCCATTGCAGAATGATTTTAACCCCTTAAGTGCGCCCGTCAGCCAACGGCCGTCGCGAGCAGTACCTCGGTAGTGCTGCGCACGTTCGTTGGCTGACGTGGCCCTGCCGCGCAACAGAACGCCCGCACCGCTGCAGAATTGCCGCCGAGGTAAACGAGTAAAAATTCGGCGTCTGGCCATTTTGAAAGTCTATTTGTGCACTTTGAAGAAGGCCGCCATGTTGCGTAATGCAGCAGAGCATGGCACAACAAAGCGGCCATCTTTAAAATATAGAAAATTATTTCACACTTTCAATCTGGCCACCTCTTTTCATGCCACAAAGTGTCATGTTGCAACGCTGCAGCAATCTTGAACGTATGAATGCTGGTGAATTGTAAAAGCATCTTGCGGTGGCAAAGTCTGTAGTGTTGGCCAGCATGGATAGGGGTTACAGAAGAGGGGTGGGGAAGAGACAGCTAGAGCAAGAAAGGGGACACCAAGAGGCACAGAAAAATGTTCACTACCAAACCTACTATCCGGCTCCTGGTATGCCATAGTCCAGTGAAGTGCATCTCTGCCCTCATCTGGGAAGAGATTGAAGAGGGACCCAAAGTCTTCCTCGAGTAAGGAGTTCAAGGAGGGTGGAAATGGAGGGGAGAAAGCAATACACTGGGAGAAAAGGTGGTGGTGAAAGAAGGAATGCTCCTAGGTCAGGACAAACACAAGAATAATGAGGAAAATCGTCTTAAAAAGAGCAGTGGGCTGAGATAAATAAGAAAGTCATGCAACCATGACCTAGGGGCTGACACAAAGGCCACTCTTTGTGGTAATGTATGCACTGCTGTCTGTGAGGATGACCATACAAAAGGCACCCATTCTATAGAAAGGAATCCAGAGCAGTGTTGGGGAGGCATTTTACAGCCATATGGTTTTATGGGCCGCAATTCCACATAGAAATGTGTGCCATGCCTTAAATATGTCCTCCCATCTCATCATTAATACATCGGATTAGCGCCTCAGCGCAACCTCCATGCTCATGCTGAATTGTTTCACATGTCAACAATTCACAGTACATGCTCAGATGTGTTTCCCAACTCCTTCCCTACCACTAGATGCTCTGATTTGTCTCCCAGTAAGCTATGTTATTCTCTGTATATATTCTGATTTGCTTCATACTTCTGTTGTTCAAAGCACGTGCTCTAATTTGCCTCTCAGTGCGTTCTCTGATTTGCTTCTTAGTTCAGTACATCTTATAGCTGCTCGATAATTCTTAGTTCCTGCCCCTATGTGCTTGACATCTCATTTCATGTCAGTAAAATAACCAGCACTAAATGCTCTGATTTGTCTCACAGCTCTGCTGTTCCAGTACAGGTTATTGTTAACCTCGTTGGTGTGCTCTGATTTGCCTCACAGCTCTTTAACACCTTCGCTGCGGTGGCTATTCCGCAGCAGCGCTAAGGGGGCGGGGGGGCTGCGCAGCGCGCCCATGCTGGTGACGGAACCGCTCCGTCACCAGCCTCGGTTGAGCTGTGCTCATGATGGAGCGGTTCCGTCATGGCCCCGCCCACTCAATAGAACATACCGCGCAGTCGCGAAATCAGCGCCGCGCAGGTGCGAAATCAGCGCCGCGCAGGCGCGTCGAGCGGGCCATGACGGAACCGCTCCGTCATCAGCACAGCGCTACCGCGGCTGATGACGGAGCGGTTCCGTCATCAGCGCGGAAGGGGTTAAATCAGTGCATGCTCTTATTTACCTCTCATCTCTGCACATTTTTGACCAGCTTGATAATTCTCAGTACATGCCCATGTTCCCTTCCAGATTCATAAATCTCGGTGCATGCTCGGATTTGCCTCACTGGGCTCTTATTGTCAATACGTTCTCCGGATTGAATCAAAGCTCATCAGTTATCAGTACATGCACATATGTGCCTCTCATCTCAGTGCATCTTGGACAAGCTCGATAATTCTCTGTACATGCACTTATTTGATTTCCAGCTTTACACATCTAAGTACATGCTCTGCTTTGCCGCTTACCTCAATAACTGTGAGTTCATGTGTGGTGTGCCTCTCTGCTCAATAACTGTGAGTCCATATTGTGGTGTGCCTCACGGCTCAATAATTGTGAGTCCATGTTGTGGTGTGCCTCTCGGCTCAATAAATGTGAGTCCATGTTGTGGTGTGCCTCTCGACTCAATAACTGTGAGTCCATGTTGTGGTGTGCCTCTCAGCTCAATAACTGAGTCCATGTTGTGGTGTGCCTCTCGGCTCAATATCTGTGAGTCTATGTTGTGGTGTGCATCTCAGCTCAGTAACTGTGAGTCCATGTTGTGGTGTGCCTCTCGCCTCAATAACTGTGAGTCCATGTTGTGGTGTGCCTCTCGGCTCAATAACTGTGAGTCCATGTTGTAGTGTGCCTCACGGCTCAATAACTGTGAGTCCATGTTGTGGTGTGCCTCTCTGCTCAATAACTGTGAATCCATGTTGTGGTGTGCCTCTCGGCTCAATAACTGTGAGTCAATGTTGTAGTGTGCCTCACGGCTCAATAATTGTGAGTCCATGTTGTAGTGTGACTCTCGGCTCAGTAACTGTGAGTCCATGTTGTGGTGTTCCTCTCGGCTCAATAACTGTGAGTCCATGTTGTAGTGTGCCTCACGGCTCAATAACTGTGAGTCCATGTTGTGGTGTGCCTCTCCGCTCAATAATTGTGAGTCCATGTTGTGGTGTGCCTCTCGGCTCAATAACTGTGAGTCCATGTTGTGGTGTGCCTCTTGGCTCAATAACTGTTAGTCCATGTTGTGGTGTGCATCTCAGCTCAGTAACTGTGAGTCCATGTTGTGGTGTGCCTCTCGCCTCAATAACTGTGAGTCCATGTTGTGGTGTGCCTCTCGGCTCAATAACTGTGAGTCCATGTTGTAGTGTGCCTCACGGCTCAATAACTGTGAGTCCATGTTGTGGTGTGCCTCTCCGCTCAATAATTGTGAGTCCATGTTGTGGTGTGCCTCTCGGCTCAATAACTGTGAGTCCATGTTGTGGTGTGCCTCTTGGCTCAATAACTGTGAGTCCATGTTGTGGTGTGCCTCTCGGCTCAATAACTGTGAGTCCATCTTGTGGTGTGCCTCTCGGCTCCATAACTGTGAGTCCATGTTGTAGTGTGCCTCACGGCTCAATAAGTGTGAGTCCATGTTGTGGTGTGCCTGTGAGTCTATGTTGTGGTGTGCCTCTCTCCTCAATAATTGTGAGTACGTGTTGTGGTGTGCCTCTCTGCTCAATAATTGTGAGTCCATGTTGTGGTGTGCCTCCCGGCTCAATAATTATGAGTCCATGTTGTGGTGTGCCTCTCGGCTTAGAATTTCTTAATACAAATTGATTCTTTTGAGCACTCTTTTATTTGCCTGAGTCCATGTTGTGGTGTGCCTCTCGGCTCAATAACTGTGAGTCCATGTTGTGGTGTGCATCTCAGCTCAGTAACTGTGAGTCCATGTTGTGGTGTGCCTCTCGCCTCAATAACTGTGAGTCCATGTTGTGGTGTGCCTCTCGGCTCAATAACTGTGAGTCCATGTTGTAGTGTGCCTCACGGCTCAATAACTGTGAGTCCATGTTGTGGTGTGCCTCTCTGCTCAATAACTGTGAGTCCATGTTGTGGTGTGCCTCTCGGCTCAATAACTGTGAGTCAATGTTGTAGTGTGCCTCACGGCTCAATAATTGTGAGTCCATGTTGTGGTGTGGCTCTCGGCTCAGTAACTGTGAGTCCATGTTGTGGTGTTCCTCTCGGCTCAATAATTGTGATTCCATGTTGTAGTGTGCCTCACAGCTCAATAACTGTGAGTCCATGTTGTGGTGTGCCTCTCCGCTCAATAATTGTGAGTCCATGTTGTGGTGTGCCTCTCGGCTCAATAACTGTGAGTCCATGTTGTGGTGTGCCTCTTGGCTCAATAACTGTGAGTCCATGTTGTGGTGTGCATCTCAGCTCAGTAACTGTGAGTCCATGTTGTGGTGTGCCTCTCGCCTCAATAACTGTGAGTCCATGTTGTGGTGTGCCTCTCGGCTCAATAACTGTGAGTCCATGTTGTAGTGTGCCTCACGGCTCAATAACTGTGAGTCCATGTTGTGGTGTGCCTCTCCGCTCAATAATTGTGAGTCCATGTTGTGGTGTGCCTCTCGGCTCAATAACTATGAGTCCATGTTGTGGTGTGCCTCTTGGCTCAATAACTGTGAGTCCATGTTGTGGTGTGCCTCTCGGCTCAATAACTGGGAGTCCATCTTGTGGTGTGCCTCTCGGCTCCATAACTGTGAGTCCATGTTGTAGTGTGCCTCACGGCTCAATAAGTGTGAGTCCATGTTGTGGTGTGCCTGTGAGTCTATGTTGTGGTGTGCCTCTCTCCTCAATAATTGTGAGTACGTGTTGTGGTGTGCCTCTCTGCTCAATAATTGTGAGTCCATGTTGTGGTGTGCCTCCCGGCTCAATAATTATGAGTCCATGTTGTGGTGTGCCTCTCGGCTTAGAATTTCTTAATACAAATTGATTCTTTTGAGCACTCTTTTATTTGCCTGAGTCCATGTTGTGGTGTGCCTCTCGGCTCAATAACTGTGAGTCCATGTTGTGGTGTGCATCTCAGCTCAGTAACTGTGAGTCCATGTTGTGGTGTGCCTCTCGCCTCAATAACTGTGAGTCCATGTTGTGGTGTGCCTCTCGGCTCAATAACTGTGAGTCCATGTTGTAGTGTGCCTCACGGCTCAATAACTGTGAGTCCATGTTGTGGTGTGCCTCTCTGCTCAATAACTGTGAGTCCATGTTGTGGTGTGCCTCTCGGCTCAATAACTGTGAGTCAATGTTGTAGTGTGCCTCACGGCTCAATAATTGTGAGTCCATGTTGTGGTGTGGCTCTCGGCTCAGTAACTGTGAGTCCATGTTGTGGTGTTCCTCTCGGCTCAATAATTGTGATTCCATGTTGTGGTGTGCCTCTCGGCTCAATAACTGTGAGTCCATGTTATAGTGTGCCTCTCCGCTCAATAATTGTGAGTCCATGTTGTGGTGTGCCTCTCGGCTCAATAATGTGAGTCCATGTTGTGGTGTGCCTCTTGGCTCAATAACTGTGAGTCCATGTTGTGGTGTGCCTCTCGGCTCAATAACTGTGAGTCCATGTTGTGGTGTGCCTCTCGGCTCAATAACTGTGAGTCCATGTTGTGGTGTGCCTCTCGGCTCAATAACTGTGAGTCCATGTTGTGGTGTGCCTCTTGGCTCAATAACTGTGAGTCCATGTTGTGGTGTGCCTCTCAGCTCAATAACTGTGAGTCCATCTTGTGGTGTGCCTCTCGGCTCCATAACTGTGAGTCCATGTTGTAGTGTGCCTCACGGCTCAATAAGTGTGAGTCCATGTTGTGGTGTGCCTGTGAGTCTATGTTGTGGTGTGCCTCTCTCCTCAATAATTGTGAGTACGTGTTGTGGTGTGCCTCTCTGCTCAATAATTGTGAGTCCATGTTGTGGTGTGCCTCCCGGCTCAATAATTATGAGTCCATGTTGTGGTGTGCCTCTCGGCTTAGAATTTCTTAATACAAATTGATTCTTTTGAGCACTCTTTTATTTGCCTGAGTCCATGTTGTGGTGTGCCTCTCGGCTCAATAACTGTGAGTCCATGTTGTGGTGTGCATCTCAGCTCAGTAACTGTGAGTCCATGTTGTGGTGTGCCTCTCGCCTCAATAACTGTGAGTCCATGTTGTGGTGTGCCTCTCGGCTCAATAACTGTGAGTCCATGTTGTAGTGTGCCTCACGGCTCAATAACTGTGAGTCCATGTTGTGGTGTGCCTCTCTGCTCAATAACTGTGAGTCCATGTTGTGGTGTGCCTCTCGGCTCAATAACTGTGAGTCAATGTTGTAGTGTGCCTCACGGCTCAATAATTGTGAGTCCATGTTGTGGTGTGGCTCTCGGCTCAGTAACTGTGAGTCCATGTTGTGGTGTTCCTCTCGGCTCAATAATTCTGATTCCATGTTGTAGTGTGCCTCACAGCTCAATAACTGTGAGTCCATGTTGTGGTGTGCCTCTCCGCTCAATAATTGTGAGTCCATGTTGTGGTGTGCCTCTCGGCTCAATAACTGTGAGTCCATGTTGTGGTGTGCCTCTTGGCTCAATAACTGTGAGTCCATGTTGTGGTGTGCATCTCAGCTCAGTAACTGTGAGTCCATGTTGTGGTGTGCCTCTCGCCTCAATAACTGTGAGTCCATGTTGTGGTGTGCCTCTCGGCTCAATAACTGTGAGTCCATGTTGTAGTGTGCCTCACGGCTCAATAACTGTGAGTCCATGTTGTGGTGTGCCTCTCCGCTCAATAATTGTGAGTCCATGTTGTGGTGTGCCTCTCGGCTCAATAACTATGAGTCCATGTTGTGGTGTGCCTCTTGGCTCAATAACTGTGAGTCCATGTTGTGGTGTGCCTCTCGGCTCAATAACTGGGAGTCCATCTTGTGGTGTGCCTCTCGGCTCCATAACTGTGAGTCCATGTTGTAGTGTGCCTCACGGCTCAATAAGTGTGAGTCCATGTTGTGGTGTGCCTGTGAGTCTATGTTGTGGTGTGCCTCTCTCCTCAATAATTGTGAGTACGTGTTGTGGTGTGCCTCTCTGCTCAATAATTGTGAGTCCATGTTGTGGTGTGCCTCCCGGCTCAATAATTATGAGTCCATGTTGTGGTGTGCCTCTCGGCTTAGAATTTCTTAATACAAATTGATTCTTTTGAGCACTCTTTTATTTGCCTGAGTCCATGTTGTGGTGTGCCTCTCGGCTCAATAACTGTGAGTCCATGTTGTGGTGTGCATCTCAGCTCAGTAACTGTGAGTCCATGTTGTGGTGTGCCTCTCGCCTCAATAACTGTGAGTCCATGTTGTGGTGTGCCTCTCGGCTCAATAACTGTGAGTCCATGTTGTAGTGTGCCTCACGGCTCAATAACTGTGAGTCCATGTTGTGGTGTGCCTCTCTGCTCAATAACTGTGAGTCCATGTTGTGGTGTGCCTCTCGGCTCAATAACTGTGAGTCAATGTTGTAGTGTGCCTCACGGCTCAATAATTGTGAGTCCATGTTGTGGTGTGGCTCTCGGCTCAGTAACTGTGAGTCCATGTTGTGGTGTTCCTCTCGGCTCAATAATTGTGATTCCATGTTGTGGTGTGCCTCTCGGCTCAATAACTGTGAGTCCATGTTATAGTGTGCCTCTCCGCTCAATAATTGTGAGTCCATGTTGTGGTGTGCCTCTCGGCTCAATAATGTGAGTCCATGTTGTGGTGTGCCTCTTGGCTCAATAACTGTGAGTCCATGTTGTGGTGTGCCTCTCGGCTCAATAACTGTGAGTCCATGTTGTGGTGTGCCTCTCGGCTCAATAACTGTGAGTCCATGTTGTAGTGTGCCTCACGGCTCAATAATTGTGAGTCCATGTTGTGGTGTGCCTGTGAGTCTATGTTGTGGTGTGCCTCTCTGCTCAATAATTGTGAGTCCATGTTGTGGTGTGCCTCCCGGCTCAATAATTATGAGTCCATGTTGTGGTGTGCCTCTCGGCTTAGAATTTCTTCATACAAATTGATTCTTTTGAGCACTCTTTTATTTGCCTGAGTCCATGTTGTGGTGTGCCTCTCGGCTCAAGAACTGTGAGTCCATGTTGTAATGTGCCTCTCGGCTCAATAAGTGTGAGTCCATGTTGTGGTGTGCCTCTCGGCTCAATAACTGTGAGTCCATGTTGTGGTGTGCCTCTTGGCTCAATAACTGTGAGTCCATGTTGTTGTGTGCCTTTCGGCTCAATAACTGTGAGTCCATGTTGTGGTGTGCCTCTTGGCTCAATAACTGTGAGTCCATGTTGTAGTGTGCCTCACGGCTCAATAATTGTGAGTCCATGTTGTGGTGTTCCTGTGAGTCCATGTTGTGGTGTGCCTCTCTGCTCAATAATTGTGAGTCCATGTTGTGGTGTGCCTCTCGGCTTAGAATTTCTTAATACAAATTGATTCTTTTGAGCACTCTTTTATTTGCCTGAAAGCTCATTAAACCTGAGTACCGGCTTTTTCTTGCTCACATTCACCCACCCACTCATTTACCCACAAACTCACTCAGCACCCACATACATCGAATCCTCCATCCATTGCACCTGCACAAACACACACAAGCGATTTTACTACTAAATGTCAACACCAACAATATTGTAGTATACTAATATCGAGGACAGACTATCAAGGGGCAAAATATACAAAGGTAAGTGCATATAGGAAAGTATAGCTTTACTATTCCTTCTCCACATCTATGTACCTTGAAGATATATGCAGGCTGGCCTACTCACATGACGGCAACTTGTGTCACACGATATCGGCTCCTTTTACACGGTGCAGAGCCGATACGACACGGTGGCAGACAGCGTGAGTTGGAAAGCCCTGCAAGAGTGTTCCCAACTCACATTGTGTGGAAGGCTGACTACAGCTGAGGGCCACTGGGGATTTGCAATCTCCCCATGACTTCAGCGGTAGCCTTTCAAGCCTCGTCGGTGTGGGTGTAGTTTTTTAGGGGGGTGGGATAGAGTGGGTCAGAGGCAGTGACTTACACAAAGCCCCCCTTCCCCTCAAAATGGCTCAGCCCCTCCGAAGCACTGACTGCAGAGGCAATGGGCTCAAGGCCTGCCCCCCTCCCAAGCTCCACCTACTCCTGGTCCCTTGTCGTCACACAGTGAGATTTTGTTTGTGGTTAGCAGCTCTGTATATGTACTGCATAACTAGATATATGTGAAGTTATGTATAGAAAATATAGACCTGGGGTCTGCAATCGAGAATGTAATAAGAGCTTTCTAGGTTCAATGGATATTAGCCCAAGCTACTTATTTCAGTGATGTAATAGTGACCACCCCATCCAAGATTGTCAGCAGTGATCTCATCGGTGTATGAGGTAGGGTTTTCAGGACTAATGTAAAAAATCCTTAGAGAATTTGAAATGACTGTATATGGGTAATACAAAAAAGCCATAGCTGCAGTCTCCACGAGACTAAGGTGATAATATGAGTAATAAACCTCCCCAACTCAATAATACCTTTAAAAAAACATTTTGAAAAAAACTATTTTTTGACAAACATCAACCTATGAGTTCTGAACATAGACACATTTTTATCTTGGGAACAAGCTTTTAAATTTGTGTATACATACAATATTTCAACCAAGCAAAATCTTCTGTATTAGTAGGCCGGGCGGCATACTGCTGGAGAGCCACTGGCAGCTCACGAACACCTTGTTGAAGACACCTGAACCAGACGTACTAACCTGTCAATATTTATTTAATTTTTTTACGGAGTTTTATATAGCACAAACTTGACCCGAATCTGGTACCAGAGCGCTTTACATAGCACCAGTTGCATTACATGAGGATACATATATTTTTTGTTAGGCATGGGGAGATTAAGTGATTTGCCCAGAATCACAGGATGTTCAGTGTCGTTGACGAGACTCGAACCCAGTTCCACAGATTCGAGGACAACCACCCTAGCCGTTAGGCCAACTCCTCTCCCCATTTTATTTTTTATATTGTGCCCCATCGATATTGCTGATTCGGTAGTCCGGGGCACACCCGCACAAACTCACCATCAATGAATCTATTTCAGTAGGGCTTTAAGTGGGTAGAAAAATCTGGGGCGGGGGTCTCTCAAAGAGGCGTGGCCGATGCAGTTAAGGGCATGGCTTAAAACACTGAAGCTAAAAATCTTTGCTTAGCATAGTGTGAGGGCCGACTGGTATTTTGCTGCTTCAATGATAAGATTACCTACAACAAGCCGAGGCTATTGGGTATGTAACCTTTACAACTAAACTTTTACAACGACCTACCATTACAACGCAACTTTTACAACGCAAACTATTACAACGCATTGCTCTGGGGGGGCGCTCTAGGATAGGGAATAGGTTAATTTACTATCCAATAACCTTCCCTACTATCCACGGGGACTGGAGTTGGAATAGTAAATTAAACTATTCACTATCCAGCACCCCAAAGCGATATGCGTTGTAAAGGTAGGCGTTGTAAAAGTATGGGTTGTAACGTCATACATCCAGGCTATTGACCTTGTCAATGGCTGTTAGTTGCATAAGATACATAAGCTACAACTTTGGCTTCGTTGCATCAAAGGCAGTGAAGGGTGGAACTGCTGCAGAGTTAAGATTTTTTTTTCACCCCAATGGTGAGGGCACAACATGGAGAGCCTGATAGAGACCCGCCTCAGCGCCTGCATTTTAGAAGTGCCAGTGCTGAGAACCGGCAGGATCCGGCCCACTTAAAGCCCAGCCTTTCGATAGCAAACATACAGACTAATTGGCTGCATCCTGCTTCTTTCTCATTGTTAAATATTGCTGGCATGTTGAGGAAAGAATGTTCCCCAGTAAATAGTTTTACTGCCATAAGATGTACGAAATGTAACTATTTTTTTGTATCTTGTTCACGGTCTGACACAAAACAGTGTATCAGTTAAAGGTGCAATGTCACAATAATCCTCACATCTAGGGTGGGAGAAACCACTCGGGAGGCATGACAAGCCTGGCTCTCGCCCAGCAGTGACGAGCACGTCAAATTACACTGCCCACTGCCATATATATTGTATACATTGGCAGAAAAAAAATCACTTCCTTCGACTCCACCGAGTGCAAATGAGGCGAAGGGAAGAGCTTCCAGAAATAGGCATCAGGTCTCAGCCCCTTGGAGGCCCCTGAGACCCGACCCAGTTAATTCCCTCGCCGGGTGTATTTAAATGCCGCTCCTGGAGTGTGCCCCTAGACGGGGGTAGAGTGACGGCTTCTTCCGTCTGCCGGATGGCCATCACGGGGCAATTAGTGCCGGGTTATTGTAGTGACGCTCTGCATGGCTAACAACACACGAAGTGCGAAAAGCCAGTCTGGAGAGTCAGAGAGAAAGTGAGTGGTGCGTGTGTGCGAGCTCTCGAGACCGGAGTCCTTTGAACGAGAAGGCACGCTGAAAGGACAGCCTTCTCACCCAAGCAGAGACAGGTTCCTGCCCGTCCCCGGGCCCGTCGGTGGCATGCCAAAGACCCCATATTGATGTTCTGACACTGCATCCGGGCAAAATGGAAAGTTCCGTTTTGTGTGTTGTTTCTGCCTCCAGCGCCCCACAGAATGGACGGTTTCAAAGGGTAATGCAAAGTATACACATTTAATTGTTGGCTGTCGCTCTTGGAGCCTCCAATTCAAAATAATTTCTGACGTATGGTGATTGCTGTGTCCTTCGCTTTTGACGTGTTTCCCAGATCAGATATGCCCATACCATCGGTCTAAAGCCGACGGGGCGGGCACCGGTTGTCCCTCTGTGTCTGGGGAAAGGCCGCATTACTACTGGTTCTCTTACCATGCGGTGTGGGGCAAAATGTTTGGATTGATAGATTTCTAATTGTAAACCATTAAAGATAGGCAAAGGTTTGTTGGAGGAATCCAGCCTGTCCTAATGGGCTGTGTGGTGTTGGATACTGCACGTTTCGCGAGGCCTATTCTCCAGCTTGTCTGAATGGGCTGTGTGGTGTTGGATACTGCACGTGTCGCGAGGCCTATTCTCCAGCTTGTCTTAATGGGATGTGTGGTGTTGGATACTGCACGTGTCGCGAGGCCTATTCTCCAGCTTCTCTTAATGGGATGTGTGGTGTTGGATACTGCACGTGTCGCGAGGCCTGTCTTAATGGGCTGTGTGGTGTTGGATAATGCACGTGTCGCGAGGCCTATTCTCCAGCTTGTCTTAATGGGATGTGTGGTGTTGGATACTGCACGTGTCGCGAGGCCTATTCTCCAGCTTGTCTTAATGGGATGTGTGGTGTTGGATACTGCACGTGTCGCGAGGCCTATTCTCCAGCTTGTCTTAATGGGATGTGTGGTGTTGGATACTGCACGTGTCGCGAGGCCTATTCTCCAGCTTGTCTTAATGGGATGTGTGGTGTTGGATACTGCACGTGTCGCGAGGCCTATTCTCCAGCTTGTCTTAATGGGATGTGTGGTGTTTGATACTGCACGTGTCGCGAGGCCTATTCTCCAGCTTGTCTTAATGGGATGTGTGGTGTTGGATACTGCACGTGTCGCGAGGCCTATTCTCCAGCTTGTCTTAATGGGATGTGTGGTGTTGGATACTGCACGTGTCGCGAGGCCCGTTCTCCAGCCAGTCTTAATGGGCTGTGTGGTGTTGGATACTGCACGCGTCCGAGGCCCATTCTCCGGCTTGTCTGAATGGGATGTGTGGTGTTGGATGCTACATGCGTCGCTAGGTCCATTCTCCAGCCTGTTTTAATGGGATGTGTGGTGTTGGATACTGCAAGCGTCGGAAAGCCCATTCTTAAACCTGTCATAATGGGATGTGTGGTGTTGGATACTGCATGCGTCGCGAGGCCCATTCTACAGCCTATCTTAATTGGATGTATGGTGTTGGATACTGCACACGTCACGAGGCCCATTCTCCAGCTTGTCTTAATGGGATGTGTGGTGTCGGTTAATGCACGCATTGTGAGGCCCATTCTCCAGCTTGTCTTAATGGGATGTGTGGTGTTGGATACTGCACGCGTCGCGAGGCCCATTCTACAGCCTATCTTAATTGGATGTATGGTGTTGGATACTGCACACGTCACGAGGCCCATTCTCCAGCTTGTCTTAATGGGATGTGTGGTGTCGGTTAATGCACGCATTGTGAGGCCCATTCTCCAGCTTGTCTTAATGGGATGTGTGGTGTTGGATAATGCATGCGTTGCGAGGCCCGTTCGCCAGCCTGTCTTAATGGGATGTGTGGTGTTGGTTAATGCACGCGTTGCGAGGCCCATTCTCCAGCTTGTCTTAATGGGATGTGTGGTGTTCGATACTGCACGCGTCGCGGGGCCCGTTCTCCAGCCTGTCTTAATGGGATGTGTGGTGTTGGATACTGCACGCGTCGCGAGGCCAGTTCTCCAGCCAGTCTTAGTGGGATGTGTGGTGTTGGATAATGCATGCGTCGCGAGGCCCATTCTCCAGCTTGTCTTAATGGGATGTGTGGTGTTGGATACTGCACGCGTCGCGAGGCCAGTTCTCCAGCCAGTCTTAGTGGGATGTGTGGTGTTGGATAATGCATGCGTCGCGAGGCCCATTCTACAGCCTATCTTAATGGGATGTATGGTGTTGGAAACTGCATGCGTCGCGAGGCCCTTTCTCCAGCTTGTCTTAATGGGATGTGTGGTGTTGGATACTGCACGCGTCGCGAGGCCAGTTCTCCAGCCAGTCTTAGTGGGATGTGTGGTGTTGGATAATGCATGCGTCGCGAGGCCCATTCTCCAGCTTGTCTTAATGGGATGTGTGGTGTTGGAAACTGCATGCGTCGCGAGGCCCTTTCTCCAGCTTGTCTTAATGGGATGTGTGGTGTTGGATACTGCACGCGTCGCGAGGCCAGTTCTCCAGCCAGTCTTAGTGGGATGTGTGGTGTTGGATAATGCATGCGTCGCGAGGCCCATTCTCCAGCTTGTCTTTATGGAATGTGTGGTGTTCGATACTGCACGCGTCGCAAGGCCTGTTCTCCAGCCAGTCTTAATGGGATGTGTGGTGTTGGAAACTGCATGCGTCGCGAGGCCCTTTCTCCAGCTTGTCTTAATGGGATGTGTGGTGTTGGATACTGCATGAGTCGCGAGGCCCGTTCTCCAGCCAGTCTTAATGGGATGTGTGGTGTTGGATACTGCACGCGTTGCTAGGCCCAATCTCATGGTGGTGGCACACCAGAGGCATTCAATTCAGGGTGTCAGAATGTTGCATGAGGCTCACGATACACCAGGTGACTTACACTGCCATGGCAGCATCCTTCTTAAAAACAGATAATTGAAAGGGTGCTGTGAGTTATTGGAACTTCTGAAGTGCCTTGGTCTATGCGCAAAGCACTTCTTAGGTGTTTCTTTGCTCATCAATATAAGCAGTGACCCCCTGCCTAAGCTAGAACACAACAGATCAGACCCACACAAGAACTGTTCTGGTTTTGGAGAAAGATATTGGAATTCTCCTGGACTTAAGAAAATGTCTTCATTTCCTGTAAGAAAACAACGCTTCATTCTGCTATTTGTGTACGTCATCGGATCGTCTGCACAACTTGTTCTTGGTCTTATTTTTTTACTCACCATCACTTGCTAAAACGTCACCATGTTCTGTACTTGTTTTAGTTTGCAAGCATTGCCAAAATCAGGTGCTTCTGTTGGGCCTGAAATTGTTTCCATGGCTTCAAAAAGTGCCTTTTTGATGTGTAAATTTTCTATTGGCGCTGTGGAGATCTCTAGCGTTTGATGTAGGTAATAAATCCATGCAACTAAGCAATATGTTAAGAAACCACGAGAAAAAATACGAAAGCAATCAACAAGAAACTATCATCGTAAGACACATGATATAAACAAAGAAAGGATTTGGTTCACATCATGAAGAAAATACATGGGAAGATGGATTAACGATAAGCAGTCAATTAAAACATGCAAATGACAATATTGGGGAAAGCACATCAGAGTCACTGGTATACAGTAGAAAATCAAAAGGGAAGCCTCTGAAAAATTGGGCATTGAGAGAGAGCGAAAAAAAGAAAGAAATAGCAATATAGACCCACGCAAAGGGCATTGCTGCATACTAAATAGAGAGGAGAGGCAACGGAAATAGAACTAAAAAGGTCATAAAAGAGGCTGGTCCACAGTTTTGCGGAACAATCAAAAAGAGGGCGAAGATAAGGAAGTGGATAGTTGGTGTTCCTCTGTGTTGATGAAAAGTAATATCAATTTTAATGTTGTTATGATCTAGATAAAGCTATTTGTGACTATGATGTAAAGGCTTTTCAGATTGTGGCATGGGAATTTCTCAACAGCATCCATTCCATCAGCCGCATCCTAGCTTAATTCCACAGAGATGCGATCCATAAACTTCAAGAGATGCAGAGCAGTTCATTTTTCCCGTGAGCCCTCGGGCCTCGGTATAAAAGACTCCAAGTAAAACATGGCTCTGCTAATCCAGGACCTCTGGTACCACGAATAGAAAGGTTTTCACATTAAATCGCAATATGAGCCCTGGCATGTTATTATGTAGCAGGAGGGTACCAGTGGGACCGACACACTGCCCCTGATGGGGGTGACTGGCCCATTGAGGGATGTGTGACCTAAGTTGTCATGAGACGTAAGTAGTAGGGGTGATAAAGGCCCCCCTTGGGAGTTTGTGCAATCTTTCCCCATGGGAGTTGTATGCGTATGAAGTTCATTTCCTTTGCTACAAAACTAAGACCTCTTTGTGCAAGGGGGGAAATGGAAACATTCCTGACAGGATATAGTGGCCTAACCCAATACTTTTGTATTATTTAAAAACAAAGAGCCTTGTATGTAAAGCGCTACGTTACTCCTGTTGTTCCCAGGACAGGTAGGTAGGAGCAGATAAATACTAACTGTGTACAGTATCACAGTGAGGCCCAGTGACCCCCAGTAACCTCTGCCCTGCCCTTGAGTGCACCTCAGACCGATGGTCCAGGCTTCTTAACTCATGGTTGAGGTAATTGACACTTTGTTACCCTTTACACGATGTGGGATCTTATGGGATATAGTGAGCCGATGCAAGCATCCAAGGGGATGTGGGCAACATTGCCTTACATTCTTCTGCCAGTAACTTTCCAGAGAAGTGTTTCCTACTGGAAAATGTTGATGTTAAGCCTGAGTTCTACTGTTTTTGTTCCCCTTTGTATGCTACTGCCTACTTAGCTGAATCATAATAGTTTCCTGGAAATTTTGCTGATGCACTGGTGAGTCTAAGGGTAACAGGAATGTAATACTTAAACGTATTTATTTGTCATGCACTTGTGAGTCTAAGGGTAACATGAATTTAATACTTTAACATATTTATTTTCTCAATAGTATGTGTTCTCAGACCGCCTCCATTTCAAAAGCATATAGTGCCATTCATGTTTTCTTATGCTCTCCTAGAAATGGTCAGATTTTGACTTTTGCCAGGGCAGCCTTCTTCCTTTCTTCTTTCGTAGATGATGCGCAAGCTCCCACAAATTCAGCATAAATTCCTGTGAGTTTTCAAGTTCTCTTTGGCCAGCAGGAAAGTTGTTTTCCTTCTCTGTGGGCCAAGATTGTGCCTAAACCACCGTTCAAGAAAGTTTGAATACATTGCACAAGTGATACAGTGTCAGTGGCCCACCGTATGCATGTCTTGAAATGTGCAATTTCTACACGAGCAACTTGGACTATGCCGCCCATCTTCTTTAAGTATTTACCTTTGCGCTGGTCCTGCAGCAGATCCCTCGTTTGGCAGTGCACTGCGATTTGTTGAGTGAATTTACGCTTGGTCCTACGTTATGACCAAAAGTGCCTCTGCTACAAATTGATACATGTTCTCAGCAGCCTTTTATTCCAACAGCTCTTTTTCCATTGACAACACATACCATACTTGACTTAGCCATGAACAAGTCTGTCCCTAATCTCAAACTAATTCCGTGAGGCCCATGCAAGAGCGTACTACATTGAGGGAGTGGCCGCACAGGTATCCAATGAGTTTGAAGGATAGATTCAGGTATGCCAATCAGCCAATGTGCTTAATTTAAAACACACCTCCTGAGTCAGTTTATTTGATGGTAAGGTTTTATTGAGTTACCAGTCAAAATGAATGTTTCAAAATGTGCTACATGAACGGCAAATCCAGTTGAGTGCCACTGAAAGACAATTTGAATCATCCATTGCCATTGGTCCACTCCAAGATGAATCTCTGAGCCTGCAAAAAATATTGTCCACTTCACATGCTCACTCTGCCACTGGTAGTCTGTGAGAAGATCACCGCGAGCTCTCAGCTATAATTGATACAGTAGGATAAGCTATGAGTGCATTAACCTTGATACTAGGTCATGGTAGTACAAATCACTTTTTTTCTTTCAAAGTGCAAAAAAACCTAACAAAAAATATCACTTCATTTGGAACAAGAGCGACTAACTGCTCTCCTTTCATTTCTGCCTCCATCCAACACTCCGTTACGGTGATAATGTTAGACACAATTTGGCGTTGATTAATCTTTTATTCCTGCTGGTTGGACAACTTAGTTATGAATGCAGGAACATGTATGGCTTGGTGTTTTCCCCTGATGAGCCAGCTGATTCTGAATTTGCTTCTCATTATCATTTTCCATGCATTCCTAATTGCATGTATAATTCCATTGTCTGGAATTGTGAAGCTCGGGGGCCTCAAAAGGAATGGCTGATACTTGCCGTCAAAGTCCTGTGTGATCAGGTGGTCCCTTTGCTTGGTGGCGGTCTAGATCCTGTCGCTAGACCCAAAAATGGGTACTGTCTTTTTAAATGTCGACATCGCCACTTCAGCGCTGCACCTAGAGATTGATTCCAAGAGGAGTCTTCTCGGACGGCTATTGAATCTGTGCACACTGCCCACCTGGTGGCTACGCAGCGAACGGTGACTTTAAAAGACTAGTTCTTGCTACAGCCATGTTTGGGGCACGCTAATCTTGCGAGCGACAGCTCTACGTGTACTGTGACAGGAGTCTTCAGCGTGTGTGATAAGGGGGACCATCCGGCTCACTGACTAGATGGTTTTAATGTGGGAACTCTAGGGAAATAATACGTTGGCTATTCTGTGGTCGGCAAGAAAATTGAAGAACCCTTTGCAGACGGAGCCACTTGCAAAGGGATTCTTTCCCATTCTCTTGAAACCAAAATCTGTGGCAAGATGTTTGAAATCAGCAGGACGCTTAATGCTGCTTTGTTAACTAATGAGGTAATATTTTGTCACTTTTCATTTTTGAGCAGTATTTTTTTCTTTTTTTTTGTTGCTTTTTTATTGTCTTTCAATTTCCATTGATGCAAGCGTAGAAGAAGGCATTGTTTTGCAAATTAGTTATTGTTTTGAATGATTTCTCTTCTTTTCACTGCTTTGGGGGATTTGGTTTGTCTTTTATTCTCTGGTTTCTGCCGGCTGCTGTTGCCTAGGACATTATGCCACGTAAAAGGGCTCCTTCTGAACCGCAGAGAGTAGGTAGTTATTAACGCTGAATTGGCTTCTGGTGTCGTCCATCTGGCCTGTGTGTGAGAAAGCTTGCTGCCGGCTACAGAAGCTAAGATACCCGCAACCTTTGGGATGCGTGCATGCTGGAAAGGGGGCTCTGAGAGATGAGATCGCTTCATTTAAGGGAGCCTGTCTTTAATGAGTCAAAGGGCGGCTCATTTATGGTAAGAGCAAGAAATCATTTCATGTTGACTGTCTGTTTTGTTTGATGTGGCATTGCTGTTTACAGACTAGTGTTTTTTTCTCTTGTGTGGGTGTATAGAGGGGAACAGTAGGGGGGTGGCAGCGAGGGATGGCGAACGCATTGGAAATGAGCATTGTTTCTGCTGAACCTTGAGAGAAGACAGTACGTTGCCAATACATGTATTTTAACATATATCACCCGTCCTTGCAGCAGTGGTCAGCCCCCGCTCCCTGGCAGATAAATATTGCTATTGGAAATACAACAAGAGGGCTGACTATCCCTGACAATAGGATTCTGGCTTTGTCTTTAGAGAAAAGGCCCCCGCAGGACATTGGTGCATTTGTCTTGCGCACCGCTTGAACGACTTCGATGTATAGGTTTTTGGGTAGATGGTGAGATTATTAAAATGCATAGGTTTCCAAGTTGATTCAATAAAAGTCATAATTGCAAAATATTATGAAGGCTTGCCATGTAGAGTAAATAGTGGAAATGTGTCATATCTTGAGAGTATCCACGTTTAATATAACAAGCTTATGCAAGGCAAATGTAGAGCGTGTGGCAGGGGCCAACATATTTGATTCTGAAAGTGGAGTATTAAAATCACGTTGTGCTTTTTTTCCCCATCGTTTGTAATTTGACTGTATTGGTCCCACTATCGCTTTGCAAACTAGCAGTTGGGAAGCACTTATGGGACAGAAATATTGCATTGAAATATGAAAAAATTATCCAAAACTGCTCAACTAGCAAATCTTTGGGTTGGTTCATATTACTTTCTAAACATGTATTGTGTGTACTGCTGGCTCTGACCACCTAGAAAAAGGAAACATTTTCACTTGACTAAAGTATTTTTATTTAACCGTCATTTGTATTTTTTACTTCGTCCAACCAAATTTATAACGCTTTTCGCTAGGCTCCTGTAGGTCGTGATGAGGTGGCGCGTGTTGTTGGAAGAGATGTTAAGTGTTTCCTTGCTAGTGTGTATGTTTTTCTGTTGTTTTATATTTTTAAATTGCAAGCTGTATTGCTAAAATATTCCAGACCATGTATGTATACATGGACATACAAGTATGTGGATAATGTTGTTGAGCAAGTTGTCTTTAGACTTCTGTGTAATCTGCTGTTCACGTTGCATGACCCAGGCTTCTGTGCAGTGATGCGCTTATATTCCAGAATAGGGTTCGTTGAAGCAGTGTGACCTTTGACCATCCAATGCACACAACTTAAAATAAAGACTTTTTGCTGACACTTACCAGTTGGCCAGCACAGCTTACCTAAAGTTTGAGCACACTGTCCTGGAAAAGACTTGTCCACGTTTCAATTTCGACGGTGTATCTTTTCCAAAAATGTATCTATTATTTCTAGATATTAGATATTCATGTAATTTGCTCCATTATTTGTAATCCAGGTCAATTTATATATGGACATACAAATGTATAGAATCGGCTAAAACACTAAGCTGCTGGTGTTTGAAAAGACCGCCACACAATGTGGGGAGTTTGTGTAGGTACAACACGTTTGAAGGCCAGCAGAATCTTTTTACATACATTTCTACCAGCACAGAACAATATTCGCTAAATAACAGTATTGATTTACAACCCTTATTGGTTAATTAAAAAACTCTGTTAATAAATTGAATAGTTGAGATGTAGCAGGGAATGTGTGGTGTTTATTTCCCTTTCTGGTGGCTTTAACGCATATATCTTGATGCTGGTCCAAATGTAGCCTGTATCTCCAGTGTGAGAATTTGCCTTTTTACATTCCTGTGAGACATTGTGCCTGTGCATCCGACTCGGTGATTAGCAGGCTGTGCTTGCATTCAACTCGGTAATACCAGAACGTAAATCCAGCTAAAATGCTCCAGTTTTGCACACAGGAGTGTTTTTGTCTTCTCTGGGAGCCCAGGGGCATGTTATTAAATATGCATGTCTCCAGATAGTAACTGTCAAAAAAGATGAACGGGGTAAAAATGCGTGTGACCTCAAAGCCAGGCGTGGGGAGGTACAAGGGTGCGAGAAGTGAAGCGAGACCGAGGTGCGACACCTCCAGCTGCCTGCCGGGGTGTGCAGACTGTCGGTGTGACCCTCGACGCCTGCACAGGCACTTTCACGGGATGAAAGCCGAAAAGAACCATGCCCGAGTGTGTGTTGTTTCTTTCGCGGGGCCTTAATTACGGGACTCGGGCTGCAGTTCAGAAAGGCAGTCTCTGTTGTTATAGAGGTCAGCAAATCATTAACAGCCTCAATCTGGCAGCAGCTAATTTCAATAGCTCCTCACGGCGCCCCGCCTCCTTCGGCACCCCCAGCCAATCGGAGGCCGCCGTCATCTGACAGATGGTCCCATAAATGGATTCAAAACGCAGAGATGCAGGAAGCCAATTTTCAGCCAGGCTCGTCTGCCTCATTCCCACCTCCATCCTAGTAGTCGGGGGGGCTTAAAAACAATGCGCCCCTCTTTTCACTTTTCCTTTGGCATCACTCCCTCCCTCTGTTGATCGCGCCTCCACGGACAAGCGGCCTGCGCCCTCCTCTCTGTGCCTGCTTTGTGGCAATCTCAGGACTATAACCAAGCCAAAGCTGCCCCTCCAAAAATCCCCCACCCCCAAAAAAAACTCTCAGCCCGAACCCTCTTTTTAAAGCTGGGCGAGAAGATTTGCAGCCGCGCGAGACCCCATAATTTACATTAAGAATGGTTATGGTAGGTAGTAGGAGTGGGTGTGAATTGTAATGTTGGTGTTTAATGTGATACAACACGTACCTGGACCTCTGTGTTTGTGTAACTGTGTGGTGTCATTACACAAAGTGTGTCTGTGCGCGTGTGTACATATACATGGATACACCTAGTTCGTGCCATTGTGTGTATTTGCACGTATACATGTCAGATCAGAGGGTATATTTGGGGGGAAAGACCCCCCCTGTTTCTATTTTCACCTTGCTCTGGTTTTCCTGGAAGCATAAACTCGCTGATAGCGCAATTCATCGGGCTGCCGGGGTTTTGTCATTTTAAGGTCATTTTAATTTGTCTCAAAAACAGTCACTTCTACACCCCCACCGGTCCGTACCCCTCCCTCCAGGATAAAAAAAAAAGTCCAGGTTGTGCTGCTTTGTAGTATGCTGCCGCTATATTTGGTGGAACCGATAGGCAGGGGGAGGGGCGGAGGAGTAGCAGGCTGTAGTAATTTCCACACTGGCATGTTGGAAATGCACACGCAGAAAAGATAGCTCAGCGGCAGCACCCGCGCTGGTCATTTTCTCCTACCGGACTGCGCGGCCGGTATGGTAATTTTTTTTTTAGGAGCTTGATTTATACGGGCTCCGGTAAACGCTGCATATTGTATTTCAAAGAGTTTCCTGTCATGACCTCATAAAAGAGGAGGAGGCAAGTATGTGTTGCAGCGCATAGTATATTCCGATGTGATGCTTCGCCGGGCAGCAGTACTGTAAGAAGGAATGTCAGCCTTTACATAACGGTCTCTTTGCTTTTGACACTGAGGGGCTGCCAGGGTCCGTCTTCCGCGTCACCCATGGAGTGGAATGGCTTAAAAATGGTAAGTCGCTGCTACTACCCCATTTCAAGGCTTGCTAATGTCATATTTTCTTTTATTCAGGTAGATCCGGCTGACAGTTTTCAATGTGATTGTGTGCCGTTCTGATTTTGTTTTTTTCCCCCTTGTTTCTCTTTCTGAGCCGGGTGGGCGGTGTGGTGGGATGTGGGGGTGTTCGCCTGCCCTCCTAGGACAGCGGTACACGCTGGCGCCCTGCTGAGGCTGCCTAGGCTAGGCGCACACCTCTCACCCGGGCAGGGACCGGCGTCTGCTGACAGCCGAGGTGTCAGCGTGCGCCTAGAAGCCCAGCCTGCAGATGCACCTTGCAAAATTCATGGGCGCTGGGCCAAAATAGTCTTTTTTTTTATCACAATACCGACAAATTGAGCCAATGTTAATCCGTGCAGGAAAAGCCAGCCTCAGGTTGGCGTGATTTCATGCAATCAAGTGCAGCTGGCTTCAGGAGGGAACCTGTCGACCCTCTCGGGGAATATCGGGGCAGATTTCTACCTCCGGCCCCCCAGCAAAAAAAAACAGGATAACCGCATGCAATGCTCCCCAGCACGAGGGACCCGGCATCCCATTGTTGCATCGGGCGCATCCCTCGATGCACCGGGGGGCACCGGGAGATGGCACCGACTATGCCTGGCCGGCGCCTTCCTCGCCACCATTCGCGCGGACTTTCACTCGCTATCTCCAAAATCAGGGCTGCGGTCCTTTCCCCCCCACTTGCTCGCCAGATCGCCTTTGTCTGGCTGCTTGTTTTGATGGGTGTAAAACAAACAAGATTAGACCGAGCAGCCCCGCTGAAAGCGATAGCTGAGAGGAAAAGCCCATGAAAGGTTGCCCGGGAAACGAGCAGAGGCGAAGCAGAGCAGAGGAGCAGGTGGCAGTCATGTGGGAATACTGCAAGCGGCGTAAAAATAAAGGGGGGCCTCGATTATCCCGCTCCCTTCTTTGTGGCAGTCACAACTTTAATTATTCCGTATAAATAGGTGTTAATTACGTTTCTGGCTTGGGTGTGCAGTGGTTTCCAGAAATCTATTTTTGAGCATCTGCAGAGTCGGATCCGTAAAAAACAAGAGAGGTTATCTGCCCCCTTTTCCATACTGTGAAACTGTACGTGTGAAAAACGAGAAAGACGTCTGAACATCCATGTTTCACAGTGAATATATATATATATATATGTGTGTGTGTGTGTTGCCGTTTCTTTAATAATGTGTGTGTGCGCATATATATATATATATTTACACACACATACATATATGGATGTATAAATGTGATATATATATACACACACACACACACACACACACACACTGTGGATGTGTATAGCGAAAGAAAAGGGAGAAAGATGCGTATATCTAAATGTGCAAATTATGTGTGAATATTTTAAAAGTTGACAAGATATGGGTTAACCCCCCTGAATTGATGATAGCTTCTTTTTGTTGTTTTTCCTGCTACTGTCCAGTTTGAGCTGCCATTAGAATGGATGTATCCCAAACTGTGCCACACTCGTAAGTGAAAGTTGCCCGCTTAAGGACATGTGACGGTAGCTTTGTTGCCTGGTGTGCCCCAGATGCACACGTGAAATGTGGTCCCCATAATTGTGTGGTGGGTTTTAATAGAATTTTGTAGACATTGAATGCTATTCCACCACAAGGTGGGTCATTTTTCTTGAGCCACTGAGCATTCGAAGAATTTCCAGCTGGGTAGAGTTTGAAGTCCAGGTTCATAGGGTGCAGAAAGCTCAAAGCCAGGAGTGTGCAGGGTTTCCCAGGAGCAGCATTACCTGACTATGGGGGACACTTGGTATTTTAGAAGTAAGGTAGGTCCCTTTAATGAAATTGTCATTTGCTTCTTGTATAAGGAAGAACCTTTGCAAAGGCACCTGCCCATTGTTTGGAGTCAGCTGACCGCCTTAAATGCGGCGCAGCCTGCTGTTTTGGGAAGACCTTGCTTTGTGCACATCTGCCCTGCACTATTCTGCTGCCTTCTGATGTTTGAATGTACTGTTTGTGGTAAAATGCAAAGTCCTAATTCTGCATGTTGCCACCTTTTTGTGTGGATTCAGTGTGTACGGCATTGTCCATGGCTCTGATTTTCGACTACAAACATGGCAATGGAGATGGACAGGAATGACGATGACAGGGTGATGTTCCAGTCTTGTGTGCAGGGTTTTGTGGCAGCTTGCGCCATGAGAAGAACGTGCTTCTTTGCATGCATTGGGTGTGAACTCCGGTGATCCCTAACTGGTTGCTCTTACTCTGCACATTCCGCCACTTCACTTGTGTCGCGTATTTCCTTTGCTGCATTGTGGTTGAAATCCACCATGCATAATGCATGGATGTGCATCTTTAGATCTCTACAGTAGGTAATCAAACGCCGATCAAAATGAAGATTCTTTTGGTCCTGTGGTGTTGAAGGAGTGCATTTTAAATCAGTGCAACTGTAGTAGAATACTAACAGTGTGACCGTGCATTCTGTTTGTTGTTGACAACTGGTGACGTTTGAGGCATTTTGTGAACTTAGTGCTGATTTTCCATCTCCAGGGATATGAATTGCGGAGAAGAATATAGTTGGAGGAACCATATACGTCACTTGAATTTGTAGTTCTTGATGCGGCTTCCAGCACTTCCTATTCTGATTTGTATTGCATTGGGTGGATATGTCTTGTTTACTTGTGACCAGCTAGAGCATCTGCGGTGCTTTTGTGATTTCCTGTTTTGCACAGACTTATCTTGTGTGGATGCATAATGTCTACACTTGTGCATAATTTTAGAAAAAAAACTGCAATAGAACCGAAAGTCACTTAAATAATCTAGCCTTTTGCAAACCTGCCTCTTGGAGACTTAATCTTTGGAACCTACCTATAAACATTCTGTGAAAACATTAGGACAGACTGTTTTATTACATGCACTCGTAATTTGGAAGAATATCAAAAAGGTTATTTCAAGATTGTCTGAAATATCTTCTTTACTGTTTTTATGCATTCTGAACAAAGGGTGCTTTTTTAACTTAAGGCCCGCACTTCGGTTCACCAGGCTGGGTGTGTGTTAGCTGGGCTTTATGGCAGTTGTGCTGTCTGAATGTCTGTCTTCTTGGGTACTGGTTGCCTATTGTCTTTGTTCCTTGTACAGCCAAAAAAGGAACTGGTTAAATATTTTCTAGGGGGCTACAGCTCCACGGGTTTATCATATGCACTTCTTTGCACATCCTATGGCTTCCCGCAGCTCATTTACAAAGCCATCGACATAAACACGTGCATGTTTTATAGTACTATAAGACTGTCCCTAGATACCTGCCTCTCGGCTACATAAATGGTATATAGTCAGTGTCTGACCGCCGCAAAAATGCAGCATTTGTTTGTCGCCCTTTTCCTTTTTGTGATAAGGATTGGAAACTATGAGCATTGGCTTAATAAACATGCATGCATATTTGCAACAAGGCAATATTTTGTAAGTTACATTCAGGGTTAGCTTTTGAGGCAACTAACTAGGTTCTTCTGGCCTTGTTAGAAAGACCCTACTTGAAAATGAAGGTTCGCTCCTCCCTTCCTCTTAATACTTTCTCAGCTGTGTGTCGCAGCCACACTTAAGAGTGCCCTCTATATGTATTTTCTCTACAAGCCACTTTCATGTGGTACACGATTCAATCAAGTGTGACAGATCATAAAGAAAGCGATAACTCCATTTTATGTAGAGGTTTTAGCTCGCCGCCTACAGCGCAGTTCAGATGTCTGGCCTGATCCCTGAAAAGTTCATCTTACCATATGGTTTTGTCAGCTAAGCAGTTCAAAATCTTTCTGCACTGCATATCTCCCATTTTCATTCTTCATTTGTGCAACAGGTATCTGTCCAGCAGAGCCCAACATTAAAGCTCTCTAAATACGTGCTCATTATATGGATTTCTTTCAGTGCTCCTGGTGGGGGAGAGCGTGTTTGCCTGCCACGTCCTGCAAAGCATTACCTTGTTTCTTTCTTCTTAAAAAATACATCCATTGGATGCAGAGCGTTTTTTTTAGGTTGCCACCCTTGAGAGGTGGAAGGATGAAGTTGTATCATACTTCAAGCTGTGATGGTGTAGATCTTACAGCTTGCATGAAAAAAGAGAATGAGGTACATGTGCCGCTGTAAGGCACTTTACTAGGTAACGGAATCACCTGCTGCAGTCCTGTGATGCCTATTTGCGTGTCCGAAACATTGCAATTTAGGGATGTTTCCAACTATTGATCAACACCTCTTTTATGATTCAACCTACTTTCAGCTTAAGTATTCAAGCCCATAGTTCAGTGCAACGGTGGACTCGTCTTTGTTTAAATGTAAGGCCATTCTTGGCTCATTACTGTGATAGAAAGTGGTGGATTTTCTGCGATCATGATAGTGTGCCTTGCAATGTTCACTGTTGTCCTTGAAGAATTTGCAGAGTAGCTTTATTAGCTGCCTCTCCTCCTCCTTGCCTCCCTGTACCCCTCTGTATAATTTCAGAATGTCATCATGTCGGTTCCGATTTGTCTGCGTCAGGTCACTGCTCTGCACGTTGGTTCACGTCTTCCAAAAGGCGTAGGTCTTTCATCTGAAACCCCGCGTGAGAGAGGGAAGCAGAAAGCCATTCTTAATCATATTGCTCTGGCCACAATTGTGCAGCACATGAAGGATTGCGCCCCAGCCAAGGGGGCGTTCTGGAAACCAAGAAGTGCTGAGAAGCAGCAAGCAAGGCTTAATTAAATGGAATGGAAAGGCGGCGAGAATGTGGAAGGAATAAGGTCAGCAGAATAGATGTGCTTGCCATGCTAGATGGTCCATTTTTCTGCAGCAGTGCAGAGTTTGAAGCCAGGCAACTGGAGAATGACTACCCAGCCTGTTCAGAAAATGGAGTTGATTGCTTGAGCAGAATGTTCGTAAGAGCTTGTGAGGTGAGATGGTGCGTAAGGTGTTCTAAATGTAAATGATAACAATTTCAAAGCGAAGCACACAGCAAACACATCCGTCAATACAATTAGCAGCCAATTCTTCTACTTTCGGCCCATTGGAAGCTGATAACAATTCCTTTTGACAAAAACCTGGTCAGAGAGAGTGTGTGTGAATAAATTATGTTTCAAATTACTGCTGGTGGTTTGCTGTTTTCCTGACTTGTAATTGTCTTTGGCCAAGGTCTGTGGTTAGATAAACGTCCGCTCAATGCAAGATAGCAGTGTTTCTGAGCTGCTCTGCAGTTTGTGCTTGAAAGTGTTGAATATGGGCTGTGCATTCTTTCAGGGCTAGTTTAGATGACTTTCTTCGGTGGCTGATGGTAGAGCATGAACATAGTTTATAAAACCAAGATCACACACACTCACACATACAATTTATGATATAGATATATATATATATATATATATGTTTAGAGAGAGAGAGCGCAAGAGAAAGTAAAATCTATATTAAATTCTTGAATCCCAAATCATCTTTAAGCAGCTGGGGTAGTTTCGTTGAGCAGTGGAGTTTCCCGACCTCAATTTCTCCCTTCTTTTAGGTAATGACAAGCTAATTCAGTAACTGGAACTGCCCGCCTAATGGCACCCAGGCAGTAGTTGTGTGTCTCACTAATATTGTTCTTGTTAGTCGTATTTTGGCAGGTTTGCCACCGCCAGACTAGCTGGTGTAAGATCTGACCTGCCTGTAATGGTGTGTTGAGGGCCTAGGTATGTGCGCATAGTGTGGGTGACCGGATTGTGCTCTTCCATCCACCGTAGGCTGGGTACGTTGATGTTGGCTGTAGTACATATGGTCATCATGAGCTCCTCGGAATTCTTTTCGCATTTTGACGCAGATAATTGTACAATCCGACTATATATTTTTAGTCTTTTCTGAGAACACAGCTGAAAATACAACAATGAAAGGTGGCATAAAACTGTTTTTGTGGGTCAGCTCGCTGACTACAAGTTTGTGGAAGGAGAATCAACATCGACTGTTGTTTCCGGTTTATTATAATTATCACTGAAATACTTGGAGGTTGACTTTTCTGGCTTGTGTTCTATTTGATGTTATTTTAAATAGAGGAGTTGCACACATTGCGTGTGGATTGCAGGTTCTGTCAGTTTGTTACTAAGAGATTTGAAACGCACTGCAAAGCACAGCACGTGTCAAGTGCTGGCGCCACTTGGCTTGCCATTTGACAATACCACCATGCCAGATTTGTAAGCCATTCCTACCTATCAGGGAGCTGGGAAAGGCATTCAATAGCCTATTGAGTATAGAACGAAGATTTTCTAAGGTTTGGTCATTTGAGTTGGCATTGTTGTCACTGAATGTGGTAGGGTGGCACCCGCCATACTACTATGTCATCACACCGCATAATTACGTGTTGGCATAGAGTCCTGGCTCCAGAATATATATTACTCGATGTATTAATGTCTTTCGGTGAAGCCTCCATTATTGTTGTGCCTTATCGCAGACTGCAGAAGGGCTCAGCTGGGAAACCACAGGCTGTAATATCAATTCAGAAGTGAAGGTCACTGGGTCGGCAGCCAGCCTGCTGACTCAGCTTTTGCCAAAGGGACAGAAAGGGGGGGGGGCATTGTAATCGTGGTTCATATACAATCTGTAAGTAATTATTGCGCTTGTGCATCTCTAAAAAACACTACGCTCAATTTGTAGGTATACAATGAAGTTTATTGTATAGAGAGAGGAATATTCAGCTGTTTAGGCCTTGTGACACCCCATGCTCTCGCGCCTAAGGCTACCTCATTAAAAAAAAAATAAACAAATATACTATACAGGATTTTAGACCTTCAAACAAGCAGTTGTATTACTGTAGTGTATTGTATCATCAAATGACTGAAAAAGTGCATGGGCTGAATTCTCTTTAATCAACACACTTAATGTGCTCTTTAAGATGCAGTTTTGCAAGATAAGTACTTCACTTGTCAATAAGCGAGGCAACCTTTTAGCTTCTATAGACTGATTGTTGTGAAATCCACCAGAAGAGTCATGAGAGGCACTTGGAGAGAGCAGAAGACTCGCGGCCCAACAATGGGCGCCAAAGCCACAAACGGTCCCGCCACACGTGCACATCAGCCATGTTGTGGTAAGAACACTGTGCATTCATGGCTCGCCAGAGCGACCTCCATGCTAGCGGTGGCTGTAGACCCGCCTGAAACACAGAACAAATACTGAGCCGCTGAAGCCATCCCTAATCGCACTAGTAACACCGGCAGTGGCACGCGCCGCTCGGTTGCTGCAGGCTCACAGTTCACAGAGCATCTAGGCCAGCTAAACGCGAGCATTTCCAGTGACTGCTGCTCATCTTTGAGGCGCTCTCAGCTCTTTTCGGAGGGAATCGTGTCTCTGGCTATATAAGCATTCATAATGGTGCTGCTGTTGCAGTTTCTCAGAATAGAATGGGAGCCTCTGAATACATTGTGTGCCAGTTTCTCATTGGTTGCTGTTCCACATAGATGTTGCAGCTCAGTGGCCAGTGAAGCTTGAGTTATGCTTAGACATTTCAGGTTTACAACTGATGTTGTATGATCTTCTAGAACCGAAAATTAGGGAATCCATTCTTTTAAGTGTGTGCATGCGAGTGGCTGTGTGCATGTTTGTGGGCATGCACATATTTGTGACTGCGAATTGAGTCAGGGCAAGAGGGTATGGTTTTTTATCAGTCGAAACGTCTTCCATAATTGTTTCTTGCCCAATGTGGTGCAGTCACAGCAGTGCTTAGACTCAAGTATTTACAGGGCATTAGGTCTGACGTGTTCTTTTGAGATTATCTGCATCTATAATTGACATTAGCTGACGAGAAAGGGAAATGCACATGTGATTATAAGAGTCCGGATAGAGGGTTAAGTGTAGAAGCATGTTGTCTTTACATTTTCTGCCCATCCATTTGCTGTTGGATCTGTGGCCTCAGTAGTCTTCCCCTTGGCCGGTGGAACACGTGGACATTCAGCCTCAGGACATTTCCAGGGTGACTGATTTCCACTGTGCTTCTCTTGTGGTAGGAAGCTCCCCGGATATGATGAAATTATCAGTAGGTAGTAGTGGCAGGATTACTGCAGCGAATTTGCACCAGGCAACCTCTGCATGAATTTAAGATGGCCTAACTCTTACAAGGTCAACATGTATTAGTAAAAAAAAAAAAAGACAGCTTTTTGTCCTGTTGTGCAAACTCATCTGATATAAGCATCATAATTCAGACAGGCTGAAAACACTTTTGTTTTCTAATACAAAGCTTCATACCATTATATGGGTGGCCCATTATTTTATGTACAGTAGTTGACTCATGTTCATGATGTGAAGAGGACAGGTTTTTGTCATCTCTAGGACATCCTTGAACCAGGTTGCTTCATTGTGTCAATGGATTCCTGTAAATACGCACAGAGAAAAACAAATTAGTTGGAAAGAACACAATATAGAAAAAACTTCAGCATAAAAAAACTGTGATGTTTAGCAACATAATGTTTCATAATACAAGAAAAATTGTGCACATGGATGTGTTTTGTGAGCGTGTGATTGAACGAAGGCATGTGTTGCATAGGCGCTACCAACACGCCCAGGAAGAGATTCAGGGTGTTTCAGGTCAAATTTGCTGTATAGTCAACTTTAAAAGATGGGTATACATATTGAATATTGGAGAGGGGAATCCATTGCCACCATTACTGGTGAATTTGAAGATAATATGAGCATTGCCACAGAGAGTACAGAAAGGGGAGATTAGATAGATTACGGAGGCAGTGTGTCTTCGAAATGTTCTCATCTGTCGTGTGGTGAGGCAAGACTAACGTAGTATTGAGAATGTGTAGTTTACCGCTGTCTGGAGTGTGACAATGGTTTTTCAAGTAATTCTGAATCCTGTTTTAATTCATTTTATTTCCTGGTTTTACACATTGCTTACCAGACATGGATCATTTTATCGTGCTTGGACAATTACAGCTAGTCCACTGGCCAATCAGCATGGTTCGATGCACTAGGTTATTATAGAGAAGTAAAGCCTTTATCTGTGCAGCTGTTCTTATGCCCTTTGGTAAAATGATGTTTCACGCCATCGAATGATAACTGCATCTGAAGTGCAAGATGAATTTATTTGAGAACATCACCACCTAGTAATGTAGCTGCCGATAGGTGAGCCTTGATAGAAGAGGCAGGCCTGCAGTATGCAACAGAAAGCTAGAGTGCAGTCTCAGATCACGACTTTGCACTCACGGAGAGCCTATCGTATATTGACATTGCTGCCTATGTTTGAAATGAAGAACCACAGCTGCCATGGCCCCCTAACCCTTTGTCGCAGGCATGGCTGCGCTTGCTTTTTTTTCAATTGTCAAAAAAGCCCAACTATAGATCGTCAAAAGCAAACATGTACCACTCCAAGGCACTTTACAAACTTTCTACCAAGGTTGATGATTAATGGAATATTTCACAGCAGAAATAGAATGTTGAAAATTTTGTGATGAATAGTGTAACCTTATAGTTTTCTTGTGTATTTGTTCGAAGGGAATGGGGCGTTACAGTCATCAGTTTCACTACAGGACAGTACAGCAGACAGTTCTACTCGCCCTCCCCAGGTCTGCGTCAGCCTCTAGCAAATCACACTTTGGATGGCATTTTGAAGGAAAAATGATGTTGTGACGCAAGCATACAGTACCTAATGGTGCGAGAACTCCCTTCTCTGAGATGCTTACCTTTATGCCGTTTGACATGTTTTGTTAAGACCAGCCCCTCATAAACGTGACGTCCGGCACACTCACTAAGGTCAAAAAAAGGTGTTTACTGGCATTTCGGCTAGGGTTGGACCAAAGTGGGCCCAGTACTTCAGGAATCTATAGCCTCCCCAATGTGTCATCAGTCCACAGAACCCTGTTGGATGTTATCAAAGTAATACTAGGCAAAAATAAAAGTAGACTGTCACAGATGCTACTGGGTAGAAATAGGGTACCGGATACAGAAAGTTTAAACCCCGCTGATGCTTTTCTGCTTGCTGTAGTTTGTTTTGGCTCGACAATCAGTTTTTTGGGCCCACTTGACGACACTTAAACCAAAAGAAAAATCTTAAAGTACTTGACTTTGATCATTCTGTTATGGCGGCCTGGCGTGTCGTCTTCTTTGCGAAGTTGTGGTCTAGTTTATGTGACCGCTAGGGCAGTACATTGCTATACTCTCGGTACATGCCATTAGTTTAGAGCTTACAACCCAGGAACAAAGTCGTTGACAGGATGGATGCTGGTCGAAATTATAATTGTTCTGTAAGAAATAGTTTCTGCTGGATTAAGTCGCGTCATATTGTTGTTTCAAAGTTTTGGAAATTGCACTGTATATTTCCAGTGGAAATCTAACACTTAATAGCAATACCATCTGAAGCAAATTGTCACAATTAGGCACCAAAAACAGACCCATGATATAGCGTGAATCAAAAGCCGATGTCCTCATAGAAGTTCAGAGAATGTCCAAAAACCCATCTGCCTGAAAAACACACCGAAGTATCCAATTGTAACTGGTCTGTTGGAGTTTCTTCGAGGCTAAATACGGTATGTGGCCATTCAGATAACTACTTTTGCATGGTGAATTGACAATATAGTTAGTGTTATTACTTAATTTGAATGTGTAATCTATACTGTTCAGTTTCAGCATAACAAAAACCTTTTACTACTACTGGTTATAGGTGCAAGAAGGTGCTGCTCCTACTCAGTTAGAGTAACACAAACTCGTCGTGTACAGATTTAGGTCTGATGGGGGGGAGGGCACGGTGTCTTAAGAGCTAACGTGCCATTCCATTTCTTGCGTATTTTGTTTTTGAAAGGAGCTATTGTGTTACTCACGCCATATTGCTCTTTTTCGTGAAGTTTACTCGAGTTCTTGTCGAAAATGTATTTTAAGAAAGGTACAGCGGGTGCATTCATGGACTCTTGTGTGTTTTTCCTGTTGCGTTTTTTAGTGCGAACGCATAAATGCACGTGCTGGTCGTTACTCCCGCAGGGCTCTCTTCTTAAGGCCTTTGTTTGTCTTACATGAGCCGTACCGTGCTCCGTGCGATGGTACCGGCCGGTGGAGGAGAAGGGAAGATCCGCGAGTACTTTCTGACTTGTGCTGGCCAGCAGGCAGCAGCACCATGGAGAGCTCCCGTCACAGGGCCCAGCTCTGCTGCTGCTGTGGCTTCCGCTGCAAAGGGAAGTGGAAGGCGCGCGCCTTCGGGCCTACGCCCAAACTCAGAATACGTGCTAATGCTCATAGTGGTGCAAGGCGAGGTTGTCCTACCGCCCCCCCCCCCTCAGTGGGAAATGCTATGTCTTACATTACGAAACGTCTAATAGTTAGTTAAAGCAGTGCAGAGGTCTCTGTAACTAGAAAGTCACAGTATTGAATCCTGTTTGGTGCAGTGGAGAATAGCGAGTTGTGTATGTTTAATGCTACGAGGTCCCCGTGTGTGACGACTATGTAAGTCATTATTTCAAACTTGCATTACACACAGAATAGGATATGCTGGTGCAAAATGTTTAAGATAAAAAAAAAATGCTTCCAAAGTATAGATTTTTAGTAATACTCATAATGGATTTGTTTGGACAAAACTGTCATTTAAAACCACAGGCTGGAAATTCCCTTGTCATGCCACTCCTAAAAACCAAAAAAAAACTGTCATCAGGTAGCTTCAAGTGATTCCATCATTTAAAGACAATACTGGCTTTCAAGCACCCTTTACATTTGCAGATTAACCAGTTGTGCACATTTACATTTCTTTCAGGCAAGCAGGCACCCTGGCAAGAGGGCTTGCTTAGCTCTCTGTCCCTCCCTCGATTTCACAGTACAAGAGACTCCTTGCCTTACATTTCAGCTCTAGCAACTAACCGTCCAGGGGTGGTTGTCTTTTCACAAAAAGTAGTGGATCTGTTTTTCTTAAATTAAAAAAAGTATGGGCACATTGTGCTCCTCAGATCCTGCCCAATTCGACCAATGGTCACAACTGATTGTGTCACAAGACCACATCCCATTGTTGTGATATTGTATTTGTCTAGAGGTATGAATGCGCTAATGCATAGTTTTACTGTCACTGGCCTTTATTCCCATTCTGCGTTCTGAGTGTATTTATTAGGAATATAATAGCAAATCCTCTTGTTGAGTGCATGGGCTGCACTTATAAAAAAAAGTGAATGACAGTGAAAATTGTTAGTTGCGTCGAGGGGATGAAAAGATTTGTATTTGTGCTACGCTGTTTCTCAGTGTGAGCGTAAATACTTTTTCTCAGGAGTTCCATTCTTTGCCGAACAATGGCGATGATCGTAAGAACGGGTATTGAGTCGTACAGAAGCAGGCACACCATCTTCTAAAAGATGAATATTGGTGCTTCGAAAGGAGCTGTGGGTTTCTGATGTGAATTTTGCTTGTTTTTGCCAAGTTTGATATCTTTGACGCATCACCACCAAAGTATGTTGGTGGTGGTAAATTGCTGTACATGCGCATGCTTGTCGGTTTACAAAGGGTTTGAGGTAGGCAAGACTTATTTTAGTTTGCAAGGGACCTTGAGCCCACATTTTCAGTGCAAAATACACATTGAGTAAAACCACTAACTTTGCACTGAACTGAAAAATGTGAGGGCTTTGCCAATAAAAGGGATAATAATGTTGCAATTGCTACAAAAAGCCTTTCATAATTACCCTATTTATGTGTGAGAGAAAGACAGCTTCTTTGAGGAGTGTGAGGGAAACAGCAACATATCAACATCAAAGTCAGCTCCCGCCCAAAAAAAACCTGAAAAGCAAAATCAATTAAAGAAATAGGTTAGCAGCCGTGTTTGTCAATTAATGTATTTGGACTGGGGACAGGAAACAACATTAAGGTCAATAGACCAATAATTTTGCGCTTGTCCTGTTTTTAAAAAAGATTCATGGGCCCATCACTAGCTTCCAGAAGAGTCTTTGGAACTTGCAGAAGATGGTTATGGAGTTCTATTTGACAGGCTCCATAGAAAAGATAACCAGTGGTTCCAGTGGGTACTGAATGTGGTGCACCAGCAACTCTGCAGTGGACAAAGGGAACATTACTGAAGGGCATCTTTGAGTGCATCTCATTGTTTCCAAGGAGACGGTGGAGCCAATGGATGTGTGTCAGAATATCGAAGACATAAACATGGATGCCAACTTATTGTGCCCAAAATATTGACTATCAAAATATTACGACGCTATATATCTTAATATAGGTTTACTATACTTAGCTCTACATATATGTACCTTGACAGTCTATATATCTTTAAGGTACATAGATGTTACGCTTAGAATAGGACATCAGTATTTTTATTTATTTATTTATTTGCAGTTTTATATAGCCTTGGCTAGACCCGGAGGTATCAGAGCGCTTTACATGAGGATCAGCGAATTACAAGTTATAAAACAATGACATCAGTTACAGGAGCCATGTATAACATAGGAGAAAAAACTGTGAAAAACAATAACATGAGTTATTAGCGCCTAGCATAGTCAAGATACACGTCCAATGGGGCATGGAAGGTAGAGAGGGAATGATAAAAAGGGGTAAGGAATACATTTCAACTTACTACCATCACAGTATTCTGATAGTTGATATTTTGTTATGTTATTGTATCTCATAGAGCTCACATCCACCAAATGGCCTCTTGGCGCTAGGTAACTGTCTCAACACGACTCAAATACTTATTGATAGGCTTGTCTAAAGAGCCAGGTCTTCTACAATTGGCCGCGCTAATTTCTCCAGTCCATATTTTAATCCTCAATATTCTGGTTGGATCCCGTAGCCAGCGTGCCCCTTGCACAAAATGTAAATGTTGGGGTTTTGATAATTTTTTTCCTTTAACATTGGGATTTTAAGGCCGCCGTAGTGAGAAAGACATTTCCATCCATTGTAATAACATGTATTTTCTTTTTCTTAAAATAAACAACTTCCTCTGCTAATTAGAGTGTTATCCGAGACAAAGTAACAGTTGTGCATTATTTATCGAAATTATTCTTCTAATGGCTGAACAGACTGCCTTCTTTCATTAATGAACGCAGAAATAATGTAAAATCAGGGCTCATGAATAGTTCATGAGGTGTAATCTAGCATGCTCACTTTTCCTGGCATTGAGGTGCAGTAAACAGTTCCTTATGCATAGATAATATCTTGGACATCGTCTGACTGCTAGCGGTAGCAATCTGTTCCTCGAGTTGTACAAGTTGGATGGTGCAGCATGTTTTCCTTCCTCCCAACCTTAATATTTTACTTGTCTCGGAGGCTGTTTAGATATTTTCCAACCACATTAAACCAGTGTATACATAAATAACTCCTGCATGTTTGTCATGAGCTGGATTGGAACGCAGAAAGCACACACATTGGGACCGAATCACAAAAGCATTTATGAGTAGGGAAAGTGATACTACACTAGCAAACTTTTACGTGCTGTTGCATGTCTTTTATTTTTTTGGTTGGCCCCAAAACATACAGCTCCCCATTGATAACAGGGCAACAAGCGCAGTTGTTTTTATTTGTACTAATTGTATATGAACATTTTCTGAATATTCCAAATGTATTCCACTTTTAGATGTTTTGGGACCAATTCACCAAGGCATGTAAGAAAACGTATAAAAGTACTACAAGAGTACTAATACTTTACACACTCTAGAACCCTTCTGTGTATAGGCCTCACTGTCTTAAAAGTACCTTAGATACGAAAAATTTAGTGGAGTGGACGCCTGTGAAGGATGGAATGAGACAAATTTTGGTTGCAATTTTGAACTTACCGGTGGAATGCAACATCATGTCAAGCCTTAGGGACTGCAGTGAACTGGAAATGTAAATATACAACTATTCCTTTGCATTTGTTGCTCTGCTTGCCATGGTTTATGCATCCTATGCCTTAATTCAGTTTACAGCCTGCTTTTCTAATTGATTAATTTATTTTCCAGTGCAGCAGCAGGGGCAAGCTGTATCCTTGCTTTATTAACCAACGATTAATGGTGGTTATGAGTTGCTTGTTAAAACAAAACAAAGGCTGTTTTTGCATTATGTATGCAGGTATTCCTCCGTCTTTTGCTGAAGGTCATATTTTCTGCATGGGCGGCCTGCCTAATTAACTGGATGTATGTGCTTGGAGTCTGTCCTTTTAACAGTGCGATCCATGTTAGACATTCTCTGATTTGAGCTGCTATGTTGGGCAAATACTGCAGCACCACGTTCTCTTCCAGTGAATCCGGCCTGTGGCTTTTTCCTAAAAACTACTGCACGTAAAGCAGGGTTAAGTAGCCAAATGTTCTATTTACTTAGCATCTGTGGTTTATCTTCAGCACTTCCCTATCAGAGAAAAACAAAAATGTAAACACCTTTAGAAGATGCTCTCGCCTGACCCTATGTTTGAATGCCCAATGGATTGCTCTTAGCTCTTCTTCTACACTAAGGACGGTGTGTCCCTTCTGTGTCCTTAGGATACAAGTGGAGGTTGTTGTTTGCGAGGAGGCCGTTCAATGCTATCCTGACCCACTGCCCCATAATTCAAGTCGAAAGGTGATGAATCGCTGAGTGACCTCCATAGCTGGTTGTGTCGTCAAGGGGAACAGACGGCTCTACTTGTTTGGGCCTACATGTTGAAACAGTTTGGTACTTACCCTTTGAACCACAGTGCCCCATGTGACCTTGGGAAGGCACTTCCGAACTTCCATCTGTTGCGCTGAGATTGGATCCCATTTTGAGTCTTCACATTATTGTATTGAAGTGGACGCTTTGTGCACATTTGTTTTGCAAAGTGCTGCATAAATCACTGATTTCCTCATTCACTCCATAGCTTTCGGCCTTACCATTGGCTTATGAAGGCCATTCTTGTGTGCAAGAGAGGCATCAACAAAACAGTCATGGTTAGTAGAGCAAGACAATATTTTGATTTTTTGAAGAAGGCCTGACCTAGCTGCAGTTTCCAAAGGATTAGGGATGGAATATGAAATTGCCACGTTATTATGGATTTATTATGAAAGTCAGTATTTCATTCTCTGGGTAAAACGCGCCACACTTGTGTATTTGCTGATTTATTCTCTCTCTCTCTGTTTGAGCGTGACGTGCCAAGTTGTGGATGCAAGCACAGCAAAAATAAAAAATATTGTGTACTTGGTGTACAGACACCTAGTAGTGAAAAAGTAGGTGATGAATGTGTTTTTCAGAGCACATAACTCCAATGAGAACACATTCATAATTAAGAAGGTTGTATTTAGATCGAAGGCTTATTTAGATAGGCGTACACAGGCTTTTCTGGTGGACTTAAAATATATCTGCAACCTAAACACATATACAACACTTCCCTTCAGCAGCTCGCCACATGATGTTAGGAGAGGACGTAGCAGAAAATCTTCTATTGACAACTACACCAGCCAAGTTGTAGCTCCTTAGACATGCAGAGGCCAATTCACAAAGCTTTTTCTGTGATTGATTACATGTGTCTTTCTGCTGAATTACTAGTGACTTACTCCTGCATTTATTCCAATCTCTCGCACAAAGATTTTATGAATTGCTGGCATCACTAGGAGAAAATACACCCAAACACACCCGCTTCCTCTCCTCCTCTGTGATGGTCGTGTTTTTACATTTTTTTAATCATTACGACTTCAGTTTTTTCACATTGTATTGGGCTTTTCTGCATAATATTACGCAGAGGACTAACAGACCTGGGCATGTGATGTTCGCTCTTTAGTAGGTCTAAAAAGAAATGCCTAAATGCAACAAGTATGTTTTGGTAACACTGTAAGCAGTGCTGTTGATATATCAGCAAGCTGTTTTTCCACATAAAGTGTTTCTTTAAAAAAGCTCATCTTTCATAGGACAGGATAAAAATGTTTACTTAGTCCCCATTACACAACTTTTTGCACTCACGGAACAGAGTGGTAAATCTGTTAACTGAGCGGTAATGCCCAGATTATATGTGATTACATTCAATAATCCCTCTCTTCCCAGGCAGGTAGGAAAAGGGCAGACTGGTTTGTTTTGCACCTGCGCAATGATTTCTGCCAGCAGGCCAGTGACTAATGGTTGGAAATATATTTTCGATGGAGGGGATAGGAGTAATATCCAAAACGCCATCTTCCAAGAGAGAGAGAGAGAGACCCTTTTTGGCCAGCCATAGGATGATATAAAAGCTTCAACAGAACTTCTACCACTGACCCTTCGACCTTCACGACAAACAACACTAGAGTTAGACCAGCAAGAAGGTGGTCTAATCCTGAGTGTTGTTTACCTTGTCACTGCCAGCTCCAAAATGGCGATTAGTTGATTGTAGCTGGCAGTGACAGCGGGTGGGCCCGCATTGGGTTGGGGAAGCTCCCATGCAAATATCACTCCACCTAGGTGGACTGTGCTATTCCCCAGCAATTCAGCACCTCTGAAAGACAGAGACTGCTGTGGCTGAGTCATCCCAGTAACCTTTTTCGGGCACAGGTTATTTTGCAGGCTTATCCAGCATTGCTCCAGGACACCGGATGCATCTCAGATTTTCAGGCACTTCACATGAGAGCATTTTTGTCTGGGTGCATCTAAATGAGACTCATCTGCAGAGACAGTGGTCATCTTGAAACACTGGCCTGGATGTGGCTTGTCTGTTGGCCACCACTGGTCTAGCAAAAAACAATTTAGATATTTACTTGGCCAGTTTGTATCTCTTACTCTTTTCGATTTGAAGAACAGACAACAAAAAAATAAAATTGGTACTCTTGTACAGATTCAAATAAATATCTTCTGTTGCCTTTTCTTTCACAGGGTCTGCCTTCTCTAAAGCTTGCTATTTTTGTCTGGAGTCCTCATGCTACACTTTATCGCTAGTATTACACAATATGTTACAGACACTGTGCAGGTCACCATGTATTTTTTTCTTGCAGCCCAACTCTTTATATTTCATGCTTGGGGTATCGAGTGACTTGAAAATCGAGTTGACTGGACTTTCCTCATTTACAGCACTGCTCTTTATGGATTTCCACCATTTTTATAGATGGGATTTTAGTAACCAAGAAATTTAAAAGTGATTGGAAACATTCAATACCACTCCAGTTGAGCCAAGGAGATACTTAACTGTTACCAAATTCCCAAACTTTGGATATATTGAATACAAAAAAGACATTGACGTTTCCTTCCCTGAGTAACAGATGACGCCCAAGTTTTAAATCCACTTGCATATGAAGTGAATTAGAAATCATAGTGTCTTATTTGAGTTAGCACTCTTACAATGTGTTACTTTAAATCCACCTTTAAGCTCATATGTGTTTCATGATAGTTTATGGTGCCTGTTCTTTGGCCGATGTAATTTTTACCATGTAGTGTTCTACAATTGTATACCCATGTAATGCCCATGTTTGAAATAGTCCTTTCAAACAAGAGGCAGCACCCTTCCATGACATTGCCGTCCTTCAGGAAACCCTTAAGATTGTGATGGTCACAGCTAAAATGAATGTGTTTACTTAGGGGTCCATCTCTCCCTCTGTCTTGTTAACATGAGACAAAGCTAGTCATCCACTTTATTTATGAGTATTTTGTTGTATTTCCTTTTGCAAAACTTGTTTTGTTTCTTAGTTTTAGAGAATTATGAAACTGTCATGTTGTTGGAAGAAAACAAAAAAGAATAATGAACTAACTCAATCAAAAAAACTGTGACAAAGCGAAATTTTCAAATCAAGTTGAGCGTATAGGACACGATTTTAGAACCATTTTATTATTTATACACACTGGAGCAAAATATGTACGCTTGTTAGAAACAAAGCCGTACATACTGACTGCTGTTGCCTCATACCAAAGTATATTTTAGTTTCTTGTGGTTTCACACCAAAGTATAATTTAGTTGCCACATTTGACTAGAAAGGGACGTATTTCTCAATTGTCTTGAAATTATTGGTAACTAAATGGGCTGTTAAGTTACCTAAGATTTGTGATGAAGGGCACTGACCTAATGTGTGGGCTGGCAAAGGTCTCACAAAGTCTCTCAGAAGGATGTGAGGAAGTGGGAGGGCAAAACCACAGAAAGGAGTATGGGTAAATAATGGAAACTCTGGCATGTTTTGGGGAAAATGGTGGTCAAAGGCAAATGGAGGAAAAATACAGAGGATTTGAAGAACCACTACTGTGAGCATGGAGGGCAACTTGTGTGTGTATATACGGTGAAAGGGAAGCTGGTCTGCACGCTAGGAGAGAGGGGTGACAAATTATTTTGTGGGCATCTTCTGGTGATCTTTCTTTTTTTTTTTAAATAGTTCTTTATTCAGTATATTTTGACTTTAGTCCCTTCCCACCCTTTGTCCCTCCCAACCCATGCCCAGCCAGCTTATAAACTTTTTTTGGTCAAGAATTCCATTACAAAAACATAAATATATACACTTATTTCACTAGTTCTTACTAAATATGATAACATATAATGAAGGACATACTAGCACATTGTCATAAACAAAAGGGAGAGGAGAAGAAAAGAAAAGTAGCTAGATTATGAGATAAATAAATTATAAAAGTTAGAGGCATTTATTCTCTATTTTCATACTCGTTTGTCCATTCATTTGCATGTTATTAAGTCGTGTTAGTTTCACACGACTTATGAGTTACTCACTGCCTATCATTATTCGTTATTTTGCAACCAATTAATCAGGGGGCCCCATATCTCGAGACCCCTTTTTTTCTTGTGTGTCCCCTTCCTCCTATATATAGCTATTTCTAGGCTATAGCTAGCTATTAGTCTTGATCGCCACTGTTGGAATAGTGGAGGAGTTGGATCCAGCCATCCAGTTGTGAGACAGATCCTTAAGATGGCCATAGATATAGATATCAGACCCTGTGTTTCCCTGGATCTTAGACCTTATTCCAATCCCAACATTATTTCTGTTGCCGTGATAACGATTGGACTCTGAAAAATTTCAGAAAGAAATTTAGAAATTTCTGATCTGATAATAGTTAGTGAATGGCATGTGGCAAATATGTGTATTATGTCGGCGGCATGTGTAGCACATTTTGGACAATTCGTACCTTTACCCATACTCCATTTGGCAATCTGAGATGGTGTATAATATAGTTGAAAGAAAGTCTTATAATATTGAGCCTGTAATTTCGTAGATATTAGTGAAGTTTGAGAGAATTGAAATGCTGATTGTACGCCGTCTATATTGATATTTAGTTTATTTTGCCATTTGAGACTATGTCTATCCAGATCATCTGGTAACAGTGAGATTAAAGTTTTATAAATATCTCCTATTTTAATAGGAGTCTTGCTTATAATGGCTTCTATAATCGGGACTTTCTGAAACTCGGCCCTGTCTCCCCCTTTTTTTATTATGAAGTCTCTAATTTGGAGGTATTTAAAAAAATCCCTATGTTCAAGCCCAAATTCCATCTTTAGTTCCTCAAAAGATTTAATGGCCAATGGTGCAAAAAATACTCCCAAATGTTTAATCCCAGTATTAATCCATCTAATCATGCACGTATCCTGAAATATTCCTGGGAGGTTATGATTTTGGATGAGACTAGTGTAATGAGAGTATCTGCCTATTCCTAGTATTTTACGGATGTTAGACCAAGCGTTATAAATACCTAACAGTGTTTTAAATCTGTCTTTTTTGAAGTGATTATCGTATGTTAGTCGCCACAAATGATCACCAGTTTCTGTTCCCAGAATAAGTCTGCTCGGAGAAGGGTTGTCTCCTTCAATAATCGGAAAATCATCCGACATGAGTAAGCCTTTGCTATAACTCATCAATGTAGCCCACCAATATATTTTAAGATTTGGGGCTGCAAGACCCCCTCTCATTCTTGGAAGTGAGATGTGCTTATATGCTCGGCGTGTTTTTTGGTATCCCCATATGCATCGAGAAAAAAGCGTATCGATTTGTTAGAATATTAGTGGATCAAAATTTAAACATATGGTACGAAAAAAATATAAAAATTTCGGCAAATAAATCATTTTAATTACATTACATCCCCCTATAAGAGTTAGATGTAAATTGTTTAGTCTATTCAGGCTATCCGATGATTGTTTTAGAAGGGGATCTATGTTAATTTTAACAAGTTCATCCAAATTAGAGGTAATATTAACGCCGAGATATGTAGCATTGGTGATCTTTCTGAAGGATATTTTTTCACAGCATAAAGTATTCACCATAAAGGGCTTGGTGGTTTTATATGCACCTTATTAAATAAAACTGCCTGTAATATTTGCTTACTTTAGCATTTCTTTATTTCTGGAGGGCAGCAAAAAAAACTCCTTTGCAGCAGAACAACTGACTTTATATTGAGGATTTAATTCATGAGAGAGCAAATTGAACCCTAACTCTTCAAATTCCTTTTCCATGGTTGGTGTGCCATCTTCTTTCCCACACTCAGCAGGGTACATCATAAAACATCTATACATTTTCAGCAGCTTCAAGGGAGGGCATTTTAAATTATGTCACTGCGACTAAAAACGTGCTCTCCTTTTGTTTCTGGTCCATTACAGGATATGAATATAAAAAATTGTATCACATGGAAGGAGCAGGGAAACTGGTTTATGGCCGAACCAAAGGTCGGTCAGTGTCAAGGTGTGTTAGCAACTTGAATTCTGAGGAGCATTCCTCAGGCTTGTACACTGCCAAGGGGCAATAAACAAGTGTCCTTGAGTTTTGTAATTGTAACGTGTTTTTAAAAAATGTATTTATTTTATTTATTGCGATTTTATATAGCGCGAACATTACCCAAAGGTGTCAGAGCGCTTTACAATAGAACCAGTTGCAATACATAAGGACTTAGGATTACATGAGTTACATATAAGATACAAACAGAAAAAAATTGGAAATGTACAAGTTGTAAAGTCACACAAGGAAGAGATACAAACAGAAAAAATTGCAAATGTACAAGTTGTTAAGTCACTCAAGGAAGCGATACAAATGGATAAACTCTAAGAATCACATAGGAATGACAGAGAGTACAAAGGTCTACTACATATACTAGTGGTTAGTGTTATCTCTATATACATATATATATATATATATATATAAAAATAGTAGATTTTCTCTGGATTACATTTTACCAGCGATTAGGCTTGGACAAGTATATATCACATATGTACAGCTAAAAACAATAGTGAAGTCAACTTCATGGAAGTATCCAACTCCAATTTCGACGTAGCATAGATCTGTTAATAAAGGTTTTTCACTGTTATTTTGACACTCACTCCCCAAGCATTGCACCCCAGTATTTGAATTAAGGCACTCGCCCCTTTTTCTGCACTGTTCAACTGGCCTTTTTTAAGCATCCATATTTAAATAACGAATCAGCCAGGTTTTTACCTACACTGTGAGACAAGACAGCCCGTGTTGTTGCCGTCGCGTGCCTCGACGCCGTGGGGCGGAGGGAGGGGCCCTCGCGCCTCCTACGTTCATGAGTCATTCCCGGGCGCTCCGCGAGCGCGGCCGCCGCCTCGTGACCCCGCGTGCCTTGTTTTCATTCATTTCCTTACAGCTCGCAGCAAGGCGCAACGAGGTGAGTTGCGCGAAGACACGCACCCGTCGTTGGGGCTGGTTGCATCTTCCGTGACCTTTGGCCTGTTTGAGTCTTTGCTCATTTACTGCGGGCGCACGCAGATATACATTCAGTGTGCATCCAGTAAATAAAGACTGCCTCCTTTAAGACCCATATTCTGTCCACCTCTAAGCAAGATGTACTGAGTCCTCGAAGACGGAGCTAGCATGATGCATGGTAATATTGGGAGCAGGGCCCCGGAAGGACCCCCGAAAGCGCTTGACAGGCATCCTTTCCGTCTTCTGTTGACATCCGTCCAACCCCCAGCAGCTGCGTGCAGGAAGGCCCCAGTGCCTGCTGTCATTGTGCTGGGACTGCAGCAGCATTGTGCGCGCCAGGGCCGATGGATAATCATCTTCACAAAAGTTTGCAGTAGGGATTTTTTTTAAACACAGAAACAACCAACTCTATTCACAATAAATATAGAAACAATCAACCTGATTGACGAAAAAGCAAAATTACCTGCTTTAGCTGTGTGCTGCTCCCACTCCGACGTAGTTTTATGTTCTTTCAAGATGTAGAACCTTTCCAGCATACGTCTGTACTCCTGGGAAAGTCACGTGACTGTTCGGCAGATGTACTTCCTCACTGCTGGATGTCAAGTAGTGCAATTCTTTTTTTGGGGGGAAGTCAGTTCCTCAGTGCAGCTGCTCATTGTTTTCTTTTCCTTACCCGTAGAAGAATATTTTACCCCAAAGGAGGAAACCCCTCCCCGTGTACCCCTACAAAGTTTGGGGTTCTTCTGTTTACACTGGAAAGGGATTTACTCTTGCCCTTGGTGAGAACACATTTCTGGCCAGTTCCGCATTTACAGAGGAAGTGTGTGGCTGCCCACAGAATGATGTGTTTGTAGAGGTTCACAAACTTTCAAGAGGTATCACTTTGAAACATTCACTCCCTGCCTTTTGCCTGGGATTTATCCTGAGGATTTTATCCACAATAAGATATTACAAATAATATTCCATCGTACTAAAAGGATTCATGAATGTAAGGTCATCTTTAGTGAATACCTAGCACCCCGACATACAGATATTCTGAAATGTGGAATTATGTCTCTGGACCAATCAGGATAATTTACGAGATAAATCAAACTGATGCAGGCTTACCAGTTAAATTAGGCAATATATATTGACGCAAGTGGCCTTGCATGTGGATGGTTGGTGGTGAACCATCAGCACAGCTTGCCTATCGATTAGTTTCACAATAAAGAAACCATCTGATGCTGGAGATGTGCTCATGGCTTGCAAGAGCATTTAATAGGGGACCAGCGTATTGGTTCGTTCAGTATGGAATGACTCTTTAGAGTTAATATCCACAAATTATTTAACATCGATAGTACCGGTCAGCTAGGTATGCAAGAGGAATCTGGAATTTTTGAAATGTGTTTTTTTTTATCCTTGGACTTTAGTTTGAAATTCTTGATTTTTTGTGTCTTTATTGTCCCCCCCTGTCCCCCCCCCCCCCATTTTTAGATCTTTATAGTTTCAGTGTAAAGAAGTATTGCTTTGCACTTTGCCTTGGATCTCCAAGTGTAGTCACTCTAATTCCACCAGAATGTACTTCTTTAAAAAAAACAACACATAAACGTCCTTGCTAATCACGATGGTTTGCGACTCGTTATGGACTTGATACTCTTGGCATGTAGGAAGATAGTACGATATTTTGTAAAGTAGACACTTACTAACCCCAGGCCAGGCAGTCACCCTTGGAAATCTGATTAGTGTTATTCAATCGGTCCTGCTAGATTTCCCAAAAGGTGAGCTATACCAGCAGACAGCAACGTAGTACAATTGCTTGACTAAAACCTGCATCAAAGGGTTTTGAGGATTGCATTTCTGTATCAGTAGCAATCCTCAGGTGTGACCAAATCTGAAATGCAGTACCTTGTCATAATTTATTGCTATAGAGGAGGCAGCTGGCGATTATTCCGTCCATTAAAGCCATTCAAGGTATGGCATTTCAAACACCTGCTTCACAGGTTTTACCAATGAAAGGTCCAATCAGCATTTTGTTCTCCCAGAGGAGCTGAAAAGAGCACCACACCTGCTGGTTTTTAGTGATAGAACACGTTTCCATCATTTTTAAAGTGCCTTAATTTGATGAAAGTGCTATATTAGTAATCACACAACATTCTTTGGTTGTTTTTAGAGCCTTTTTATAATGCATCGGAACAGTATGTCCTGTTAGCGTGAACAATAGTTTTGCATCTAGGATCACTATAGGCAGGTATTTAGAATATAATTGGCATGACATTTGCGCACAGTCTAATGGAATCAGAGTGTCTATATGAAAAGGGTTCTGTCAGCACACAACCAATACACATTTGTGGCTCTGGTGACAGAGCGTGCAGTAGAATGAATCTCTCGGACCATGTTAATTTTTAAAGGTGGTACGGCTGAAAAGGAACTTTACTTCAAAGAAAATGGATCATTTTCACTTAGTCTTTGGGACATTTTGTACCTTCTCCATTGTTCAACACAAACAAATAATAGCTGAATTTTAAAACATATATAAAGTAATATCTTGAGGGCAATACACCCAGTATGCCCAATTAGCCTCCACTTTGAAGGAGGAAAGACTATTTGCCATGTAACCTAATCCAGTTTCTGAACATCCAATATTTTACAAATATTCTTCAAGTTATTGTCATGAGACGTGCAGAAGCCACACATCAAAATGATGTTTCAAATTGTATTAACCACATTAAAAGAAGGGAATTTAAAATAAAGGTTAAACTCCTGGGTTATTTGCAGTTGATTTTTTGTGGTCATTTATAGCTTCCATCTTTTGAAGAATGTTTAACTGACCAGAGGTCTCCAACCTTTTCTGTAATAAGAGTTTCTTGTGTTCAAAGAAAATCCTCCCCAGCTACTACAAATTATTACAGTGGTGGTAGTAACCACGTCACTCAAGATTGCATTAGTGGCAACCAAATGCAAGATTTAGTAGCAAAGATCACCTCAGTTTCTTCTGGCAGGGTTGCTTTGTCAATGTGGAATGCCTCTACATGCATAATCCGTAAAATACATATCTGCAATGTCCTAGCACCAAGGTAATACAAATAGTAATAGTCTCCCAACAGGATTTGATTCTTATTACTCAAATATTAACTTTAAAAAAAAAATTGGGAATTCAACAGTTTTCCTCCAACTGTCAGCCTATGAATTTTGAAAATACACACATTTTCCTTTCAAATACACACTTTTCATATTTGGTCTGCATATATTAATTCAAATAAGCAAAAACGTCTAATTTAGTTCACTGAGCAGCACAAATGAGACCTACTTACAGGTAGCTAGAGAGCTACCAGTAGCTCTCGAGCTAACCGTTCGAGAAGCTTGGTAGCCATTACTCCCTCATTTCCTATTCACATAAGCCTTATTTGCCATTATGAATACGTAATTTTCATAGCTCTTACATTGAGTTCATTACAACTAAGGAGAAAGTGTTAACAGGGCTACTGTGAGAAAGCTCCTCAGTTGAGCTGTAGTTTTTTTTTTTAGATTCTGTGGCTACAATTTCTGCACTCCGGGGCCAGCTACAAGAAGAGAAAAAGGTGTCTCCGAAAAGGGTATTATTGAAGGCAGATGTCATTGATCCCAATTCAAAATGTCTTTTACTTTAGTAAATGTTACTTCCGAATATTCAAGAGTAAGTCACACCTATGCAGAAGTAAACCATTTGCTCAAAGACAACACTTTGTGAATCAGCCCCTTCGTTAAAACGAGTGTTCTTTGCACACTTAAGTCATATATCTACTAGAAGATAAGGAAGGTATATGGGATTTACCTGTTCCTATTGTGACTGTGTTGTTTCCAGTAGGCGCATTCACGTATAGATCCGCCTGCACATTTCTTTCATGTTTTTGTTCACTTCTCCCCTCCAATCTCATTACTTTTCTCTGTCCGCTCCCCCATTCTCTCTTCTTGCTATGATTCAGACCCGCCCACACCTTATAATGGGAATATTTCTACCGTAGAATCATTAGCTCTCTCCATACCTACATTCATGAAAACTGAAAGTTGCTTACATTTTCTCTGAGCTAAAAAAAATCACTGCTATATATTATCTGACTTAGACCCCACTCTTTGCATGCCCTAGCATACCTGTGTCCTTTCTATTACTACTGGCTTGGTTCATATTTCCAAGAATGCCGTATGGTTGTGCCGCATAGATGACTACCGTGTGCCACTTTATGTCCAGTACCAACCAGTAACTTTTCCATTTATAGATATCTTTAACATAGGAAAGAAGAGTGAGTACTGTATCTTATAAGCAAATCAAAGACCCTGTGAATGAGAGATCAAAGAACAATCAAGAGCCAGCATTGGTGGATAAGTCCTTGCCCTCCCCTCACCCCCTTACTTGTGTCTGTTTTGTACATTCACACAATAGGCCTGACATCTGGGTAACCATGAAGTTGCTAATTTTGTGGACAGTTCTTTTGCATATCCCTGTCCCGAAAATGCTGGATTTGGATTTTCAAGGAAAGATAACACTTTGTGTACATCCCAGGACTATCAAAAGAACAATAGTAGTCGAGGTGTAAGCCTGAGCTTCTTTAGCCATCTCTTAAAATAATATGTAGTCCTACATCATTGAGCATATATTTTGGCCCAGTCAGGATTTTCCAGTGCCTTTCATATGTTATCTCCTGCAACAGATAAGGGAAGAGGCCACATATAAACAATGTTTTGTACTCGGAGACGGTTTAGTACATTAAAACTTTAATTTATGTATACTTTTGTAAAGCTTACAGACTCAGAAATCCAGATGTACGTCGTAATTTTGTTAAAAATACAGGGATTTACAAATCCTCTTGGTCTTCAAAAAATGTGAGCTAATTTTGGGCAGATATCTCATCGGACAGTCTCGGTGTAAAAGATTTTGCCTTCCTTGTGTGTTTTTCACATCTATATTTTTTTACCACAACTTTTTCCAGAACCCCACATCAAAGTGCCATGAATAGATGATTATTGTGCAGTGTGAGGCATTTAAGATGTGGAAGACCGAAGTTTTGACATGGGCACCTGAGAATTTGGGTGCACGAGAAAATGTGTTAAGGGATCTGCTAACAAAATGACACTTTGCTCGGCCCTTTATGGGTTGAGTGACTTCACCTGAGTTTAAAGAAAAACTGTGACACGCAGTGTTTCTGGGAAGTTCATCCTTCATGTACTGTGTAAGCAGCGACAGCTAGACGCCAGCTGTTGCAGACCAATGTAGATTAGCGCGAAGAAAACCAAGTGATTATAAGAAGGGAAACTCGTTCTACTTGGACATCCCTACGAAATACACAGTGTTTGAAACTCGAAAATATAAAAAATAGAAACGAAATTGTGAGTTGTATCTGCTGTTTTTGATTAATAGGAACGTATTTACTTGTCTCCTGTGTTCGAGGAAAAATACATTTTTTTAAATTAGTGCTTGTTGCTGCAGTGTTACATGTTTCGTAATTCTGAAAATAAACTGGCTGTGACTTGTCCAACTCACTTTTTCAGTAGTTTAAAAGGCAATACCAGTTCTGAGCCTTTAACACAGGCAGCAACATCACTCATTAGGTCTGGCCTGCCAGTGCACCTGCTGATATGCCTTTTGTGATAAACAGAAAAAAGCTTTCAGGAGTACTGTGGCTCCACCCAGCTGTTTGTTGCCCAGAGTACAGATTTCGACTAGACGTGTGTATGCTTTTGCAAAAAGAGTGCCTGATTCCAGTTTTTTGCCTTGTGGCAAGGCGTATTATTCTCTGCTTAGCAGGACCTAGGTGGTTGTGGTAAAACTTCATTGATCAAGTCAATGGGCCTTATCTCCTTATTCTGAAAAGTTATGGGAAAGGAAATAGACCTGACTTATTTATTGTGAGAAGTATATGTAAAAGTCAACGTCCCCTTAAGAGTGTATTGTCCTTGCACTGTGTTAAAACAGGTAGAGGTATTTTGTTCCAGGGAATCCCACGGATTATCATACCAGCCGAGGGTTTTGATGGTGGTTGCCTCTTGTGGCAATCTGTGAGGCTAAATGCTTTGCACTGTGAGAATCCCTGTAATGTCATTTTAGGAAGGCCTGTATATTGTTTTGCCGACTGTAATTTTGGGCATTTTTTGAATTTTCTGACTGCTGAGAGAGAGGGCCTTTGTCTCTTCAAATATTGATTCCATTGAGCAGAGATATTAATTGGGTAAAAGTTGTGTATTCCACTGAAAGTGAGTGCTTGCATTTGTGTTTTTGCTTTGTGGAAAAGCTTATGCTCAACAGAGTGGGGCTGAGTTGGCTATGGCAATAAGTCATTGATCATGGCTATCGGCCTGATTTGTTAATTATGAAAAGTTACAAGCAATGCAGAATTCCTGACTTATTTATTGCAAAAATCATACGTGAAGTCCACAAGCCTTTGATGGGTGAAATGCCAATACTCTTGGTTAAAGCTTGTAAACTGATATTTTGCTATATAGGGAATCTCATAGATTACTACAGTTTGCAAGAACTTTGGTGCTGATAATTAGGCCTGGGCGGCAAATTCAGTTCCGCTCGCGGAATTTGCAGAATTTGGGTAATTTTGCGTTCCGCGGAGAACGCAAAATTGCCCAAAATTCTGCGTTCTGCGACTTCGTGAAATTTTTTCCTTGTTCGCGTTCTCAAATGCGTGTTTGCAAGATATTCCCCCCCCCGACCACGCAAACAGTGATTGCGAACAGTAAAAAAGCATCGCAAACAAGCAATTCCACATGTTCGCGGAATTTCTGCGTGTTCGCGGAGATTTGTTACCGTTTTGCGGATATTTGCGTAAAACGATTATGCAAATTCTGCCCACCCCTACTGATAATGACCCATAGCAATCCCTATGTGTAGAATACATGCACTTTGAGAAACCTTGTTATGCCGTTTTAGGAAGGGCTGCGTATTGTTTTAACAAGCATAGTTTTGTACACTTTTTTAATTTTATAACTAGTATGAGAGAGGTTTTGACTCCACCCAAATATTGATTCTGCTGAATACAGAAGTTGCATGCATCTGTTTAAAAACAGCGCTTGTATTGCACGTTTTGCCTTGTGGGAAAGCTTATGCTCAATGCAGCAAGCGGGAGTTGAAAATAGCGACAAGCCATTGAGTAAGGCAATGGACCATACATGTTTACTATGAAAAGTTACGACCTAGGCAGTAGGCTGATATATTTATTGAAAAAAAGTGTACGTGAAAGAAAGTAGGCCTTTAAGGATGTAGTGTCATTGATCTGTGTCAAAACTTCGAGCTTATCATAATAGGCAAGGGTTTTGGTTTCCCTTTCTGACAAACTCTGTCAGTAGAAGATTTGCACTTTGAAAATGCTTGTGTTTTTTGAAAATTTACAACAAATGATGTAAGCCTGACAAAGTTATTGCGAAAAACATTTGTTAATGCCAATAGGCCTTTAAGGGTGGATTGTCTTTTCACTCTGTTAAAGGCTGTTGACAGATTATTTGTTACATGGAATGTCATAGATCAAAATAGTAGGCAATGGTTTTAGCATTGGTTACCCCGCTGACACACATTTAGAATTGAAGGTTTGCTGTGTGTTAAATGTGTTAGGCTTTTTTGACAGGGGTTGTATATTGTTTTGCCAAATGAAGTTGTTACATGTATTTATGAAAACCAATAGGCATTTAAGGGCAGATTGTTATTAGACTGTGTTGAAGGCTGTAGACTGGTATTTTGCTATATGGAATATCACAGATTAATGTAAAAGGCACGGGATGTGGTGTTGGTTAACCCTTGGGTAAACCCTTTGGGGCAGAACGTTAGTACTTTGGTAATGGTCATCCTGATTAAACCTTCTTATATTTGATGGTGTGTGCCAAGCTCTTATAAAAAAAAGAACATAAGCACAACATGCATACATACATAGATTGTCTTTCGACCAACCCTCTTTAATCAGTTCAAGTGTCATTCCCATTTTGCTTCTTGCCATGACATTATACTGCATTAGGCAAAGTGTGTCCAGTTCTGCCTTTGGCAGTATTACCTTGTGAGAAATGGCATTTGGCCTTATCAAATTTGCCTGAAAATAAATGCACTTTATTGTCCGGGCTGGCGGCCAGTTGTTTAGTTTTTCAATTTTTTCCTTTTTAAAAGGTTCTTTCATTTAATTGGGGAAGGGGTCAAAGTTCAGCTTCCCATGAAGTAATACCGGGCTGCTCGCTTGCTCCTCATTTCATCTGCAATGTGCTGCATGTGTGCTATTTCAAAACTGGATGGACGTCTTGGAATAGTATTGTCTATACTGTATCATTCTTTTACCATTCCACGATGGCCACCACCTTTAGAAGGGGAACATCCTTTACAACGCAGTAATGACACCGCAGTGCCATTACAATGCGGGTTTCACAACGCAAGTCGTTACCACGACTTGCGCTGGAGGGCGCTCTAGGACAAGAAATAGTATAATTTACTATCCAACACCTTCCCTACTGTATGTAGACTGGAGTTGGAATAGTAAATTATACTACTCCTAAGTCCAGCGCCCTCCAACGCAAGTCGTTGTAACGACTTGCGTTGTAAAACCTGCATTGTGATGGTCTGCTGTGTTTTATACCACGTTGTACCGTCATACATCCCCTTTAGAAGCATTATGTTAATCACCTTGTCTTAGTACAACAGTGATGTACTACACACTTTAGAAATCAAAGATGACTAACCAGTGCAATGTTTACTGAATGGCTTTCTTGATTTAGTATTGTTCCTTCTTGTTTCTACTTTTACTCTTTTATTTACCTTCCATATTCTTGTGGAAGTTTATGCAGCTGCATTATCACTGATGTGTAAGTGGGAAAATGCAAGAATGAGGTAGTGGGTAGATGAATAGATGTATGAGTGCCTGCATGATGACTCATTAAGTGCCTAAACGTTTCAGTGACTTGAGCGATCCTTTCAGTTATAAGCCAGACCTATTGGCATTGCCTATTCTTGATCTTAAATAATAGTAAAGAAAGAACAATACTTTAAAGGGACAGTCTAGCTTGTAACTTATTTTTTTCTTGATTGGTGGAAGACTATTACATTGCTTCTTTGATAACTGTGTGTGACTGGTAATTTTTGAAAATTCTTTTACTCAAGCTGTTTTTTAGTTAGTAGATTAAGAGACTGATTGGGGTGTGAAGCCTAAATAAAAGGATATTTATATATACCTTAACAGAAATTGGGAAGTATGGGGTTGTATATCAGAAGATATATCGTAGTGGTGTTTTGGAAGATATACCAGAACCATGTAGCTTTTCAACATTTTCCATGGCGGTTGGCACCCTAGAAGCAATATAAATATGCTCCATAGGTGACGTGGAATGTAACACCCTGATAAATAGATGGGGTGTAAGCGGAAGGGCGTATCCACACTGTAAACTGTTTTTCATCAGTCAGTTTTTTAAAACATTTTTTTTAATGCACATTTATGATATACTTAAAACATTGGGTAGCATCGCAAGTGTGATGTTGGAGTATAGAAGAATTCAACGAAAATCTACTTCAATCATAGTAGTAGTAGGAAACATAAAAAGGGTGGTTTATAATGTTTTTTAAGTAGTCCATGCCTCAGCCCTTATCTCGCTGCGTACTGATTTTTCATCTCCACCACCATATGAGAGTAATAGGTGAGTTAGAAAAAAAGCAGACCTTGTAAGTGAAGCGTCTGCTTTCCAGCTGATATTGCTGATAACATCAATGTACAGAACATTGGGTTTTCTCTTACATGGGCTGTGTTGTTAGTACTGGCTCTGCTGTTTTTGTTTTGCCTCCAGTCGTTTCCTACTCGTAATCAGGGCAGCTTAGGACAGCAAACTTTGTGAGTCACAGCATTGAAGTGGCCAGCCAGTGAAGAGAAAAGAACAACTCCTACACCCCTACAAGTACCAACAATAGCTTACCCACTGCCAATAAACAATTAGGAGGAGTCCCCGAAATAAGTTATACTTTGCATTGGTCATTTGGGTGGACTAGGAAATGAACAATTATATACTCCTTAGACGTTCTATTGAAGGGATTCTGAAGATTGGTTTGAATCAGTATTTTGAAAAAAAGTTTTGTCTACATTCAGGGCTTTTCAAATACCACAGGAAAACCTGTTATTTATTATTTTTTCTGTACAAAAAAAGTTAAATATAGCTTAAATCTTCAAGTCTTCTCAATAAAGGACTTTTCTGTTATGCATCCGCGAGTGGACAGATCCACCCATTCCTAATGTTTTTGCCACATAACAGTGGAGGTCCTCTGAACTCTGTTTGCAATTTTTAGGTCTTTCTTTATAAGCCTAGGTAGAGTTATTGTTGAAATTGCCTAAGCTTCACTCCTGTTACCAAAAAAGTGCTCCCCTCCCAACAAAACCTTGAGATTAGCAGGTATTCCGTATGTAACTTCAGTTTTGAGAAGATTTTCGGTAGTAATCTGCACTACACTCGCACACCTGTGTTTATATCTCATTTATTAAAACACGTTTACTTCATTCTGGCGTGACTCTCAATATTTAACAGGGTTTTACATTCCTGTTAAATATATTCATGATAGTTTTTTATCATTTGTTTAAAAAATATTGTGTATTATTATTGTAGTGTTTTTATGAATTGTGATTTGGGGGTGTCTCGAAATATGAACTGTTGTGAGGAACCCCATGCTAAAAGTTCGATGTAAGATCATGTTAAAATATTGAGATTCATGCCAGAACGAAATTTTGTGGAAAGTTTTTAATAAATGAGATAATAGTTTTGAACTAAACACAGGTGTGCATGTGTAGTACACATTGCTATTGAAAATCTTCTCAGAACTAAAGGTACATAGGGAATACTTGCTAATCTCAAGGTTTTGCTTGTAGGGGATCACTTTTTGGTAATAGGTCTAATGAACCATATCACCTTCAGCTGTTTGAAGGGTTACTCTCCAAAATTGTGAATAAACTTCACTTCATGCCATGACAACTCTGCTGCTGTTTCTTGATTCCGTTAAACAAACTAGCCTGTCTCATGCTTTTTTTTGCGTGTAAATGTAACCAGCTGAGTTCAGTGAGATACGCGTAATAGTGAAATCTGTTTTGGTTCTCATCCTTCTTGTGTTGATTAAAGAGTATAAAGTTAGTTGAAAAATAGAAGAGTAAATTGCAGACTGGAGTCACAGCTGCAATTCATAAGGTCCTCGCCCCATATCTTTCCACATCCCGGCCTGCACCTTCCAATTACATGGCTGCAGGCATCTCACCATGATGTTCACTTTCTGTCCAGTAGAAGGAGTGTCAAGCCCCCCGCTGACCGGTGTGTCCGCAGCTCCCAGGACTCTTTACTGCTTCCAGGCCTGGTGCCCTCATCCACCTGGGACTGGCACTCATGCACCCATATCTGTTTTGATGGCCATCTAAGCTTACTTCAATGAGGAGGGGGAGGGACTATATTGCCCCTCCCCTTGGGCCTTGCATTCCACTGGGTGTGAATGGAGGATTTTTCTTTAATCTAAAAAGATTACCTACTAGCACATGATGCCAAGTCCCATTACAGTTTCATATAGGGGGAAGGGAGTGGAGAAATGCCCTTCAGAGCAGGGCACCCAAAATGAATGTCGAGCATAATGCACATGTCAAGTTGGAGTATCATATTCTAATTGTTTCCCCTAATCCTGTTTCTTTTCTCGGTTTTTGAGCGATTGGCAATGCGGTTTATCTTCCCTGCCCCCTACTTTTCAGTTTAGTTACTACGGTTATAAAACGGGCCTTCCTGCTGACACCGTTCCTGTGCATTGGTTGGCCTAACCACGCCTTTCTTGTATCTGGATGATAGGTGCATAACCCAGCCAGTGTAGCTTTTCACGTTGAATTAACTAATTGGGTCGTCTGAGAATTCTATCTTTTTTTCGCTATGCTTTTCCTTTCCTGTAGGGAAAGGGAAGCTTTGAAAATCGATGTAACATTTTTTTTAACGTTCTTTTTTTTAATTTTCTTATGAAGGATTGACATAAGACATATATCTCAGTCTGTTTTTAAAAGAGATATTTAACAGTAAATCGGTGCCTGTTCCATCAGTTGCCGCACATATATGTGCTGCTCTTTCATCCAGAAGTTCTGATTTCTACTGTGTGCCTGCCCTTTTTTTTCTCTCCTATAAAGTTCAGTTGGAAGTCTTGTTTGCCATGTTTACTATTTTTCATTCCTCTTTCCTCTTGTTTCTCCCTCGAAATCCAAGCCGGATTTAGTGCTGGCAGTGCATAAGGGGTTGTAACATTTTCTTTCGGAGCTAGTTCCCTAGGTAACAATGACACATAATGTGTTTCTTTTCTTTTTTTGGAGAAGCACTTCTCCATCTTCTCCTTGAAAGTACCTTTCATTTTCATTGCTCTGCTACTCAGCTCTCTGATATCTTGTTGGTCTTTTCTACTGTTGCTACTTGTTTTGTATCACTTTTTGGTTTCAGTGGTTTATTGTCTCGTGCAACCTGTATTAGCTAAAATATATGACATGCGAAAATATACAGTTGCTAAACAATCCCCCCTCTGCTTAGCATTTATGGATTTAGCATCAGCCTTTGACCGTGTGAACTGGTCAAAATTGTGGATTCTGCTGATACATAGCAGTAGTTCACTTCCTTGCATGCCGACCTGAAGACATGAGCTCAAGGGTCCGTATCAGTACACAGGGAGAGGTATCTGGAGATATAGGCATACATCGGGGAGTGAGACGGCTTAGTGTTTTCTCCCCTCTTATTTATTCTTTATGTTATTGAACATTACCCATTTTTAGCATGTTCCACGCTCGATGTTCTGGTAATAAAGGGTAGGCACTCCTTTATGCTGATGACGCAGTTCTCATGGCTTCACACCCCCAAGGCACTGCGGCAGCTAGTGTATACTTTTGTAGATTTCATGGCCTCACTCTAATTTCAGACTAATTTCACAACGGCCCATATTATGTCTTGCAGCCCGAAGAGCAAATCCCTCTCAAGCATGACTATTGGCTCGCAGTGTCTGAGTAGTACTAGCACCGTTCTGTAACTTGGAGTAATTTTTTCTGCTCGAGGGTCATGGTCCTCTAATATCGCGCACCGTTGCACTAAATTCTCCATGGCTAATGGCTCCCTATATAGCCTCCCTCAACAAGCGGGGTTCTCTCGCAACCCTGTTACAAGTATATAATTCACACTGTCTACCCATGTATGGAGCTGAGGTGTGGGGCATTTCGCACTGGAAGGCCATTCAGCGTGAAGAATATAGATTATATAGGAAGCGTCTGTCTGTCCCTAAATCAGCCTCGCATCTTATTTGCCACAAAGAACTTGGCCTTCCCTATTGAGCAGATCGGTTTAGGGTTTGGCCAGTCTTGATATGGCTTGCAATTTGTAGGAATTCAGATGCTGCCCTATCAAAAGACATTTTAATGGATTGTCTTTCCTTAGATAGAGGGTTATTCATTCCTTGGTTGGCATATGTGAAGGAGAAATATTGTAAAATTGGGATTCAATTCACCTTTACCGACCCACTGTCTTGCGCTAGCATAGACAAAAGGACTGTAGCACAAGCACTTTAAATTCACGAGGAATCACGACAGATAAGGGAATCCGAGGGGAGGCCGAATCAGTCGTGGCCGGTGCAAGTATGCTTGGTGGGGAGGGGGCGAAGTTGACAGATGAAAGAATAGGATTTATTTTTCCATATTATGTTGTCTGTCCACTTCCCGCTTCTTCCGCCCTGCCCACCGCTCTTACCTGTGCTGGCCATGGCTGAGCCCAATTTGAATGCTTACCTAACCCTGAGTGAATGTGATTGTTCCACTGACTACATTTGGTGGGTGTGCAGAAGGGAGCCTTCCCTGTTATTCCGTTTTAGATCAGACACAATGAAATACTTGCTTTGCTTCCCCCAGGGCTTTGCACAGAATTGAGATGTTATGCCATGCCCTTGTGACAATGTATAAGGCCTATCAATGTTTCATTCTACCTTCTTCTGTACATTTTCCATAATATACACCAGACTCTTTTTAATTCAGTTTTTAAAAAATAATTGTCAAAATATTGATTAATGATGATGAAACTGTTTTGAACATTGGGGCTTTTTTAAATCTGCTGTTCGAGCTCGCAGTTCCATCTTGTTTTAAACATCTGTGCTGCTTTGGTATTTTGCCCCTGTTTTTGTTATCATCCTAATTATTGTATTTATTCTAGTATTTTTTGAACTTCATCTTGATTGTTTATATTGTACGAGGCTTTTATGGATGCTATAATGCCTCAGAATAAAGTTTGCGTTGAATTGAATTGGCAATTCTTTTTCTGAAAATTTGCGTCACCTTTTTCCTATTTACCGTATTTTTTATTTAAAACCTCTTTTAGTGTAGAAAAGCACGGCCAGTGGTCTCTTCAATAGCATGCGACTTTCAATTTTCTTTATGGCTCTTAAGGAGTAGGAATCTCCTTTGTACAAGAATAAAGTCATTTATATTATTACACTACTTCTTCCGCCATGATGCTCCCCATTAGATAACTATCAATACTGCCTCCGTACAGAGGTATAGTTCACACCATAGTGGTAGCGACCAGTGCAGCTGGATTACATGGCTTACTTGGCTTTCTAAGGTCACTGCTTCCTTGGTCACTCCCCTAGCAATCTGTATCACTTCCTGAACAGGCAGCCACAGGTCAAGCCCATGTGAACCTTCATGTCACAGTGTGAGGCTGCCATCGAGTCACCGTTCTCCTGCTTCAGAGCAGTGTCACGTTCCTGTTTTAATGAAAAGTGGACTATTGTGTGCACAGGGAACCCTTTGATTCGCCCATATACACAACATGATTTAAATCATCTAAGTTACAGATTTAGCAACAGTGTAGAAAATGCCTGCCATTTATAATCTTATGAACTTGTAGGCTAAGTTGCATCCTCCCACTGACTTCTACTTATGACCAGCCCACGTTCGCTCTATATTCTTTCCTGTCGGAAGGAGTAGGAGGACAGTATCTGAGCATACCCAAGATTCATTTGTTGCACAGAGGAGGGACAGAAAGAGAGCCTTCTTCAACAATTTGTCTCTCCTGGACAAAAAAAGGCTAAGCAAGCTGTTCTTCCTGTTTCAGTTCCTTGATTGTCCTGTTGAAAAGCAAAGATAAACAGGCTTACCTGCTACCATCAGTTTCAACTTCATATTTGATTAAATTGAGATATTTGTTGATAAACTACCCACTATCATACTGTGATGTATTTGGCAGATTATGCACTCCAGCGTCCCCAGCAGTAGAAACCGTTGCTGCCATGCTACAGGAATGGAAACTGTGCCAATGTATTTCTAAAACCAAATTCGAGGCTACTTGGCGTAGGCTTTACAGAAACACCTGACAACTGCTTCCTTCTACTGCCTGTAGCCCGCTGCTAAGTTCTTCTTTTCCCATGGACAGGATATGGCTGAGCTCTCAATTTCTTTGAAAGGGTGGCACCAACGCTTTTCTTGCATGTTCTATTTTTGGTTCTTTTCTTGTCAACTTCAGCTGCTCTCTCTATGCCATGATAACTGACTACTGGTTAGAGGACTCAACCTGCACCCAATGTGTATCTACTACTCTGTCTGTATGGCTTAGGGATTTAAATAAAATGAGCTTGAGTCTTTCGAGTATAGCATATTCCTGCCTTGGAAGACTAAAACGGATCAAGCAAAACCAGCCCTACAAACATGGACATCCCCTAACCGTCGGAAACTGAGTTCAGCTCCATAAGTACCTTAGAGCCTGTAAGCTATGATCCATTCTTTGGAGACAGTTTGTGTACATTCTCTGCCACCACCACAACCAGGGGTGGTTGTCCCTTCTTTGGAAAGGGGAGAAAGGACGCAGCAGTCCTTATTTACTGTCAGAGCTGAGAGGTGGTAGGCATTGGTATTTATTTTTAGAGACCGAGAATTAATTTTTATTATCGGACTTAGACCCAGAACAAGAGAGAGAAAGGCCGTAGATTGGAGAAAGGATGAGGAAGAGAAAGATAGGAAAGCCATGGTAAAGGAAGCAAGCAGGCGTGAAAACAAACTTGTAAAAGTGAGATAAAGTGACAGAAAGTTTAGGATAGGGGGAGAAAGATGCATGAAATAGTCAAAACGAGGCAGGCTCAATATTTGGCAACCTCAGCAGTAGGCTCTTAAGGAAAACTTTGAGCCCCTGCACTTATTATTTTTATATTAAGCAATGATCAACAAGCTTAAGATGTTACATTTAATAGATCAAAGTGATAAAGTCATAAAATGGAGAAAATAGCCTAGACGAGCAGCAGCAAATACTCTTGTGAGGAAATCCACCTGTAGACACCAGTGTTAGCTAAATATTTTAGAATTGATTTGTGGAGCACCATAATTGTCATTCGAGCATCTGGTCTATCCAGTCGGTTTACTCATCTTCATGTGAAAGGCATGTTGATGGAAATCCGATATGTCTAGGAGGAGCTGAATGCTTGAACACATATGCCAATAAAGCGAGTTCTTCACCCAGGTTGATACAGCGTAACACATTGAATTAGAACATCTTCCCACCTTGACAACAAACGGTTTGACAAAATGGACCGTTTTAGAGACGATGGCCGCTAAATGTCAGCAGTTTTAGTTTCAGATGCATAGTACTTTTCTGTCTGATCCAAATTTAATGTCTAAGTGGGTTTTACTGCCTGTTAAAAAATGGCTGAAGAGTTGTTGATTAAATTCAATTCTATGCAAGAAACTTAATTCAGCTCAATAGAACCATAAAAATGCATAGTGCAGATGCAAACAATACATGTTAAAACAAACAGTGAGCAATAAAAACATGTAATTGTGACAAGGCACCCTAAAGGACAAAGTCAACTTCCTGCTAAGAGCAAATAAACCATGACACAACAAACACCTCTAAAAAGTCATAAACGAGATTGGGATGAAAAGTGTTTGCCATGCCGTCTAAGGAATCAAAAGCTGGTAGCAGGTATTTGGAGAACCTGAGACATACAGACATGTGGTAAAATACATTTTGTTAAAAGCATACAAACAGTGTGTATCCGTAAAATCCCAATAAAGGCAGCGGCATCGAGCCACTTGTGGAGAGGACGCCCTTAGTCAAGGTGCGTGATGCACCTAGAACAGACCACAACATGCAGGGATGAGCTAGTATAGAGACGTGCGGACATGTGAAAAAAATACTTTAGTTAAAAACATTCAATCAGTGTGTGTCAGAAATTTCACATTACAGGCAGCAGCATTGGGCCGATTGTGGTAGAGGACATGGTTAGTCAGTGCGCATTGTTCCCCTCGAGCAGACTGCAGCAGAAAAGGAATGGGCTAGCCTGGACACACACGTCAACATCTGATAGCTCCCTTAAATATTGATCCGCTAGCCAGGACCGTCTCTGATTTCTAACTTTCAATAAGGGAGCCAGATATTTCTTTGTAAATCTTATGTACTAACCAAGAAAAAAGATGAAATGCAACATAGATTGACCAGAGTGACCGTTACAAGGGCATGGTTGAAAATCGAGCTCATGTGGGTAGCCAAGAGGAAAAGACAGCTAGTATTTCACAGTATCAGCTCTGAACCGAAATAACAGCGCTCGGTTCCATCTTCCTCCACCTTCCCATAAGTAACTGGTAAGGGGCTTTTCAGGAATCATTTGCAGATAAGTTGTAACCGTAGGCTTAATAGATTCTGCTGCCAGCCTGTAACCTTGTACCTCGGCTAAAAAGAGGGCTTGGACCTGCTTTTTCCCCAGTAAATGTGGGGTGCTGTGTTGGAAAAGGCGTGGATTAGACCAGTTCCCTCAATTGCATTAAGCCAGCCCGGGTATAGACAGGCCTTTATCATATGCTAAGCAGTCACTGTTTATATCACTTGTAAGGGCAGCTTCCTCCGTTTTCCACACTGACAGCCAAAACCAAGGCGGGCGGGTCTGAAATCTGTCACTCATATATCCTGGGCCCAACTCATTGTGGCAGATAAAGTGTGGAGTGTGGGGGGCGCACAGTATCATCCTACAAAAGCAGTTTTTCCTCTGAATGGCTGCACACACCCACGTGCCCCAGACCTCCGCCCTGTAAGAAGCCACCGGGACACACCGAGAGGTGGATATCTTAATATATGGCCCAAAAGCCTACCATCTGGTGGTGACGGAAGGCTAAGTAATGAACCAACTGCCCGTGAAAGCTTCACCCTGTGTTGTGCTATGTTTGGGGCCAAAGAACCTGTTGCACTGAAAATAACCCCTAAATATGAAAAAGTGAGATTGCTTATAAGAAAACCAGAGCCCACAGAGATAGCATTGAGGCGCAAGCACTTTGTGCCACATGCCATTATAAAAGATTTGTTAAAATATGTTAAAAGATCAAGAGTGCCCATGCGTCGTCATCCGTACATCAGCACAGGCAAGGGAACCCTTTTTGTCATATAAAATGAATAACAGGGGTGCGAGGACACACCCCTGTCGTACCCCCTGATTGATATTTATTTCATTTGAGAGTCCCCCATTTTATCCAAATTTGACCCCTGCCTTTATATTGGCAAGCTGCAAAACCAGTATATGAACCAGTGTTATGTCCATACCCATATTTAGTAGGACATGCCAGCGCATCGAACGATTGACCCAGTCAAAAGACATGGACAAATCCAAAAAGGAAAGATAAGTTGGGGTTTGTTTTGCCACTGTGCATTTTTCCAGGATAAGATTTAAATTGAGGCACTGTTCTATGGTACCTACCCTTCTCCAAAAACCAGATTGGCAGGGGTTTGAGATTTTATTATCTTCAGCCCATTCCAGAACCCTATTGTATATCCCTGCCCAGGATCTTTGCAGGAATGTCAATTTGGGATACTGGTCGGTAACACCCTGCCAATGACCTATCCCCTTTCTTCAATATCGGGACAGTGGTTGAGGATGGGCAGGAAATTGGTACATTACGATGGGTCAGATCATTGAAAACATTTGTCAACAGTGGGGGCCGTAGATCAGAATTATATTTGATCAATCAGAACCCCAGCTGGATTAGTTTTTAATGAGTTCACATACACATGTTTGTATTTCTCTAGCAACAACAAATTCTAGGTTCTAAAAGATAGCAAATTATGAGCTCTGGTTATATAGTGGCAGTACTGTACCTTACACAGTGACCTCCTGATATCACGATTAGTACAGTATCAATCACTAGGCTGAAACTGAATGTAGCTGTGTGTGGATTATAGATGTAGATCGGTGAACAGACCAACCACTTCTGGCATCTGACAAGAAAATAGTTTACATAATCCTTGAGTGAGAGAGCAAGAGTGTGGTTCCCCCAACTATTTGTAGTGAATAACTCAGGGCAAGAGTCGGCGGTACACGCGGGTATATGGCGTCCACCCACCCTTTTCACAGGGTGGACGCCGTCCCGCCTGCTAAGAAGTTGGGCCCCGCAGAAATATGTTGAACTTGTCCCTGCGTAATTTTGAGACCCCGGGACGCGTTCAGCAGCGCCTGCACGTTGTCTGCTTTCGATTCCCAGCAGCCACGTGCAGGCAGCAAGGGGGCTTCTTTCCACCTCCAGCTGGGCAACGATAAAGACAGAAGTTAAGGGGCCATCAAGCCTCCTTTTGATTCAGTATGGCACTGGAGGCCTCCTGGAACCTCACAAATGCAAATACACCGTGCGAGTAAACAAAAGCACACAGCTTGGTATCTCTTCACAGGTACTTAAGAGATGCATGCTTTACTTTGTTGTATATAAGTGCATGCACTGTAGGAATGTCAGATGGGCTTGTCTGTCTCAGTATTTACATAAATAACAATTTAAACAGCACTATTTTATTTATTTTATAGCGCTACTCATTCCAATGCAGAATGTTAGAGCACTTTACATAACATACACATTATCCATTCCAAATACATCATGTAAGTGTGTAAATTAATGTACAAGATGAGTTACATGAGACAGTCAGGGTTACATGGTGTAGGAGTAAAATACCCTTCATAGCTCACTGTGGCCTACTAGAAGGATTACAATTTATGAACTGCAATTTACAAAAGGATCTCTGTATTCAAAGCAGTAATCCACTTATGTATCTACTTAAAATTAAAATCTGTGATCTGCATGTTACATGATATGCTTTGCACGAGACAACTTTTTCTAAAAAACCATATTTTATTGCATTTTCAGTTGGCATATTTTCTAACATACACATATCAGAGCATCACTTCCAGTGAGGTCACTTCCTGTGATGTCACGTGGAATGTCACGCGTCGTGACGTCATGTGCTTTGATAGCACGTGTCATGATGTCACTTGAATACTGCCTGACTTGGTCAGTCCCCCCACTTCTGTTTTTTAGGACTTGTGCCCTGGAATAACTCTAGCAGCCGTTCAGAATAATCTTAACATAGAAACTGGTTCTGATTGGTCCAAATTTTGACCAGTGAGAATTTGAGTTTTATCCATTCAACAAATCAAACTTTGTTCCTGTGTTTAAACCATTCTGTATGGCTAGAGCAATCTATAGCAGTGCACAGCCTAATTAGTTGGGTAGGAATTAAAGTACGACATTACTTGAATTCCATGCCAAAACGGGTGGATTCTACCTGTTTCCCATTCCAGTGAAAACATTTGGACAAGCCTTCCAGTGATTTGATGTTGGTGAGTGCTGGGAGAAAGTATAGCTCACCACTATAGAAATCATGCCTGAGAAAGACACCGCTGAGATTCCAGCCTTGCAGCCGTGCAGTCAAGACTTATTTGCCTGATGACGTTCTACATTCAAACAACCTTTCCCCCTTGCCCAGCGGGTGTATAACAAAGCATGAACTTGTTTATTATAACCAATTTAATGGTACTTAATTTACAGACCTCGAAACGATGGAAGGGTGAATCTGCCCTGCTGAAATTCAAATCCCACTCACTCCCGTTTCTCAGAATCCTGCTGGCACCCTTCTGGTATGCCTGGGAATACCACTTATAGATGGTTAGCATTCAAGTGCGTCGAGAGAAGTTGCACACAAGTGTTTACATCTCTAGTAATCATACGCTCTCGGAGGCTTATTTGCGTCAGGGAAAATATAATATAACACCCCCTGTAGATTGCTCATCAAGACGGACTTCCGGTATAAAAAAAAAGATTTTTCTTTGTCCACCTTTGTAGTCTGAGCTGGAAACTTACTCGCCACACCCTACTTCACAAAGTTATGTATACAAAGTACCAAACAGTATTGTCCATTTATCGCAATTGTGATGGAGAGGGGAATCAATAATCATTCTGTCCAATAGGCATATTAGTACCTACCTTCACCCCCAGGCCTCGAGGTACCAGCAGAACCAAGAAAAAAAATAGAAGCTGGACTAGCGGTGCCAGCACACCTGGCAAGTGTGTGCTGCGTCAGTCCACAACAAACTCCAGCATAACACCCATGCCACCTTCACCAGGGGAGAAAATAAGCCCAATAAAAACTAAAAAATGACGAAGGCCATTCTGCGACCTTGGAACTTTTCGTATGAGAGGACACAACACAGGGGCAGACATCTGGTAGCTTCAGGTGTTCTGGAGTGGGGCTGCACCAATAATTATTGCCAGCAGTGAAATCATCCAGCTCTACTGCAGTGATGTCTCCTGGAACTTTGTGAGAAAGAGCATTGTTGGGGTCAGTATCTATGGTCTCTTTCAAGTACCAATATGCAAGGAGCTATCCTGGAACACACAGAAGCCCATTTTAAACTTAGATTCAATTTGTTTCAGCAGGTGAATAATCTCGAATATTTACTTGTCAATAAAATGCATAATGTCCCATGATCAATTCTTGCTAAATCTCTGGCAGAGGGTTTGGAAACCAATAACAAGATTTATTTCACTGATGTAGCTGCTTGTCAAGATCCTAGAGTTGTAGAATGCCTGGCTTCCTATGTATGATAACCCGAAGGTACACTGTGTTTTTATTCTTAATTTTTCTTCATTCTGAACTGCTTCATCTGAATTCCTTAAAGGTATCTATGTAATTTAAAAGGCATTTTCTTTCATGGCGGTTTTTTCAGAATCATTCCCCGTAGATGTATTTTCTCATTTATGCTTTCTTAATCAAACAAACATCCCTGCGACTTACCTGTGTTCAAGGGCAGTAAACATAATTTTGGAAAACAACTATCTCAAGCACATATCCGTCTTATCCAGGATATACTCACTAGATCTGATCTAATGTAGGGGTGGGCGGAATTTGCATAGTCGTGTTACGCAAGCTCCACGAAATGGTAATAAATCCCTGCGAGCTCGCAAAAGGTCAACGAACATGCTTAATTGCTTGTTCCGCCCGTTCGCGATGCATTTTTCCTGTTCGCAAACACTGTTTGCGTGCTCGGGGGTGAAATATCTTGCGAACACGTATTTTGAAAGCGCAAATAGGTGAAGAATTCTGCAAAGCCACAGATCGCGGAATATTTGTCAATTCCGCGTTCTCGTCAGAACGCAAAATTACCCAAATTCCACGAGCGTAACGGAATTTACCGCCCTGGCCTAATCTAATGTGCCTCGTGGCTACTAAGGACATAACACTTGTAAGATGCAAAGATATTTAAGAATTGCATTTGGCATTCTGAGGCCTCCACCTACTTGCATACATTTAAAAAGCTATGAAATGTATGTCTACCCGGTAACTGAATTAACAGACCAGAAGAGAAGTGTAAATCAGCAACCACTGTGAACGCTCATGTGTAGAGGGTGTTAATTACCATGCTGATGTAAAGCTCTGTGTCACATATTCTTTCAGCTAATCTTACCCCACTGTTAGTTTACCTCTGCTAGGCATCTGGACCGCTCACGCTACTTGCACTGCGATCACATATGTGCGAATGTTGCTGTGCTCCAAATTTTTCCTTTACTGCTTGTCAGCTACATCACACCAAGACACACTTTCCTTTTATTGGCCTGTTTCACCTGGTAACAATATTATTAGAAGCAGATGAATCATAGCGTTCGACATTTGTTGTGTGAAAACCTAGCGCTGGTGAGGAGAGATGCTGCTCTTTGTGGTGGGACTGGAGTGCTTTTAAGAGAACAGCTGTCGAGATTGCAACCAGCAAAGAAGGAGTATCAAAGAGACAAGAAGCAATTCACACCGAATATATTACTCTGTTTTTTATGGCTGAGACAAGTAATTTATTCTATTGACTGAAGATGATAAGAGTCTTAAAGAAGTAGGTTGAAGGTAGATGCCCCCACCCCCTCAAAACAGTATTACATTTGCCATCATGTTTAAAGGAAATGGGTGTAAGAAATATTAGTACATTGGAATGTTGAGAGCTCCATTGAAGACAATGGAGTGCTGAGGCTTCTAATGGACGGTAGAAGCCTATAGCTCCAGCATTCCAATGGTTGTTCACAGCTGTTGCTCTGAACGAAAGGTCTCACGGAGTCCGAAGGGATTTCAAACCCATGGGGCACTGTGAGGCCTTTGTTTGACAAATTAGACCATTCTGCCCTCTATGGGTGGAATGTTCTAATAGCCTTAGAGCTCTACCGGCCATTAAAGTTCCGCTCCCTTGCTAAAGGCCTTCGCCTCTGCGGCGGGCCTTTAATCGCAGAAGAGCCCGCTACGGCGGGCTCTAAGGCTATATTAAAACACCCAGAACAAAAATGTCAAGTCAAGAAAGTGTACAGCTTTGATAGGCCAAAACATGTTCTAAGTAAGACATTTATCTTTACCTTGTCAGATGCTGCTAAGATGGTTAGGTAATACAAGTACACACTACTGGCACCTGTGCATTGTTTGCAGGTCAAGGGCTCAGAGCCTGGCCTCTCATTCTTCTGTGATTGGTAAATAGAATTACCTATAGTTTGATAACAGTAGCACATATGTACAGTACTACAAAACCGCAAAAAAATAAATGAAGTCGAAAGCGAAATAAAAAAACTATTATTTGAGGTCATCTGACCCAGGCCCTAATTCTGGAGAAATAATACAAGTCTTTAATTTTAATGTATGGAATAGTAGATAAAAAAGTGTTTGATTGAAGATCAGATATCTAGACAACGTCAAATCAAGGCCAGTTGATATCTTGAAATTGCTGTCCAGTGAGCTTGTAATTGTTTTATGTAATATTGAAATGTGAGAATGCACATTTCCTAGTCTTGCTCTGGCTTATTTATTTGGTCTTCCTTAAAGGTAGTGTAAGTGACATTTGAATATTTAGAGACTGGCAAGTTATGGTTATTTTGAGGGCATAACTTTCACCAAGTAAATGATATGCAGAAAAAGATATGCATGATATTAAAACATTGTCAACAATGCCCTGGTTACAGAAGAAGAGCTGCACTAGAGTGCATGTGGTAGACACGTGTTGATGAATATTAATTGAGAAGAGACAACCTTGGTGCTAAAATAATAATATCTGAGAATGCAGTAGGAAAGAGGGAATTGACACATTGGAAAATCTACATGAACGGGGAAATTGGTTATCAGCCCAGATGGAACACTTAGTATTATGAGGTGGCTGATTGATTCCTGTGCCCAGCACCTCTTTTAAAAGGAGTGGGTGTCTCCGGAAATGGTACGGTCACATTGTTTGGGAATGACATAATGACTTCCATATTTTGGTTATATCCCATGTATGACTTGCCAGTATGACACCCCCTGGGATTCTGGGATGCCAGGCATTGCTTCCAATGTACCTCTTGTGATGTGATGTTGTTCATTGTCTTTCTGTTTTCAAAATATTAAGTGTCATATGGTTTGAGAACTTTTTCAGTTAGAGTTGGGGCTTGCGAGATCTGGTAAAGAATATTCTAGGTATACTATGCTAGACCAAGTGTCAGTTTTGGCAAGAATAATCCCTAGACAAGTCCCTGTACAATCTTCCCAAGCAGAAAGCTGCTGAGGATGGCTCAAAAGAGATGCTAAACAATTCAGGGATGCCCAGCTGATGTTTTATGCGAGTCATGAGCAAAATAATGCTGTTATGACTTTCCGTTGACTGACGTTTCGCAGGCTGTTTAATATGCCCCTTTAAAAAAAAAATCCACCATGAGTTCGTTTGCTTTTGTTGCTAACTTATTGGTTGGAGACAGGATCCCCCTGGTTGGATATTGCTGATGGTTGATTCCACCAACACTTTAGTTCTTCTGCAAACATTTTTCCAGATGTCCTCAGAGGTTTAATTTCGCTTTGAGGTTTCGTATCATGGGCTTCTGTTTTCTCCTGACAACACCTGCACCTTATGGGATAAAATAGCAACTTGATAGCATCTAGATAGGCTTGTAACTGGCGACCTGACTTTTGCAAGTCATGCATATTGCTTACAGTAGTTGTTTTCAAGCAAGTAGCCTGGCCCAGAGTAAAAGAAAGTAGGATTTGCCATCAATTTCTTCATAATGCTTAGATTCAACTATTACTGGCCTCCAGACTGTTTGAGAACAGACTGACCATGAGTCATAGCAGAGCTGACAAGGCAGCAGCCTCCTTCCTGTCGTATAGAATGACAATCAGGGGTGTCTGCCCAGAAGATGCTCGCAATTGGTCGTATGGTATGCCCTGATTACAGGTAAGGGCTTGTCCTTCATAGCTGAATACGCTACAGGATTGCCTCAACAGTCTGCCAGGACCAATGTTCAGAATTCTTTTGTCCTCTCAGCATAGTGCTAGGAGAAGTAACTCGAACAAGTATGTAGTCCCTAGAGGAAACTACCTAACTCTTGCACAGAGAGGAACTCCGAAACGATTCCAGTTTGTCGTCACAGTATTCAGCGTTACTGAATACAGTATTGGTCTAGGTGAGTTTATTCCTTGAAATGCACTAGTCAGGAATTCAGCCTTACCCTTCGTCAGGGATCAGTTTAAGAAAGAGGGGTAAGGCAATTCCTTTGGCAGTTTTGAGCTAAGTTTGTAAAGGTCAGACTACTGGTGCTGAGAAGTGACCCTCTTCAGCCTAATCCGTGCAGGAGAACGGGGGATCTGTCAATATGAATGATGTCACGCCCTCTTTCTGTTTTTATGCAGCTTTAAAAACTAGAGACTGCATTGGGCTTTGCTTTAAGTCTTGCAGGCCCAAGGAAATTGATTTTGTTTTAAAATGCTTATAAGTAGTCGCATAGCGTGTGGGGGGGCCACAGGGATGATTGCTCCGGGCGCAAAATTCTTAGAGACATTTTAAGGGGTTAAAAGAAAAGTGGAAGGATACATGCCTTGGGCGCTGGCAACCCACGCTACGCTGCTGCTTATAAAAAAAATAACATATTTGTAACACATGTACAGAAAGGGAGTGTAGAAGCACGCTGTGCCAAAATTTTCAAAAACAAGCATTTGCAATGCAATAGGTCTCGCACTTTTGAAACTTTGACCTATTGGTATTGTAAATGAAAATGCCTTTTATTATTTCAGTTTTTTTTAACCCATGAATAAAAGGCTTTGTCATTTACAATGCCAATAGGTCAAAATCTCGCAATTGCAAATGCTTGTTTTGTAAAAGCGCCCTGTGAAATTGCTCACAGTGCACTGAATATTGCAGGAATGCATGTTGTGCCTGCAGTAAGAGAAACTCATTAAAGAAAAGAAAACAGTGCTTACAGAGTAAATAAGACATACCGTGTAACATCCGAAGTAAAAGGGCAAGTCTTCATGGGAGGTTACAGATGAAGACAAGATGGTACTAAGGAGGGACTACCAAGCCTATTTACCAATCAGAAGCTAGCATTTACAAAGGACAATGACACAAGCCAATGAAAAATATGGGCGGAGAGTGGGGCTTCGAGTCCATACTCGAATACAGGATGTTTCACAATTCAAGAGCGTTGTCAGAGTTATATTTTTCATTTAACAGTTGTGGTGAGAAGCCTGTACCCTGACATTGTGAGTTGGTGCTTGGCTGCCCAGGCTCGACCTAAAAAATAACGGGGGAAGCAGGAGGCACAACAGCGGATGGAATTTATACGGAGTCTTTCCAGAATGACAGCAGTATTCTGCAAAGATAGTTTACTGCCCGAAGTGTATTGTTTGGTTGGCATTTCATGTCTCTATTCTAAAAATGTTTTCTTAGCTTGGGAATTACTTCAAACCGTTATTACTTAATTGAAATGTAGGTGTTAGACATAAATTATGTATCTTAATTTGGAGGTTATGCAGAGTGTAAACATCAGTAGGTTGAAGGCTCTTTGAACAAATACTTCCGAAGATGCACATCAGCTTTTGTTTTTTAAGCAGGCGGCACCAGAATTTTTAAGGTAAACGTGAAGTTATTTTAGCCTTCTTCCACCTGAATTGTCATACACGCCAATGTAATGTAATAGTGAAATTAGGGAAAAACAACAATTAAGGTGAATTGGAAATATTTTTCCAGCTGCAAGTGCACTCTGAAAAGACCACTCCCCTCCGCAGTGTGTTTTATGGTACATAAAATAGAGAACTTTTTTTGAGACACCTGAACCAATACACTGCTTTAAAGTTTTATCTAAATGAAATACATGTATTGAGGGTGTTACTCTTAGAAATAATTATCTTTTTCTACAGTCGGGAAAAATATGGAATGATCACTTCAATTTCTGCCTTATTCTGATGATTTTTAATCCTCAAAATGTATTGGCTTCGACCAAAATGTATCCATTGATGATCAAAACAGGGATAATTCTTAAGGACCCTTGATACACTCACCAAATCGGCTGGGGTTCCTCTTGAAAATTGACGGAATACTCTTTTACAAACGTGATGTGTGACGGATATCCCGTCCACCGTATTATTAGTGCATTTTGGCCAATGTCACTTGCAATAAGGAGGACGGGCTAATGTTTTGATGGGGTATCCCGTCCACCTAACTCTAAATAAAGCCAGTTATGTTTTATTGACCAAGAGATCAATTATTGGTGCTTTTCATGAGGAAGATCCAATTTGAGTGGAGATTAATGGAACAATTCTTCCATAGCATAGTCGGATCACGATATTCTAATAGCACTTGTTAAAAAGTACGATAATTGACTAATAAATAGAGTAGGTCTTACCTATTTGAGGCCACTTGCTATGAATCATGGTTCTTGTTAGTGGTAAATATAGCTTGAATTCATAAGTTGGATTTTGGTCGTGCATGTATGTACCAGTCTGTGGTGGCTATTTAGTCTTATACCAGTTGAGTTTTTGTAATTTTCCCATAGCATGCATTAAAGATGCTCTTCAGGAAACCAAAGGAGTGCTAATAAGATGCTTTAGTTTCACAATATGCACAAAAATCACCCCAGAAGTTCCCTAGATTGAAGAGAGTGATCTATCTGTGCAAGAGATCCTAAGTTTGTTTAAAGACACCATCGTGTTATGCAGAGTAATCCAGTGGTGTAAAGAAAGTTGAGTGGGCCCCCCTGCAAAGTAATGTTCCAGACCCAGTCAGGAGCTCTCTCTGGCCAGGTGCCTACCACCCGTGCACAGTGTCAGAGGGGGCCCTTGCAGCACGGGGGGTGTGGGGGCTAATGCTACCCCACCAGAGTAGGCCTCGTTCTTGCACTCTTTTGGAAAATGTAACTTTTATTCCTTCAATATACTTATATACAACTCTTTATGATTTCTGCTGAATTCTGTTATGGTAGTACACTAATTAAGGCATTTAAACCGAGCCTCAGTGTAAAAGGTGTGTTTGAAATGCTCCCATTTACATCTAATTATCAAATATTCCCTGTTCTTTGCTTTATTTGACAGTGGCCCAGTTAGTTTCCTAGAACACTTTTTACTTATGATGAAATGGGAGGCAATGCTAAGGGCACAGGACTCTTAAAAAAATATATAATTGTATTGGGTTTATTTGTTTACTCTTAACTCCTTCCCTGCTGCCATCGCCCGTTGGCCGTCGCAAGCACTACCTCGCTGGTGCTGCGAACGGCCGACGCAACCCCGCCCACTCCACAGAACCGCCGCACTGCCGCGAAGTAACGGCAGCGGCTAAGGTGTTAAAGCAGTGTTGCTAAACATATTATCTGCGGATCACTGGGGTTTCACTACGACTATTCGGGAGGTCAGTGACTGCTTAGAAAATTAAATAATATTAACAGATTACTAAATTGTATTTAAATAAAGTAGCTAAATTGGAAATGTAAAACGTTGAGTAAATGTGAATATATTTGAAACAGGACGCTTAAAATTAATTTTGTGTCCTCAGATTAATTCATTGGAGCCATAGAAGAGTGTCAAACAGAATATAATATGGCTGATAGGTAGCCTCATTTCAATTTATTAAAGCTCCAAACTTCCCATTAAAATTATGTTATGTTTTTTATATTTGTTGCTGACTTAAATATTTCAGCAATTGCTTATATGTTTGATGAATGCTTGTTTCTCTATTTTGTGCATTGTTTTGAGGTTCAAACCATCAGTATTGCTTAGTCTGGGATTCCTGGATACCAATAATGACTCATTGTGGGTTCCTGGATACCTGTGGTGATTAAGTAGTGGGCCCACAGAAGTGAAGAAGTGAAGAACCACTGCTCTAAGGGATATGCCTTTGTGTGTGCTTACTTGTGGTGTGGCTCTATGATGTAACTCTGTGATGTAATGCGTTGTCCGCCATGTTGTGTAGGGCGTAGAGTTCTTGGAGCAGTTTGGCTGAAGTACTCTTGAATATGTGTTGAAACCGTGAAAGGAAGATGCTCATGTAAAACAGTGAAGCATTGTTTACTTATCTTCTTGCAAACAATTTGCAAATATGTGCTACAAATACCAGGTTTCTTTAGAAAGTTTAACCCCAGAAAGTTTCCACCTATCAGAAGCCTCTGGTGAATGACCCCGTTGGGCATATTTTTTAACACTGACCCAATGCCAACAGTGCGGAGTGAACACTTTGCCTACAGTGCCGTATAAAGGGGACCGGTTGGAACAAGCAAGGTGGAAATACGTTGTAAACATTTCACTTTGTAAGCATTTCAGCTGATTCCCAAAAGCACTTGAGTATGGGAAGTAGTGGCAAAGAAGTGCTGATTTATGCACTCTTATATGACCAACCCACTATTATTAAAATTGCAAACAGAGCATAGTCTGTCCTATTTGTACTAATTATATATGTCTAGACCCTAAATATTTACATTTTATTCCTATTTAAAATGTTTTGGGACTAAATCACAAAGGCATGTAAGAGAACGTAAAGGAGTACCACATTAGTACTGCATTACATGCTGCAAAGCATCTTTGTGAATAACCCCCTTTGAAGGCACATCCAAGAAGCAGACTTTTAGGGGAGGATTCAGTAGCAGGAGTAAAAGGTGTTTGCGTGTTTGGCCAACTCAACAATCGAAGTCCACCCACCATGTCAGTGAAGTGACCTGGATTTTTATTTGTAGTAAATACCTACCTCCTGATTGCTTTCTGCATTGCACACTGATTTCTAAAACCAAGTTAAAAGGATCACACCTCATTGTAATTGGCACTACATTTTGATACTCTGAAACCTGAAACAAAGAAATCGGAATGTGAAGCCGCGGTTGTGTTATTGTGCTGGTGGCTGGTGGCACAACACCCAATACTTGATTGTTAATGGTCTATACTTTATTCATCGTCGTGATATAAATGTAGCTCTAAATTCTGCCAATAGTTAATAGTCCTTTCTGGCCTGGCTTTGGACTGCGGCTCTAGATGTTGTGGTTCACCATAAAGGCAGAAGCCTCTTTCTGGTCCATATGGGAGGAACAAAGTAAAAATAGAAACATCAAGTAAAATCAAATACGAAGATTTGTTTCAGTTGTTGATGGAAGGCAAGTTGCCACTTTGCCATTTCATGACCTGGCCAAATGCAGGAGAAGAACCAGGAAATGCCTGTCCATGGGAAGGGCCTTTCTCATCTTTGTGACACGACACAACTCAGAAGAGAGGGTACATTAGTGGCAGGTAAAGTGGAGCTTGAAAAGGAGATACATCATAGCAACACAAAGCTTCTTGGCAAGGATGGAGATCTCCGCAGGTATATCAGTTCACAGCAAGGGATCCTCATGCAACAGAGATTATTCTAAAGAATTCTCCTTGCCTGACCGAGTTGCACCTGACCAAATGGTATTATGTGCTTCTCTGCGAACACCTCCCTGGTGAGAGCAGGTGGAGTATGAAACCAGGATGAAACAAGCCTGACTATAACCCGACTTCTAAAAGGTCTTTGGAACATTACATCAAAGTGAGCTGCCCTGGTAAGAAGTCCTAGGAGCAGACTATCGACAATATACCGAATTATGAGATAGACGTACGCTCTACCTCATGGTGGTGATATCTTATGCCATCTCACTGATAGAAGGGACCTTTCAGTCAAGTGGCATTTCATATGTCCCTCAACCTTAATGAAGCAATTGATCCACCAGCAAAGTGTCTTTGTTCAAATATTTTCGGACAGCTCTCTGACAAACCATTCTAAGAGTATATAACTTGAACCATCTTACCGGAGTGGAGTAAAGATAATATAATCTATGTATGTATTTGCACCAGTAACAGCTTTTTGATACATAACAGAACCACTACTTGATATTGTGCTACTTATGGAACATTTGTGTGCTTGAGGAGAGGTAAGCACAGTCAAGCCACACTTTAAGGCCCTCACTTAGTATGGAGCTCACATGATGCATCCCTACTCAAAGGACCTGTATTACAGTGCTACTCTTGAAGTCCAGAATTGTTTAGATTCTGTACTATAAGAGAGACATGTCATGAAAAATTCCCTTCCTCCCTTTTTGTGCGTTCCACATTTTTCAAATTTGGTATAAAATTACTTGGATTATGTTATTTTAGATTTCCGAGGTTGGACTCTACCCTCACTCTCCGGTACCCCATCCCGTCACATGGAACCTAGCCCATTATGGAGAATATTCCTTGGTCAGTTATAGCTTCTCACTACTGCCTCACCTTTTAATGGGAACCCCCTTTGTCCTGTGCTAAAGGTTGGGATGATGCATAGCATACCTTGGTATACATCTTTCCATTGCTGGTATAGGGTTTTAGTTGCCTGTTGGAAAGATTCTGCACTTTTTAACACCCCTACTGTTTCTACACCGATGTACTTGTTCTGCATGAAGGCAGAAACTATGGCGTTACCAGTTCCGCCCGCGCACCCAAAGAAGGTAGGGCTTCTGTGACACCATGGACTAGCCTGAATGAGATATTATTCACCTGGGTTGCAGTTGATGTCACGAAAAGTAGCCCGAAGGGCCTTCTCATGTCTGTTGAAGACAGTGGGAGAGAGGCGCAAGCTTCAGTGTCTTCTGCGCCTGCATGTGGTACAGTGCGGTATAAACAAACATATAGACAGAAATAGTTATTTATAGGTATTTTAATTGCATGCATTTCAAGCACGTTCTACCAGCTGAGTGAAAGTCACCTTTTCCTCTGTGTATTTTCATAACCTTTCCTTTATTTGCTCACATTATAAACATCAGTGCACTTCCTCATTAGCTTTGTCCTCTTTTGACCTGTTTAGCTTGTGTTTTCTCTTCTTATGTGCGTATGTGAGGACTGTGATTCTCGGTGAGCTGAGCTCGCGAGCTCCACGCACCTACCGCTGTCTCATACTTTGGGATAGAATTTGCTCCCGCTTAGACGCATGAGATCAAATGCACATGAAAGCAATAAAAGGATCAAGCGGATCTTCAAACAAAAGCTGAAGAAGCCTATCATACCGCTTCAAGAGACTCATTGGCAATCAATATGAGCAGGAATCCCTGACAGACATGAGAGCTCAGACCGCTTTTGCATGCATAATGGATGCTACCATCTTCTCTTGTTCCTGGAAGTGTCGCTGATCTTTGATTTTCTCTTGATACCTCAGTGGGCAGAAACACCATACAGGGTGGGATAGGTGTCAGCCAAGCCACTAGCATCAATAGATACATTATGAACGGATTTCACTGTTAGTGGTTTTGTGTTCTCAGTTTAATATATGAGGTGTTTGCAATTGGTGCACGTGTTGACAAAAACTCTAAACTCTTACTTTTATCACTTCTTATTTTCATGGTTGGTTGGTTTCCCACCAATTTTACTCTGCTGTGTCCATCCCACGCTTTTTCTTTATTCGGCAGACTTAATTGCCTCTGTCATTCCTAGGAATTCAAGACTTAGGGGGTCATTAGGATGGCGGATTTCCCGCATACTCCGGGCCGGCGGAAGCCACCGCCGGCCCGGAGTATGCGGGAAATCCGCCGAGGAGTCCTGAAAGACCCACCGCCAAATCAGGATGGCTGGTGGGTCTCCCAATCCGTCCGCCGCTTTTCCGCCGCGGTCGGAAGGCGACCACGGCAGAAAAGCAATAACATGGCTGGCGGTGTCTATCAGACACCGCCAGCCATATTAGGATGCAGGGTGAGTCATGCTTTTCCGCGGCGGCTTTTCCGCCGTGGAAAAGCATACGGACAGTCACTTTGGGGGCCCGTTGCGGGCCCCCTGGGTGAAGGTTGCGTGGGGGGTGCACATGGGGGGTACCTATGGTACCCCTATGCCCTTGCGTGCACGAAGCGGCAGGCACCGCGCGGTGCCTGCCGCTTTGTGCATGCAAATGCACACCTTTCGTTTTTTGCATTGCGGCAGATGCTGCTTCAAGCAGCATCCGCCGCAATGTAAAACATACAGGATGTGACCGCCAGGGTGGCGGTCACATCCTAATTGCTATGGAGGGACCGCCGCTGCCCATGCGGACGGTCCCTCCAACTCAGGGGTGGCGGACGGACGCAAGTCCGTCCGCCATCCTAATCGGCCCCTTAATTTGATCAATCTTGTTTAAAGAACAAAGCTTCCATGAGATTCATCCTTATGCACCAGTTTTGGGGGATTTGTCGTAGGAAAAATATGCTGTCCCTTTTCCTTCATTTTTTTTTCCCTTGGGGAATTCAAATGTATTTGTTCTGTTCTATGTTCTGCTCCTTGATCTGTAGAGAACAGTCGTGGTAATCTTGCAGCGGCTTCGAAATTAGAGGGGTACTTGAATACTTAGTGATGCTGATTTGTTTCATTCTAGCACTTAAAAGTTATTAGTTGTGGGTCAGTCCTAACGACTTATGTTGAATGATGAGGAGAGAGCTAAGGACTGGTTTTGGAAGCTCTTTAGCAGAGTTGAAGGGGTCATGAGAGGAGTTGGAAGAGGTTTTGCATCGCTTTTTAAAGGGGATGGGTTATCCCTGGTACTCTCATGAACCAGGTACACAGCTTCCTAAAAAGTAATTCCTCTTCACACGCTCTCATCAATGTTGGCAGAGTGTTTGGTTTATCAGATTTTGACTCAAAGTGTGGGACGTGTACGCTGGGTGTTTCGCTCACATTCTTAGCCTAGGTTTACCTCATATTCTTGCAAACTAACCTCATTTAGGGGCAGATGTATCAACATTGAGATTTGCGAATCTCAAATAGCGATTTTTTTTAGAAATCGCTATTTGAGATTTGAAAATTGGTATGTATGTAGAAAATCGATTTTTTTTTGCGATTTCTTAAAATTCCTTAATTGCGATTAGCAAATTGCGAATCGCAAATAAGGAATAATTTCCCATTCATTTCTATGGGCCAGGAGGCCCATAGGAATGAATGTGAAGTTATTCTCAATTTGCAATTCGCAATTTCAGAATCGCAAATTGAGAATAATTGCAAGGGTGTCATAAGGACACCCTGATGCACCCCTGAAATTCACATGTGTGCGCACATGGCGCACATACATGCCCGTAAGGGCATGTATGTGCGCCACATGGCACCTTCACAAATGCAAAAAAGTGCTTTTGTGCAAGAAATCGCAAATTACCACCAACTTCAAGTTGGTGGTAATTTGCGAATTCTTAATGAGAAATCGCACAACCTGGGAGCTTCATACATTGCATTTAAGGAATCGCAAAATTTGCGATTCCTTAAATGCAATCGCAAATTTGCGATTCCTTATTTTGCACTCAATTTTACTACATACATACCATTTACCGAAAATGAGTTCGCAAACGCTGAAATTCTGTGAATTTCGGCGTTTGCGAACCCATTTGAGCTTCATACATCTGCCCCTTAGTGATTAGATTGGCAGTTCTTAAAGACATGGATGTATTCTAGCCCTGTTTTGTGAAGATATTGTTGACCCTTCCCCCAAACGCTTTGACCAAGGAACACATTTTTTTGACTGTTTTCATTCTCTTGGCCACAAGTGTATTTGTGTCAGTGCGTGACCATGCATCTGTGGTCCAGACAAAGCTTGGTGCTTGGATATGAATTCACTGGAGCTTCTGAATTTACTGATTTGGAGTCTCTGTGTAGATCATGGTGCACTGTTCTAGCCTGGACTGTGACAAGGAGATTGTAGACTACATTATGCCCTCCCCGTCTCTGTGAAGGGGAGGACCTCTTTCAGCATCTTATTTGGAGGAGGCTTGTGATTGATAAAATTTGGTGATCAGAAGAGAGGGTTTGTTAAGATGATACTCCACATTTTTGACTTGTCTGTAAGGTGTTCTCGATGAGGCCCAAAATATAAGTATCTACCCACGTAATTATTTTGACATTTTATAGAGCATACAAATAATTCTACCACGTTTCAGTATGTAGGCTTTAAAAACGTTTCATCCTTACTTAGCACCTCAGTACTTACTTATCTGTTTGTATCTTTGCTTATCTATCTTTCCCTATATCTCTTTCCTTCTCTTAGTTCCACCTTTATTTCGCGTGTCCTACCTTCTCAAATGAGTCATTGTTTGAAGGTCTAAGCTGCTCTCATCAATGTCATGACTACATCCTGCCTTTCTCATGGGACTAGATTAATAGCTGAGTGAGTCAGAATTTCCGGGTATGCGGCACACATGGCTTGTTCCTACTGCTGTTCAGTGCGTGGCTGGTGATATGTTATTGGAACAATCAACTTCCCTCCTTCATTCAGCTTAATATTCGTAGATTACTGAGATCCAGGGATATTTTTGGAGAGCTGGCGTTTGTTGATTGTTTTTACATTGTAGATAAAAAGACTACCTAGGGAGAATTTCTTCTTCCTTGCTTAAAATGGCAGCATTTAATGACATGGAAAATCACTAAACCTCACTCTCAAGAGGGGCAATGTGCACAAATGTTTGTTAAATTTTGAGCGGACGTGTCCATTCTCATAGCAATGATGTCAACATATGTATGACCTGCCATGGTCAGAGAAGGTGGTCCTATGCACTAACCCTCCGCATTCAAAATAAAATCAGGTAACAAACAAGCCAGTTACCTTAAAAATGGTGAAGTGGAAGTAAAAATCGAGATTCTGAAAATTTTGCCGGGAGAAAGTCAAACTGGCAAATACCTAGTCTAGGCAGGAGCACGTATGTATCTGACATCTCCCTGCAGAAGTCTACTTCCGATGCTCAGCCTCTTAGCTTGAGGGACAGACCCGTAGGCAGCTGTATCATGTGATAGTGATAGCTAAGTGTAGCCGAAACCCAGAAATCTAATAGAGTACCTTGAGAATTTCATTATTTTATCTAATTTAGCTCCGTAGATGATTTGCGTATGACCTTTCATGAGTCCCAGTCGTGAGCTTGCTGTGGTGTTGTAATCAGGCTTTGTATTTTATTCGGTGTTGTAGGAAGGCTACTACCGCTAAATGTGTCTGCAGTTGCTTTCCTTCATGCTCAGCGGCCGAGCAGTTTTAGCCAGATTTATCATTTTGGGGTAGAAGAGGCTTGGAATCTATTGTAAATCTACTTCATGTCACTCTTGCCTAAAACAAATGGTACAAACCTCTCGTTGGTTGTATGTCACAATATTGACCAGAAATGTATTGTGGTACAATATTATAGGTGTCAAAATACAGACATCTAAAATAGTGGCTTTACATAACTATAATGTTTGTAGTCGACGAAGTACACCAATGTTGACTACAAAAATTTTGACAGGAAAAAATATAATAAGTAACAAAATATCCACAGCCAAAATATCTAATACAAAAATGAAGTATTTAAAAAAACATTACGCTTAAAATATATAGTATATATATATAGAGTTCATAAACAGCAAATATTTAATGAAAAATCGAATATTACTGTATTAATATGTAGAGCAAAGTGTGCATACACAATTAGTCTTGTTAGGCCTTCTTAGGAGGACGTGGTCAACATGCTTTGAGAGCAGCTCTGTTCAAGGCCCCTACCAAACCATTCGAGTGATAATAAAGGGAACAGCCACTATGGTACCTACCTCAAGATGCTGGATATAATCTCCCTCAATCTGACTGCTGTAGTTCTCTTTTTGATAGCATTACTTGCCTTTGTGATTTGGCCTCACACTATCCAAAAGGGGAATATGAACAGAATATTCATGTTTAGTTTGTCCTAATACAAAAAAAGGACTGTGCCCTCTGCACTTTGGCTAATAGGGAGTTGGATGTATCAGGTATAGAGTATTTATGTAGTTCTACTTAGCCTACTTGTAATTTAAATCGTTAACACGTTACGTGATTTCCCAAAATGGCACCACTACCCCAGGCCATATAATTACATGTCGTTGGCAACAGCATTTTACAGCAAGCCCGCGCGAATAATGCAAAAGGCCAGAACGTGAGTGGCTGTTGCTCGTGTCATGTGCGTGTTCCATGCGTTATCCTGTTAAAAAGACACAATGCTATGTGCTAACTGCCTAGGCATGTGCATTTGTTTCACTTTGCTGTCGTGATCACATGTTGTTGTATTTACAACTTTGTTTGTTCACAAAGAGATGCATACACCTAGGCTTCCTCAAAGATGCAATAAATGTACTAGCTCTTTCTCAGCAGTATCAACTATGTCATATTTGAGTCCACCACTTAACACACACACTTACTCTTCTAGGTTCTTTTATAATGCACCCCCTTGGCTGTTCACCTTAACTCTGCTGATGCAGTCTGTTCTGCAGAGAGACTCTGCTCCCAGCTTCGACAAAATCACCCATCTATTACCAAGCACTTTCCATAACATTTGCTACTGTTTGCGTTGCCATTCTATGTACAGGGTATGTATGGTCCCCCGTGCAGCCCCAAGCTTGCATCCATAGGGGTGGGGGAGAGGGTGAGGGTGGAGGTTGCTAATAGTGAAAATACAGGTATTGTGTGCTCTGCAGTATGTTGCAAGATGAATAGGTTTCCCCACCGCACATGTGAGCGTCTAACAGTGCCCATTTACTGTAATAAAAATAATCATTTAAATGACACCTAATTTTCCTCCATTGTATTCGAATTTTAATTTTGCAGCATTCAAGCGCACACAGATTACAAAAAAATCCCTTGCTGAAGCAAGAAATTAACCTTAAATTAACAAAATGATAGTGCTTTTACCTCTGCATCTACTGTTTTGTTCACAGTGTGACAGATTTACATGACCCACTTTAGAAAAAATAAGAGGAATTTAGTGTGTTTTCATTGAAGGTTGGAAGGCGGACTCAGACTGCCTGTGGATGCTGTGCTTGGTCTCCAAGTCAGACATTCATTAGCAAGTCTTAATTGACATAAAAATCACAAGTGAAATAGTCTTTTTTTCAGTTTCATCTACATATACTATCATTATTATATTTATTTTTTAGATAATTAGCACCATGGAACCTCAGGTGTCAAATGGCCCTACGTCTAATACGAGCAATGGACCCTCCAGCAACAGTAGAAACTGCCCTTCACCAATGCAAACAGGGGCTGCCACGGATGACAGCAAAACCAACCTCATAGTCAACTATTTGCCACAGAATATGACCCAGGAGGAGTTCAGGAGCCTGTTTGGGAGCATTGGCGAAATAGAATCCTGCAAACTTGTGCGAGACAAAATTACAGGTATGCCCTTTTTTGTGTATTAATCTCTGGTCTACTCGGTATGTAATCCTTTGGGGTGGGAGCGGGTAGGGCGGTGTTGAGTGTTGTATCGTTAAAATGAACAGAGGAGGGGAGAAAATGCACACAACTTTTCTGTTCTGAACTAGTGGGGAGGGCTAGAAAGAAAAGGGGGCATCTGAAACCAGCCGCGGCCCGTTGAGGGAGTTACGGTGGGGCAGGGAGGAGGAGGGGCAGGGTGGAGGGTGCTAAAAACCGGCATATGGATAATTGCAGGTAAGTAAACAATTTAATTAATAAAACGAATTTCGTAGCGCGCACTGGATCGCATTTTGCGATGCAAGGCACACTACGAAATTCGTTTTATTAATTAAATTGTTTACTTACCTGCAATTATCCATATGCCGGTTTTTAGCACCCTGCCCCTCCCCCTCCCCGTAACTCCCTCAACGGGCCGCGGCTGTCTGAAACAAATTTTCAGACAACTATTACCCCACGTCAATATACATATAGTGGAAAGGGGAACTTGTAAGTGAGTTATGTTTGTTGTTTTCAATCTTCTATTGTCAAAGAATAGTTTTGTAAAGCTGTTGCAAACCTACCTACTAGTTTTTAACTTTGTGTTTGTTCTGTAAACTGATTTTAGTAATATGTTCACTCCATATAGAGGCACCTGAGAGAGCTTCCCTATGGAAAACATAGTCTGCAAAAACATATTCGGTAAAACTAAAGACATACATAATAATTATAGATAATACACACACATGTCATTCATATTTCGAACTCACATAAATATCTTCCTACAAAAAATTACCTGTATTTAATTCTTAATTTATTATTTTAAGTCTGAGTTATTTTTTTAACTATGACTTAAACCTTAATATATTTGAGTTTAAGTACCTGATAGTGGATATAGATGCAGGTCGAATTTTCTGTTGGGAGATATTAATGTATGCTTGAGATTTTGAGAGTCTCTGAAAATGCAGCCTTATGCTTTTGCCAAATTTGTATTTGCAGTCTGTTTTTTTACCTTACCCTGGAAAAAGGTATTTGCGTTATCTAATCCATGGGTACCAGCCGCTAGTACTCAAGTGCTGCACCAAGCAGGGAATTCAGTCTAACCAGTGAGTAAGAAAATTAACTTCTCTTCCGTTGTAGGTACATGTATCGCGTTGACAATACGCTGTTGAATACCTGAATGGATATAACACTTGAGGACTGCAGGGAGTAATCCTGAATCTGCCATTGACACCAAATAATGTTAGTGGTTAGCTGGTGGAAGGGATATTCGAAGAGCTGCAGACATGATGGTGCCTTTGATAGGCCTGCAAAGCGTGGGAAGAGGCTAGTATTATGTCAGCTCTGCCTGTTGCCGGGCTTCCCAGTCTTTGCAGTCAGTGTCCGGCCCATAGTAACTTCATATTCCCTAGACCAGTCCACACCTACTGATCCAGAAGATTGTTCTCTGTTCATAATTCCACGGGTGAAATGGGGAGGGAGGGGTGGGTAATTTCAGAATCATTGACTTTAACCTTTATACTAGCACTGGCAAAGCCCAAAGGTCTGGCCTTGGCAATTTGGTACAATGGTCAATTTCTTTTTCATTGCAAGCATATGCCACAAAAATAAAAAGGGGAAAAAAAGAAAATACGCTACCACCTAAATATGGCTTCCATGTGCTGCAAGAAAACTTTTAGATTTAAAACCTGTTCGATTAAGCTGCTTTTTTGCTCGTGATTTTTTTTAAATAAAAAATCTCTAATTGCTTTATGCATTGTATTATTATTTGTGAAGGAGACAAAAAGAAATCCTCACCTAAACTAGCACTCACATTGCAGGCAGCTGCAGTGTTATAATGTGCCTCAATTATAACTAAACTTTAAAAGGAGACAGAAAGTAAATCACCATCTAACTGAGCATCCAAATTGCAGGCAAAATAAATAACCAGAATTTAAAGTTAACATTAAAAAAATTAAGAAGCAAACTTTTAACCTGCTTTGCAACTGAAAAGAAAGTAACTATTTTTAGGCGGTTGTGAAGAATGTGCCAGACTAGTGGGAGAAGCCCACGTTTCCTACAGCCAGCGTATGTATCTATATTATGCATGATCTTTTGGAAAAACAATAGTCTGGCGAGCCCACTAAGGCGACCTCAAAGGACAGACCAAAAAAGTCTTACTTTTATGCTTTTCCAGAGTAGGTTTCAAGTGCGCTGCTACAGTGGATCCCTTTTGTGAGACCAACTTGCAGGACCATAATGATTTACCTGAGGCTAAACCTGGTTTAATAATGAAATAATAAAATACATTTAATGTGTCACATATTTTATTTTTGTGTTCTTTTCTCCACCCTATGCATCCTTTCAAAAGTATCTTTAGTTTAAAAGAACCCATATTAAGTGTATGTTTGTAGGTCTTCTGGTGTATAAAAAGTTTCACCCCACCTGATTCCCATCCAACTTCCTGATTCTCTGTTATTGTGCTTATTTTGTCAAGTGGAAATCCCACCTTCGAATTTGCTCTATCCTAGAAAGGAAGTGAGTTTTATTTTGTTTGTCCCTTAGTGCCAGAATGTGCTCGTGTGGGAATAGTGCCTTTACAGATACACATGACATAAAGATTTTGGCTGCCATATGATGTCTGGTAATCTCTCGATGTTGAGTAGTTTAAATTAATCTCAACTGCGATCAACATAAATCAATCATAGCGTACTCTGAAACCAGTTCTTTTGGTAGCCATCACTAAAAGGTGTTTGAGAGGGCCTGTATTTTGGATTGCCAATGGTATTGTTAATAATTTAGAATGTAGCCTTATTTGCACTCTTTTCAGCCCGAAAAAGTAAATGTATGTCACTTGTTCTACATTGTAGCCTTATTTGCACTCTTTTCAGCCCAAAAAAGTAAATGTATGTCACTTGTTCTACAGTGTCCTCCTCTTTGGGCAGTCTTTTCCCTGTCTGCGTTTCTTGAAGTTCCTCACCCCAGCTAGCTGGGAATTTAGATCACGTATGTCATTTTTCTTAACCGAAACATGTCCTTATTGCTCTGTGTCCTCTTAAGACGGACCATTCTAGAACTATTGCAAGAGTATCCTTGCAACTGTCCCTACAAGGGTGTAAACACTTTGTCTTCATCTCATGCCTTTCACCGTCACCCTTATCTTCTGCACAGTATCACTGTCTTTTCAGATACTAAGGAGTCTTTCAGGACTCTAGAGTCCATTTTTACTCACATTATTATTTTTTGTCTCTTCATTGTGCTAGGTTTCAATACCTTCCTCCAGCGTCTCAAAGTCCATTTTTTCCTAGGGTACTCCTTTATAAATTGATCTCTTGCTTTGCTGTCAAATTACATCTACATTCGACTATAGCAGGTATTTGAGGTTTTGTTTGTTGCAGTTCTACCATTTGTAATTTTGATATCATAGAGCTTTCCTTTTCACTCCATGTTCTTTCATCTTGGTGGATAGTTCCTTGCTGAAGATTGGCAGCACAGCTACTTCCATCTTCTTTGACTTTATATGTTACACTTCCTCTTATTTTCCTTGTCCTACATTGCCTCTTTATCCCTTTTTGTCTTACAGAAGTCTTTGGTTGTTATTGGCATCAAGTTGCCAGTTAACCACATACTCTTGTCATGTAACTCCACTTTTTGATCATTTGTGACTGTCTTCTAAGATTCCCTGTCATATAATTTCTGCTCCATTTGTCAGCTGGGCCCTGACTTGTCATGTGATTGCTTACATGTGATGGATTTAATAATCAATACAAGCGCATTATTCAAGCACCCTCCCCACTTCTTTGGAAAGAGCGGGCATTGTATTCTCCTTTTTTTTGTTTTAGGTATGAGTGTTTTCCCGCAAGATGTCCAAATTCTAGTCAATGGGCCTTTCTTTCTGCAAGGTTTCTGCTTTACTGTTTCCTTTCTATGTGGTTTCATCCTACTTCTTTAGGGACTGTTAAGATGCTTTCCATGGACTTCTGTAGCTTCCCTGTACCAGGGATGCCACACATGTTGAGCAGCAGGGGTCTCTGCACAGTAGTCCAGGTGTCATTAGTTGTAGGTAAGTGGAGGGACTGTATGCTTACCTGTCTTGGTGAAGTCTGCACAACATTGAAGAGTTAAAGAGAATTGTCTTTCAATTGGTAATCCTTCTGAAAGATACTTGCACTTCTTTCACGTTCCATTACTTAAGCAGATTCATTAGTCCAAAATACCTAGGATTGCTTTCAATATTCATAAAAAGTGTCCATGCAGGTATTATGTCCCATTTTAGGCTCATTATCTTAAATAGATAGATAGATAGATAGATAGATAGATAGATAGATAGATAGATAGATAGATAGATAGATAGAAATTGGTGCATGTGTTTCTGTATAACTTTTAAACCAATTCATATATTCTGTAGTTGTACCACTTTTTTATAAAATGTTATAGGCAAGCTTGTGTTCTGAGTAGACATCAAATCAGTCAGCCTCTGCATTCTGCCTTGGCAGTGCTTACATAAGTGCTCGCAACAGTCTGTTTACTTCTTCAAACTACAGCCTTAACCTGTCCAGTTCAATCAGTCTTGCTCTGTATGTTTTCAAAGACATGCATCATCCCATATCCATCCCTCCTTCAGTCATTAACTCCCTGAACACAACATCCAAGGTGGAATCAAGTGGCTGGCATGAGCGAACAATGACTTCCTCTAGTGTTTTTCTTCTTTCTTGTTGATGTAGCGTGCTGCTTTGCTCCAGCATGCACTAGCCTCTTTCTAAGCCTGCGTCTCTCTTTAGACACCTGGCAGTTATTGCCTGGTGTCTAAAGAGAGACACCAGGCAGTTATTGCTTACAAGACACCATAGAAGAGGGTGGTTATATATGACTTAGTCTTGCAAAGTCCATTTTAGAAAACGAAATATTGTTGCATTTTTAGGATATTTTCAATTTGACGGTTTACTCTTTGGCTGTATGCGCTGGTAAAGGGCGGTTGAAAAGTCATAGCAGTTTCTTGCCTGTTTACAGAACAGAGTCTCCCTCAGTTTCAGTTTCTGCAAAATATCTCATAGTTGTTACACTTTGGGCCTCTGCTCTTAACTGGCTCCTCCCAGTGCATATTAACCCAATATTTTCAGCCAACAGAGGGAGATTATTGGAGAGCTCATATGGCGTTACTGCGTGCTACAATAATCTGTGTGTTGTCTGCAGCTAACATGCTGAGTCTCTCAGAAGACATGAATTATCCATTGAAAATTACTTTGTAGTATCTAATATTATTAACAAGAATGGTACTCCTTTCGGAAGGAAGAAATGCAGATTGCTCAGTATCCGTAGTAGAATTTCTGATGTACTGGCCAAACCAGATTTATACAATGGGTCGAAAACTCCCAAAAGCTTTCTTAAAAGAAGTCGCTGAAAGTAGTGGTCAGACATATTGACCATTTACTGTGCACACAAACCTTAATAGTATCTTATTTCTTAGCTACTTTTTATTATGTTATAGTGTGCATATTCCAACACTGCAGTGCCACTTTTATGGCTGGTAGAACTGTATAAGGAAAAGCTATGTCTAGATGGAATCAGTGATCTGCAAGTTTTAGACATGGGTCTCTTCAGCTGTTACATCCGCTAACTGATCTCTCTAGCCGCACAGTTTGGTGTGTACTTCCCTCAATAACTTTTACAAATGCAGGATTACCTCCTGTTTCATGCCAGCTCCTTCACTTCTTGCAACCCTTCTTCTTTTTTGGTGTTCATTTTACTTTTTCTGCATGTCTGTACCCGAAATCCAGAACTTACCATGGGGGTTTGAGGTAACTAAGCTTTCTTTTGCTTTACCTAAACTCCCAGATTGAATTTTGCCCTCTGAAAATGCACAATGGACCCGTTTTTGTGGGAAAAGTTTGCAAATATTTAGCACAGGGGTTACATGACCCTGTGATGGTTAACACAAATTCTCCACTTACACTCATGGCTTCCTTTAACAATAGTCTTCATGGTTTATTATTTTACTTTTTCAAGCATTTTATTGGAATTTGCAGCTGAATGCCTGAGAAAGACTCTATATATAGCTATATCCAGGCGCGCAACACCCATTGGAATCAAAGGTCTTCAGCTTCCCCCAAGCTCCCCTCCGCCCCCCCACCCGTCGTCTGTGGCAGTCCGGGCTCAGACGTCTCCCGGGCACACACACAGCCCAACCGAGCACTTCACAGGTCTTTAAAAGACCATGCGCATGTTAATGGGGCTTTGATATTGTGTCACCCCTTCCAAGAGCCCCTGCAGCTTCACTCTGCTTTTTCCTAGCCCCCCCCCCCCCGAAATGTGGTTCTAGTTGCGCCTCTGGCTACATCATGCAAATTATAACTATAAAAATGTATTTGCAGGCGTCACTGTCGATTCTTGTAATACTCCAGTCCGTTCGTCCAACAGTAATGAGCTCTGATATATAAGTTTAGTGAAGATAAAATTGGCCAAAAAATCTAAATTGTAATTTTCGATCAGAGCCATTATTCAGAAGTATTAGTTCCACAAGCACTGATAACTGAGTTAGTAACTAAGTTATTAGAAATTGTATATAAAGGTGTAGGTTTTGAGATGCTGGGGAGAGCAGAAATAACCATAATAAAAAATACAGTTTTCAAAGATGGCAGCACAAGAGTGTTTCAGATGTCCCAGCAGGAAGACATTTGATGCACCATTCTCTTAGGTATCCAAAACAACTTGTGTAGTAGGTTCTCAATATCACACACGTTGTATTCCGCCCTGCTGGAGCCCATATTGTAGAAGGAGATGTGTTCACTAGACTTCTCCAATTTCCACACAAGTACAATGTGACCCCCTTTGATTATTGACTAAATATGAAACCCAAAATAATCCTCAGGTCATCCATTTGGCGAAATGTACCTGCAGCATGTACTGTATGTGTAACGAATAGAACCCTTTAGTACCTCTTGTCCTTAACAGACAGGAACATTTATATAGGACTTTAACTAAAAATTGATTCTAAATGTTACTCTTATTTGGGACTGGTCGTCAATTTTTATAGCCAATGTTTAATACTGTCTGTTTCTGGTACCCTGATGTGCCTATCAGAACTGTTTACCCTCCCACAAGTTTCATCTTTGCTCTCATCATTGAGCATTTGTTTGCTTGTAGCATAATACTCCACCCTGGAAAACTGACTTCTTAGTGACAAGGTTATGAACTTCAACTCATTCCTCCACGAAATTCCCTAGTTTATCACCCGGTCAACCTGTGTACATCTCCCTTCTTAGAGCAGTTTCAGATCCAAACGCAAACCAAGACCCTCGTTCTGCTTGCCTTGCAGTCGCTTCGGGGACGTAAACTCTTGAAAAGTGGGTTTCAATTTTTATTCATAATTAAGACCTACCCTTTGCTGGTGGCAGGTCAGTGCATGCCTCTGGCCCTATGTTTATGGACTTCTAAAAGCCGTTCACTGCACCATCACCACCATGACAATGTTTGTGGATTTTCCAAAAGCCTGTCTCTGCCACAAATACCTCAGATACTAGTGAAGTAGGTAACCGAGGCACCACCACAGAACTTCTGAAAGCTTCATTGCTCAGTTAGGCAGACTTTTCTCCTAGGGTGCAGTTTGGCATATCCTACCAACAATTTAACTGTGATCATATTTTCAATTCAAAGGTGCCATTCAAGGCACTGCCAGTGACAACCTGCATAGCCAGCTCTGATCTGCTTATTTTTTCATCTGGTTATTTCTAAATGACGCAACCATAATTTAGGTTATAGGGAAGGGAATGATGTCCTCGTTTATCTATGTCTCTGATTATTTAAAACCTCTGTACTTTTATACCTCTGCTCTGTGCATAAGCTGTGAATGGAGAGGGCAGGGTTTCTTTTTTTAGTTTGAATGTTATTCTCGGTTTATGCCTAAATGCAGTAGTCGACGTTCTGCTTCTCAACTGAAAAACGTAGCCTCTTTGGGGATTGGAACATGTCAGTGATAAATACATCCTTCATAAATAGATTGAAACCCCAAAAAGAGAACCAGTGTGGTTTCATGTACATGGCAAGAATAATTCAAATCTAGGCGCGCCAAAACTAATTTAAACTGACTATTCTCGTAAGGAGTTATTCCGTCTTTATTAAAAGAAAAATTACATTTCCTTTAATTCTCCCAACTTTATTCTCACTTTTGCCGTTTTTTCTTGCAGATATTGCTCTTAGTAACCGCTTTTGTCGTAAGAATGTAATATTTACATTTGTAACCACTTAAATAGGACGATTTTGCCTCGCTCGCCATACTGGCTGTTGGTGTACAGCCGCTTTCAGAATAAAGCATTAAGCTCGAGCAACCTGAGGCGAACTGGGAGTTCCTAATAAATAAATTTGAAAAGTCTGGAGTGGCCTGCGGCCTCCTCCTGCACCAATTGCCCCCCTTCCTCAGGTTTCCTTTAGCAGAGCACAAACAGCATAAAACATTTAAGTGTCACAATCCTTGAAGGTGGCTGCTAGCTTCCTTTCGTGCTGTCTACAAAGAAAAGGCCCGGGGGTCCCTCGGCGGCGTCTCTGCCTCCTGAATCAGCCCGGTGATGCGGGGATTGCCGGCGACTCCCAGGATTTACGCCGAGTTCCTCGTCAGCACATGCAAAGCCTAGGCCTCGCTGTATTTAGGTTGCTGTACCTCTCAGGCCACCGTGCAGTAGGTGCATGCCTTTTATGGAAATGGCACAGCTCTAGCAGCGTCAGTCATACCAAAAAAAAAAGCATGAAATGTATTCCCCAATTAAACAGAAGAGAAAACAAGCAATTGAAATGCTTTTGGTAGTAATGCAACCATAACCGGACGAGCTATTTATCTAGTCCTATGTCCTGGCTGCTGCTGCCCTTTGTCTCTCAATATGCTTGATTTTGCAACCATCAACATTGTTTTTTTCCTTTAACCCCTTTACTGCGGCGGCTATTCCGCCGCAGTGCTAAGGGGGGTGGGGGGCGGCCGCACGGCGCTCCCGTGCTCGTGATGGAACCGCTCCGTCACGAGCCTCGGGTGAGCTGTGCTTGTGACGGAACGGTTCCGTCACGGCCCCGCCTGTCCAATAGAACGCTCAGCGCAGGAGCGGAATTCGCGCCGTGCAGGTGCGGCGAGCAGGCCGTGACGGAACCGTTCCGTCACAAGCACAGCACATCCGAGGCTTGTGACAGAACGGTTCCGTCACAAGCATGCAAGGGGTTAAATGAGTAAATTAACTCCCATCCCAGTGCTACAGCATCGTTTCTCCACTTTCTTCACATCGTATATCTCACCATCACGTTTTTTCTAAGTTTCCATTCTCCTGTGTGTACTGAATATTTTGACCTTTCATTTTTTCTACATTCATTTTAATCATTTATGTGACACAGCACTGTTTACATCGGGGGTTTCCAATTTTTTCTATAATGAGAGCTACTTCTGATAAATGACAATAGTCCTGAGCTACTAATGACTGATCAATATAGTAGTGACCACATCAAGTACAGTGACCACTCAGAGATATGTCACAATATTGAGTGAAAATAATATCAGTCACAATTATGTATCCACAATACTGATTAAAAAATGATTACCATTTAGAATCCAACTATTCCCTCCAATTCATCTGTCAGTTTCTTACTTTCTGAAGATGTATCAAAGAGTCATATCCTCATTGCATTCCCAAGATGGGAAGGAAGACACACCAACTGGGAGTTACAGTGTATGACTTAACCCATGGATTTTATAGCCCTAGCAAAGAATTAAACCAATCAGCAGACGGGTTGCTAGTAACCAACACCAGCCATGTCCCTTTCGCCACACGAACATTTTTGATGCATATAAGTGCCTTTTACAGCAGCGTAGTGGCGGGGCAAGGTAAGACTTGAAATAATGCACGACCTGAGTTTAGGTTATCTGCCCTTGCTTCTCGCTTGATAGCTAGCTCAATAAAAGTCTTGCAAGATCATCTACGTCATTTAAATGAGAGGTAACCAATCAGAGTGTAAATAACACCCCCTCTCCTTCCCTGCCCCCGCACTGTGTCAGCCAAGTAGAATGTGGTTCCCATCCTATTCCGTGTTGCTGCACATCGAATTGCAGGTGTGACTTGTACTTGATTATGGGATCAATTCCTCATTTTTTTTATAGACATTCATTACAATAGCCTGATGCTGAACAAGAACGTGTAATCTTCCCAACAAGCACTAGACGCGTAGTTCTGGTATGAAAATTGTGAAGTGGGCGGGAGCAAGCCTGGGCTCTGAATTTGAGTGGCAGGTTTGGAACCAGCCTTCCACTTGGCAGGAACTGGAACTGTAGAGTTCCATGTTTTGACAAGCGGTACGCGCTTTGTGAATTTACAGCAGGTGTGAAGTCTGCGGGAAGATGATTCGTTTGCATGAAGCTCGCGTCCTTGCAACAGCTCCCCCCGCCTCTCCCTCTCCTCCCCACCCCCAAACTGTTAACAGTTTTAAGCATGTGAGCTTGGAGGGCTGCAGGGAGATACGCATAGGAAGTTAGAAGCTATTTGCCTAGGCTTGGCAGGGGTGTTCCATAAAACATGGCTTGTGGTAGTAAAGTGTGCTTATTAAATTCTCCACTTGCACAACCTAATTAATTCCAGCATTTTAAATTAACAGTGGAACTGCTCCCTTCTGTGCCGTTGCACCGATAGAGCACATTCAGCCCAACAAGCCACTGGGCCTGCTGTTCCCAAAAAGTACGCGTTAAGTGTCTGGGATATGCAGTAAATAGCAACCGCAATCAGTTTGCCAGCGGTTGCAGCGCCCCCCCATTCTGTGCTCGGTGGTTAATCTTCAAGCCATTAATTTAAAATAAAAAAAAACATATTTAACAGTTACGAGAATTTTCTCTCCTGACACACTTAGTAGGTTTGTGATTTCCTGGTGTGTATTGTGGTTTTGTTGGGGGCAGATGAGAAGATTGTGAGGTTGTCTTGGCTCCATCAGTGTCCAAAGGGCGCTTCAGTATGTTCTGAACCAGCACACCCATTCATATCGTTTTACTTTCACCCAGCTTCACCTTGCAAACATAGAGGGGAAAGTACAGATAGTGAAATGACAGCCTTCCCTTTTCACTGCCTCCATCGAGTTCTCAGCTTACTCTGGAAGGCAGAGCGATGCTGCTGTTTGCAGATGAGGGCTTTCAGATTCCATGCCCATACCATTCTCGAACTCTGTACTAAGACTACAGACAGGGTCGAAAAACCTTAACTATTATAGTGGCACTATTGTGCTAGTTGCACACGGAGAGGAACACAAGCCAAACATGCTTTCATAGAAATGTGTCAGTTTATCTTTAATGGGTTCATCTAAGGCACTATATATGGTTAAAACCTTCAGTTTCATATTAAATCTGATTTTACCAGCCAAAAACAGATGTCTGTGAAAGATGTTAGAAATCACAGATTCATTTTGACTCCCCATAGACCATTTGTCCCATTTTGGATTTGCTAGTGTTATGTGGTTCTAACCTATGTTTTAATAGACTTTGTCTTTTCCAGTTATGCTCATGGGCCGACTTCTAAAAATGTATATTTTTAATTTTTTTTTCTTCTGAAAATGACATTTTTATTTCTGCTATTAATTTATTTGGTTGCATCACTTCTTTATCACTTCGAAATGTTGCTCCCACGGTCCCAAAATAGCAATTAATTCGACATCCCCTTTCTACAAAATAACACACACACACACACATTCAAATAGATCATCTAAAGCCCTGTATTTCTAACTTCAATGCTCAGGTCTTTTCTAACATCTCTCAGTCTACACATAAATATACAGAACTCCTATCTACCAGTTGGAAACCTTGAATGCAGACTCACAAAGCTCTTTGGTACTCCATCCTTAAATAAAAGGCTAGGAGTCTAGAGAGTAAGCGTCCATGGGATGCCAAATGTCTGCCTGCATTAAAACATACAAAAAAGTCATAATTACTGCTAAAAGAGTTTATTGAGATGAGGAAATTAATAAAGCCTCTGGCCATGCCACACTGCTCTTTGAGTGGGAAGCATCCACAATAGATACTTCCTCCTTATCTGTTCAAGGCAAATCTTCCCAAGCTTCCTGTGTTTTTTAAATCATTACTTTTGTGGAACGACATCAGAAAATTAGAGAGAAACTGACCATGACTGCTCAATGGTCCAGGGTCTCCTCTTCATCTGCTTTCATTGCATCTGACTGTACTACTTTTTAGGTTCATTCTCTTGACCTTGAAAAAGTCGCCTTCCTCTGTTCTAAACTGGGTCCTTCAGACTTCCCTAGGCGCCTGGTGCCTACTTGGCTTATCTAACAGCAGCCATCTCTGCTCTTTCCATGCAGATTCAAAGTAAATTATCAATTGGGAGTCTGTGGTACCCGAGCAATTAATATAAACTCGCATTTCCCATTAAGTTATGCAGCCCAACATACCTCTCACTGATCTTGTCAGCGTTTGTCCCATAGCCAACTTGCCTGTTCTCGACAAATTATTGAACCGGTTATGGAGCAACCTTAAGATCATATTGACAGTTATCACATTTTAGCACTGATCCGGTCAGCCTTTAGTTCCCTTTATGGCTCTGAGTACCCTTAACTGGGATCCGGCAGCTCTCATATTTATTGATCAAGGTGCCTGTTACGAGCTGGTTAGACATGTAATTTTGAGACATTTGTGACTGCAGATCAGGCCATTCTCTTGAATGTTTATCTTCTGTCAGATGGCGGCCCTGTTTTAGTTATTTCTTTGCATACTCAAAGGGTTAAACTAGGCTCTTTTGTATCTAGTCGAAATGTGTTCAGGGTAAGAAGTTGTGGTGGGCTTCTGCGGTCTCACCGACCCTAATTGGAATTTACCTTTGCCTTTTATTTAACCTGACTGAAGATCTTAAGATCTCTTTACAATCCTACGGCGATGATACTCAGGTATACATCAGTTATTCTTCAGATATTCAATCTGTTATCGATGTTTTGGAAAATCATGGTTAGACTGCAATGTCAGCCAATTTCCTACAACTGAATCAGACCAAAACAGATTATTTTTCGCAATAAAGTGAAAATTGCAGCACTAATAAATAATAGGCGTACCATCTTTAACTTCTATATCAGCCCCAACGATAAAGAAAAATATCACGGCTTTTTATTTGATACAGAAGGGACCATGAAGCCCCAGATCAACGCAGTTGTGAGCAGTTTCCTTCAGAACAATAAATTAAAGGCATCATAGATTCTTCTATGTCCACCAGTTGTGCTTTGGCTCTAGGCACAATGGTTATGCTTACCTGGATGTAAACCTCTGTATACTGGACTCCCTGACTATCTTTCAGCCATATTACAAAGGGCCCAGATGCTGATTTTCAAGGTGTATTTATCATTTAAAAAAAGAAGCGCTATTTTAGTTTTAGGTCTAAGGATATTGCACTAGATGCCAGACCTGACTGCATCACGTTTAAGATACTGTGTCTGGCATATCGGCACCATAAAGCGCCTTCCTTTCTTTTTTACCAAAATTTAACCTTAGACACCTAGAAGAGATTTACGTAGCAAAGACCTGGCCTTACTAAATTCCACGAGATCAATCAATCAATCAATCATTCAATTTGTATAGCGCGCTACTCACGGCGCTGGGGGGAGGGAGGGGTCCGTTATTGCTCGAAAAGCCAGGTCATGAGTTGCTTCCTGAAGGAGAGATGGTTCTGGGTCAACTTAAAAAGCAGAGAGGAGTTTGTTCCTCCTCTCTGCGCGGTCCAGCCTGCTAGAATTCCATCCTTTTGATATTAACCCGTTGCGTGCTTCTGTCGGCCAACGGCCGTCACGTGCACTACCTTGGTAGTGCTGCGCACATCTGTTGGCGAAGCGGCCCGCCCACTCATCAAAGCCGCCGCACAGTAAAAAGCAGAAAACCTGACTCTTTGGCTAGGTAGTTTTAAGAACAATGCTAAGAGACACATTGGGTAGAGAGCCCTAAATATATATTGTTGATCACTCAGCCTTTACGTGTTTGAGGTTGTAATTAACTTCCCATGTACCCCTCACCCCATAAAACAGCGATCGGCAGGGCTGGGGCAAATACTGTAATTGTAAGAGGACATTTTTTGTGCAAACATTCTAACCCCGAGCAGAAAAGCTCTTTGCCCTCCATGCACGTTTCAGCTTTAGGATATCTGGTGCCTTTCTGCAAAAAGTTGTAAAAGTCTCAGTGGCATAAATTGCATACTGCAGATACCTTTGTCCAGCCTAAAGAAAGTGTTTTTATTGAAATGAGGTCACCTCAGCCTAGTTTATCGAGGCCGAAAAGAAGAGTAACATGCATTTTGCACTTTCCCAGAAGTTCACTACACAGCAAGTGCTTTGTGAAAAAAACAATACTTCTTTTTTAGGGCTACTGAAGGACTTCATGTCATCTGGAACGCCGTTTTTCAGTTCTTAACTTTTTTTGATCATTAAACGTAATCCAGGATTTGCAGTCTTGGTTCACTTAAATGTACAGATTAGAGTTTTTTCTTTCAGACCGAACCTTGGCCTAGAAAAATGTGTACCGGAAGACATTGCACCAGCTGATAAACTTAATTTAAATACAGACAACTACACAGAATGGCAGCGTGTGTTAAGCCCTCGGATACCCCATTGGGGTTTTCTGGCGTTGCAACAACAGAGTGGCTATCTTCCAGTTCTTCTGTGTTAGATCAGTGATGCACAACCGGGTGGTCAGGGCATCTTCCAGTTCTGTCGTAATTTAGAACTGCCATATTTCGACTACTTACGAAATATCGGTAGCGATGGGCAGCTCCACAGAGATTCCGGGAGACCATTCCACAGATTTGGTCCTTGATATGGGAAGGATCGACCACCCATGCGTGTTCGTCTAATTAAGGGAACCGCGCATAGAGAGCGTTCACCGACGTGTTAAGTCCGAGATGGTTAGTACGTTTTTACTACTCCTTAGACTCTTCCCTGCTCTAATCTTGTGCACACAACATAGGGTCTTGAACTGGATTTTTTTTCTTTGGGTAGCCAGTGTAATTCCAGCAAAAGACCTGATGCAGAGGAATTTTTGGGCAGCCTAAAAAGCATCCTTGCTGCTGCGCTCTGGACTACTTGCAGACGTTTAATGGTAGCTTTCTCTGCTCCAAGATATAAAACATTCCCGTAATACAGCCTTGATATCACTAGTGCCTGAATCTTTGTTCTTTGAGCATGAGAATGGTAGCTACCAAATGATTTTTCAGAGCCATTTTAGGGTGGCAAAGCAGGTGGCCGCTAGTTTTAATACCTGTGGTTTCATGGACAACTAGTCCTCTACTACGATCCCCAGATTTTTTGCTTTTGAAACTGGCATCGCGGAGAGGTCTAAAACGTTCTGGCTAGTGTTGGGGACCCAACAAGGTTGGGTCTTCTCTCCTCTGTCCTTTCTCCATTGAGCTTGATTGATTGCTTTCCATCCATTCTGAGACCTGCTTCATTCCGGCATTCAAGGTCATTGGGTTTTGTCTCTGTGCAGATGACAGTGAGAAGATGTTTTGGGTGTCATCTGCATATGAGAATAGAGTGAGCCCGCAACTTCCCACTATGTCTCCTAGTGGGCACACATATATATTAAACAGTACTGGACTCAGAGATGGCCCTTGAGGAACTCCTAATATTAGGGAACGTTGCTCGGAGGAGGCCATTGCTGAGAACATCTGAAACGACTGATCTCATGAGAAAGAAGTCATCCAGACGAGGGCCGTACCCTCTAATCTTAGTTCCGCCAGTGGTTCAAGGAGTGTAGTATGCGACACAGTGTCAAAGGCAGCGCTGAGATCAATTAATATCAGTGTTGCCATCTCGCCTCTGTCAAGGAGCCCTCTAAGATGATTATAAACTCCTAGCAGGGATGACTCCTTACTGTGCCCTTTCCTGAATCCTGACTGGGATGGATGAAGGCTCCTTGGATCTCCAAGAAGCTGTATGGTGGTCCATTGACATGCTTCTCCATTATCTTTGCCATAATGGGGAGCAGCAATACTTGTCTATAAATGTCCCAGGTTTCAGTGTCCAAGTTAGGTTTCTTTAGGAGGGGCCAGACCATAGCATGTTTTAATGCTTTTGGAATCGTTTCCTGTTTTAACAAGGAGATAATGAGTTCTACTAATGGCTGCAGGATGTCCACATCTAAGACCTTCACCTTAGTTGCCGGAATCCGGTCTTCAGCAGATCCAGATTTAACTGATGCCTACAGTGACATAACTTCCGCCAGGTCCAATGTATTCAGTATATTCTGTGACCTCAGTTTGCTTCCTTCTCTTGGTCCATCTGATATTTAATCTACATCTTATACAGTTTATTCATTGGCGGAGAATGGTCTTTCTATCCTTGATTTAGTGTAATCTGGATGTCTGCAACGTTTTTTTACAAAGAAGCACGCTATTTTCTCATATATTGATTGCGACAGTTCTGGTATTGGGATTTTCTTATTGGGGTCTGAGAGTTCGCTCACCACCTTAAAAAGGGGTTTTGTGCACTTTTTAGCTGTGTTAATATGATCAGTAAAATACGACCAACGGAAACCCACCCGCCAACTAAGATCGTCCAATCAAGCCCTCGCCGCCGTCCCGCGCATCCGAAAATCCACCATGGGTGGCAGATCTTTTTCCTTTCTTGCTGCCAAGACCTGGAACTCACTCCCCACTCACCTCCGCCTTACTCAAAACCACATCTCCTTCAGAAAAGAACTTAAAACATGGCTATTCGACAAATAATTAACCCCTTCCCCAAGCGCCTTGAGACCCTCTGGGTGAGTAGTGCGCTATACAAATGCCTGAACTTGAACTTGAACTTTTACAGATCCCATGATATTTTTGGAGAGCAAGTTTGAATCTACATTTGCTCTCATCATACTTCCTCCTCCACACTCTTTAGCTTTTTTCAGCTTGTTTTCTCTACTCACACTGCCTCTGTAAACCACTGGGCTGGTGGATGGCATCTGCCTTGGTGGCAGGTTTTTCTGGTACCACAGTATTTAATGCCTCCCACAGCCAGGTGTCAATTGTAGGGTGGTCAATGTCCGCCCCTTGTCCAATTCTAGGCCTTGATTTTCTTAGTTGGCTATTTAGATTCGGGATATCCAGCCGTGACCATTTCCTCAATAGTCTCTGGGCTCTATTCCCTGTTTTGGCCAGTTCATTTCCTGCATAGATTGAAAAGGGTGCTATGTAATGATCTGACCATACAAGCAGCATGGCAGGTCCAGTTTCTAGGGACTACATTAGCAACGATTGGATCTAGCAAATGTCCCGCTTTATGCATAGATCCCTCATTCTTTAGGTCACTTTGTATGACTGCAGTGCGTTAAACTGCCCTGTGAGGCTACTTCTCTGTGGCTCTTCAAAGTGGCTGAAAAAGCTGCACTTGAAAACATTTCATTCAATCAGGTTCTTGGTAGCAGTGCAGTATCAGCAGTAAGAAGTACACATCTTACAGTCATGTATGAACTAAGTCCTGATTCCTAAAGCCTTTGCTGGGTGTGTGTACTATTCCAGCCTTAGGTGTCACTTACTTGGGAATTTCCACGAGTAAGACATGCTTCGTCGTGGAAAAAAATGCGTTGCAAGTCATGTCAAAATAAAGCATATCTTAATCCTGAGACGGTCACAAGTAAGTCACGTATAAGCCTGAAGTAGGTCACATTTACTGACAAAAGAATGAGACTCAGTCAGTAGTTTTTATGATCAGAGGAAGGAGAGGAGCAGGATTGCTGCTTGTGAATCATCGTCCGTCCCACCTGTGTGTGTGTATGTATATATATATATATATCTATACATATATACATACACACACACAGACAGATGTGGACGGGCCAAGAGACAATATATATATGGACATATCTCTCTCTCTACATGTATGTGTGTATATATCTATATATGTATGTGTGTTGGTGTATATAGATAAATATATATAATATATACATACATACATGTAGAGAGATATGTCCATATATATATATTGTTTCTTCTTTATTGCTGGGATTTATGAGCCTATACTTCAAATGATGAAAGAAAAACTATAAGTCTTATAACGTAGCATGCTGCCTAATAAAAAACTAGCACTGACTGGCCTAAGGTGCCATAGTGCACCAAAGTGCACTATGGCACTTTTGGTACATTTTAAGTTTATACGTTTATGGTACGTTATAAGTCTTATAACGTAGCATGCTGCTTAATAAAAACCTAGCACTGACTCGCCTAAGGTGCCATAGTGCACTAAAGTGCCATGAGTGCACTTGGTCCTAGTAGAGAAGATTTTTATATGTCCATGTTTTCTTCCATTATTTTTGGGACATGGGCAGCCTAGTAATCCAAGAGGTCTTCTACTTTTCTGAAAAACATTCAGTAAGTTCTAGGAGCCACAAAGTGAAGCACAGCTCATGTGGACACTTGTATAGGGTGATCAGCTGTTCTGGATTTGCCGGGATAGTCTTGTTTTTCTAAGGACTGTCCCAGGAACCAACAACTATTGTCCTGGTTTTTCAGAGTGGCTCCGATGAGGGTGTACACAGGGCCGGACTGGGAACCCCACCCTGGAAATTGTGTTGGACTGGCCGCCCGGGGGCGGGGTGCATGTGGAAAACACTTGCAGCTGTTTTTGTTACAGTGGGCCGATTAAACTAGCCTCTGTTACAAAACCGGACCCCCATGGGTCTAAAACCAGCCCTCACCCTGGCGGTCACCAGGGAAACACCCGTTGCCCGCTATGGCCAGTCCGGCCCTGGGTGTATATTATTACAGTTAAGTAGATGGTCCAGTTTATCGTCCTTCTTCTTACTCCAGGGCTAAAGTTAATATTTTGAGAGAGATGTTTGCTCTGCTTCCTCGCCTCAGTCACGCGGCACAGCAGGTTTTACTGAGGAGTGAGTCAGTGTCACAGGAGACCACCAGCCAAGGTCAAACCTGCCACTTGGTCTCGTCACAACATTGGAGAGGTTTGCACAGTTGTATATATCAACCCAGAAAAGGGCCCTTTAACGTTCTTATTTATTTCCTGTGTAGAAAGCAAATAATTGCCATGATGGCCTTCTTGCCAACACCTCTCCCTCCTCTTATAGAAATACACATTGAAGTGTATTCATTCCTGTTTTTTTCAACCAGGTACTTGTAGCCTTGCTGTACCATTATAAGTAGAGAACTCCAAATTCCAAAATGCAAAGGAGAGTGGGCTGTGCTTCTCATGGGTGAGGTTAGACAACTTGAAATCTTCTGTCACATTCTTTGGCTCGTCCACTTTTAAATGGAAATACGTCTGTAGAAGCTGAAAATGTGGTCTTTTGTATATGTATTTTTTTATAGGTTTGTTGGATGTGGCAGTGTAGTCTATGTTGATGTGTGCTGGGTTGTAATTTTTCAGTGCCCATGGTAGTTGCCAACCGATGGAGGCCGCGGCTGTCCTTGTATCAAGTTCTGAAAACATGATAATGCTACTCTTGTTGTAAAGGAGTGAGAGGCTTCTCAGATGTTTGCCAAACCCTCTCTGGCTCTTCCATCCAAGAGTGCAAACGTGAGCCTGTGCGGAAAGCTGGGCCTCAGGAGCCTCACCCACCCGCCGTCCGCGCGGGAAACCAGGTGTTCCTGCTAGGGCAGCTGCAAATGGAAACAACGTGTAAAATGGTGGACAGGGGAGGAGGAAAGAGTAGGTGGGGGAAGAGTGGACGCAAGCGAGCAGCAAATAAAGCTGCAGGTAAAACAGCACTGAGACCTCCTAATTAATGCAAATGGCCCACATTTAAATACTGAGAATACCCTCGAAAGCCGGCCTTCTTGAGTCTTTTGTGCATGTCCTGGATAAAGAAAGACTCCCCTCTCGCTTGAGGATCCGCGCATCTCGTTAGTTGTTGACGTTGTGAGCAAGCTGCTAATGTCTTCCTGCTGCTGTGATTGTCCACAAAAGCGTGTTTCTGAAGCGCACTTGTAATGTGCATCATTACAAAAGCTCAAAAGCACAATGTCTTTAATGGGACCAGAACACTCCTGAGAAAGGCTCCTGTATGAAATAGCCTAGACTAATGCATGCGTGAACATATAATACTAATAATTATTTTAATAACAAATTTTGATTTTACGCCGCCGCCTCATCGCATAAGATCTTAGAGACCCATGGTGACTGGTAATCTCTTCCATTGAGCCCTGGAAGCTTTAATTACTGTGAAAATCACTCCTTGCAGGTGCTGTAGAAGTGCCCTGGGAATCACTCACGGCCACATCTTCAATCTCGCACCCATTTGCAGATTTTTACAGAATAATCTGAACAAAGAAACCTAAGCAAGGGCACCACAGCTAAAGTAGGTCTTTGTAAAATTAGAAAGACAAACCATTGTTGTTCAGCTCACTGGGCGCCACCTTGTTACTGTTTGGAAGCTAGCAGCCATTTCTTTGGGAAGTCCTCGACCTTGAACTTCAACCCAAATGATTTCCTTTTATGTAGCCTAGAACTTACAAGCATTCCATAGTAAGTTTAGAATTGTATGTGGATAAGTTACGACAAGTTGTCATATCAGTCACAAACGAATAGCAACAAAACTGTAGTCAGTGGAGAAAAATCATATTTCAGAGAAAGCTCTTACACAACCATTCCTTCCAACCAACTCTTGGCCACAAACGGAAACAGGCATTGTCAAAGCCAGTTCTTTTGACCTTAAAGTTACCAAGTAGACAGATATAGATCAGACATTTATGCACCGATGCAGGCAACTTAAGTATAAGTGATAATCCAATGATTAAACGTCTTGGTTTCAAGCACCAATGAGTCAGGTCTCTCGTACAAATGGGGGAAAATCTCCATTAACACCTACAGTAGTGGGTGAATCGTGTGGTTAGTAAAGAAGCGTTGGGCGCAGTATGTTGGGAGTGGCATGATACACATAATGTGCAACCAAGAAGCAAGAGAACTGATGATTCTCGAAGCTTGGGTTTGCTTCATAAAGGGATGAGATAGAGAGAACAGCCTCAAGATGTGAGGTTAAGTGAAACTGAAGTCCTGAAAAATTAAAAAGACGTCTGAGCTTCATCTGAGATCCCATTTTATAGTCCGAAACCTTGTCATTTGCAAAGATCCATTTTTTGATGTAATGAGTGCTGTTGCACCAGCAAACACCAGTGCTCCTATATTGCATACTTTTCAAAACAAACCGGTTTTGCTGCCACAAGACAGCACCAACGGTTGCAAAAACGTGAATGTGATGCTAAAAGCACTTCTGCACATTTAACCACGACCTGGGCAGCTCATTTTATCGGGTACAGCATATACAGATTGACATTTTTCGTTTGTCAGATGGAGTAAGCATAAGTGATCATTTCGTATAGTATGCCTGGTTGGTTTTTAAAGTAGTTTTCAGTGCTTGTAAAATACTGTGCATAATAAAGCTGGACTATGCCAACAGAAGAAGTAATGGTTCAGTGGTATATTATGTGGAAAAGAAGATTGCTTGTTTTTGGACTTCTCGTCCCTTAATACAGCTACTCTAGGCTCAAGAGGGTTTTCTTTTCTCCAGCTAGTTATTTATATTCACTTGAGATAGGAAAGTCCCTGCTCTGCCAACAACTTACGACTCTTACTATTCATAAACTACTTTAAAGCATACATCAGATCAGAGCCCCAGCCTGCTTGAACAGGAAGAATGTATAGTGCATACATGTGCACTAGGCTGAATTATGTGCCTGTTACTGACATGTTGTTAACTCCATATTGTTAAGTCCACATGTTATCCTATGACAACCGCCTAGTATACAGCAGTGTACCATGCTTCACATGCTGTGGTTGGTGATGCAGAAAAACTGATGAAAATAAAGGCAAAACTAAAATGACTATTACATTGGGCCAAATCAAGGCCTAGTCAATCTCACCAGTTACCTTCGAGCATTAGACACGCATTGTGTGTGTATACCATCACCATATGTGATCAGCTGTAGCCCATTGATGACTAGCGCACGTGTTCATGTTAGGTAGGTGCGCCCCATCCTTGGGATTCTTATGTGCATCAGGGAATGTAGCATGCCTAGTTGATGACGCTGGCGATAAAAGTACGGGTATCTGGGAACACCGAAGCTGAGCTCATGTGCACAAGACAAGATGTACACGCGATTATCTAGATGGGGTTCTCCAAAGTCAGTCCCGGATGGCCGGATCCATGCCAGATTTTTTGCATATTCCCATTTAGATAAATGTTATCATGAAAATCTGGCATCGATCCAGGCCTCTGGGACCGACTTTCCAGATCCTAGAAACATCGAAGTCGAGCAATAAATAAATAAATATGCGCGCCAAAGGAGCTATGCACTCGATTTTCATAGTGCGTCTGGACTATTGGCTGCGGTTATATTAACTCCTTCAATGCTCATGACGGAACCCAGCCATCAGAGCCACGGGTGGCCTGTGAGCGTGACGGCTGGGTTCTGTCACGACCGCGCCCACGATTGGAATGTCCAGCACTGGGCTGGAATTCCTGCCGCAGACAAGGTGTTAGAGCACATTATCTATGTCAATGAAGAGTGACACAGAGCCGATGTTTTGGAAAGTGGGACCAGCAGAGACCAATGGTAGGCAAACTTCTTTGCTGTGCGGACTGACATGTAAAGTGTCAAAATCTTGTCACTCTCGGTCCATAATATGCCCTGTGGGCTGACCCCCAACAGTGAATGACAATGTGAAAGAGCTAATTGTGGAAGATGGCCGACCCATTTCCCTACTGCATGTCTGCTGGTCTGTGGGCTGATATGAAATGAACGTGACATTCGAACAGGTCAATGCTTAAAGGAGGCTGGGATGCTGCTCTTAGGCCCATATCTTTCTCTCTCTCTATGTGTGACCAAGACCCCGTGTGAGGTCGAAACGCGTATTGTTTCTCTGCCGAATAAATAATCACCAAGCATTCAAAACCGGAGTGGCTCCTTCCTTACTGGCCTGCTGGAGAGGATCTATGCGATATATATATATATATATACATATATATATATATATATATATAGAGAGAGAGAGAGAGAGAGAGAGAGAGAGATAGTATTGAAAGACTGTATTGCAATAAGTTTGCTGTGAACGGCCTATATAAAGAATCCTAATAGTATATTGTATCATAGCATTCCACAGATATTCCTGCAGAGCAGCACACTACTTCCCCCATACAAAAACCAAAGCAGGAACCCCACACACACACACAGACTCACAAATACCAACACACAACGTTCCAGTAAACGCATTTTCTAAGACACCTCCAGACCTGCTAGCCTTGGCTGTGCCATTGTGTGTCCCATGATACACCTGCTCTTGTCACAGAGTCTCCCGGTGATGAGCCAATATCACACAATGAAAAGCAACCTGCATAGAGTGGGTTTGCAGCGTGTGTGAGGAGTGTTTGCATCGTGACACCCATCTAGGGGTTGTACAACCTCCCCTGGATATGAGCAGCAGTGTCAAAGACACTTATTACTGTTTGGAGATAATAGTGTTAGATGGCCTTTGTAGTACTGGCTCTCAGCCCCCTTACCTCTCCATGTCTGATAAGTCAGTACCTCCCTTAGAGCCCTGACGCCTCTTCTGACTGCCTCCGCTAAGGAGGCAGTCAACCTCAAAAGGTAAAGATATCTCGAATCTGCACTCTCCTCTAACATGAAGTCTCGACTCAGGATGGCAGCCTTCTTACTCTGCGGTCTGTTTACATTGACATTTACTGCCTTTCTTGTCTCCATAGCAACATCATTGGCATCTGAACGGTTCATCAAACTGCCCAGTACAGAACCTTCAGGCTCAACTTCCCGTACACTCCCACTACCTACTGCTGTTTTCAAAAATGCCCTCATGGGGACTAATACATTTTGAAACATGCGACAGATTCCATATCCTAAATTCCCTCAACTTCTCTGCAGTGTGGAACACTTTCACCGCCGACTGGGGTTCCGTCCAAACTGGGAAACCCTGGATGTGAGAACGCAGGTTCTTTACCCCCAGCCAGTCTCCACCCTTTGCACCGGAGAAGAGTTCAGGCTTCAAGCATGGAGTGTAATGCATCCTTCCTCGGAATACACATTACAGAGACAGTTTAGCAGAGTCTCTGTATCCGGAATCACATCCGGAACTAAGTGAATTTAGATCAATTTGGCTGAGTTGAACCCGAGGTCAGTGGTATTCTTAGGCCTTTTTTTAGGTTGACAGTGCAGCTGTCTGTTGAACTACTGTTTGAGTGCTTTAAAATATGCAAAGACAGTGCTTTGCCACTTTGTTGTTGGCTGTTTGGTGTATCATCCCGCCTCCTTTCGAATTCTTGCATTTTAAATCACGAGGGACTATTTTTTTTATATACCCTAAGTACACCGACTCACCAGCATTCCAACTCACAGCTGCACTGTATGCAAAAGGTGGTGTTTTTATGTTTTGCTTTGTTTTTTTTTCCTGCAGCTGACTTTTCCCTCATGTTTTAGCCAGGACTGAAAATAAATGCTAGGTCTACGGGCTTGGTCAATGTTAGATCAATAATGGAATGGACATACGTCACCTACAAGAAACATAGAGACCGTTATTAAATCAGTAGGCCAAGAGTGACAGGGATCCCATTATTGGAAACAAAAAGATTCCTCCAAATTAGTAGACATGAAGAAAAAAAACTACAATAAACGATGGGCAATCCATTAAAGAACTTCTTAGTTGTAAAAGAACTGCCTGTTTTAGATTTGGATTTGTCCCATTTTTGAAGAAAAAAAATGTTGTACATAGCACTTTTCTGTAATACTTATTAGTTCTGGTTGGTCTACAGGTAGAACCCCACATATCAGTGGGGTGCCTGTTGAGTAATCAGCAGTGGTGGAGAGACCGCTCAAAGAGTGGATCCCAGCTCGATAGGGAATGAAAGACGTTTCATGGGGAACTCATTGAAAAAGAAGGCCCTCTCTGGTCGGTTACAGGGATGGTAGTCAGGTGCGCAAGTAGTAAAGACAGCAAGTAGGCCTCACCCAGAGAATCGTACCACACACCGCGGCCTCCAAGTCCTAACTGGTCTAAGAGTCAGGTCTTCCTGTGTCGTTTAGTGACCGATGCAGAAGTGACCGCTGCAGAATCACATGCGGCTCGGCAGCTTAAATCTGAACAGTGGTTGAGGGGCACAAGGAGAGGAAAGACGCAGACCACATCCAAACTATGGTTCCCGTTTGATATTTGTGTATGATCAGTCATGCAGTTTAGCAAACCCTTAACCCCTTGCCTGTGGTACTAATTCCCCCGATGTGCGGGGGGGGCGCACACAGCGCCCTGGTGCTCATGACTGGCTCAGCTCGTCATGAGCCACGGTGGCCGTTTGCTCATGACGAGCTGAGCTTGTTACGGCCACACCCGTTTCTTCAGGACATTCAGCAGAGCAGGGGAATTAGCCCTGCGTGCGAGCGTTCTGACCATTATGACGCGCTCAGCTCGTCATGAGCACACGCCCACCGTGTCTCATGACAAGCTGAGCTCGTCATGAACATGGGAGGGGTTAAGGCTCTCCGAAAGAGAGTGCAGACAGTTTTCCGTGGAGTCGCGAATCCTGTTTTCTCAGAGAGAACAAGAGCAGTAATTAAAAAAATATATATATTTCTAATGGATACACTGTTATTATACAGAGATGGCATCACTCCAGTGGGAAACCTAGTCTCAGTCTGATTTCTTTTCCACCAGCCAATTAGTCTCCAAGGAGGAGAGTGCAGTAAACCAATGCCCAATGGCATCACCTAGAATGACATACTCATTGTTTAATTAGCAGCCTCTTCATGAAAGCTTAGCAAAACCTGGGAATTGCAGTTGGAGCCTGGGTCCATTATTAGATGAAATTGACTTCTAGAGATAGGAAGTGTTCTTTAACAAAGCAAAACGCGTTTTTTTAACCCAAACACTCATTTCTTAAATCCAATCTTTAATAGTATCCTCTTATTTTGACTGATCTAGTATAATAAACCAAAACATAATTTCCCAGTATTTGAGTTAGTGCTTTCAATAAGATCCCTGTTGGAATTAAAACACCATCTTTGTTCGTAATGTTGTCTGATATTTCCATATCGGGGTACCTCTGACGTATATAAATCATTTGCCCTTCTGTCTCTTGGTTTATTTCTTCAGAACGCCTCTGATGAAGCATAGGGACACATTAAACGGGTAACTGACAAGTGACCTCGAACAGAGACACATATTTAAATTTTTGGCTAAATTTTTTTTTGTAAAACTAGTCAGCTGAAAAGCATCAAACAATGCAAAATACATCAGCACTACAGCCTGTGTTTTTAAAGACACCCGCAGGGGCAGACAAAGCACCGAGTATGTCGAGGCACTAGATGGAGTTTTCATTTCTTTTGATGATTAAATCACTTCAGTTCTTGCTACATTTTCCCGGAGTAGCCGAAAATAACTCGCGCCGGTTGTATAGTGCATTCTTTTGAGGGAGCACGGATTGCATCCGATGCCAGACGTGGGGTGGATGACAAGGCTTCGCCCAGCATTCTTTACAAGCACAAGTCCAATTGCAAATCGAATGAAGAAGAGAGAGAACAAGAAGCGATGCTCGGACGGGGATGCAGGATGCGGGCAGGCGAGGCGCGCGCCGTTATCTCCCTGCTGGCGCGCCTGGAAGCGCATCCTGGCCATTTAATGCCCGATTCAACCGGCAGAAAGAGCTGATTCCGACCTATGATTATATAGAAAGTATTCACTTGTGTCCAGAACACTCAAGAGGCTGTCAGCTGTACATTGCGGAACAACAGGAATCTATTTTTGTATTCGAAACACAATTAATGAATATATGCAGGCAGTGTGCCTCTTGTAGAAAGAGAGAGGTGTTGTTGTGCACTGGTTAGAGCGGTCCGTATAGTGCTTGGCTGATGCTGGAGAGCGCTTTCTTTTCTCAAGTGATAGTATGTTGTGGTGTGCCAACAGAGTTCCGGCGCCAGAATATCTTTATGTAGCAGGCCTGAAGCCATTCAGGAGGAAAAAACACGTCTGGCTATTTTGTTTGTTTATAAAGCGCACGCTCAGTCTAACTTGGTTTCATGGCGCTGTACAAAAAATATAAGAAAACACAAAGCAGGAAGACAACCATGCGTTCAGTGCTAGCACAATAGAGCGGATTTTTTGCAGAGCAGCATTGTTCGTGAATGACCGAGGCGGAGAGGATTGCAATACAAAGACAGTAAGGAGAGTACCGAGACACACAAGGTTACACGGACTTGCTTCTGCCAGTATCATATCGTTTCAAGGGGTCTTTCCCCTTCGGCTCCAGTGCGTGTCGGCATTTCCAAGATTAAAGGGGAGTGCATTGAAAACACGTAGAATCTGCACCGAATCACACAGTGCATCAAGTTGTAGAACCCAGCCTGGTTGGGATGTGCGTGCCTCAATCAGCGAGAGGTCTGTACGTCCGAAGAAGGACCAAAGGGCTTTCCGGGTTAATTCAGCTTTTCTTTTGAACGTATGATGGCATTTCAAAACTGTACAGTGGAAATAAAAATACAAAAAAGTGTCAGGTGTCAGCAAGAGGCGAAGGAAGAGCGGCACGCTTTCCAGCTGGCCTAATGCTGCTCTATTTTGAGTTCCTGGCTGGTGGGCGGCTGTGAAGGCAGGGGCTGGAGTGCTGCGCCCGCGGTGCTCCTCTTTAATGAACTGCGAGGTGGCGGGGCGCGCGCCCCGGGGGCGCCTTCTTCCTCCTCGAGCAGGGACCGGGAAGATGCTGCCCAGCACCCCCGCCTTGCCGGCGAGCATCCCTCGGCCTCATTGTTTTCACCAGGGGCTATAAATACACAGCGCTCTTTATAAAAATATAACAGGACGCCAGCATTTTTATGGAAACGGCAGCAGCGTAAATGTCAAAACCATTGAACCCTCCTGGAAGGAAGACATGTCTAAATTACCTTTCTGGCTGCACGAGGCACGAGTCGATATATCGCGACTTAATTGACTCAGACTTGATTCAGGACATTACTGTGAAATGGGTGAAGGCCAATATGTTTGTGAGTTCTTGTTTCCCTCCCGGATATTTTGTTTTGTCGCCTTACTCTGGTAGGTAGCACACAGCACAGACCAGCCACTGTTCAATTTTCCTTTTGTCACTGATTGTATAACAGTGTTATGATTTCTACAATGGTCTTCTTTAGAACACAGGACTCGATTGTCAGTGTCCTTTGAGGGGCGAGCAGGTCTGTATTGGAGCCATGTCTTTCTTGCTCTATCCTGCTCTGGTACCCACGAGTCGGTAAAAAGTGCCCTGTTGTATACTTGCTCCTCATGTTTACCCGTATCTGAGTAACTTCGAGCACATCACCACCACATCCAGAGCCATCCTTCAACACAGCCACAAAACACCTGGCACCTCTCAGCAGAGGCCACTGCGTCAGATCCTCCCAACAATCATAAAATTCACAAGAGAAACGCAACCCCAAATACATCCAAACCCAACTTTTACATTCTTCTTCTAGACTAAGCCACAGAAGGGCTGCCCATGCTGGTGTGTCCTCCAGCAGTCTCCAGCAACCTTCTAAATAAATCATAAAAAAAGACACCACACCATGTTCAACACTTACCAGACAAATACAGAACCAGAACAGTTATGAACGGTACAGTAAAACCACCACTCCTACAACCAGCCCTCAACGTCCTGGACTCGAAGCCTAGCACGGACTTACCTTACCTAATGAAAATCTGTGTCTTAAACTAGCCACAGATAGCACACACCCTTGGCACCTACCCTTTAAGACTTATTCGTCATGAGAACATTCAGAGAAGGAGGTTCTTTGATTATAAAAGAAGATCCAGAAGGCAAGGCAATTAAAATGCCGTAGACTTTTAACTAACACATGCATTGAGGCCAAGGTGAAAGTGAGCTGAATGCTTCAGACAGTCCCAAGCAGTCATCGCAGCGAAAAATAAATGAACTAGAATTACCTAGAGAGCCCACAGCTTTGCCACCGTCTCAAATGATCGGTCATAAAATTCAGGCCAAATTTTCTTGCATCCAGTCTCCTACCAGTGCTTTTAAGCGTAATGTCCTTTTGCAACCTGCAGTAGACAGAATCTCCCAGTTTTCACATTAAAAAGGAGCGTCAGCATAAACAAATCCATTGAGAGTGAGTGGACCAGCCTTTATTTAAAGGGCAGTCAGGGCTACAGGGAACCTTGAGCGGCCCAATGGGATAGACTCGTAATGGGAAACCAGGAGTTGAGAGTGGTGCTTGAAGTCAATCAAATAGTTGTTACTTATGGTTCTAAAGTCTCAGGCTAAAGATCTTGTGAGGCACTTGGAAAACAAATGCTGCCGTGCTTGCAGAAAAAGCAGAACTGGGTGTGGTTAGAACACAAAACATCAACATGCTTGAAATACTTTTCATTCTAGAGGATTGGCCCTATATGCATAGGCTGTGGGTGAAGAAGCATAGCAGCAACTTTATTTAAGTTTATAGAAATCTTTAGAAAAACTCAGACCTTAGGTTAACTAATCTGACTTGAGAATGCGCAATAACTGCGAAAAATGCCACAAATATCTCCCTACCACCGGGTCACCTGAACCTAATAGGGTGCAGGGAGTCCAATGAAACTCCCTATATTGGGCTGCACATGTAGCCCAATACAAAATGGCAGTTCTGGGACTGCACTGCCCTCCCAATCTGCCCGGGGGAACACCTCCCGATGGTCGCTGCCCCCCAAACACCCCATTTTTTTTCAATGTTAAACTGAAGTAAGCCATTTATTTATTCCACTAGCTAAACTGCGGTCTGTGTGAATGTAGAAATATGTAATCAAATGTGGACTCCCGAAGTGAGCACATTTTGTGATACCAGGCAGATCGTTTTATGTGATAGTGCCACGCTTTTTGTGACTTTCACACTTAGCTATACGGCGAGGTAATTCAGCTCACAGTGTTCAGTGAACCAGGGCTCGCTTGTATGGGGTTGTGCAGACTCCAGTGCTGCTTTTTCCTGCGACGATCATGCACAAATATTCCTATCTTCTTGCCTTTCTAGCAGAGTTACTGACAGGGGCGACTGGCGCCATTTCAAAGTAGGGGGGCGTAGCTTTTCATAAATTAAAAAAACATCTGTTTGCCCCTCAAAAAACTGGTAACTTCACTGCTCTCCCCCACCAATTAACTTTTACATTAAATTAATTAGTGGGACCAATTATAGACACCATAGCGCAACTACTTTTTATTTTACTTGTATTTTTAAATAAAAAAAAGTCACTGACCGAAGAATGCAAAATGTCGTCTGCTGTTCCCAAAGGAGACCTGGCCTTGACTGCCTCTCTTGAGCAAAGCCAACAAAGATGGACTCTGCGGACTGGAAACATGGGAGGATAGGTGACTGCTCTCTTCCTTTACTCTTTTAGACAGTGCAGCCACTTGCACTGTGCACAAAGAGAACAAGCATGTTACACATGACCATTGACTGTGTGCCTTAAAAAAAAAGCCACGCAGTGATTGGCCTCGTTCTGCAGTCCTCCCACCACTGCGCTGACTTGAGAAACTATGAACCAATCCACGCTTTGCTCTTATGCTGTTTTACAATAGTAGTAGCATGAGGGTGCAGCAGGATTGGCTGGGGCAGCACACAGCGCTCCAGAGTAGACTGGGGACTGAGGTGAGCACCCTTTGGCTCGCCTAATACAAGGCAGATTTGATGGGTTTGAAATGCACATGTTGGCCTGGGCTCAGTATGAAACTTGTCCAACCTGACAGGCCACATGGCACAGGGCCTATTACCTGTTAACCCTGGTGTCTTCCAATCAATAGGATTGGTTCCATCCCAGCAACCCAAATGATGCTGTGTCTCATCCTGGGATGGAACAAGAAATGAAAATAAGCAATACTTTAAAATGTATTATGCGATGGCCTATAGCAGCTCAGGTTCAGCGGGAGGGCAACGCTTCAGCACCCACATGGAGGAACCGCCGCTAGTTACTCATATTCCCTAAAATAATCCACCAACAGATGTTTGCTCCCTCCTGCTCTTATTCCTACAGCCTCCTTCATTCTTTCATCAGCCATTTTGATTCACATTGGCACCATTTTATGTGGCCTTTTCCAAGAGGCAGAGTCTCAGACCTCTTGAATTTCACTTGAGCCCGGTTCATGGGAGCTAATCTCACTGCTTTCCTTGTTATCCGTTTGCCACCCTAAGCTGACCCCCCCCAGCAAACAAATTACCTTGTTTCTCCACCACTGCAGGTCATGCAGTTCATTAACTCACTCCATGCCACACTCACTTGCACACCAGTTTTAGCCCTTCCACTAGCACCAGCACTTCGCGAGGTGACTCTCTGTTACTGCCTCCCCACCTGCGTGCCTCCGATCGTCTTGAGGGGCTCAAGCTGCTGCGACGAGTTCCACCCTCTACACATTCTGGTACCTCTTGTGCAGACCTCGTGATGCCTGTAATGTTTTTTAGTTTAGAACTTTTTTTTGCACACTTATTTGTGTCTGCACTTAAATTGTCCATATAGCACTATACAAATAAAATATTTCAATTTTAAGTATCTCAGTATAATTTTCAGTATAATTTCCAGTATTTGCTTTGATTCTGATAGATAGGTGAGCCATCTTTTGTAAAACGCCCTTCTCTCTAATTCCGAATCATTTTGGGGTGGTGGTGTTCTTTCGAGCCCTGCAGCTGAGGCGTGAGCCTGACCTACTTCGGCCAGGTTTCCAGTGCTTTGTGTCTGACCCACTTTATCGCGCAATCAACCCTGTGATGTGGGCATTGTTTATGCACCTGGCAACACAGTGCACATCATAGGGCCAATGGTGACATAATCATTAATATTTAATAAAAGATGTGCTTAGTCTCAGCACTTAAGAGTTAGGTTCCTAGTGGGAGCCAGAGCAAGCTCTGAGATTTTGGGCACCCTATTGAAAGAGCCAACTGCATCACACACCCCCTTCAAAGGGGTGGTATTTGATGCTTCTAGACACAATCTTGCACCCCATTCCTGCTTGTGCCATAGACAGCTGACTGGCAGTGCCATAAAGTAGCAATGGTCCTGGTCGCTTGCCAATTTGCAAGTGTTGTGAGAGAGTCAACTTAAACACAGGCTTGTTCGTGTGCAAAAAACAGAGTCAAATCATAGAAGACTCCTAGCAGTTACCACTTAATAAGGCAGGATTTGAGTGAGCAATGACTAGGTCTTACAAAACCATAAAATCTTGTTCAAATGCCCCACAAGATACCAACAAAAGGAATAGTTCTCAAAGAAAATGTCTCCTGCCACACATTTTCTGCTCGAATCTTCTGCAGGAACAACTTATGCAAAACTTTGCGTTTTACGCATGCATAATAAATATAGAGGTCTCATTCAGTTTCTCTGATACCCTCAGTCCTGAATGATCTCCTTGGGCCTCCGTTTGGATGAGCAGTGTCTTCTGAGCTCCAGGAAACCCTGCTGGATGTTTACATGGTTATCCTTTTTGGTAAACAACATAAACACTAGAAAAATGGCAAAACGGCATCAAATAGCTTCGTTGGAGGTTTCCCTTCATTTTCATAAAGTGATATGAATATTGAAAAAAGATCAGCTTTTAAAGTTTTCTTAGTCAAGAGGAGCACTGCAAATGTGTCTGATTTGTTCTTATTATGTTGCACCATTTTGCAGAGGTCGATGACATAGGGAGGTATTGGGCACTTCCATGGAGCAAACTTCCTTTGTTATTCAAGCACTAATATCACATAGTATTTTAAAGAGAACCACAAAGGAAAAGATTTCAGAAGCCAAGTGCTGTGCATTTATTTTTCAGGGTACAGCTTCATAAAACAAATCATTTCAAAATGTAAAACAAATAGATAATAAAGGTGTATTTTACCTAAATGATGTAGGAAAGAAAAGCTTATTGTCCAGATTTGTTAGGAACCTAGTTCTGGATCAAAAGGGAGGAAATAAAGAATAAGGAATTGTTTTGACCTTTCTAGGATTATCCCTTTGCAGCAGAAACCGCATTATAGGTTGTAATGGAGCATTTAAAAGTGTTCTTTTCGGTGGCACTGTGTCTTTAATTGTAGAATGAAGAGAGGAGAAATGAGTTTGATTGCTTATCTCTCCTACCCTCTCCCCGAACAGAAAAAAAGCTTACATAATTTAAGATTTGCATGAAAGGCACATGCAAGCAGGATTCAAGGGAAACTGCCAGAGTTAATTGCTAGGGCCCTTTCTTGGCTCGCTTGTCATGTTTAGTTGTTTTCTCTAACCGCTTGCCCACCATCCCTTTCTATATTCAAAATGCTGCCTTTTTCCCTCCACCGTCAACAAATCAAAATGCTTTTGTTCTTGTGCACAGAATATGCATACGACCACTGCAGCGAGGTGATAAAGAAAGCGACAGATGCAAATGCGGCTGTTTTTCTCTCTGCGTTCTGAATAGACATCAAACCATACAGAACTGGGTTCCTTTAGAAGCCTTTGCAATAAGATCCTGATTATTGTGGTTGTTTTTGGAATCATCTCTGAATAAGAGCTCACAGATGTTGGGGGAGGAGCAGCATTTCTGCTAATCTGCTTTTTTCATTGTGTGCTCATTTATTTATTTTTGCTCGGAGAGTTGAGGGGAGGAGCAGAAAGAGGTTGTGATTTCTTCAATTTGTAATGCCCAGCATGTCTTTTTCTCTGATTTCCCAAAACATGTTTTTATCACATTTTACAAAAAAAAGCAGACTATAGCTTTAAGAATCTGGAGCACAAAGAACACGCGTGCTCTGTAAATTATAGAGCCGCGGAGCCTTGCTGCTCTTGCCTATGACAGTTTTCTGGAAGGACTTGCATTAACGTTAATGCCTGCATGTCCTTTCCATGTTACAGTGTTAAAGGCATGGAGCCTCTAACAATCATGAGTTGAATTGGTCGCCCCGGATCCTACTATATCATCACGTTGACAAAATGGCCCCATGTAAAATAGCTTTTAATATATATTTTTTTCAATTGTTTCAAAGAAAGAATTTGTGATCTTGAGCTAGCTGTAAACAGATACATACGATTAGTAAGATGGTAAGAGAGGTAATTAACGTAGGTAAGATAATTGATAAAGGAGATAAGTGATAGGGAAGAGAAATAAAATGTTGAAAAAAGGTAAGTAAGGTAGGTCTGATAAATAAGATGGCAAAATAGGTATATAAGATAGGTAAGGAATAGGAATTATAAAATAGGTAAGTAAGGTACGTAAGAAATAACATAGTAAGAGAGATAAGTGAGGTAAGTAATATAAACCTGATGGTATGGTAGGGAAGAAAAATAAGATGGTAAGATAGCTATTTGAGATAGGTAATATATATAAGAGGGTAGGATAAGTAAGTATGGCAGATAAGATGGCACGTTAGGTAAGGCAGGTAATATAAGTAGGATGATTAGATTGTTGAAAAGGTAGTAAGGTAAATGAGATAGCAAAGATAAGTAAAGTAGGTAAAATAAATACAAATGTTAAGATTGCTAGTTGTGTTTCCCCTCCATTGTTAAAATATCAGAGATGATAAGCTATAATTTATCACTTACAAGAAGGTTAAACCACTCGTGCTCCTCTCCCATTGCAAATGTCTGAACTGCAGTTCCAGGGCAGATGTAAGGTTATGTATTGATGATCTTCTATTTGTGCTTCCAAACTTTCAATTTTGCTGCCTAAAACATGCAGCAGTCCCCCTATTTTTTGGGTAAGGAAATGTCAACATGTTCCCTTCAATCTCAGATGCAGTTGCTGGCCGCCTCTGGATTCTTGGGTGCTGTTGGAACTGGCCTGCTTGACCTACAAGATGCAGAATCTGGAGGGTCTGTTACTCTGTAGTACTGCCTATCTGTTATCTGCTGGTCCAGGAGGAGAAGTAATTTGATTTTCCTGCCTATATATCTGAGAGTGAAGACGTCTTAGACCATTAGTCAAACATTCTCAGCCACAGCCCTAAGAATTTGGAAGTAGTTCCCAGTTGCTTAGTGGGCATCATCATCTTTTCCTGCTTTCCAGAAGAGATCTCAGAACATTTTATATCATTGTGAATAATTGTTTTTTCTATTCTTTTATTTTAAGTTGCTGTTTAATATCTGTGCAGGGACCACCTTTCCTGCATGGGTGGTTCTTTTATCTGTATATCCCACGTCTTTAGTATTCATTTCTTTTTAACAATCTTTATTTGTAGACGGTTATTTCATGATTTTATTATTCTGGACAAAACTCAGTATTGCATTAGGGTAATGCAGTATTGAGTAGCCCATGATTTCATCCTTGAATAAGTTGATATACCCATTAAGCAACTCCACAGATCTTTGCAGTATGTGGTGCCAGATGTAAATAATAGGTGTTCCTTCTTACTCAACTCACAACATTATTAGCATAATGGCAACGTGGAAACATTCCAGCCTTTCACTTAAATAGAGTTCTGAATGAGTCCCCAATTTATTCCTATTCAGCAAAACACATCAGAACAGAGCTCATGATTCCAGATGGTCATAACCTATACTAAATCAAAGCAAAAACAAAATCCTTAGTGCTTGGTAATTTTAAACGAATAGCCGGCAGGAAAGATGATTATTGCGAGTTTTACATGTAAACAGATCATACTGTATACATTTTTAAGGGCAACAAGAAGGAAGCTGTTGGTAGCAGTCTTTGTAGTCCCGGGAGGGAAATGAGAATCCAATCCGCAGAAAGATACCTCATGGAGAAGGCTGGCTGGATTTAAGTTGTGCAGTGATGGGAATAATTGAAATAGAAAAAAGACCCACATAAGCTTCACAATTGTACATCAAGGTCCTGGAGCAGCACTGATGTTGAACTTTGTATTACCTGTAGAAAAAAAACAGAACAGAAGGGAGTAAAAGCACCCTTATAATTTCCTTACTAATTAGGATCAGCCTTTTTTCTTTAGTGTGGCTCATCATAAATGCCCAACCCCACTATACTAGAGACTAAGGTAGGCCTACACCTACATGGTAGACTGATGTGCAGGTTATGCCGGTCAAGTCTCTTGGTCCCCCAAGAGAAAACCAATTTTGCTGCAAGGTACAGCATGTGGCTTTTATTCTTTAGGTAAACCAACTATTGACATTTCTTTGCAGAGCATAAACAGGAGCTGTGAACAAAACATGATCAAAACCATTTATCTGAGGAAAAAACCCACAGGTAGCTGCTTCTATAGTGGTTATTGTGTCTAAATGTGAGCTTATTTAATTCTCCCTTTTTGTAACATGCTATCCCTAGCCAGAAAGTTAATTTAGAGTGCTTACACTCAATCCCAAAATAGCATGAACCCGGTGAGAGCAGTTTAATGGTGTTAACAAAAGCCATAATAAACAGAGAAGAAAAAAACAGTAGTGAGTAACAGTCAAAGGAGCTTGATTTGATTTGATTTTCAAAATAATTTGTTAGGTCTAGCCCTTTATGTCACCAGTAAGTGAAAGTTGTTTACTACATTCAGAGAAATGCTTTACATAAAGCTACAAAGTTGCTCATGTTCTCTTCCACATAAGATGTGTTAGAGAATAGCAAGAATGGGCAAAGATGAAGGCTATCAAGTGTTAACTTTAATTTACAAAAGGTTGGAAGCAAGTAACATTAGAAAACATAAAATAACTGGGTGATTCTGTATTGTGTGTCATCCAATGCCCCCACTGAACTTGTTGGTAGGAACTTCCTATTTAACACGGAGCCCCTTCCCGCGCCTCCAGCCCAAATGAGTTGCACCCGCTGGTTGAATCTTGATAAGGAGAAGCGAGTGAGCCACTCAGCGGATGCTCAGGGTTGCATGCTCTGTAGGCAAAAGGACTGCATGTTGATCATAACTGCTTAGCTTTGAAAGAGCTTCCTATGCCGTTGACTAATTGACTAGGGGGTGATCACAATGACTAATAGACTAGGGAGAGGTCATATTGAGACATGAGTGGGTTTATGATGAAAAGTACAGAAGATACTATGCAGGGTGAGTAAATAGTTGTAAATATTTTTGCTTCACCTGCGGTCCTTGCTGTCACTATGCTGTTTGTCTCCTGCATAGTAATCTTCCCACTCATTGGGCATGGCTGGGGTATATTTAAGAGCAAGCTGTTTTTTGGTAGCCCAACGATTGAAGATCCTTCCTAATTCCTAGCACTACTTTATTTGTAGGATTCTAGCTCTTCCTCTGATATTTTGTCCTCCCTGACAGAAATATGAAACAGCGCTATCCTTCCTGTCTGTCGCCCTGCAAAGTTCAGTCATGCCGCTTCAGTCATCTGGACCTTTTGAAAACGACAGCCTCACTCTACAAAGATGCCAAACACAAATTTAACTATCCACAAATATCCACAAATTTACAAGGACTAACACTGTCTTCAGTGCAGACCCCCTTGTGCTGTTGCACCGCCGAAGACCATAATCAGAAGGGCCAGGCCTCCTTCAGTGTACAGCTGACCAAATACAGCAGGCTAACTCCTCAGCCCAATTTAATTCAGGAAGCCCCTCAAAAGAACTGTCCAGCTATTTCTACAGTCTTTGCTAGGCTGTGTCATTACCCCAGCAATGCCACCTGAAGTATCTTTGCACATAAGATCTCATCTCCAGAAAGACCGCAAGTTTGCCAATGATCGTAGGCTTTTACTTTGTGCCAACATTAATGTATCTTAATATAAATTTTCTTGACACACAATTGAGTCAGAACTATAAAATTAGATATTTTTTATTTACTTCCTGCTGATGATACCACATTTTACTGCTGGAGTGAAGAATTAGTGTCCTTTTTCTGAAACCTGATATTTGTCCTGGCTTTAGTTGGCCAAATTGCATTTAAGACAAAGAGCTCTGTCACTCGTGTGTATGTCGCCCACTCATGGTGTGGCTCAAAGAGTGGCTTATATGTTTAGTAGTAGTATTAGATTATAAAGCCAGGGCATCGGACCTCAACAGTCCATAATCCTGTCCAGTCATATACACTGATTGTATTGTATTGCAATTACATTTATATGACTGTTACTAACACTGGAGAGGCACTGACGTTCTTTACACCAGGCAGCAAGAGGCTCCTGAACCCAGGTGTGTGGTAAATCCAGTGTCGTTTGGTTATTGTGATCAGGCTTGCGCTCTCATGAAAACCATTTCATGCTTTTACTCAGTTCCTTGGTGGTGGATTAAATTAATAGGAGTTATGTGTGATCATTAGTTGGGGATGGGAAGTGTATGTGGTTCCTGTAGTTGGTTGGTGGGATTACTAGATGAGATAGAAGAGGTCAGGTATTGTTAAGTTGCAGGTCTAACTTTCAAAAAGGAGAGGTTGTGATTTTTAGAAATTTTGGAATGAAATGTGGGCATTTTGTAGAAATACAATAATAAAGCCTAAGATAAACATATATGTGACTTACAGCCAGAATCATCAAAGTCCCGATTTGCGAGTCCTTAATAGCGATTATTAAGGAATCGCTATTAATGACTCGCAAAACGGGATTCATGTAGAAATCGCAATATTATTTGCGATTTCTACAGCTTCCTTATTTGCGATTAGCAAATTGCTAATCGCAAATAAGGATGCGATTTCAAGGGTACCAGGGGTGTCCAAAGGACACCCTGTGGCACCCCTGAAATGTAAATGTAGACTGATGTTGCGCACACACATGTCCAAAGGACATGTGTGTGTGTGTAACATACAACTTAGAAAAATGCACTAAAGTGCATTTTTCTAAGTTTTCGCTATTTACCACGAAGTCAGACTTCGCGGTAAATAGCGGCCAAAAATAGCGATTTCGCAATTAAAAAATGGTTCATGAATTGCATTTAAGGAAATCCAAATAGAGATTCCTTAAATGCAATTCCTCGCAATTTAGCGATTTTGCAATTTGCGATTTTTGCATTTGGGGTGATGAATCCCAAATGCAAAAATTGTGCTCGCAAAGGGCCAGATTCTCAGAATCTGGCCCTTTGCGAGCCGATTTTACAATGATGAATCTGGCTGTTAACCCCTTGGCTGGGGCGGTAATTCCGCCCTTGCTGGGAGCCCAGACACTTATTTCTGGCACCTGGCAATGTTGTTGGGAGCCATTATCCATCCTAGGGTAGGTACTAAGGGTGTTCATGCCTCTGGTCTATGCCTACATACCACTACAATGACCCTAACACACTGGCATGGGGTACCCAAACAAGTATAGAATATCAAGGTTTGGACCCAACTTCAAAGTCTACAGTGATAAGCAAAGCTAAGGAGAGATAGCTACCGAAGCTTTGTATTGCACCTCTGACTACTGCTGACTTCAGTGGGTGCCCCTCGAATAATGTGCATTTCTTCTCTGTGTTTCCATATGATCGGTGGTGAAACATAAGAGGAGATACCCCCTTGCACATGCTGCAGTGAACAAGTGAGTGGTTTCCTATATCAAGTGCTTTCACAACAGCATTGCTCTACTCTTCTTAAGAGCTATGTGATTTAACCATGATTCAAGAATTGAACCCAAAAAAAAGTGTTAAACTAAGCACTCAACCGACTCAAATGACCAGAATGCACCGGCAAGGGCTACTGAGGGACATACTGAATATAAAGATGGTGGAATGTAATGCACCCACACACAAAGTCCACAATGAGGCATGACTAGACAAAGAGGCACCTAAGCCATGAACTGCATCTACTGCTGCTGTCTCCATGAAGTTCTCCCACATCATGGGTTTCCTGCTGGCAATTCACTCACCAGCAACACAGCCACCTGCTTGGGGCCAGGCTCCTTCAGGTCAGGAAGTTGCTGTCTGAACTTTGATAAGTACGCCTCCCAAAGTATCTGCCTGTTCCGTGTGCGAGGGACGCTTGCACTGCTGTTGCCTGTTCTGTGCATGGAGGAAGCTTGCATTGATGCTGTTCATCTGAGCCGGACCTGCTTAAAATAAGGCGCTTAGGAGACATCTTCAATATAGAATAATTGTGACTTTTTTAGAGTTTTTTTATGTTGGGACCAACATCTGAATAGCATTTCAGGCATCACTGATGACGATAAACTGCCCAATGCCTGCCTTGTGTTTCAGTAACACCTCAACCCCGTTTTTGGAGGGTTTGGGCGAAACGGAAACCAAGAGGCTGATTGTTCCCACCCAGTTGGGCTCTACCATTGATGCAGACACAGGTGAGAGACCAGTGCTTTTCCGGTCCTGCCAGTGCAGGGCGCACAGTGAAACTCTGGCAGCTTAGTAGGAGAATTCGGTTATCGACATTTCTTGCAGTTTTCTGAAACTCCAATAACTCGAGAACTTGCCTCCTTCTTCCAAGAACCAAACAGGACCAATTCACACAAATGTCTCTTAAGTAGGTGAAACTTACCACCTGCATTTGCAGTGCTAGGTCACGCCAATTCACGGAAAAACAGTTTGTGCATTGACTTCAAACCCTGGTAAATGCGAGACCTATTTCACTTCAAAGAAGTGGCTGCCATTGTCCTGGGCTGCTTGGAAAGTGAAAGCGCTCATAGCGCGCTGAATGTTGCAGGAAGGCATGTCGTGCCTGAAGTAGGAGAAACTTATTAAAGAAAATAGTGCCGGCAGACTAAATAAGACATACCGTGTAACAACAGAAGTAAAAGGGCCAGTCCTCATGGGAGGTTACAAATTGAATTGAATTGAAGGGGGATTTATATAGCGCAACTTTGCCCGTGGGCGTCAAGGTGCTAGTGGTGGTACAGGCTGTGCAGGACAGAAAGGAAAGGCGAAGATACGACTAGGTCTCCCAGAAAAACCATATCTTTAGAGCCTTACGAAAGAGGGAGTGGTACGACTGTTCCTTAATATCAGCCGAGAGGGTGTTCCAGATCTTGGGTGCTAGGAAGCGGAAGGCCCTCCCGCCCCATCTGGCTTTGAAGGTTTTGAAAATCACCAGGAGATTTTTGTTGGCAGATCGAAGGACCCTACCAGGGATATAAGGGGTTAGCAAGGCTTTGAGATCTTCTGATCCGCCGGCATGCAAGGCACGGTGGGTGAGACACAGAACCTTGAACTCTATCCTGGCCTGTATCGGAAGCCAGTGAAGATCCCTCCTAATGGAGGTTGCTGATGAAAGTCTGGGGGCATTGACGACAAACCGGGCAGCTGCGTTTTGAACCATTTGAAGGCGCTGTACCTGTTGTTTGTTGATACCCAGGTACAGTGCATTACAGTAGTCTAACCTTGAGGAGATTAGTGCTATCGTAACAGTTTTCCGGGCCTCTGGGGAAAGATAGTGTACCAGCTTCCTCAGGATTCTAAGAGCTCCACAACAGGTGGAAATCGTCCTGCTGACCTGTTTGTTAAGACAAGGCGGTACTAAGAAGGGACTAACAAGCCTATTAACGAATCAGAAGCCAGCATTTACAAAGAACAATTACACAAGCCAATGAAAAATATGGGCGGAGAGTGGGGGAAGCTTCAAGTCCATACTCGAATACAGGATGTATTACAGAGCAGCGCATGCGCTGCCCAGGCTCGACCTAAAAAAATAAAAATTCAAGAGCAATGTCGGAGTGATATTTTTCATTTAACAATTGTGATGAGAAGCCTGGACCCTGACATTGTGAGTTGGTGCACGAAGCACAAGCACCAGTGATGGGGGAAATTGTACCCTGTCCTATTTTACAAGGCAGTGCCGATATTATAGATGATGTGAAACTTACCAGTCACAAACGCCTTGTCATAACCTTAAGCTTTGCGAATACGTTTTGCACTATTCTTGCTATTAATGATATAAGAAATTAATTAAGTGGATTTTGCTTCAAACGCCAGGCCATTGTCCACAAGCAAAGAATATTGTATTTGTTTCATTTTTATTTAAATATAGTCAGAATATTTAGTAACCAGTTTCTTTTTTATCCTGATGGTAACGCTAAAGTACATTCAAACGGTGCAAAATGGACCTTGGTCATGTTTTTTCGCTCCCATACTACTGTAATGCAACTGGTGCTCATGTAAAGCGTACTGATACCTTTAGGTCGAGTTCACGCTATATAGAACATCCCCCTCCCAAAAAAAAAATACACCTTTTGGTGTAATTTTTGTTTTGTTTGTAATGGTGCCCTAAATATAAAGCCCCCCCTGTTTGGTAATCTGACTAGTTTTTGCAGAACGTGCAGACTTCATGCTGCTTTCAATCAGGGTCGGCTTTTGCCATCGGAGAGCTGTGCACAGGCCCAGGGCGTCAGTCTTCAGAGGGACGAAAAAATCTGTCTGCGGGAAGGCCCTGCAAACAGCAACACCCCTCTACCTTGGCTCCAGTGATTTCATTTAGTGCTTCCAGCCATTTTTAGCGAGCCTGGGTCCTCTTTTTGGCACCCTACTAGCCCTCAATCTTGCCTTCCCATCTCTCTCCACCTCTCAATGGTTAGAGCGGCAGACCCTGATGCAGAGGTCTGGCCCGGGACCAGGGTTCAATTCCCACCTCGGCGGGTCTTGGGCTCAATTTCCTCGGACTTGTTAATTCTCGCCTCGGTGCCTATTCTAATCATGGGTCCCACTCTGCAGCTCTGGGCAATAGCTTGCTTAATCTCCACAACGGCCCCAACAGCGCTGGAATGCCTGGCTTCACCTTGGGGGTGCCCAGGAGTGGGCATTTCACAGGGAAAAGCCAGGAAGGGTTCCACAGCGGTATGCTTACAGCGCCAAGACACCTCAGGGTATAAGTGCGATATGCAAGTACGAATTCATTCATTCATTCTGCCGACACACATCAACACCCCCTCCCCTGCAAACAACTTGGAACCAGCCTGACTGATCTAAAGGGATACAGGTTAGCGAGGGAGGTGCGGGGATGTGCATTTAGAGGCCAGTCCCTCACTGCCTTGGTGTAGCCAGCTGGAGACTGGCCTGTGAAAAGGGGCTGCTGCCTCATTTTGTTTTACTATCCAATAGTAGCGAGAGCTGCAAATTTCACTCCGCTCAGGCGCTACTGGAGCAAGGGCCGGCTCTGCTTAAGGACAAACAAGCCCCAGGCCGTATTCTCGAAGCTGTTAAGTAGTCGCTTCAGCAATCACAGTGCGCGCTTACACTATTGGCTCTGTGCAGAGGCAGTTAGTAGAATATTTCTGTCTTCTGCTTGTAAGAGGACAGCGAATGAGGAAGTGCCTCCAACATGCCCATCTTGCAGCATATGACGCCACTGCAGCAAAGGAAAGTCACTAATTGGTACATCTATAGCTGGGTTTTTTCTGTCCCTTTACATGTCATGTCCTTTTGCCTTTCGTTATTACACAGTGCCTATTACAGAGGCTTCACCTATACATGTACAATATTTTAGTTTCTAATTTTAAAATAGTACAAAAATCGAAAAGAAGTATATTGTATTTTAATTCCCTGCTCCAGTGACCCCCACACATGTGTTAGCTATAGGGAGTATAGGATATTTTTTTCTAACTTTGACTACTTTGTGAATTGCAAACCTGGTGAAAGTTGTTTTTTTTATACAGAGCAAGAAATAAAATAAACTTTAGAGACGCTACAAGGTAGCAGGGACATGTTACAGCCGCCACGTTAGGTTGCGACTGGCAGCGGGTGAACCTCTACTGCCCAGCATCTGTGGAGGGCGGTTCCCGCTGTCGAGGGCGGGACTTCCGGCAGGATGGAAGCTCAAGCTGAAGACCTGGCTCTTCGTATAAGCACCTTAGGAATCACACACCTGCCCAAGCGCCTGGATACCCTCTCGGATGATTAGTGCGCTATACAAGTCAACATAACTTGGAATATCCGATATCTAACTGCAAAGTGGCGGCTGCTTATTCGCTGCTGCTCATTGCTCAGGGGACCTGAAGAGTAGTGGATGATTAGCCTACACTCAAGAGTAACCCTGGGTGTAGTTCGCATAGTATCGCTATGCGTAGTTCAACGAAGTGCACTTCGCACTACGCACGTTACGCGTAGCTACATGAACTGCGTTGGGAAAATGCTGTTCGCACTGATTGCACAGTGCCGGATGCTTGTTCGCACTGCGCAATTATTGCAAACGGCATCTTGCACAGTGCAAGCAGTTGTTTTATGCTGCTCGAGTAGATTTGTACTCGAACGGCAGCTTTCTCAATGCGGACTGGTAGTTTCTCATCGGGAGCGGTCGCGAGCATACGCGACCACTCACAATGAGAAACCTGACCTCCCCGCGTTGAGAATCTCGTTGGCAGGTTTATTTTCCACGCTCGCGATCAGCAACTTGATGTTGCTGATCGCAAACGAGGAAAAGGTCTCTCTGGGATGTTGATTTTGCTCCCTCGCGGTCGCCAACTTGTCGTTGAGGACTGCGAGCAAGCAAAAAATGCGTGCTACGCTACGCCCGTTTGCACTGTGCTACGTGTAATTCGCGTAGTAGCACAAACTAAGCACTATCCAAGAGCGTAGTCCTACGCCCAGGCCTACTCAAGAGCCGGAATGTCCACAGATCAACCTGTTCCCTGACACCAGAAGTCCCGATTAAGCAGACTTCATGAAAGTATCTGCTATACCACATACAAAGTTAACTGGCAGCGGACTTGATTTAGTTAAAAGTGGTGACAGCGAATTTGGGAAACTTTGTTGGGCTTGGAAAAGGGTGACATTTCCCACACTTTAATGGGTACATTTTAAAAAGTTTGCCCACCAATAGAGAATACTTCTCCAAGGGCCAGATGTACAAATGCATTTTCTTGTCTCAAACCCTGCAATTCGGTAAATTGCAGGGTTTACTGGAAGGGAATGTGTCTTTTAAATCTACTAAACTCATCTGGTGGTTCATTAACATGCTACTGAATCAGTAACTAGTTTTAAGAAACCGTTAGGAAATGCAATTTGAAAGGTGGCTTCTTTATGGCATCCCTTCAAAATAGCAATTCTTTATGGTATGGCTGAATGTTCTGCGACTGAAATTCGGTCATAAAACGTTCATAATCTAAAGATGACTGAAAGGTTGTGTTTACCTCTTTGCAAATTCAAGGGGTTCCTAAGGGACTCCTTCCTCTTTGCAAATGGTCCAAAATATTTTTGGGGAGAAGACAGTGGTCCCTATGACCACTGCCTACCCCGAAATATTAATTTAAAAAACGTTTCTTGCTTTTAGTTTTTTTTTTTAAACCTCTTCGTTTTCTTTTTATCGAAAACTGGCTACATTTCTGCTTTATTTAAAAATCAATCACTGACAGGGTGGACTGCTGATCCCAGGACGCCGCCATCTCTGTGATGGCAGCAAATTACAATCAAAGTGAAGGATGTATTCTATGTGTGAGCAAAGACTGCCTTTCATTGTAAAACTGGGATGGAAGATTGCAGGGCTCAGAATGCCACATTGAGGTCTGGACCGGTGCGAGGAAACTTCTGCTTTCTTACAAAAAGAGCAGCATTTTGCTTTTTCGCTCCATCCTTTCCCAGAATATCCCAGGGTGTGTGTGTGGTTGGTTCAGTGAAGCTTGCTAACCGCGACCCAGCCGCGGCCGGTAGTAGGAGTACCGGCCGGGCGGTGACGTGGGGAGGAGGAGGGGCAGGGTGGGGGGTAGTAATGTATGGAATCCGGACCTTAACAGGTAAGTAAACAAAAATAAATAAAACGAATTTCGTTGAGTGCACTGCATCACCAAATGCAATGCAGTGCGCACAACGAAATTCGTTTAATTTATTGTTATGTTTACTTACCTGTTAAGGTCCTGATTCCATACACTACTACCCCCCACCCTGCCCCTCCCACACCCCACGTCACCGCCCGGCCGGTACTCCCACTACCGGCCGCGGCTGCCGCGACCTACTCTGTAATGAGTTGTGTTGACAGGATGATGGGTGTAGAGCCAGAGGCACTGCATCGATGAAGCCTAATGAGCCTGCACTACATTTATGGGTAACGTTCCTGCAAATTTTCAGAGGGGAGGTCCAGTGGCGTGGCGGGACCTTGATGCCCGTCCATGGGTTCACCAGTAATCCTGCTTTTACAGGCACAAAGATGGTGACAATCACATAGAGATGCTGCAACATGCATCTCCAGACAACAAATGGCATCAGATTTCACGCGAAACATACAGACCAGGTCCGCCTTGGAGTGGAACAGCCACAACCATCACACGCCTCATCAGCACTATATTAATTTAAGGGATAGTTCCACAGAACTTGGTCATGCTTCAGAGATCCAGGACCCTTCTCATAATCTATTTGGGGGTGGGTGCCAGGCAGGCTTCTAAAAGGAAAACTCTGCCCTGGGACATCTTCATGAAGGCTTCTCAAGAAGCTTGGTGACACATCTTCTCAGCCCTCCATTCCAGGCTGCAGCCCTCAGTCATCACAGCTTTCAATCTTTTGTGAAATCATCACAGGCACTCTGCAGTTTCTGCCTGGCCCTCAAATGGCCCACTTGATTGAAAGTAAACACAGACCTCACACAGCAAAGAATACAGATACCCTAATAGTTGCTCCTGAGGCGGAAAGCCGGGAGCTAGGAAATCTTGGTGTTCTTTTTACTTTATTAAAGTGTGTACCGCTTTGTATTTTAACTCACGCTCTGTTTTTGGGCAAACTTTCTGTTTATTTTAAAATTCCTCATTTGCTCTCCACTCACCCCACTTGCCTTTATCAGGGGTTCTCCCTTCTTCCAGGAGCCGACTGGGGCTCAACTGGTTGGGTGAGTAAATCTCCGGCGCAGTTTGGACGGGCGCCATATTGAGAGGAGAAATAGGTTGGCGGGCTAGTGCTCCGGGCGATTTTGGCCCGGGCCTACATATAGGACTACTCGTGCCACTGCTCCTGCTTAAAGAAAGTTGTTCCTGAGGCGGAAAGCCGGGAGCTAGGAAATCTTGGTGTTCTTTTTACTTTATTAAAGTGTGTACCGCTTTGTATTTTAACTCACGCTCCGTTTTTGGGCAAACTTTCTGTTTATTTTAAAATTCCTCTCCACTCACCCCACTTGCCTTTATCAGGGGTTCTCCCTTCTTCCAGGAGCCGACTGGGGCTCGGACTGGTTGCGGGAGTGAATCTCCGGCGCAGTTTGGACGGGCGCCATATTGAGAGGAGACGCAGGTTGGCGGGCTAGTGCTTCGGGCGTAATTTCCCAGCACTATTTAATGAACTTATACTCCCGTCCACGCAGTGGGCGGGCGCGCCGATGGCGCGCCGGAGGGCGCACCCATTCGGGCCCAGGGCCACAATTCATGCCCGTTTCATCAAGTTGTCTCATCCAATATTCGCGTAGGGATCTCCTATCCGTAAGACCAATAAAAAACCCAAACTGTCATCACTTGCATAGGCCTGAAGACAGATATACCCATTACAGCCTCTGCAGTCTGATCCCGCAGGGAAGGAAATGCAAATCTCCTGCCACTACCCACTTACGTATGGCCCTACTGAACTGTAGGTCCCTACCTAAATATTCTTTGGAGATCAATCATATGATACAGGACTACAAATTTGACATCTTGTTCTTAACAGAAACGTGGTTATCATTGAATTCGGATGCTGACATTGTTAGGGCGCTTCCCCCGGGGTTTGTTATCTATTTTCAGAACAGGCCCATTGGGTGGGTTAGCCATATTGTACAGAGATCACTTTGTCTGTAGGGCGAAGGACAGCGGCATTTCTGATTGCGAGAGCAGCCATTTTTCCCTTCAAATATCATCCACCATTTCCATCCATGGCTTGTTGGTGTATCGCCCCCCGGGCTGCCCTAGCCATTTTGTTAGTTCACTTGTGGAAACAGTGACTGTCTTGGCCTCTTCTGCACCCAATTTTACCATATTGGGAGACCTCAATTTGCACTTTAACGGTCCCCAGGACAAGGTAGTGGCTGATCTCCAGCTTGATTTTAGATCCTACGAGCTCGGACTCGTTAATACGGGTGCCACTCATAACAAAGGCCATCTACTTGACCCGATATTTTCTAATATCTTGCCACTTGAATCCAGCCCCCCGCCTTCCTCTCCCCTGGTCTGATCACTTTTTGGTCCCCTTTTTCTGGCAAATCGGGACCAACATGCTGCAAACCTCTGTCACACGTACCATGGAAAGGGCCTGGTCCAAGCTCTCTTATGAAAATTAGACACACAAACTAGAACAATCCGCCCCTTCACCCGACCCGGACCCTGTGGTAGCAGATACAAATTTCAATAACTGGCTTACTAGCTCAATTGATCTAGTTCTGCCAAAGAAAAGAATGGAAAAAAAGGGGAGAGGCCACAAAGCTTCCTGGTACACGCCCGAGCTTAGAGTCCTAAGGAAAGGTTGCTAAAAACTTGAGCGTATCTGGAGGAAAGACTGGGACAGTCATAATAAAGAAGCATATCGCGCAGCTATTAGAGCGTACAAAGTCGCTCTTAGAAACGCTAAGACAGCATCTTTTGAAGAAAGGATTAGAAGCTCTTCCAATTCCACCAGAGAAACCTTTCAGATTGTTAAAGAACTATTGAAGGTGCCTGACCCCCCACTGGCTCCAGATACTTCAGGATCCAAATGCAATGAGCTGGCGATTTATTTTGATTCTAAAATTCAAAACATTCTAATTACTTTGCCTCAGCTCGACTCTGCAGCAGTTGCCTGCAGCCGGTCGTCTGTGCTTGGCCCTCAGCTCGATGCTTTTGACCCAGTCTAGGTGGAAGAATTCCCCAAAGTCTTGGCCGCTATGAAAAGTGGCTCCCCCAGTAATCCTGTTCCTATGCGGATTCTGAAACGGATTGCCACCACCATTGCTCCTTCTGCCACTGAGCTAATCAATGCCTCTCTTCGGCAAGGCACTGTCCCTCCTAGTTGGAAGGGAGCTATCGTGAAGGCCCTCTTGATAAAACCGCAGCTTGATCCTTAGGAGTTGGCCAACTTTAGGCCAATCTCATTACTTCCAGGACTCAGTAAGATTACAGAAAAAATGGTCAATCACCAACTTTTCCATTTTCTGGAATCTACTGAGTTCTTGCGGAGTTCTCAAACAGGCTTCCGCCCAGAGATGACACCCTGTGAGGATGGTGAAATAGGCTCCGCCCCTGCCGCCTGCTATGATAACTGCCTGGCTGTCTGCCAGGCCTTACTAAGAGAGCCGGGTGTTGCAGAGACCAAATTGACTGTCCACTGTCTCCACCTGGGTATGATCACTCATCTGTGATAACTGGGTATGCACTGTTTGTACCATTAGTTATATGTTCCATATAACAAAGTTTTCACCTTCGTTTTTGAACATATGCTCAAAAAATGAAGAATTTTCTGCGAAATCGACATGCCTGTTTTAACAAAGCGACCAACAATTCCATGTTAATGTAATGTTGCCTGAAAGCAGATAATCGATGTGAAAATATGAAAATGTTTTACAACGACTTTATTTTTAGGAGGGGTTTAAGTGTAATGATTCTTTATCTTAAATGTCCCTTTGCTTGCTAGGCATGCACCTTTTGACAAGTTTCGGGTTTAAATGTGATGTGTGTGGGGGAGGCGAGTCTCCCCCGAGAACATAGACTTTTTAATTTTATGCTAGAAAAATATTGTAGCTAGAATATTGAATACCAAAATATCTTAAAGGTAAGTACATATTTACTGCACCTACCTCCACATATGCATACTTTAATGATTTTATATATATATATATATATATATATATATATACATATATATATATATATCTCTTCAAGACATGTTATTTGCTGATTTGATGGGTTACTGAATCTGTAAGTACCTGTTTATACTTTTACTTTCTCTCACAATTTGCTGGTATTAATTCTTTCTACGATATTTTTGTAGCTTGATATTTAAAACAATATTTTGACATACAACCGGCGGGGTGGTGGGGAGATTACTGAGCATTTAACATGACTTCTTTCACGTGTAACCCAGGCTAGTCCCCAGGCTGAAGTGGCATCGACAGTCTGCCTCGGAGGGGGCCTTCTTTTCGCCATTCAGATCAAGCTGGGGTAGCCTTGAGGCATATCTGAGAGTTGTGTGAGAGCTAGAGGAAAGAGGTGGTTCTCATTTTCAGCACTGAGGGTCAACTTTCGTGCATAGAACTGAGCCGCCTCCCAAAAACATTAGACTTGGGTTGATGTTAACTGTTGCTGGTTCCTACATTTATTGAAGAGCTTTAAGGGCATTTTTAAGGGTTTTGTAAATCTTAAAAGTGAATGTTAGTGTATTGTTACTTGTTATTATGATATAATTAAATGTTATTGTTGTATTTGTGCCTTTCCACAAATACAGATGAACTTTCATGTTGTACTTGTGAAAGCACAATGATAATTTTGAAGGGCCCTATTCACTAAGGATTTTTGCCATAGGCACACAATTGGAGGAAACCCTCAAGGATTTTGCCACTGGCACAAAATGGGACAAACCCCTTACTGAAGAGGGCCCTATCAGTGGGAAAGGTTAGTAGTATTTGTTATTGCTTTTGGTGTAGCTAGCCTTTACAGTTTTATGTCTAGATCATATAAATATATATGTTTATCCATATTTTTAAGAATAATACGTAATTAATTCTCTTACAAATTATAGTTGTTTAAGTCTGCCACTTGTTTAACTGTGAAATTAAGTGCAAGTAATACCAGTGTAACAAAATATTTTTTTTGAAAGTCTAAACTATGATATTTACAGGCAGCACTGTATGTATGTTGGATAATCTTAATTTATGACGCTGGAATGTTAAAGTCTATTGAAGCCTGGCAGATTGATAGGATGCTGTCGTGTTTCTTCCTGTGTTAATGTTTCTCTAAGTGCATGGTGACCAAAGTTGTCTATCACAACAAAGCATGTGCGACTTGTCAACAACGTGAAGTTCAGTTTAGCCATATCACTGTGTATCGGATAGCCGTTCTTCCCAAGGTTAAGCTCTTTGCCGCATACTCTAGCGTGCATGTTGACTGATGTATCAACAACCCCTGAGCATGCAAGTCAGTTGCTCTAACCGGTCGGTAGCTTCTTGTTGTTGAGCTTTCCTCTGCAACTTTCAGTCATGGTGGTTTGGACTGAGGTATGGGGTTCTAGTCATGGTGGTTTTGAAGGGGGGCTACATGCATTTTTATTAAATTACAAAATCCATTGACTACCATTTTCCTTTAAGTTCTCTAAAAATCATTTAAAAATTCTTAAATTGGAGTTTGTGATCTCTTTTAAATTAACTACATTCGGGATACTGTGCTTTTTATCAAGACACTATCTGCAGAACGAGTGTCTTTCTTAAGTGGCAAGCTCTGTTGCCCGTGCTATGTGTATTTGAGATAATCCTTCAAAGGGTGGCTCTTTTACTGTGGCTTGCACTTAAAATACACTGTTTTAGCCCAGGGGGCAATGGAAATTGCATTCAAAGACATAAACTGTCAAATATATCGATGCCACATGAATTAAGAGCATTTGTCTCGAACTGGTTGCCCAGTGTGTAAAGCCTAAATTCATGACAGTAGTCATGCAATCTATGAAACTCTTTCATTCTGTTCTAGGAGGCAGTTAGATTTTATTTAACATTGTAAGCATTTTTGTTTTGTATTTCCAGCATGATAAACTAGACAAAATAAAATGGAATATATGAGATTGACGTTTTCGACTTCCGCGTCGTTGACAGAATGTTTATCAATAATGGTTAAACCTAGTTCTTTAACTTATCAGTTCCTTGATTTTTAGGTTTTAAATAAATTTTAGCATTAATGCAGTTTACTTTTCCCTTTTATGGCTATACATTATCCCATTTGAACAGAGCCAGTACACACTTGTCAAATGCAGTCAATTGTCAGGAATGTAAAGTCTTCACATCCCAAAAACATGTGGCGGAAGTGTGTGTGGGGATCTCCCACATGTACTAGGCTTTATTGAAAGTTGTGAACCTTCTTTCTCTCCTCGACCTCATCTCTCCATCCTGTCCTCACATTTATTTCACTCTTTTCTCTCCTGTTTTTCCTCAATGGACTTTAGTCACATTGTGGGAAATAAGGAGAAACAGTGACCACCATTTAAAGGGGCCATTCAATGAGTGATGTCACAATAGATCTCAAAACCCAAGCTGACATCATCAAATAAAGAACATTCTGGACTGCCTATTGTTGGTGATTGTTACCGAAACAGTGCTGGGCAAAGAGACTTTGAGAAGTCTATAAAAATATAATTGTTTATGAAATATTGTTCTAAATGGGTGGCATCGTCTTATGTTTCTGCCTTAACCCATCTTTTCCAAAACTGATGAGCAACATATGAGAGACGTGCCGACTGAGGGCTGCTTGAGAACTCAGCAAATGAAGGTACCCCTGTCAGATAGAAATCAAACGTTACAGTAAACTATGTACAAAAGGTTCAGTCAAAAGATTAAAAATAAATTAATGGTAGGGTCTAACCAGCCGGCTTTGTGCGGGAATCTCAGCGACCCAAATCTGGGAAGCTTTTCCCCAGGTACTATCTGGTTTTTTGCTGTATTGTAGGTTTTGCTTAAAAAAAGAAGCTCATGGCTATTTATAGAAAGCTCCTCTATTAAAGGTGTTATTTTTGTTACTGAAATGTAGAACGTCGTGCTGTTCAGTCAAGTAATGTTTATGGATAGGTTTACGCTTTAGCATAAAAGAGTGCTCCGCCTTTGTGTGCGCAGCTGCCAGCGTCCTCCGCCGCGCTGCATGCGCGTCATGTAAGAAAGGCCGAGTGTGGCGCGAAGTGGACTTTGTAGTGGGTATTTAATATTCAGATGCGCAGATGTTTGAGATCCTGTGCACTCATTGCTTGTGGCGCAATACGGATTGCGGGGGAGGTGGAGAGGCTATAAGCCAAGTTACTGTATGTGTAGAAAGTTGATGGGGGATTGTAATTGCCCTGCCAATAGTAGTGCATGTGTTTTTAAAACTCCTAATGTGTATTTTTACTTTTTTTCTGTGTCCACAGGGCAGAGTTTAGGGTATGGCTTTGTTAACTATATTGATCCAAAGGATGCAGAGAAGGCCATTAACACTTTAAATGGACTCCGACTGCAGACCAAAACCATAAAGGTAAGCAAGCAAGTATTTTCCCACAACCTGTGCAACATAACACACAATAGAGATCATTCAAAGTGTAAATTATTGACAATACGTTTTGGTGGGAATAGAGTAAAATTCTACTTATTACTGGATTATGAGATGACCGGTTAGTTAAGATATGCGATAATGGCTGGTAGAGAACATATCACAGATAAGCATTTGGCAGCAAAGATGCCCCAGCTCCCCTCAATTTCAGTGGCAGCTGGTACAGGATGGGCCTGGTGTGGCATGGGGTATGTGGGGGTTGGAAAAAAACCTTAACTCTGCATCCCGCGTCTCTCTTCCATCATCTCACCTCAAGGAAGCAGGAAGCACACAGCCTCCCTAAGTCAATCACGACGCTGCTCGCACCAGCATGGAAGCAGTGTAGTGATTGGTCAGACAGGGACTGCGAGCCTGTGCATGATCTCAACCCAGGCTGTGCATTACTGCCGGGTGGAGAACATGCTAAGTGTGCATGACTGTTTTGCAGGCCCAAGAGAGGTGGCCAAACCGTCATGCGTACTTAAATGCACATATTTCCTCCTCCCTCTGCTGGCTGTGACTACAGCCAAGCCCGTCCCAAAACTGGATTCAACACAGAAGAATTTATTATCATTTTTATTTTTTCACTGCTGAGAAGCAGTGGGGCGATGCTCCTTCGCCTTGGCGGAGGAGCTGCCGCTGCTTAACTTTCCCCAGATAAATATCAACAGGTCAGATTTGCTGGTATTTACCAGGAGGAAAGACGTGGAAAATACCGAGGCATGTATATTTAGGTGTAGTAAGGAATAAAATCCTAATAATCAGGGCCGGACTGGCCATAGCGGTCATCGGGCAATCCCCCGGTGCGCCGCACGGGTGGGGCCGGTTTTGGGCCCCTGGGGGCCGTTTTTGTCACAGGGCCGTTTTTGCAGCATAGCTGCAAAATCGTCCCTGTACCAAAATCGGCCGAAAACCGGCCCCGGCAAAGAGCTCGGCGGCACCTCCAACCACGGCAGGGGGGGAGAGAAGAGGGGGGGGCAAGCACTTTGCCAGGGCCGGTTGTTATTCCCAGTCCGGCCCTGCTAATAATATGACCCATGTATGCTGGTAAAACTTGTTAGGCAAGTAATTAACCATGTTTGCTAAATACCAATTTTCAGGGTATTGCTATTTATTGGATGCAATAAAGAGCAGGGGTGCTCATGAGTAGGCCTTTAGAGTTCAGAGTTCCCCAGCATGCAGTTTGTAACTACCATAGTATTGTTTAACTCTTTTGATATGCAAACCAGTGCTAAGGTCCTACTTTCTATGCTCAGCAAACAACAATAAGCATACATTATATAACTTCCAAGGTCGGAGCACATAGATAACATGGGGCTGGTTGCAAAAGTGAACCCATGATTTAGATTGTTAGGTAGAAACAGTTGTGGGCCTCTTGTTACACATGTCAGTAGCACAAGCAGTTGTTGTCTTAATGCCCTTACAGCTCGTGAAGTCTTCACTAGCCTCATGTCTTTGAGGAATGTATTCTAAAGTTGTGACCTACCGCGTTTACGTTCTGACTCCAAAGCGAGACAGGTGTCATTTTGCAGCAGACAGTTTTCGATCACAATAGGATGCAGAGTCTGTCCTATTGGTAGAATGGGAAGAGGTCTTATGGATATTTTGTAGAATTACAAATAAGTCACGGTCCTGTATTTGTGTCTCCCAAATTAGCGGGCAACCAGCTGCTTATCATTCTGATGACTGAGTTGGTGAAGAAGATAAAATGAGTAGTTCACCAAAAATGGGCTCAAGATTTTCTGAACGAGGACAGAGTATTCTGGAGGGAAAGATGGAGAAGAGGTGTGTGAGACCTAGGCCCTGCGTATGGACGATGGGTACTCTACGTCACACACATGATGGCTATCCTGTCCACCTTATTATAATGCACTTGTTATAAGGCGAACAGGATGTCTGTCACATCCGTGACAGAACATCCATCTGCCAAACTCTAAATCAGACCCTTCGAATTATCAATGTAGCAAACCATATCATACAAGAAGGCTGTTCTTTCGAAGGCAAAACAACATTAGAAGTGAAAATGTGAGATTTGAGGAGAGGAAGGTGAGGTTGAGGTGTATTATTGGAGAAAATTTAATTCTGGGAAATTTAAGTGAACAAAGAAAGCTTGCCACTGTGGTTGGGCTTTGTACTGGTTGAAGTAGAAGGTGTAGGTTGTTGCCCATGGTGGAGCTGTTGTAGGCAGAATATGCCAGAATTTGTGGAGCTAAAACATAACATATATTTGTAGAGTGCACACACACACCTTTGTCTTCTGTGGGTGCAATTAACGTATATTTTGTGTTACTCAACTCGACTTCAAATGCTTGAAAGGCCACCTGAACCCACCAAGATTTGCAACTGTGACCGTTAAATCAAACACCAATACGTACATTAGTCCTCTGAGCCGCCAAACTCACCTTAGCCCCTTGACTAAGAAAAAAGTATGAAACAGGGATAGTTTCATCTTTTTAATCTTTCTTTTATTGGCATGCAAGATGTATTGCAAATGGTTTTAGGTAACTGTGCAATATAAATAATAAAAACAAAAAAAATACAATAAAAAAAGATAGCCCTGGCAAATTCAGGTATTAAACTGGTGAGTTTTTAAATCAAAAGTAGAAAAGGATAAATGAGCCTGGCTGTTCTTGTCTGGTATTTCATTTGTCTCCAGGTTTTGGGAAGCAGCAGTGGGCAAACCAAGTAGGAGGAAAGGATTGAGATAGTTTATATAGAAGTTGATGCGTTAAAGTGCCAAAAAAACACCCCTTGGTCGTGCTACAGAAATAAATTAATAGCATTCTAAAAATGTTGTACACAAGAAGGACAAACCAGGACCTCACCATGTAGTAATTGAAGTACTGGATGTCTCATGGGGACAGAATAAAGACATTGAAATACCTTCGCGCTATAAATATTGTGTGCGGTGAACATGTGCTATTACTGTACTTCAGATTGAATAGAACTAGATTCTGAAGACATGGAATAAATAAATTGAGTTTACAGTAAGAATGGTGGATGTGCGAAAGAGCCTCTCAGAACTGTCGATGAAGAATAAAAGAGTATTGTAAAGGAAGACGGCTACAGCGAGCACAGGTGATTCGCAGTGATTGGCAAGTGACAAAGGATTAGGTAGCAAAATATGCAGACCTGGCTTTCTGTCCCCCATTTATTTGTATGTGGCTGCCTGTGTGGAATCTAGATGGCGTAAACGAAGATCACAGCATCCTTGTGTGCATTCGCAGTGGCTCGATAAGAAAGCAATGCAATTAAAATATTCAGTTACTTGTATCTAGTTATCATGATAAATCATTGCTCTTTCTTGATATCCCACGCAAAAATAATGTCTTATGTTCTTTGAGGGGGTCTTTGGTTGTGAACTTCTCTGACGTTCCTTTTTCTTATTTTTGTCTATTTTGCAAGAATAATTGAGTGAATGCCCTTCCCTTAAACAGGCAGATTTAGATTTTTTCACTTGCACTAATAAGCCACACGTAATCTCTGTGTTACCTTAGGTTTTCACTTCCACAGCATCCTCTGAAATAGTCGCTATGAGATCTATTGAGTACCATTGCAATGGGTATTCGTAACAATTGCTTAGAATTGTATGGGCGTTTTTGCTATATAAATATGTTTAACTTAAGGTAAAACCTAATTAAGGTTGTATAGCAGTGATCAAATCGAATTGACTATCACAGAAAAGTTGAAAGAGTTAACACGTGAGAAAATGTACTTGTTTGGCATTAAAATCAAGGAGGCCTACTACTTTTGTAGAAATAATGTGGGTCCTTTGTGTGTCTGCGGGAAGTGAGAAAGGACAGAAAAGCTCCTTCATCATCTTTTTAGCAGACCTAGATTCTGAGGCTGTATCTCACACAGAGGATTTCTTGGAGTTTTTATGGTCTCTCCAACATCAGTTGTCCGAAGGTCTGCACGTCATTAAAGCCTGAGGCACAAGGTGCGGAGAAAACCTTTACAGTCAGGAGAGAGAGTTCAGTGCACAGCTTGTCAACGTAAACCTAGGCCTGAGCGGTAAATCCGTTCCGCTCGCGGAATTTGGTTAATTTTGCGTTTGCAGAGAACACAGAATTGCCAAAAATTCCGCGGCTTAGCTGAAGTTTTGCTGAATAGAAAAGAAGAAAACCCTGCCAGGGTCAATTTCAAGGTCCCACTAGGGGATCCTCACACTCAAACGAGGGGTGACAGAAAGTTACGTATCAGAGCAGACATTGATTCACATAGAGTCCAAACATCTTTTTTTTAGAAAAAAATATATGTATGTTTTATTTATCATGGATTAAGGTAAACTGGGTGTAGAGGGATCCACATAGGTGCTTAGGAAATACATATAAAAACGTCCATAGAGTAACAATCTAATATGCAGTGTGTCATAAGCGTTTAGGAATAACGTACATTTTTTCAAGTCCCACACACTCCCACAGTCATCCACTGCAGATACTATCACACACTACCTCAAGCAATACAATATTTACACATTCATACATAGATCATTAAGGAAATACATAGTGATCTGCAGAAAAAGATTTTCCAATGTCCGCTAGATCTAAAACTGTAACATGGAGGCAATACACAATAAACAAGATGGTACAGCATAGACTATATAGATGCCATCCAAATGGGTCACGCCGACGCGCGTTTCGATGCTAAGCCTAATTAGGCTGCACCTTCATCAGGGCGTGGAGGGCCAAAGGAGGGGGCGGGGCAAGGACAGGTGCACTCTTTTTCACACTGCGAGGGACAAATACTTTAATCAATCCGAGTTAGTGGGGAGTCGGATTCTACTCAACGGAGATCACAGTATGGGTATACGGTACATCCTTCAAGTGATGGATGGTCCTGAAGGGAAAGAGTAGAGATCAGGAATTCCACGAGCTGAGGGATTCCTTTCTTTAAGATGTATTCGGGTCTGTATAGATGCTCTTAGTTACCTTCTAGGGCTCATTTAGATTCAAGGGTCCGCCCCAAAATTTTGAGGTCCAAAGCAAGGTTTTAATGATACAGGGTAGTTCTTCGTAATCAGAACGGGTCAGGTCTGTTCCCCATCAGAGGTTTACTGGATCAGGGGGCCCTCACAATAGATGGGGCAGTCAAACTCTCGGATCCATGGGTTCTGTTCTCGCCGGGGGTACCGGCAGATGCACCGGGCGGTGCTTGTCTGGGGGTGGTAACGCGGACCGCAATGCGGCGTCTTCTACGGGGGTCTGAAGATTTGGCTTGTTTGCGCTTTCAAAATACGTGTTTGCGAAATATTTCCCCCTGAGCACGCAAACAGCATTTGCGAACAGGAAAAAAGCATCGGGAACGGGCAGAAGAAGCAATTCCGCGTGTTCGCGGAACCCTGCGTGCTCTTGGAGATTTTTTACCATTTCGCAGAGCTTTGCATAGCGCGACTACGCAAATTCCGCCCACCCCTACTTAAACCACTTCAGAGGGTGGTGATTCTAAAGAAAGGGCAAAGAAAGTTCTACGACATCAGATCAGGTAAGAGGAAGGCTTTGTTGAAGGAAATGTGTCCAGACAAAATATTTAGAGCTGAACATGGTGTTTCTTGCATTCTGCACTACCGTTTTTGGAGATATTGGATTTCATAAACCATTACCAATTGTGTAATGGCCCACGCGGATTGGTCAACATATGACTAGGTTCATTGCACTGTTTAAAACCATTTGAAATGTGCTGATGCCCAACTCTTGTGGTGGCACCTGGGAACAAGAATTTGAGGTCTATGCTTCTAGGAGCCCCCTCTACTAGTGCTTGTGTGCCAGTATGTCCTCATCCGCTGTGAATTCTACTCTGATTTCTGCACAAATGAGGCTTAAAACAGTGTCTCCTCCTCGTCTAGCATGCATGTCACTCAGATTTCTGGGCCCTTGCGTCTTAAAATAGTAAGATATCGTTCTCCTTGTCTTCTCCAAAATCTGCTTTGCATTGCTACATTCTCAAATCTTGTGAGAGTGATTTAAGGTTCAGGTGCCACTCTTTCAAAAAATGTAAGGTGGCTTTTGCCTTCATTTTTGCTGGTTGGTTAGATTATATTGTAGGTTCAACAGAGAATCAGAGGGAGTGAGCAGGACTAATAGTAGACAGCTGACTGAGGTCTGGTCCCCTGAAGATCCAAACTTACTACACCTTGTGGCATATTTAGCCCATTAGTTACTTATCTTTCTGAACTTTCCAGGCAGGAACAGGTATGTAGATGACTACCAGATATTGCTCCAGCAAAAACGTTTATTGACAGTGGCTAGTTAAAGACAAGTTTTTACAACCTTTCCAAATTCATTTCTTGGAACATGTTATCAACAATCCCAATTCAATTAAACCCATAAACATATCTTTATTCCCTGGAGCAGCTGAGTACATCTAAACTGTCAAGAAAAGGATTTAAAATGTGATTTGATTAATTTTAAGCTGTTAAAGGAATAATGCATATGACCACAGAGAGACGGAAGGCCCCTTAGTCGCTGTTTATATGGATTTCAGTTACAACCTGCTGATGATGCTAAAAAAGGTAGAAACGCCTCATTTGGTACAATCAACAAGTGGTAGCCTGAATCTTTACCAGTGACATAAGTGTTTCTAGATGTGGAGCTTTTAATCGCTGCGCCAATGGATTTCAGCTGCAACTTAACACTGATTAAGACAGATAATATCACCCTAAATTTAACAAATTTGACTTAAAATACCAATCATGGTGTGCCTTTTTTGTTCTCACTTGCTTTTGACTGAGCTGGCGTGGACAGAGCCCAGCTGCTGGGTAGAGTTAAAGTCAAAAAGTGAAAAAGTTGGTTGCTTATCCTACTGCTTATTTCAGCTTCAAAGAAAAATCAAGCATTGTTATGTCCTCTTGGTATCGACGTTAAGGGTTATAGCTTAGGCAGCCGACTGTCACTGGTGTGCGATTGTCAAATGGTGGTTGTGTGATTTTGCATCTTAAACTTAGTATGGTGGTTCGACTCAGCATCTTCTATCCTGGATTCATGTGTGCGTAGTGGGTAGATATGAGATAGCTAAAATCTGACTATGTAAATCCTGCTCGTCATTTGTGAAGTTAGGCATTTTGCTAGAGGGGTTGTATGGCAGAGGCATGCATGGCTGAACCACGCGTGCCTATCCCACGCAGCCCCAACTACAAATGTGTCTAAACAGCGCATTCCTTTACTATTCATGCCTTTACCACTCAATTTCATAGTAAAGGGATGTGTGGTAAAGTTTACACCACAGCTCCTCCTTCCTTAGTCCACATCCTGGCCCCTGCTCAATAATCCGGCCCCCACAGCCCTAAAACCTTAAACTATCCTGACTCCCCCTGCCCTGAGCCCTACAAACCGTCCCCCATGCCTTGAAAATTGGTCCTTCTCCCCCTGCCTTGAGCCCTAGAACTGTGCCTCCTACCTTAAGACATACCTGAACCCTAAAACTGTCTACCGCTGTCCTGAAAACTGCCCCTTCCCCCCTGCCCTGAGCCTTAAAACTGTGTCCCTACCTTAAAACCTACCCCCATCGCCTGCCCTGAGCCCAAAAACAGGCCCCTCCCTTAAAGCCTACTCCCCTTGCCCCCCCACCCTGAGCCCTAAAACTAGCCCCTCCCTTAAAACCTACCGGCGCCCCCCAGCCCAACTTACCTCGCTGCATCTCCGTTCTTCGTGCAGGTCCTCCCTTCCGGAGCCTCTCCCTGCCCGCTTAGTAAGCTAGAACACCAACTGCCTCAACCTATCATATGCATGGTTCAGGCATATGCATGGTTAAGGCAAGCATTGTTCAGCTTGCGGTGAAACGGAATTCGTGCTTGAAGTCGCGTACTGTAAAAGTACTTTGCCAAGTAGTATCTTCCTTCACAAAGCTGCTTTGTTTGTGTTATCGTTCAGATGCAGTCGAAGCACACCACATTTCGTCGAAGGCTAGTCCATGGGTTCTATAATTTACTCCACTTTAACTGTCGCTTAAGCGCAGCTACTGATGTCAGCATTACAGCACCAGTCTGGTCATCAAGCGCGACACCAAAACTCCTTCCCCATTGGTCACACCGCTATTTAGCGTTCTTCCTTCCCCGCACATCACATTGTGTAGCGTGCTACTCGTCCGCTAATGCTTATCTGAGACTTGTCGGGTATGAAATTTTAATCATTTGTTTCTTTTTCATTTCATTTATATAATTATTCCTGGTATTATATACCGTGAACCAGACCCACCAGGGCAGCAGATCCTCTATAGATAATAGAGAGTTTTCACTAGAGAACTGGAAAGCCAAGAGATTGACATGCATATATTACACCCATGACAGGTATAAACCCACCTTGAACACAATAAAAGTCAGACCTGGCTACTGACTCCAGGATGTCACCTTGAAAGAGTTCACTAGACTCCCGATCACCCCAGCTTGCTCTATTTCTGTTACTCTTCATTTAAGCTGGGGAGTTTGTGCCACAGCACAGCGAGGAGTGAAGCGCCGAGTTTCATTATTTTAATATTAGAAAGGATTTATAGCTTTATTGCAGCAATTAAATCTTTCATAACAGGGGCTGCTATTAGCCTGATAAGGACTAGGGGAAAGTCTTCGCTTCAGGCATCCAGCAATAATAAACTCATTACCACAAGATTTTAATTAGACTCGCTTCCTGGTACCCTGGCAGGATCTGCGGCTCTGAGGAATTCCTGGTACTGTTCAAATACAGGCTGCCCAGGGTGGGGTTAAGCAGAGATAATCCCTCATCGTTTAGAAGCAGAAGACTAGTAAAACCTTTGTTCCTCTTTATTGTCAAAAATGGTTCCTACATTCCTCTAGTCTGGGAGCCTTTGAAAAAATATGGTTTCATGTCATGATAACCTTGTATCTGCTATTCGAATGCTTACGGTAACTGTACCACACCGTTAAGGCAAAGTTCGTTCATTCCTTTCCTGACCACCTCATTACGAGTGGCCCATGACTTAGGAAGACAATACCTCACCCCAGTAAAAATAAGTACCAGAGGGTGTGGTATTTAGTGGGTGCAGGCCCGGACAGGGCACAGTGCAGCAATACTACCTCACTGTATTTAGTCAGCAGCCCCACTGCATGAAGTTATATTACCCCACAAAAAGCCTCAGTCAGCAATTTCTTCCCCCAGTTGCATTGAATTTATGGGTAGCTGTAATGAAGGAACATTTTGCTAGAGACTTGGATGGCAGACTTCCTCAACTGCCGGTGATGGCAGGACTCAGAGTACACGTCCACAAAGTAGTTCGCAGGGCCGCAGTAGTGACTGGCTCCCTCTGAGTGATACTGCTATAATTGAAGAGTTTAAAGCAACTTTCAAAACCGGTAGAGTTCTGAAAACACAAAATGCTCGCCAATGTGTTAGTTTGACTTGTGTGCGGATTACTTTCTGTGAGGCATACCGTTTTAGGTAGTGTGGATGCTTTTATAAATAGAGGTATTGCATTTGTGAATCAAAACGCCAAGTCAAGATTCCCAGACAGAGCAGCAAGGCCACGTTTGAAAACATGGTCAGCGACTAGCTGCCGCCTCCCCCCCAATCCGGCACCCAACACCAAGGAACGTGGACACGAGACGTGTTTACTTTTTGGAAGGCGGGCGCTAGTCGCCCGGCCGTATTTATTAAAGTATGAAATTAAAAAAGGGTTTTAATTGCATAATCAACAATGAAATACAAAAATCAGCAGGACATTCAGTTATACAATCGTTATCAACAAGTTTGAGAGCCTGACCTTAACAAAACTCTAATACAAGTTGTTCCTAGCTTAACTAAACATCCTATCTTGATTTTTGTACATTTCTGGCCATATGGCAGGGTCACTACCGGTGTCAGGTCCTACAAGCCGCGCCTTCCCCTTAGAAGTGCGCATGCGCAGTGTTACCCCGGGAATTGCCCGGTCTACGCCCCAAACTCCATTTACCCACTAAAGGAGGGCCCTTACTCTGCGCCGGTGGCGTCATGAGTCCACGCGCGCGGGGTGGCTACCAGCCTAAGGAAAGCGTGAACTACTCCTACCCGCGCTCCTTTGCATATTACCTTGCCCCTGGAGTACTGGGAGTGGCCCGCAGGCCCCTCCCCCTGGGCGGGAACCTCCATAGGATGATGCCCGCCCCCTCAGACCTCAAATATGTGCTCACCGATAATGACCTTACCGCATGCCCCATACCTAATAAATACGACGACCTATGGAAAAAAGTCTAAAGGACAACTACACTGGCTAATAAATAACAGTATCCACGCATAGCTGAAGGGGAAAAAAGGCCTAACGACACATGGCATAAAATTACAATTCGGTTCACGCATGTTGCTCATAATCACAATATCTACGTATATCTACAAAGGGAAAAAAGGCCTAAAGACACATATCTTCAAATATAATTCGCTTTACACATCACTTTTCTACAAAGGGAAAAAAGTCCTGACAACAGATCACCAAATACAACAACAGTCTACTCTCTCCCGCGGTCTATACCTCTGAAACTTACCATTAGACCGGACATAACGCTGCTTAAACTTTGTACCAAGGGATGGTGGGTGGGAAACAAAGAAGCCCCGAACGCGGGGCACAACGTTCAGCGAGGGAGCGTCCAGGGACAAGGGGGTCTCCTGGGCGCTCCCTACCTCTTATTCCCGAGGGGCCGGGTGGCCCCTCCTAACGCCCGCCCCCCCCGACCCGGAACCAGTCCATTGATTCCGGGTCAGGAGGGGCGCCGGCCAATCGGCGGTGGGCCGCGCCCCCAGGGCACGCCCCCACCGTCGAAGGACCCGAGGGGAGAGGGGGTGAGGCGGTCGCCGCGCCGCCATGCGTGCGGGGGGGCCGAGGGCCCCCCCTTTTCACATGGTCAGCGACTAGCTGCCGCCTCCCCCCCAATCCGGCACCCAACACCAAGGAACGTGGACACGAGACGTGTTTACTTTTTGGAAGGCGGGCGCTAGTCGCCCGGCCGTATTTATTAAAGTATGAAATTAAAAAAGGGTTTTAATTGCATAATCAACAATGAAATACAAAAATCAGCAGGACATTCAGTTATACAATCGTTATCAACAAGTTTGAGAGCCTGACCTTAACAAAACTCTAATACAAGTTGTTCCTAGCTTAACTAAACATCCTATCTTGATTTTTGTACATTTCTGGCCATATGGCAGGGTCACTACCGGTGTCAGGTCCTACAAGCCGCGCCTTCCCCTTAGAAGTGCGCATGCGCAGTGTTACCCCGGGAATTGCCCGGTCTACGCCCCAAACTCCATTTACCCACTAAAGGAGGGCCCTTACTCTGCGCCGGTGGCGTCATGAGTCCACGCGCGCGGGGTGGCTACCAGCCTAAGGAAAGCGTGAACTACTCCTACCCGCGCTCCTTTGCATATTACCTTGCCCCTGGAGTACTGGGAGTGGCCCGCAGGCCCCTCCCCCTGGGCGGGAACCTCCATAGGATGATGCCCGCCCCCTCAGACCTCAAATATGTGCTCACCGATAATGACCTTACCGCCACAGGCCAGTATTGTTAACCGACGATCTGGCCTCCCCCTCTAGCCCTTATCTAAGGACACATCCTCCTACCCCAGCCCTCTAGCCAAGCCCAGATATTGTCAGCCCATAGGACATTACCCTCTTCCGTCAGATGAACCCCGTCCTTCAAGTAATACTTTTGACCCCAAATGCACCCATGAGGTATTGACTGTAACACGGGGGTCCGGAACAACCTATCCAACCGTGTGTTGATCCTCTTTACCGAGTGATTCAACGCCCTGACTGAATCGCCCCCCCGCCACTGAAGTCGAGGTATTAGTTGAGACCATACTAGTGTGCACCCGGGGCAGGTCCTAGCTATCCAACCCGCTGTTGAGATAATCTCCTCAATCAAGATGCGCCTGCCCAGTGTTGCCAAATCGTTCTCCCCAAGGTGAAGTATCACCACTGACGGTGGAGCCCGCTGGCGTGCTAACAGCCCTTGGAAGAATCCCCTAAACTCGTGAAGACACAACCCTCCTCTGCCAAAGAACGTGATATTCAACCCTAGTTGTGCCGCCCTTTCCTTCTTGTCACCTGACAGGAAGACACATTCCGCTCGCTTCACATATGAATGACCAACAATCCAGACATTGTTCTTTGTTGTTTCCTGGTCGCCGCTCCGTGCCGATGAATATTGGCGGTGCCCGACGACAAATTCCTCCCCTGCGTAACAGGTCTGAGAAACTGTAAGAGAGCGGAAAAGAGACCAAGCGTGAGTGACAGGTAATCATAGCATGTCAATCCGAACATAACGTTTATAGCAGTCTGACGACCACCTCCCAATTGTCTTCACTCTTTCCACTGGGAGGCCCCCCGCCACCGCCTCAGTTGCTGCCCCAATCCTGAAGGAATGAGATCCAAAATCTCTAGGATCGAGACCCGCTTTTGTAACCCCTATTTCGAACACTCTCCTGAATTGATACCTGGTCAAGGGGCTCCCGTCGGCGTGACAGAGCAACGCCCTGCCTGCTGAACCGACCAATAATCCCATGAGTGATTCCACGTGCCTCACCGGGCAGCACGGGTTGGCGGGGGCCCGTTGCAGAACTATGGTGTGACCCCTAGCTTCTTGATCGGTCTTTGATTTCTGGATAATCACCCACATGGTGTCACCCCTTATCGTCACCCCAGCCTTCTGCAAGCCACCTAGTATGTCAGCCTTAGATCCTGCCACAAGTTCACTAATTCTCAGTGCCCCATAAAATGCCAGGGAGAATGCCGCCCTAAAAAGAAGCACTTCCCACTCTGAGTTACAAACAATCTCCAGCGTGCCCAGTAAGGCTGTTAGCCGGGCCAACCCCATGGGCTTCCTCTTATCCTTCTGGTGTCCCTGAATACGGCGCCATCCTCTTAAAGCCTTGCGTATCATAAAGGTATTAGTGGGATCCCGGAAGCCCCTAGCTTGAGCGAAGAATGACACTGCTGCCCTATGTCTGGTTGCCGCTGCCACTGAGCGCCCCTCTTTGTGCATCCATTCTAAATAAGCTGCAAACCCATCCTCTTTCGCCCAAAGCACTTCCCACTGTGGCCCCAAGAAAGAACAATAAGACAGAAACGCCCCTTCGTAAGCCGTCTTGGTCCTGGGGGCTAGGCTAGCGACCACGAGGTCTTGTAATCTGGGGCACCAATCTGCCAAAGTACTGCTGGGAAGTGTGCTGGCGATGGGTCTGCTGTGGGGAGATGTTCCCTGAAAACCTGCATTTTGAAGCGAGAAAGGGAGTCAGCAGCATTGTTTAAAACACCAGGGACATGTTTGGCTCTAAAATTAGCATTCAGTTTCAGGCACCGCAAAACAATTTCCTTGATCAGACGAAGTATGAACGGACACCGCGCCCCCTGCTGATTGATACATTCCACCACTGTCATGTTATCTGACCAAAACACCACTGATTGGTTACATAGGTGTTCGGGCCAAACCATCAGTGCCACCCATATTGGGAAAAGTTCCAGGAAGCCAATGTTGCTGAGCAAACCCCATGTGTTCCATTCTTCTGGCCATTGTTGAGCAACCCACCTATTCCCTAGGATGGCACCGAAGCCCACACTACCGGCCGCATCAGTCCATAGTCCCAACTCCGCTGATGTCGTGAGCGGGTCGGGCCAGACCACCCTACCGTTAAAATCCTCCAGGAATGCCATCCAAATAAGCATATCCTGGCGAATTTCAGACGATAGGCGCGTGCGGTGGTGCTTTTCCCTCAGCCCCTTCATCGCGTGCGCGATGGAGCGAGAGAAGGGGCGAGCCATTGGGATGATTCTTAGTGCGAAATTCAGTTGCCCTACCACCTCCTGTAATTGCTGCAAAGTGACCTTCTCCTTCCGGAGGCATAACTGTAGCGATGTCTTGAATTTGCACACCTTGTCCTTAGGTAGTCTAAAACATCTCTCTATTGAGTCAATCTCTATGCCCAGAAATTCCAAGCAGGTGGTCGGGCCCACCGTCTTCCCAGGCGCAAGCGGGACCCCAAAAGCCCGCATGAGCACGCAAAATTCCTGCAATGCCAGTGCGCACTCCTGAGAACCCGGTGTACCGAGGAAGAGGAAATCATCTAAGTAATGCATGACCCTTTGATGGCCCGTCACTTGTCTCATGGCCCATTCAAGAAATGAACTAAACATCTCAAAGTAGGCGCAAGAAATAGAACAACCCATAGGCATGCATTTGTCCATGTAGAACCTATCCCTAAAGGTGAAACCTAAAAGATGCTGGTCCGCCGGGTGGACTGGGAGGAGGCGGAAGGCGGACTCTATGTCTGATTTCGCCATCAGCGCCCCGGGTCCAGTGGCCTGTAATAAGGTAACAGCCTGATCAAAAGAGGCGTACTTAACACTACAGATACCTTCGTCAATGGCATCATTCAGTGAGGCCCCCTTTGGCGCTGACAGGTTATGGATCAATCTGAATTGCCCCTTCTCTTTCTTGGGGACAACTCCCAGTGGGGAACACACAAAATTGGGTACTGGCACTGCAGAAAAAGGGCCAGATATCCTGCCTAAGGAAAGCTCCTTGTCAATTTTGGCGGCCACAACAGCCGGATTGTGTGTGACTGATAATTGATTTCTACAGTGCGCACTGCCTGTGTATCCCCCGGCCGGGATCCTAAAACCTTTAGAAAAACCTTCCTGGAGTAGGGTGGCCGCTTTGTGGTCAGGGTATCTGTTCAACAATGGAATCATTGCCACCACATCCACTGGAGTGGGGGGGCGTGACCTGTCTGACTTATAGTGGCTTTCCCCTACCCCTCTGTCCCGTGTTACCTTGCTTGGACCTACAGGTAGTTTCTGGATGAGAGGGGTGCCCACAGGAGGCACATGCATGCCTAAACTTACATGCGGCCCTTGTGCAGGTACGCCTATTAAAATCCCAGCACACCCCTTTCTTCTCTGGCCCACCTGGCCTAAATTTCCCAGGTACTTCACTCGTTTGGGGGGGCCGAAAGGGCTGCTGCGGTCTAGTGAACACCTTGGCCGCACCGAACTGAGGGGGAGGTGCAGTGTCAGAGAACTGTTTGTGCCAAGCCAAGGAATCTACCGAGTCCCATGGCAACGATCTATTGAATTCCAATGCCTTCCTAAAATTGACATCATAACCCTTCCATGCATCCCCAGAATACTGTTGACTCCACCCCACAATCCTGCTCGAGTAGCAAGCCAATGCAGCCTGCAGATCTGGAGGACGCTCAGCCTTAATTGCAGTGAAAACAGCCCATGCTTGCATCCAATTATTGAGGTTTTCCTCAACCCTGAATCTAGTACACTGCGCCCTCCATTCACTTGGGAGCATCCACTCTTTCAGTGCTTTTGCCTGCTCCATTTCCCTATTATCCAACAATAAAGAATAAATGTACACGTATTTATCAGCCCAAATCATTTCTTTCACAGCTAATGACACATGCTGAGCTAGATTTTCGCTCCTGGAAGGTATCACACCGTCCCCCAAGAGCGGCAATGCCACTTCCTTACCAAGTGCGGGCACCGGGGGCGGCTGCCCTTTTACTCCGTCCAGCTGGGGAACACTTAGACCTGCAAGGGGAGAAGAAATTGGCAATGCAACACTGTCGGCGACCGGTGTCGATCTGATTTTTTCAACAAACCTTGCCGCCTCTGCCGCATGATCTGCAGAATTCGGGAAGGCTCCCCCTTTTTGGAGCCATGGCATCATGGCCGTTAACTGAGATAACAATTCGGGCGGCATTGAATCTACATTACCCCCCGGGACAACAGGTACCACTGGGGTTATGCCCAGTGGACCTGGCACAGCTGGCAGGGCAGGCGCCGGGTGTGGCCCGCCTGTACCCGGGATTGTGGGCACCGGTGCAGGAGCAGACCCAGCGTCTACTGGTTGACCTGCCGGCACCGGCACCACAGGGGCAATGGGTGTAGGAACATGCGGGGGTGGGACCACCGCGGGCGGTGTGGCGGGTAACGGATCTACTGGGCCTGGGGTGGGGACCGCCTCCTTGGGTCTTTTGGACCTAGGTTTCCCTTGCGGGGTGACAAATTCCCCTCTTGGCACTGGTGCCACCCTCTTGCGGATCGGTCTCCCGGACGGGCCCGGTGCCTCGCCATCTCTATCCTCCAACCGAGCTTCCCGCTCCTTAATTTGTCCTAGCTGTTGCTTAATGTCGCTCATCTCCCGCATCATAGCCCGCATCATAGCCTCCATGTTGGACCCCCTTTTTCCACCCCTTGGACCTGGCATGACACTTACCCTCAAAAAACACCCGCTGCCTACTTAGTTCCCAACAGGTCAACTGTGTGTACCTTTCAGATGGAGGGTCACCAGGGGGCTTTCAGCACCATGCAACGGCGACCGCAACACTAGCGGCTTGTCCGCTTATGTAAGGGGGTGAGTAAACCTAATGTAGACCCACCCGGCGGCCACCAGGAGCGATGAATGCTAGCCCCCCGTACCCCTCTTACCGACCAGTCACTCGTCCTCGCCTGCGATAATGATCTGCGGCCCCTGCTCACACCACGTTGCGTGCTGGATGCTCTTCCGTCCTGTCCGCTAGTGAATGGCCCCAATAACGTAGTTAAATTGCCTGGAATTAAACAATTATGTTATCACCGTGTACAATGAATTTAAAGAAAAACACTGCAGTGTAAGGTTGGAAAATAATTAGCTCGTCATAAACATTAATCCACTGTCTTATAACTGTAAAATTATTCAGCTGCCTAATTTATAAGCACTAATTCACTTTTGTTACAAAATTGCAATGCTCTCACTTCTTATTACCCCTTTACCCTTTAGATGGGTCTCCCAACCCGATCCTGCAATCAATTTGCAATAGTACAAATTCATGCAACATTTAAAGATCAGAAAACATCCAATCACTTGCTTTCCTAAATATACACAATACTGGGGCCTGATTTATAAGGTCATTCGCTTTCCTTTTGTAAATCTGCAATTCTTTTACCTCCAGATACCCCTAACGACTGGAAAACACAAAATGGTTATACTTTCAATGGGGTCTCCCCTCCAGGTGCTGCCCTGGTCGACCCTGCTTCGCTTGCAATAGAAACCAACACACCTAAGAGACCCACGAGCACACGCGGCCCTTGTCGTGCAAACAATGGACGTACAGGGAGCCCCGGGTCTCCCAATAGTACGGATGCAGCCTTTTTGGCGGTAAACTGGACCCGCGCTCTATTTATCAAAGCCAAAATTAGCCCCGGGTCTCCTGAGCGTACGGATGCGGGCGCAGTGTTACCCCGGGCCTGTATTGCGGTAAATTGAACCCCGCGCTCTCCCTGTTAAGGCCGGTCCACCGCTTGTCCCTGCGCCCGTCTCGAAAATACCTTATGCGGACGCCGTATGCGCCGCTTTAACTACTACCACTTCTGGGCAAAGTAGCTCTGCTCCCTCCCGTAGGCGCCGCTTCAGAAGCTCCACCAAGCTTGGAGAAGGCGCCTCGGCTCCCGCTTCCTCCGCTGCCGACTCGCGACCCTGCTAATCTCCCCGCTGGATTCACCACACGACGCGGCTGGCTCTTGGCTCGACGCGATCTGAAAAATAAAAGCGGGAAACAAATCAATAAAACAAAGAAGCCCCGAACGCGGGGCACAACGTTCAGCGAGGGAGCGTCCAGGGACAAGGGGGTCTCCTGGGCGCTCCCTACCTCTTATTCCCGAGGGGCCGGGTGGCCCCTCCTAACGCCCGCCCCCCCCGACCCGGAACCAGTCCATTGATTCCGGGTCAGGAGGGGCGCCGGCCAATCGGCGGTGGGCCGCGCCCCCAGGGCACGCCCCCACCGTCGAAGGACCCGAGGGGAGAGGGGGTGAGGCGGTCGCCGCGCCGCCATGCGTGCGGGGGGGCCGAGGGCCCCCCCTTTTCAGACCTACCTCAATCCCTCGCCCGGCTTCTTGATAGGAGCAGAAGCACAGTCCTATCCGAGCTGGGACAGTGCTGGGGACCCTGCCCCTTGTAATCAGTGAGACTTCTCCCTGTCCTCAGGGATGCACTGATGTGCACCTTGCAAGGCACATTTTAGCAGACAATACTTTGCTGCCTGAGGCATGCGCAGGACGTCTGCTAATTAAAATAGATTGTGCCTGTGTGAGAGGATCAAAGCTGAACTGCCTCTCTCCGACATACACAATCCAGACATGCACCTACACTACAGAGTGCAGTGTCTGTAAACAGCACTCGGTATGAGGATAGCGCCTCGGCTCCCTCCTCCTCCTGTCACCCGGATCCTTGAGACGAGGCCGAGGGGGCTGGACACGGAAGCCGTGTTTTCATGAACACTGTTCAGTTAAATAATTAGCAGTTGTAACAAGGGGCAGTACGTGGCATCTCACAGGAGGCAGGGCTGTGCCTTGAAGCCACAGATAAGGAGCTGCCATCTTAATACGTTTTGTTGATGTTTGTGCATGTGGCTGCAATTCACGGATAACAAAGTAATGTTATCGTATTTTTTCAATATAATACAGGTTTAGTAGTGAAGGCAAACGCATCACCATGGTGATAGAATATTTCATGGGCTGTGCTTATCTCTCAATGATTACTTGTAATACAAAGACCAGAAATTGTCAGATAACATTTATTTTCTAAATGGTGTGTTTCCGTTGGTATTGTGCTTAACCATAAATAGGGTATACACGCGCCTACCAGTGTATACAATGCAAAATGTCACAATTCAGATTTATAATGATGCAATATATTCATTCATATACACATATTTGTTGTTTCTTGTCGTGAACTGATGTTGGCTCCATCCTAAAATTATCCAGAACATCTAAGTAAGCAATCTGTGAGGAGATGGAAACCAGCCTTGTGACACCTTCATGCTGTTTAATTTGTTTTACAATATTTCTTCTAAAGCTTAGCAAGGAGAAGATGCTCTCTGATTCAACAATTGCAATGAAAAAAAGCCCCCCCACCACTCCGCTATGGCTATTGGGTTGAGGTTGGTGTTTGAAAAAGCCTTGACTCCTAAAAAATGGACAGTATACCTATGATGTTGTTAGTCCATCATCATCTACTTTGTTCGGCTTACAACACCTGTGACTTTGGGAAGCTCGAAAGAACTAATTATCAACTGCTTGCAGCATAGTTTATTATCCTTGCATTCCTGGGTCCATAACTAGTATAATTCCTCGCCATTACCTGTTTGTAAAGATGCAACAGTGTTAAGAGAAGTCTAGGAAAAAAGTAACTCTGCCCCGCACACTTAGTGTCATAATTATTACAAACTATTGCCCTGGGCTAATCTTGTAAATACAATGTCTTATTATTTCTAGCTGCCCATTGAAAGCATTGTGTGTGCAGCTGCCCCATGCCTTTTTATCTGCTTAGTCCCCTGCCTGATGATTCATTCTATATCTGGATTCTTTCGGTAATGGCACACTGCTGCTTACAAGGTTTTGCCTTCAGCCAAGAGCAGGGCTTGTATTTATAACATTTTAAATCATCCCTGCAGCCCAAGGCTCTGGAATCTGAGCAAAAGCAATTCTCTATAAATCCTTTAATAGTGGACTGAGGGCATCTGTAGACTATATATATAACTATGGGATCACGAACAATGCAGATAACAGAGAAATACAATAAGAAACTGGATATGCCACTGCTGCGAATCCCACAGTTATGGGAAATCGACCCCTCCAGCCTTAAACGAAGCTTTATCCAGAGGACATATCAGGACTTTCATGACCAGGATGTGACAGTTGTGAACTTGCTGAACAGGTTCCTAAGGACTCTTCAATTACAAAGATGTTACTTCAAGACGCAGAGCCGCATTGGTAGCGACATCCGGGGCCCGGTTTATTTAAACATGAGTGTGGCATGACCACCTAAAATATTCCAGTGTGTCTTTGATCTGGCCATTGAATTATTTAGGAGGACACTTCCCATTTCTGTGACGTCAGAAGAGCATGAGTTGGCTTTCAACATTGCCTTCAATTGGAAATAAAAATAGTGTCCCAAAAGTCATAGCTGAAAAGTAGTGCCATTAGAGGACTGCAGAATAAAACAACTAAACCGCCTCACACCTCCCCTCCAGAGTCTTTGATGAATATGGAATGTGGTTTAACTAACCTAGACATATTTTGTTACCAAATATTAGCAATGTGTCATTGACTCAATAGATACAGTACAAAAAAATAGGCCACTGCCAACTATTGCTCTGGGCTTGGTATTTTGTGGTTTCAACATCCTGTAGCCTTTAAAAAGAGACAACCTCATTTTTGTGGTACGAGTCATCCCACCCTGTACCCATGGTCATAAAGCAGCATGCGGGCATTACACTACTCTGGCCCACAAAAATCCACATGGAGTAGTGGTGAGGGCTTAGTATGATTCAAGGGTTTTTGCCAGCATCACTGGTCTGCTAAGAGTTGATACCTGGTGTCACATTTGAGTCAACTCTAGCCCTTCTCCTCATACCAGTATGATATGGTGGGAATTATCTGTCTGAATCTGAGGGTGAAAGCCACATTGAACTCACAATCTGAGCTGAAGAGGTCAATGACTTGTCCATTCGAAAACAGGTTCATCCTATCCATGTAGGACATCACAATGGAAGCTGATCAAGAAAACATCACTATTCCAACACATGCTTCCTGAGAAAAATTAGCTTTCGCGAAATATCAAGAAATTCACTCATTTGCATTATATACATTTCGCCATGGAAGGCTGGTTCAAGCTAAAATATAGACTGTCAAACTGCAGTTGAGCGGTATTTTCTGCTCAAAACCATCTCTTATGTGACTTTTGCAAGAAAGGTATGCTCCTGCTTACTTTTCATGCAGGGTACCAGTTAAATATATATCAGGTAGTATCCATAATTTTGCAGAATTTTCATGAACACTGTATGTATGTTGTGAAAAGATGTTTTTGTTATTTCACCCGATGCTAAAAAAAAACCTGTTTGCTGATAGATTTTGTCAGATTTAGTTCTGTTTCATGAATCTCACTCGCCCACTTTTATTTAAGCTGTGAATATGATGTTGTTATAAATCCACCATTTTCAGACGGCACTGAGTGACAGAAACTGTCTTTGTGAAATTACTGGATCTTATGTAAAAGGATGTGTCTGCAGTTATTATGTCCATAAAAGATGAAATACAACACTGGCACTTAGAGGCTGATTACAATGTCAGTCGGAAAGCCTAATCCCGACACCGACTCATAATCAGGACTGACCGACTTGCAATTGGTGGTTCCTACCAACTGATTAGGATGGGACTAAACACGGTTCGATCGGATTTCCATTTACTCCTATCGGAGCCTGTGTTCCGCTCAACAACACAGGCTCCTGTGGGGAAATGGGGGCTGTGCCAAAAACCCTGCACCCTGTGGCAGGCACCCCATGGTGCCTGCCACACAGTGCAGGCTTTTACAGGGGGTCCCTTAGGTAACCCCTTGTCCCCCATCCAAAGGCCGCAGGATGAAGGGGCCCTGCTAGGGACCCCAAAGTCACTTTCGGATAGCCTTTTTGTGTCGGCCAGGCTGACTCGGAAAGGCTGTTGAAAACCAACATCGTAATCGCCATATCAGAAACGCAGTGTATAAAGCTGTATGATGCGGGTCCGACCGATACGGATTCTCCGAGAGCCGGTCGGAACCAATCCGGAAATCTGTGCAGTTTTCAAACTGTCCTCGAACATCGTAATTGATAGGTCGGATTGTAAACCGACTGAGTCGGTCGGAAGGATTCCGACACGATCTAGGAAGTCCCGACTGTCAGGAGAAAGCTTTCCGACCAATATCGTAATCTGTTCCTCACTGTTCACTCTTTTCTGATAGGAACAGCACTTTCCAATGCCCTCATAATACTGTTGTACCAAGCACCAGATTCTGAAATGGGGAGCAAGGGAAGTAGTCATCAAAAGCGAGGCCAGCCTCTATCTGTCTCTCAGCTTTGAAAAGTATGTTACTCGCAGGTAAAAGCTTGGAGATGAAGGCTAATAGGGCAATTTTGCAAAATACCAACAAACCGAACAGACTCCCATTTAATGTGTCCAAAGAAAGTTATGGTTTATTTATATACATATGTGGGACAGTGGAAAGCAGTAGAAAGAAGAGACTGGTAGGAACAGGGTACACACCGCCCTCACCCTGCCACACGCACTTCCATGCCCCATAAGCCTCTACTGTTGCGGTCGCCCGCTCAGTGCTCGTTAGAAGCTCTGGCTTGTTACCGAAACAGGGTCTGGGACATATCTCAAAATTGTTGCATCCTTGACTGATGTGTCTCCCCAAGCTTCTTGCCACCCCAGTTGTGCAAGCGCATTTTCTGACAGCCATACGGTTGATTCTATATATCATAATCTTTTTTCACTTCATGAAAAGAACGTTCTTGAATGGCCCTTTTTACCTTAATTCCCCAAGACCTCAAAGTTAATCATGCTTGTTATTTTATTTTTAATCCTACGCACCCCCTAGAAGCCTCTTTAGGCAAGCAGTATGGGTTAGAATAAGTGTTGAGAATCGGAGGCAGTCACACAGCCAGTGAAGAGCTAGAGTCTGGTGGTAGCAACCCTCATCCAATAAGACCAGGATGCAGTGCAGAAGCCTAAGATAGTTCAGGGATGCCATTTATGGCCTTGGAAACAGATAATAGCCAGTGTTCAGCTTCTGACCAATAGATTATTTTTGGTATATCTAAAATTTATCCTTGGACATAAAAAAAACAATTGATCACCATCATGTTCTCAATTCAGTTCACTAGTTTCTGGAATGTTAAAGGACAGTCAATCTCTCTACTGCAGAATTGTCTTAAAGTTATGCCTATTCATTATACCTACATCATCCCTGCTCACTTTTTCTTTTTATTGAGTGTTCTACTGAAAGGAAATTGTTTTGATCACAGTTAGATTTGTTATTATTTTACCAAAAAAGATGCATTGGAGCCAGCTTGGTATTCATTTGCAAGACTAGACAGCCCATCTATCTGGATAAGCTAGGACAGAAGAATCAACTTAAAATTCTGGACATGCCATTAAAAGAGTACCTAAGTGGTATGTAAAGCAGAAATTCGGTTTTATAGTCATTAATTGGCTTCTAATTTGAAGATGAAGTAGTAGGGTCCAGTGTCCGGGAAACCTGCGGAGCCCCCTCCTTGGTGACATTTTGAGCAATTCCTAGTTGCTGTCAGGAGCAAGAAGACCATCTTGGAGCACACACCTCAAACCTAGGTATCCAGAAACTCCTAGAATCTAAGGTGCAAATGAGCCAAACAAAAGGTTGGGAAACACAGTGGCTAAAAAGAACTAGGTGGCATATACACCACAATCCACCCACAGACCCAGTGGGGTAGAGATGGAGTCCGTTGGGTGTCTATTGTTAGGTAAGAACCCCGTGTAGAAAGCAAGGATATAAACCACAAACTGCAGGTACCTGTCAGGGGGACAGACAGAAGAACAAGAGCCATAGCACATGGTCTCCTCAAGAGGACCTGTAAAAGGTTAACAGGGGATGCATTGCTGCAGGAGTCCATCAGCAATACATGATTAAGAATACAAAGATACAAGTTGTGGTGGAAGGTCTGTAGACCGAACCCCCTCTTAGGAGCTCCTTCCACTGAGACAGCGTTGACCAGGTGCTGAGACCACAAAGCGCCAGAAGACAGTGAAATAGTGAAAGTTGTTTCATTACAGATAACTGTGTCACTCAGGCTTGCAACGCCCATAGTGCTACAGCCACATTCCTCTCCCCCTCCCCCAACATACCCCGTGTCGTGTGTGTCAAACTGGGCGGAGACAGCATCCCCACACACACAGACAGTTCTTGAGCTGCTGTGGGCTGGCTGGTCTGGCGCCTCATCGCAGTGGCACCTCAGCATTTCACAGGTCTTTTAAAGACCATTTACTTGATAACGAGGCTTTGTTGCGTTTTTTCACCCATTCCTAGAACCCCTTAATCTCCACTCTGACTATTCCTTAACCCCTCCCACGCTTGTGAAGGAACCGCTCCGTTACGCCCCTTGGGTGGGCTGTGCTGGTGACGGAGCGGTTCGCGCCTGAGCGGCGTGTTCTATTGAGCGGGCGGGGCCGTGACGGAACCGCTCCGTCACAATCACAGCCCACCCGAGGGGTGTGACGGAGCCGTTCCGTCACCAGCGTTGGAGCGCCGCGCGGCTCCCCTCGCCCCTTAGTGCTGCGGCGGAATTGCCGCTGCAGCAAAAGGGTTAAAGTTGAAAATTGCTTTTGCTGCCACAGTGTGAGAATGCATTTCCTGAAAAGTAACCTTAGGCTTTGTTCTTTTGCAGTTGTATACAGCTCGAACTCCACCCGAAGGCACTGAGGCATTTTTGTATGTGCAGCGGTTACATTATACATGGACACATTGCTGGAAGTATTAGCCCTCCCCCGCACCCCCTTCCTAAATTTGGTGCTTGTTGCGCCCCTGGTGTCATGATGAAGCATGACACCTCTGGTGTGTGAGGGAAACGTCCTGAAAAGGGATTCCTCCCTCCGCTTTAGCGTAGTCGGCACCACACACACACACTCGCTGGGTACGATTCTGGACCCGAAGGTTTTTTGTGTGTTCCATGTCAGTATGATATACACCGAAGGTCAATAACTAGCATGTTCATTTTACTTCCTCTGTAGTGATTGCTGCATTCACACTTACATAGTTTCTCTTTGTTGCAGACTATATTGTATGTGTATCGCATCCTTCCTAGGTTGCCAAGGCAGTAATGTGCCCTTATGAGTTGCGTTCAATTCAGTACATCTAAATCTGAGCAGTACCACTGCATAATAACATGCATACTCTGCTAAATATTTGACGTGAATATGGCAGGATAAAAATTCATAGTTACAAAAGGAAAGATTTCATCAAAAGTTGAATTTGATAAATTCATTAAACAATTGCAAATCCTTAGAACAGAGACAATATGTCTGCCCTGTTGGTGATTTTGAGAATTTTCAAGTTGTCTGAAGAGTGACTCTCTCTTTTCCATTCCTCCAGGTATCTTATGCTCGTCCCAGCTCAGCCTCAATCCGGGATGCTAACCTATACGTCAGCGGCCTTCCAAAAACAATGACCCAGAAGGAACTGGAGCAGTTATTTTCACAATATGGACGCATCATCACCTCACGAATTCTGGTCGATCAAGTTACAGGTTAGACGGTTTGATTTTTGTTTGTTGTAATATCTCATGATTTAACCCTGATGTTATCTCTTTCTAGTTTTGAAACATAATTGGAAGGCCAAGCATTGCTGAGATCTGGCTGTAGCTTTTAACCCCTTGGCTGCGGCGGTAATTCTGCCGCAGCGCTAGGGGGGAGGAGGGGCCGCGCGGCACCGCCATGCTCGGGACGGAACCACTCCGTCACGAGCCTTGGGCGCGCTGTGCTTGTGACGGAGTAGTTCCGTCACGGCCACGCCCACTCAATAGAAAACGCCGCGCAGGCGCGAAATCAGCGCCGCGCGGCGGCCGGGCCGTGACGGAACCACTCCGTTACCAGCACAGTGCATCCGTGGCTGGTGACGGAGTGGTTCCATCACCAGCATTGATGGTGTTAAGGATGAGATGGGGTACCTGTTGTAGTATCCCTTAGAGACATCATCCCACTCCCTCTCATGCAATGCCAGAGCTGCCTCTGCAGTGTGGGGCTGAGAACATGTTTTAATTGTAAGGTGTACGTAATGCGTAGTGACCCCTAATGTCTGCATGGGGTATTGCACCACCTTGTGTGCACCAGATACTATCATATCACATGCTTTGGGGCCAGTGACTGCATGCACACTAGACCCACCTCTGTATAAATGTCACCTGCACTTCATCCTTGCCTTCTTTTTTTCCTGCCAACCTCTAAACTGTTGCAGTGAGACAAGTACGCGGTCATATGAAGTTTCCCCAAAGACATGTTCCATTGGACATGTCCTCATTAGGTGGACCACGTGTAGCAGTGTCAGCAGCTTGAGCTAGTTGGGCATCAGTATAATTATTTAAGTGGCCTGCTCAGAGGCATCTTCATTTTTCGTAGCACAACAGGCCGGATGTACTGCGCAAGTCGTCTCCCAGGGTGCTACCTGTGGGCAGCGTACTCGCTTCAGGCTACCGGCAGATGTTTGGGGGAGCTTCTCCCACAAGGGAGGCTCATTGCTTCAGGCTCTCATGCACTTACTCTCCTCTGCGTGGAAGGTAAAGGCGAAGACAGCACTAGCTGCACAGCTTGGCAAGGAGAGAATGATTTAGGCATCCTTGCAACCCAGCTGTTTTATTCTGTTTATAGCCTTTTTGTAGGTAATGGCAAATCCCAAAGAAAGGTCAAATCTAAGAAATATGAGCTAGTTGTTAACCCTCCCACTCACCACAAGCTGCTCCTTTAATGAAGCAGAGAACCTTATAAAAGATTCCAGGGATAGTATTAAAATGTCCACAGCAAGAAATGTTTTAATTGTTCAATGTCCTCACCACCATTTGTGTCTTACAATCTTTGCCTCCTTTCAGATTTTAGCGTTTTAAGGAATTGTAGCATGTAATGCTACTGTGATGCTGAAGCATGTTAGCGCACACACTTGACCCCAAAGGCACATGTGCAAATGTGCACAGAGACATACTTTGGGATGCTCCTCTCTCTTCTGCCATTGAACCGTTGTCTGGCACCCAGCATCTCAGAGGTAGGATCAGGCTTTCTGGTCTTACAGCTGCCATCTCCACCCATGCACCTCAGGTCGGTGTTGCAACTACTTGGCTAAAGCATCCAGCCTGACCTTTTTTTGTAGTACGGCTCCGCAGTACGGCTCCATCATTCTCACGCAGTCAACAGAGGATTTCGGGATGCTGAATTGAAATCAAGGAGAGAGTCAGGAACAAGCTGGTAGATCATGGATCCGGTGTGTACTCGAGTCAGAAGCAGCAACGTCTAACTGATTGCCTTTGCACCCTAGCAGGAATTGAGCAGTTCTGCTGGACAAGCACAGTCGATTGCAGCACCACCCTTTGGTCTCATTCGAGCACCAGTGACGATTTTGACATGCACAGTATGGCAGTAATACCAGTACAGTGTAACAAACTGAGAATCAAGAGTTTCCAGACCTACACATCTGATTGGTAATGCTCCCATTTCTAATTGAGAACATGATAAAAGTTATTAAGCACACTGAGGGGCTGTGCATGCTGCAAAGGAGTGGTGAGAGGGTAAGAGAGAGGGCAGCTACTCAGCTGCCTGAGGTAAGCAGGGAGTGGACCTGGACCCTAAAGACCCTTTTCCCTGATGTACCAAACTATGGTATGGGGATGAGCAGGACCCCCTCAAAATCGCCCAGTCTTATTTTCTTGGTGGCACCTGATGCCTGTGGAATTTGCTCTGCATGCACCACAAAGGCCATTGAACCTCACAGAGCGGGTTGTAAGCTGTCTAGGGGCTGGGTGTGTGATCTTTCTTTTCACAGGCCTCCCACCAAGTGGGCCCTCTGCATCTGTGTGATCAGAATGTCTGTGCTGCCAGCATCCAGCTGCCGTCATCTAAGATGACATTTACCACAAGCCCACCACCAGCTTGTGGCATTTCTTTGCGGGTCGTCACAAAGGTCTCTTGGTTTGAGGCAGTAGAGAAAAATGAGTAACCCTTTTGGACTTGTGGTTACTGTTCACAGTATGTTTCTTGATGAAGCAATGTTCAGTGTAAGCAGCCAGTCTGACTAGTTTGCCTGAATCCGGAATGTCTGATTCGTGTACCCAAATTACCATCACCACCCGAACTTTCTCTCTCATCACCCATGTCCTTGCATCTACCCACTATTGAAAGGACTGAAGCGGGGCCACAGCTTTGCACTCGGCTGTGCTTTTATGTGCAGGATAGTGACATTGTGTCTTGCACAGCAGTACGTATAAGACTTTGCTTGCAACTTCCCGTGCACATGGTTAGTAATAGCGTGGAACCCGTGGGCAGAGGTCTGGAGTCACCATGAGAGTGACATTATGGCTATGGCATGCTCGGACAAATTCCATAGGTCGGACCGATGGACGAAGTACCAGTTCTTGTCCAGTGACCAATGCTTCTTGACTTCATGGACACATTGAAGTCGAAGTGATGACGTGGGCCCTTACCTTTGCTCATTAATTTGTTGGTGCAGGCTTCCTTAAGAATGTTGTTTGCATCTTTCTGTGGCTTTGTGCTGAAAGACATTACACCACTGGGTGTTTTTCATGCTTGTAGGAGACAACAACAGCAAATATGCGTGGGCCTATATATTAACCTACCGTGGCTCGGTAATCTTAATTGTAGCTACATAGCCATTGGATTTCATAAATGTTAAATGCTTCGTTTTTGTTACTCCTGGTCTATCTTGAACTTGTTTGGGTTGATGTTGTATTATATGTTTTTGTTTTAATTTACGTTTTTAACTTTAGTGTATGTTTTAGTGTTTTTTTGTGTGTTTTTTTTGCAGTTTTATATAGCACAAATTCGACCTTAAGGTTTTGGAGCACTTTTCATGAATCAGTTACATTACACAAGGACATATTCATTTGATGTTGCTTTTTACATTTCCACCGGTTTCCATTGTAGGCAGGGGTTTTGTTCTCATGAGGCGTCCCTCCTTTCTGGCCTCTGAGATCAGTGCTGGTGTATATGCTTTGATCATGGCTCTGTTCCAAGAAAGCACAGTGATGTATCTGTATGCTTACTTGTGCTGTGTAGACTCTTAACCAGCCTGACGACAATAACAATGAAAACAATGCCTGTTTATTTGTAGCATCCAACCACAAGGTTCTCTCTTGCACTGTTTCTCAAACCTGTGTCATTTTGTACCCATGCTTGTGTTGTGCCACGCACATGCACACTTCTTGTGTGTACAGTGTACAAAAACACGTGATTTCTTTGAGTAGCTTCACTATTTACCGAGACCTTTATCTCAACACTGAATATTTGCTACAGTGAGGTGTCACTTATGAATTGGGGGAATGAGCCGAGGCTGTGTTTTTTTTAACTGCTGTACTTAAAGTTGAAGAAAAGCACATGACACAGGAACGCCCTCTGGCAAAATCTGGAAACTAAGTGAGAGATGTAGACCTTCCAACTTTGAAAAATAATTGTACATGTGAGAGAGGGAAGCTTCTTGAATAGGCATGTCTGGAGTGGAAGGCGGTGCTTTGAGCCCATCACCACCTGAACAGCCATCGAGTAGGAAGCTTAGAGCCCACCTGCAACAAAAACAAAAAATAACAAAGACCTCTGAGTCTATCGTCTATGTCCATGGGAGGTTGTAAAACCCCGCATGTAGGTCAGCCACCAAAAGCCTCCAAGCTCTAGTGAGAAACCCAGGGGCATTTTTACAAGCCCCTATCACCACAGGAACATCACTTTTATCAATGTTCCTGTGCCATTAGGGGCTTCCCCTTATTTACAAGGCAGCGTTAAGCCACTTAACGCTGCCTTGTAAATAAAACACCCTTTCACGCTACATTTAGCGTGAATGGGGTGTTGCGGTGCGCGTTCGACTGCAACACACATTGATATTGACGGTGCCCCATATTTACAAGGATGACATAAAGAGGAGGCAGCTCCAAAATTAAGACCAGAAAAACCTGGTCTTAACATGGCGAAGCGAGGAGAAATGCTTTATTTCTCCTTGTTTTTGCAGTTTCTATGTGTGCTGCATTGTGCAACACAAAAAGAAACAGCAAAACACCATGAATGACACCTTCTTGCACATAAACAATCATTCCCTCAACGCAGGCACTAGGCAGCTGTGTACAGCGCCTGCACTAGGGATCACACTGGGATGCACCATATTGTTTTGAATATGGTACATCCCTGCGTTTTCAGAACGGCGGAGGGCTGCGTTAGCTATGTTGGCTTAGCGCAGCACTCCACCATTCTTTTGTAAATATGCCCCCACTCTTTTCAGGTCTTTCCGGCTCGCTCTGTGCCTCTGTGTGGTATCAGCTCTTCACAGGGAAACCATGTGACGAGAGCCAATTATATGTGGCACACGATGGCACCATGTGAGATGGCACGCCTTGCGGGTACAAGTGCCGGCAGGCCACGCTAAGCAGTTAAATGAGATTCTTTTCGATTATAGGTGAAGATTATGAAAAAAAATCTTTTAAAAGGTTTGCTATTAATGAACATATTGAAGGGAAACACAGCTGGAAAGGATAACCTGCTTCTTCATATATGATCTGCAGGACGAACGTATAGTAACTTATGATACCTCTATTTTTAGAACATTAATTACTATGGAACTTTAATTATTTATGTACGCTTAACTCCTGTGTGTGTATTTGTTCGTTCTAACACACGTTTTGTTGTCTTTGCTCTTATTTTGGACGGACACAAATTGTACAGTTGCACTTTTCGCTCATTAACACAAATGGTAAACAAATATTGCTGCGACAATTCTTGTTATAAGGCGGCATCACTTCTGTTACTGTGCACACAATTATTGCTGTTAAAACAAGTGTTACTGAGCACAATTTTGACAGTATTACATTTGTATTTCTGTACACAGAACTGTTTTGTTTCATTCCACAATATTGTATCATTGCAGTAGAGTTGCCATTGATGCATCTGTGATTTTACAGATAGGAGTTGTGGTACTGTGTGCACACATTTCTTTATGTACACGTCTAACACGATTGTGGTACTGTACGTTCAAGTCCTACAGAAGATGCATTTACGTTACTGTATAAACGTAGGTTTCCATAGCGATGGTTGGACTACTGTCCAAAACGATTTGTGAAATGTACAAATTTGGGTTTCAACACAGACAGAAGTATTACCTTAAAACACATTATTTGTGATAAACAATTTTGCATGTTCTGATAATTAGAACAGCAATTCACATGCTGCAGTACAAATATAAACACATCAGCGTGTATTTGTGTACTTTAATGCATGAATTTCAGACTTTTATAAAAATACCAGATTAAAACTGTGCACAACTTCAGCATGTTGGGAAAAAAATAATTTCTAAATATTTTTATCACTTTAAGACTCTTATCACTTTAGCGCATGTGCCTCCTATCCGTCAGTGAAGGAATACTGTTCGAAAGTAGTCCAGTTTTTCAATCTGTGCTGCCACATCTGAACCTTCGCCCTCCATTGACAGTCCTTGGTGTTTTGTAGACTGTTGTACCTTCATGAAACTGTGCTAAAGGTGTCTTTCCTCCTATCCCCAGGTGTGTCGCGGGGAGTGGGATTCATCCGTTTTGATAAGAGGATAGAAGCAGAAGAAGCCATAAAGGGACTTAATGGTCAGAAGCCTAGTGGTGCTACAGAACCAATTACTGTGAAGTTTGCCAACAACCCCAGCCAGAAAACAAGTCAAGCGCTCCTCTCGCAGCTGTACCAATCTCCCAACAGACGCTACCCCGGCCCGCTGCACCACCAGGCCCAAAGATTCAGGTAAGAACCAGAGACGGGTGTGCTGTATACATATATGATGCATGGGAGCCTACAATTCCTGTATAATAGCCAGTTTCAAATGTCCTTGTTACAGTCGAATTGGGACCTCTCTAGTCACCTGTAATAACGAAATGGCATAACAGCTCAACTGTAAAAACTTGGGTTCTGGCGTCAAAATGCCTGCTGCCACAGCCATCAGCAAGGGTGAAGGGCAGGTATCGTAGCACAATTACAGCCAAATTTTAAACAAGGGAAACAAGAACTGACTAGACCTTTCGATCTGTTCTTCAGAAATTAACTGAAGGAGATATATGTGGCAACCTGTTTTTTGCCTGTAGGTTATTCGTGGAAAGATAGACACTTATATGCTTGTTCTTACTCATTCTGAGCCACAGCATATTTTTTCACGTGATAGATGGTGTGCCACGTATTATAAGGAATAAAATACCCTCTGTCGTACATTAAAAGGACATTGCAAGTAACCTCAGAGCTCCATTACCTTATAAGAAACTCTGCCTTCGGCCCTTTTTTTTCCTCTACATGGTTGCAGAACTCCTCAGTGACTTGCAATATCCTTATAATGTATGGCAGGAGCTATTTTATTCGACATATAGTATGTCTTTCAGAGAAGCAGAGCTCGGTATGTGTGAAGGTGTTTAACAGCACCAGCATAGGTTTTGCTGTATGATTTTTTTAATGGTTAATTCATTCTGAAAACGAGAATTCAAGCTGAGAGAATAATTTTTATTACTGTAGCTATGTAGTGTGGGAATGAAATGTGCCTTCTTTGGTTTTTATTTTATACCGCTACTAATTGTCCACATTTTTTATCAAAGCAGACTTGACTGAGCATCTCACTTTGACATGATAAGGTTACATTTTTGGCATTTACAAATAAAAATGATATTTTATCACACAATACAGCGCTTGGTGCCCTCAACACAAGTTTTCCTGCCACAGATGTATGGCAAAATGGAGTTTCATAATTATCAGAAGGAATATGAAAGCGAGGATGGGAGGTCGGACGCTTTCCGTCCTCTGATAACCTCTGGAATTATCAATCGCCGGTACTCTGAGCGGAAGAGAACCCTACTCCCCTTTGAACTCAAGCAAAGACGTCTCTTTTCCTCCAGCAGGGACTCCATAGACACGCTGGCAATGCACAATGGCAAGAAGCCATCTTCATGGGGTGGAGGAGATGCAGAAAGGCTTTAAACCCAAATGTAACATGGACATAGACTTAAGCTGAAATGTAGAATGAGCCCTTGGAGCTCCCACTGTGCAAAGTCCCACAGGGTGCATTGAAGCTCTAAAGATAGCCTTGAAAGAGGGCGGCACTGCTGCGTTAGCCACCAGAGAGGGGTGTCATCAAAGACCCCCAGTACAGTGCAGTTTGTAGTATGCTGCACTGCCTGGCCAAGGAGAAGAGAGAACCACACATTGGGGGGTTATGGGAATTTGATCAGCAGAGTATTGGAGAATCCTTCCCTTATTGTTTATTGACCCAAGTTCAAAGTAGGATAGAGGAAAATTTGCTAAACAATTACAAACTCCACTGTATGGTTTGCTCCTGCGTGTTGGTGATCTAAATAAATGCACGCACGCAAAGAATCATCTTTGCATCTGCCCAGGTTTAGAAACCATAGCACATCACCAGATTTGTGTGTGGGCGCCTTAAGGTCTGAGGTTAGTCTACAGGCATTCTCCTGACTCAACCGTGGTCTGGTTGTCTGTGGAAGAAGCAGCCGGATCTTTACCACCTGGCTGCACTTGGAAACCAGTGAGGTAGATCTCTGTCACGCCTTCAGTTCCGGGGTGGCCTAGGACAGCATCCTTTTGAGGTCACTGAAAGGAACGCCACTGAGGTGGGAAACAGAAACAACAACTCATCTATCAACCAATTATCGGGGTATACAACATAAATTATGAATATAATTAATCTCGCTGTTTATATGTGCGCACCTAAGCCATGGGGTAAATTGACTCCACTTACATTTGATGTATTTCAGTAGGGTCCTTCCAAAAATGCCATCTGATTGGCTGAATGCTATACTGTTGCTTCTGTTTTATATAGGCCATAACTCCAGGGGTGTTAATAAAAATATCCGTAATTTTCAGCAAAGCACAAGCTGGAATGTAAAAACTTTTTTTAGAAGAAAATAGTTTTACAGTGCTCTTTCAGTGCTCGCCTCACCTTTAATCCAGCGAGCATGACTAGTTTCCAGGGAATTTCAGGCCTGTTGGAAATGTGGATAATAGACAGGCACTTACTTCGATTTCTGTTCTTCCAAACAGGATGAGACAACCTCACATGTGTTGTATTCCAGATACTGCAGGCTTGTAGGTATGGCCTGAAGCATTGACTGTAGGGAATAGACATGTGTTCTGTAACAAGAGTCCAGATTAAGTAAGGGGTGCGTGGTGTACGCCATTGTTTTGCAGACACTACATACTGGGTCGGACTGAATGCCCTACCAGAAGCACGTGCCTCCAGCACTGACAGGGAGACTTGAAGGCTGTGAAAGTGCCTCGAGGGTTTCTTGTGGAAGCGATGCTTTGAGAGTCAGTCCCTGCTTGCATCCTCCACCCAATGAGACCCGTCTCATGTGGAGGAGATCCTTTGACTGTCGGTGACAGCAGCGTTCCTCCACCCAGTGAGGGCCGTCCCATGTGGAGGAGGTCCTTTGACAGTCGGTGACAGCAGCGTTCCTCCACCCAGTGAGGGCCGTCCCATGTGGAGGAGGTCCGGTGACAGCAGCGTTCCTCCACCCAGTGAGGGCTGTCCCATGTGGAGGAGATCCTTTGACAGTCGGTGACAGCAGCGTTCCTCCACCCAGTGAGGGCTGTCCCATGTGGAGGAGATCCGGTGACAGCAGCGTTCCTCCACCCAGTGAGGGCTGTCCCATGTGGAGGAGATCCTTTGACAGTCGGTGACAGCAGCGTTCCTCCACCCAGTGAGGGCCGTCCCATGTGGAGGAGGTCCTTTGACAGTCGGTGACAGCAGCGTTCCTCCACCCAGTGAGGGCTGTCCCATGTGAAGGAGATCCTTTGACAGCTGGTGACAGCAGCATTCCTCCACCCAGTGAGGGCTGTCTCATGTGGAGGAGATCCTTTGTGAGTCGGTGACAGCAGCGTTCCTCCACCCAGTGAGGGCTGTCCCATGTGGAGGAGATCCTTTGACAGTCGGTGACAGCAGCGTTCCTCCACCCAGTGAGGGCTGTCCCATGTGGAGGAGATCCTTTGACAGTCGGCGACAGCAGCTTTCCTCCACCCAGTGAGACCCGTCTCATGTGGAGGAGATCCTGTGACAGTCGGTGACAGCAGCGTTCCTCCACCCAGTGAGACCCGTCTCACGTGGAGGAGATCCTGTGACAGTCGGTGACAGCAGCGTTCCTCCACCCAAGGAGGACTGTCCCATGTGGAGGAGATCCTTTGACAGTCGGTGACAGCAGCGTTCCTCCACTCAGTAAGGGCCGTCCCATGTGGAGGTGATCCTTTGACAGTCGGTGACAGCAGCGTTTCTCCACCCAGTGAGGGCTGTCCCATGTGGAGGAGATCCTGTGACAGTCGGTGACAGCAGCGTTCCTCCACCCAATGAGGACTGTCCCATGTGGAGGAGATCCTTTGACAGTCGGTGACAGCAGCGTTCCTCCACCCAGTGAGGGCCGTCCCATGTGGAGGAGATCCTTTGACAGTCGGTGACAGCAGCGTTCCTCCACCCAATGAGGACTGTCCCATGTGGAGGAGATCCTTTGACAGTCGGTGACAGCAGCGTTCCTCCACCCAGTGAGGGCCGTCCCATGTGGAGGAGATCCTTTGACAGTCGGTGACAGCAGCGTTCCTCCACCCAGTGAGGGCCGTCCCATGTTTAGGAGGTCCTTTGACAGTCAGTGACAGCAGCGTTCCTCCACCCAGTGAGACCTGTCTCACGTGGAGGAGATCCTGTGACAGTCGGTGACAGCAGCGTTCCTCCACCCAATGAGGACTGTCCCATGTGGAGGAGATCCTTTGACAGTCGGTGACAGCAGCGTTCCTCCACTCAGTGAGGGCCGTCCCATGTGGAGGTGATCCTTTGACAGTCGGTGACAGCAGCGTTCCTCCACCCAGTGAGGGCTGTCCCATGTGGAGGAGATCCTGTGACAGTCGGTGACAGCAGCGTTCCTCCACCCAATGAGGACTGTCCCATGTGGAGGAGATCCTTTGACAGTCGGTGACAGCAGCGTTCCTCCACCCAATGAGGACTGTCCCATGTGGAGGAGATCCTTTGACAGTCGGTGACAGCAGCGTTCCTCCACCCAGTGAGGGCCGTCCCATGTGGAGGAGATCCTTTGACAGTCGGTGACAGCAGCGTTCCTCCACCCAGTGAGGGCCGTCCCATGTGGAGGAGGTCCTTTGACAGTCAGTGACAGCAGCGTTCCTCCACCCAGTGAGACCCGTCTCACGTGGAGGAGATCCTGTGACAGTCGGTGACAGCAGCGTTCCTCCACCCAATGAGGACTGTCCCATGTGGAGGAGATCCTTTGACTGTCGGTGACAGCAGCGTTCCTCCACTCAGTGAGGGCCGTCCCATGTGGAGGTGATCCTTTGACAGTCGTGACAGCAGCGTTCCTCCACCCAGTGAGGGCTGTCCCATGTGGAGGAGATCCTGTGACAGTCGGTGACAGCAGCGTTCCTCCACCCAATGAGGACTGTCCCATGTGGAGGAGATCCTTTGACAGTCGGTGACAGCCGCGTTCCTCCACCCAGTGAGGGCCGTCCCATGTGAAGGGGATCCTTTGACAGTCGGTGACAGCAGCGTTCCTCCACCCAGTGAGGGCTGTCCCATGTGGAGGAGATCCTTTGACAGTCGGTGACAGCAGCGTTCCTCCACCCAGTGAGGGCTGTCCCATGTGAAGGAGATCCTTTGACAGTCGGTGACAGCAGCGTTCCTCCACCCAGTGAGGGCTGTCCCATGTGGAGGTGATGCTTCAACAGTTGGTGACTGCATCGTTCTTCGGTCCGGTGAGGCCTTCAGGCCTGCGCAAAAGTTGGGTTGGACCTCTCTTCTTTACAGCATGGGAACAGCTGCAATTCTCATGGTTTTCTGCAAAGCAAATGTGGTCCGGCCCACTGCATATAGGCGTATGCCTTGCTGTCATCGGTTGCAAGTTATGCAATGCAGACCTTACAATTTGCAGGGTGCATTTACATGGATGTCTTTTGGGGTGGTCAGGGGTCGCAGCTGAGTCATCTAGCTTGCTCCCTGCTACTCCTCGCGCTTCCTTTGCGACCCCTAGCCTGAGAGGGTACAAAAGGTTTGCCTCCCATTTTTTTATTTTATTTATTTAGTGCGATTTTCTATAGCGCGAACATTACCCGAAAGTGTCAGAGCGCTTTACAAAACAACCAGTTGCGTTACATAAGGACTTTGGATTACATGAGTTGCATAAGAGATACAAACAGAAAAAAAATGTGCAAATGTACAAGGTGTAAAGTCACTCAAGGTAGAGATAAAAACAGGAAAAAATTGCACATGTACAAGTTGTAAAGTCATTCAAGGAAGAGATACAAACAGAAAAACTCTAAAGTCACATAGGAATGGTAGTAAGTACAAAGGTCTACTACATATACTAGTGGTTAGAGTTCTATATATATACCAATAGTAAATTCACACAGGAAGCAAGCTGGAGGTCGCAGCTGCGACCCCTGACTACCCCCAAACGACGTCCATGTGCATTCACTCAGTGATGTGCGGTGGTGCACTACTGCGGACATTGTTAAGGCCACTATCTGAGCACTGGGATCTAAAAAGTAAAGCACCTTCCATAGGGAAATACAATGCAGTGATTCAGCAAGCGTTTAGCGCCACTTTAACACCACTTGATATAACTAGTACTATACCAGTAGGACAAAGGGGCCCTCCAGTGAAAAAAAAAAATCTAGGGGCAGATTACAAGCCCGTTGCGCTGCCAATACGTCACTTTCTTTGACACACTGGCAGCGCATTTCTTTGCCCCATATTTACAAGGACAGGAAAACCCACCCTACGTGGCTTTTCCTGTCCTTGTAAATATGGCCCCTTTACACGCAGCACTTTGCGTGAAAGGGGCATTCCATCGGTGTTGCTGTGGGTGTTCCCAAGCAACACCCATGGAACAAGACACATTTCCAGATTTTGTGAAATCGTAAACCTGGAAATGCTTCAGTTTGCTACACCACCCTAGGGGTGGTATAGACAGACAACGAGGAGAAATGTTTTCATTTCTCCTCATTTTTCCCATTTTCAATGTGTGCTGCATTCTACAGCACGCATTGAAAGAGGAAATTGCATATAGTGATTGTTTTTGTGCAGGGAGGTGCCCCTTCCTGCACAAAACAATCTCCCCATGGCACAGGCATCCTTGTACCATGGTGCAAGGGTGCCGGTGCATGGCAGCTGTTTGTGCGCTAGCGCAGAGGAGTATATCATTGTAGATATGTCTTGTGCACTTAAAGTTCCTCAGCGTGGCGCAGCCAAAGGGCTTGCGGTGCCGCGTAGCAGCACCTACTTGTAGATCTGCCCCCTAGTGTTGGTACCCAGTTTTACTTTTTCAACAATGACAAGAATTAATGCTTTTAGACTGTCCTTTTGTTTGATAATCTCTGGTAGGATTGGAAAACCTACAATGAAGTCTTTTACTGTGTGTCTCCTTTAAAGGGACACAGAACGCCTGCTTTCCCTTACATAATAAATTATGTGCAATCAAGCCTAGAGTTCAGAGACAATAAATCTGATTTCTGTAAACTGGGAGTGATTAAACCTTTCTTTCTATAGTCATTTAAAGTTGACAATTCTTGATTTCTGATTAAATATTTTAGCTCCGAAGCAATTTTCCTCATTGATTAGAAGGGAATATCTTTGCACAAAGAAGGGCTGATTATGTGGGTTGTTTTAAATCTGAATATGGGTATGGTGGACAAAACGCCATTTTAAAACTGAGAGAGAGACCTTTGCGGCACTGTACTGACTGATGGTCCTAACGTTGATGCCGAGTGTTGTTGAAATATTTCTTCTGTTGAAATGGTACATTTTTGTTGATAGTTCCGTTGAGTAATCTTGCCATCTGTGAGACATTAACCCAGAGACCCTCCTTCTATTTTTCAGGCTGGACAATTTGCTTAATATGGCTTATGGCGTAAAAAGGTAATTAGAAATCTGCTGACTGCCAGATGTCCGCATTGGCACAGAATGGGGATATCATTTTCTCTTTAACTCTATCTCGATTTCATCTTTAATTCTTTTGTTTTTCTGCCATTTTACGTTTGAGCGCCACTTGATTTTATTTCTTTGACAAGTCCACAGATTTGTCTTTTTCTTATTTTATATTTTGGTAAGCTTTGGGTGGGGGAGTGATTAAGGTGCAACAGTGACAATTGTATTAACATTTGAACATAAAAATGAATTTTTTCAACCAGTTTTGAAAACTGAAACAATTATTAGTGGCACATTCATAAAAGCATTTCACAAGCACTGTGGAAGCAATTGTTTTGCATTTTTAATGCAAGAATTTAGCTGCTGGCGACTTTCATTGGAATCAGAATTATTAAAAGGATATTCCGCTAATTACAAAGGTGATAGTTTTAGCAGTTCTGCCGGGAAATGTAATTGTCATCAGTAGCCTGTGGCTAGAAACCAATCACTGTCCTTCATGGTGCTGTAGTTTATGACAATAATTCCAAGAGTGTCACCGTTTGCACCTTAGTCTCTCTTCCTTTAGTTTTTACGGATTTAACAACTGTTCGTTGGCTGACTACAAATTTGCTTTGGTTTTTTCATTTTATAAAATCATCTAATTAAATTTTGTTTAAAATAAATTGTATTGTTGATTTTCATAGTTTGTCAAGTGTACTATGAATATTTGCCAAAGGCATATTTTCTGTATGGATGCACAGTCAAAATGTATTTTGTATTGTTGCCGTCCTCGTTTTGTTCAGAATATACCTGCACCCATGCACCGTCATACCTCTGCCTTTGGTTAATTCCCATGACCTTCATGTGCATTATTTTAAATCAGTCAGAAACCTGTTCTCATTAACAATTTATTCAGAGCCAATTTATTAGCAACTGCTTTTGTTATGTAGACAACTTCGGCAAATCAGACTCAACACTGGCCATACTCTCCAACTAGTTATGGTTGACCCTATTTTCACCCTGAAAATCCCAGAAACAGTACACATCTTGACCTTTAAAGTCCACCTCTTCGATAGACTGACCTCACTGGAAGGCATTGCACAGTATCGCAATATTATCCCCCCCTTTATCACCAAAATGTGGTAATTTCAGCCTAGATTGATTTAATTTGTGTCATGAAGCATTTACTGGAGTTTGTGCAATTTCCAAATACATTGATATATACATATTATGAAAGGACCTTATCACAGAGTCTCTTGCCTTCACCCCACTCAATCAATAGCATCTAGCCGAGCAGGACTAAGCAACCATTGGCACATCACCCATTTACTCTCCCTCAGGACACTATTTGAAATGGCAGACTTTCCTCCTAACCTTTGGCTTATCTAAACAACTTCCTTCTTTTCAATGATTACCACTCCTCCTTTACAGTTTTTTTTAGCACAGACATTATCATTGTTAACTTTTAGACAACACAATACAAGTCTTTGCTTTAATCACCCTCTACATCCTTGGACTGCTCCACTATTTGACTGCTCTTGACGTGGTCAAATACAGAGTTTTAGCTTAACACTTTTAGTGAATTTAGAAAAAACTCGAAGAAACAGAAGGACCTAGGGACTTACAATGATGTCAAAGTACGGCAGTGGTAATAAGGAAGAGCCATGAGCAAAAGAAAAGAGGTTCAGAAGTAGAAAAAGCATCTTTATGCGTATATGAATAACTATGTAGCTGAGAAGAGTAATAATGAGCTGCAGGTTAGAGGAGGGGGTTGGTAGAAATTTGATAGAGGGAGGGGCCTCGAGTTAGTTGCAGAATTGCAGATGATGTATCCTTTAGGAAATATTCAGGGGCATCCAGATTAAGTTGAAGGTAGATCTTGCTGTGTTTTTAAAGAGATGTTTTCAAGTCCATGTGGTCGACAAAGAACATTCCATCACAGAGTGTGCATTGGTGGGTCTTCTTTCTACCACATATCAGATCTTCATAAAGCACAAGAACAATAACCTTTTACTAGCACAATCCTTCTTCCTGACACCATACTCCTCCACCAGTTTATCCCTGTCATTATTCTTTCTGTTGACCTTCAAGATTCTCCAAGACAGATTCTTATCACCCATGGTTTTCAGCTTATGGAGTCTGTAGGTCTCCTGTTACAAAATGAAGGTGTGCCATATATGAGTGAGCAGATTACAAGCAGTTAAGCCTAAAGTGCCATTCATTAATACAGCTCCTCGATTAATGGATGCTTCCCACATATCAAAATGAGCCACACAACCGTGGTATTTGTACACCTCACTAGCTACGATCCTGACCCTAACATACAATAATGGCCTTAGAACATGCACCTTGAAGGTTTCTCCCCCAATTTGCACCCATATGCTGAATTCCTAAAGCTCCACAATGACTCCCAACTGCACTTTAATACACTTGTTGCAAGAAAGACCCAGCTGCATGGTTGAACCTCCTGTGAATGACAAGCTCTCATGTTCAAATCCCTAAGCCACACTGTAACATGCTGTATATTAACGTGTAATTTGTATCAGTTCACTTATGGCCTCCAAATCTTTACTTGACTCCTGACCCAATACTAACGTAATTCTGCAAACTATCTACTCTATTTGGTAGCCCACTTTATACGGGTCTCACTCTGAACAGAACTGTCTTTTCACATCTAAAATGATCTAATTGTACTCCAACTCGACAAGCCATGATGACCAAAACCCAAATTATACTATGGCCCATCCAGATGGTCTACAAGCTAAGGTTCATCAACTTCTCCACTTAACCAACCTCTGGTCTAAACTGAATTTGTTTTTGTGGACCTGCCACCCAGTTGGATGTGTCCAGGTCAACAGACACCAATCTCAACGTCTGAATCTTGACGCCAACCGTCATTGCTGCCTTTGGACCAACAACTGCTGAACAAGAAAGCCATTTACCAGTGCCCTCTTACTTTTCAGGACCCTGATAATGAAATTAGTGCATTTGTAGCTAAAGAAAGAACTGACTTTAAAACCATACCTGTGGCTGTAGTCATCACTCCTTTCTAAACAATGGCTCCATTGCTAAAGCCTTCAAGACTGCTAAACTCTTACCTCTTCTCAATAAACCATCTTTTGAACCCTTAACAATCTTATAAATAACAGCCACATCGCCACTCTCCATAGTCAATTAAAAACACTGGAGGCAGTTTTCTTGTTCCCATTGAGGAGCAATTAAATACAGATGTCTACAAGTCAATATTCTGCCATAGTAATGGAACCGAAGCAGCGCTGCTGGTAGCCTGAGAGATATACTTGCAACCACAGGCAAGGGGTCGTTTTTCAGTTTAACTCCTGGTTCATGACTTCTCTATGAACATTAAAATCAGTGCAGTGACAAATATGTCCTTCAGATAAGGCAACACATGCACATCCTCAGTGGGCCAAACACAAAGATGGACTACGCCAACATCTGTATTAACAATTAAACTGCAAACAGATTGCATTCAGAAAGTCCATAACAATGGTGGCCAACCATCACAGGCCTATTGACAAGAGGCCACTTCACCCTCTCCCTACTCTCTTCTGGTGAGACGTAGAATCAGGTTTAAGAATCTCTGAGCAACTCACAAATATCTCACTCTGCCTCCATAGCTGTACAGCTGATCCTACCTTTACAAGTGGCATAGGAACCATTACTGTCCCCAGAGACTCCTGTTCACCATTTCCACATATAGCTGTGTAATCTGCGGGGATAGACACTTTTCTGTCCTGTCAGAAACCCGTCGAGCTGCCCTTCACATGCGAACCCTCACCATCACTTTGTACTTCCAGAAATCAGGATTGCTGACAGATTCTAATCCAGTACATACATCTAATGGTACGGGATGCACCCCGGTTTCAATAATGTTCGGTCAACTATTTTTCAAGGTGTGCGTGCAACTTGGATCGTGCCTTGCCCAGGCGGCACTTGGAACATCAAAGTTGCTATGAAATGAGGCGTCATTACGCCCCTACCAAATGCACTGCAAAATACGCCACTTTGGCCAACTAGTGTGTTTAATTACTCCAACTTTAATCAAGTTTCATTCTCATTGTACTCCCCATGTTTCTCCGTGATTTTCAAAATGAATTTAGTAATGTAAATCCCCACAAGGAATCATGCGCCAATTTTCATGCTTCTTAAAGCCATTGATGAATCACGCATTTGTCAGGTTCTTACATGAGGTCCGGAGAGGCACTGTTCGAACTTTAAGAAGCATGAAAATTGGCGCATGATTCCTTGTGGGGATTTATATTACTAAATTCATTTTGAAAATCACGGAGAAACATGGGGAGTACAATGAGAATGAAACTTGATTAAAGTTGGAGTAATTAAGCACACTAGTTGGCCAAAGTGGCGTATTTTGCAGTGCATTTGGTAGGGGCGTAATGACGCCTCATTTCATAGCAACTTTGAGATTCTAATCCAGCCCATCTCTATGGCCCCACTCTCTATTTGCCGAAGTACAACTCAATCTGAAATTGTTTGTGGTTACTTCAAATCATTAACATTTTTACGACACTGTTTCTGGAGATGTTGTTTTTCTTTTGTTTTTGATCCTATACAATGAATAATAAACTTAAAAAGTAGTATCACGTTTTTTGGCATTTTGTATGTTTTTTTGTGCCTTTTTCATAAAATAATGGAAGCTATCCTTTTTATATATTTGAACAGGTTTTCTCCAATCACAATTGACGGGATGACAAGTCTTGTTGGAATGAATATTCCTGGTCACACAGGAACTGGGTGGTGCATCTTTGTCTACAACCTGTCTCCAGACTCAGATGAAAGTGTGTTGTGGCAGCTCTTTGGCCCCTTTGGAGCAGTCAACAATGTCAAAGTAATACGCGACTTCAACACCAACAAGTGCAAAGGATTTGGCTTTGTCACCATGACCAACTATGATGAAGCTGCTATGGCAATCGCCAGCCTTAATGGATATCGCCTGGGAGACCGAGTGCTGC